>NC_064923.1:736562711-737812711 GCF_023897955.1 Schistocerca gregaria
GTTCATTCGACTCGAATAAACTTGAGATGTATCACTGAGTTTGCTACCATACACATTAGGCACAACAAAGAGTGTGGATTCCGCACCAATATAGGTCGCCTCGACCATCTTCCAATTTCAACCCTTCGACTTACCCATTACCACCCCTAAAAGGCTCTTCGAGTGTCTCAACCATATACCTTTTTCTTCTTCCTCCACCCGCCTCCTTCCGCAAACAGTAAGTAGTGTTTGTCAGATCTGATTAATGGCTTTAGGCGTTTCAGAGTTTTGCTGGAACATACACACATATGCATCCATATATTCTGCTCCTCTTCTGCTTACCACTCAAATCGTCGAACTACGCGTTCTTCCCCGTCTGCTAGTAGCAGCTTCAGCCGGCCGGGGTGGCCGAGCGGTTCTAGGCGCTACAGTCAGGAACCGCGCGACCGCTGCGGTCGCAGGTTCGAATCCTGCCTCGGGCATGGATGTGTGTGACGTCCTTAGGTTAGTTAGGTTTAAGTAGTTCTAAGGTCTGGGGACTGATGACCTCAGCAGTCAAGTCCCATAGTGCTCAGAGCCATTTAAACCATTTAGTAGCAGCTTCGACTTTGTTCTCACAAAAAACTACTAATTTCTAACACCAGCTACACTACACGTAATCTTCAAATTGCACCACCGATAGTTAGTAACGAAATTACGTTATCTGATTTATTACTTTATATCCCTACACATGCGCTAAACTGCAAGCTGCTAATGTCACTGGAGATAGCCAAAGTAACTTTAATGCTCTTGATCGAACTGAAAATGACTTGGTCAAGCAATCTGATGCAAACATTGTTTCTTGTACTGTTGTAGAAACTTTTGGCCATTTCGATTAGTTATACATGTGATCACTTCCTTCCATTCTGCAAAAAATCATGGCTTTCTCCCCACGAAGGTACCAATTCCAAGAACAACTTAAAAACTTCCTGCATTACCTTTGTCTCATAATTTCTCGTACAGACATTGGATATTAACCTGTGTCTCTCCCCTCTCTTGAATGGTAATCTACTGCATATTACGTATTACTGTTGCAAGTGCGTGAATAAATCTACCAAGTCTACGCATCTCTGTTTCACGTGATGACAACGTGGTGTCCCACTGTTAGCGTTCCTCATCTGTTCACCTCAAATCGTTCGCTTCTTCAGTGGAACACTCTGGAGCTTGTGGAAAAACATATGTTCAGGTACTCGTAATCACATCTTTCTTTAACATAAAAATGCAAACAAACGTGTAATCCACAGACCTTTAAGCCACGGAACTTTTCAAAACTTCTTCATTAAGGTAACAAATTGAGTTTATAAAACTGAATATAGTTCCTGCGAGGTGGAAGTAGGTCATTTCATAGTGGTCG
This sequence comes from Schistocerca gregaria, assembly GCF_023897955.1. Classification (NCBI taxonomy): domain Eukaryota; kingdom Metazoa; phylum Arthropoda; class Insecta; order Orthoptera; family Acrididae; genus Schistocerca; species Schistocerca gregaria. The sequence goes on from NC_064923.1 coordinate 736,564,084, forward strand.
TTAAACAGCACTAGCAAACAGAGGTAACGTAGCAGTAACACGGTGAAAACTTGTACTGGATATAGCTGACCGTGGGAAACATACACAGCTTGCATAAGGAGCCACGCCATTATTTCGCTACTAGCAGTCAATACTGTTCCGTGTTCGTGTACTCGTTAGACATTGACTTGTGATAAGTTTCGACCATAAGCAAAAGTTTAATTTGTTAAGCATGAGAGTCACGAAGGAACATTCTTCTTGCAGGTATAATTTCTCGGCTAAACGTGTCTCTGCATTGCACAACGCAGTACATGTTCTGGTAATTAAAGCACTTCTACCTGCACGATCGTCGCGTTCCATTTCCACGTTGTGCAATACGAAATCACTGTACTTGCAACCTCTACCCCACGTCCACATTCACAATCCAGACCATCAGTTATTATTTGTGAGCTTGAGTATGCTCATAACAGAACGCTATAGTTATTACAAAGTCGTTATTTCAACGTCTTATCGACAGCTGCAAATCCACGTTGCGGCACTATTATCTGAAAATACAGACAAAAAATTAATTTGCAAGGTCTTAAAATACAACGGCATGTTTTCTTTTTAGTGTTTTCTTGATTATACAGCTTTGGGTTGTCGAACTGTTTAGTCTTTTTTTGTCTTTGCGTTATCGGTTTCTGTTATTTGCAACAGATGACCAATCAGTGCAGCATTGAACCCTTGACATTCAGAATTTATTGATTTAGCAGGAACGTGGCGTAAAGGAACGAAGAAAAACAGCTTGTGTTTAGAGGAGAAGTCAAATCCCTATGTAGAGTCAATGTTTCTGATACATCACTGAATAAACGTGCCAGGTGAATAAATCAGAAATGTTTGAATGGAAGAGTGACTTTTTTTTGCTGTTTTGGTCCCTTTTTCAGTCCAAATCAAACCAAAATTTTTCCGCGCCGGATTGTGAGTTCTTGTTTTATTGGCTGGATTTGCTTTGTTCGTCACGTCTTCGTAATTAAAATGCACCAAAGAATACATTTCCCCTTTCAGAACATACGCTTCGTGGCGCACAAAAAAAATCCTTGTAGAAGACTGAATTATATTTACAAATAGGGATATTTTCCCTCAAGACATCATCATTATATAATGATCTCTGATGAATGCTTGTTATTCTGTTCTGCATCGTTGTAGCGTGGTATGCACGCTAAGTAGATGTTATTCGTCAAGTTTTCCGTACATTTTATTATCAGGAAATGTGTAATAATTCACAGATATGTATATTCCGATGTGCCATATTAGTTGTTGCGTCGTTAGCAAAGTAGAAATAATTGACTTCAGGAATTAGAGACTCACCCCCGATTAATTCCTGAGGAACATTCACCGACATCGTTGTGTTTCTGGGAAGAGTGCGGTGTTTCACGAAGTCAAAACGCATTATAACACCTCAAGAATTATTACAAAATGTCTGAGACCTGTTACACAAAATCAGCAAATCTCATGGTAATTCAACATTTGCCATCTTTCCTGTTTGAATCTTGTTTTTTGCTCCGCTCACAAACTGTGGCAGGAACTGCGGGCGGAGTGAATACGTATTAGTTGGCGCCTTGTCGTGTCAAATCTACCTCGCCTACCTTTTACTCTCAATTTTAAGCAATTGATCATAATAATATGCATCGACAGTGAGTAGCAAGACAGTTGCTGTGAGTTAATAATTATCGCAAATGACCAACAGTGGACAGTGACCAGAACTAAGAACAAATAAGTGGTGGCAGTTGGTTTAATCGAACCCCATCCCCCTGTATTAAACTGGCTTTGTAGACTATATTGACAGGGAAGTTGCTTCTGATTAGATGGATGTCTACAAAATATGTCATCTGGTCTCTGAAAATCTTGTTTCCCTTCTTGATGCCATTTTGAATGTCCGCAGGTTCCCCAGTCGTGCTGACAAAATATGTCTGGCTTAAATCTACACAGTGAGCCCTCTAGTTGTTTTCACCCTCTTATTCAGAGCACATAGAAATCCCAGGCCCCAGGGAAGGCTACAACACGTAATATAAGAAAAAGTAATAAATGTTTAGACATATAGAAATCATGATATCGATTTTTCAGTGTGTCGGAGAAGCACAATGAGCTGAGGTATGCCTGTAAATGGGTAAAGAATCCTTTCATATTAGTTCCACATAAACGAAATAGTCTTTCTCTTGCTGTAGATTTATGTTTACCAATTAATAGTACTACCTCCGATCGCCGTATCCACCTACAAAATGTTGACTGTGTCCATCATTCATTTTGTAATCGGATCTTCGTAATAGCGACGAAGTACGCTATGGGCTTCTTGGATTTTTATATATTACGGTAATATTTGGAATAATAAATCAATTTTTCACTGGTAAAAAACTACTATAATCTTTCTTCTATGCATATAAAAAACACAGTCTTTTTACTTATTCTTACAAGGAAAATGGCTACCCCCGATTTCGCTCTAAAATAACGTGCGTCTACCTTCGTTCATTAAAAGAGAGCGACACCTTCCTTTTACCGAGGAACAGGAAAAACATCTTACGTTCTTTAACATTTGAAAATCAAAAACACATGACGGTAGGCGCGGGCGCTACGCTGGGCTACCGTGTCACCTTTTCTTTTTGCCTTTGAAGAGAACGAAAACATAAAAGCAAGAAATGCAAAAAGTAGATCACAAACACTAAGAAGAAATCGCTTCTCGGCGTTTTGGCTAAGTGTTCTTTTTCTCTGGAAAAGAGTTCCCAGACGCTTCTTTTCTTTCTTTTCGGGGAATATCTTCTCCAGGCCCCGAATTATTGGTACTTGTACCACAACGACAACTGCTTGATTTCCTTCAAGTTATAACATCTATATCGGCATCTACGATGGTTCGGTTCTTGTGCAGCAGCATAATACCATAACACAAATTTATCACAGAGTTGAGCAGCTTGCCAATATCTTCAGTCACCAACAGTCGCAACAGTCAACCTCTGCATCTACATCTACATTTCACACTTAAGTGCCTGGAAGAGGGTTCATCGAACCATTTCTAACTACTTCTCTACTATTCCACTCTCGAAGGGCGCGTGGGATAAAGGATCACCTAAATCTTTACGTTCGAGCTGTGATTTCTCTTATTTTATTATGATGATCATTTCTCCCTACGTAGGAGGGTGTCAACAAAATATTTACTCATTCGGAAGAGAAAGTTTGAAATTTATATACATCTCTCCGCAAAGAAAACCGCCTTTGTTTCAGTGACTGCCACCCCAACTCGCGTATCATATCAGTGACACTCTCACCCCTATTGCGCGATAACACGCAACGAGCTGCCCTACTTTGCACTTTTTCGATGTCCTCCGTCAGTCTTACCTGGTAAAGATCCCATACCGCGCAGCAGTATTCCGGGAGAGGCCGGTCAAGTGTAATGTAGGCTGTCCCTCTAGTGCCATGCAGAAAAGTAACATTCTCTGTACTGAAATTAGCTTAGATTCTACAAAAACAGAAGGACCATCTAGCACAGCCTGATCAGCGACTTGTCAGCTGCATGTTATTAATATTTTTATAAACAGCATTTCCTAGACGTCGTCGATATATCCTCGTATACTGTTCATAAAAAAAATTATTATAAATATTGAGTTGACAACTATTGCGGCTGACAAAAAGAATAGAACACCTGAATGAGATTTTCACTCTGCAGCGGAGTAAGTGCTGATATGAAACTTCCTGGTGGATTAAAGCTGTGAGGACGGGTCATGAGTCGTGCTTGGGTAGTTCAGTTGGTAGAGCACTTGCCCGCGAAAGGCAAAGGTCCCGAGTTAGAGTTTCGGTCTGAAACACAGTTTTAATCTGCCAGGAAGTTTCATATCAGCGCACACTCCACTGCACAGTGAAAATCTCATTCTGGAAACATCCCCCAGGCTGTGGCTAAGCCATGTCTCCGCAATATCTTTTCTTCCAGGATTGATACTTCTGCAAGTTTCACAGGAGAGCTTCTGTGAAGTTTGGAAGGTAGGAGACGAGGTAGTGGCAGAAGTAAAGCTATGAGGACGGGTCATGAGTCATTCTTGGGTAGTTCAGTTGCTCAGTTGGTAGAGCACTTGCCCGCAAATGGCCAAGGTCCCGAGTTCGAGTCTCGGTCCAGCACACAGTTTTAATCCGCCAGGAAGTTAAATAAAATACCTGTTAAATCAGGCGCTGTGCAGGCAGGACTAATGATCTTCCTGTTTTTGTAGGATGTAATTTGAATTTCACTGTAGAGCATAATGACACGTTCCCGCATGGCAATGCTTGATTGACTGTTGCAATTGTTAAAGGGCATAGCTGGTGTTGCTCGACTTGAAGGGTTTGCTGAACGTAATGTTGCTTCACATAGTACTTACCAAGATGGGGAACAAGCTAATAAAGATTATGGAAAGTTTTATTTTCTTCCTGCTGCGCTTTTTACTTCGTGAGGACCACTTGCGAATTCCTAGATCGGGGTAGGACCTGCGTTTTGACGCCATCGGCACCTGTTGCGCAGCTTCCGGTCTCTGTGCCCGCCCCGCAGCCAGAGCGGAGCTGCGTGGCTCCGTGCAGTGGACCGGATTCCAGGGGACAACAGGGGAACTGGTTCCCATGCGACGCCACCTGTCCGCCCGGGACGAGCGCGCTGGGCCGATGCTTATCGCGCTCGTTACGACAGCCGTTACCCGTGTCATACACGGCCGAGGCATGTCGAGCCACTGGCCTTGCTGGCGCACCGCGGCAGACCGCGGCATCCGGGCGTCAACAGTAGCGGCTGTCGCTATGGAACTGAGGACCGTATCCCTGTTCCACGATCTTTCGTGCGGAAACGCGCAGCAAATCTTTCATCATTTACGGCACGCTGCACGTATCGTACCAGCGGCAGTCTACAACGATCCCCTTGCGTTAACAAGTTACGCGCCCTGTGTCTGGTCTTTAAGAGGCAGATCGAACACGCGAGGGTTGTTGTCGGAGATGTGCAGCTCCGTCACGCCTCGCAGAGTAGCTGTAGAGAACACCTACCTGGCACCTTCTAAAGATGTACCTTTCGAGGCAGATGATAACTTCAGGTCATGGCCTCGCTGAGGTGTTGATTAACTGTTGGAAAGTGATCAGCTAATGTCAGCTGAAGGCCACATCACGTATTTTCAGGATTGCCATGTTTTATTACTATCTGTATGTCTTGCTACAGCGACCTCAACATCGACAGGATGATAAAGTCACTCCCTCCTGCTGTATGAAAACATAGTTGTCTGACCCGTGACATCAATCCACACTAAATATGGAACACATCTATCGTTTGCCAGAGTAACGCGTACGAAGTGTCTGCTACGCATAGGGAAAATAGGAAGAAAAAAACTATTCAAAAGAAATGATAAAATTTCATAGATTTTACTTGTCTCACACACGCATGATTTGGTGTGTACAGACTGAAGCGGTGAGTTAAAATTTGTACCAAGGCCGGGAATCAAGCCTGGGGCTCCTGGTTACTAGGCAGGTGCGTTAGTCACTAAGCCACCTTGGCACACCAGTTCACACAGCTGCACCGATTACCCTGGCGCGTCTCCATCCTGAATCCAAATTTTCACTGCCGCCCCAGTCTACTTTGAATTTTCACGTACGTACGAACTGAATTGCTGGGGCTCTCTATGTTCTGGAATAGCACCTCAGCCTCGAACTAGATGGGGAACCCAGCCTAAAACCCAGGTGCAGGTAGTTATACAAATGGAATGATGCCAATGCTGAGGTGGTGTTCCAGAACTTGGAAATCTGGTTGTGTGTAAGGGGGACAGTAAGCAGGAGTCCTGAGTTCGATGCCTGGCCTTGGAAAAATTTTCGCTCGCTGCTTCAGTTTATATACATAAACAAGTTGTTGTTTAATATTCCCTCTACAATGGAGTCATTTGAGATGTACTGGTCGTAGGCCGAACACCATTGATTGCACAAGTCCTGGTGAGGAAGTAGAATGCTGTTCTATCACGACTGATACAAACTCCGTTCAATGAAGCGACGAGCGTTTAGCTTTGGGCTTAAAATCTATTCCAGTTAAAATGGAAGGGGATATGCGAAGCAATCAGCTGTGATTGCTTCTTGGGAAGGACCCCCGCATTCACCTGAGCGATCAACGGAAACTGTGAAAAACTTTAATCAAGATGTCTGGACAGGGATTTGAACTCTACGCCCAATTAATAGCAGCAGGGTGCCTAAACAATGGCGCCAACTCCATCGGTTCCAACGCAAGAGCTTACGTTAATTTAAAAAGTGTTTTTCTAAAGAGGTGCAAAGCTCATAAACGTCAGTCATCTGGTTTGTTTCTAGGTGAGAGTTCTTGAATAGATTCCGTAGCTCAGAAAGGATGCAAAAAGAGCGAAATCTGCATGTCCTAAGGTTTTGCTTCATTTTTATAAACACAGCTCGTTTACGATATTGCGCACTGCAAAATTAAAAACATCAGAATAAAGTATTAGTTTTTTCACATGTGGGACTTCAACCTGGACGAAACTTCTGAGTGCTGAAACCATTTTCAGTGACCAACCCCATCTGTCAAATTCTTTATATAGATCAAATTTATTACATCACTGGCCTGTTTTTGGCCTCTGACCAGTTTCAAATGCCCACAAAAACAATAACGAGGAAGTTAATACGTAAAACAATTATATAAAACTTGGTAAAAAGTAGTCATGTTAAAATAATGTTTTACATTTTAGGTTTCTAGATATTGTTATTGCAGGTGTGGTTCAAATGGCTCTGAGCACTATGGGACTTAACTTCTGAGGTCATTAGTCCTCTAGAACTTAGAACTACTTAAACCTAACTAACCTAAGCACATCACACACGTCCATGCCCGAGGCAGGATTCGAACCTGCAACCTCAGTGGTCGCGCGGTTCCAGACTGTAGCGCCTAGAACCGCTCGACCACCCTGGCCGGCTATTGCAGGTATCTGAAAATGGACAAGGACCGAAACTGGACAGTAATACCTCGTCATACATGGTACAATAAATTTAACCTAAAAACTTATTTGTTAGCCCACGGTGGAAATTTAAAACTGCTTTAGCATTGATAAAGATTGAAGTACAACAGAAGAAAAACAGCTACCAAAATATCATACAATCAATTGGAACATATACAGCCGTATTTACGATACCATTTATCATATGATCAACTGTTTCGGTGCTTCACCATACTGTCTTCAGGCCTTAATTGCTGAGTCAGTTGGTAGCTGATGGTCAGAGACACAACGTCGTTGTTACAGGTAGTCTGCAAAAACCAGTTCGTAGATGTTGGCCACATATGGAATCGTGTATACCATTGGATTGGAGTTAACCCCTTAGCGTCAGTGAAGGCCTGAAGATGGCGTACTGAAACACGGAAACTGGTAGTCATACAATAAATGATATCGTAAGGACGGCTGTAAGCGTTCCGTTTTACTGCATAAGTGAACGGCCGAAGTCCCTCAGCCGCGCGGGATTAGCCAAGCGGTCTAGGGCGCTGCAGTCATGGACTGTGCGGCTGGTCCCGGCGGAGGTTCGAGTCCTCCCTCGGGCATGGGTGTGTGTGTTTGTCCTTAGGATAATTTAGGGTAAGTAGTGTGTAAGCTTAGGGACTGATGACCTTAGCAGTTAAGTCCCATTCACAGACATTTGAATATTTCTTGAAGTCCCTCAAGCCTCCAATCAAAAGGATGGACATACAAAAAGTGTCGTGCAGTTTGTCTGCGCCTAACTCTCCCGTACTATGATCTTACCCAGGCGCTAGTTCAATAGCTTAATAAGCATTCGGCCAGCAGACTGTCGTAACAGTTGAATTGCGTATTAGTTGGTGGCTGTGTGAATGCCATTCGTTATGTTAGTGTTCCAATCTGCGGCGCAGATCGGGCGTGACGTACTTCGAAACAGACTCTTCATCATAACAGCTTGATCACCTTACGCCACGGCCAATGGTATGTGCTTAGTCGAACGTGCGGTGCAACAGCCGCCAGTTCTCCGTTCCTGGTCTGCAGTGGTGAACCTGTTTCTCTCGAAGGTCTGCCGACTCGAGGCGCCTACACACACACACACACACACACACACACACACACACACACACACACACACACACACACATGCAGAGAGAACCGCGCGCAGTTACGGCTGACTGATGGCGGCAATGACGCCGACATAGTCCAGTGTCGCACGGCGTCCTTTCGCCAGGCGTAACAGCTCTGGCCTCCGCTGAAATATATGGTCTACGCTGCCGCGGCGTGACTGTTTGTGTGTGTGTAGGTGGGTGGGCGATTGCGCTGACGGCGCACAGACGGCGCTTTCAATCAGGCGCGCGCGGCGCCCACGTGCCCCGTAAATCATCGTCGCCGGCCACAGGCGGGCCGATTAATCTCTGCTGGCGCGACGGCGCGCCGCCGAGTCCGGACGCGCCGGCACCTGAACTGCATTGCACTGCACGGAAAGAACCTCACCTGCACTCTGTAATCTCACAATTAATGAAATATTTCGGGCTATTATACAGTGATCTGAGAGGTTTCACTTCAAAACTCGCCGTTTCGACCCCATCTGCGGAGGACGTTTTCAAGGGGGATCGTAGTTTTGTTGGACGTCCGATTCACGCCCTGGCTCGCTTCAGTGCACCATCTTCAGACCTAAACTGAGTTGGTATTTGATGGTTGGAGAGTCAACGTCGTTGTTACATGTAGTCTGCGAAAACCAGTTGGCCAGGGTGGCGAGACAGGATGTCAATCGGACGTTTGACAAAGCTACGAACCCTCTTGAAAATGTCCTCTGCAGATGCGACAACAGCCCGAAATATTTTATTAATTGTGACAATGCCGGCCGTGATAGTTTACATTTTACACTTTGCAGTCTCCCCGCTCCTTCCTAATTCCAGTTATTGTCCACATAAAGCAAAGTCTTTTATGAAAAATTTGAGAAGAGCGAAGATTACAATCAAGTTTCTACTCTACTTAGCTTTTCCTGTGCAGTTGGTTCCAGTTCTTCTTGTCTAGAGGTATGATTCTTGAAGTTGAATTTCTCACATTTTAGGTCCTCATGATTGAATTGATTTAAAGAAAAGACTGTTGTTGCAGAATTTTTGTTGCTACGTAAATGTATTTTGTCACATTTTAATACATCATCCAGAGTTTTGAATTTTCACATCAACAAAGCCGAAATTACATTGTTCGTCCAAAATACAAAAATACGTCCGATCGCACCAGACGCATGCTTACTACTACTGTCTCATTCAGCGGAAACAACGATATTCCGAAGGGTTTACAAGTTTTCTTGACCAAAAAATTTCTATTAATTTCGATAATTACTTCATAAATGAATCCAGAAATAAACATAGCAAACAGTGCTAGATTGTGTAATTAATAATAGAAATTTTAAGTCTACCAAATAAAAAAATTTTAACTGTACATTGAGAGCTAGTACTTATCCATTGTAGTATCGAAAATAAAGTAATTCCTTTCCATAAAGTTTAGCCTGAAATGTAACACATTGTCTATAAAATTATATGAAACTTTTCAGAAAAGCACCTAAGATATGAGTAATACTGACCTCCCCAAAATTTGAAAAATAATACTTGTATCGACAACTACTGTTGAGAAAAAGTGATCCTAGAGGAAGACGTCCCGTTACAAGTTCCATATCGAACCGCGGTCGCTTACTCACACGCTCTTTGTTTTTGGAACATATCGGCTTCATTAGGTACGACAGTGATGAGCGAAAGACTTCGCTGTAATTACTGTGTGACTAAACAAGGACCTTCAAAAATAAGGAGCAAATTTCAGGAATTTATCTCTCATGAACTGGAAGACACGACTCGAAAATTTTGGAAATCGTTGTCCTGCGAAGCCAGAATGGCAAGTGAACCACGTAGTAATTCAGTTTTAATTAATAGTTGTTACAAGGGTGCCTTAGGTACTGTTTATTGATGTAAAGAGTAAAAATGTGATTTTATGTCGTTTATAGCACCAGGAACGTTAGTTATTTATCTTGAATTTGCGATGCATTACATCACAACCCTAAAGTGAATGACGTTATATTTATTAAAATGGAAGAAAAGGTACTATCAATAATAAATATATAGATGAAGACCATATCGTACCTTCCGCAATAACAGTTTAATGCGTCGACGAAAAATATGTGACAGTCGAGGCACAGTGCTAAGTCGCATTTCTCGCAGAATGTGTTATTTTTCTCCATATTTGCGAACATAACTAGCATTCTACAGTAGGGTCATGCTTTCGTGGCATGGCCTGCACCTCCCTCTTCTGCCCCTCATATTCTTTCAGCAAGTGTTTTGGCTTGCAGCTGGAAGGTCTTGGCAAGTTTGGATCCAACGTACGATACACAAGCGCTTCGAGAAGAGTTTCTTCGAAATCACTGATTCTTTTCTTGTTCCTTACTCTAGTGTAAAAATGCAGAGCATTTACATTAGATGTAGAAGTGTTGAAATGGAAGACAGGTCTGTTGTACCATTTGACAGTTCTTGTTACGTATGGGGCTTATTGATGCCATCTGCTTGGAGAGATCGATAAAGACCTTTCCGTTGCCATAGTCGATTACTACAGCGGTCTTACTCGTTTCCTTTTCCTTTTTGTGTAACTTGGACCACTGAGTCATCATGTTTCGTACTAAACATCAGGATGTCTCATTTATCCTTCCAGTTAGCGACTACAGTTTCGTCTTCGTTCGGTTGAGCTAGCTATAACGTCTCCTTTTTTCAATTTTCCCTTGACCACAACAGGGTGATTATTCTTTCTATTTGCGCGTAACCTGTCTACCAAGTGTGTCTCTCGCTGGGTTAGTCTTTTAGATGGTGAAACATCAGTATACCAGACGTCGGTATACAGTATTCTACCACTTTCTGTGAGTCCATCGATTGATGCTATAATTTACCGTCTAGTAAGGTCATCCGAAGACCAGTATCAGTTGCAAAGCGATTTATAAAAGATTGCTGTATGGTGTGTCAGGTGGCAGTTGACGCTAAATAACGAAAAGTGTGAGATGATCCACATGAGTTCCAAAAGAAATCCGTCGGAATTCGATTACTCGATAAATAGTACAATTCTCAAGGCTGTCAATTCAACTAAGTATCTGGGTGTTAAAATTACGAACAACTTCAGTTGGAAGGACCACATAGATAATATTATCGGGAAGGTGAGCCAAAGGTTGCGTTTCATTGGCAGGACACTTAGAAGATGCAACAAGTCCACTAAAGAGACAGCTTACACTACACTCGTTCGTCCTCTGTTAGAATATTGCTGCGCGGTGTGGGATCCTTACCAGGTGGGATTGACGGAGGACATCGAAAGGGTGCAAAAAAGGGCAGCTCGTTTTGTATTATCACGTTATAGGGGAGAGAGTGTGGCAGATATGATACACGAGTTAGGATGGAAGTCATTACAGCATAGACGTTTTTCGTCGCGACGAGACCTTTTTACGAAATTTCAGTCACCAACTTTCTCTTCCGAATGCGAAAATACTTTGTTGAGCCCAACCTACATAGGTAGGAATGATCATCAAAATAAAATAAGAGAAATCAGAGCTCGAACAGAAAGGTTTAGGTGTTCGTTTTTCCCGCTCGCTGTTCGGGAGTGGAATAGTAGAGAGATAGTATAATTGTGGTTCGATGAACCCTCTGCCAAGCACTTAAATGTGAATTACAGAGTAGTCATGTAGATGAATTCTATTACCACCCCCCTGGCAACAGATGCACCGCCTGGTCTTTCTTTGCCAGTAAGACTTTGAATGACCAAGTATAAATTCCTCTAATGCAAAATTAGGAAACTTTAATCCCATATTTACAGCTTTTTTTAGGGATAAATTTTCAAATGTAAATGGCTCTGAGCACTATGGGACTCAACTGCTGTGGTCATTAGTCCCCTAGAACTTAGAACTACTTAAACCTAACTAACCTAAGGACATCACACACATGCATGCCCGAGGCAGGATTCGAACCTGCGACCGTAGCAGTCGCACGGTTCCGGACTGCGTGCCTAGAACCGCGAGACCACCGCGGCCGGCTTCAAATGTAAATACTTCCACGAAATGGTACAGTGCTTTCTTCTATGCAAACCACTTCTTCTGCAATGTAGGATTTCTCGAATGTCTTCCTCAGAATATCCAAAAATTGTGAGATGTTGAACAGCCTGTCTTCTGGATGTCTTTCTTGCTCATTATTTGAAAAATGCAACATCGAAAGTAACAACTTAGTTGTGTTACGATTCATTATTTTTGGAATCCCAACAAGCAATATTACATTATCGTCTACGAATTGTTCAAAATACGAGATAGGAGGTAGTCATTGAAGCTTCTGGCTAACATCTAAACGAATATCAATGTTTGGAGAGGAGAAAGCAAAATTAATTGTGTGCCTTGCTACCGGTTCCCATTTTCACGAGTTGCGACATTGTCGCAAATAAAATAGTGACCCCAATGTAGAATAAATTTCCTTTACTTTACATCTATAGCGTCTCTGGACATGGTTTGCTATCCAAAACATTATTTGCTCACTCCCCTCTACAAGTCCTAGAAGCTAGTAATGGGAATTTCCGAGCACCCAGTAAATATATCAGACGAATGCCGAGAGGGTTTATTTAGATCAGCCGCTTCTTCCCCTCTGTCTGTAGCGCCTTCTCCAATTGAGCTTCGCCTCAATCGCCTCACAGTCCAACACTCCAATCTACTCCTCTCTCTCTCTCTCTCTTTCTCTCTCTCTCTCTCTCTCTCTTTCTCTCTTTCTCTCCCTCTCACCTCCTCTCTGCCAATCTCTCTGACATACCACTCTCTCACACTTCCAGTGAGTTTATCACTGCACTCAAATGACGAGCACACAATACGAGCAGTCGGTATTGTGTGCGACTCTCGCACGCTCACAGAGTGAAACAAAACAGTTTCATTGCGGCGCATGTGTAGGTGTCCCATGCACCAGAGGCAGCTGTAACGGCGCGTTTCATTTAAGCGGAAAGGCCCACAGAGGCAGTAAATCTGGCAGAGGCAGCGCCGCGGACGGCCATTTAATTAACAGAACAAAGCGAGCCGGCCGCCACCGGCCTTCGTTAGCACGCGCACGGCTGCCCGCGCCGTCCATCTGTTGCGCAACGCCCGCAGCGTGTTCTCCGCGGCGCGGTCTCGCCGTCCCGACCACGGCAGATCCTATTCTCGCATCTGAAATTACAATCGCCCCGGCTACTGGCCGGTGCAAGCCGTATCGCAGGTGCAGCAGCACTCCGCTTTTTCACATTTCACGTCAATCGATCGGGCGACGAGATGAAGTCGTTGCGGCGCTCAGTAAATGTAACACCCGTTCTACGTCATCAGCGCACTTGCATCTGTTTGTCAGTCGACGTGACAATGTTGTTTAGTACGCTTCATTGCAATCAAAACACATTCCTAGAAGTCTTCACTGATGTCTCACGCTTTTGTCTCACACTGACTCCACACTACCTGGAACGGTACCCACCACACCTTCCCTGTGATTTATAGGGAACAGTGAACCACTTTGTAGAGTGTTTATAAGTCGTGTCAGATACATATAGCCACCCCACTGGAGGAAGGGCAGCACTACGTCTTCAGGCCACGAGTTTCCTACCGGGACCATCCGACCGCCGTGTCATCCTCAGTGGGGGATTGGAGGGCGTGGTGTCAGCACACCGCTCTCACGGTCGTTATGATGGTATTCTTGACCGAAGCTGCTACTATTCGGTCGAGTAGCTCCTCAATTGGCATCATGAGGTTGAGTGCACTCCGAAAAATGGTAACAGCGCATGGCGGCTGAATTTTCACCCATCCAAGCGCCGGCCACACCCAACAGCGCTTAACTTCGGTGATCTCACGGGAACCGGCGTATCCACTGCGGCAGGAGAGAGGGCAGCATCGATCTCTAGTTTTCAAACTGTCTATTGCAGTCGACTTCAGCTACTGCATTATACACAGTTCGTCATGACTCATTGTAAATAGTCCTACACTGAAGGAAAGCAAATCACAGCACCAAGAAAAGGAGTTGGCAGCTGTGTTTCTACATCTGAAGGATGATGTCTATTCAAATTTCGCACCAGTGGTATAAGAGTGTTCCGGATCTACACTCATGCTCATAAATTAAGGATAATTGCAGAATGTGGTGCCACACAACGTGGCACTACACAAAACTGGCGCTAATAGCATAGGCACACAGATCTGAAAGTCTGTAACTCCACGCTATTGGTGATAAGTTGAAAAACCGTCCCGAAACACATGTGCTACAAATGGCTCTGAGCATTATGCTACTTCTGAGGTCGTTAGTCGCCTAGAACTTAGAACTAATTGAACCTAAGGACATCACACACATCCATGCCCGAGATAGGATTCGAAACTGCGACCGTAGCGGTCGCTCGGTTCCAGACTGTAGCGCCTAGAACCGAACGGCCACTCCGGCCGGCACATGTCCTACAAAACGCCACTATTTCCTGCGCATGTACCGCGACATCAATATGGGATATGATCACCGTGCACACGTACACAGGCCGCACAACGGGTTGGCATACTCTGGATCAGGTGGTTGAGCAGCTGCTGGTGTATAGCCTCCCATTCTTGCACCAGTGCCTGTCGGAGCTCCTGAAGTGTCTTAGGGGTTTGAAGACGTGCAGCGATACGTCCACCGTGACCATCCCAGAGGTGCTCGATGGGATTTAGGTCTGGAGAACAGGCAGGTCATTCCATTCGCCTGATACCTTCTGTTTCAAGGTACTCCTCCACGATGGCAGCTCGGTGAGACCGTGCGTTATCATAAAAAAATGGTTCAAATGGCTTTGAGCACTATGGGACTTAACAGGTATGGTCATCAGTCCCCTAGAACTTAGAACTACTTAAACCTAACTAACCTAAGGACATCACACAACACCCAGCCATCACGAGGCAGAGAAAATCCCTGACACCGCCGGGAATCGAATCCGGGGACCCGCGTTATCATCCATCAGGAGGAAGGTAGGACCCATTGCACCCCTGAAAAAGTGGACATACTGGTGCAAAATGACGTCCCGATACACCTGAACTGTTACAGTTCCCCTTTCAAAGACAAAGGACATTAAGGGATCGGTATCTAGTTCCTGGCTCACGCCAGATGAAAACCCGGCGAGAATCACTGTTCAGACTATACTTGGACTCGTCCGCGAACATAACCTGGGACCACGTGGTGATGAAACATCGTATTGAAAATCATGTTCCGCCTTTTCTAATGTCCAGGCGACCATCATAACTCGCGGTGACTTCGGTGTAATTATTGTCTTTGATTAAAAGTGTCTTTTCTATTCGCCTCATTGCGCGTTCATTTCGGTGACCTTCTGTGCTACACTGTAGAAGGTCTTTCTATGTATCATCCATGTTCTGTCGGCGTATGTTACTTGGTAGTGGCACATCAAACTTAAGTTTTTCTTTGTCCTAAATTTTTCCACGCCATTGTACGTATTGTTAGTACTGTAAGAAGTTCTAGCTTCTCAAAACTTTTGTCACACGTAAGCTCGCTAAGAAATGTCGATGTTTCGTCACACTGGGCCCATCAGCAAACAGGATGGTATCCCTGTGAGGTTTACTGACGCACTTCGGACGCGCACCTGATTCTTGGCTCATGTTCCGGCGTCCTGCAGGTCGCGCACAGAGTGAAAGTTCGCTGTTGTTTCTCTGTCCACGTTGTCGTTATAGGTCAGAGGACTGTTCTGTAATTAAATGAAAACCGCTGTGTACTTACTGGCTTTCTCCCTAACCGCGACGCGCGGGGAGACACGACGTTTGTCGTTCCTGCGGGCTGGCGCGCTGCCGTACAACGTGCGTTGCGTCAATCCTTTTGGGCATTCTACGTCTGCGGTGTCCGCGGGAAAGTTCTCCGCGACTTGTTGGCTGTTACGGCGTTTACATAAAGGCACCCGTGTCCTGTTTTTACGCGTCGTGAACGTCTTTCTCATGCCAAGGATTGACTTTCCACTACAAGCTATGTAACTAATAATGTGATAATGGACTGGCAAAAGTGATAAGTTTACATCTCCATTCCCCGATACCAGAGTGTAGTGGCCTTTTTATTGCTTATACGCAGTGTGGTCAGTGCATGATAACTGTAACCACAAAACAACTTCAGTCGGGATATCCCCGCCAAGATACTTGAAAATAAATTTAAATGCCGTGTGACTAGGGCCTCCCAACGGGTAGACCGTTCGCCCGGTACAAGTCTTCAGCGACTTGCGCGTCGATGAGCATGAAATGATGATGATTAGGACAACACAACAACCAGTCCCTGGGTGAAGAAAATCTCCGACCCAATCGGGAATCGAACCGGGCCCTTAGGATTAACATTCTGTCGCGCTGACCAGTCAGCTACCGGGACGAACACGAAACTTGACACTCACCTGAAGAAAAAAGGTGATACTGAACGATCGCTACCGTACCTCTCACCAGTATTAGCCACTCCCGCCGTGCTCCATTCACCTAGTGAGTGCCTAAATATCTTTTGTCTGATGGGCCCTATGCAAGATATACGGTGTAGACGGGCGCATCACAATTAGCACTGTTCACTAACCTGAAATCGCAGGGCATTACAAGAACAAAGTTTTTCCAGAGATTCCCATTTAAGTTCCCCGAACGTCCTCGTCAAGCTTCCGTACGTGCTATAGACCCTACAGTCTATCTACTATCGTAACAGCGTGTCTCTGCATTCCAGCTACATCTTCCGTCAATCTGCTAGACACTTCAGCAGTACTACTATGTCAAATTGGTTCAAATGGCTCTGATCTCTGTGGGAGTTAACATCTGAGGTCATCAGTCCCCTAGACTCAGAACTACTTAAACCTAATTAACCGAAGGACATCACGCAGATCCATGCCCGAGGCAGGATTCGAACCTGCGACCGTAGCAGCAGCGCGGTTCCGGACTGAAACGCCTCGAACCGCTCGGCCACAGGGCCGGCACTAGAATGTCATATACGGTATCAGTACCAGGTGCGTACATTTACCCTATAATATCCCAGTAATTTATGTTTTCTATACACTATCCAGACTATCGATTTCGCGTTTGCAACTGGTTTATCGACAGCCCAAACACGGAGGCCTATCGAAATCATGCGCTACATTGATTATATTAATTTGTCAGAGAGACGGTAGGCACCTGTTTTTTATGTAGGAGCCCCCACGTTAAAACACTATTCTTTATGCTTTCAATACCGGTTACTACAATAATACGTTCAGCAACTGAACCAAAAACGTTGGATTTTCTACATTATTTAATTATGTTGTAAGCCTGTTTCTGTCTTACGAGGCCATCATCAGACAATAACTGCGTATGCTCGTCAAATTTAGTAGGAGGTTAGTCACTAATTTTGTAGAAAACAACAGTTAGGAAAGGCGTGTTGAGAAACTCACAGTGTGGAAATCTTTGACTGTGCAATCATGTCGTAACAGAAGAGAGACGGAACTGAAAGAGTGTAGAGGGAGAGGCAGAGAGACTGCACGTAATTATTCGTAGCAAGTTTTTCCACTGAGATACTGGCGTAAACCTAAATCTTAGCTCGGGAAAGAGAGAAAAGGTGGGTCCGAAGTACGAACAGTTAACTTTGTTTGAATCTTCCACACGCACACCATGAACTTCCAGCGAAAAGACCACACAAATTGGAGATTGTAATCATATTGTTTTAAAAATGTAGTTTCTCGTTATTTTACTAATAGTACGAACAAAATACTTGTTTCCTTCTGCGTTAAATGCTGAGTTCTTGAGAGCGACTTCACCGTTACAAACTGGTCGAGGTGGCGCTGTGGCTATTACAGTGGACTCGTGTCTGCAAGAAATTTGGCTTAAGGTGATCTATGGCGTTCCAGTTTCACGATTTCCACGGTTTCCTTAACTCATGTCGCAGCCACAGTTGATCCCTATGTAATTCATGTCCAAGTGTTTGACACTGAACCGGGAAAGAGTGAAGAAGAAGTTGGTTCTCAAGCTCTCTCTCTTGGACCTCGTCTTCTCCTCGTTCCACGCGACCTGTTCGCCAGTACTGCTGTTTCCGAAAAGAGTTGCTTCTCATTGTCACACTAGCTAACCACGCATTAATGTTTGTGCGCCTGTCAGCAGCTGGCTCCTCGTTTTGTACGTTTATTGGCGATCGTAGGAGAAGTACTAGTTAGTAGATTGACACGGTGCTATAGCTACTTCGTTTAGGGAGAATTCTTCCTTGATTTACACGCGACATGCTGTGCTTTAAATGTTCTGTTTGTCGATAACATCCGAGCCCAGAGTATACTGCCATTTCCTGGCGTCACTCTCCCCTCATCAACGTTTCAGTAGGAGCTGATGAAGTTCATGTGTTTTTCTCGGTAATACTTCGTAATACCTCAGCTCCACGAACGCAGATATTACTTTATTTTACCGTACGTCTACGTATGCGAGTAAAGAACTTCTCCTCTGAAATTTTATGGGTGCACAAACAAATGTTAGTTAATCTATCCAATGCTTAATGATTTTTCTTATCTCGGGTAAACATGTAACGAACATGAAACATCCTGGCAAATGAAACCTGTCTGCCAGAACCAGGACTCAAAAATCTGGAACCTTTGCCTTCGCGAGCAAGTGTTCTACCAAGTGAGTTATCCAATCACGATTCACGACCATCTTCACAGTACCTCATCTCCACCTTCCAAACTTCACAGAAGTTCTCCTGCGGCCCTAGGGGACTAGCACTCATGAAAGAAAAGATATTTCGCAGACATGACTTAGTTCCAGCCTGGAGGATGTTTCCAGAATACTTTTCCAGTCTGTATGTAACTAACGGGTAATATACCATATGTGCGAGAGCCAAGATGGACTAATAAGAGTAGGCGAGCAAGAACGAAGTGCTCGTATTAAAACAGGTGTAAGACAGGGTTATATTCTTTTGCCTGTACTGTTCAGTCTGTACAAAGAAGAAGCAAGGATGGAAATAAAAGAAAGGTTCAGGAGTTGAATTAAAATTCAGTGTGAAAGGATATCATTGATACCATTCGCTGACGACATTGCTATCCTGAGTGAAAGTGAAGAAGAATTACATGACCTCCTGTCTAATGAGTACAGGATATGGATTGAGAGTAAATCGAAGAAAGACGAAAGTAATGTGAAGTAGCAGAAATGAGAATAGCGAGAAACTTAACACCAGGATTGATGGCCTCGAAGTAGATGAAGTTAAGGAATTCTACTACCTAGGCGGAAAAATAACCAATGACAGACGGAGCAAGGAGGACATAAAAAGCAGACTGGCAATGGCAAAAAGGTCAGTCTTGGCCAAGAAAGGTCTACTAGTATCAAACATAGGCCTTAATTTGCGGAAGAAATTTCTGATAAGGTACGTTTGGAGCACAGCATTGTATGACAGTGAAACACGGACTGCCGTAAAACAGAAACAGAATAGTAAAGAAGTATTTTAGATGTGGTGCTCCAGACGAATGTTGAAAATTAGGTGGAGTGATACGATAAGTAATGAGGAAGTTCTGCGCAGAATCAGCGAGGAAAGGAATATGTGGAAAACACTGACAAGGAGAAGGGACAGGATGATAGGATACCTATTGAGACATCAGGAAATGACTGCCATGGTACTAGAGGGAGCTGTAGAGGGAAAAAATTGTAGAGGAATACAGCGATTGGAGTACACCCAACAAATAATTGAGGACGTAGGTTGCAAGTGCTACTCTGAAATGAAGAAATGGTTCAAATGGCTCTGAGCTCTATGGGACTTAACTTCTGGGGGTCATCAGTCCCCTAGAACTTAGAACTACTTAAACCTAACTAACCTAAGGACATCACACACATCCATGCCCCATGCAGGACTCGAACCTGCGATCGTAGCGGTCGAGCGGTTCCAGACTGTAGCGCCTAGAACCGCTCGGCCACAACGGCCCGCCTGAAATTCGTGGCGGGCCTCATCGAACCAATCAGAAGACTGATAACTCAAAAAAGAGGGTAACTGACATGTTGTGAGACTTGCAACAAAGACTGGTTTGATGTAGCTCTCTACGCTAGACTGTCCTAAGCAAGGCTCTTCGCCTTAGCAACTCTATTGCAACCTACGTCCAGTGGCACTCGCTTACTGCAGTGAACCAGTTTTTATACCCCATACTCCCAATACAACACCAAATTGACAGATGGGTAGATATTACACATAATGAAATCCTACCAAATCTGACTGGGGAGAGGAGAAATTCATAATGTACTTGAAGAACATACCGTAAGAAAATTACTGCTTCGTTACCAGTTGCAGGGCACTGTTTTGTCGTGAAAAATAGATAGAGCATTATAAAATTTCATTTCACCATATTTTAATTAGCTGTATCTTTTTCAGCAATTGCTTTCAGTTTCACTTTCCGTAATGGCGTTCGAAACATTTGTCGACGTTTTCTCAGCGCAGCTGAAGTAAAACTTAGTCGTAATGTGCTCAGTTTTTCTCGCCCACCAGAAAAAACCTGTTAACATCTCGTTCTATTAGCGTTAAATGTCTAGACACTCACATTCACGAATAAAATACGTGCAGTGGTACCAGCTGTGAGTAAGTGCATCCTGCTGTTCATGGAAACTAGCCGCGATTCACAGATAGTGAGTGACCTGCTGAAAACGTGCCTGTTTCCGTACGCTGCATTAACTCATCAGACAAATGTTGGTGGCGTGGAAAGGAGCCACCGAAGAGATACGGCCTGCGTGTCCAACGGTAAGCTCAACGGGAACCGTTATTTGTATTCAAAGGCGCGGCTGAAAAACTTGTAAGTCTGCTTCCACCAGAGATTTATCTGCGCCTCTGAACGACCTGCGTTAGGCCTCTGACGTAACACCTGATAGCTTATAACCATTCATGCTCTACGTTCCTCGCCTTTTTAACCGGAAACATAAAAAGAAGCGGTCTAACAACGCTGCGATGTAAGATACTGTTCTCCTATCGACGATATGCTCGAAAGACACGTTCTTTTCATCTTGAGATGTTACTCCTTACTTTACAGGCCATGTAAAGTATAACGAGGCAGATTGGAATGTTCTTTCTTCGTAAGATTGTAAAAGATGCTACGGGAATGGCAGAGGCAGGAAAGTCCGAGTCCGTTCGTTAGAGTGTCAGGGAGTATTAGAAAGTATTGTTCACTTTATGCCGAGCGACTTTCCATCGAATTCTGAGCAAATTGAAGTTTTAAACTCAAAAAACGTACAGTATTATACAGTAGGAGGATATCTATATCATACTGCGTATTTCTGAACTCGCAATGAAGGCTCACACAACCCCTGTTCCAGAAGAGCTAGTGCTCCAGCACTATTGCAATTTTGACACATAACAGTGTTCGTGGGAACTGCGCCCAAACTTTCCCTTTTCGTACAGAAGTGTTAAACATCTCCTTAACGCCTCTCTCAACGAATACATGTTACTGTGGCACAGCCAGTTAATATAAGTCTTAGGTTACATTTCAACACGTGCTTTTGTACAGGGAAGACGAAACGCTTCATAGAGATAAGAAATCAAAATGAAACCTACAGTCAGATAGTCTAAAATACTAGCAGTCTACAGTGATACGAGTACCTTATGTAATAACAGAGCAGAACACGAGGGGCTAAAGTGTAAAAGTGTAGCCTATCGGAAGATTAGGCGTGGGTAACACCTCTTCTTCCCGGTTTATAAGCAGCTTTCACATAATATGTACCACCAGTTCAGCAATCTGCTGCGAGATCCGCAATTAAAACACGCGTTTTTTTTTTTTTTTTGTTTAACTTTCTGGTGTCGTTGGGAATTAGAATGTTCGGCGATCAAGATGAAATGCAGCTTTATGACTTTCTGTAGATATCTAAGTATGCTGAGACAGGTATTGTAAGAGAGCAGTTTTGTTGGGAAAACCGTATGGTTATTTTACATTGTAAAAAGCCGTTTTTGAATAATTTTAAGCAACAAAGATTTAATGTATCAATGAATTCGGTTACAGGCTGCTAACCACTACGCCACCTCACTCGGTCATGCGCATTTACTCAACATTATATCATTGTGTGAAGCTCTGTTCTTCTTATTCTTCTTCTTATTTCGAATGACCCATTTGGAGGGTACGATGAATCGACTTCGGCTGCATTTCATTGTATTAGATTTCCTTTTATTTAATTCAGTTACGGGTAACAGCCCAAATGTCGGAAGAATAAATACTTTGTTCATATGTGCGTCCAGAGCCTCCAAGAATTTTGTGAAACAAAACATCGTCCGTAGCTGGCTGCATAATTATGCTTTATTTGTTGTTCAATTGCCCATTTTCGACTCTAAGTTATTTTCCAGGACTTACAAGCAGTTTGCCAGTACGCTATATGCTGTGCATGTTGTGGCATACAATCGAGAAAAAAAAACAGTCCATGTGTCCATCCGTACGTAAAAGATTACATTTGAACAGCAATCAGAGATCGAAAACATCGTGCAAAAATATTAGAGCAGCCGATTTGTGCCACAGTCGGAATGTGGAAATATTGTGGTTTACGTGTGAAATGAAGTGGTTATTTGCTTCTTGTACGACGTCTTCGGTCTCAGATTGCAGTGCAGATGTATTATTCCACGTATGGATGAACATATGCAATGTTTTTTTTCGATTGTATGCCACAACACATTTTTACGGACAATGTTTTCTTTCCGGAAAAAAGATGAAATATTGCTGTTTCAGATACACCCCCGAATGGAATTACCTCCCGACTCCCTACCGTTCCTCTTCCTTTTAATATTATATACTATGTGATCTGAGTCCGCAGCTTGTGGTCTCGCGGTAGCGTTCTCGCTTCCCGAGCACGGGGTCCCGGGTTCGATTACCGGCGGGGTTAGGAATTTTCACCTGCCTCTAGATGACTGAGTGGTTTTGGGTCGCCCTCATCATCATCATCATCATCAACATCATTCATCGCCATTACGGTCGGAGGAAGGCAATGGCAAACCACCTCCGCTAGGACCTTGCCTAGTACGGCAGTGGGGGTCTCTCGCTTCGTCCCCTACGCTCTGTCAAGGAGTATGGGACCTCATCATCATGATGTGATCTTATGCATTGTTAGAATCTTCGGCTCTAGGGCGGTAGTTCAGGTTAGAGGGTCTTGTTCTGCCCAATAGGTTTCAGATCGTAATGAAATGTGTCTGTAGATCTGTTCCAGTCCTTACCACGGCAGATAGCTCGATCTGTTGTAAAGCTGAGATTGACTCATACGGACATTGTGAAAGGGAGGACCGACGATTTGACTGTACGTCGACGGGAAAGTGGTTAGAGATGGGCACAGTACTGGTCTGAAGAAGAATCGTTCCCTTTTCAAACGAACCATCCCGGTTTTTTGTCTGTGAACGGTTTAGAGAGAACACGGAGACTCTGAGCGAGGGCCGCGGTTCGCAGTGGCTGAACCAGCCCGCTGCGGTGAGCGCTGCTGCGTGCCGCTGACTGCCGGCAGCGCACCACAGCACGCGAGCTGTCACGCCTGCGTCATTTGCATCTCAATGCGGACCCAGATTCCCTCCACCCCGCCCTTCCACGGCGTTGACCTCTGCTGCCGAGTCTGCGTATCTGTGTTAACTGCACACGCCGGCACGACCGCTGTCGAGAAAGTACGTGTAGACCTCAGGGGGCTGCACAGCATATGATAGAAGCACTGCACTGTTGCAGCGGGACACACGTGGTGAAGGGGTGAATGAAATGCTGGTGCCGCTCGTGGTTTCCGTACGGTCTGTAAAGTAGGCGGTCGAGAGAGGTCGAGTGCTGCTCGAACAGTCGCGTGACATTTGACTTCTACGTCTCGAGCCCTATAATTACGCGGTTCTCTACGAACAAGTCACAGCAACATAGCTCTGTTAAAATTTGACAGTTTCGTGAAACAAATGAGGAAAATGCAATAAATCCTACCGCCATACAAACACCTGTTGTATCTACATCTACGTGATTACTCTGCTATTCACAATAAAGTGCCTGGCGGAGGGTTCAATGAACCACCTACAAGCTTTCTCTCTACCGTTCCACTGTCGAACGGCACGCGGGAAAAACGAGCACTTAAATTTTTTTTGTGCGAGCCCTGATTTCTCTTATTTTATCGTGATGATCATTTCCCCCCCATGTAGGTGGGTGCCAACAGAATAATTCTCGCAATCTGAAGAGAAAACTGGTGATTGAAATTTCATGAGAAGATCCTGTCGCAACGAAAAACGCCTTTGTTTTAATGATTGCCACTCCAATTCATGCATAATGTCTGTGCTGCCCCTCTTTATACTTTTAAGATGTCATCCGTCAGTCCCACCTGATGCGGATCCCACACCGCACAGCAATACTCCAGAATACGGCGGATAAGCGTAGTGGTCTTTAGTAGACCAGTTGCACCTTCTAAGTGTTCTGCCAATGAATCGTAGTCTTTGATTTGCTCCACCCACAATATTATCTATGTGATCGTTCCAATTTAGGGCATAGGTTCGAATCTGGCCTCGGGCATGGATGTGTGTGATGTCCTCAGCTTAGTTAGGTTTAAGTAGTTCTAAGTTCTAGGGGGGTGATCACCACAGATGGTAAGTCCCATAGTGCTCAGAGCCATTTTGATTCCTGGGAGAACACAAAGTACTTTGGAAGCCAAAGAAAGCCCTATAAGATGTTAAGTGTTTGTCATATTTCTGAAATGAAAGTCACTCGGGGTATGTCATGACTTACAGAGGTCACAATTACGAGACCCTCATAATAATCTGTGTAGTTCCAAATTATGCTAAGTATTACTAGTCGGTTATACCCATTCTGTCACACGCCGAGCAGGAAACTATAGTCTGGAGACCCGCCTTACACCCCATGTTTGGAAAATACGCCGCGGTGGACAGCGAATCGGCCAGTACTGATTGGTGAGATAGTGCGGCATTCGCCGATGTGGGCGACAGCAGGAGGCGTGGGCGGCGCCTCCGCTCGCGAACCGTATGTGGGGCGGCGGCGGTCCCTTTTGGAGGCGGTGGTCTGCGCTCCGCTGACCACGAGAAGGTAGCGCGTGGCTGCCGGACGCAGGGGCTAGGGTTTCGCCGCCAGACGCCGTATCGGGTTGCCGAGGTTGGCCTCTTGTTTTCAGGCGGCTGCAGGATCGCTGTTAGCGGTTTGCTGCTCTGCTGGCCTGGGTGACCTGATTATACCCTCTCAATTGGCCGCCGATACATGATCCGAGGCGCGAGCCACGTCCGCTGATGTTCGGCTAACGATACGTAAACGGAACCTGTTTTCTCAGAAAAGTTTACAACATCAGAGCGTAATATTCAGACCTATCTGGGAGGTACAGTGGCACCGAGCATCTCTTGCACATTCTCTTTTGTTTGCTTGAGCTTATGTCCAGCTTCCGCACTTTGTCGGAAACTCCCTCGGTAAGAGGTAAGTTGTTTCCTGCAACACGAGGACAGTAATGTCTTTGCGACAGATAATCGAGTCTCTGTTCATCTGTGATTGCAGTTCCATTCTCGCGGTAGGCTTTCAATGATCGTAAAGTTATTTGGTATAAAAATCGCCTTTGCCATTCCTATTATAAATGTTCTTAGATTGCAGAATGAGGTCACAGCTAACTCCGTCTTCGTGTTGAATCAGCCATTGCAGAATTTCCTGGACCAGATTCAGTGAAATCTTTGGTTAGATAGTTATTCCAGTTCAGCACCTTGTTAGAAGGTCTAGTATTGGTTCTGTTCTATAAAGAACGACGTTTTGGAGACTAACATTTCAGGTGGTTTCTTTTTGTATTTTGACTTTCGTTGCCGCCCATAGTTGGTTGATTTGGACAGTACAAGAGAAACATCCCCTAGCCTGCGGCTAAGCCATGTCTCCGCGATATCCTTTCTTTCTGGATTGCTAGTTCTCCAAGGTCCGCAGGAGAGCTTCTGTAAAGTTTGGAAGGTAGGAGACGAGGTACTGGCTGAAGTAAAGCAGTGAGGACGGGGCGTGCATCGCGCTTGGGTATCTCAGATTGTAGAGCATGTGCCCGCGAAAGGCAAAGGTCTCGAGTTCGAGTCTCGGTCCAGCACACGGTTTTAATCTGCCAGGAAGTTTCATATCAGCGCACACTCCGCTGCAGAGTGAAGATCTCATTTTGGGAACACTATAACACATTGATGATACGTTACGTTATTCTATCAGATACACACTATCACTGCTGCCGTCGCAGTCGTTCTAGCTATGCTTCTACCAACCACACTGCGTATATATAATCATAAAGGTGAAGTTTGAACACCATAGCGCTTTATTAGGCACGTTCTTATTGGAGGTGGAACACCCTTACCCTTCTCCGACAATGGAAGTGAAGCAATAAAAAATGGTTCAAATGGTTCTGAGCACTATGGGACTTAACATCTAAGGTCATTAGTCCTCCAGAACTTAGAACTACTTAAAACTAACTAACCTAAAGACATCACACACATTCATGCCCGAAGCAGGATTCGAACCTGCGACCGTAGTGATCGGGCGGTTCTAGATTGAAGCGCCTAGAACCGCTCGACCACCACGGCCGGCCGTAGTGAAGTACCCACCCAGTTATCCAGAGACCTGCAGTTCAACGTAGTTTCAGAATCTCGGTGCAGCTCGTCACTTTTAGTATTAACTAACATTGCTAGAGGTGAAAGAAGTGATAAATAAGAAACAAAAATCGTATAACTGGCTTCTGGATGAGTAATCTGACACTGTACGTCTGAAGTACCGACCCACACCAGTAACTCATAAATACCGAACCACTGTATAGAAGGTGCACTCCCAGCGTCAGGATAAAAGCAATAAGGACTTGTCAGAGAAAATACAGAGACTGAGCTCGGTAGATTTAGCTTCCCAACGTTTCAGAATAAAAACTGCACAATAAAGGAACAAATTAAAACATTACAGGACAACCAGCCATAAAAGACATTTACCGAGACATGAGACAAGAACATACCAGTCATTATGAAAATATGGACATACCGACAAAAAACCCACACAGAAATAAAGCAACAAACAAGTTGATTCTGTTGACAGAGAAATTTCGAATAAAATAATGTGGGAATCTGATGTAAACTTTAAAGTAGCAAACCTAATTCGTGAAATAGGTATTGAAGCAGTATCTAAATCTAAATTGAAGGGGGAAACATCTCAGCTCCTTGAAATAGACTCAGGTACGGCAACCTGATGAACTGTCCTTAATTCTGCTTATTTGTATTCTAGAAAAAACAATGAGAATTTGAAATGAGAAACTGAATGAACATAAGATATTACCAATAAGGTTGGGCAGTGGAGGGGGGGGGGAGGGGGGAACTGGAATAAACTGTCTCGTATTTGCAGGTGACTTTGCTATACTTCCTTAAATGGTGACATCTACTGTAACACAACTTAATTCAGAAGAAATAGTCAGTACGTCCGGTACAGCAATATCTGCAGAAAAAGATACAATTTTTTACCAACATTAAAAATGCACCGTAAAAGATAATGCAAGAAAATGATTTGGAAAAAGCAACTGTAGAGAAGAGGATACGTGAAATGGGAAGGGTATGCGGTATAACTGAAGATATTTATAAAATGTTCCTCTCTAAAAGTGTAAAAATAATGCATTACAATACAGCAGTGAAGCCACAGTGTCTATATACAAGCGGAAATCTCCATTAAAGAAGAGTTAATAAAAATTTCAAATACCAGGAAGGCAAATCATTCCGGAAATACTGAGCCCACGAAAAGCTTTAGAAGGCTAGAAATTACGAAGCAACAATGAAATTTATCGAAATGTAGAAAAAGTATTAGAAGTGATGAGATAACTAGTGCTTTATGGGCATTTATATCTATAGCAAAACAGTAGATTAACCAAAGAGTAGTTTAGATATTTGTAGCACAAAAAGTGAACAAGTTGGATCTGCAAAGTAAAAAAGAATTTAGAAAAAATAAAGCATGAGGTGTAGGAACTACTGACAGAGTAGTAGTTAGGGGAAAAGTGTTGGATGTGGAAGCGTACAATGCAGGAGAGTGAAAAGTGCGGCCTGAAGTGGTCAAAAGGCAGAAAGAAAAAACATAGTGAACAAATGGGAGTAGTGGATGTAGTATCATTGCCACAGATACTACTACAACGCCGCGCCAACACAAGGATGGCAGCCCGCCGTCTGCTGAGCGCAGCGCACTCTAGCGGGCTGTGCAGCTCGACGGAACTGGAGAGTGCCTCGTTGACTTCTTAGCTAGATTTCAACCTAGGCAGGCGCACTTCCATAATCAGCACTCAGCCAGTTCTGTAATGTTTGCATTGATTCTCTGAGGAGGGCCCATCAGGCTTAGTCCCTGAGAATATGTTGTATTAGTTCACGGTATTCCATGTTACGAGATTGTCATTCATAGACGCAGCTGCAGTCCTACAAACTGCTGAAGATAAGTAATTTCATTGCGCTATGTGTTTCTTGAATAATAATCCTTCTCTCTAACAGTGTGCCGTACCGCATATTATTGCAACCTGGACTCCTTCAGTTCCTATCAACTCGGCCTCCTATTTATTTGTATTTAGTAACGAGCTGAAAACACCCACTCGTTTTGTGCCTCTAAACAGACACAATACTGGAAAAAAATGAACAATGAATGAGAAATTGAATTTGTCACTTGGTCCTTAGTTGGTTTATCCGAAATGGTAGGAAAAAACCTTAGAAGGTAGAAAAAATAGAAGCTACAAAAAAAGAGAAAAAACTGATACTTAACTTCCAGATGGAAAGGACGCTCAACATTCTTCGATGGTGGGCTCTCGATGGGGTGCTCGCTTACTTCAGGGGTGGTCCATGAGCTTCGGTCCCGGTTCAGTGCTCCTGACGTAAGGGTTTAACCGTTTGAGCACAATTAGGTGCAGAGTGACACTGTTAGGCAAGGTAAACGAGAACTTCGGTACGCAGCGGGCTGACACGTGGCCAGGTTGGAGAAGCTGTCATCGCTCGAGGAGGCGGCGCAGCCACAGAGGGAGCGGCAAGAAGTCGGCAGGTGTGCCGAAGCGATTGGCGCCGCCTGCTCGGGCAGGAACCGCTCCTCGCTTGGCCACCCTCCCGTGACTGCTCGAAGGTCCGGCGTTCGGTATCGTCCGCATCGGGCGCTGCCTCTCGCAACCCAGCGCTCCCTAGTTCCGATAGGCGCGAGATACTGTGGCCACTGCTGTATACTCAGGGGCGGCCGGCTGCCTGCGAAACGTTCCTTAACGCCCGCCTCCTCGGAGTTTCTGTTGCGTCGCTCCCAGGTGCCAGTTGCAGCTGCTGCCAGGATCCACAGATACTCAACGCGAGGCAAACTACGCGCGGTACTGATTTGATCGCAAACGCCCATTGACGGGCCAGGATCAGTTCTCTGCCCTGCTACTCTGGCACTGTCAGTCCAAATACGGGTCGCCACGCTTGCTTTGACTCGCGGGGTTGAAATGTTCACTCCTCTTATAACAGTAACAGTAGCAATCTATTTCGGTCTGCCCACATCATTGGAAAACGAGTACCGCAAATAGCCTCAAGCCCATCTCCAAAACCGAGCGAGATGGCGCAATGGTTAGAACACTGGGGTCTCGCATTCGGGAGGACGACGGTTCAAACCCGGTCATTCATTAGGTTTTTCATAATTTCCGTGAATCGCTTCAGGCGAATTCAGGAATCGTTCCTTTGAAAGGACATGGCCGACTTCCTTCCTTAATGCGACGGGCCTTTTTTTTCACTATGGGACTTAACATCTGAGGTCATCAGTCCCCTAGAACTTAGAACTACTTAAACTTAACTAACCTAACGACTTTACACAAATCCATGCCCGAGGCAGGATTCGAACCTGCGACCGTAGCAGTCACGCAGCTTCTGACTGAAGCGCCTAGAACCGCTCGGCCACCGAACTGTCTGAAAAGATTGCAAGGTTGTCAAAGAGAGGTTTTGCTGAGAAATAACTGTTAAGAAAAAAAAAAAAACGATACTTTGCACCGTTTCCGAGTTAGTTACCGTTGAAGTTAGCGTATCAGGCCCTTGTGAACGCAAATCCGAGCGGCCCGCCAAAGACGGTATCGCCGAGAGAGTGACGTAGAAATTCGACATGAGTTGGTAGTAAGGGTCGAACCCGAGCCAACGGCTGAGCAATCTCGTGCGTTATCATCTACGCTATGAGAAGAACTGTCACTAATTATACCTGGAGGGAAGCTTGATTTTGAACGCTGATTGGCTAACTTCAATGCTAATTAACTCGGAAACGGCACAACTTCTAGTTTTTTTTTTTTTTTTTTTCTTAACAGTTGCTACTCAGCACAGACTACCTTGCACACGTGTAAGGAATTTGGAAACTCTTTCGAGACTTCCAGTAGGGGGAGAACAACTTTACTGATCACCGAGGATCACTGATTACCGAATTCCAAGGTACACCCACGAGACCACCTCCGCCTCAGAGGCCACAAAACTAGCTCCCGGCCGACTTCCCACATCGCGAGCTCCAAAACCGCTCCACGAAATTATTTTAACATTGAGGCATTTCAGGCAATCAGCATCCAGAGCAGAATGTATGCTCTTAAAATGACCGTGTGCTGCAGATGCTAACAGCACTTGGTGTAAGGTGCTGCTTTGTGTCAACAGGTGTTAGAAGACACCATTCGTTACAGGAAAATTACTCACCCTTGACTTTATCCTAGTATTCGCAGACCACTACCCATTCAGAACGATTGTTGTTGTTGTGGTCTTCAATCCAGAGACTGGTTTGATGCAGCTCTCCATGCTACTCTATCCTGTGCAAGCTTTTTCATCTCCCAGTACCTACTGCAACCTACATCCTTATGAATTTGCTTAGTGTATTCATCTCTTCGTTTCCCTCCACGATTTTTACCCTCCACGGTGCCCTCCAATGCTAAATCTGTGATTCCTTGATACCTCAGAACATGTCCTACCAACCGATCCCTTCTTCTGGTCAAGTTTTGCCACAAACTTCTCTTCTCCCCAATTCTGTTCAATACCTCCTCATTAGTTATGTGATCTACCCATCTGATCCTCAGCATTCTTCTGTAGCACCACATTTCGAAAGCTTCTATTCTCTTCTTGTCTAAACTATTTATTGTCCATGTTTCACTTCCGTACATGGCTACACTCCATACAAATACTTTAAGAAACGACTTCCTGACACTTAAATCTATACTCGATGTTAACAAATTTCTCTTCTTCAGAAATGCTTTCCTTGCCATTGCCAGTCTACATTTTATATCCTCTCTACTTCGACAATCATCAGTTATTTTTCTCCCCAAATAACAAACTTCCTTTACTACTTTAAGTGTCTCATTTCCTGATCTAATTCCCTCAGCATCGCCCGACTTAAACTCGACTACATTCCATCATTTAACCATATAGGAAAGCTCCATGCTCTCGGGAAAAATTATGGCTGTAGTTTGCCGGCCGGAGTTGGCCGAGCGGTTCTAGGTGCTTCAGTATGGAACAGCGTGACCGCTACGGTCGCGGGTTCGAATCCTGTCTCGCGCATGGATGTGTGTGATGTCCTTAGGTTAGTTAGGTTTAAGTAGTTCTAAGTTCTAGAGGACTGATGACCTCAGAATTAAAGTCCCATAGTGCTCAGAGCCATTTTGTTACTCGTCGAATTTTTTTTTTCTGTTACTCTCTTATTTTACTGTTCGTGTGTTCCGCCATGAAGCTTGGTCAGAATAACTGGTGGAACGATTTGCAGCACGGTTGCAGTATTTCGTGACGGTGAACAGAACTACGGGAGATGAGCGCGCTACGCTACGCGGCGAGGAGGCTGCTGCAAAACGAGCTCCACGACCGGCTGACGAGGGGCACGTGTCGTGTGTGCGTGGCCCTCCGTTCCGTCAACACGCGTGAACCCTCGGCAAACAGCTGCACGCCGCCGCCGCCGCCGCCTCGGTCCCTGCGAAATTCGAGAAACGTGGACCACGAAGCGAAGCACGTGCGCGTATTTGTCCGCGGCGGGGTGGCGCGGGAAAACTGCAGCCGCGCTGGCCGGCCTCCCGTCCTCCCGTGTCCTGGGCTATCACGTTTCAATGAGCGCGCGATGGGTGCCGAGCAACATGTGTGCGTTAATGAACGACTGCGCTGAAATTACAGCTCCGGATTTCGTGTCGATTTCCGATAGCAAATTGGTGCTTTCTGGCTCGCCATCAGTTCCACTGGGGGTTTCTTTATTACGTTCCGGGACCATTACTAAGTCGTGTCTACAAAATACTTAGACCATTAGGACACCTGTTGCACGACTGAACTACAGGAGACACTCTGTTATTCAGACTGACAAAAGTGCAACCAGCCAAAACATTATAACCACTCCTCACCGCGACGTCCGATGCCGCCCAGCGGCATTGCGGACACGTGATGCGATAGCAAAATATGGTTCAAATGGCTCTGAGCACTATGGGACTCAATTTCTGAGGTCATTAGCCACCTAAAACTAAGAACTACGTCAACCTAACTAACCGAAGGACATCACACACATTCATGCCCGAGGCAGGATTCGAACGAAAATATGGGCAGATTATTACACTACTGGCCATTAAAGTTGCTACACCACGAAGATATGCAGATTATAAACGGCTATTCATTGGACAAATATATTATACTAGAACTGACATGTGATTACATTTTCACTCAATTTGGGTGCATAGATCCTGAGAAATCAGTACCCACCTCTGGCAGTAATAACGGCCTTGATACGCCTGGACATTGAGTCAAACAGAGCTAGGATGGCGTGTACAGGTACAGCTGCCCATGCAGCTTCATCACGGTAGCAGAGTTCATCAAGAGTAGTGACTGGCGTATTGTGACGAACCAGTTGCTCGGCCTCCATTGAACAGACGTTTTCAGTTGGTGAGAGATCTGGAAAATGCGCTGGCCAGGGCAGCAGTCGAGCATTTTGTGTATCCAGAAAGTACCGTACGGGACCTGCAACATGCGGTCGTTCATTATCCTGCTGAAATGTACGTTTTCGCCGGGATCGAATGAAGGGTAGAGCCACGGGACGTACGTAACACATCTGAAATGTAACGTGCACTGTTCAAAGTGCCGTCAATGCGAACAAGAGGTGACCGAGACGTGTAACCAGTGGCACACCATACCATCACGCCGAGTGATACGCCAGTATGGCGATGACGAATAGATTCCGATGTGCGTTCACTGCGATGTCGCCAAACACGGATGTGACCATCATGATGCTGTAAACAGAACCTGGATTCATCCGAAAAAATGACGTTTTGCCATTCGTGCACCCACTTTCGTCATTGCGTACACCATCGCAGGCGCTCATGTCTGTGATGCAGCGTCAAGGGCAACCGCAGTCATCGTCTCCGAGCTGATAGTCCATGCTGCTGCAAACGTCGTCGAACTGTTCGTGCAGATGGGGGTCGTCTTGCAAACGTCCCAATCTGTTGACTCACGGATCGAGACTTGGTAGAACGATCCGTTACAGCCATGCGGATAAGATGCCTGTCATCTCGACTTCTAGCGATTCGAGGTCGTTGGGATCGAGCACGGCGTTCCGTATTACCCTCCCGAACCCACCGATTCCATATTCTGCTAACAGTCATTGGATCTCGACCAACGCGAGCAGCAATGTCGCGATACGATAAACCGCAATCGCGGTAGGCTACAATCAGACCTTGATCAAGTCGGAAACGTGATGGTACGCATTTCTCCTCCTTACACGAGGCATCACAACAACGTTTCACCAGGCAACGCCGGTCCACAGCTGTGTCTATATGAGGAATCGGTTGGAAAGTTTCCTCATGTCAGCACGTTGTAGGTGTCGCCACCGGCGCCAACCTTGTGTGAATGCCCTGAAAAGCTAATCATTTTCATATCACAGGATCTTTTTCCTGTCGGTTAAATTTCGCGTCTGTAGCACGTCATCTTCGTGGTGTAGCAACTTTAATGGCCAGTAGTGTATTACGCAGAGTCTGTGAACAAGTATCTCGAAAACGGAGGAGCTGGTCGAATTTTCACCTTCTACTGTCGTGAGCATCTAAGAAAGAGGTAGAAGGACAGTGAAACTACCACTAGGCCCTAAATGGCTGGATGTCCACCTCTCTTCACAGAACTTGTGGTTCGGAGGCTTGTCTGCCCTGTAAGATTAGATTAGATTAGATTAATACTTGTTCCATAGATCATGAATACGACACTTCGTAATGATGTGGAACGTGTCAGGTTAATAAAAGATGTCTGTACAAGAAATTACATTACACAAAATATTGCATGACACTAATGATTAAGTTTTTTTTTTTTTTTTTTATTTTTTTTACTTACTTTATATCTAAAAATTCAGCCAATGAGTAGAAGGAGTTGTCATCTAGAAATTCTTTTAATTTATTTTTAAATGTTAGTTGGCTATCTGTCAGGCTTTTGATGCTGTTTGGTAGGTGCCCAAAGACTTTTGTGGCAGCATAATTTACCCCTTTCTGTGCCAAAGTCAGATTTAACCCTGCATAGTGAAGATCATCCTTTCTCCTGGTGTTATAGGTATGCACACTGCTATTACTTTTGAATTGGGTTGGATTATTATCAACAAATTTCATAAGGGAATATATATACTGTGAGGTTACTGTGAGGATCCCTAGATCCTTAAAGAGATGTCTGCAGGATGACCGTGGGTGGGCTCCAGCTATTATTCTGATTACACGTTTTTGTGCAATGAATACTTTTCTACTCAACGATGAATTACCCCAGAATATGATGCCATACGAAAGCAGTGAATGAAAGTAGGCATAGTAAGCTAATTTACTGAGATTCTTATCACCAAAATTTGCAATAACCCTAATAGCATACGTAGCTGAACTCAGACGTTTCAGCAGACCATCAATGTGTTGCTTCCAGTTTAACCTCTCATCAATGGACACACCTAAAAATTTTGAAAATTCTACCTTAGCTACAGACTTCTGTTCAAATTCTATATTTATTACTGGAGTTTTGCCATTTACTGTACGGAACTGTATATACTGTGTTTTATCAAAATTTAAAGAGAGTCCGTTTGCTGAGAACCACTTAATAATTTTGTGAAAAACATCATTTACAATTACATCACTTAGTTCTTGGTTTTTGGATGTTATTACTATACTTGTATCATCAGCAAAAAGAACTAACTTTGCATCTTCATCAATGTGGAATGGTAAGTCATTAATGTATATCAAGAACAGTAAAGGACCTAAGACCGAACCCTGTGGGACCCCGTGCTTGATAGCACCCCAGTTTGAGGAATCAGCTGTTTTAACATTACACGAACCACTTATTTCAACTTTCTGCATTCTTCCAGTTAAGTATGAATTAAACCATTTGTGCACTGCCCCACTCAAACCATAATGATTTAGCTTATCTAAAAGAATTCCATGATTTACACAATCAAAGGCCTTTGAGAGATCACAAAAAATACCAATGGGTGATGTCCGGTTATTCAGAGCATTTAATATTTGATCAGTGAAAGCATATATAGCATTTTCTGTTGAAAAGCCTTTCTGAAAACCAAACTGACATTTTGTTAGTACTTTATTTTTACAAATATGGGAGGCTACTCTTGAATACATTACTTTCTCAAAAATTTTTGATAGAGCTGTCAGAAGAGAGATTGGGCGGTAGTTGTTGACATCCGACATATCCCCCTTTTTATGCAATGGTTTTACAATGGCATATTTCAGTCTATCAGGGAAAACACCCTGCTCCAAAGAGCTATTACATACGTGGCTGAGAATTCTACTTATCTGTGGGGAACAAGCTTTAAGTACTTTGCTGGAAATGCCATCAATTCCGTAAGAGCTTTTACTTTTCAGTGAGTTTATTATTTTACTGATTTCAGAGGGAGAGGTTGGTGGAATTACAGCTGTTTCAAACTGTGCAGGTATGGCCTCTTCTATTAATAGCCTTGCCTCTTCTAGTGAAGATCTAGATCCTATTTTCTCCACAACATTTAAAAAATGATTATTCAAAATATTTTCAATTTCTGATTGTTTGTTAGTGCACTTGTCATTCAATTTTATTGCACTAAAGTCTTCCTGTGCTCTTGGTTGCCCTGTTTCCCTTTCAATAATATTCCAAATTGCTTTAATTTTATTATCAGAGTTACTGATCTCAGACATGATACACATGCTTCTGGACTTTTTAATAACTTTTCTTAGTACCGCACAATAGTTTTTATAATATTGAACAATTTCGGGGTCAGTACTCCATCTTGCTGTTAGATACAGTTCTCTTTTGCGGTTGCAAGATATTCTTATTCCTTTAGTTAGCCAAGGTTTTTTATATGTTTTCTTGGAATTATGTTTAACTATTTTCTTGGGAAAACAATTTTCAAATACCCTTAAAAATGTATTGTGAAATAAGTTATATTTCAAGTTTGCATCGGGTTCCTTATACACTTCATCCCAGTCTAGCTGCTGTAGGCTTTCCCTAAAGTTTGCAATATTTATATTGTTAATTGAACGCACTGCTTTGAAAGTCTGATTTATTATACTGCATGGAGCTATGTCATGTACTGTAACAAGCTGTGCACTATGATCTGAAAGACCATTCTCAACAGGATAAGCATTTATGTCCTTAAACTTATCTTGGTCTATAAAAAAGTTATCTATCAATGTACTGCTGTTCTTTGTTATCCGAGTAGGAAAATCAATGACGGAGCTCAAATTGAAAGAAATGAGTAATACTAAAAGGTCATTCTTCCTATTACACTCTTTCAGGGAATCAACATTGAAATCCCCACAAATGATAATTTGCTTCCCCCTGTCTGACAGATAGCACAACAAAGCATCCAAGTTTTCCAGAAATAGCTGGAAATTCCCTGAGGGGGACCTATACACTGTTACAATTATGAAAGTGCCATCCTTTAGTTTAAGTTCAGTGGCACATGCTTCCATATGTTGCTCTACACAAAATTTTTTAGTTTCTAAATTTTTTGCACTGTGGAAGCTTTTGACATATATGGCAACTCCTCCTCTCATCATATTATCTCTACTTACATGTGCAGCTAATTTGTACCCATTGATGCTAACCTTTTGCATATCAGTGACAATGTGATGCTCAGACAGGCATAGTACATCTATTACATTCTCAGTTTCTATATCTTCTAAACAAAGCAGAAGCTCATCAATTTTATTGTTCAATCCCCCAATATTTTGATGAAATATACTAACATTTTTCATTTTACTTTTGCAACTATCTTGAACTTTTTTGACATCTTTAGTACTTGCATGGCTGAGTTTCCCACTGGACACTGATCTTACACTAAAAAAGAGTTTCCACCATGAGATGTAGTTCCTCCCCCCTTTAAATTTCCTGCTATCAGCCCAGCCAGTTTACCCTTCCCTTTCCTGTTGAGGTGTAGGCCATGTCTAGTATAGTCCCACCTACAGAGTGAATCAACACGAACCACACCAATGTGTGACCCCGCACCAGATCCAAGTAGCCGTTCCAACTCCAAATTAACTCTCCTGACAGAAGAGGTCAAATGAGGTCGGTCGTGGCGCTCCAGAACCGACACAAACCCAACACTGGTATGATTCGATGCCGATGCAATCTTTGCCAGGTCACACTCTATGCTGTACCCCGGATCTCTGTCAATACTGTTGCCCGGCCCACCCAAAATAACCACGGTGTCTTCCTTAGTAAAACCTTTACATAGTGAACCTAAATCCTCTGTAACCTGCCCAAGTTCAGCACTAGGTTTGAAAAAACTTGTGACCTGGTAATCCAACCCTAATTCATCCTGCAGAAGTTGGCCCACACCCCTAGCATGCGAACTACCTAGCAACAAGACTTTCTTTCTCTTTGCAGACTTCCCTACATTCTTAATCAATTTGCTGCTGAAAGCTTGTTGAGCCCTGTGTACATCTACTTCTGTGAGAGGCTCATCAGTTTCTGACTGAGGCAACAGGTCAAACCTATTTTGTACATTAATAACAAAGCGGTCAGAAGAATTTCTTGGCCTGTTCCTCATGCCTGTTGCCACTTCCCACCCCTGTTT
Organism: Schistocerca gregaria; assembly: GCF_023897955.1. Lineage (NCBI taxonomy): Eukaryota > Metazoa > Arthropoda > Insecta > Orthoptera > Acrididae > Schistocerca > Schistocerca gregaria. The sequence continues at coordinate 736,601,961 of NC_064923.1, forward strand.
ACCCTTCTCCCCCCTTAACCTGCCCAGTTCTCGCCTAGCCTCATCTAACTCAGCCTGAAGGGCAGCAATTTTCCCCTCCTGTTCCACAATCTTCCTGTCTCTACTGCATAGCCTACAGAACCACTGATGAGTCTCGCTCATTTTCCCAATTCCCACGCCACTACAGTCGCCCCAATGAAAAAAGTTACTACATCCATCACACCAGACCCCGGAGCTAACGATCCTACGGCACGTCAGGCACTTTACACTCATGGTACAAATCTATTTTAGTGACAGAAAGACAATTAAGTTACCGGAAAACAATGAAAATACGTGTACGAAAAATTAGGCCTACTCGCGACTATGTAAACAGTGGTTAAGAAGTTTTTTACTGGAAATTACTTAAGAGATGACGATACTCTACAGATATAAAGGGGCAGCAAACGTATTTAGCACACTAAACTATCAGTAAATGCACTTAAGATTGCGGTATGAAGTTTAATCTGAAAACTCAAAAGTTCGGCCTGGCCGCGATATGTAAACAAAATGAACTTTACGTGATTACTGTGAAAATACGCGAGTAAGACAAAAACCTTTAATGGTATGCTTGCAGAGCACTATAATTAACGTAATAAATTAGTTTAAAGTGTTAAAAAAACAGTTTATTACTACTTAAATTACTTATCTTGTACAAGAGCTGTGACTCAGACGTCCGTGTAGCAGGCGCAGGACTGATTGTAACCTGTGGCATTTCTGCGGAAAGAGCTCAGTGCTGCTGCACGGCCAAGTGTTTCGGAGCAGACCGTTGATTGTGAACTGTAGAACATGGAGCTCAGCGGTAGACCACCCGTACCTTTTCACTTCTTGACCCAAAGACATCGACAGATACGATTGCAGTGGGCGTAGGTCCTTCGGGATTGGACAGTCGATCAACGGACACGTGTCGAGTCCTGCGAGTGAATCATATGTTTGCTACATTAGGTCACTGGTTGTCTGCACAAACGCCGTCAGCGAGGTGGACGGCGGCTCGAAACGTGCAGCGCGCCACGGATGCAAGCTGTTGGCAGCAGTGTTAAGCCTTGGGAGACATTCTCTGTCGGTCCCATCGGAATAGGGACGGATGGGGAAGGAAATCGGCAGTGCCCTTTCAGTGGAACCATCCCGGCATTTGCCTGAAGCTATTTAGGGCAATCACGGGAAATCTAAATCAGGATGGCCGGACGCGGGTTTGGGCCTTCGTCCTCCCGAAAGCGAGTCCATTGTACTAACCACTGCGCCATCCCGCTCGCACTTCTGGCTGGTTACAGCATTTCCTACAGTGCAATTCTCTGTACCGTTGAGACGTACGCTTCGATTTCTACTGAAATATTTCATCGATTCCTTTCACTTTCCAACGACAGTTAGTATCCACTATTTGGAGAATATAACTATGGTATTCGAAACAACAACGTTCAGATCATGAACAGGGAACCCATTTAAGGGGGGTAGGACGTCAAACGTACTGACTTGGAGCAGGAGAGGGGCCAGAGGACATTTTAATTTTCACTGTCTATACTTTTAGAAGTAAATTCATAAAACTTTGTCAGCATGACCAGGAAGGATTCAGGATTCACACTCGTAGCAGCGGAAGTTCAAAAACATAAGAAATTATTATTTTTTTACATGTGAAATTTTTTCACTTCTATTGGCTACATTTGTTGCTATAGGTACACTTTTCTTCATAAGTACGAGAGATTCTTTGGTGAATTTTGCACAGCATACAAACCATACTTACAGCTGTCTGCAACTCTATAATCTGTTTAATTTATGAAAAAATGAATGAGCTGTTACGTTTTAAATTTTATGAAAAAAATGAAATTATCACTGTTTTTAATAGGTTTGGAAAATTCTAGAGTTTCATACACCTGTAAGTATGGTTTGTATGCTGTGCAAAATTCATCAAAGAATCTCTCGTACTTATGAAGAAAGGTGTATCTATAGCAACAAATGTAGCCAATAGAAGTGAAGAAATGATGGACTTTCACATGTAAAAAAGAATTCTTTTGTTATGTTTTTGCACATCCACTGCAATGAGTGTGACTTCAGAATCCTTCCTGGTCACGCTGACAAACTTTTATGAATTTATTTGTAAACGTATAGACAGTAGAAAACAAAAAGTCCTGTGGTGCCTCTCCTGCCCCAAGTCGGCCCCTTTTGACGTCCTACCCCCCTTAACGGATAGAACTAGCGTTCAGCTGCAACACACAGACCTGTCGCAACGCTTTATTCACTTTTGGAGATATTTTCAGTACGAAGATATTTTCTGTGTTAAGCTTGTACTCGGGGTGCGACGGCGAGGAGGAAATCGCGGCTGCGGTGGCGGCTGCATTGCAGACGCTTCCTGAGGCCACTCGGCGCCATTGAAGGCAAACCGAGTTTACGACGGGAGTGAGGGGATAACACACTCCAGGGAGGTCGCGTGGAGGCGGTCGCCGTCACTGCCGACAGCGCGCGTAACTCTTCGTGACGTACGTCCGCCGTCCATTAGACCTTTCATCCTTACCTCCATCAAACGCTGGTCCCGAGGCGCCTATCGGTGGAGGTCCTGAAACAAGGAAGCGCAAGAGGTCTGACGAGTTTATATTTTATTTGCTTATTTTTTACTTTTCAGTTGAACCGCAAAACAGTTACTAGACTTGTAGATGGTTCATTCTGATCCATTTGGTGTCAAGATTTTTCCTGCTGCGATGAGGGTCACGCTGGAGAGTAATGGCGCCTATTACTGTTCATGACCTGAAGACAGTGACGCCTTGCCTTGAGCTAGAAGCCACAACTTTTCTCTGTCTCAAGAGATTGTCAGCGGTCACACATTATTCGGACGGAGACGTAACAGCCTTGCAGTCTTCCTGCTGCTTTCCTAGAGAAGTATTCAAACAACGTGGCGCAGAGCATCGGCAACGGAGTCGCATTCAGACGGTAAGCGGCTCAAATCCACAGTTCGACAATTCCAGTCTATAATTTCTTTCTTTGCTTTGAATTACCTTAGAGGATCGGCGGAATAGATCGTCCATACGACACGACTTACTAGGTGTACAGTCCCTATCTAGCCTGAGTATAACACCTTCGAACGATATAATTAACGCTAGTATGCCCTCTGTAGTCCAAGGAGACACCTGTCTCCTGGGTGGTTTCCGAAAACACAACACGGAACGAAATCCACACGGTGGCGATAGCACGAAACAAGAGTATGTTGTCCGATAACAAAAAAAAAAAAAAGCTAAACTAATCTCCTCACGCAAAGGCCATGAAGGCCCCAAAGGTACCCATTGGCCGCCGTGTCACTGTCAGCACACAAGCGTCATTGGATGTGGATATGGAGGGGCATGTGACCAGCACACCGCTCTGCCGGCCGGAGCCGCTACTTCTCTGTCAAGTAGCTCCTCAGTGTGCCTCACAAGGGCTGAGTGCACCCCGCTTGCCAACAGCGCCTGGCAGACCGGATGGTCACCCATCCAAGTGCTAGCCCAGCCCGATAGCACTTAACTTCGGTGATCTGACGGGGACCGATGCTACCACTGCGGCAAGGCCGTTGGCTGTCCGATAACGAGATTAGTTGATATTTACGAGGCCGTACTGAAAAGACGATGTGAAACGGGCTGAACACCTAAAATCATTAGCACAGAAGACAAAAATTGTCCAAATGGCTCTGATCACTATGCGACTTAACTTCTGAGGTCATCAGTCGCCTAGAACTTAGAACTAATTAAACCTAACTAACCTAAGGACATCACACACATCCATGTCCGAGGCAGGATTCGAACCTGCGACCGGAGCGGTCGCTCGGCTCCAGACTGTAGCGCCTAGAACCGCACGGCCACTCCGGCTGGCCCGCACAGAAGACAAATCGAAGCTTGGATTTTTCTGGGAAATGGGCAGTAGATCTGTGAACGAAATCCCATACAAGAGGCTATTGCGAGTAATTGTAGAGTACTGTTCCAGTATCTGCAACTGTTATCATCTAAGCATGGCAGCAGACACCGGCAGGCCTACGCTGTTAGAATAGTAACATATCGATGTAGTCCGTAGTAAAGTGAAATACAGGGTCTCAGGAAACTGAAATGTGAATCTGTGGATGATAGGCGACGAGAAGGGAGAGTGTGTAGTGATTCAGGTGCCCCCGTCGTATATATAGAGTAACGTTAACAAACTGAAGAGGCGAAAAATTAAGGCACCTACTGAGGCATATACGAGATGTAAAAATTTGTAGAGTGATTAGAGGAAATAAAGAGAAACACTTGTGTTACGTGACACAAACCTCACAGGTGCACCGTTCTCCGCTGGCTACCATCGAAGAGTTTGTGGCTAGACTATTCTTAGCCAAACTCTCACAGTTATTTTAACTTCTTTATCTGCTCCTATACAACACGATGACATCGTAATCTGATTCCACCATCAACAGACAATTCCCATATAGTTATGGGATGGCACTGTTCACGGCCATCTGATTGTGCCGTATCTCCTTTAAGGTACAGGAAATAGCCTTTTTTTCTCCGTGAAATACAGGGTGGATATAATTAACCTTTCCCTACTTGAGCAAGTATAGACGGAAAACTATTTATCGTAAGGGTACCCAGCTTTATAGGAATGATGCTCAGACTGTGTTCTGCAGGGTTTTCGTTGTTAGTAGTGTTAGAGTCGTCACCTGCCTTTAGGTGCCTGTATGGGTACGAAGACCTAGGGCTGAAACACAAGCATCAGCGTGCATTACAGCTGTAAACAGTCAACTGGAATCTGGACACGGTGAGCAGGGCTTTGGTCGTATAGCAGTTTTATCAAAACAACAGCAATGGCGCTGCTGCTTTTCGCGTATGTCGACGCATTAAAGGAATAAGGAGAGGTCCGCTTTCAGCACCGGTGTTGAAGAACATGTTTCGGAGTTTCTAATTAACTGTCGACTTGGGCCACCAAGATATCCAGATTTGAACCCGTGTGATTTCTGGCTGTTCAGTTACCTGTGCAGTTACCACAGTGTGGTGGATCTGTTGCCCTGAAACAGTGAAGGAAAATCGTACACGCGCTCCATGGGCGACAGCAGCTTCCCGGGGAAGGAGTAAATTCCAGAAACGACGTTGCCGCAGCGTACTCCGGCGCGTGTATTTCATTTCAGCTAATGACGGCTGCGGTGGCGGTCACAGCCTTCATACCGATTACACGCGACAGTGTCAGCGATAACGGAACAGGCGAACAATTGCCTTCATTGTGGTGAGCGGCTCGAGTCGCGAGACGGGACAATGGGCCCATTTTCCGTGCAAACGAGAAGATGTACCGAGGAGCTGTCTGCGTGAGTTACCGCGCAGGAGAGAGTGTTTGCGCCGGCACAATGCCGGCAGGCTGCCCGGCTAGCGCCGCCGGCCGCTCACCTTGAACCTGAACCTGAACCTGACCCGTCCCCGGTCAAAGGAGCGCCCGCCCGCACGCAACCTCCTGGCCAGACAAAAACGCTAATTGTCGCCTCTCATTAGCGCTAATTTGGCCCGTGGCTCACTCTTACAGAACTCGGGAGAGCACGAGATTACACGCATTTCCGCTAGGTACACACGCGCAGATAACTACAGAATGGAGGCCCTCGTACGACATTGTCTCACGTTGCCTTCTGGCGGGTCCGACAGTCACAGCAAAATGTCTCTCAAAGCGCGCCGCTGTAAACCAGATGCCCTAGTGATACCGGCAGATTTTGGTCAGTGGGCTGTGTGCTGATGTATTGCTTCTTAGTCTGAAGCCACGCTGTCATTCTGACAACGCTAAGTGGGCGGAACTTACAAAGATTGAGATTTTCACTCTGCAGCGGAGTGTGCGCTGACATGAATTTTCCTGACAGATTAAAACTGTGTGCCGGACTGAGGTCCCGAGTTCGAGTCTCGGTCCGATACACAGTTTTAATCTGTCAGGAAGTTTCAAAAACTGACAAAGTTCTACTTGAGTTTCTCAGCCAAAATGTATTCCTTTCCACGCGCATCGCCTTTCTCCATAGTTACTTCGAGTTGATAGTAATATAACGCAACACGTATATTCACAAATGCAGGTAGTATATTTTTACAAAAACTTTCGACATGTCGTACTAATACAGTTTATGAAAGCAGAACATTCATCAGATGTACAGCCGTTTACACACACTGAAGCGCATAGGAAACTGGTACAGGCATGCGTATTCAAATAGAGAGATACGTAAGCAGGCAGAATACGGCGCTGCGGTCGGCAACGCCAATATAAAACAACAAATGTCTGGCGCAGTTGTTCGATCGGTTAGTGCTACTACAATGGCAGGTTATCAAGATTTATGTCAGTTTGAAAGTGGTGTTTATAGTCAGCGCATGAGCGATGGGACACAGCATCTCCGAGGGGTATGTTGCCGTACGACCATTTCACGAGTGTACCGTGAATATCAGGAATCCGGTACGGAAAAAAGTCCTTCAAGAAGGGGATCAACGACGACTGACTAGAATCGTTCGAAGTGACACAAATGCAACCCTTCCGCAAATTACAGCAGATTTTAATGCTGGGCCATCAACAAGTGTCACCGTGCGAACCATTCAGCTAAACATCATCGATATGGGTTTTCGGGGCCGGAGGCCCTCTCGTGTACCTTTGATTACGGCACGACACAGAGCTCCGTGCCCGTCAGTACCGACGTTGGACTGTTGATTACTGGAAACATGCTGCCTGGTCGGACGAGTCTCGTTTCAAATTGTATCGAGCGAACGGACATGTACGGGCATGGAGAGAACATCATGATTCCATGCACCCTGCACGTCAGCAGGGGACTGAACAAGCTGGTGGAAGCTCTGTAATGGTGTGGGGCGTGTGCAGTTGGAGTGATATCGCACTCCTGACACATCTAGATACGACTCTGACAGTTGATACGCACGTAAGCATCCTGTCTGATTATACGCATCCATTCATGTCCATTGTGCATTCCGACGTACTTGAGCAATTCCAGGAGGACAATGCGACACCACACACGTTTAGAATTGTTGCAGAGTACCCCCAGGAACACTCTTGAGTTCATATACTTCCGCTGGCCACCAAACTCCCTAGACATGAACTTTACTGAGGATACCTGGGCTGCCTTGCAACGTGCTTTTCAGAAGAGATCTCCTCCACCTTGTACTCTTATGAATTTACGGACAGCCCTACAGGATTCATGGTGGACATTGGTGGAGTCCATGATGGTCAGGTCCTACAGGAAGTATCATCACTTCTGTCTCTAAGCTGGTCGTAGGTTGTGTTCCAAAAATGAATAGCACAGAGACAGAAGTGATGGCAATTTCTGCAGGACCTGACCGTCATATTGCAGGACAATGCTCAAACACGTACAGTGCAAGCTGTTACTGATTTGTTTGACTGATGGGGCTGCTAAGTGCTATACCACCTACTGCACTCCCCTGACTTAAGCCCTCGTGAGTTCAACTCGATTTCTCAACTGAAGGAAACACTTCACGGCATTCGCTTCAGAACTGCTACACATTCGTCGGGCAATAGACCGCGCCGCTCGAACTATCAACACAACTAGCACTGCTAAGAGTATCCTACGACTTCCACATCGCTGGCAATGGGTTATACACAATGCTGGTGATTACTCTGAAGGTCAGTAAAACATTGAAACACGTATCTATTTTGTATGAGCTGTAAATAAATAGTTGCCAGTATTAAAGTTACAACTCTCGTATTATGTTTATTGTACTCACCCTTCGAACAAGTAAGTGGTACTTCGCTTGTGCGAGCCTCATAGTTCGCACGTTTGCCAATACGGAAGTGCTCGCGGCGCTAAAGCGCTTAGTGAGGTAGGCGGGAAGGGCGCGAGCTCACTAAGCAGTAAATCGTCGCCCATTGGACGCGCGTGTCAGCGGCGCCTGTCAATATGCAAAACGTGGCTCGCGACTGCGCGCCTGTACTCAGGCGCAGAACGAATGAAACGCCGCGGTCGGGAGGCCGCATTGTAGCTGCAGGCCGTCTGCTCTCCTCGCCTAGCGGTTCTCTGCGTTTTTCAGGTGGTGCTCTTTCGTATGCACTTCTAGCTGTTTCAATGTATGTTTTTCTCAGTTTTCCTAAGCCATTCAAGTCGAATGTCGGGATTTTCCTATACAGGCCACGATAGACTCTTCCCTCCACCCTTCTCTACGAAAGACAGGGCCTCGTTCCTCATGAACTCGACCTTCAAGAGGATTAAGACCTCTTTTTTTTCTTCCATGAAATACTGCGCAGAAATTCCGAATTTGAGCCACATGCTCAAAATCAGAGGCTCAGGGTTTATAAGCTACCGCATGTACTCTCATTTTTATAAATTTTCGACTGTAAAATTGATATTCTATCATCTGCTGTCCGCAGGTAACCGTACATTGTGGGGAGGAGGATACATTTGGCACCAGAATCTATCCACTCTCTCCCCGCCCCCGTCCCATTTCGTATGTGGTCTTTGTGGTGGTGTTCACATTGCGAGGCACAAGTTGCAAGGAATCGTATGTTTCCTGACTCATTTTGGAACGTGGGTCTCTGGAGTGTTGTGGTGAGTGTTGCGAGTGTCCCTCTCAAGCAGATTGTTTTTCCTGTAACTTTGAGCGTTTCTGTGCTATTCGTGTGTTAAATTAACAAATCCGTAACGATTCGTGCAGCTTTTCTTTGAACCTCTGTTGTATCTTCTGTTCAGGGCGTCAAACCTATTAACAACACTCAACAACTGGTCTATCAACCGTTATGTAAGGGACGTATTTCGATCAATTACACTTTGTTAGTTTTTCATTAATGAGCCTGACATCCGCCTTCCTATTTTCTGTTGCCTGCTTGCTGCCACGTAATTGGTGAGGGCTGTTTTTCTTGGAAGAACAGTGATTTTTGCTTTCGTTGGCATATGCCCTCAAGCGGGGTGAAACCGGAGAGACGGGGGAGGAACGAGTGGATAGGAAACGGAAGCGATCATTTTAGGGTAGAATACCCCGTTCTGGTAGTACAGCACGGTATTATCCAGGAAAATAGAAATACTGGCAGAAGCCGACTGCTGGGAAGATCGGTTTGGGTTCCGGAGAAATGTACGAAAACAAGAGAAGTTAGTGACGTTGCGACTTATTTTAGAAGATAGATTAAAGAAGGCAACACTAATTTCATAGCAGTTGTAGACATAGTATTTGTAGATTTAGAGAAAGCCATGACGAGTTTTACGGGAATACACTCTTTGACATTAACACTCTGCCATCCGGCGACACCATGGTGGTACCGTGCGCGAAATAGCGGTCAACGGCCGGCGACAGCACAGTGGTTTCGTGTGCATAGTATCGCTCAGTGGCCGGCGACACCACTTTTGTATCTTTTCGTTCTGCTGGTGTTGCGTAGAGGTAATAATAAGTTACACACGTCAACAAGTTTTTTTTTGTTTTTGTACGTACTTGTGCCCTTTCATCATGGCAGACGAAAGAGACAAGACGATAATTTACGATGAATGCGCAGAGCAAAACTTGGAGGTTGCCACTAAATCGCGTACGTCTCATCATGATCTGGTTGACAGACTTTCCGTTCACGTAAAGCAACACCAACTAATAGGCCTACGTATTTCCGGAACCAATGAACGAAAACAAAAAAACTGCCATGTATGTTACCAAAACAAAAAAGAACAATAAACTTAATGTGCAAGTCTTGTGGAGTTGTGTTACATCTTGGAGTCTTTTTTTCTGCATATCATATGAAAGAGAAATATTAAGTACCAAAGACAATGCAAATAACAAATATATGGAACAAATTTTGTATTTATTTACTATGCATATCTTCGAAATTTCATGAAAGTAAGGGAACAGGATTGAAAATTTGTGAGAACTAACGACGAGATTAGTAAAACGTAACAATTTATAATCTCCTGGTAATATCAAGAACGGTCGCCTACAAGTCAAGTAATCCGAATTAGCACTGGCGGCACCAAGCGAATAAATTTGTACAAGACGTGAGGATGGCAAAGCGTTAAGAAGATAGTAGGTATTAAATAGAGGGAATGAAATGCTGTACACAGCCCGAACAGAAACCGTACTGCACTCGTAAGACTGGAAGGGTATGAAAGGGAAGCACTGGTTGAGAAGGGAGCGAGGCCATCCCCGATGTTAACCAGACTGTACACTGCACAAGCTGCAAAGCATGCCGAGGAGAAGTCTGGAAACGGGATTCACGTGCACGTTTGCGGATGACGTTGCAATTGTGCCAGAGTCGCCAAGGAGTGTGGAAGAGTGTCTTGATAAGATATTATGGAATGAATGTCAACAAAAGTAAACCATGTAAATGGAATATGGACAAATTGAATCGCACGATGCTGAGGCACTTAGATCAGATAGCGACGCACTAAAAGTGGTAAATGGGTTTTGCTATTTGGGGAGCAAAGGAAGTGAAGATGGCTCAATTAGAGGGAATATGAAATGCCGACTGGGCCTCGCCATAAAACATTGTCTGAAAATTTTTTCTTTACGTCTAATATGAATTTCAGTATTAGGTAGTCTTTTCTGAAGGCGTTTTTACGGAAATGCAACGTGGAAATAAGCGGTTCAGACGAGGAAAAAAGTTGAAGCTTTTGAAATGCAGTGCTACACTAGAATGCTGAAGATCAGAATAACTAATGGGATGGTACTGAATATTACTGGAGAGAAAAGACGTTTATGGCATAACTTAATTTAAAGAAAGGCTCGATACGGATACTGAGACATCAAAGAGTCGTGTGGAATGGTAGTGTGGAAGGTAGAAATGGTAGAGAGCGACCATAGCCTTAATAGGTAAACATTTTTCATAGGTGTAGGTTGAAGTAGTCAATAAGAGGTGAAGAGTTTTCACAGGATGGACTTGTCGTTGAGGACTCTATCAAACCTATCTTCGGAATGAAGACCATAACAAACACAACAACACTGCTGTTAACTGGTACTGTTTATTTCTGTGTATAAGTGCCTAAAGAGGTGTCCACGTTAAACCTTTGGCTACCACTTGGACGTATGTGTCCCGCGATAGGATATCAGAGAACCAGTGGGAATTTGCTGCGTAATATTTCTATGTCTCAATACCCCACTGGTCAAGAGAAACCAGCTAATGGTTTACAGACTTCATATAATTACAGGTTGCACCTGTAGGTTGTTCTGTCCTCAAGCTTCGCTGTCGTCTCCTTTGTGCAGCATTCAGTTAGTTCCGATCTGCAGATAGGCAACCCAAATACAACAGCTGCAAAACGGGCTGCCGTCGCACCTTTACAGACACATCGTGTCAGTGAATCGCACTCTCGTTTTATGACGTTTGCCAATCACAAACGAAACGCATACTGAGCAATTGTAATATGAGTTATAAACTTGGGAAGATGCTCTATCGACTGATGCGTGTCTATTTGTGTATGACCCAGTTCTTGGGCATTCCTCTCACACTGAAGAGCCAAAGTAACTGGTACACCTGCTAATGTCGTGTTGGGCCACCGCGATCCCGTAGAAATGCCGCAACACGATGTGGCATGGGTTCAAATAATGTCTGAAGTAATTAACACCATGCATCCTCCAGGATTGTCCATAAATCCGCAAGAGTACGAACGGTTGGGTATCTCTTCTGAACAGCACGTTGCAAGGCATCCCAGATATGTGCAACAGTGTTCATGTCTGGGGAGTTCAGTGACCAGCGGAAGTGTTTAAACGCAGAAGAGTGTTCCTGGAGCCACCCCTGCAGCAGTTCTGTACGTGTGGGGTGTCTCATCCGTCGGAATGCACAATGGACATGCAGGTGATCAGACAGGATGCTTGCGTACGTGTCTCTGCCAGAGTCGTATCCAGACGTATCAGGGGTCACATATCGCTCCAACTACACACGCTCCACACCATTACAGAGCCTCAACCAGCTTGAACAGTCCCATGCTGACATGCACAGTCCATGGAATCATGAAGTAGTCTCCTTAACCGTACACGTCGATCCACTCGATACAATTTGAAACGTTACTCTCCGACCAGCATCAACAATCCAATGGCAGTGTTGACGATACCAGGCGGGGCGTAAAGCTTTGCAGTCATCAAGGGTACACGAGTGGGCCTTCAGCTCCGAAACACCGTATTGATGATATTTCGTTGAATGGTTTCCACACTGACACTTGTTGGTGGCCCGGCACTGAAGTCTGCAGCAATTTGCTGAAAGGCTGCACTTTCGTCACGTTGAACGATTCTCTTCAGTCGTCGTTGCTCCTGTTCTTGCATGATTTTTTTCCGGTCTCAGCGATGTAGGAGATTTGATGTTTTACCGGATTCCAGACATTGACGGTACACACTTGAATTGGTCGTATGGGAAAACCCCAGTTCACTGCTACCTCAGAGATGCAGTGTCTCGTTTCTCGTGCGCCGACTGCCACATTACGTTCAAACTCATCTAAATCTTGATAACCTGCCATTGTAGCAGCAGGAATCGATCTAACAACTTAGCCAGACACTTATATTGTATAGGCGTTACCGACCGCAGTGCTGTATTCTGAATGTTTATATACACTACTGGCCATCAAAATTGCTACACCAAGAAGAAATGCAGACGATAAACAGGTATTCATTGGACAAATATATTATAGTAGAACTGACATGGGATCACATTTTGCCGGCCGGAGTGGCCGAGCGGCACTAGGCGCCACTGTCTGGATCCACGTGACCGCTACGGTCGCAAGTTCGAATATTGCCTCGGTCATGGATGCGTGTAATGTCCTTAGGTTGGTTAGGTTTAAGTAGTTCTAAGTTCTGGGAGACTGATGACCTCAGATGTTAAGTCCCATAGTGCTCAGAGCCATTTGCACCTTTTGATGACATTTTCACGCAATTTTGGTGCATCGATCCTGAGAAATCAGTACCCAGAAAAACCACCTCTGGCCGTAATAACCGCCTTGATACACCTGGGCATTTAGTCAAACAGAGCTTGGGTGGCGTGTACAGGTATAACTGCCCATGCAGCTACAACACGATACCACAGCTCATCAAGAGTAGTGACTGGCGTATTGTGACGAGCCAGTTGCTCGGCCACCATTGACCAGACGTTTTCAGTTGGTGAGAGATCTGGAGAATGTGCTGGCCAGGGCAGCAGTCGAACATTTTCTGTATCCAGAAAGGCCCATACACAGGACCTGCAACTTACGGTTATGCATTATCCTGCTGAAATGTAGAATTTCGCAGGGATCCAATGAAGGGTAGAGCCACGGGTCGTAATACATCTAAAATGTAACGTCCACTATTCAAAGTGCCGTCAATGCGAACAAGAGGTCACCGAGACGTTTAACCAATGGCACCCCAAACCATCATGCCGGGTGCTACGCCAGTATGGCGATGACGAATACGCGCTTCCAATGTGCGTTTACCGCGATGTCGCCAAACACGGATGCGACCATCATGGTGCTTTAAAACAGAACCTGGATTCTTCCGAAAAAATGACGTTTTGCCATTCGTGCACTTAGGTTCGTCGTTGAGTACACCATCGAAGGCACTCCTATCTGTGATGCAGCGTCAAGGGTAACCGCAGCCACGGTCTCCGAGCTGATAGTCCATGTTGCTGCAAACGTCGTCGAACTGTTCGTGCAGATGATTGTTGTCTTGCAAACGTCCCCATCTGTTGACTCAGGAATCGAGACGTGGCTGCACGATCCGTTACTGCCATGCGGATGAGATGCTTGTCATCTCGAGTGTTAGTGATACGAGGCCGTTGGGATCCAGCACGGCGTTCCGTATTACCCTGCTGAACCCACCGATTCCATATTCTGCTAACAGTCATTGGACATCGACTAACGCGAGAGCAATGTCGTGACACGATAAACCGCAATCGCGATAGGCTACAATCCGCCCTTTATCAAATTCGGAAACGTGATGGTACGCATTTCTCCTCCTTAAAGGAGGCATCACGGAAACGTTTCACCAGGCAACGCCGGTCAACTGCTGTTTGTGTATGAGAAATCGGTTGGAAACTTTCCTCATGTGAGCACGTTGTAGGTGTCGCCACCGGTGCCTACCTTGTGTGAATGCTCTGAAAAGGTAATCATTTGCATATCACAACATCTCCTTCCTGTCGGTTAAATTTCGCGTCTGTAGCGCGTCATCTTCTTGGTGTAGCAATTTTAATGGCCAGTAGTGTAGATCTATATATTTGAATTCGCATGCCTACGCCAATTTCTTTAGCGCTTCAGAGTATGAATGCCCAACCCTCGGCGTATTGGAAAATGAAATGGTGGGAAATATTTTGACGTTCCTACTCTTGCCTATGAATTTAATGACAATAACGATACACTAATGTTGTCAGAGGACGGCTGCAGCTTTGGCCGTTGCCTGGAGCGCTCCCCGCCTCGGTGTGACCTCGGCGGCCGCGACGTGCAGCTGCGCCCTCCGCCCCGCAGCGGCCGCGACTCGCCTGCCCCGCTCTCCCACGCCCGCCGTCACGCCGCCCTTGTTATGCAAATAGGCCGGCCCAGCGCCGGCGCCGGGGTGTTTATTAGCGCTCTCGCGAGATGCCGATCTGCGGCGAGACGGCGCCGGCGCAGCGCGTGTCCCGTTGTCAGGGGGCGGTCCGCGGCCATTGTGTCCGCGCCGCGGTATCGCTCACTACCTTTTAACTCGCTCTTTATCGCACGCTCGCGAAATTCTGCCGCGTCCTTGACTGGCTCCCCACACAAGGACCACCCTCTAACTGTACTGTCTCTCCGTCACTTCCGGTGACAATAGCGATCTTTCTGACAGTTCCGTCTTGCCTACTACTTATATTCCGCCCACTTCTGCCGAGGGAACCACTACACGACGTTTTGACCGTGGGAAAAGTGCCGGACTTTCTGGAGCTACAATTATACCATTTGCTTTACAGGTCTGTGCAGTCCTTAGCAAGGGCACTGAATTGGCAGGACACTTAGGAAATGCAGCAGACCTACGAAGGAGACTGCCTACACTACGCTTGTCCGTCCTCTTTTAGAATACTGCTGCGCGGTGTGGGATCCTTACCAGGTAGGACTGACGGAGGACATCGAAAAAGTTCAAAGAAGGGCAGCACGTTTTCTATTATCACAAAATGTGGGAGAGAATCTCACAAAAATGATACAGGATTTGGGCTGGAAATCATTAAAAGAAAGGCGTTTTGCGTTGCGACGATATCTTCTCACGAAATTCCAATCACCAACTTTCTCCTCCGGATGCGAAAATATTTTGTTGATACCGACCTACATAGTGCGGAAGGATCACCACGATAAAATAGGGGAAATCAGAGCTCGTACGGAAAGATGTAGGTGTTCATTCTTTGAGCGCGCTATACGAGATTGGAATAATAGATAATTGTGAAGGTGGTTCCATGAACCCTCTGCCAGGCACTTAAATGTGATTTGCACAGTATCCTTGTAGACGTAGATGTAGTAACGCTTCCACGTCAGAACACTGAACTCGCATTCGGGAGGACGACGCTTCAAACGCGCGTCGGACATGCTGATCTAGATCTTCCGTGATTTCCCTAAATCGCTTCAGGCAAATGTCGGGATGGTTTCTTTGGATAGGGCACGGCCGATTTTTTTCCCTATCCTTCCCTCCGCGATGGGACCAATGACCTCGCTATTTCATCCCCTCCCCCAAACCAACCAGCCAATCTACCTTGTCAAATGGCTCTGAGCTCTATGGAACTTAACACCTGAGGTTATCAGTCCCCTAGAAGTTAGAACTACTTCAACCTAACTAACCTAAGGACATCACACACATCCATGCCTGAGGCAGCATTCGAGCCTCCGACCGTAGCGGTCGCGCGGTTCCAGACTGAAGGGCCTAGAACCGCTCGGCCACACCGACCGGCCTACCTTGTCAGCAAATTGCAAAAGGGAGAAAAACCTCACAGGAAAGTGTAATTTAGCCACGACCGAGACATTTTTCTTAATCTCTAGAGATCTTGCTATGTTGTGTTTGGAGCACAGATAAAGAAGACTGAAATATGAAGAGCACTATTTACAGAAGGTTTTTTAGTCACACTGCAACTGATAGAGAAAAAGGAAACCGACGACGCTGCTGCCCGACCCAGACAACAACATAATACCGACAGCCATTAATAGACGGTGGAGTGCTTGAGAGCAGCTTTCGAAAGTTCACATCCAGCTTCGTTATGGTAACACTTGTGTAAGATACCAGATCTGATATTAACATTTTCTCGAAATTGCATACACTTCAAAGAAAACATTTCTATTATTCTGATTAAGAAGACTTTCTCCCGCTGGCGACGAGCTGGACTGAATCAACACAGAAGTTCTGTGTCGTGGACAAAATATCTGTAGTAACAGAATTCTAGTACAGATATTTCCGATTTGGACACTTTAGTGCTTTTGAAATGCGAGGGCCATTCGGAAAGTAAGGTCGGATCGTGCGCGATATGAAAGCCACAGTGAAAATCCGATGCAGCTTTCCACAGACATGTTGGGCGCTGTCTCTGGTATGCCCGTCGATCACGTGACGTCACCCTCTTCAGTTCTGAGTGCACAGTGAGCACATAAAGATGTCTCGAAAACAGCATCTGCTGCCAAGTATGGATGCCAACCGTCAGATTTCGCCTGATGTCATGCACCCCACAGAACGTAACTGTCATGCATTTGCTTCTTCATGACAGTTCTCGGCAGCGCATAGCAGGGTAACGAAGAAACACCTGCAGCGATGGGAATCTTTGGTCGCCCACCATACAGGCCCGACTTACCTCCCTCTGATTTTCATCTCTGGTCACGTCAGGCGTTGGCTATGAAGACGACATTTCGATACAACGACCTGCAGACCGGCGTAGGGGATTGTCGGAAATCACAGGCGGCTGCTTTCTATGACGAGCCTGTTGTAAAGTTGGTGCAACGCTACGGCAAATGTCTAACTCGGAGCGACTAAAAGGTGCAGCTAACTGTTCCAAATAAATCATTTTTTTTTATTTTCACAGTGGTTTCCGTTTCGCGACATATGGGACCTTACTTTAGGATTAGCACTCACAAGGTTGTGCGTTACTGAGTGGTAATTGTATGGTAATAAGTTAAAGATATACCTTTTGGGGAACACACCGCTCATTCCTCAACACCACTCATTCCTCATTCTATGATGATAAAAACAGTGTACTAGGTATAGATAGTACCAGAATGAACGACTAACCATTTGTAGATGCGTTTAGAGTGACTCACGAGATGGGGGAGAGGACTGATGACCTCAGATGCTAAGTCTCATAGTGCTTAGAGCTATTTTGGACTCACGAGATGTAAGTCGCCACCTCGAAATATTGCCGGTGCAGTTTATCTTGACGAGCTTCAGCTTGCTGCTTCGCACTAACGTTCTCGAAGGTGACATTTTACAAGTCCTACAGCTAAACAAATACTCTCAAAACCATTGTGAAGTGCATGGAATAGGGAATTTAGCATTGTAGCACTTGTTAGGGTTATGGAATAAACAGGCTGTGATCATACTGATTTTGCACTCAGCTGTATTTGACATGCGCTCAAGTGCCAGTTGATTTCGAAGTGTTGTTGAGACAATACACGCCTGCAAGTGTCTTTGTTAATATGCCATAGTATCCTCTAATGGAGTCTGATATCAAATACAGCTTTAGATATACTTGCTGGTATTTCTTTTCGATACTCTCCTAGTACACGGGGATGAGGTCACAAAAGGCTTCTTTGCGGCTGGTCCCGGCGGAGGTTCGAGTCCTCCCTCGGGAATGGGTGTGTGTGTTTGCTAGCAGTAAAGGCCCATAAGATTTCACACACACACACACACACAAAAGGCTACAAAATCGAAGGAAAATAATGAAAAAAAAAAACAACCGTATGTGTGAAAATTAGTGTCATCATAGCCAGTGTGATTCAAAACAAAGTAATTTGAAGCCAAGTCCCGATTATCTGATGTCATAGACATAGGGGCGCTATGTGCCATTCTCACTGAGGCGATACGATATGGAATACTGTATGTGATAGGGAGTCCCGATATCCCGCAGAGGCAACTCGCGCTGGTGGAGTGCGTAGAAACGTAGCCGAAGCGGCTCAGCTGTTTCACACGGATGACGGAGAGTCTCCACGGATGCAGTTCTTTGGCATGTCGCCTGGCGCAACACGTAGTGCTGGTTTCTAAAGACAACGGTACCATACGATACATGGGGAGGGAAATTTCAAGTCAACTGACGTGCCTCGAAAAGAAGCTGTTGTATGTAGACGATGCAGTGAGAGATCCACCTCAATAGTTAGTTTATGAACAGTTTAGGAAAAGTTAGGTTGGTACTTACCGTAAAGATGAATCGTTAAGTTTTAGACGGGCACAATTAAAAGACACTTACGCAAAGCTTTCGTCCACAGCCTTCGTCCGAGAAACAGAAACACACACGATTCATACACACTAGCGAGCACACCTGAGGCACACATGACCGCCCACTCTGCCAGCTCGGGCCAAAATGTAGCTAGTTTCTCATTATAACTTTTACTTTTCACGTAAAAAATTAAAATCCCTTGTTTCGAGGTTCTCTTCGGTATGCGATCTTTCTCATTCGAACTTGAGGAAAGTATTCGCTAAAAATTTGATTTTCCTCTTACATCTTGTTGTCTGGTATCATAGGATGATAGCCACGCGGAGTGGCCACACGGTTAGAGGCGTCATGTCACCGATTGCACGGTCCCTCTCGCCGGAGGTTCGTGTCCTCCCTCGGGAAAGCGTGTGTGTTGTTCTTAGCATAAGTTAGTTTAAGTAGTGTGGCGATGACCTCAGTAGCTTGGTCCCTTAGGAATTCACACACATTTGAACACAGCATGATAATCATCTGAGTTTCTTCTCGCTATTACCCATGATTGTTACGATTCTTCGAAGTTAAGTAAACCACGGCATGTATTTTGCAAAGTTTACAGCTCTTACTGCATCAATGACTGGTTAACGTTTGGCACATTTTAGATCATCCAGTGCTGCATAACAAATGTAGCTAACATATCGAAATTGTTTTTAACGCCGGAGGCTCGAGTAAATATGTGACCTATTTGGTATTGTCCGCGACGAGGTTGGCAGCGATGTACCACACTTGAGGCTACTGCCGTCTGCTAAGGCTTTCTGCTTGTCATATCGCTCCAGTGGGAACAGGAAAGTCGAACGGACAGCCGCCGTGCTACGCGACCTGTACTGCAGCGTTTATAACACTTAACAAAAAAATTCACCAAACAGCCGTACAGACTGAGAAGTTACTTTATTTCATCTTCGGTACCAGTTTCCGCAATTCAGCGCGTCATCTTCAGGCACCATATCTACCTCTAAAGAATTATCGATGTTGGCGTACCGGGACCATCTGTTTCTAGACTTCGTGAATTCTAAGTGCTTGTTTCGAAGACTTTACTGCAATTGAGTACGCCTGGAGTCCAAGAGCATTCTTGGACTGCAGGTGTGCTCAGTTGCAGTAAAGTATTCGAAGGAAGCGCTTGAGCTACGAATTCGCGACAGAAACAGATGACATCAGTACGCCAATATCGACAGTTGTTGAGAGGTGCATATGGGGACTGAAGACGGCATATTGAATTGCCGAAACTGGTAGCGGAAATAAAATAACTTCTCAGTTTGCACGGCTGTTCGGAGAATTTTTTTGTTAGGTATTTGAGTAGCCGATGTCCCACGTCGACAATAGGCTTTACTGCAAAGTGTCGTATCGGATATCGTATGGCCTCAGTGAGACTTGCACCTTAGGACTTTTTTTTCGTTTCAGTCGCTTATGAAGTGTAGGAATATGAGAGATTAACTTCCTCTATAATTAGTTTAAACGCCTATTTGGGGTCCCTTCGGGAACGGTACGTAGTATCCTGAAGTGTACTGTACGGCAAGAAAGGAAGAATGAATTGATTGTTGGTGCCTCCTTTACCTCCTCTGCATTACTGCAGATGACGTGTCACTGAACACATTTGTTCTGTGCATGCAGTACACGTGAGGCGCCTAGTTGTTTCTACTGCACTGTGTGGAATACGAAGGGTCTGTTATAGTTCTAACCTGCTGTCTTCCAGTTGATGTCCCCTGCGCAGAAAACAGCACGCAGGTCGTAGGTTCTGTATCTTGAGGCTGAAACTGACTTTTAGCGAGGTTCTGTTCTGCAACAATATATCACTTCTTTGGGATGCCACTCGCGTATTTTAATATGGCCACACGAGAAAACTACATGATCTTAATACAACACCTTCTGATACAGCAAAGTACATGATCAAACACAATGTTTACGAAAATGTATCTTTACACTATTTGTGGCACGTGTCTGTGCTTCATGACTACCGGAGTGAATCTTTTAATGCTGAATACCGGCAAACACATCCTGCGACAGACATCATGTCTGTTCTTCTCGACTGCGTAATCCAGAGTGACGTACAGGAACTTAAATAAAAATTGCAAACACATCCTACGACAGACAACATGTCTGTTCTTCTCGACAGCCTAATACAGAGTGACGAACAGTCGGAAACACTTCGCGCGCCATAGCAAAAAAGGCGTGACACGAACGCTTCCGAAGTGCTTTGTTTGCAATTTCGTCAGTCTTTTGTTTTTTATTTTAATTTTTTAAAATACTTCTAAAATGACTGATTGATAGTCAGCTGTTGAGAGATATTTACACTAAAAAGTGAAGTCATTCCAATGAGTAGTTTAACTAATAATAATAACTATACTTTAACGTTTTGGCGCCATGCTCCGAACTCAGCATCCAATCACAGAGCAGTAGCATTATGTAGGCGGTGTTTCTCACGGGAATGTTACCGAATCTAACGTCTGTCACAGGTACCTCACATCAAATTTCGTCATCTGTATACTTCTTTCATCTCCACTGTTCTGGGAACAGCTTCTTGGAGGCTAATATGATGGCTGACTAAGCCAGAAATATTACAATTGCTAGATTCTTCCCTTAATACCGGAAATAATTTCTCTCTGCTACGGAAGATAATGGCTTTGTCGGCTGAACGGCGGTCAAATGTGCGGAACGAGGGTTCCCGCAGAGCGGTTGTGCCATTACGCGGCGTCTTCAACCTTCCGTAAGCGGCAGTGCGTCGCTAATCGACTGCGGCCTCCGCTGAGCAGAGCGCGTGCGTGCGCTTGCGCGGGAGGTCGGCGAGTCGCTGCCCGCCGCAGCCTCGGCTCGTTAGCGCCGCCTAGCGGATGGCGCGGGCAGATGGCGGCGCGGCCGTCCGCCCCGGCCCCGGTCCGGCTCGGTCTGTAGCGGAGGTGAGCACCGGGCGTCACTCACAGCGCCTATTGTTATTGATTGGCTGAATGCTGCTCAAGTCCGGCGCTGTTGGCCCACGGCGCCGCGATAGCCCGTTAGCACTCAACACTCCCCGTACCCCCAGACGCGTTGCGATAGGCTTTTCCCACCGCGCGCCGTACCTATGTTGAGATACTGGTGCACCGGCCTCCGTATCGACTCTGCACAACTTGCGTTCTGCGTGCAAATTGCCGCTACACTGAAGATAGCGCGCATGCACATACACTGTAGAGCCAAGGAAACTGGTACACCTGCCTAATATCGTGTAGGGCCCCCGCGAGCACGCAGAAATGCCTCAACACGATGTGGCACGCATGCACTCGACAGATGTCTGAGGTAACTGACACCATGAATCCCTCAGGACTGTCCATAAACCCGTAAGAGTACGAGGGGGTGGAGATATCTTCTGAACAACACGTTGGAAGGCAGCCCAGATATGTCAAGAATGTTCATGTCTGGGGACATCGTGGTCAGCGGACGTGATTAAACTCAGAAGTGTTCCTGGAGCCTTTCTGTAGCAATTCTGGACGTGTGGGGTTTCGCATTGTCCTGCTGGAATTGCCCAAGTCCGTCGGAATACACAATGGACATGAGTGGATGCAGGTGATCAGAAAGGATGCTTACGTAAGTGACACCTGTCAGAGTCGTATCTAGACGTATCAAGGGTCCCATATCACTCCAACTGCACACGCCCCACACCATTACAGAGCCTGCACCAGCTTGAAAAGTCCCTTACTGACGTGGAGGTACCATGGATTCACGAGGTCGTCCCCATATCCGTACACGTCCATCCTCTCGATACAATTCGAAACGAGACTCTCCGACCAGCATCAACAGTCCAATGTCGGTGTTGACGGGCCGGTGCGAGGCGTAAAGCTTTGTTTCGTGCAGTCGCCAACGGTACACGAGTAAGCCTTCGGTTGCGAAAGCCCATATCGGTGACGTTTCGTTGAAAGGTTCGCCCGCCGGCACTTTTTGATCGATCAGCGTTGAAATCTACATCAATTTTCGGAAGGGTTGCACTGGGGTCACATTGAACAGTTCTCTTCAGTCGTCGTTGGTCCCATTCTTGCGGGATCTTTTTCTGGCCGCAGCGATGTCGGAGATTTGATGTTTCATCATATAACTAATATTCGCGGTACACTCGTGAAATGGTCGTACGGGAAAATCCCGACCTCATTGCTGCCTCGGAGAGGCTGTGTCCCATCGCTCGTGCGCCGACTGTAACACCCCGTTCAAAGTTATTTAAATCTTGATAATCGGCGATTGTAGCAGTAATAAACGATCTAACAACTGGTGCCAGACACTTGGTGTGTTATATAGGCGTTGCCGTCCGTAGTGCCATACTCTGCTATTTACATACCTCTATATTTGAATGCGGATGCCTATACCAGTTTTTTTGGCGCTTTAGTGTATAAAGAACAGGAGAACTACGGTTTTGGTAAGATTGATGAGCTTTTCTCTCTAGCCTTTTGCTTTTCTGTAAGGTCAATGAAATCATAATCCGGAGTAAGTAAACAAAGACTATATACACATCCAAATATAACCCTTTTTAGGCTAAACTCTGTGTACATGGAATTAACATTTATAAGGTAAAAATGTGATGTAAATAACATCCCTATGGTATTGAAGTTTTACAGACTAAACTACTGGAATTCAGGTCCGCTTCTTGTGGAGAATACTCGTCGCCCAAAACTCACATGTTTGAACTTTAGAGAACTGGATGCAAGTACCCATTGGTGATACCAGAAAGTTGCTGAAACATTTTTGGGCGGTTACGAACAACAATCGTTTACATAAATGACGGACGTGAATTACCATAATATAGTTACTCTCAACTGGTTCAGAGATTTACCTAACTGATACTGTATGAAATTCTAACAGTGCATCCAAGACCAATATTTGTTGAATTTTAATGTCAGTCGCTCTTTACATCCGAATTTCCAGAATGTTGTCGCCATCTTCATTGTAAAGACATTAGGACTAGTTCTCAGCTGCGTACGTGCCTTCTAAGGCACGGAAGCTGAGAGAGAAAGGCGATATTTTAACTTCCGGTTGGCATCAAGGTGATTATAGACAAAGAATTAGCTCGAACTGAGAAACGACGGGCTCTTGTCGAAGGAAAAATCTCGCCATTCGAGTTCTGTTAGTTAGGAAACCACAGAACTTCTACAGTGGATGGGCAGATTTGAGCCCGGATTTTTCACCATATCGTCTGAGATCGTCTAAAGTACCGAGCCAGCTTATTCTGTCACAGTTCAACAGATTTTAGGTGTATGCACTTCCAAATCTGAAACAGCTGACTGATTTACGAACAAGCGTTCTAAAAGGACACATCTGAATTTCCATTGGTAACAGCTGAGAATGTCTGTGACAGTATCTCGAACGTCCACCACAATTCGGCAACCATTTGACTTTTACCAAAGTACACCATAAACGCAAAATTTGAAACGTCGAGGTCAAAGACCGAGTCTCTAGGATGAATGTTGGAGCGTTTCGCAACACACACACACACTGGTTTAAACCGTTCTTTGTGCGCAGTATTACAAAGTGGAAGACAGGTAAGTAAGAGTTAGACCTCTCGTCGACATATGGAGGTCGTTAAGAGCCGAACGACCCGATCACGTGGAAGGAGCATGGAGCAAGGATACGCCCCTGGCATTCTCCAAGAGTGATTACTTAAACCTCAGAAAATTTAAATTAGATTGACTGAGCATGGATGTTGAGCCCGAATTTTTCCGAATACGACTTCAGACTGTTGGTTACAACGCCACTGCACTTGCTTAAGTACTGGCCTCCGTGTGTTTGACAGTGAACCTGAATGAACCGATCCCCTCTTCCACCATACACTCGCTGGAGAGCCTTTCGTTTGATTGCACGCAACTGCCTCTGTACCACCTTGCACGAATGCCGTGTTTTCATGACATCAGGTTCGTTCACGTGCGTTTATTCCCCCTTACACGCGTCAATATGGAATTTCTGAAAGCTCCTGCGTGCAATTTCAGTGAGACCTGCGCTAATACATTCATGGAATTCTGGGAAGTTACGTCTGTTTCAAGTTTAAATTGAAACGATTGGTTTTTCCTGTAAACTTTTTCTTTATTTCTCACTCTGATATGAAAAAATTATATCGAACCCGAACTTATATCCCTTTCGTGATTTTTGGATGAAGTTTACAACACACACTAGCAGAAAATACCGACTTTTCGGTCGTTTATGACTCTAAAAAGTAACGTGTACATTACTGAAGTCATTTGTGCTCTACCCAGCACACATTATTCTTTTCGTTCAATTAAATTTGTCTGCTCAAGGCGGAAAAAAAATTCGGGATGCACAGCAAAACGCACTGGTTTGTAAAAAGATTGACGAAATTCTTCTAAATATCTCTGAAGTCACAGTATATTCTGTGCTGTGATTGGATAAAACATTAGAAAGCAATGTTTACAATCTAGTGGTCAGAAATGACCAGTATTCCATTTATCATCAGGGGATACTTTGGTTTGTTCCGAGGACTGATACTGGTTTAAGCCCAATGATGTTCGGTCGTCCGCAGTTTTTTCTATGTACCGCTAGCGTATTTTATTTTGCTCTTAAAATTAAGATGAAGGTATATAATGCCCGGAGCCGTCAGTAAGACACCAAATTCCAAATAACAAAGCCGTGTTTCTGTCTAGTGAAATTTCACGAAACAGTGCGCTAACTACGCTTCGTGTTCTCAGATTGGCCCATTGTTCTCTCGTACCGGCTGTTTTCCAAAGCCCAGCTCTCTGTTGGTGACTTTGACGTCCTTAGGTCGACCTCCTTCGTCATTTAAGTTGCTGCTGTACAGTGACAGTTACGACTGGAACGCACTGCTCTCTTCAGCTCACGCGATGTCCCCGGTACTCCCGGTAAAGAACGTTCTCCTGGTCTAGTAAATCCCCGTCAGGAAAGGCGAAACGGAAGCGCTTTTAGTGGACAGGCGAGAGGCGTCTCATTGTGCTGTCTGGCGTGGCCCCGGAAAGGACTGTTAAAAGTGTAAGGATGCAGCACCAGCCGGCGCCGACTTCCAGCATTGTTCGGAGACCCTCCTCTCTCTCTCTCTCTCTCTCTCTCTCTCTCTTTCTCTCTCTGGTCCTGCTGTGCGCTTCCTTTCTCCCGGACCACCGGTTGCTATCTTTGTACTAACCAATGGAGAAAGTAAAGCTGCACTACCGGGTGGTCGGTGGCAGCTGCAATCCTGAAAGGAAGGTGCTTCTCGACTTCTTAACGTCGCTCCCAGCGACACGAAACTTCACCAAAGCTGAAGCATCGTTTGTCGTCCGATTTGAATGAACAAAAAATAAAGTTCCTTATCTTTCTGTTGGCCAGCCGCTGTGGCCGTGCGGTTCTAGACCCTTCAGTGTGGAACCGCGCAACCGCTACGGTCGGAGGTTCGAATCCTGCCTTGGGTATGAATTTGTGTGATGTCCTTGGGTTAGTTAGGTTTAAGTAGTTCTAACTTCTACGGGACTGATGACCTCAGATGTTAAGTCCCATAGTGCTCAGAGCCATTTGAACCATTTGAACCTTTCTGTTGCAGTTAAAGAAATGTGAGGAAGCATCATTTCAGTACACATTGGAAAAAAAAATAGTAGCAGTAACGTTTTATTGTACTGCCGCAATATGAAAGAACAATATACCATTCTGCCTTCAGTCAGTGTAGAATATTAGTGTTGAAATGACTGTTTTCTTTCTTACTAACGATTAAAAAACTCACATGTAGAAAGTTGTACCACATAAATCTGTTTTACTGCTACTGAAACCCAACACTGTATGTTACATTGACGTATTAACATAGAATAATCTCTGATGTGGGTTTCCAGTATTGGTTCAAATGGCTCTGAGCACTATGGGAGGTCTGAGGTCATCAGTCCCCTAGAACTTACAACTACTTAAACCCAACTAAGGGCATCATACACATCCATGCCCGAGGCACGATTCGAACCTGCGACCGTAGCAGTCGCGCGGTTCCGGACTGAAGCGCCTGGAGCCGCTCGGTCACCGTGGCCGGCGTTTCCAGTATTGATTAAAAGTTTGGAATGCAGTTTAAATTTCGGTTGGCACCAACTGCTGTCAAAGCCCCAAAGGATATGTTACGTGCTGCATGACAGAAAATCTTTCAGAACAATTAAAATCCATGCCAATTGAGAATTAATGAAGTTCAACATTCGATAGCGCCTACTAGCAATGTTTTGACAGCGCGATTTCGACAGTGCACATTTTACGATATGACATCAATATAAACGATATCTGCTTACAGGTTATTTATACGTTAGATAATATTTACCAGAACCAGTTTTCGTATACACGCACGACGACCTTTTTTTACTAAAAAGTAGGAGGTATTAAGAGGATGGTGTACCTAGGAACACCCGATGTATTTCGGTCGGTACTTCGGGTTCAGTGACTGATTTTACAATCACACGGAGGAAAGCGTGCTAAGACCGCCATAAGCACTTTCCGCCATTTTCTACAGTTTTTATTGTTATTAGAATGAGATATTTTGCGCAGCATTTGTAAATATCTTCCGTTCTACATTTTTAAATGTTGCATATTATATTAAAGCTATTTGGAGCACATTGTCAATGTTAATTCCTCGGTTGCAGAATTTAATTTTGAGTAAAATGCTTTACAATTTTACAACTATTTATGTAACATATGGATACTTAAGCCATACTTCGTCGGTCGTGCACCTTCTTGCACCGTGTAACAGAAGGACTTTTACCGTGGGACATGTGATGCTAATAATATGAGTTTCTTTAACTACTTATCAATTTCACCCGTCTGGAATAGGGAAGTTTTTGTTAGTTTACAGTAGCTTCTCTTTCAAAATGTGTTAAACTTGTAACTGGTTTGATAATGCTTTTCCTTAACTATGTGTAATGCTTCCGCTTAATTTAATTTCACTTGCTGATTATTGGTGTGTAGTACAGTAAAAATGTAATAGGCTATTAAATACACTATTAACAAGATTTTTTCGACAGCAACACTTTTAAATTTCCGCCGAATATTTGTTCTTAATTACATGACCATGTCGTACCTTGGAACATATTTTCACATTTGTAAACTCTCAGTTTTCCAGTGTAATCTTTCCAGTTTCAGAAAAAAACTGCAACACCTGAATACTGAATGGCATCAGTTAAAAATGGAGTAATAAAGTAAATTAGACTTGTGTTATATAGAAGGCGGAAGTCTGTAAATTGTACCAAGGTGCAACATGATTATGCTGCTAATGGAAGAGTCGTGTCATTGCATTCCTCTTATCCAGAAAGTTTCGGCAAGCTTGTATTTCAGTGTAGAATTAGAACCATCGTGCGACTCGTTAATTTTACGGGCAAACGGTTTCGTTAGATAAGCGATTCACCACTGAAGAAATTCTCTTGAAAACTTTCTCATTACAGCCCGTCGTTTATCAACTAATCTTCATAGTCACCTGATAGTATTTTATAATATTACAAGAGAAGTGGATGCGTCATGGTTAATGGGACATCAGCTGGATATACGCAATTAGGAAATATCATATTGTTTTTGTACTTACTGTTTCATACAGGGTGACAATTATTGGACTATATGAAAAAAAGTAAATTAGTTGCAAACTACAGCGTGCACACATTTTATTCAACATGTAAACGTCACTATAGACGTTCGGATTTATGTTATGACATTTTCGATATGCCTGAAATCATTGGCGATGATTGGCAAAGGAACAGCGAAATTTTGCATGATCCGCTGAAGTGTCGATGACCTCCTCAGTTGTTGTTTTCAGCTCAGCATCGGTTTTGGGGTTATCACTGTACACCGTGTCTTTGATATAGCTCCACGAAAAGGAGTTGCATGCTTACAGACCCTGAGAATATGGCGGCGAATTGAGGCCCATGCCAGTGGCCTCTGGGTACCCCAGAGCCAGGATGAGGTCCCCAAAGTGCTCCTCCAGGACAGCAAACACTCTCCTACTCCGATGGGGTCGAGCTCCTTCTTGCATGAACCATATCCAGTCGAAATCAGCGTCACTT
Source organism: Schistocerca gregaria (assembly GCF_023897955.1). Taxonomy (NCBI): domain Eukaryota; kingdom Metazoa; phylum Arthropoda; class Insecta; order Orthoptera; family Acrididae; genus Schistocerca; species Schistocerca gregaria. Next base: position 736,630,208 of record NC_064923.1, read on the forward strand.
TGGATAACGGGGATGAAATCAGTTTCCAAAACCTTCACGTACCGTTCGGTAGTCACCGTGCCATCAAGCAATATCGCACCGATTATCCCGTGACTGGACACTGCACACCACACAGTCACCCGTTGAGGGTGAAGAGACTTCTCGATCGCGAAATGCGGATTCTCAGTCCCCCAAATGCGGCAATTTTGCTTATTGACGATCCCATCCAAATGAATGCGGGGTTCGTCGCTAGCTCAAATCATACATGCACATACTAATTCCCACGATGCCCCGCGGCCAACCGTGCAGTTTGGACGTCCTAACGCAAAGCGTTCAGAAGGTACGACGATTTTATTTCATCTCGTTCAATATTTTTCACCCCGCACATTGGCACTGCTGCCGGTTTGGCCCGTCATTTGACATATCCCTCTAGTGCAGTGAATGACGTCCGGCTTCAAGAGTGCTGCGAAATGCCGGTTCGAGTGGGCAGCGTTTTTGTCGCGGCGACCGCAAGCTGCGGGTTCCGTGGCGGCTTCCCCCTCCGTTGGCCCTCACCCCTTTCACCATCCATCACTGCACCCTCGTAATTACGTAAACACACGCCCACGCTCCGGCCGGCTGGTTGCCTCCCACACAGATTGAGCACTTTCCCTCCCCCGTCCCTCCAGCTCCCTTCCGCACTCCACGTCGGACACTGACCGGGCAGCTGTCCCCTTCTGTCGCTGGCAGGCGTCTCTTCGCGACCCCACATCTTTGTTCAGCTCGCGGGGTCGCCGGCTGCCAATCAGGAAGGGAAAGGCTTGTCATTACACTCGACGGCTCTTGAGCTAAATGATGAGTGCACAGGGACGGTTATAAAACGATCGTAGCCGTTGACCATTAAGAACGAGCCTCTCGCCACTGGCTGATGCGGCTCGGCGCCTGACAGTGATAAGTTTCGTATACTTAGTTATTAATATTCCTTCTAAATCGTCCTACTTTACATTACTTTCAAGTGGTGTGTGTCGAATTTCTGGATGTGGAACCAAGATGTACTTTGAAATTCTGTAGGGGTCACAGTTGTGGAGAGAAAGCACTTGGCCATTACTTTGGTGTTTACACATCTGTCGGCTACTCCGCTATCCAAAATCCAAATTTACCACTTGCAATCACTTTTCACCCACAATCATACATTATACGACACAAACTGCCTTTTGCCATATTTTTCCTTGTCTGTTACACAGATCGGCTCTCACGATAAAAAAAAGAAATTTATTACATCTTTTGCACGCCTCTTGAAATATATGTGCAGTAGTGTTATTATAATCTCTTGTTTACAGATTGTTTCTCAAAATGTTACAAGCCATTTTCCGAGTGACACGAGACGAATGATCCGCAGCGCTCCTGGAACAGTTCGTACTGACTTTTGAAAGGCTGCTTCTGAAAATTTTCCCTATGTATGAAATTATCTCTGTTTACTTTAGATATGCAATGCTTTATCTTCCACGTCAGCAACGAAGTTCGTGTATCGCATCCGTGTCACCCCGCATGCAAAGGGTCAAAACCAATTGGTTCAAATGGGTCTGTGCACTATGGAGCTTAATATCTTAGGTCAACAGTTGCCGAGAACTTAGAACTACTTAAACCTAGCTAACCTAAGGACATCACACAAATCCATGCCCGAGGCAGGATTCGAACCCACGACCGTAGCAGTCGCGCGGTTCCGGACTGAAGCGTCTAGAACCGGTAGGCCACCGCGGCCGGCTCCAAACCAATTAAACTGTCGTTAGTATGTAGACAGATTCGTCACTAATTCGTGCATAGTGCCTATGTCTGTGGTCTTGCGATATTAACAACGAGAATGTCAGATAAATTCTTTGATCCTAATTCTTCTCTCTTCTTGAAGTTGTGGAGCTAACTCCATTTAAAATTTAGTGCTCTGTGCTTCTGTGGAAACCTAGCACAAACCTGGAAACATGGACGTAACGTAACAAGCTAATTTCTCTTTTGATCAAGTAGCACCGTTATCTGCTTGTAGTATACTGATTCTTCCTACGCTTTGATGTCAAAACTCCTGTAATTTTTATGTGCGACACTATCTATGCACAACGTCATTTCTTCCCTAGCTATCAAACAAAATAATTTTTGTGCCGGAAGCATATCCACACTGTATTAGTTTCATTTGCACGTCGAACTCGGGGCGCCTTGATTTCTCGAATGTATTGTGCGTGCGTGAGCAACAGCTTGAAGCTCTAGAAATGCGAAGTTCTCTTGCTGGGGAGGAACGTAATTGAGCATTGTATGCAAAACACCTTGCGTGATTACAACTTTTGCGATAAGAAGTCGAAATAGGCTGACATTGCTTTCGCCGTGTCAAGGCGATGGGAACGCCTCAGGCGGCCGTGACAGCAGGAACTGTCGCTGGTTCGTATCTCCCAGCCATCGGCTGCGCGCGGGAGCAGCAGACCTAGCATTGTTCCCTGCGGTCACACCGCCACTGTTACAGTCTCGCTGACTAACCCGCCGGCAACAGTAATTTGGGCCCGTCGCTTCCTGTGGTCGCAGACAGCCTTGAGGGAATTGATGGCATCCTTTACCATGGTACGTAGGAGAATATCTACATCCTAGCTCCTCACACAGTTTACTTCTTCTTCCTTCTTTAGTGTCCAGCTCTGCGGTTGGTACGCAACAGCACGCCGCTCCACTCTTCGTCTACCTTTCTCTTCATTTCCGCATATGTAGCGCATCCCACATCATTCATTATCTACGGCATGTATGACATCCTCGATCGTCCCCGGCCATTCCATCCTTCAGTAACTCTTCCAGCTATTGATCCAGTGATACTACTGTGCCTTTAAACGTGCCATACTCGTTTGTCTCTTCTTGTCTGGGCTTGCCTCCACTGGGTTCCTGTACTCTGAGCACATCTTTATTGGTAACCCTCATCTCTCTAGCTGTTCTCAATTATCCTTCTCTAGCACCTAATCTCCAGGGCTTCTAACCATCTTCTCTCTAGTTTTACAAGTTTCAAAGCCGCATAGGGTCACGTTCCAAGCAAGTGCTTTCATGATCCGTTTCCATATGTAGACACTGATGTTCTGGCTGGTGAGTAAATTCTTTCTCAACTCAAATCCAATTCTGGCCTGCTGTTTTCTGCTCACAGTTTTCTTCCGCCTTCTAACGGCCCTTGTGATCCTGCCTCACAAATATTTAAATTTCTCTTTCAATTTCTCGTTTCTTCTTATTCTTAGAGTTTCATATTCTTCTTGTGTGCTGCATGATGTCACTTTATTCTTTCTCTTCTTTATTCTGTGTCTATATTGATAACAGAAGGTCCTTCTCATTCTGCTGAAAACCATCCCTAGAGCTTCTTTAATCTCCGTGACTACAGCAATATCATCTGCGTAACGCATGAGGTCCGCCTCTGCCCATTAATGTTGATAACCGCCTCGGTAGTTTTGCAGAGTTGGTCTACTCCTTCCTGGATGTAAGCACTGCATGTAAGAGTAGAGAAAGTTCATCCTTGTTTCCTTTCTAACTTTAGCTTCTCGTTCCTGATAAAATTTGCTAATTAACGCCACTTCGTCTCTATAGAAGCTGAGTGTTAACCTCGTGACTATTTTTTTTTTTATATCTGCTTCCTTCAACACTCTGAATATATTTTGCCAAATAACATTATCAAAGATTCCTGATGCAGTCTCATTCAAAACAATTATCAGTTGCCCTGCCTAAAGGCAATATAAGTAGGTTTATTTTTCTATAATTGCTTACTGTTATATAAGAAGCCTCAGTGCCAAAATCACCTCTCTTGTTCATAAACCCCTCGTGAATCCAAACCGATCTTCATTCAATATATTTTTCATCTTCTCTCCAATTCTCTTCAGATTTATCTTATTGGAAGGTTTGATGCATGTGATATTGGACTTAAGCTTCGACACTGTTCACATTTTGTAGCTTCCGCATTCTTCGGATGGAGAACTTTACTTTACATTGTACTATCCTTCCGTTCTCTAAGGAACGACATTTCGGTCACCGTAGAGACGTCAGTGGTTGTTGTAATATTTTTTAGAAATGGTTTGCTGTCCGGCACAGTCACACATAAGGCAACAGGAAATTACTGGTTTTGGTGGTCATCGCCCATTTTCAGATCGTAATGGGAAGCAGTAATTGACTCGAAAGCCCACTGACAATGTGGTTTTCTTGCTGTGCTTCTCCTGCTGAACTGAAGACGGCAGGTGACGGATGAAGCCGACAATTTGTTATAAAGTTTTCTGTATGTTCCAAACATGCGTTATCGGCAAAAGCTGGATTGGTAAAGAATGTTTGTCTTAGATTTGTAGGGCTTAGACCCTTAGCGAAGCGATGGATATTAAAAGTCATTATAGATAAAACTCAATACGTCGCCGTTAACGAAACAAAATCTATAGAGGTAAAGGTAATTTTAGGAGCACCCCAAGGATGTATGAGGGGATAGTTTACTGTTTACAGTATGCACGCGGATAACGTTGGAAGTCTGGTCGCGCATAATGAGGTTGTACCAGCGCCAGAAGACTGTACCAAACTGCAAGGACAAAGTACCTAGGAGCAGCTGTTCGGAGCGATCTAAATTGGGTTGACAACGTAAAACAAATCAGAGAAACAACAGGTGCCAGGCTGAAATTAATTCAAGAACCATAAAGAAATCGACTTCTTACTATCGGTTGTTCCACCAATTCTTAGTATTGCTCATCAGTTTGAGACTCTTAGCACGTTGTAATAGTAAAAGAGAAAGAGGAGATCCGGCGAAGAGCGGCGCGTTTGGTCACGGGATCGTCCAGTCGACGCGAGTGCCTTGTGGAGATGCTCAACAAATTCCAGTGATGGACGGTACAGGAAAAGTGTTGGGAATCACGGAGAAACTTACTGCTGAAACTCCGAGAGTGTGCGTTGCGGGAAGAGTCGGATAACATATTACTTCCCCCAACACTTAAGTCCCGCGAAATGTCTGAGAAATCAGAGCTAATACGGAGCTTTACCGACAGTCATTCTCGCACGCGCCAGTAGCGAAGGCAGCGTAGAAGGCAATAGATGGAGATACCTGAGTTCTCTCCGGCTCACCCAGTAAAAGAACTTTCGGAGTCTAGGTGCAGATGTAGAATCGACTGCAGCGTTCGCGAAAGCAGCAAATGAGAACAAAAACGCAGTAGTCAGAGAAGCCGAACAACGATTTCAATTGTAGCTAAAATGAGAATGACATTTTCAGAACATCCACAGTTTTACTAGTTTTACTTCTTATTTAATACAAAACAAAACTTCAGACGCTTTATATGGCACACTGAGTGTGTGACTGTGGGCGTTAGTTGTTTAAAACGTTAAGAACCATTGTTTGATTTCCGTATTTCGTCTCCGTCAGAACATAGGTCCAGAATATTGTCTCTTCTGTTTTGTGGTCCTTGGTAATTCAGAAACCAACTTGTGGCTTATAGACTGGTAACACTGGGTTCTGGCTAGAGTCGTCCGCTTTCAAATCCCATTCCCGCTCACGGTTCTAGTTTCCCTTGAGGATGCGTCACCGTACCTTCTAATGTGCTGGCCACGTAACTTCACTTGCACATTTTTCATAACAATTCTCTGAACAAAAGTTATCGTCAAACTTTTATATTTTCTTGATAAAGACATAGTACTTCGCGGGCTTCAATACGGTGACTCTGTGGGAAACAAACGAACGACTTCATAGTAAACTGGTAAAGTATCTTGTATTTGCAGTTTGACGAAAGCAAAGAATATGTGAAACGTGTGTGACAAGTTTGTACTTGTTTCACATATTTTATCCAGGACATTTTCCACAGGCGTGAAAGCAGTGGACTCGTATTCGGCAGATATGGCAAACAACTGTCCAGTCATCCTGATTTAGATTTTTCAGAGTTTCCCCATTCGCAAAGAGTATCAGACTTGAAGTCCATAGGTCCGAGGAGGAGTCCTCAATCGGTCCCAAGATATTTTTCTGTCACTTATCGCTTCTATTATTTGTGGCAATGATTTTAAATGTGTGTGTGTTTGTTTGTTTGTTTGTGTGCGTGTGTTGTGTGTGTGTGTGTGCGTGTGTGTGTGAAAATGCCACATTTCATTGTGGTACAGAGTTGAAAGCTGTAGCTCCCCAGTAACTGCCTGAGTAAGTTAATTCTAGGATCGTTGAAAGGTAGGAATATAGCAACTCAAAGGAATTCTAACCAGCCTTTATGTTGAGGACAGCGCTAACTTCGCTCGCCTCAGCTCAAACTATTGCAAAATTGTTCGTCGAACTGTACTATAGCTGTTTATTTCCCAGCAAGTCTCATCTTGAATGGAGCGTTGAAACGTTACTCTTCTTTCTCGTGCGTTATTAAGTTTTTATGTTAGAATCTGTGCTTGTATTACTGAGCTTTGATATACAGCTTTTGAAAAGACGATTAAATAATGTTTTAGTGCCCTAAAAACTAGTAATGAAAGTATTTGTTCACTTCACCTTCTTTCCCAATCTTACACAGTAAATGTTACTGTTGCTCATTCCATTAGGGTGTGGCTACACTTTGCATTCAAACTTCCTTCCGTCGATGATTTGCAAATGCGATCCTAGTGATGTATGAATTAAGAATTACCGAACCATCAGTTGTATACCGGATCCAGTGTGTTTGCTTCGTGGATGGAGACAAGCTTCTCTGAAAAATACAAAGCTTGTTCATTTCTGGTGTATTATTCGGCGTAGATAATCTGCAGCTTTGAGTTGTCCGACATACAAAGTAACTGAAAAAATTGCACTCCATTAGGTGACCAACAAAAACTCTCCAGACGAGTTTCAGACACAGCAAAGGCGAGTATTTTCAGTTCCTGTTTCTTTTTCATGTAGCATCTGCTCGGGTTTTCCTCAACACGCCCCTGCTAATTAGTTTAATTTCATTCTCGGCGTTTGATGTTTTCAGAGGCCCCCGGTCCCCGCAGCTTATCAGAGGTCGCACGCCGCGAGGCCCTTCGGTTTTAAAACGCGACCGCCGCTCCGGAGTTAATTATTGGCAGCCAGTGTCGGCCCCTTCCCACCAGGGGACAGGGGCGAGCGAGCCGCCCCGCTGATCCAGGCGACTCCTGGATTACGCACACCACAAACACCTGCAGGCGCACAGCTGCAGGACCAGAAAGGCAGAGACGGCGCCACATCGGTGTTACGCCGTTGCGCGTGAAATAACAAGTTTTCGTCTTGCATAATGTGGAAAACCCAGAAGTTGCCAGGCGGCTCTAATTTACTAGGTTACACGAACAAAAAGGCACTTGCGGGATAGTTAAAGCAGAAGGATTCGTGCTTCCACGTAGCAACGTACGCTGAGTGATGGGGTACCTCCTGCTATCTTGCCGCAGCTCCTTTTGCCCGGTCTACTGCAGCGACTCGACTTGGCGTGGACTCGCCAAGTCGTTGCGAATCCCCTGCAGAAACACTGATCCATGCTGCCTCTATAGCCGTCCGTAATTGCGAAAGTGTTGCAGGTGCAGTAGTTTGTGCACGGACTGACATTTTGATTATGTCCCACAAACGTTCGATAGGATTCATATCGGGCGGTCTGGGTGGCCAAATCATTTCCTCCAATTGTCCATCAGTTCTTCAGATGTATGGCGAACAGTTGAGGTCCGCTGACATGGCGTCTTGTCATCCATAAAAATTGCATCGTGTTTGGGAACACGAGTCCGTCAGTGGCTCCAAGTATTCAGAGGACCCAGTCCATTCTTTGTAAACACAGCCCGCGCCATTATGGAGCCACCACCAGCTTGCACAGTGCCTTGTTGACAACTTGCGTCCATGGCTTCGTCGGGTCTGCGCCACACTCGAACCCTGCTCTCAGCTCTTAGGCCGGTATTACACTATCAAATTTCTTTGTCAAAGATTTGATCACAGATGTGATCAAATATTCGTCAAATACGAAACTTCCTGGCAGATTAAAACTGTGTGCCGCACCGAGACTCGAGCTCGGGACCTTTGCCTTTGGTAGAGTACTTGTAAAGCTGTGAGAACTGGGCGTGAGTCGTGCTTGGGTAGCTTAGTTGGTATAGCACTTGCCCGCGAAAGGCAAAGAGGTCCCGAGTTCGAGTTTCGGTGCGGCACACAGTTTTAATCTGACAGGAAGTTTCATATCAGCGCACACTCCGCTGCAGAGTGAAAATCTCATTCTATTCCTCAAATATATTTGACAAAGATCTTTGACGTGGCGCCAAAAAGGGGTATTACACCGTCATCATATTTTTCGTCAAAGTTCAAGATGACTGACAACAACAACTTGTTATTAACCGCAGCAGTTGCACGTAACACAATTGCACTGTGTGCACATGCGGAAGAGAAGCGGGGGAAAAAAAGGAAACGTACATCGGTGAAGTCGTTGGTTTTACGACAACACGATAAAAGCCTTCAACAAAACTTTTTACGCGAGCTTACAGTGGAGGACGTCAAGTCGTACATCAATTACTGAAGAATGGATGAGCATACATTTCTGTACGTGCTCAGTGAAGTGTATCCTCATATCACAAAGCACAATACTCACTTAAGAACTGCTATATCTGCAGAAGATTGACACACTGTAACACTCCGATTCCTTTGCTACAGGAGACACTTGGGTTAGGTTAGATTAGGATAGGTCTCCAATCTTCTTAATCTATTTTTGTATTCAGGGTGACACACGTTGTAAAGCGCCTCATCGGCTTCATACATCTCTATTAATTTTGCAGTTGTCGGTACACACCAATTATATTTGCCGGCAATGTTTATAAAAAAAACTACAGATGACAGAACTCTGCAGCGATACTAGCTCTCCACATGGTAACATATCACACTGCAGTGAACAGAAGCTAAGTGACTTCTTTGATCAAATCTACAGCGAGTCCCTAGATTTCATCAAATTTATTTGACGACATACGAGATTTGACAAATTCCCTATTACACCATCGACTTTCTTTGACAAAGATATTTGACAAAGAGATTTAATAGTGAAATTCCGACCCTACCGACTGAAGTAGGGACTCCACCGACCGGGCCGCGGTTTTCTGGGGTCCAACCGATATTCCCTCGAGTCCACGAGCGACGCTGCAGGCGAGGCACTCGCATCTGCCGTTTGCTGCTACAGCCCATTAGGCCTTACTTAACCTCACTGTCCTAAAGGATACGTCCCATATAGATGTGTGCTGTTATGTCACGCAGTCTTGCTTGTCTGTTAGCGCTGAGCCGGCCAGTGTGGCCGAACGGCTCTAGGCGCTTCAATCCGGAAACACGCGACCGCTACTGCCGCAGGTTCGAATCCTGCCTCGGGCGTGGATGTGTGTGATGTCCTTAGGCTAGTTAGGTTTAAGTAGTTCTAAGTTCTAGGGGACTGATGACCTCAGATGTTAAGTGCCATAGTGCTCAGAGCCATTTGTACCATTTTGTTAGCGCTGACAACTCATCGCAAACGTCGCTGCCGTCATTCGTTAAGTGAAGGCCTCCGGCCACCGCGTTGTCTGTGGTGAGAGGTAATGCACGGAATTTGATATTCTCGGCACACTTTGACACTACGGGTCACGGAATATTGAATTCCGTAACAGTTTCTGAAATGTAATGTCCCATATGTCTAACTCCAACTACCATTCAAAGTCTGTTAATTCATAATCACGTCGGAAACGTTTCGACATGAATCATCTGAGTACAAACGACAGCTTCGCCTAGGTAATGCCCTTTTATTTCTTGTGTACGCGTTACTAGCGGCATCTGTAGATGTGCATCTGTGCTCTCCCCGAACGAAAACGCATTCTGCCAGTTTGAAACAGTAACGATTTGGACGGGAAAAGGATATTTTAGCACGATAGCCTTAAAATGCATACCGATACTAAGCCTTTTTTCAGAGGATGTCAATGGTGATCAGGCCAACTCAGAACGCTCTTGCGTACTCTAAGACTTTAAGGATTTTGAACATTTTTGTAAAGCAACGGAAACATTAGCAATTTTTTTTAAAAGTTGTTCTTTCTTACACTCCTCATTACAGTGGCTTCTCTCTCTCTCTTCTCTCTCTCTCTCTCTCTCTCTGTCTGTCTGTCTGTGTGTGTGTGTGTGTGTGTGTGTGTGTGTGTGTGTGTGTGTGTGTGGGTATGAGTATGGTAGATTTCGTTGTTGTCATTCTGTGGATTATGTTATAAGTCTTGATTGCAAGACTTCGAAATTTACACGTTCAAAAAAATGGTTCAAATGGCTCTGAGCACTATGGGACTTAACATCTGAGGTCATCAGTCCCCTAGAACTTAGAACTACTTAAACCTAACTAACCTAAGGACATCACACACATCCATACCCGAGGCAGGATTCGAGCCTGCGACCGTATCAGTCGCACGGTTCAGGACTGAAGGGCCTAGAACCGCTCGGCCACCGCGGCCGGCGAAACTTACACGTAATGCTTATGTCTTTCGACAGTGCTATATTTGCAACCCCCCTATTCTTCTTCTATTAAAAGCGAAACCAATATTAGTACTGAGGCATGACTTGCAATTTGAATGAAATATATATCCTGACCATAAGAGCAGCAGTTTTTGACATTTTATGAAGCTAAAGGCTTATCCATTCAGCAGTACAAGACAATCTTCGAATTTAATGCATTACATGCTTGACAGTAGTTTTTCAGGCGACGAAAGGCGGAAAGTTATTCATTATTTTGTACTACACCTACTGCATTCTTCAACGCTTTAGGCTGCACTTAACAATAGGTAAGAGAAATTCGGTGGAGGCAGGGGTTTGAACACAGGTCCAGATTCAATGTTTTCGTGGTTTCTTTAAGTCGCTTGAGATGAATTTCGTTATAGTTTCTTTGAAATCAACATCAACGATTTTCTTATCATTTTTTGTTCTAAGCCACGGTTCTGTTCCGTTGCTGTCGCTTTGCTTTTCGTATTTCATAATACTGCAGTATAGGTTGTAAGAGCACTACAAATAAAAATGAGACCGATCCTAGACTTAAAATTTCGCAGATATTGTTGCAATGTTTATTTTATACTTTAACGGGCAGTGTTTTCATGTCCAGAATTAATCCTGTGACTCAGTCTCCTTGCTCGGCTGCGCAAGAGGAATGTGAGGTACTAACAATGCCCCTATTTTAAAAAAATGATTTCTTGGATAACTGTTTACATCAGTATTGCCACAGCAAACAGTTACACAGAAGGATTTCATCTGACCTGGGACCTACAGACCTTGTTCTCCGACTGCGTCTAAAAGTGTCGTGTTTATCTGTATTGTAAAAGGAACGATAACGAACTTTTACCGGGACAGCAAGCTCGACCTGAATCAACGATTCGTCACTCTCCCCGTATCTCTGCGATACCGCGTGTTTTGTGGTTGAGTTCAAACTTAAGAAACACTCACTGTCCGTACCCTTGTTTTCCACTGTCACGGTGTGCATAGCCTTCTCATACGTTGACTGCACCTGAGTAATCAGTTCATACATCTTTTCTCTTATAACCGGCTAATCTACCAATAAATCTAAATTTGTTCCGTCTCCTTATAAATTTGTCGTACAGAAGACACTATAAGCTATTGTAGAGGACTTCTAGATGGCAGACAGATTTCCAACATGTGTTTAGGGAAGATATGGTTCATATGAAGATACGCATACACACAAATTACATGTAAAGACACACTATGGAGCCTATGGAGCCTATAAAATGCATGAAGCCGCCGGTGTTGTTAGTAACACATAAATGACAGCAAACAAATATCGAGCAGCAGCTGGAATATGCTGAACATTTTCGCCAAGAGCTGACTACGTATATAACCCAAGTTGCTCTTCCGTAATATCTGTATATCTGTATTATCTGAGGAAATATGGAGCGTCCAAGGAACTCGACCACTATTTGAAGACCAGAATACGTCTTCCTGACAAGCTTGCTTCAACTTCTGATATGGCCATTAGGTAATTATTTCCAAACTAAGGTTCTCGATTAAGCAATGTTGCAACCAGGTAGACAACAGCTGATCGAAATATTGGACATTGTTTCATCCAATCGATCGCGGTTGTGGAAAATTTATGACTGGGCTGCTGAACAGCAGTATCGGGGTTGAAACACGCCGTTTTATCCTTTTTGGGTTTTGTGTGATTTACCAAAGCCGCCAAACAGTTAATTATTATGATTATATGAACGTATGCTTAATGGATGAAAGGCTATCGGTTTTTTCTGCTGTGGTTTCGGGGGTATTTCAACCGAGTGCGGCTGTTCTGAGACGGAATAGTTAATGATTCAAAGTTTGTTTATTATTAAGGACCACAAAGGTTGCGATGTTCAAACTGATATGTATTTTCTACTAACACACAAATTCAGGGGCAGTTGCTACCTTCGCCTTACACGTTTAATTACGGTTATATTTTTTATTGGTTGCTGATTTTAAGTACTTCGTCACACGCAATGATAATGGTTAACATTCACAACAGTCCTCACTGAAAACCATGGTTGTTGCTGGCCGACGCGGTTGACGCGAAACACGTAATTCGGCACTTGTCGCTTTTGGTTCTATATCACTCGAGCATCGGTATCGATGAGGGTGAACCCCATGACGATCAGAGGGACACGATCATTTGCCATACTGCGGTGAATTTACCGTTTACCACTCACTCGACCACCATTCTTGCCCGTCTCTCCAGTACTGCAGCTCACTCGACACTAGTCTCACTGCCTCCTGCAGCGCTCGACAATCGACTCCTGCCTGGTATCGATCTGGGTGTCCGATACTAATATCTATTTCTGTGGGATCACGGATCCCTTACAGAGTTCAAAACAAAGCAGGAGCCAAAATCCTTTCCAATCGTAGTTCAGCCGAGATTGCTCACCATCTATGGCGACTGTTACATCTACAGAACTTATTCATTCAATATTCATTTTGTGTCTGTGGTATGGTGTGGCAGTTTAAGAATCATATTTTTGTACAGAATGAATTACGTGATCTGTCTGTATACATAAACGTCTGCGATTTCGTCCATCACCTCGTGCAACTGCCACAGGTGGAGCTCATGTATCGAGGGTAAGGGTGGCGTGTGCTACCTTCCGACTCGTAATGCAGCGGTTATCGTAAGCGACCACCAGAAGTTGGGAGTTACCGGAGTCCTACTTACCCTGTTTATTCAAATGACGCTACGCGTGACCGCCTGATTTGCATAGTGTTACGTGTCCCGAATAGCAAGTAGCAGCGAAGGCAGTCACCCGAGCGAAATGTAAAGTTCATTTGAGGAAAAAAACACAACTTTTCACTTGTACGCAACACGCGTAACCTAATTCGTCGTGTTAATGCACTTTAAAATCGATACTAATTTTTATACGAATTATCTTTCAAGATTTTCGTCGTCAACAGCGCATCTAGCATTGAATAATTCCACGGTCACTTATGCTAGGCCATTGTGGATAAGCAGTTACTATACAGCACTAGATGTACTTTTGTTGACGAGAAATAATAGTAGAGAATATAATAATAATTTTTGGGCGGTCAAAAGATTTTTAATTGTAACTGTTTTTCTGCAGTAGTTTTACCAGTGTGACCACTGGTCAGTTTATTTTATTTCGTGTATATCCTTCGTCGACGAACTCAAGAAATCATAGCATCACTCTACATACGTATTTACTGGAATTTATAGATAGTTTCTTAATGAGTCGATAATAATATGTGATAGATTAATTTGTCGAAACTAAACATTTTGGATCAGGGATACAGTGCACATTAAAAATATAAATAGAGTAACCAGTTTCTGTGTTTATAACCACATCATCAAGTCGCTAGCAAGTGGTGTAGTACAGCCCTTTTTTGGCGAGAAGCTCGTATTAAATAGTCGCATCAAGATGGATACAGCCTCTTAATAACAGATCGTTGGACACGATAATAAGTGAACTGTGGAGTCGGAACAGGTAACAAACGTGTTGTACCTAAGCGTTATATTTTTTGATCTTTGAAGCGCCCACACAAAAACTGTTACGAAGAACTTGATTAATTACCGTTTCCAGTCTGGTTCAAAGATAACCGAAAGTCTTGACTTACAGACCACTCTTTGTGAAATTATAACCAATGATCTTGACTGAGATGTTTTTTAGGTTTCTGCTCGTCAGTCGGTAAAAACGAACGATTATGGTATGCCTTCGTTGTCTGTCTGTCATGTAAGAATTTCTTTCTTTCCTGGAGCGGGTAAACGTATCACTCTGAAGTGTATGGTGCATGCTAAAGTCTATGACGCCATGGCTATGTAAAACATTTAAACTTCGACGTCAGTACAGTCAAAAAAAAAAAAATACCGCCATTTATGTCGGTCCGCATCTCGTGGTCGTGCGGTAGCGTTCTCGCTTCCCGCGCCCGGGTTCCCGGGTTCGATTGCCGTCGGGGTCAGGGATTTTCTCTGCCTCGTGATGACTGGGTGCTGTGTGATGTCCTTAGGTTAGTTAGGTTTAAGTAGTTCTAAGGTCTAGGGGACTGATGACCATAGATGTTAAGTCCCCTAGTGCTCAGAGCCATTTATATCGCAAATTTTGACACTAGCAAATTCACTTCTCACGAATGTTGGGAAAAAAGATTCAGAGCTTTTCAGCTCTAATGTTTTAATCATGAAAGTAATAACATTTTTATATTATCGTATAAAAGTTTTTAATGTTTGTAATTTTTTTATCTTAAAATAATTTTGTCTGAGGGTTGTTATTCCTTCTGGATTTATTGTTATACAGATGTTCATCTGAAGAAGTGGCTTTTAGCGCTACGAAACCGTTAGTGATAATAAAGGACTAAATACAGCTGAAGCGGTTATTAATACCCAAGATGAATACTCATAGCTGTGGTTGCCCCACCTACTAGCTTGTCTGCTCTCTTCTCAAAACCGAGCGAGGTGGCGCAGTGGTTAGCACACTGGACTCGCATTCGGGAGGACGACGGTTCAATCCCGTCTCCGGCCTTCCTGATTTAGGTTTTCCGTGATTTCCCTAAATTGCTTCAGGCAAATGTCGGGATGGTTCCTTTGAAAGGGCACGGCCGATTTCCTTCCCTAACCCGAGCTTGCGCTCCGTCTCTAATGACCTCGTTGTCGACGTGACGTTAAACACTAACCACCACCACCACCACCACCACCACCACCACCACCTCTTCTCAAAACATATAGGGTATTTCGTGTTGACCTAGAATCATGAAATTTGGCAAGAAGCAAGGTTTGATAGTACAAGTAAAGAAAAAAAAAACAGAAAATTGTTAATTTGTTATTAGATAACAAGAAAAATTATTTTTTTGTAGTTTCCAGAATGAGATTTTCACTCTGCAGCGGAGTGTGCGCTGATATGAAACTTCCTGGCAGATTAAAACTGTGTGCCAGACCGAGACTCGAACTCGGGACCTTTGCCTTTCGCGGGCAAGTGCTCTACCAACTGAGCTACCGAAGCACGACTCACGCCCGGTACTCACAGCTGTACTTCTGCCAGTATCCGTCTCCTACCTTCCAAACTTTACAGAAGCTCTTCTGCGAGACATGCAGAACTAGCACTCCTGAAAGAAAGGATACTGTGGAGACATGGCTTAGCCACAGCCTGGGGGATGTTTCCAGAATGAGATTTTCACTCTGCAGCGGAGTGTGCGCTGATATGAAACTTCCTGGCAGATTAAAACTGTGTGCCCGACCGAGACTCGAACTCGGGACCTTTGCCTTTCGCGGGCAAGTGCTCTACCAACTGAGCTACCGAAGCACGACTCACGCCCGGTACTCACAGCTTTACTTCTGCCAGTATCCGTCTCCTACCTTCCAAACTTTACAGAAGCTCTTCTGCGAGACATGCAGAACTAGCACTCCTGAAAGAAAGGATACTGTGGAGACATGGCTTAGCCACAGCCTGGGGGATGTTTCCAGAATGAGATTTTCACTCTGCAGTTTGTTATCGGTCTGTCTATATGGCCGTCTGTCAAGTCTCCTTTCCCTCATTAACAGGTAGGAGTATGAAGTAGAAATTTGTGTCGTGCTACAGTCTATCGTGCATTTGCTTTCTAAAGCAATTAGGTATCTAAGCCAACGCAGTCGAAAGATACGGTCGTTTTTGTCAAGTATTTTGATACTCGGAAACTTGATCATCAAAATCTAGAGGGTACTTCCCGTTGACATTGAATCGTGGAATTCGATAGGACGCAAAGTTTTACAGTAAAATTAATGGAAAAATGTTAATTATGTTCGCTTTGCGGTGTAAAACATTTGAACTTACACTTCAGTGTAGTCATGAGCTACGGCCAGTTATGAAACATATTATGATATCTTGTCAGTATCGATATCGATTGCAGGCAAAAATCGTCGCATTTTTCGATTTCTGGGACGAGTGAAATCTTTGTATACATAACTGTGTTCGAAGGAACCTCGGTGCTACAGTCGTATTCGTATTTTATTTTAAATTCATTGACTAATTCCAGTTCTATTGTCATCACCAGTTGACATTCGCAGAATTACAGCGGAAACGTATAGATCGTTGCTAACATTGTAATGCTGCTGAAACCCGATACAGTTAAATGAGCCCGCCACTAAACAAGCACGACAAATTTGTTTTGCCACAGTAAGGCGAAGGCTGTAAATCCCAGTACGTCTGTCCTCACTTATGTATTACTCAGTCTTCGCAAATCACATCAGATGAATGTCCTGAAAGAGCCGTGGCCAGTCTCTTGTTCTATATTTGTTCGACTTGAACTTGTGTTGTTGTTGTTGTGGTCTTCAGTCCTGAGACTGGTTTGATGCAGCTCTCCATGTTACACTATCCTGTGCAAGCTTCTTCATCTCCCAGTACCTACTGCAACCTACATTCTTCTGAATCTGTTTAGTGTATTCATCTCTTGGTCTCCCTCTACGATTTTTACTCTCCACGATGCCCTCAGTACTAAATTGGTGATCCCTTGATGCCTCAGAATACGTCCTACCAACCGATCCCTTCTCCTAGTCAGCATCACCCGATTTTTTTCGGCTACATTTCATTATCCTCGTTTTGCTTTTGTTGATGTTCATCTTATACCCTCCTCTCAACACTGTCCATTCCGTTCAACTGCTCTTCCAAGTCCTTTGCTGTCTCTGACAGAATTACAATGTCATCGGCGAACCTCAAAGTTTCTATTTATTCTGCATGGATTTTAATTCCTTCTCCGAATTATTCTTTTATTTCCTTTACTGCTTCCGCAATATACAGATTGAATAACATCAAGTATAGGCTACAACCCTGTCTCACTCCCTTCCCAACCACTGCTTCCCTTTCATGCCGCTCGACTCTCATAACTGCCATCTGGTTCTGTACAAATTGTAAATAGCCTTTCGCTCCCTGTATTTTACCCCTGCCACCTTCAGAAATTGAAAGAGAGTATTCCAGTCAACATTGCCAAAAGCTTTCTCTAACTCTACAAATGTATGTTTCCCTTTCCTTAATCTATTCTCTAAGATAAGTCGTAAGGTCAGTATTGCCTCACGTGTTCCAATATTTCTACGGAATCCAAACTGATCTTCCCCGAGGTCGGCTTCTACCAGTTTTTCCATTCGTCATAAGCCCTGGCTTATGAAACTGATAGGTAATTTTCACATCTGTCAGCACATCCTTTCTTTGCGATTGGAATTATTATATTCTTCTTGAAGTCTGAGGGTATTTCGCCTGTCTCATACATCTTGCTCACCAGATGGTAGAGTTTTGTCAGGGCTGGCTCTCCCAAGGCTATCAGTAGTTCTAGTGGAATGTTGTCTGCTCCCGGGGCCTTGTTTCGACTCAGGTCTTTCAGTGCTCTGTCAAACTCTTCAGGCAGTACCATATCTCCCATTTCATCTTCTTCTACCTCCTCTTCCATTTACATAATATTGCCCTCAAGAACACTGCCCTGGTATAGACCCTCTATGTACTCCTTCCACCTTTCTGCTTTCCCTTCTTTGCTTAGAACTGGGTTTCCATCTGAGCTCTTGATATTCATACAAGTGGTTCTCTTTTCTCCAAAGGCCTCTTTAATTTTCCTGTAGGGAGTACCTATGTTGCCTCTAGTGGTACATGCTTCTACATTCTTACATTTGTCCTCTAGGCACCCCTGCTTAGCCAGTGTGCACTCCCTGTGGATTTCATTTT
The DNA here is from genome assembly GCF_023897955.1 of Schistocerca gregaria. Taxonomy (NCBI): domain Eukaryota; kingdom Metazoa; phylum Arthropoda; class Insecta; order Orthoptera; family Acrididae; genus Schistocerca; species Schistocerca gregaria. The sequence goes on from NC_064923.1 coordinate 736,648,253, forward strand.
TGAGACGTTTGTGCTCCTTTTTGCCTGCTTCATTTACTGCATTTTTGTGTTCCGTCTCTAATGACCTCTCTGTCGCCGGGACGGTCATCTCCAGCGTCTTTCCTCCATCTCCCGCTGACATTCACGACGCCGTGATTTCGACGAGGTATCGTGGCACTGCGTCGCGCGTTTGCTTTTTTCTACCAAACTTCTCGCTTGCCCCGCCGTCTGGCCCGCGTCTCTCCGGCTTACGCAGGGTGTTACGCAAGGCGGCGCATCTGTCAGGCGTGGCAGTAACGGCAGGGAGAGCGGCTTTTTCAGCCGCGGGTCGGCTAACCGCGTGCAGAGGCGGCGGCGCCCACCTCGTGGCGGCCGCTAAATAAACGCGCGGCTCCTGTTACGTCAGCGGACACGCACCGCGCCGCATCTCGGCCGGACCGGCGCAGCGGCTGTTCTGCGTCTCTTCCTGACAGCAAGCAAACCCCGCGGCGCCGCGTCGCGACCGCCTTCTGGGCTCTGAACTTTCGTCCCGGTTTACTTAACGACACACTAGAGTGGAACCCGAGCCTGCGAGGGTACTTCAACTGTGCTGGCGGGAGCTCTGTGACAGACGCGGGGGAATGAAAGATTCTGCGGACGGGGCCGTTTGCTACTCAGCAACGCGCGTCTCCTAGTGAGTTTTACAGTTAACTATCCCATTTGGAATCGTGTTGTTCGAGGCAGGTGTATTCCTCTGCGCAGCGAGTAATTTACAATGGAAGTGTGTGCCCCCGAAAGAACGCAGCACATTTTAGAATTACTCCAACTGCTATTTTTAATAATTAACGGCCTCAGTTGCACCGTTTGCCTAGAATTTACCTAGGTTTCAGTCGGGATAACCCAACCTTCTTCAGAATAACAGTAACTACCGTCTTCCCATAGTGGGCATCGTCAAGCTAAAACTACAAATCCATAAATTATAGTCAGACTATAAAACTTATCTGGAACAGCCTCGGCGCCACTTCGCGACGGCGATGCGGCAGCTATGAGTGCTGTACTGGAACTTGTAATGGTACTTGAATTACGCAACCATTACGGCACATCATCTGAACCTCTCGATACCAGTAATATTCTACTGTATTTCTGTTAACTATTTAACATATTTCTGAGACAACATTCAGATTTGATTTCATTTGTGATACATCGATATGTTTATATTGCAATGATATTATTCTTATGTGTAATCTTTCTTTTGTCACTATAATCTTTGATGTACTTGTAACTCTCATTTTTGGGCGCGTAAGCGATTATTAGTTGGTTGTTGAGTTGTTAAAGTGTTGGACGTTATGTTGGAAAGACGAATATTGTCGTCAGCTTATAAAATGTGAACTTTAACAGTGACTGTGAGGAAGATGTTTTCAAGTACGTTTTGTATTGTGAAGTGATGTTTTGTGTGTCACGTGATATTGCAACAAAAGCAATTAAAAGGAAGTGTAACTTAATTTCGGAGTGCTGATTATTTTTTTACATCACCATTGTCCAGCAATAGTGTAATCTTCTTGAAGTCTGAGGGTATTTCGCCTGTCTCATACATCTTGCTCACCAGATGGTACAGTTTTGTAAGGGCTGGCTCTCCCAAGGCTATCAGTAGTGATAGATTAATTTGTCGAAACTAAACATATTGGATCAGGGATACAGTGAACATTAAAAATATAAACAAAGTAACCAGTTTCTGTGTTTATAACCACATCATCAAGTTGCTAGCATGTGGTGTAGTGTAGCCCTTTTTTGGCGAGAAGCTCGTATTAAATAGTCACATCAAGATGAATACAGCCTCTTAACAACAGATCGTGGGACACGTACAAGAATGGTTTGAGAAGCGAATCTACAAAACTTTGGAATATAGCAGAATAAAACCTAGGCCTCTTTGCATCCGAACTTGGAATCATAACCACCTAGATTTTCAACGATTGAGCCCTGATTTTACGACGAGACCAGCGTGGAAAACACAAGAAAGATGAGTGCCTAGTTTTTTGGTTATTACATGAAATGACTTTATTAACTGTGCTCTAATGACACCTGCCACATAATATGACTGTTGTTGCTCGAAAATGCAGTATTTAGCAGCGTGAGCAACACCAGAATCGTTATTAAATGCTGACCTTTGTTGTGGTAGGGTTGTTAGAAACTCTACTGTACTGAGTTACAGTACAGCACTCGTGGCTGCCGCATCGCAATCGCGAATTGGGGCCGAGGCAGTTCCAGATAAGTTTCACAGTCGGACGATAATTTATGGATTTGTAGTTTTAGGTTGACGATGTCCACTATGGACAGACGGTAGTTACTGTCAGTCTGAAGAAGGTTGGGTTATCCCGACTGAAGCCTAGATAAATTCTACGCAAACGGCGCAACTGAGGCTGTTAATTATTAAAATTAAAATTTACACAGTTACTGACAAGGCCGCGAAATGTTGAAGATAGTTATATTTTTACTCCAACTGCATTTACCACAGATCCCCTTTGTTCCTTCCTCTTCTGTATTTCTTCTCCGAATAGAAAAGAACCTCGAATATACCAGGTTACATCTAAGTCCCTATTTTTCTATTGCAATGAGATCATATCTGCGTCTGTTTTTCTATAAACTGCAGCACGGCAGATTGTCGGTCCCATTGCTAGACATCCTTCTAGAGTTTGTCTTTTTACACAAGGTGATTCGGTGATGACATTACTAACTTTCAGGGATGATGGAGAAGGTTGAATGCACCAATTTGAAGAGAGGGTTCAAATGGTTAAAATGGCTCTGAGCACTATGGGAGCCGCGTGGGATTAGCCGAGCGGTTTCTACGGTTCACTGGCCAAGACTGTGGAAAATGATACACCACAACTTTCTGTCCTCCACGGTGCGTTCGAAGTGGTATCGGATCGCCAACAAAAACTATGCCACACTACAGCGACTTCACACTATTGGGCTGGCAGACTCCCCTTATTGCCCAGATTGTCACCTTTTGGATACTGATGAACATCGTTTTACTTGCGCATCATCGTCCGGAGTTTGGCGACTAACACAGAAGATATTGGCTTGTTACCTCCGGGTCACACCTGATATGATTGACCCTCAGACCCTACTCTGTCCCGATGGAACTTACTTTCCGGCTGCAAAATATCATGCGCTTACATGGCTCAAAGGACTTACCGTCGCCTACATCTTTCGCGACGGAGAGAAAGAGCAGCTTGATTACTGGTGGTTCCTGCAAAATGCTCACAATGCCCTCGAACGCACACTGAAATACCGTACGCTCTTCGCAAATTATATACGCAGCGTTTTCGTTAACCGCCCACTCAGCTGGGGAGTGCCGAGCTGCGGTTAATGTTCTGTGCCGCATCACACAAACGGCTGAACGTTCTGCCTTGTCAGCCATGAGCGAAGGAAGAGACAAGCTGCTGCAAGGATGCTGTTTTCCTTGAGGCACTAGCGAAGCTGAATGCCTCCGTTGCAGATGCCCTTCAAAGGTGCAATTGGAGATATCAGATAACGATGACGAGGCTCCAAGTGGAACCAGTTACATTATTGAAGAACCTTTTAGTTGGAATTACATCAGTGATTTATGTTTTTATTTCTGGATTACTCTTTTATGCCACCTTTGTTGTTGTAACACTTACTTGTAACACTTAGTTACTAGAATTCTCATGTAACAAAAAAAAAAAAAAGTGGCAAAGGATAGCCCTAACCTTGATTTCCCATATTTCCCCTGATATATAGGCAGCTCTCTGAGGTGGGTTTACTCAGGAGCCAACGCCTGAAGTGGATCAGATTTTTTCTTATAGGATGAAAAGTGGCGGTGGCACTTAGGGTTTTTTTAGTTCCATTTTCCTAAGGGGCTTTTTAAGGGAAATTACTTAAAATAAGGGTATTAAAAAGGGGGTAGCGTCTATTTAAAAAAAATAAAATAAAACAAAAAAAGGGGTAGCGTCTAAAAAAAACAAAAAATAAGAAAGAAAAAAAAGAAAAATAAAAAAAAGCGGTCTAAGGGGCTGCAGTCATGGACTGTGCGGCTGGTCCCGGCGGAGGTTCGAGTCCTCCCTTGGGCATGGGTATGTGTGTTTGTCCTTAGGATAATTTAGGTTAAGTAGTGTGTAAGCTTAGGGACTGACGAGCTTAGCAGTTAAGTCCCATAAGATTTCACACACATTTGAACAATTTTTTGAGCACAATGGGACTTAACTTCTAAGGTCATCAGTCCCCTAGAACTACTTAAACCTAACTAACCTAAGGACATCAGACACATCTATGCCCGAGGCAGGATTCGAACCTGCGACCTTAACGGTCACGCGGTTCCAGACTGTAGCGCCTAGAACCGCTTGGCCACTCTGTCCGGCTGAAGAGAGAGACTCTGGTCGTAAGTTCTTTAAGCGAAAATCGTTCTGATGCCTCTGATCGTTTCAGTCCGGAACCGCGCTGCTGCTACGGTCGCGGGTTCGAATCCTGTCTCGGGCATGGATGTGTGTGATGTTCTTAGGTTGGTTAGGTTTAAGTAGTTCTAAGTCTAGAGGGCTGATGACATTAGATGTCAAGTCCCATAGTGCTTAGAGCCATTTGAACCATCTGAAACTCTGATCGTGGACCTCTTCAACTGCAAGATCTTTGTTTTCAGTATTTTGGGAGAACGTGGTATGGACCAAAACAAGAAGAAAATTGTCTACTAAACATGGCTCTAAAGAGCAATGAGCACATTTGTACGTATACTAGCTGACAAACCTGGCATTGCACGGGTGTTCATTTTGCCAATTTTCCATTAGAAATGGAAAATGGAGATGGAAAATGAACTGTCTTCGTAGTGTAGTGTAGAAAAAACTTCATTTAAACGTATTCGTGAAAACATCCTTGAAATTATGAAACAGTCATACAAAGAAATAGCCATGATATACAAATGTGTAAGTGCATTTGCTTCTTGTGTCTGCAACGCGATTTTATAAATGCCTATACGGCAACGCTTCTTCATAACCCCGTAGGCGGCAATTGCTCTTCGCTTACAGCTGTTTGCGCACTGCAGTTGAAAGATGTAAAAATGCTGCCAGGTGCCTTACTAATATAGAATAAATGTATTAAAGCTTCATACCTCAGTGTTTGTGACGCCACGTCTCTTCAAATATCTGTCGCTCAATGATATATTTGTGTAGGTACATGTTGTGAATAGAATTACTAGCAAAGAAGTAATAAATTTAAACGTCATGTACGAGGCGGCACTTTTTCACAAATTTCAGTATTCGACATCGTACCTCCTGAATTATGGGTGGTACCATGATATAATTTTGTAGTTGCTTTTAGATCCATTAGCGAATAGTGTCTGCGAAATTTATTGCGAATAGAGTTAGTAGCGCAGAAATAATAAATTTAAATGAAGTGCATAATGCGTCTGTTTTTCACGCATCTCATTGTCTGACACGTCATATCTCCTTAACTATGACAGGTGGGTGACAGGTAGGTCGTTCTCACCTTGACAGCGGTTGTTATCTGACTTGTATCAACTTTGGATGGAATCGGTCCATTGTTTTAGCAGGAGATGTGGAATTCTCTCTCTTTCCCTCTCTTTCGCTCTCTCTCTCTCTCTCACACACACACACCAGCCAGAACATTATGACTACTAACCAACTGTCAATATAAATTCGTCCGCGAGACAGCAGCGTCAGCTCAGCTGGTGACGAATGACTGCTAGTCAGACACACGCACGGTACGTGTAGTATCAGTGAGTGATCGTGCTGTCCGTGTGTAGAATGGCGAGGCACGCGTTGTATTTGAGTTTGACCGAGGGCGGATTGTGTTGGCCCGGAGTCTTGCCTCCAGCATTTCGGAAACTGCACGACTCGTCGGGTGCTCGAGGCGTGCTGTGGTGATTGTCTTCAGCACGTGGCGAAACCGAAGTGAAACCACGTCCAGACGCCATGGGATTGGGCAGCCCCCCCTCATTGCAGATGTCGGACGCCGTAGGCTTGTAAAACAGGACAGGCAGCGGACTGTGGCGGAGCTAACATCAGACTTTAATTCTGGGCAGAGTACACGTGCGTCTGAACACACAGTGCACCGAACACTCCTAAAGATAGGCCTCCCCATCTGACGATACATACACGTGCCAGTATTTTCTATCGCCGATCTAGCTGTGCATGGTTCTGAAACGGTTCAAATGGCTCTAAGCACTATGGGACTTAACATCTGAAGTCATCAGTCCCCGAGAACTTAGAACTACTTAAACCTAACTAGCCTAAAGACATCACACACATCCATGCCCGAGGCAGGATTCGAACCTGCGACCGTAGCAGCAGCACGGTTCCGGACTGAAGCGCTCGTCCACAGCAGCCGGCTATGCATGGTTATGCTGAAGATTAAAGGAAGAAAGAAGATATGGATTCAACTTCGCGTCGACGGTAAGGTCGTTAGACACGGAATTAAAGCTTGGATAGAACAAGAATGGTCGAGGAAATCTGCCTTTCTCTGAGAAGTCGTACCGATATTTGTGTTTTGTAATATCAGGATTGTTAGGCACCTCTCAGCTCCGAGCTGCATCACACACAAGGTGAATGTTACACGAGAGTTGCGCCGGATCCATGCCAAAAAATTTTAATGTTCGGTATTAACTGAAAGGAAGGAAGGTTAGAGTTTAAAGTGTCGTTGGTATGTAAACAACTGATCAGTAAGTCGTTTTGTAGATGGATGATACGAAGGCACTTGTAAGTAGGCTGTTTAGGTTTTTTTATTGGTAACGCCACGTAGCGCTCTGTATGAAAATCACTGGCTGTGCTGTGTGCAGTCTGTGGCTGGTTGGCATTGTTGTAATACTTGCCATTGTAGTGTTGGGCAGTTGGATGTGAACAGCGCGTAGCGTTGCGCAGTTGGAGGTGAGCCGCCAGCTGTGGTGGATGTGGGGAGAGAAATGGCGGAGTTTTGAAATTTGTAAGACTGGATGTCATGAACTGCTATATATATTATCACTTTTGAACACTATTGAGGTGAATAGATTGTTCTCTGTCAAAATGTTTCATTTTCTTACTATGCCTATCAGTAGTTAGTGCCTTCAGTAGTTCGAATCTTTCATTTAGCTGGCAGTAGTGGCGCTCGCTGTATTGCAGTAGTTTGAATAACGAAGACTGTTGTGAGATAAGTGATTTGTGAAACGTATAGGTTAATGTTAGTCAGGGCCATTCTTTTGTAGGGATTTTTGAAAGTCAGATTGCGTTGCGCTAAAAATATTGCGTGTCAGTTTAAGCACAGTCTTGTGTGATTGTTCAAAGGGAACGTTTCACACTAACCATCATAAGTTGCCACAATTCGTTCAGGAAAGCATAAATCAGGGTGGCTGCAGCGGGATTTGAAACTCGCTCCTCCCGAATGCGAGCCTAGTGGCTGAACCGCCGCTCAGGAACTTCCTCAGGGAAAGGACGCCACCGCCCTACAGCGGAGAGACGACTTGTCAGCTTTGCAGCTTTTCATTAATGGCGCGGAGGCCGCCTAACGAAGACTAATAGCAGACAATCAACCTTAATTATAGAGCGATCCAGAACGGGGCGCCGCGCCGTCAGGTCCAGTTTTGAACCCGTCCTGAGGTCGCCGCAGCCCGGGTCAACACGTACATGGCGCCTCTGGTCCGTTATTTCTCACTTCCCACAAACACATGTCGCTATATTTTCGTCTTGTGGTCCGTGTGGGGCTAGCCTCTTCGGAACTAATCGCTTGCTGTAGCTTTCACATCGTCGGTAATGTCCAGTAGCACTTACCGAGACGATAATATTCAGTGATAAGGACGAACAAGTGGAGCACAAAAGGGAAAATTTCAAAAGCTTCGCTCAGTATGCCTTAAACAAGAATGTCAAGAGAAAGGTCTTACGGGATGAGAAAGACCGCCGTAGTTTAGTAGCTTTGTTCGAAAACTGCTACATAAACGAAGAGAGCTTCATCAAACATTCAAGAGAAATGAAAACCTAGCCGACAAAAGAAAGCTGGAGGAAGCGAAAAGGAGCGTAAGGAGGTCAATGACAGAAGCATTCAATGACTTTGAATTAAAATTTTGTCAGGCGATCCGAGTGAACACCCGGAGATATTTTGCTCTTACGTAAAGTCTGTAAGCGGTTCGACATCCTCTATTCATTCACTCAATGACCATACTGGTACCGAAACGGAAGATAACAGAGAGAAGGCCGAAACACTGAATTGGGTCTTCAGAAACTGTATCACCGCGGCATATCGTAACACGGTCCTCCCTTCAGTCATCGTACAGGGTGTTTCAAAAATGACCGGTATATTTGAAACGGCAGTAAAAACTAAACGAGCAGCGATAGAAATACACCGTTTGTTGCAATATGCTTGGGACAACAGTACATTTGCAGGCGGACAAACTTTCGAAATTACAGTAGTTACAATTTTCAACAGCAGATGGCGCTGCAAGTGATGTGAAAGATACAGAAGACAACGCAGTCTGTGGGTGCGCCATTCTGTACGTCGTCTTTCTGCTGTAAGCGTGTGCTGTTCACAACGTGCAAGTGTGCTGTGGACAACATGGTTTATTCCTTAGAACAGAGGATTTTTCTGGTGTTGGAATTCCACCGCCTAGAACACAGTGTTGTTACAACAAGACGAAGTTTTCAACGGAGGTTTAATGTAACCAAAGGACCGAAAAGCGATACAATAAAGGACCTATTTGAAAAATTTCAACGGACTGGGAACGTGACGGATGAACGTGCTGGAAAGGTAGGGCGACCGCGTACGGCAACCACAGAGGGCAACGCGCAGCTAGTGGAGCAGGTGATCCAACAGCGGCCTCGGCTTTCCGTTCGCTGTGTTGCAGCTGCGGTCCAAATGACGCCAACGTCCACGTATCGTCTCATGCGCCAGAGTTTACACCTCTATCCATACAAAATTCAAACGTGGCAACCCCTTAGCGCCGCTACCATTGCTGCACGAGAGACATTCGCTAACGATTTAGTGCACAGGATTGATGACGGCGATATGCATGTGGGCAGCATTTGGTTTACTGACTAAGCTTATTTTTACCTGCACGGCTTCGTCAATAAACAGAACTGGCGCATATGGGGAACCGAAAAGCCCCATGTTGCAGTCCCATCGTCCCTGCATCCTCAAAAAGTACTGGTCTGGGCCGCCATTTCTTCCAAAGGAATCATTGGCCCGTTTTTCAGATCCGAAACGATTACTGCATCACACTATCTGGACATTCTTCGTGAATTTGTGGCGGTACAAACTGCCTTAGACGACACTGCGAACACCTCGTGGATTATGCAAGATGGTGCCCGGCCACATCGCACGGCCGACGTCTTTAATTTCCTGAATGAATATTTCGATGATCGTGTGATTGCTTTGGGCTATCCGAAACATACAGGAGGCGGCGTGGATTGGCCTCCCTATTCGCCAGACATGAACCCCTGTGACTTCTTTCTGTGGGGACACTTGAAAGACCAGGTGTACCGCCAGAATCCAGAAACAATTGAACAGCTGAAGCAGTACATCTCATCTGCATGTGAAGCCATTCCGCCAGACACGTTGCCAAAGGTTTCGGGTAATTTCATTCAGAGACTACGTCATATTATTGCTACGCATGGTGGATATGTGGAAAATATCGTACTATAGAGTTTCCCAGACCGCAGAGCCATCTGTTGTTGACAATTGTAACTACTGTAATTTCTAAAGTTTGTCTGCCTGAAAATGTACTGTTGTCCCAAGCATATTGCAACAAACGGTGTATTTCTATCGCTGCTCGTTTAGTTTGTATTGCCGTTTCAAATATACCGGTCATTTTTGAAACACCCTGTATGAACGTCGAAATGGCAGATATTGAGATAAACGACTGCGGAACAGAAGAGCAACTGGTAAGGTACCAGGAGCAGATGAGACACGTATAACATTCTACAAATATCATGCAAAAGAGCTTGCTTCCTTTCTTGCAGCAGTTTATCGTTGATCTCTGGAGCAAGTAAGGGTACCTAGGGACTGGAAATAAGAGACGTCGTTCCCGTTTTCTAGGACGGTCGTAGGAGAGATTAGTAGGAGAGGTTGAGTCTGGCACACTCCGCTGCAGAGTGAAAATCTCATTCTATAAACCTATATCGTTGTTTCAATCTGTTGTAGAACTGTGGAAGAAGTTTTGTGCTCACGTGCCATGACGTTTTTGAATAACAAAAATCGCCACTATAAAAGAACAACATGGATTCCGCAAACAGAGATTCTGAATAACTCAGTTTGCTGTGTTCCTTCATGAGATCCATAGTGAGCGCCCTAGACACCGGCGCTGAGGTTGATGCCGTGTTCCTAGACTTGCAAAAACCATGTCAAAAATGAGCAAACGAACATTTACAGCGCAAACTGAGTTACCTGTTCGTTTGCACATTTTTGACATAATGTTTGCGCTTTCAGAAATACCAATTTGACTATCTGTTAATATGATTTGTAAATACACTCCTGGAAATGGAAAAAAGAAGACATTGACACCGGTGTGTCAGACCCACCATACTTGCTCCGGACACTGCGAGAGGGCTGTACAAGCAATGCTCGCACGCACGGCACAGCGGACACACCAGGAACCGCGGTGTTGGCCGTCGAATGGCGCTAGCTGCGCAGCATTTGTGCACCGCCGCCGTCAGTGTCAGCCAGTTTGCCGTGGCATACGGAGCTCCATCGCAGTCTTTAACACTGGTAGCATGCCGCGACAGCGTGGACGTGAACCGTATGTGCAGTTGACGGACTTTGAGCGAGGGCGTATAGTGGGCATGCGGGAGGCCGGGTGGACGTACCGCCGAATTGCTCAACACGTGGGGCGTGAGGTCTCCACAGTACATCGATGTTGTCGCCAGTGGTCGGCGGAAGGTGCACGTGCCCGTCGACCTGGGACCGGACCGCAGCGACGCACGGATGCACGCCAAGACCGTAGGATCCTACGCAGTACCGTAGGGGACCGCACCGCCACTTCCCAGCAAATTAGGGACACTGTTGCTCCTGGGGTATCGGCGAGGACCATTCGCAACCGTCTCCATGAAGCTGGGCTACGGTCCCGCACACCGTTAGGCCGTCTTCCGCTCACGCCCCAACACCGTGCAGCCCGCCTCCAGTGGTGTCGCGAAAGGCGTGAATGGAGGGGCGAATGGAGACGTGTCGTCTTCCGCGATGAGAGTCGCTTCTGCCTCGGTGCCAATGATGGTCGTATGCGTGTTTGGCGCCGTGCAGGTGAGCGCCACAATCAGGACTGCATACGACCGAGGCACACAGGGCCAACACCCGGCATCATGGTGTGGGGAGCCATCTCCTACACTGGCCGTACACCTCTGGTGATCGTCGAGGGGACACTGAATAGTGCACGGTACATCCAAACCGTCATCGAACCCATCGCTACCATTCCTAGACCGGCAAGGTAACTTGCTGTTCCAACAGGACAAGGCACGTCCGCATGTATCCCGTGCCACCCAACGTGCTCTAGAAGGTGTAAGTCAACTACCCTGGCCAGCAAGATCTCCGGATCTCTCCCCTATTGAGCATGTTTGGGACTGGATGAGCATCGTCTCACGCGGTCTGCACGTCCAGCACGAACGTTCTTACAACTGAGGCGCCAGGTGGAAATGGCATGGCAAGCCGTTCCACAGGACTACATCCAGCATCTCTACGATCGTCTCCATGGGAGAATAGCAGCCTGCATTGCTGCGAAAGGTGGATATACACTGTAGTAGTGCCGATATTGTGCATGCTCTGTTGCCTGTGTCTATGTGCCTGTGGTTCTGTCAGTGTGATCATGTGATGTATCTGACCCCAGGAATGTGTGAATAAAGTTTCCCCTTCCTGGGACAATGAATTCACGGTGTTCTTATTTCAATTTCCAGGAGTGTAGGTCCCGGCCCGCAACTAGTCATCGATCGAATAAAAAAAAGGTATTTTTGCAACTATGGTTGGTTTTTCGTTCTACTGATTAACAGAAGTTGCTGACCTAAAATTATTCCAGCGTGCTACAGTTTCATATTTTATTTGAATTAAATTAGTCGTTGGAACTCCCATAGATGAAATACTGACCAGCAGACATGCAAATAATGTAAAGAAAACGTTTCGTAAAATGATGTGATACCGCCGGCATTGGATTGAACTATTACCGGAGCTTAAAGCGCAGTATTGCACACGTTGTCATTTCAGGCAGATACTGCAGGAGACGAAGTAGCAGTGCAGAAAGACGCGCTGACTAGGTAACCTTGGGACCACAGATTACGGTCGTCACCTTGTATTTATTATTAGGAATTGTGTAGTAAAGACAGAGATAAAAGGAGCGTGCAGTGTTCAGTTCAAGAACCTCGCGTTTGGCCGGGAGAAGGGCCTGGGAGACAGTGGTTACGTCCGGGTGGCCTTACGTGGTTATTCCGTGTGGTACCACGATCTGCTGCTGGGGAAGGGAGAAGTGAGCCATCCTCGAGACGTGGGCAACCGCCAATTAGCATAAGCAGGCTGCGTCGTCATTACGGGCGCCCCGCGGGGCAGCTGCGGCTGGCGGCTGAGACGCTGGGTGGCCCCCGCTCACACACGCACACGCCTAGACCCTGCTCGGGTGACGCGACGCGACGCTGGGGTGGTATCTCCCCCTTCTTTATTAAGACGCCTGACGGAGGGACACTTGTCTCAGACGTCCCGGGGTCCCCGCCTCCCTGCGGTGAGCTAAATTACTGCCACCCCCACTTTCCTTCTCGCGTGCAATATGTCTCCATAAAGTGTTGTTACGAGGCTCTTTAACACTACCCCATAGGTTGAATCCAGGATTAAATAATAACTGCGCTGTTGACCTACAGTAGTGATAATTTTGGCGTTTTAAGAGAAGTGAAATTGTACAATGTACTTCAGCAGGAGCCTATTAAACATTATTCATAATTAACTAAAATCTAATTGTGGTTTATGAGGTCCTACACGTCACCATCCGTGCAGAGAGTCGCCTACCTCCCTCGTCAGGTATTCATAGAAGAAAGAAAAAGTATATGAATGCGGAATGACTGTCATTTCGAACATGTCCGAAAGAACACACACCAAGTATTCACGTACTTGATTCGCCTCGACGGGCAATGACTCCACCGCCTTACGTACGGATGCACAATTACGTTCGACCGCCTGCGGGGATCTCAAAGTAGCGCGCATGGAGGACATGGACGGACTGCGGATAGGTGGAAGTGTGGGTCAGCCAACAGGAGCGCCGAGTTAGTCCTCGCATTTGCGGTAAACACTGTGCTCGGCTGGCGCAGTGGTTAATGCACCTGCCTAGTAAGCAGGATATCTCGGGTTCGAATCTCGGTCTGGCACACATCTTGACTATCCGCTGCCGATTCTGCATAAAGTCTCGATGCATTTGACATCAGTAGTTCCTTCCCCTTCCTTTCCCATCTCACCCCTCCACCATCAATTTACAAAACTAGATTAATGACATACAACATCTTACAGATGTTATTAAATTCAACAGGAGAGAAGAGAATCGTTCTCAAAGCGTAAAGAGTGGTATTAAGTAGCTACAGATATACAGACTTCCTGTTTTTACAGTAGTTATAGAATCTGTATGTCTGTTTCACTTCCGACTGGAAGAAGACGAAGCGCGTTACTCTGGGTTCTGGAAGCAGTAGCTGGTCCACGTGAATCTTATTCTATGTTTTCTTCTTTATTATAGTTCGAACTAACTGATGGACTAGACGCGATAACGTAAGCCTTCGGTGATTTCATTTGTCACCTTCCTTTCCAGGTTTAATGTTAACGCACGAAAAAACGTCCTTCTCTAGAATAATACGAAATGCAAATTGTAGTCGATGAGCTATAACTTACAAAGGAGATTCAGAGCAGTATTGTAGATACATGAAACTGTATCTACGCTGGTTACCATTGACGCCTTTTGAGTTTTTGTGTTAAAAATGGTTCAAATGGCTCTGAGCACTATGGGACTTAACATCTATGGTCACCAGTCTCCTAGAACTTAGAAGTACTTAAACCTAACTAACCTAAGGACATCACACAACACCCAGCCATCTCGAGACAGAGAAAATCCCTGACCCCGCCGAGAATCGAACACGGGAACGGGAAGCGAGAACACTACCGCACGACCACGAGATGCGGGCGTAGTATTAGCACTACTACATATTACATAAAGAACTAAGCATAACGAAACAATCTTACTGCCTGCTAATTTTATGCGAAGAAGAGTTTACTTTCACTATACGTTTCACTATCGTAAGTTATTTACGTGCTAAAACTTAAATGACCCAAGATGGCCGAAAGAAGTACGGTGTTGCACCTCTAGCCGATGTTTACGAGGCAGTGCCCTCGATAGTGAGTTTTGCCAGAACCATCGGCCTTCGTGTTTAGTTCACTTCAGCGTCTTTTGCAAGCAGTTTAGATGCGAACGTTAACGAACGAATCATCACCACGTTACTGTCTTCAAGGGTTCTCTGATGTCGCCATGTAAAACTACGTTGTACTATTGAAAATAACATAGCTGCTTTGGTATTTCAGTGGATAAAATGCTACACTTATGACAAGCACAAACATGAAAGTCGCTTGTTAGTATACTGGGAGCTACTGAAAACTACTGACGATGCCTCGAACCTTTCGTGACGTATCAGTGGTGTTCCCGTTACATGTACAACGCTGTATTTGACGGAGTGATGTTAAACAATGGAAACATGAAATGCTCTTGTATTTAAGCCGAAAACACGACATGTTTCTAATGATCCAGAGAAAAAGCGAAACGCGCATCGTGTATATAAAGCATTTGTGGTTAACCCTATTTCTCTGTTCGTTTAGTTTGCTTTACACGTAACACGGAAGCGTTTTATGGGATTTCTGTTGGTTATGTGATAACAAAAAATAAACTTGACAGTTTGTTAATGACTTCAATAGTAATTTACGGTCGGCTGTCAGAAGAGCAGACGATATATCAAATTCAGCCCCGAACTGCGTCTCTCTGGAAATGGTTGAATCAAATAGTAGAAATGGGATATTCGTTTTTCCTTTTATTCTGTTTACCGGCGCTGACGTGGCCGATTTTTTGGGCAGAAAATCATGGTTCATCGTAGTTTTTGATATGTCGTGACACCGTGAATGTTGTCGTCAAAGTTGTTCGCTTGCCTGGCAGTTCAACAGAGGGCCTTTCGTACAGTGTGTGTCTGTATTTACATCACTAGAAGAAGGGGAACAACATCTAATAGAGAGCAGTTAAGAAATAACCGTAAATATCTGCGTTATTTTCAGTAGGAAAAATTAATCATATTTATTAACACAAAATCTACGTGTTCAGAAAACTGTAGCAGCAGAGATGTAGTACTTTTATTGAGCTTTTCAAAAATTCCAAAAAATGGGAAATGCGCACTCTTCCCTTCATCCGCCCTTAAAAGTACGCGAAACATACCCAAAGAGTGCGCATTTAGCAAATGTCACAAATGAACGCACAATCAGCCTCAAATGAAGAGCACTGTTCGTGCCAACACGCTTAATGTACTGGATCCAGTCCTTTGGAAACGCCAAAATCCATGTTCTCTACTCATAGCTTTCCGCCTTTTCCTTAAAGCAGACCCCTTCGTAAGAAGAGCAGCGGCAACCTTTGTCTGCTTTCTCCAGTTTCAACTCGTTATCTGGTCTGATTCAGCAGCTTTGCAGATCACATGAGCTTCTGTCCGATTTTCGTGTTTAATTTGAAGCCACTCAGAAACGAAACCCATCCTTCGGGCTCCACAACGCACTCAAGAGGTACAAATCTGCAGTTGTGCCCTAAAGAGAGACCGAGCGAGGTTGCGCAGTGGTTAGCACACTGGACTCGCATTCGGGAGGACGACGGTTCAAACCTCGGTCCGGCCATTCTGATTCAGGTTTTCCGTAACTTCCCCAGATCGCTTCAGGCAAATGCCGGGATTGCCCCGTTGAAACGGCACGACCGACTTCTTTCCCCATCTTTCCCTAATCCGATGGGACCGATGAGACCGGTGTTTGGTCCCCTCCCCCAAAAATCAATCAACCAGCGAACCCTATGGAGAACGCACGTACCCTCTGGGGACGTTATAAGGGCGCTCTTTCTACAGGAACAATGATTTCAAGTGAAGCCAACAGATGGCAGCACGCGTCACACTTGCAAAACATGTGGATGCAGTATGGTAGACTGCAAAATGTAGTTAAGAATTAAAAGCTACTGCTCGAGTACTCTGTGTCTATCTTATGCAAAAAAATAAAAGTAGCAGAGTTACATCAAGAAAGCTGAAAAGTGATTCTTACCTGTTTCACTTCGGAAACAGAGGATTTTTTCACACAGTTCTACTAGGTGTTTCTGATACCACTCTGAACACAACTACATCAGCGGGGAGCTGATCGTTTAGTTAGCTGTCAGGAGCACAACCTGCGCTCTCTTTGGGACTGTCCACTCTTGGACACATTTATCCGAAGGATGGATTTCAAAGAGAAACTCAGATACTGTCGCCACTAATGGCACCAATACGCAGTCTGAAGAGGACCTCGACTGCATGTGTAGACGGTGCTAGCGGCGAACCAGTACATGTTGCGTCGGTTGGCCGCAACCCCCGGGAGTACACACCGAGTTCCAAACGTACGCTTTCGCGGGGAACTTGTTAAGCCGTGCCGCCGCGCTAGTCCACTGGCGAGCCGAGCGCATAAACGTGTCTGCTTCAGCGGTGGGACCATTAGCGCCTCGTAACAGCTCGCGAGGAAGTCTCGCGCATTTGGCACTTGGGACTAAACGACGGGGCAGCCAATCTCACAGCGCTGCCGGCTGGACTCACATAAAAGCTCGCCGCACGTGAGCTAGGCAGCACCTATCTCTCGTTACGACTTTGGCGAGTTTGCAATGACTTACATCTTAGGCATATAGCTGAAGGCGTGTTCTCTCAGACCGGCTGATGTTCGCCCTTGGAGCGACTAAACATACACACAAAAAATTTGCTACAAATTACTCTTGAAATATGATCTGTGTACTAGTATCCAATGACTACTGAGGGCTCGTGAAATATATAAATCGCATGAGCAGAGGCCGAGACTTACTGGAGGGTGAGTAGGAGCTTCCCAGAGAAACTTCTGCAACGGGTCGAAACTATCTTGGCATCACGTGTAACGAGAGACAACTTCCTACAAGGAGAGGTGGCCAAATGTTGGCTGGTTGGTTGATTCATGGGACGGGACCAAACAGCGAGGTCATCGGTCCCTTCGGATTAGGGAAGGATGGGGAAGGAAATCGGTCTTGCCATTTCAAACGAACCATCCTGGCATTTGCCGGAAGCGATTTAGGGAAATCACGGGAAACCTAAATCAGGATGCCGGGGTACGGGTTTGAACCGTCGTCCGCTGCGCCATCTCGCTCGGTGGGCCAAATGTTGTGAACAGTCCGTTTGAAGACAGGTGACTCCTGATATTTGAAGCGCTATTTTATATGCGTCTCTTCGACAATGCCTTGTTGCTGTCGCTGCTCAGTAGTCGATTTCGATACTTGCTGTACTGTTCTGCGCTTTGCAGCTGAAACCTGACAGCAGCACGCCCAACTGCTAGAAACGAGACTGTGGTAGCACGCACTGGACTCGCTGTGTTCAAATTCTGTACTTTCTTGAAACTAGTTGCGTGTCTGACTGGGTTTCGAACCCGCATGCTTTTACAGACTGTGCTGCCAGCAGCGTTTCTCGGTAATCATACGTTCTTTAGAAGTCTGATATGAGTCTAATAATTGTGTACTAAGTAGACCCCGTGGGGATCCATCTGCTGTCCTCAGTTACCTCTCGTTGTTTCTGCAAAAGTCGTGATCTCGTCGTATTCAGATTCCTCATACTTTCTGTAAATTATTTTAGCAGTAAGACAGACTAGACCGTTCGAAACGTCTATGGCCGCATCGCTTCTTTGCTGTTTTCCATCTCCCAATGCCTGCAATGATTGCATGTCCAAACTGAGAGCTGGAAAGCATCTTGACCTAATATTACTATTAATTTCACGATCGCCACCAACTAAAGTCTTCCCTATACTTTAATAAAAACTGAACTTGGAAGTTTTGTGCATTAAGTATTTTTAAACAATGAATGAACTATGCAATTTAGCAAGAATAATCATTTACGAATGCATAAATCAGCCAGTCCATTGCACTTAGGGAGAATATCATATCCAATTAACTTTGTAATGAGTCAGGGCGTCAAAAATTATTTTTTTAAAATATAATAAGCAAGGTACTAAATTAATGTTCGATAAATTACGTGCGAAAGGCACAATGTTACCATTTTAAACAGTTTTTGTCCACCGTAGAGAGGATATAAAATATAGAGTGGCAATGGCAAGGAAAGCGTTTCTGAAGAAGAGAAATTTGTTAACATCTAGTATAGATGTAAATGTCAGGAAGTCGTCTCTGAAAGTATTTGTGTGGAGTGTAGGCATGTATGGAAGTGAAACATAGTTTGCACAACAAGAGAGTAGAAGGTTTAGAAATGTGGTGCTACACAAAAAGGCTGAAGATTAGATGGGTAGATCACATAACTAATGAGAAAGTATTGAATAGGATTGGGGAGAAGAGAAGTTTGTGGCACAACTTGACAAGTAGAAGGGACCGTCTGGTAGGACATTTTCTGAGGCATCAAGGGATCACCAATTTAGTATTGGAGGGCAGCGTGGAGGGTAAAAATCATATAGGGAGACCAAGAGATGAATACACTAAGCAGATTCAGAAGGATGTAGGTTGCAGTAAGTACTGGGAGCTGAAGAATCTTGCACAGGATAATCATGAAGAGCTACATCAAACCAGTTTCTGGACTGAAGACCACAACAACAACAACGTCCCTAAGTCAGCTTCTCGATAATGAACGCGCGGTCGAGTCGACAGCACTACAATTTGCAACGAATGTATGTCTCCTGAGAATTCCGCTATAGGTGTGGTACGCTTACAAGTTTCAGTAAGGAAGGAAGGGAACGTAGGGCCTACTCAAGTGAGGCGGTTAAGCCGTGTCACGCTGGAACGCTCGACTTGGCCCGCCGTTGAGCACCTGGCCAGGCTACGTCCTGAGAGCCGGCGGAGTCGCTGCTTTTAGCGGCGGAGCACTCAGCTCAGGCGGGCCCCGAGAGTCGCCGAAGCGGGCGCGCCGCTCCAGCACACGTGCGGCGGCCGGCTTGTGTATTCATGAGGCGAGCGCCGTGTGTGAGGTGCCCCTTGTTTGTGGTCTCGCTGTAGCCGTCGGTGCCCGCTCTATAATTCCTCGAGACGGCGCGGCTCCTAACACGGCCGTACACAGCACTGTGCACACATGGCCTCCGCGCCGCCCCGCGATACACTTGCCTTCCGGCAGGGCTCTCCCCCACTGTACCGGCCGGCGATACGAGTGTTTGTTGTTTACCGTGGAACTCGCCCGGGAACTGTTTAGACGGCGCACGAAATAGGACACAGGCCCCTAAAGAGGACACGTGTAAATAAAAGCAGCGGATCTAGTCTGTGTGTATGTGTGTGTGGGCGTGCTTTCCTATTCCGCTCCGGATGCAGTGACGTCGCGATACACAGCTCGGTGGAGTCAAAACGGCGCCTTCTGGTCTGCTCTGGAGAACTGCTCTGCGGTTCTTTTTGCCAACTAATACTGCGGACAATATTACTATTCACTTGTCAGAAACATGCACAAAACACAGTGTATACAATTATTGACAGATCACTTGCCGCGAAAGGCCAAGGTCCCGAGGTCGAGTCTCGGTCCGGCACACAGTACTAATCAGCCAGGAAGTTTCAAAATCAGCGCACACTCCGCTGCAGAGTGAAAATTTCATTCTGGAAACATTCCCGAGGCTGTGGCTAAACCATGTCTCCGCAATATCCTTTCTTCCAGTAGGGCTACTTCTGCAAGGTTCGCAAGAGAACTTCTGTGAAGTCTGGAAGGTAGGAGACAAGGTACTGGCGGAAGTAAAATTGTGAAGACGGATCGTGAGTCGTGCTTGGGTAGCTCAGTGGCCGGCGGCACGGTAGCTCAGCGTGTTCGGTCAGAGGGCTAGCTGCCCTCTGTAATAAAAAAAAGCTGAGTTAATGGATCAACAACGAATTGAAACTGGTGTCTTTCGACATCCGTCCAGAGCAGATACAACGAACGAAAACGAACAAAATGAGATTTTTTTAAAAAAAAAAAAAAAAGTGGTAGAGCACTTGACCGCGAAGGCAAAGGTCCCGAGTTCGAGTCTCGGTCCGGCACACAGTTATAATCTGCCAAGAAGTTTCAAGATTAACTTTGTTTATATAGTTTTTGACCAAAAGTTGGCAACCTACATTACATTGTTGCGTTGCCTGGCGAAGGTCATTTTCTGTGCAGTTGGCTAGAAACAGTAGACACAAGCGTATGGTGAACCATGTGTTTTTCCCCACAGTCACACTTGCTTTTGTTCCCTTCAGTGTCTCCTAATTTTGCCAGATTAACCCGTGATCTGCCCACTCCGCTCAAGGACTTCCATCTTGGGCAATTCTCTTCATGACCAGGGGGTAAAGATTCTTCAAATCTTTCCCAACCAAAAGGGCGGTATTAGAATTATATATTAATACCTTCAGCTGCTGACGGGCGTTGATATGTATCAACGGGGTCAGACGAAAATGTGTGCCCTGACCGGGACTCGAACCGGGGATCTCCTGCTTACATGGCCATCTGAGCTACCGAGTGCACAGAGGATAGTGCGACTGCAGGGACTATTCCGCACACGCCTCCCGCGAAACCCACATTCTCGCCTTATATGTCCACACACTACATTCGTAGTGTTCCTACCCAACATACTCATTACTCGTGGAAGACATTCTTACCAATTCCCGTAAGAGTTCTGGTAATATGTGTGCATCCGCACGGAAGAGGAAGGTAATGGCCGGTATTGCCAGAACTATATACTTGTATCGATATGGTGTCTGTTCTTTCGGACATGTCCGAAAGAACAGACACCATATCCATATAGGTATAAAAGGATGGTATGTCTCAGCTCTCCATAGTTGCAGCCTGGCTTCTTCACTACCGGTTCTTAGTTTCTCCGCCGTTCTGTGGAAACTTTTCCTTGACTTTAATCGTTGTGGGCACGGTTGTGCATGGGATGCGTTTCTTTCCTGCTCCAGTTTCGTTCTTTCCCTGTTTGCTGCTATTCCTCTTCGAGCAGGAGGTGGGGCAGAAGTAGGACGAAACACTTTTTTTTTTGTTTTTTTTGCGTGTTTCACTCGACCAGTGCGAGCATCTTCAGAACTGTTTCATACGATTGTCTGATCATCTTAATTCCACATTTAAAAAAAAAAAAAAAGGGCGATCGCTCTCTGCTACAACAGATTTTGCCATTTGTTTGATGCTTTTCTACATTCTACATTTTGGTATTCAGTACATCGACTAACTATTTGCGCTGCATATAGATAATAACAATTCTCGTTGGACACTCTCATGCAGTTTGCCTGTGTAGTGGCATTCAAAATGAATTATTTCAAAGAAACAAGTTAAAATTTTATTTTTGTTGTGATCCACAGCCCC
Organism: Schistocerca gregaria; assembly: GCF_023897955.1. Classification (NCBI taxonomy): domain Eukaryota; kingdom Metazoa; phylum Arthropoda; class Insecta; order Orthoptera; family Acrididae; genus Schistocerca; species Schistocerca gregaria. Next base: position 736,669,702 of record NC_064923.1, read on the forward strand.
AACGTGTTTTGCGAATAAAAACAGGGTCTAGATGGGCCGTATTCTTTTTATTATCAATGCGATTGGCCAATTTCAAGCACGTATGTTAAGCTTTCAGCTTCATTTTAAGTTATAATATAGCACTGGTACATGTGGACGGACAGCAACATGTCTTTCTTCTGAGCGAACAAATGTGGCATTGTGGTAACGTTGTACATGGTCGTTGCACTTGGTTACGTCTATAAATCGACACAAACGGCTGTTTGTGTCAGCTAATACGCCTAACAGCGTACAATAGTATATTGCTTTTGTGCCACGCACGCACAGAAGTAAAATGTATTCCTATCCACACGTACCAACGATGTATTGTAAAATGAAGCTGGAAGCTCAACATACGCGCTTGAAAATGACCAAAGATTGAAACTAGCCAATCACATTGATAATAAAAAGAATGCAGGCTACCTAGCCCATATATTCATTCTGAAAACAAATTAAAGTAAGAAAAACTAACGTACGAAGCATCCGGTAACGAGGATTCTTTGTAGATAGTACTAATTAGTCACCTTTGTTCAAGTATTCGTTAAATTGTATCTCTCAAATGTAAATAGGGTTGGCGAATGATGGTGAAACTTTTTTACTATCGAAAATGCCCCAGCGGATAACATATACGTCAAATGGGCCAAATGTAGCATTTTTCGTCGTGGTTTCACAGTGATAGCATGGAGGTGATTATGTACTCTCTGTCTTCTTTCGCGACAAGAAAATCGTAAAAAAGGGTGAACAAGGATGAGAAAACAGTAGGCACGTATATATAGTTTATATGAATGAGGCAGCATTTACGTGTGTTACTAGACAGTTTCAAACCATCTTCAAATTCTTTTGTAGAAACGGTATTAAAACATTATGTTAAAAATACTATGTCACCAAGGTACCCAAAGTTGAGGAAGTTGCCTGCAGTCGGCAGGAGCAGTATGGGGTCCATAAAAAAATAAAAACTGCAATATCAGTCAACCACGCCATTTGGAAATGTTTAACGGTCCAGGGACTCCATAAATGGCTCCCTACAGATGCTTAGCATAATTTCCAAATTCCATCGCACCTGCTCACAGATAATACTTTCTTATTTTTTACGTACACATCGAGTGAAACTACTAACTAGCTCGGGCCTTTTATAGAAGAAACAATTACCCTCTAACATTATGGGCCCGTATACGGGTCTTCTGGACAAAGCTCACTAGAGGGGTTCAGAGTTTGCCAGATTAAAAGAAGTAATTTAAAACAAACGAGCGTCGGCAGCTTTGTGTCTCGCCGAGAGTTGAAGGCAGCAATGCGGCCCTGGCTCGGTTTTTATGTTTCCAGACCCGCGCCCGGCCATATTTATGTTGGAAGCATAAACTCTTGTGGGAACTAGAAACGCCAGCCGTCAAGCACAAAGCAACAAAAAAGAGCGGGGAAGGGGCGAATAAAAAGCGAAGAGGAAGGGCGGAGAGCCCTAACGAAGTTCTTAAAAGTAATACAAAACGGCGGCGGGCGGCTCGTTCGAGGCAGCAACTTCACGCCCAGGAGTTTCAATGGCTGCCGCTTGGTGGCAGCTCTGAGGGGCGTGGCCGGCCGGGCTACGGCGGAAATAGCAGCCCGGGAATTGCCACTCCTGACTCATGAGAGCCGCGGGAACCACTTGCAGGTGCACATGGACCTGTCTGCAGTGGTCACTATAGGCGGGAAAGACAAAATACAGACAACAGGTCTGGTTACTGTTGACTGGCATTGTATTTAGCTGCACATGGTTATTAACGTTATGTTCTTCCCGAACTCCCTCCACAAAAGTTTCGAGGGTTTTCAGGGATATTTTCTGATAATTTTGGTGCAAGGGACCCGCGGTATCAGGGTAATTGCGTTTAGGTTCTTTTCTTAACTCCATTTGGCTTTGTGTTTGTATTGCGCAAATATTGACAGTATGCGCCATGTGTTTGTCAAGAAATTATCTCGTTCCATTCACATGCGGTTCCTGCTGTTGGCAAAACTAATACAGACTTGACTGCTCATCGCATTGCATCTCCCAGTCAGTACAGCAGTTTTTTTTCCCCCCACAGTGTCAGCTGTACGTTAACAGCTACACTCAGCAGTATGGATAGATTTACTGATGAAGAATTTCCCGATCCGCAACTCGAGTGAGGGTTGCCTGAATCCAATAGAAGAACGGTCCAAAGTTGAGAAGTTATCGCAGCCACGGCCCCCACATAAAAATACCTTTGCGTCTGAAGATTTAATTTGCGTTTTGTGTTGTACATTTTGGTGATTGCACTGAAACAAAGGTATACAGGGATTACCGACTACAAGGCAGTTCCTGCTAGGCTGAATACCGTGACACCCGCAACCATCAAAAGGAAACGCAAAGTAAATCTATTTTTAAAAAAGCTGATAAAAATGCTCTTAACGCCTTTTTAAGAGACAGTCTACACTCCTTCCGATCTGATCACGTAAGCGAAGAAAAGATGTGGGATGATTTCAAAGAGATAGTGTCGACGGCAATTGAGAGATATGTACTACATAAATATGTATGTGATGGTACTGATCCCCCATGGTACACAAAACGGGCCAGATCGCTGCTGCAGAAGCAACGATAAAATCATGTCAAATTTAAAAGAACGCAAAATCCCCAAGATTGGCAAAGTTTTGCAGAAGCTCGAAATGTAGCTCGTATTTCAATGCGAAACTCTGGCTAGGATCTGGCAGAAACCCCAAAGAAATTCTGGTAATACATAAAGGACACTAGTGGCAAGACGAAACAATACCTTCCCTGCGTGGTAACAACGGTGAAGTTACTGACGACGATGCCACCAAAGCAGAGTTACTAAACTCGATTTTCCGAAACTCCTTCACCAAAGAAGACGAAATAAATATTCCTGAATTCCAATCAAGAACAACTGCCAAGATGAGAAACATAGAAATAGGTATCCTCGTTGTAGCAGAGCAGTTTAATTCACTCAACAAAGGCAAGGCCCCCGGTCCGGATTGTATACCAGTCAGGTTCCTTTCAGAGCATGCTGATAAAATAACTCCATATTTAGCAGTTATATACAACCACTCGCTCACAGAAAGATCCGTACCTAAAGACTGGAAAATTTCTCAGGTCACACCAGTAGCCAAAAAGGGAAATAGGAGTAATCCGCTGAATTACAAGCCCATATCACTCACTAACGTCGATTTGCAGTAAGGTTTTGGAACATGTACTGTGTTCGAAAATGAATTACCTCGAAGAAAACGATTTATTGACGCACAGTCAGCACGGATTCAGAAAATATCGTTCTTCTGAAACACAGCTAGCTCGTTATACTCATGAAGTAATGAATGTTATCAACAGGGGATGTCAAATTGATTCCATATTTTTAGATTTCCAGAAGGTTTTCGACACCGTTCCTCACAAGCATCTTCTAAATAAACAGCGTGCCTACGGAATATCGCCTCAGTTCTGCGACTGGATTTGTCATTTCCTGTCAGAAAGGTCACAATTCGTAGTAATAGATGGAAAGTCATCGAGTAAAACAGAAGTAATATCCGGCGTTTCCCAAGGAAGTGTTATAAGCCATCTATTGTTCATTACCTATATTAACGACATAGGCGACAATCTGAGTAGCCGTCTTAGACTGTTTGCAGATGATGCTGTCATTTATCGTCTTGTAAAGTCATCAAATAACCAAAAAGAATTGCAAAATGATTTAGGTAAGGTATCTGTATGGTGCGAAAGGTGGCAATTGACCCTAAAGAAATAAAAGTGTGAAGTTATTGACATGAGTACTAAAAGAAATCCGCTAAATTTCGATTACGCGATAAGGCATACAAATCTTAAGGCTGTAAATTCAACTAAATACTTAGGGATTACAATTATAAATAATCTAAATTGGAACCATTACATAGATAATATTGTGGGTAGAGCAAACCAAAGATTCATTGGCAGAGCACTTAGAAGGTGCAACAGATCCACTAAAGAGACTGCTTAAGCCACGCTTGTCCGCCCTATTCTGGAGTATTGCTGTGCAGTGTGGGATCCGCATCAGGTGAGACAGATGGATGACATCGAAATAGTTCAAAGAAGGTCAGCTCGTTTTGTACTATCGCGAAATAGGGGAGATAGTGTGACAGACATGATACGTGAAATGGAGTGGCAATCATTAAAACAGGCATTTCAATCACCAGTTTTCTCCTCCGATTGCGAAAATAATCTTTTGGCACCCACCTACATAGAGAGAAATGATCATCACGATAAAAAGAAAAATCAGCGCTCGCACAGAAAAATTTAAGTGCTCGTTTGTCCCGTGCTCCGATCGAGAGTGGAACGGTAAAGAGACAGCTTGAATGTGGTTCATTGAACCTTCTGCCTGGCACTTTATTGTGGACAGCAGAGTAATCACGTAGATGTAGGTCTAGAAGAGGGCAACAAATCGAATAAATTACAATTATATTATTATTGTGTAGCAAACCACCAAACACCGCAGGTGCGTTATACCAAAATATTCAACCGCCTCCCCAATTTTGTCAGTTGTGTCCGGGTTAACACTCTGTACATGACGTACATTGACGTATGTGTGCTTGAATGTTTGATATAGAAAAACTACTGTATTGCCTAAAGTACTGTTAACCCAAAACCTGATCGTGAATGTAAATTACAAACAAGCTTTCAGAATATCAGTTCTGTTAGATATTTACATACTCCTTTTCTTTTCTTTGCTTGTGGTTCGAAGACAGCCACCGAATGTTAGCTCAAAACACTGGTAGCGTTCAAAATGTGTGCATTCAACAGCCTATTAAAATGTATATTGTAAATCTAGCTTCAGACTCGTATTTGTAATTCGTTCCCTTTATTAACAGAAACATGTCGTGTTAAACCTAATGTTGTGATGTTCGAAAGTTGTTGTAAACCAAGCCTGACGATTGGATTCGACGCAGACTATACCATCTTACTGTTTACTTATATTTTCCCCTCGGATTGCAATAAACTTTCTTAAGGAGAATCCCAATTCTTAAAAGCTGTTGTGATATTAACTCTCCTCCCTCATGGTGTAGTGATCCATAATAATATTACCACTCTCTACTTCCCTCATGGGTGCACGTATCAGCTCCTGCTTTCCTAAGTATATCTCTGCACGCGATGTAGTGTTGTTTTATCGCTATCACACGTGGAAGTTAGTCAACGAAACAGGAATGAGACAGGTAAATTGCTTGTATGAGGACAAATGAGGCAGTATACTGGATTTTAGTTAAGTTTTTCTGAGGGTCAGCTACAGGCAGTGTGAAAATAACAGCGCTCTCAATGCAAAATCAGATAATCTACTTGGAATGTAAATGCCAATAGTAGGTGTTTTAGACAAAGAAGCACTGTAATTGGTGTTTGTACTGGTTTCAAGAAAGAATTTTCCCGAGGTTTTAGCCAATTTCTCTACACGATAGATTCATCAACGAAGTCCAGTTGTAGTGATAGTCTACCGACACACACACACACACACACACACACACACACACACACACACACACAAAACAACGCACTCTGAGTGTCTTCACACTCAGTCAACTAATCCTGAATTTTCGCCAAGACATATCTTTCTTGGACAGTCCATCAAAAATTCATTATTGTGAAATAACTAAACCGTATGCACGCAAATAAGTAGCAGGTCTAAAAGTGAACAACTGCGAGGTTCAGGCATTCAAAATCACCTGACCGAGCGAGGTGGCGCAGTGGTTAGACACTGGACTCGCATTCGGGAGGACGACGGTTCAATCCCGCGTCCGGCCATCCTGATTTAGGTTTTCCGTGATTTCCCTAAATCGTTCCAGGCAAATGCCGGGATGGTTCCTTTCAAAGGGCACGGCCGACCTCCTTCCCCGTCCTTCCCTAATCCGATGAGACCGATGACCTCGCTGTCTGGTCTCCTGCCCCAAAAAAAACAACCAACAACCAAAATCACATGAATACTCGTTCCCGGAGTTATTGGGTCCGTGGCTGCAGGGAGTTAAGCAGGTCTCATCAGTGCTGCCAACGGCTTTGTGTTGCCGCTACTGTTAAAATGAAACCATGATGTGTAATCTGTACAAAGTGGTACATTATTCTGTCAATCTGTGAAAACGAGTAATTTGTACGACTGGCTACACATTGTTGTGTAGCCTGTACGCTGCCGTATTCCTGACAAACAATCGAGTCAACTGGCTCCGATGATACACGTATTGGTAACCTCAAACCATTGCCAACATTGACACCGCGCAGTATTCGCAAAAGCTTTTGTCCTCCCAGCTGCTGGTCGCCGCTGGAAACATTGGCTTCAGTATCACGGCTAGCCCGGTGTGGCCGTGCAGAAGGGTGGGCAGTGAATGCGTTAACGCCGGGGCGCCTTTTGTGCTGCGCCGGGGCAGCTGCTTTCCCGGAAAGGGAGCGGGCGTGTCCGCCCCCGCGCCGCCCCCGCTATCTGCGCCGGCGGTGACAGGGCACCCTCTGCTGACCATCTGGCAGGAGGCGGCCGCCGATAGCGTCAGCTCGCCTCCGTCCATTCTGGTCCCCTCTCCTTCCCGCCCCCAGCGCCGGCGATTCGGCAGCTGCGGGGAATGCGGTACAAAATAGAATTAATGGTGCAACACGTCGATAGCGGCAGGAGATGAGTAACGAGATTGCTAGCGTGTTACCGCTCGTCCCTGATAGGGGCAGAAGGGTGTCGCAATAATGACCTCACGGGTTTGAGCAGATACCAAAAACTCATTGTTGTAACTCATGCCGTCAGCTAAGATGTCATTTTAATCGATAAAACATCAGTTCTTCTACCTAACTGGTGCTTTTGCTGTAGACGTTCTGATGGGGAGGTTCCCCAGCATTGAATGTTACTTGTAATGTGCTAGTTATAAGCCGTCCTCTACACCATCGCCCCTTCAATGGCGTCCGTAAGTGTGCGTGATGTCGTGACAGATATCGGATGGACGGGGATCAGGAGAGTATTAGTCATCATTTGCTTTTGAAGCTCTTGTAGTAGCCGTGTTTTTAGACAAAGTTATCGTACTGCGGCTCTGCCAGTTACGGAAACATGGTTTTTTATATAAACTCAAATTCTTCATTTGTGTGGTCATATTGTCCGTAGTTGCTTCACAATTTTTGAAGATATTTTTGTTCTGTCGTTGAATCTACAAAAATGCGTGTTTTTTTTCACCAGGCGCGTTTCGCTTTATTGAGGTAAAGCATCATAAGTGGTCTGTAATTAAGTTATTTACATTTTGATTTTCTTTAAGATCGGAAACAGTTCATTAAGAATATGCTGATTTGTATTTTCGGAGATTTTTTGCTTGATCTCTCGTTTTCACCGGGAAATGCCGACTGCTAGCACATCGTTATTTTTCTGCATTAGACACTGATAATTTTGGTCTAATTTTTAGTTGTTCTCCATCACTATGTGTTTCTTATGTGTTTCACAGCACACTTTCAAGCACACTACTGTTTTCTGTTTGTCTTTATACTTCTAAGTATTTGTTGTGGTTTGTGTTTTGTGGTGTTGCTGACATTACCTTTCCACTAATTTGTCTTTGATCTGCAACCTTTTTTTTCTTTTCTTTTCCATTAGATTTTGTATGTATGAAATTATATTTAATTATTTTGCTGTGTATTTATATACTGTGTAAAAGCAGGGAAGGAATAGTGATGGAGTGGTTTTTTTTTTTCGGGTGTGGGACAGGGAGAAACAGTGGTGACTGGACATGAGTTTACAGTAGTGTGATGCAGTGTGAGTTAAAGGAAAATGTGTGAAGCAAGAAGTGAAATGAAATTGTAATTGGCAGGGGGGGGGGGGGGGTGAATGATGGAAAAGGCTCTTTTCTTTTTCATGTAATTGCATCGCTAATTTTATATTGAGTCTAGTTTCCAACATTTATTTGGTCATTGAGCAACAAAATAAACAGTTGCCCAATCACCAAATACATATTGCAAATCAGACTCTGTACAGAGTAACTGATGAAATTACATGAAAAAGAAAAGAGCCTTTTCATCCTTGAACGCGTCCCACTGTCCCACAAACCCCCCTCCACTCCCCCACTCACAATATCATTTCGCTTCTTGCTCCTAACCTTCTCCTCTAACTTACACTCCATCTCACTACTCTACACTCATATCCAATTATCACGGTTTATTCCTCCCACAGACACAAAAAAAAAAAAAACCGTGTGTAGTTGCAACGACAGAAAAAAATAGCCTCACCTTTCTGGTGTCGTCAATAGGTACTCTTTTTTCACTTACGCGAAATGGAAACGTTGTAAGTAATAATTATTCTGATGAAATTAGGCGTTGTTATCATTACCGTAATGTTTTCGAATTGTTGAATTGCACATTGCTGAACATTTGTAAGTTGTCATAGTTTCGAAATATGCTTTCTAATCTCCATTATCGTCTGCTGTTAAATTCTGCACACAAATACAATATACATACAAATAAGAATGCAGCTGAGAACGGATATTTCGACAGCCTACAGATACCTAGCAATATACAGAGGGTCCTAAGTAACCAAACAGTGTAGAAAAAATTAAGCTGATTAAAACAGACAAAAACTGTTTTTGAGCCTAATTACGTTACCATAATTATTACTTGAAACATTTGACAGAGCTGAATTAGGAGTACCGACGGAAGACGTGTACGGGTTTACATAAACAACAGTTATCTGTGGCCGGCCGGAGTGGCCGAGCGGTTCTAGGCTCTTCAGTCTAGAACCGCGCGACCGCTACGGTTGCAGGTTCGAATCCTGCCTCGGGCATGGATGTGTGTGATGTCCTTAGGTTAGTTAGGTTTAAGTAGTTCTAAGTTCTAGGGGACTGATGACCTCAGATGTTAAGTCCCATGGTGCTCAGAGCCATTTGAAGTCCCTCCTGTGGTACAATTTTTGTTCCGAGTAGAGATGCTGTTTTCCAAAGATGACAGCCCCCTTCCTCTCTGCTCACACAGCTCGCACCGCGTAGGACTGGCATTGTGAACACGAGGATGAATTGTTGCATTTCCTCTGGCCACTGCAGTCGCCAGATCTCAATACTACTGAACCTTTGTGGCCCACTTTGGAGAGAAGTGCGTGTGATCGCTGCCCGCCGCAGCCATCGTTGCGTGAACCTACAACTATTTCGCAGCAAGAATGGTATAAGAGTAATGTGAAAACTGTGCAGGTCTTGTATTTATCTAGTCCGAGACGATTGTAAACAGTTTGGAATTTCACTGATTTTCCTGTATCACACCTCGTATTACACACGGTAATGTGGTGGGTCTCAGATGCTTCCACATTTTCATCCACCCCTTCTTCACCATTTGGGCCATCAGGCTTGGCTCCATATCACCCTCGACATTTCCGTCCTTATTTCCCTCTCCATCTCAAAGTAGCAGTTGCATCCTAAGTTCTCAATTATTTGTTAAATATATTCGAAACTATGATTGCCCCTACACCTTTTTCTGTCTGTACCTCCATCTAGTACTATGGTAGTTTTTTCCTAAGGAAATAATGCATGTCCTATCACCCAATTCCTTCTTCTTCTCCGTAAATATTTCTTTCTTCGCCGATTCTGCTGAGAAACTCATCGCTTCCTATCTTATTAATGCATGTAACTTTATACACTGATGTAATTAAATTTTCCTCAAGACATTTGAGTTTAAACTTCATCTACTGTAATTATGGTAGCTGAAGAAATGAACTGAAATTTGTTCCGTGGCCAGGACATAAACCTAAGTCTCCTTTTTATCTAGGCAGGTATGCTAGTTATTACACTACCACAGCTTAAGATGTGAACTGAAGTTGGTGTCACGCAGGGCACTGGACTAAAGTAGTCCATGCATGTATGTTAGGTATACTGCTGTGCTGGTGTAATAGCTAGCATACGTACCTAGTAAGCAAATTTTCTGAACAATTGAACGGAACACTTCAATTTCGAGAAGACGTGACTCAACATATTACCAGCGGGGCGCAGAAGGCCTCTGATCAATTACACAAAAAAATAACAAAAAATAAATAAATAAAAATAAAATTCAGAAAAAGGAAGATTTTGTTTTGTTTGTAAGGATAGCCCTAACCTTGATTTCCCATATTTCCCCTGATATACAGGCAGCTCTCTGGGGTAGGTTTAGTCAGGAGCCAACGCCTGAAGTGGATCAGATTGTTTTGTTATAGGATGAAAAGTGGCGATGGCACTTAGTTTTTTTTTTAGTTCCATTTTCCTAAGGGGCTCCCTAAAAATTAAAAAAATTAAAATAAAAAAACAAAAAAATAAAGTAAGCAAAGGGACCTGGGTTCAAGTTCCAGCCAGCGCACAAATTTTAATTTGTTTCTTCAGATTCTATCAGCATTTAATTTTAACAAGCTTCAGTAGCACCACACCTCAAATGCTTCGATTCTCTGCTTTTCCACTTTTCCCACAGTCTGTGACTCACATGCACACAGTACTGTGCTCGAAACGTACATCCTCCGAAATGTCTCCCTCAAACTAAGCCCTACATTTTCGTAGCCACGAGAGGCGCTCCTCAGCCGTGCGTCACTTGCCAGTGCCTTCAGCTGGCTCTCATCTTCCGCCGTTCTAATCGAACGTGAGCGGTGTGTCCCGAGTGGTCCGTGCCGGCAGCTGTGACAGGGCGTGCGTGCTGCTGTTGGTGACAGCTCGGACAGCGGGTGCGGCGGAATGTGAAGGCCTGACCTCCCGCTGCGGAGGCCGGCGCGGCGGCGAAGCGTGTTTACACGACACGAGGCACAGCCCGATAACGAGTAAAGTCTGGTGCCCGGGACTGAGGCAGCCTGCCTGGTGCACCTGGCTACGGGAAGCGAGTGTACTTATCCCGCCACCGTCCAGCCTGGAATTATTTCTCTTCATGCGGGCGATCTCCGTAATAGCATAATTTAATTTAGTCCAACCCGCATCTTAGAGTCTACGCTGGCCTTATAATAAAGGGGTTTCGTTGGAATATGAATTCTGTCGGTAATTTTGCTGTCGAGGCCATAACAACATGTAAATACAACAAGAACTTCAATGAGGAAAAAACTTTGTATTCATTTACGTGCATTCATCTACGCTTTCCTCAGAAAGAGTTCTTTAAATTTTACTTCCTTTGACGCTGTATACCAAGAAATTACTGGCATTGATTTAGTACGGAAAATTGTTTCATTTAAGGTAACTCCTGTCACTAACCCAGAATATATTTTCGCCCGTCCCTTTTACCTCTTCTGGTTAGGCTGTGAGCCGAGTATTAACATACGAAAATTAAAACTGGGTCTGTTACGCAGGTAACGGTCCTTCAACGAAGTGGGGTAATTACAATACTGGGGCGAAGCTGATGAGTCGGGGGAGAACGACCAGTAAGCAAAGGATTATCTGTTCGAGTTTTCCCACGAACGTAGGTATTATTTTAGCGTGTGACGCCGTTTTTACTTGGTAACGTCTTCTGATTTTTCTCGGCGGCTAGACTCGAACGATTCTCACTTGTAATTTTGCCGTCTGCCACTCAGATAATATCAGTTTTGTGTCACAAGATACTCGTAACCATTTCTGGAGGTGAAATGTATCAAACAACTTCCGAAAATATCAGCAATACATTGCTCCCGGGCAGCCTCACAAACAGACACAGAAAATACCAAACAGGTAGTAAATTCTTAATGAGCACAGCATAAAATGGGGATGAGAAGTCAGAAATTTTGTCGTTCGATGCAGTTCATTTTTTTAACAAGCTTGGGGGCGCAATGTCGAAACCCTGTTCTTATTCGAAAGCTGATTCATATACCGATTACACCGTTCTTTCATGTTCATAATTAGAAAACGACCGCATTCCCTCGGGAATGAGTGTGTGAGTGTTGTCCTTAGCGTTAAGTTAGTTTAAGTGAGACTGAGGAGTGTGTAAGCCTAGGGACCGATGACCTAAGCAGTTTGGTCCCATAGGAACTTACCACCCCCATTAGCATTTGTGTCCTTTTGTGGTTCGACACACACTGTCCAGAGGCTCAAATACATCAGTTAGTGTATAAATTGCTTTCTTCTCACACGCACGAAACCCAATTTAGAGTTTAACATCCCGAATGCAGCGCTAGGCAAGATGGTACGTGATGAGGAAGCAATACATCGAAAGTTTGTTCAACGAAGCACACAGTCACCATGCTAAGAGGTTCGGTGGGAAGAGACTGCAGTAGTATTCGAGAGGATACTGCTTCAAATACGCGTCCACCCATCCAGATATAGGTTTTGAGTTGTTTCCCTAAATCTCAAAAGGTGAATGCCGGGAAGTCTCGTTTGAAAAGAGGAAAAGCCGATTCTATTCATCTTCCATCCGCAATCCCAGTGTGACTCAATCTCTGGTCACCTTGTCACTAAACCGTGAACGTCCATTTTTTTCACACTGTCGATTTTTAAGTAAACTCTTCGCAGAGTACCTTAAACGTCTCCACGTAAGCACCCAGATAATTCGGAGATATTGTCTCCTGCCGTCAAAAATTAAATAGCTTTCGAACCCAGAAATGAATATGAAGATTTTTGTTGGTTTGGTTATTCACTTTTCTTTGTTAGTATATAACTGTTCAATGAGCTTAAGCCATTTCATACTAGAAACTGGAAGCAAAAGGAAGTTGATATGATAAATGCTTGCAGGGACGCAATTAGCATACCGCAGGTACCAATGCTGGAGCTAATTCTGTTGTCGACATAAGACCTTGCACCATGATACCAGTTCATACTTCTTTATTTTCTTCCTCGATGCTTGTATTTTGAATTCCAGATAATGTCTATTCGACTATTTTACAACGTCTTAGTGTGCCGAGCGGTTCTAGGCGCTTCAGTCCGGAACCGCGCGACTGCTAAGGTCGCAGGTTCGAACCCTGCCTCGGGCATGGATGTGTCTGATGTCATTAGGTTAGTTAGGTTTGAGTAGTTCTAATCTCTAGGGACTGATGACCTCAGATGTTGAGTCCCATAGTGCTCAGAGCCAACATCTTAGTGTATAGTGTACGAATTGAATTTTCGATTGAAAGATATAAATGCTCCGTGGCCGTACATTATTTTAAGAAGATGCTTTATATATCGCAGTAGATCAATTTCAACTCACAGGGGATTTTCAAGTGTAGTACACATCACTATGTTACATGTGAGTCATGAGTATACTAAAAGAGAAAGATATTTAAAAGTTCAGAATTAGTTAAACATAGTCATTTGATTAAAAAAAAAGAGTTGTTCCTACTTCAGTATCCTCAGTCTCTATACGCTAGTTGGTTATCACTTTGTATGTGCACCATTTATAGTCGTTCATGTTCTTATTATGTGCGCTGTATCGTTTAGTAGGAATGTTCCAAAATCTTTAGGTGTCAACTGAGCGGTGGTGGGGAGCCTTAGTGGAGCAGTGGCACTCTTTAATCGATATTTGATGCCTGTAGACCCAGACATAAGGAAAATGATTACATTCTAATGGATTTTACATAACACACAGTTACGGTACATGTAAAACACACTTGTACGCTACAGGCGGCAACCCAACGCGCGAGTCCAGTTATTGGGGCAATGAAGTTACGTACACTATGTGACTGAAAGTATTACGATACTCCCATGTAATGCCGAGTTGACCACTAGATGTCACTAGAGGCGGGTACGTCTGTATAAAAAGAGGCGGGGTGTACTGTGTTGTCAGTGGAAGAGCAGTAACGACAGAACGGGTGCATCAGGAGAATTCAGTGACTTCGAACGCGGGCTAGTCATGGAATGTTACCTGAGAAACAGATCCATCAGCAACATTTAAGTCCCTCTGAAGCTGCTAAAGTCAACTGTTAGTGACGTCATCGTACAGCGGATAAGCGAATGAATAACCACAGCTAAACCGAGACACTAAACCGTCCCAGAACACTGTGCCTATGATTTTTCCAGCTGAGCGCTGCGTCTTGAATTTATTTTTCTGGGGCGGGTCTTCTTGTCGATATTCCGTGGACACATTTCGCCTCCGGGTCGTAATGGTGTACCACGTTTCGTCTCCTGTTACAATTGAATGGAGAAAGAAGTTACCTTCATTCTCGTAACACGAGAGGAGTTCCTGGCAAATTTCAAGTGTGTGCGCTTTCATTTCAGGAGTCAGCATCCCGGGTACCCATCGTGCACAGATCTTTCGATAGCCAAGCAAAGCAACAATGTGACCCATACGTTCGTGTGAAATGCCGATTGTGCTTTCAATTGTGCGTCCTGAGTCAATCTGTCAACATTTTGCTTGTGAAACTCGGTGGTTGCTGTCACAGGATATCCAACTCTTTGTTTGTCACGCAGGTCAGATGTTGCCGCCTCAACATCTTTAAACTTACTCCCCCAACGACCACAGTTCTCACATCAACACAATCACCATAAACTGCTTTCATTCTCTTTGTGTTGAAACCTTCTGCTGTCAAGAATTCAATGACTGCTCGTTGCTTAAATCGCACTGACCGACCGCCTGCGCAGGCTTCCGTACTTTAAACAACACATCTGTTCAATGCTAAGGCTTCCTACCAACTAGAGCTGTAGAGAAGAGGATACGGAACAAGCCTGTACCTGCCGCATACCAATGCTGCCAACTGTTGAAGAGTTGCGAAGGTGGAGGCATTACTTGTCAGTCAACCCTCGTATCAATGAAATTCGCCAGTAGCTGATTTGCAGAAATGTCTTCGAATGAAACACTTCGAATACGGTTTGAATTCATGGCACTGTATGACAATATCGTTTATTTTTGAGAAATGCATATGGGACCTGAGGACGGCAAAAATATAACATCATCTCAATTATATTGCTGTTGGCTAATTTCATTGATAATTTTTGGGATGAGTTCGACTTCGCTTCAGATCTCAGCGTGTAACGCCACCACCTTTTCTGGTTCCGGCTCTTGTAGAACAACATACTGGTACCTACACAGATATTCATACACCTCGGCGAAAGCGTTCACAGCAAAGATGAAGCCTTCATGAAGGCGAACTGTCGTATTAGTGTCCACGTAAGGTTGTCCGGAGGTGATGGATGAGACAGCGCGACATGAAAGCGAGCAGGTCGGATAAGGCGAGCCGTGTGCGTCAGGCGGCAGTTTCGACGGGAAAGCCCGCCCGTTCTCTCTCCCTGAGCGTCGTGCGCTAGCGGCGGCGCAGCGCTGTGGCCGCGCCGGGGTCGCTCGTGATCTCGTATCTCCAACAACCCTAACCTCGCATTACGGCCCATCGAGCCGTCAGGATGACGAGCGCGTATCAAATTAGGTCCCGCGTTCGCGTCCGGTGGGCGTGTCGGCCGCTGTGTGTAAAGGCGTATTTACGCGAGTGGTCGCCGCTTGGCTCGTTGGGTGCGGACGCTGTCACCGCCGAGGACATCTGGAGCAGACGGCGGCACGGGAGGACGCAGTCTTGTAATCACGAGCGCCATCTGTACCGGCAGTTCATTCGGCGGGCAGGGAAATGATCGCGAGTCTCGTGCCCGGACAAGCGGTGCAATCAGGCCGGCCGGCGTAACGACCGCCTCTGTTGCAGTGTGGGGGCGGCTCGGCTCACCTGGGGCGCGGCGGTCTGGAGGAGGCCGGGGGCGGTGGGGTTTGCCCCTGGGATCGTTACTGACGGGGGGCAGACACTTCTCCCCTTCCGTAATGACCGCCGTTTGCTGGACAACATGAAAGCCAACAATTACGGAATCCCAGCTGGAGTAATTTTTTTTATCTTGAAGGGCGGCCTGGGTTTTATCAAAAAACCAGATGGTCGGAATAATCCTGCCGCTGGTAATGACTAGAGTTTGTTCTGGTGCTTGCGAGCGGTTTGTTAAGCCTGCACCTCCAATGGTAATTGATAGTGGAAACGGTTTATTACGACAGTTGTTCGCTTCTCTATGCTAGTGCAACCCTACCTGACTTACGTAACCCGAGCTCAGGGGTCAAGGCATTAGTCACCCCCTCAGAGGATGACAGTGGCCACTTTAGAGCGTTGGAGATGATGGATAATTAGTAGCAGAAGGTCATGTGACCCTACACAGCTGATGCAGGTGACGTGGTGAGTATGTGCCAATCGTGTGTATGAAATTAGCAAAGTAACAAAACTAGCTCTTTATTCTCAGGAAGTTACGAGCGTTATCGACAAGTGATGTCAAACTGACACCCCATTTTTAGATTTCCAGAAGGCTTTTAACTCCGTTCTTTACAATCTGCTTGTAATTAAACTGTATGATTATGGAGTGTAGTCTCAATTGTGTTACTGGATTGGTGATTTCCTTTCGGATAGGTCACAGTTCGTAGTAATAGACGGAAAGTCAGCGAGTAAAACAGACGTAATATCTAGCGCTCGCCAAAGAAGCGTTGTAGGCCCACCGATGTTCCTACTCTGCGTTATCGATTTTGGAGACAATCTGAGCTGCTCTCTTAGCTTGTTTGCAGATGATGTTGTCATTTGCCGTTTTGTTAAGTAATCATATGACCAGAACAAATTGCAAAAGGACTTAGATATTTCTGTGGTGCGAAAAGTGACAATTTAATCTAAATACGAGCGGTTCTAGGCTCTACAGCCTGGAACCGCGCGACCGAATCGTCGCAGGTTCGAATCCTGCGTCGGGCATGGATGTGTGTGATGTCCTTAAGTTAGTTAGGTTCAAGTAGTTCTAAGTTTTGGGGGACCAATGACCTCAGAAGTTAAGTCCCATAGTGCTCAGAACCAATTGAACCATTTTTTTAAGTCTAAGTAATGAAACTGTGAAGTCATCCACGCGAGTACTAAAAGAGATCCGTTAACTTTCGGTTAGACGATAAAACACTCAAACCAAAACGCTGTAAATTCAACTATGTAGGTAGGAACTCAAATAGTGGCAACACTGCTGTGGAGACACTATGCAATCGAATCGACTATTGCCGCTCATAACACACGTTGTTGACATACCTACCTTACCTACGAGGAAATGGACTCGACCGTCCCACGTCACCGGCGTGCACACAGTCGAGGGAAACACAGTCACTGGGGACTGATGACCATAGATGTTAAGTCCCATAGTGCTGAGAGACATTTCAACCATTTTTTTAACGTTAAAACAGACATTTCCTGTAAAAGACCGTGAACATCATTTAATTTTTGTGCTCACGGCGGAAAAGTAGGCCTTCTGGCCCAATAAATCCACAATGTCATCTTGGCTGGAAATATCGAGTCCATTGGAGGCAACTTCCTTACGATTTAATTTTAAAAGTCTCTCACATAACTCAGGAATAGTCTTCCGTTTAACGCTATGGGAAGTTATTATGGTTCTGAAGGCTTCTTTACTAAACAGACTGTGGGTTGCAGCACCTGGATGTCACTCCACATTGTATTTCTGCGTCTTTCCGAAAATTATTTCCCCCTACAACAATCAACTTAGGGGCTCTTTCACTTGTCGTATGATCCACAGAAACGTTACAGTCCACTTCTAACTTACTGGTCACATACGAGAGTAGTATCTGGCACACACGGCACGGCACTAGGAGAAAGTGACTGATGATAACAGTGCTACCAACTGTTCAGTGCAGACATTACCAAGAAGCAAATAAAACACTCGCGCGCAATCGACCTGTTTGCTGAGGTACTGCTGAACCTGTTCTTTCACAGTTGGGCAAACAGGAAATCTATTCGTGTGCAATCGGCAGCCACCCGAAACTTGCGGACACTCTACGTCAGCGAATTCGTGCTGTCATCGAGGCTGGTGGCGGTGTTGCACTACGAGCGCGATGTCTGCTGTGGGTGGACACATTTTCGTCGAGAGTGTTTACTTCTATACTGTCTGACTTGTGATGGTTTCTGAGCAACGCCTCGGTACGTGTGTACGAGACGATAGGTCAGCTACATTAATCACATAGGTGATCAGCGAAGACGCGGTTCCGTGTCGGGATGCCGGCAAGAGCGCGTCCCATTCTACGGAGGCGTCGCGTCTGCTCTCTCCCCGTCGGCGTGTGTGTGTGTGTGTGTGTGTGTGTGTGTGTGTGTGTGTGTGTGTGTGCGCGCACTCGTCCCACTCGGCGGGCTGCAGCTTTCCTGCGTCACGCCCACGTCTGGCACAGGGAAGCGTGCCGCTCGTCAAACACTCCGCGCGCCGAGCCTCGCTCCATTTGCGGCTGTGGGTCTTACCTCCACCGTGGAGTAACGCCGCGTCTCACCCTCGACCTCCATAAACACTTTTTACGACCCACTAAGGCAGCGCCCAGGCAAAGGTTACTCGGAAGCTCAAAAAATGGTTCAAATAGCTCTGAGCACTATGGGACTAAACATCTATGGTCATCAGACCCTAGAACTACTTAAACCTAACTAACCTAAGGACAGCACACAACACCTAGCCATCACGAGGCAGAGAAAATCCCCGACCCCGCCGGGAATCGAACCCGGGAACCCGGGCGTGGGAAGCGAGAACGCTACCGCACGACCACGAGATGCGGGCTACTCGGAAGCGTCTCGTTTCGTATTCCCTTCTCCCGTAAAGTAACTAAGGACTGCTACTTTGAAACCAATTACGCTCTGTGACTATCCAAAGGGATTGTATGCTGAGGTGGCTGAAGTCGTGGGGTAGCGATATGAACGAATACATATGGTGGAAGTATCGTGTATACAAGGTAGAAATGTTTGATGAGATTTCAGGATTGCAGCCGGATCATGTTGACTTCCTGCCACGATATTTCGCCTGGCAATCGTCCAGCCATCTTCAGGTCCGTCACTGGAGACTACAAGTTCCCGGAGTCAACTTCATAGCAAAAAATTGGCGCGAAAGTGCATGCGCATTGGCCTCCGTAGCTGAGCATTGTATTACCACAGGAAACGCTGTGGTGCGCGTACTGTAAGACCGTCAGTACACACACCACCAGATTATGCGACTAGTCGCTCTAACGAAGTAGGCGAGTGTCAGCAATATGTCTCGTGGTCTTATCGTGGCGTGTTTATCTTAATGCCGTTAGGTCAGACGATAGAAATGCCACTTGCATGCTTAGAGTAGCACATTGATGGTGACCAACTTTAAACAGAACTTGATTAGTTTTCACACACATGTATTAAAATAATAACAAGCATAAAAATTACTTAACTTGGTTCTGGGTGGTATTTACAATTGAGAATCTGAAGCTCCTTTGGTACTGGTACGTTAATCTTATTCTCACACATATCTCTGATACTTGACAAATGTTTCTATGCATTTATGTTCATAGCTATGTACAGGGATATGGTAATCTTATTAGGCGCAGACTGAAACTTGACTATAGACTGGTACAGACAAATGTAGAACTCGCACAGGCTGGTACAGACTAATGCAGACTGGTGCAGACAAATGCAGACTGACTAATCGGAGGTCTGTACACTAGTTATACCTCGCGCGCTCATGTATCACTGCGCGAGTGTGATCCCTGAGGAGAAAAGGTTCTACGTTAGCAGCAATCTCATTGGCTGCGTTACGTATTAATGCGCGGATCGGCGGAAGCAGAATTTGGCCCGTCTCTATAGCAGCGCCATCTCGTGGTGCGGAGACAGACGAGCGCTGCGCCTGCGCTGTTGTGCTTAACGGGGCGCGCTGTAGTGGGAAAGTTGTGTACTAGCTGACTACGCTGAACTATGTACACAACACACGCTATGGATTTTTCTGCCATGAAATTCTCGGCCCCAGTGAAAACTTTTTGGTATTCAGTAATTAAAGAATCTGTGGAGACACGCCTAGCGCAAAATCTTATAAATGGTGATGTCGGTTTTCGACTGCACAAGGCTTGGGACCCGGTGATCTTTCTAATTTCCTCTGAAAGAAGACATTTTATTCATAATGACACGTCTGGCGACATCTGACGTCCGTTTTTAGCGACGCGGGCGCGCATTCCGACAGAGGGCGGACATGTAGTTCTCACCTTCAGGCATGCGCCTGCGCGCCACAAATATAACAGTAGCTCCAGAGGGCGCGGATTTCGATAGAGGACGCTCCCGTGGCGGAGGCCAATGCGCATGAATTTTCGCGCCAATTTTTTGCTAATAAAGTTGACTCCGGGAACTTGCAGTCTTCAGTGACGGACACTCACCTGAAGATGGATGGACGATTGCCAGCCGAAATATCGAGGCAAGAAGTCAAAATGATCCGGCTGCAATCCCGAAATCTCATCGAACATTCAATACACCGGGAAAACTTCAAGAATCACAAGGTACAAATGGGCAATGCATCGGCGGAGATGTCATTTGTACTCAGGTGATTCATGTGGAGAGGTTTCCAACGTCATTATGGCCTCACGACCGTAATTACAGACTTTGAACGCGGAAAGATAATTGGAGCTAGACGCATGGATGAATACATTTCGGAAATCGTTAGGGAATTCAGTATTCCGAAACCCACAGCGTCAAGAGTGTGCCGAGAATATGACATTTCAGCCATTACCTCTCATCACGGACAGTGGAGTGGCTTATGCCTAGAGTTGTCAGTGCCAGCAGACAAGTACCACTGCGTGAAACAACCGCAGAAATCAGTGTGGGACGTAGGAACGTATCCGTTAGTATAATGCGGCGAACTTTGGCGTCAATGGGCTATGGCAGCAGACGATCGATGCCGGTACCTTTGCTAACAACACGACACGGGCTGCAGCGCCTCTCCTGTGGCCGCGACCATATCGGTTGGATCCATACACGGCTGGGAAACCGCGTCCTGGTCAGACACGTCGTGATTTCAGTCAGTAAGAGGTAGGATTCGAGTGTGGCGCAAACCCAACCCCACTAAGTTGTGGACCCAAGTTGTCAACAAGGCCCTGTGGAAGCCGCTGGTGGCTCCAGAATGAAGTGGGCTGTGTTTATATGGAATGGACTGGATCCCCTGATCCAGCTGAAGCGATCGTTCACTGGAAATGGTTTTGTTCGGCTACTCGGAGACTGTTAGTAGCCATTAATGGAGTTCATTTTTATGGATGACAAATCGCCATGTCACCGGGCCACGATTGTTCGCTATTGGTTTGAAGAAAATTCTGGACATTTCGAACGAATGATTTGGCCACACGTTGCCCGACTTGAATCAAATGTTCAAATGTGTGTGAATTCCTATGGGGCGAAACTGCTGTGAGATCATCGGTCCCTAGACTTACTAACTGATGCTAAGAACACACACTCACACACACACACACACGCACACACAAACACACACACACACACACACACACACACACACACACACACACACACACACACACATGTCCGAGGGAGGCCTCGAACCTGCGGCGGAAGGGGCCGCGCAATCCGTGACGTGGCGCCTTAAACAGCGCGGACACTCCGCGCGGCTCCGACATGAATCGAATCGAATCGAAAATTTACGCAACATAATCGACAGGTTAGTTGGGCGCAATATCAATTCACCAGCAACACGTTTCGTAATTACGGACAGCTATAGAAGCAGTGTAGTTCAGTATTTCCTCAGGGGACTTCCTGCGACCTGTTGAGTACATGCCATGTCTACTTGCTAACTAGGCCGGGCATAAGGAGGTCCGACACCATATTAGGAGATATCCAATGACTTTTACGACTTCAATGTATTTGCATATTATCTCCTATATCACCTTACTTTCGAATTAAGCAGGACTGTCATGGGGATAAACAGCTGATTTAGATGTACTCTGAATGCTTTCTTGATGGTGTAGTGTTCCATAAATCAGAGTCGTATACAGCATGCACTAAGACTTGACCACTTATACGACAGACTCATTTTGCGCAGGCAGTAATCTGACGTGAAATAGAGGGCAAGGTACCTGTACCAGCAACAGACTGTCAGAATCAAGCAATGGCGCTCTTGTTGCTTTGACTTGTAGAAATATGTTCAGACTATTCGTTTTTGCAGTTCCTTGAAGAGATATCAATTCAATTGCTACGCGTTATTTTTTTATAATTAACTTTAACTCTCTCTCTCTCTCTCTCTCTCTCTCTCTTTTTCTCTCTTATCTGCTGGGTGTCGCTTGAGTATAGAATGAGCACAAATAGCAAGAACGTATTTGTCTCCCCTAAATACATGATGATTTCATTGCAGTATGTTCTCTTCCTTTATTACCAAATGGCATTCACAGTGCATTGGACGTGTCCGGAAGAGTAGTAACAGAGCTGGATCTTTTTTGGTACCTCGAAGATGGTTGTTAGTAGATGACGATGTTACAAAGTATCGAGAATGATGGAGAAGGGGAAATGAATCAATGAGAGGTGAGATTGGCTCGGAAACGACCGAGTCGGAAGTTACGTAAGCGGAAATCGCTCTGATACCTCTGATAGTGAACCTCTTCTGCCAAAAGCTCTTTGCTTTCCATGTTTTGCGTAGAGGTAGTAAAAAGGAAGAAAAATTGTCTAATAAACATGAGCTCAAAAGGGCATACCTGGAGACATATGAGCACGTGTTCCGTAGAAGAGATGTGTTTGACGGTAGCAAGGAATGACAAGTTCTCGCAGCAAATAAGGTATGCACTTTAGAGCCCATTTTTAATGGACTTTTTCTTTTCTTGTTTTAATCCATACAGTCTCCTCCCAAAACACGGAAAGCAAAGAGTTTGCGGCAGAAGAATTCGTGTCAGAACGATTTTTGCTTATAATGTTCGACTCGCTCATTTCCGGAGCAAAGTCACTTACCTCAGATTCATACACTTACCCTTCTGTATCGTCCCTGAAAGTTAGTAACACCATCACGGAATCAACGTGCATGTAAATGTGTTGTAGCGGAACGATTGCAGTGTGTCAGGCGGACCTAGACGACCCCATTCGTTGAGTTTACAGCTCTAATTATCGCTTGGTAGTTTGAAGGTGCATGTCTGCATTCCTGGTACAGATTGAAATCGATGCCCGACAGAATTCTATCACTTCGCTAGAGGAACTAAAAGAAAACGACGCAACCCATAGATAAAGTTGAGAATCGTGAGGTAATACTGCACTGTGTCACGCCAATCCAGAGGACCTCTTTGGCCTACTAAACAGGTTGATTTAGACGCAGAAAGGTGGCACACACACACACACACACACACACACACACACACACACACACACACACACACACACCGTGAGTGATGGGTTCGGAGCGGAATGTAGTAAGACGGGCTTCAGAGCCCACTTGCCTGGTGCGTGCACCTGGCCCCGAAGCGTCTCCCAAACACAGGCGGCGGCTCACCTGGTCGCCCTGGGCTTATCGTTGCCCCGCGCCGTCACAAAGGACGTTTACTTAATGATATTCTGTCACGCCAAGATTTAATTATAGCGCATCTGAATATAATGGCTACAAGGTCGCCCTGCTGGGGGAGAACTTAAAAACACAATGGCGCCGGAGCCCAGCTATCGAGATTAAAAGCGGACTGGTAGCTCTATTAGCCGGGTCGCGCGAATTCTCGCCTCTCTGCTGCGGGTAAGTGGTTTCGGTCGCTGGCGTCCCTATGAAAGGGAGTGTTCTGTGCACCTGTACCAGCGGGATCTATCCTGTCTCATTTTCTTTTCCCTCGGCTCACTGTCAGCAGTAGCCTGCTGCCGCTGTTCCGATTTTTGAAACTTTAATGGAGTGCTGGAAGACTAAAATAATTATGTAATACCTTTCTTGTGGCGATAATAGCACGAGAATTCAGAGGCGTGAATTAAGTCGCACAACCTCGCGCTCA
Organism: Schistocerca gregaria; assembly: GCF_023897955.1. Classification (NCBI taxonomy): domain Eukaryota; kingdom Metazoa; phylum Arthropoda; class Insecta; order Orthoptera; family Acrididae; genus Schistocerca; species Schistocerca gregaria. Next base: position 736,693,259 of record NC_064923.1, read on the forward strand.
TTTTTGCGTTAATTAATCATCTATCTGACAAGCCCGGCTAAAAGACCATTTGTTACCCATTCTTTGCGCTGACTTTCATCACCGCACTAACAATGTGTGTGTGTGTGTGTGTGTGTGTGTGTGTGTGTGTGTGTATTTGAGGGAGACAAATAGCCTTTAAAGTTTTCGAGGAAGTTATTTCACTTGGATCGATCCACCGACATCGTTACATGAGCACATTAAAAGAATTGCAATTTTTTTTTTAATCTACTGGTCAACTATCGCCCAGTGGTTTCTGGCCTGTAAACAATACATTATATAAAAACTTTTATTTTACGATATCTGTTGGCTTCATTCTGTCTAATTAAAAATTGTCATGATGAGGCCATGGCCGTGTAAAGGTATAGGTTAATTCTGAAAAAAAAAAGAAAACAGCAACAGTTAATAACGCTGTTTATTAAAAACGGACAGCTCCGTTGAGGATTTAGGACCAAAGGTCCACTCTCAGACGGCTATTTGTGACTGTAATTTCATTTAACTTGTGCTCGACACAAGAAGTTGGCTGATTTCAGCTGTGCCTAGAGGTCCATGGGTGGTAGTGCCATGGGAAATCCTACGTCATTTCATAACATTATCGACTGTTTTTGGAAAGTTTCATATTCCGTGGAATATTAATCGAAAATGCTATTCTTTGCACTTCGCTATGTACTACTGTAGTGGTTTCTGTGGTGTTCCATTCCACCCTTCGTAAATAACTGCAGGACAAAAATGACAGGACAAATGACTTTTCAGAAATGTCACAGTTATGGGGGAACATTGACACTGATTCAGCTGCGACATTTGGATTAAAATTTACATGCACCACTGTGATTTAGGTATTGAGGAATTTCGCTAAATTACTTCAGGGGACTGGCGGAGTGCGTTCCTCACAAGCGCCTCAACTACTTTTTTGCACCACCTTGTCTATCTCAGCGGCGGGTCGTCTTGATTCAACTGACTAAAACGTGTTATTGAGCTTTCGCAATTTTGTCTTAACATTTCTTTAAACATCTGCAACTAAAGCTAACTGAAAAGAAAATCTCGTGCGTTTACTGGTATTTTTGCGAAATGTTTGATTTTTGTATCCGCACTTAGTTGTAAATCGATGAATCAGGAATAAACTACGACACAGAGCTGACTGCACAGCTGATCATTGTTTGCTTAATACGAGGGGTGCCCAGAAAGTACCGATCGGTCGCTAAATGGAAACCACAGTGAAAATCAGAAACGTTTAATTTGCAACAGTTAGGTACACCTTCCACCTACTTCTCTACACAGTCGCCGCTCCAACTTCGAGTTTGTCGTAGTGTTGTATCAACTTTCCAATATCCTCGTCATAGGATGCAGCCGCCTGTGCTTTCGGCCAGTTAACTGCACTGGTCTGCAGGTCGTTGTCTGTGGAAAAATTTTGTCTTCATAGCCAGCGGTTCTTGTGAGCAGAGATGAGACTCACGGGGAACCAATTACGGATTGTATTGTGGGTGATCAAACACTTCTCATCGGAAACGCTGCGGGAGCGTCTTCATTGCCCCTGCAGTGTGCGGCCGAGAATTGGCGTGAAGAAGAAACTGCTCGACAGTTATGTGGGCTGCATGACCCAGACGAAATCTCTAACCAGGACCTCATACTTGGCGGGAGACGCTATTCCCTACGCATCTTTACGTGCTCACTGTTCACTCAAAACTGAAAAGAGCGACGCGACAGAATCGCCGGGCATACTGGAAACACTGCCCAACACATCTGTGCAAAGCTTTACCGGATTTTCCCAGTGGTTTCCACTTCACGACCGATCGGAACTCACTTTCTAGACGACTCTCGTAGATTCGTGACAGTTCAAGTTTGTAACGATAGTACGTATTACTTTATTTTGTACATAGGAATCTTGTTGTGTATGTTTTAAAAGTAGCTGAAGGCGGACTTCTTTCAAATAAATAGGAACTGTGGCGCATCATATACCGAAAGCAATTTGAGAGGTTCTAAAGTTCCCCCTGCACTGGAACAGCTTTTTTATAAAAGCTTACCAACATTACTGAGAACAGTTGAGGTCTTCGTAAACAAGCTGAGCCATTTCTCCAATGAAACAAGTGTTCACGGTACCTCACGCACCACCAAGAATTCATTTACACAGAGAAAGCTAATACTAATGATTGTCACTGTTAAGGCATGAACTCGGCATTGGAATGAAGGAAGTGAGCTGTTATCAAATTGGACTAAGTTGCTGTTGTTATTGTTGTTGTTGTGGCCTCCCTATCCTTCTAATCTTCATTCTCCTTCAGTAATATCACGTTTCAAAAGTTTCTCTTCTCTCCTTCTCTGAGACAATTATCGTCGGTGCTTAACTTCCGTCCAGGACTACACTCCAAGATAATACCTCCATAGAAAACACTACCTAACACTTAAATTTATATTCGATGTTAGCGTATTACTCCTTTTTAGAAACGCTTTTCCTTCCAATACCAGTGTTCATTTTATGTCTTCTCTACTTAGGCCACCGTCCCTTATTTTACTATGCAAGTAACAAATACCTCGCCCTATTAGTTTTAGTGTCTCATTTCTTAATCTGTTTCCCTCAGCACCGCCTGATGTAATCTTTCTACATTCCACTTTTTTTTCCGTTCAACTGTTATTCGATGTCCTCCTGTGTCTTTGTTCGTCCATCTTTCTGACTGGAGGTTTGAGAGACTTTGGCCATTCACTTATGTAATAAAATTGAACGCCTACAGCCGTCCTTTCGATGTTATTTATTATATGACTAGCAGTTTCAGTGCTTCAGTGCACCATCTTCAGGCCTCAACTGACGCTGAGGGGGTTAACTCCAATCGCATTCACGATTCCAACGTGGCCAACGTGTATGAACTGGCTTTCGAAGTCTACCTTAACAACGTTGTGTCTCCAACCATCAAATACTAACTGAGCTGAGTTGGTAGGAGCACGAATCCGTCATGTTCCAGGGGGACAGCTCCTTGATATCCGTACTGCAGGAAGGAGATAAGCTGACATGGCTTCATTGTACTTTGGGGAACATTCACGTGGGTACCCATGGGTCCAGTGGAGCTCGTGCAAGCACCATGACGGCCAATGAGTATCGTACGCTGGTTACAGACCACACATACCACTTTATGACGCTTATGTTTCTCGACGGCAGTGGCATTTTTCAACAAGATAATACACCACGTCACATGGCCAGGAGTGTGATGGAATGGTTCGAGGAACACAGTGGCGACTTCCAGTTGATGTGGTGACATCCTAACTCGACAGATCTGAATCCGATAGAACACAACTGGGATGGGACTGAACGTGGCGACAGAGTTCATCGCCTTCCTCCCTGGAATTTACGGGAGTTACGTGACTTGTGTGCGCAGATACTGTGCCAACTTCCTCCAGAGACCTCATTGCTTCCGTACCACGACGCGTCGCCACTTTTATCCGTGCCAAAGGTGGACATCCCGGCTGCTAGCTGGGTGATCATAATGTTCTGGATGATCAGTGTGCATGCGCCAGTCGTAACAGGTGTTCTATACGTCGCATCGATACGGTGCGGGCTGCTCTGGAGTGCTTTCGGTGCCACCTGCCGGTATCGGCACGGTGAGTTCGTGGGAGGCGACGGGCGAGATGCCGGCGAGCCGGTACGGAGGGCGTCGGCGCGGCCAGTTTTGAAACAGTCGTCACCTGTTTGGCCGGCGCTGGGAACCGGTTGGCGCTCAACTTTCCGTGTTCCACTAAGGCCGCTGATTGGAGATACGCCGCTGCCGTAACCCGCCGTACCAGCGCACGTAATGACCGCGGCTCCTGTTTGTAAACTGCCCGTACCGTTGCATGCGAGGAACGCTGCACCCTGCACTGCGTCCACAGGCCTTGCCACTTACTACATCCGTCCTCGACGGACCCCGCGGGGTTAGAACCCTAACGGACGTAGCGACTTTTTAGATAACTTCTTTAACTGGACCGCGCGGGATTAGCCGAGCGGTCTTAGGCGCTGCAGTCATGGACTGTGCGACTGATCCCGGCGGAAGTTCGAGTCCTCCCTCGGGCATGGGTGTGTGTGCTTGTCCTTAGGATAATTTAGTTTAACTAACGTGTGAGCTTAGGGACTGATGACCTTAGCAGTTAAGTCCCACAAGATTTCACACACAGTTGAACAGTTGATCTTTAACTGGCGTTTGGGAACGTACCACTGTGTACGTACCATTATGATACAGTTGGTACGTCCGATGACTGGAAAGTACTCTGTAAGGCCTACAGAACGCCTAATAATGATAGTAACTTTTGGGCGTATGCCTTCAAGGTCTTTATTTGCTGTTGCAGACTATATGGAGATGAGTGCGATTAAAAAGGCCTAACGTAAAAAAGAACTATACTAAAACCAAAATAAAATATTTTACCTAAAGAGCCTCTCTCTCTCTCTCTCTCTCACACACACACACACACACACACACACACACACACACACACACACACACACTCACACACACACACACACACACACACACACACACACACACACACACTCACACACACACACACAAACACACAGAAAAAAATTGTATCCTACATCGTTAGCGTACTAAACTACGGACGTAGGTGATCCGGAAAATATACGAACTTTCTGTCCTCGGTGTAGTACATGGAACTGCTTATCGGATCTTAATCCTTACTAGAAGGAATCTAAAGTAGTCAGTTGGCTCCACTTACTCCTTCACAATTTTCTTCTCTAACATTTTACCCAAACGTGTTTGGTTGGTTCGTTGATTTTTTTTTCCTGGAGGGGGGAGGGGGGAGGGATTGAACAACGATGCCATCGGTTCCATCGAATTAGGGAATGATGGGATGGTGGGGAAGGAAGTCGACCGTGCTCTTTCAAAGGAACCATCCCAGAATTCGCCTGAAGAAATTTAGGGAAATACCCAAATCAGGATGGCCGGACTCGGGTTTGAGCCGTCGTCCTCCCAAATGCGAGTCCAGTGTGCTAACCAGTCCGCTACGTCGCTCTGTCAAACGCATTTCAGTACGTTAATTTCATCATCATCGGTGTCGTAGTTTTGTTTTACATCCAAAACCTTTAAATACATTCGAATAATGTCGAAAACCCGTGTCTTATTGTTTTTTATTGCAGTATTGCGCTAATTCCAAGTTAACTGTTATTGTAAGACATAATAGGTTTTGTCTCGGCAGCAGGTCATCTTGGTTGGCGTGTTCATCAGGAAAATACGAAAGAAATAATGAAAATTCGCTTCCACTATATGTGTTCTATGATCCTTATTACTGTATGAGTGTGAAGAGAACAACGTTGACAAAAAGATCGTAAGTACATTTTATAGTACATTCACGCTGTTAGTTCTGCAGCAAGTCTAATGTATGACATGTGAGCGCTTCTTCGTGTTATTAAGACTTGCGTTGCCTCTTTAAAAGTAGTAATTATAACACATCTCCGTGTCCGTTTTAGGACATCATCATTTAGTGTAAAGGAACATCATAGTATATATCATATAGCACACACCGAAGACTATACTAGCTCGACTTCCATAATTTTCACCTAAAGCATTTAGCAGCTCAAGAATTATGACGTTTTTGGAAAATGAACATCTCCTCTACAAAATTCAACATGGATTCTGCAGCTGGCCTAGGTGGCCGAGCGGATCTAGGCGCTACTGTCTGCAACCGCGCGACCGCAACGGTCGCAGGTTCGAATCCTGCTTTGGGCATGGATGTGTGTGATGTTCTTAGGTTAGTTAGGTTTAAGTAGTTCTACGTTCTAGGGGACTGATGACCTCAGATGTTAAGTCCCATACTGTTCAGAGCCATTTGAACCATTTTTTTGGATTCCGTAAACAGAGATCCTGCAAAACTGAGCTCGCTCTGTTTTCACATGAGATCCACGGCGCCCTGGACAACGCCGCTCAGGTTGATTCCGTGTTCCTTGATTTCAGTAAGTCATTTCACACCGTCCCGCATTGGCGTTTAATGAAACAATACGAGCTTACAGAGTATCGGAGCAGACCTGCGATTGGATTCAATTCTTGCAGATAGAAATCGGTCTTAATGGAACTAAATCGACAAATCCGGAGTACCACATGGATGTGTGATAGGTCCGTTGCTGTTTACAATGTATATAAATGATCTACTAGAAAGCGTCGGATGCTCTCTTTGGCTGTTCACAGATGATGCAGTTGTCTATACCAAAGTAGCAGCGCTAGAAGATAGTAAGAATTTGCAGAACGACCTGCAAAGAATTGATGAATTGTGCAGACCCTGAACGTAAATAAATGTAACATATTGCGCATACATAGGAAGAAAGAAATCCACTACACTATTAATGACGAACAGCTGAGACAGTGTCTGCCGTAAAATATCTAGGCGTAACTATCCAGAGCGGCCTTAAGGGGAATGACCATATAAAACATATATGGGAAAAGCACACACCAGAATCAGATTCAGCGTAAGAATCTTAAGGAAATGTAACTCGTCCACGAAAGAAGTGGCTTATAAGGCGCTTGTTCACCCGATTCTTGAGTATAGTTCATCTATCTGGGGTCCTAATCAGGTAGCACTGATAGAAGAGATAGAGAAGATCCAACGAAGAGCGGCGCGTTTCGTCACGGGATCGTTTAGCTGGCGAGAGAGCGTTACGGAAATGATAAACAAACTCCACTGGCAGGCGTTACAAGACAGGCGCTCTGCATCACGGAGAGACTTACTATTAAAATTTCGGGACAGCACTTTTCAGGAGGAGTCGGACAACACATTATTTCCCCTCACATATATTTCACGTGTTGACCACGAGGAGAAAAATACGAGAAATTAGAGCCAATTCAGAGGCTTACCGACAATCATTCTACCCACGCACTATTCGCGAGTGGGACAGGGTTGGAGGGATCAGGTAGAGGTACCGAAAGTACCCTCCGTCACACACTATTAGGTGGCTTGCGGAGTATGATGTAGGTATAGATGCGAGGAGAATCCCGCTGACAGAAGATTAATATACGGAGTAAAGCTGGCGTGTAAGACGAGCTTCGACTTCCCAGATATTGATTTTCCCGTTTAGACTTATACCTTACCTCTGAGAATGTCTAGTGTTCCAGTTGTTGCATAATTACATGCATTGTTAATTTTTAGATTCTAGTGGTGATGAAGTATTTTCTTATCCCTCTTTTGGTTCGCCTTTCCGGTTTTCCGCTTGTTTACGCCTTCTGGTGGAGCGTCTTCCGATGTCACCGTCTCCCTGAGACTCCAGACCAGCGGAAGGACGCGGGGCAGGCAGAGCTATGCTAACAAGCGATCCGATAAGGCACTGCCGGACCTCCCACGTGGCGGAGTCCACGCTCTGTCACTTCCAGTCGATCACAGGATCGATAATGTAATCGGTCGCTCTCGTCGTCGGACGATACAAGGGTCGAGATAGCAGGCGGGCTCTGCAGGTGAGCGAGGAGGCAGGCATACGAGAAACGACGCTGTCCCACGATCCCACGCCGTGCACGCACACACACACACACACACACACACACACACACACACACACAAACACTCGCGCGCGTTCATTGATACATACATTGTCTTCAGGTCCCATAACACATACCGAATGCTGCAGCCCTGGAGTGCACAATGTCAGTGGTCTGTGTTAGAGCAGTAGATACTGCACTACAATTACCAAGTAATGTTAACAGTATCGATTTGAATCTGTCGAACGGTTTCTATATAATTCAGGAGATTGAGTAATCCATACCTGCCACAGAAAAAAACCATATCTGATGTAAACATCAAATAAAGAGTCTCGATCGCGTTTTCAGATTTTTCATTTGTCAGCAACCTGTTTCGGCCCTTTCGTCAGACAATCTGGAGTCTTTTCATCGCCATTGAGGCTGCAGGTGACGACGGACGGACCGAGATCCTTAGAAGTATGGTTTCTACCGCAGTGACTGGTTCGCACGTCACACTGTTTACGAAATGGACGGGCGTAGAATTCCTATATTAGCTGTATTAAAAACGTACATTTGCTCCCCTTACGCTAGCTATGTTTTTCTGCCTGTAGTAAATATAAATAGAAACTTCAATACCCGTGGACACTTTAAAAAGGCAAAAAGAAACGTATCGTGTCCTGTCAGTAGGGACATCGGCTTGGAAAAGCTCCATTATAAACAGTGCGGCACAAAGTTGAAACTTCTTCATTTAATTTTTACTTCATCTGTTGAGTGAAACTGACGTTCTGTCACTTACCTTGTCTTATCATTTCAACACTGACCTACAGAATTTGCCCTGACCAACAGAACTCAAACTTTTCCTATCAATTAATTACTCACAATATTCAAGGATAACGCGATCTGACTGCTTTAATATTGATAACCTGACTTCAAATAATCAATAGAAAAGAATGGCCCTGAAACAATAGAAATCCTGACAGTAACCTATACATTTTATAAGTCATATACTTCACAAAAATCTTCGTTAGCCGAACTACAGCAATGCCGCAAGCACCAATACTGCCAGCTAAATAAAATACTGTAAATACTGAAGGCTCTAACTGCTGATGGGCATGCGGTCAGCAAAGGAAAGATTTTGTTGCAAAGCAAACAATGCATTTTTACCTTAATAATGTGACATACATCTCAAAAAAATATATTATCGTCCGTGGCAATCAGTTCAAAAAACTATATAAACATGACTAATATTCAATCTCCAAGTCGGACACGTTCAGATCGTCCGCTCGCGCTAGTACTGCAAACCTCCAACACTGCTAATTACTAACCTCTAACATCCACCACTGTTGATTACTCACTCCCAACTTCCGTCACTGCTGGCTCCAGCTGCTAGTCCGACCAGCCACAGAGTCTGTACAGAGTGAGCATAACGCTGTCAGAGTTACTAATGCAGAGCGCTATATAGTGCTGCCGACATACAAACACATAAACAGCCAACTTACGAAGTCATACTTGATCACTGTTCCTATTCAGCAGCAACGTCCTTAAAACATGTGAAATAGCAAACTTCAAACAAGAAAGTGCAAAATATCTAAATGCAAGTAGTGCAAGCTGTTTTCTAGATTTAGCCAATCGAAAACTTCATCCCTCAGAAAGAGTGGACTTACATTTGCATAAAATTGAATGTTACGTTATATGCTTTTATTTAAGTAATAATAAATTAGCAGAACCTATTAGAAAACACAAAGGTTAGTAATGAAAGTGTTTGGAACCTGTGAGGCTGTAACTAGCAATAAATTACCCACTACCCTCACTGTTCTGTTTTTACTTTTCGGGGCGGAGATCCGATGGCACCTCCTCAAGTTCATCATTGATTAATTCACTCAGGTTTATATATAGGGCAGCTATACCTCTGACCGAACACGCAGAGCTGCCGTGCCGGCATACCTATTCCGCTATAGTGACAATGACTGTTAAGTAGCCATACTTCACATTTTACAGTCAACTGAAAGCTTTAATCGTACATATTAACTGACGTTTGTTGTTGTTGTGGTCTTCAGTCCTGAGACTGGTTTGACGCAGCTCTCCATGTTACCCTATCCTGTGTGTAGCTTCTTCATCTCCCAGCACCTGTTGCAACCTACATCCTTCTGAGTCTGCTTAGTGTATTCATCTCCTGGTCTCCCTCTACGATTTCTACCCTCCACGCTGCCCTCCAATGATAAATTTGTGATCCCTTGATGCCTCAGAACTTGTCCTACTAAGCGGTCCCTTCTTTTTCTCAAGTTGTGCCACAACGTTTAATTGTAACAAATTGTATTAAGAACATTGCACTTGTTATAGACCCTCATTGAGCCGTTTCCCTTGAAACTGCATGCTTTCACAATACACAAATTACAATAATTATTTAACCACCAATATGACGTTTCCCGTCACTTTATTACAACAAATCATAAAATAACGACGGGTTTTCGAGAGATCCTGAATTTTGTGATGCTTACAAACGGCATATAAACATATCAGGTTCAACGTCTCGGGAGTCCATACTGAACAGAGATGGCGTGCGCCTGACGTAGATGCGTTCTTCCATCTCATTGCTCGACGTTGAAACGCGCGTTCAGTATATCTCTCATGATAGGTACTGTTCTGAACGTTTGAAACGACTCCCCAGCGTGCTTTTTCCGCACCATAACGTCAGAAACTCGGCACGCTCAACGTTCGAATGCACGGTCCGTGTGCCAGCGGCTTTACCACTACCCGAAGCAAACTCCAAGGACGAGACAGAAGTGACGTTTCAAACTCTGCAGCTGGCGTGCAAATGGCGTTTTTCTCTGAAAAATTGCATTAGTGTGTAAGTGTAAAATCTACATCTACATGTACATTTATACTCCGCAAGCCACCCAACGGTGTTTGGCGGAGGGCACTTTACGTGCTACTGTCATTACCTTCCTTTCCTGTTCCACTCGTGTATGGTTCGCGGAAAGAACAACTGCCGGAAAGCCTCCGTGCTCGCTCGAATCTCTCTAATTTTACATTCGTGAACTCCTCGGGAGGTATAAGTAGGGGGAAGTCATACATTCGATACCTCATCCAGAAACGCACCCTCTCGAAACCTGGACAGCAAGCCATAGAGCGCCTCTCTTGCAGAGTCTGCCACTTCAGTTTGCTAAACATCTCCGTAACGCCATCACGCTTGCCAAATAACCTTGTGACGAAACGCGCCGCTCTTCTTTGGATCTTCTCTATCTCCTCTGTCAACCCGACCTGGTACGGATCCCACACTGATGATCAATACTCAAGTACAGGTCGAACGAGTGTTTTGTAAGCCACCTCCTTTGTTCAAAAATGTTCAAATGTGTGTGAAATCTTATGGGACTTAACTGCTAAGGTCATCAGTTCCTAAAGTCCCTAAGCTTACACACTACTTAACCTAAATTATCCTAAGGACAAACACACACACCCATGCACGAGGGAGGACTCGAACCTCCGCCGGGACCAGCCGTACAGTCCATGACTGCAGCGCCTCCTTTGTTGATGGACTACATTTTCTAAGGACTCTCCCAATGAATCTCAACCTGGCACCCGCCTTACCAACAATTAATTTTATATGATCATTGCACTTGAAATCGTTCTGTACGCATACTCCCAGATATTTTACAGAAGCAACTGCTACCAGTGTTTGTTCTGCTATCATATAATCATACAATCCTGTGCGAAATAGATAACTTTCCTGCGCGGAGATATAACGGCAGTGCTCGCGAATGGTGGAAAGTGAGGCCAGGTGGGGGGCTATGAATGGCGCTTTGCGCGCCGCGCGGTTTCGGCAGCCTTCCGGCGCGGCGCCGGCAGCGCCCACGGAACCGCTTTGTGCGCCGTCCTTGGGCGCGCCTCCCGTAATGTGATTCGTCACAAAGCCCAGTGTGCCCCCGCCTTAATGGCGCCATTGTGTTCCCGCCGTGGATTCCTCCGCGCGGACGCCGGCGCTGTCCACTAAGTGCGCACATCCTGGGCCCACGGAGGCACCGCAGCCCGCTGATTCCGACACCCGATAGCATCATCATCATTAAGTAGCTCATCCTCTTCCTTATTTTGCCAATAACTTAATTGTAACGCCAATCTGTTGATTGCACGGTCGAGTCAATGAAATTTCGCTACGTGCTCTGCGGTTCACTGGCCTCCGTAGACGAAAAGACTAATGAGGCGATGTTACGGCTGCAGGCAGTCGTTGCTCAATAATTCAAAAACAGTCTTAATCGCATTTATGATTATTATACCGCCAACCGGTTTCAACCCGACGTAGGCGTCATCTTCTGGGCGTTTACACCATTGGTCGACTGCTGGTGGTGTCAGTCCTGTCTACAAAACGACAGGAAACTATCAATGTAAACAGGAGTGACACCACCAGCAGTCGACCAATGGTGTAAACACCCAGAAGATGACCCCTACGTCGGGTTAAAACCGGTTGGCGGTATAATAATAATAAATTCGATTAAGACTGTTTTTGAATAGTTGATTAATCGTACTAATCGCTGCTTCATTTCTACAACGATCTTGTCCAAAAAGTCATTCCTCATACTGTTGATAGTGGTTATTTGGCCAGAGAGAAATCTGCAGTTAAATCCCAAATCTGTCTCATGTGACATCATTCATTCTGGTATCTTCATGGGACGGACTGATTCACCTGACGTAGGCTATGGTCCAGCACTCTTCCTTCTTTACATTCTCATAATTATCCACCACATCGTAAATACGTGAGGCAATACTGACCTTACGACTTATATTAGAAGAAAGATTAAGGAAAGGCAAACCTATGTTTCTAGCATTTGTAGACTTAGAGAAAGCTTTTGACAGTGTTGACTGGAATACACTCTTTCAAATTCTAAAGGTGGCAGAGGTAAAATACAGGGAGCGAAAGGCTACTTACAATTTGTACAGAAACCAGATGACAGTTATAAGAGTCGAGCGGCATGAAAGGGAAGCAGTGGTTGGGAAGGGAGTAAGACAGGGTTGTAGTCTCTCCCAGATGTTATTCAATCTGTATATTGAGCAAGCAGTGAAGGAAACAAAAGAAAAATTCGGAGTAGGTATTAAAATCCATGGGGAAGAAATAAAAACTTTGAGGTTCGCCGATGACATTGTCATTCTGTCAGAGACAGCAAGGGACTTGGAAGAGCAGTTGAATGGAATGGACATTGCCTTGAGAGGAGTATATAAGATGAACATCAACAAAAGCAAATCGAGGATAATGGAATGTAGTGAAATGAAGTCGGGTGATGCTGAGGGAATTAGATTGGGAAATGAGACACCTAAAGTAGTAAAGGAGTTTTGCTATTTGGGGTGCAAAATAACTGATGATGGTCGAAGTAGAGAGGTTATAAAATGAGACTGGCAATGGCAAGGAAAGCGTTTCTGAAGAAGAAAAATTTGTTAACATCGAGTATAGATTTAAATGTCAGGAAGTCTGTTCTGAAAGTATTTGTAAGGAGTGTAGCCATGTATGGAAGTGAAACATGGGCGATAAATAGTTTGGACAAGAAGAGAATAGAAGCTTTCGAAATGTGGTGCTACAGAAGAATGCTGAAGATTAGATGGGTAGATCACATAACTAATGAGGAGTTACTGAATACAATTGGGGAGAAAAGAAGTTTGTTGCACAACTTGACTAGAAGAAGGGATCGGTTGGTAGGACATGTTCTGAGGCATCAAGGGATCACCAATTTAGTATTGGAGGGCAGCGTGGAGGTTAAAAATGATAGAGGGAGACCAAGAGATGAATACACTAAGCAGATTCAGAAGGATGTAGGTTGCAGTAGGTACTGGGAGATGAAGCAACTTGCACAGGATAGAGTAGCATGGAGAGCTGCATCAAACCAGTCTCAGGACTGAAGACCACAACAACAACATCGTAAACACAACACTATACTGGAGAAGCTCTCGTCAGGCGTCCAGACGATACACAGTACACTTGAAGTACTATGCTGAAGTTAGAAGAGAGGTCCTACCGTGGTGATCCATTTTGTCTCCTAAACCAGGATGAGAGTAGATATGTTTTCGGTATGGCGACTGACTGCAAGTCTGTGGACTGAGTAACTGTCTGAATGGCGATATCTGTACCCCGTTGTGACATCATTTATAACTCGTTGACGCAGTGTTTACGAGTTATCTGCAGGCCGACATTTTGCAGAGGACAAATTACATTGGAAACAAAATCACGAGGTTCGAGTTCTCCCTCGGTCATGTGTGTTTGTCCTTCGGATAATTTAGGTTAAGTAGTGTGTAAGTTTAGGGACTGATGACCTTAGCAGTTAAGTCCCATAAGATTTCACACACATTTAAACAACAAAATCACGATGTTTGGTATTAAGCCTACGGATCACGTGAACTGTTAACTAAGCCGACGGTTCACGTGAACCGTTATCTGATAATTCCGGCCAGGCTTTTGGAAGGCCGCCTCGGCTGAAGGCGAATATCGGTTTTTTTCGCCTAACGTTTTTCCAAATAAATTCCGAATATAAGTTAACCCTCTCCTTGAAACCCACAGTGTAGCCGGCCGGAGTGGCCTAGTGGTTCTAGGCGCTACAGTCTGGAACCGCGCTGGCGCTGCGGTCGCAGGTTCGAATCCTGCCTCAGGGATGGGTGTGTGTGATGTCCTTAGGTTAGTTAGGTTTAAGTAGTTCTAAGTTCTAAAGAGGGCTGATGACCTCAGATGTTAAGTCCCATAGTGCTCAGAGCCATTTGAACCCACAGTGTAAGTTATCTTGCCCCACAACAAGTATGGCTGTAGCCTTTGGATCAAAAGTGCACACATGGGAAGTCCTGTTCATTTCCTTAACGAGAGGAGAATGAGGCCAGGCGAAAAAGGGAAATCTGCGTGGGTGGTTGCATAGAGTTCATGAAATCCCTTACATTTCAGGTAGAAATTACTGTCACAATGTGTAGAAAATATCTATTTCTTCGGTGGCATCAGATGTTAATCATGTAAGACGAGTTGCGTAGAAGCGTGTCTTGAAACGTTCTCTGAAAATCAAGTAGGAATAATCGAAGGAAAAGAATAGAGCTCGCCGTCCGGTATAATTTGTAGGTGATGGTTCTGTAATACATGTACTAAGCGAAATGCACAGGGGACGAGCTCGAATGGCATATGGGAAGGGGGTTTCACATGTCCCCCAAGCCAAACATATTTGATGATCTTCTTTTGTTTTCTTGTGACAACGATGCCAAAGGCATTTCCAAATGCAGTGACAGGTTTCGACCCGCCACTGATCATCAACACACTTGTCTATAAGCACAGGCTTCAAGCGGTGCTGTAAGGTTCCCGTTGTGTTCTCAACATAAGTACCAGACGTTTGTTGACAATGGAACTTCATGTCACCGCCTCTAAACAGCGCGTTGATGATCAGTGGCTAGTCAAAAGAGGTTACTGTAAATGAAATGCTTTTGTTATCATTGTCGCAGTTGCATGGCCTACATCGACAATGTGTTATTTTACCAATATTTGGAGGTATCATTGTTTCCTTAAATTACTTCAACTGAATTCTGCGGCAGTCGCTTCACTACGGCACGGACAATTCCATCCCTCAACTGCTCCAACTCTAGTTAATGCTCTCTGTTGCCTCTATCTCGTCGGGGCATTTAACGTTCCATCATTCAATGAAATATCTATTTTCACAAAATCAACGGTAGCTATATTAAGAGTTAACGATGATAAGATAAAACGAAGTAATAGTATAAGCAACGGATGTCTAACTCAGATTTTTGACTTCCATGATCGTTATTCTGCTACCTTTGCGTGTGAAACTATTTCCTTTATTCCATGACCGTGCGGTCCGGCCGGTTGTAGAGTTCGCATTTCTGTGTAGCCAAGTCCCAACGAGTTGGAAAAGAGGCAGGGAGAATCCCAACTAATAATACTTGCAAGAGAACAACGAGGTAAATCCTCCTGAAACAAGTGTGCTTAACCGGGAGATTGCGCTAGTTTCAATTTGTTTCTTGGGTGGTCTTTCCCAGAGATAAACGTAAACGCCTAACGTGTTTGTATGTAAATCCTAGTGAGTGTAGCAGAGTCCAGACGACGACCTTTCCGACACTTATATCAGTGATGGGATGAGATTATTTTTTCAGTCCTTTTCATTCGCCCTATTCTAGAGATCGACACCTTTCCGGCATCTGCAGTGAGCTGAGAGTAGGGCAGAGTGGTTTTCACTAGAGCGTATTTGGGACGGCAATTCTCGTTCCACCACTTACCTCACTACCAAGGAAACCTTCCAAAAGGCTTTGTCGTAACTGGGAGAAGAAACCTCTTCTTGTTTCCTACAAGAACCCAGACATGAATATGAACGCCTAATCTGTGGATGTATGTGTATATTTGTTTGTGGGCCTAGCGGTGTAAGAAATGTATACCTGTGTAATTTTCTCGTACTAGCGCTTTTTTACTGCCATAATCGCTCCCATTATAATCACACTCTCGGCTCAGATGGTCGCCAGACTTTCCGACATCATATTTATCTTTTTGTACGATCACAATTTCAAAATCGACCGTGTTGATATAATATTTGATTAAATGTATGCTTACACCCACATGTAATGCGAAATTGATCACTATATTTCGCTAGAGGAGGAGTCAGTTTAAAAGGAGGACAGGAATATTATTTTGTCAGCAAGGAAACAGTAACAACGGAATAGGACAGATTAGTGGCTCCAAATGGGGACCAGTCATCGGGTTTTACCAGAGTAGTGAATCCATCAGCGACATTTCAATCCTTCTAAAGCCGCTACTGTCGGTGATGTGACTGTGAAGTGGAAATACGAAGAAAAAATTACAGCTGAACACAGACGAGGTAGACTTCATGCATCGAGGGACAAGGACCAACGCGCAATGCTGAGGGTGGCTGTAAAAAAATCGGATAAAATCTACGAAAGGAATTGCTGTAGTGCTACCAGCAGTCCACCTAGCACAGTGGTTGGTGGCAGGGATTTAAAAAGAATGGGGTAGTATGATCGGGCAACTACTCATGAAGAACCCATTTGCGATGTCAGTACTAAGGGACGCTTGGAGTGGTGCAAAAAGAGGAAGACCACTGGACATTGGATGACTGGAGAGGAGTGGCTTTGAGTCTTGAACGACACTATTCCTCGTGGCAATCCGATGGCAGGATTTGGGTTTGCCGAATATCTCCAGAAAGTTTCCTGCCATCATGTGTATTGCCAAACGTGAAGTACGAAGAAGTTGGTGTTACGGTGTGGAGATGTTTTTCGTGATAAGGGGGTGGTCCCCTTGCTGTTGTTGTTGTTGTTGTTGTTGTTGTGGTCTTCAGTCCTGAGACTGGTTTGATGCAGCTCTTCATGCTACTCTATCCTGTGCAAGTTTCTTCATCTCCCAGTACCTACTGCAGCCTACATCCTTCTGAATCTGTTTAGTGTATTCATCTCTTGGTCTCTCTCAACGATTTTTACCTTCCACGCTGCCCTAAACTGGTGATCCCTTGATCCCTCAGAACATGTCCTACCAACCGATCCCTTCTTCTAGTCAACTTGTGCCACAAATTTCTCTTCTCCCCATTTCTACTCAATACCTCTTCATTAGTTATGTGAGCTACCCATCTAATCTTCAGCATTCTTACGTAGCACCACATTTCCAAAGCTTCTATTCTCTTCTTGTTTAAACTATTTATTGTCCATTATTCACTTCCATACATGGCTACACTCCTTACAAATACTTTAAGAAATGACTTCCTGACATTTAAATCTATACTCGATGTTAACAAATTTTTCTTGTTCAGAAACGCTTTCCTTGCCATTGCCATTCTACATTTTATATCCTCTCTACTTCGACCATCACCAGTTATTTTGCTCCCCAAATAGCAAAACCCCTTTACTACTTTAAGTGTCTCATTTCCTAATCTAATTCACTTAGCATCACCCGACTTAATTCGACTACATTCCATTATCCTCGATTTGCTTTTGTTGATGTTCATCTTATACCCTCCTTTCAAGACACTGTCCATCCCGTTCAACTGCTCTTTCAAGTCCTTTGTTGTCTCTGACAGAATGACAATGTCATCTGCGAACCTCAAAGTTTTTATTTCTACTCCATGGATTTTAATAACTACTCCGAATTTTTCTTTTGTTTCCTTTACTGCTTGCTCAATATACAAATTGAATAACATGGGGGATAGGCCACAACCCTGTCTCACCCCCTTCCCAACCACTGCCTCTCTTTCATGCCCCTCGACTCTGCCATCTAGTTTCTGTACGAATTGTAAATAATAATAATAATAATAGTAATTGGTCCCCTTATTACGCTTAAAAAATCGGAAAGTGGGGCGTGGTATGAAAGCATTTTCCAGCATTCTGTACTGTGTACAGTAGAGGAACAGTTCGGAAACGACGATGTTTCTTTTTTTTATCAGTATGTCAATGCACACTGTCGTAAAGCAGAATCTGTGGGGCAGTGGTGTTTGGGCGATAACTTTCCGGAAGTAGACTGGGCGGCCCAGAGTCCCGACTTGAACGCAACGGAAAATCTTTTGATGAATTAGAACGGCGACTTCACTCCAGACTCCACCGTCCGACGTCACTACCTTCTGTGGCTTTAGCTGTTGAGGAAGAATGTGCTGCCATTCCTCAATAAACTTTGAGAACACTTCCTTTGTTATAAAGATGGTTTCTGGATAGAGCATACATTGTTCTAATCACGCTGCTATTGCTCGCAGTGTAATTATCTACGTCAGATCTTAGCTGACGATAGTTACACCATCACTGCACTTTGCTCCGTACAATACTATGTGAGAGCAGTGTTCCACTTCGTGAAACTGTGTGGTGATCCAGAGTGCTGCCCACTGCTGCTTTTCGGGAAGTGATGCAATCGCAGAGTGGTTAATTATTGACACGCCGCGGAGGACATCTCATCAGGCCGCTTTCTCGCGGCTGGCGGCGCGCGGGCTTCCACATTCTCCTTCGGGGCCTGATTGAAAAATTACGTAAGGCGCCTGCAGCCGTGCCGGCCCGGGCCGGCGCTGACGCGGCAGCTTTACAGCTCGCCAGACGAGTAGAACGTCGACGGCGGCGCGGCGAGCATGCTAATGCGGGCGCCTTGCGCAATGGCGCGCTCCCGAACGCCTTATGTGAAAAAGCCAACGTCCGATGTCCTCGCAGGAATGTAGGAGACTCCAAACGGCATCGGCGACCCGGCTGGCCAGAAGCCGTTTCTGGCTGCCGCAACGTCGGAGAGCTCCGTTTGCCGCCGCGCTAGCGCTCGGACTGCGCCCATTAAACTTAATTGAAATTACGCCGAGTGCGATTGGCATCTGCCGCGCCGCGGTGCGCGGCGAGGGGGACTGAAATACGCTGTGTGAGAACACGAACAAAAGTTCTGACCGGTCGGCGAACAACTGATTCGACGTCGAGGAGGGACAGATCTACCAAACAAGCGAAATAGAAATGGTAATTAAGGAGCGGAAAGCGCTGCGCTAACTTCCAGTCGAATGACGTTCCGGTAACGCGGTACGACTGCCAGTTGCCTCACACGGCCATCTGCTAGAAAAACAAGTGGCTTGCAGTTTGCTGCCTTCTTTTTTGACCTTATGGTGATCGTTAGGCAAAACGTAAAGTCTGCAGTAAGCAGGTTCATAAGTGTGGAGAAGTAATTTCCTGTCAACAATCGACACTAACCTAAGGTTAACAAAAATAGAAGGACAAATTTCACTACACTCATAGTCGTTTCATAAATACAGAAACTCTTCCGGAGTGATAAACAGGTTGGTAGATCAACGGAAGAAGATTACCACAACTGTGATCCAACCCATATTCTTCTTTACGAAGATCTCAGTTTCTTGCCTTTGTAGCACCTCCTCCGAGTGAAAAGCAACTACACTCCTAGAAATTGAAATAAGAACACCGTGAATTCATTGTCCCAGGAAGGGGAAACTTTATTGACACATTCCTGGGGTCAGATACATCACATGATCACACTGACAGAACCACAGGCACATAGACACAGGCAACAGAGCATGCACAATGTCGGCACTAGTACAGTGTATATCCACCTTTCGCAGCAATGCAGGCTGCTATTCTCCCATGGAGACGATCGTAGAGATGCTCGATAGGGTAGTTGACTTACACCTTCTAGAGCACTTTGGGTGGCACGGGATACATGCGGACGTGCATTGTCCTGTTGGAACAGAAAGTTCCCTTGCCGGTCTAGGAATGGTAGAACGATGGGTTCGATGACGGTTTGGATGTACCGTGCACTATTCAGTGTCCCCTCGACGATCACCAGAGGTGTACGGCCAGTGTAGGAGATCGCTCCCCACACCATGATGCCGGGTGTTGGCCCTGTGTGTCTCGGTCGTATGCAGTCCTGATTGTGGCGCTCACCTGCACGGCGCCAAACACGCATACGACCATCATTGGCACCAAGGCAGAAGCGACTCTCATCGCTGAAGACGACACGTCTCCATTCGCCCCTCCATTCACGCCTGTCGCGACACCACTGGAGGCGGGCTGCACGATGTTGGGGCGTGAGCGGAAGACGGCCTAACGGTGTGCGGGACCGTAGCCCAGCTTCATGGAGACGGTTGCGAATGGTCCTCGCCGATACCCCAGGAGCCACAGTGTCCCTTATTTGCTGGGAAGTGGCGGTGCGGTCCCCTACGGCACTGCGTAGGATCCTACGGTCTTGGCGTGCATCCGTGCGTCGCTGCGGTCCGGTCCCAGGTCGACGGGCACGTGCACCTTCCGCCGACCACTGGCGACAACATCGATGTACTGTGGAGACCTCACGCCCCACGTGTTGAGCAATTCGGCGGTACGTTCACCCGGCCTCCCGCATGCCCACTATACGCCCTCGCTCAAAATCCGTCAACTGCACGTACGGTTCACGTCCACGCTGTCGCGGCATGCTACCAGTGTTAAAGACTGCGATGGAGCTCCGTATGCCACGGCAAACTGGCTGACACTGACGGCGGCGGTGCACAAATGCTGCGCAGCTAGCGCCATTCGACGGCCAGCACCGCGGTTCCTGGTGTGTCCGCTGTGCCGTGCGTGTGATCATTGCTTGTACAGCCCTCTCGCAGTGTCCGGAGCAAGTATGGTGGGTCTGACACACCGGTGTCAATGTGTTCTTTTTTCCATTTCCAGGAGTGTATATGTGCTCTGCATGTATATGACGAGTACATATCTGTCAGTTTTTGGTGGCACAATTTCTTTGTATATTACCTAATGACGCAGAGATGCTGCATAAGCAAGACTTGTTTCATTGTAACAGAATTTGTCCTTCGGACTAAGGTAATGAATACTTCAGCAAATGGATATCAAACTTCTGGACACCACAAGACCACAAGCAAATACTTTATGACTGACAAAGGGACGAGAGTGGAGAACAGATCCTACCCATTCATCCGCCGTCCTTATGCCCGAAGCTTCGTTTCGTGCCTAATAAAACAAACAAAGAAAATTCACGACAAAAAGATAATGCTAACTACAGCTGCGATTTATTGTATATTATGGGTTTATTCGTCGCTAATGAGACGTAAACAAAGATTGTCTTCCACTGTCCAGAGCAACTGTGCAGGGAAATCGTAGAGCTTACACTAACATCCAGAAACTCTTGTCACTGCAAGAACTTTATTTAGAGCTATCATGAAGCATTACTTTATTTTTCGAAGTGGTGGTGCCGGCCGGGGTGGCCGAGCGGTTCTAGGCGCTACAGTCTGGAACCGCGCGACCGCTGCGGTCGCAGGTTCGAATCCTACCTCGGGCATGGATGTGTGTGATGTCCTTAGGCTAGTTAGGTTTAAGTACTTCCACGTTCTAGGGGACTGATGACCATAGATGTTAAGTCCCATAGTGCTCAGAGCCATTTGAACCATTTGAACCATAATTACGTACGTGGAAGATCATCGGCCGCATAGTAAACAAACAATTATTAACAGATTTCGAATAAGTGCGCTATAATATGACTATGTAGTGCGTAAGAAAAAGTATAGACACCCAAGGGAAGATAAGGCGCACTTGTTACAAAAACTGGTGGATGCTCGAAACGATTTGCAGGACGTCCATGATAATGACCTACTACGTTATGCACATTATATTGCGCCCGACATAGATTTCAGTGATTTCAAGTGAAGCAGCGGTTGGTTGCATAACTCCAGAGAGTGCTACAGAATTGGAAGATGCAAGTTCACGAAATTTCAAACAAAGCGTCAACTTAACGATGCAGAGCATACTATGGAATCGGCCCGAAAATTTGTAGATGAGATAAACAAACTTACCCCACTGTTCAGTAGGGAATTTATTTTCAACTCCGACGAATCGCGATTTGAAGAGGAAACGCATTTGAAAGGAACCCTGGAAATTAGAGGTACCAAGAAAGTTGTGTCACGATCACGTAACATCAGTTCCCATTGAAACGTCCTATTTGAACAATTGGCTCTGAGCACTATGGGACTCAACTTCTGAAGTCATGAGTCCCCCTTTGAACAATTATACATGACTGTGCTTAAACTGACACACATTATTTTTTTAGTGGAACGCAATCTGACTTTCAGTAATCCGTACAAAAGAATTGTCCTGACTACATTAACCTATACCTTTCACAGATCACTTTCCTCACAAAAATCTTCGTTACTCGAACTACTGCAATACAGCGAACGCCACTACTGCCAGCTAAATAAAAGATTCAAACTACGGAAGGCACTAACTACTGATAGGCATAGTTAGCAAAGAAAGATTTTGATAGAGAACAAACAATGTATTTACCTCAATAGTGTTCAAAAGTCATAATGTATGTAGCAGTTCATGACATCCAGGCTTACAAATTTCAAAACTCCGCCATCTCTCTCCCCACATCCACAACTGCTGGCGGCTCACCTCCAACTGCGCAACTCTACGCGCTGTTAACATCCAGTTGCCCAACACTACAATGGCAGACAACAATGCAAACTAGCCACAGACTGCACACAGCACAGCCAGTGATTTTCATACAGAGCGCTACGTGGCGTTACCAATATAAAAACCTAAACAGCCTACTTACGCCCTAACACATTCGTATACAATTAAGCGGACTGTTAACGTGGGTGATAAATTGCCTGGAAAGTTAGTTGCTGGGCCGGCCTGTGTGGCCGGGCGTCTCTAGGCGCTACAGTCCGGAACCGCGTGACCAGTAAGGTCGCAGGTTCGAATCCTGCCTCGGGCATGGATGTGTGTGATGTCCTTTGGTTAGTTAGGTTTAAGTAGTTCTACGTTCTAGGGGACTGATGACCTCAGAAGTAAAGTCCCATAGTGCTCAGAGCCATTGGAACCAAAGTTAGTTGTTGTGTTGTGAGAAGTCGGAGGTGCTCTGCCCCCTTCGCCTTGCAAAGACAGTGGGGAATATTTATGTCACAGCGATCAAGAGTAGGAAATTGGGCGAAAGAGAACTACAAGTACGGCATGAGCACCGCTTTTGGCTAATAGTTGATCGAAATAACTTCGTTTTGCTTGATTCCTAGTCTGCGTATAAAAATCGTACTCATTGATAGCAAACTATCCCTCCTGAAAATGCATACCCGTTAGATTCAGTCTCCGTATGTTTTTTTCCATGTCCGTGAAACACATTATCGTACTATCTGCAGCTGCGCTTGAAGGATAGCCAGATTCACGATACGTACCGCGACAGACTGTTTCGCATTCCGTTGCATGCCTCTACATTTCATCAGTTGTCGTCACGCAGTTATACCAGCACGACCCCGTATGCATTCTTTAAGAGTGGATACCTGGCTCAGCGTGCCGCACGGTTAGGAACTCCCAATGAGTTCGCCTTAGATCTTGATGGAGCGAACCTTCGTGATCACTGTGGCCCGGCATGTTTCATTACGTGTTCATGGTGCAAGTTAATGATTTGTTTAGAACGTTTCTTGAATGTCGACGGCGTCTACATACAGTCCATCCCATGAAGGTGGATCTTCACACCTCCCGGACTCTTCATTTTCTGTCGCCCTACTGAAGCACATGATGAGTCATTTTTCCTGTGGCAATTGTTAACACAACACTTTCAAATTAGCGTTACTAAAGATTGAACTTGCAACCTCACAATCAATGGGTTCCCTGTGAGTTTCTCTTATGTCTCTAATTAGCTCATGGCCCGTGGGACGTCAGACACTGATCATTCTTCCAACTACCTTCCTCCCTTCCAATCGTGCATCGCAAACGCCTGACCCTGTCGTAACAGCGCATAGCCGAATGCAGGCGAACTCCTGCCGTGTTGCTGCTGGCAATCGTTGTTTGTACTCTTCGCGCCGGCAGCAGCGACCGCCGTGTAATTTCCGTTCACCGTTAATTAGGCGTTTGCCGCACCTTGCAGCGCACTGCCGTCGGCGACTTTTTCTGCTTTTGTCTCCCTGCGCGTCGTAAAGGCCTCACCGCCACAGACGGCCGCCGCTGCGCCTAATTAGATTTAACGCTGTACTAGCGGGTGCTGCTCTCCGTTCGTGACCGCCGTGGTCTATCGGCTGTACTTTGACAACTGAGGCGGTTCTGCAAGGCGCGGCTGTGATGTCAGCTAATGCCAGACCTCGCAGCTCAACAGACTGAGCGCGTGTCTAAGAACACACGCTGGAACATTTCCATTTCTGTGGTATAATCGTTCCGCTCTATTCAATCACGCTCTACCCCCACAGCCGACACGGATGTAGGAAACTCAGTGTCATGATTGCAACGTACCAGTCTGTAAGCACGTACTGGTGCAAATCCCCGAACGCTTGCCAAAGAATAAGCGCTCCGAAAGTAGATAATCGCACAAACACCTAATTTTGGGGTGAGTCTTCTATCCGTAACTGGTAGAGCAGCCACTATTTCGTAACTTTTCTTCTGAGCGTAGGTTATGGTATCTCACGTACAGCGCAGAAATCTCAGCCGCTATTTGTTGTAAGGTGTTTGGGGTACTTCTTATGTTGCTCAAACGGACAGTTGGTACTCCACACCTTGACACTGGAAAGTGTTATTGCCAATTATTTTGAGTAGAATGTACTGGTTTCATGAGTTTATTTGCTATTAAGTTTACTGTTGCTAGTTGAGCGGCCTCGGAAATCACTCTGCCGCGCTGGATTAGCCGAGCGATCTGAGACGCTGCAGTCATGGACTGTGCGGCTGGTCCCGGCGAAGGTTCAAGTCCTCCCCCGGGCATGGATGTGTGTGTTTGTCCTTAGGATGATTTAGGTTAAGTAGTGTGTAAGCTTAGGGACTGATGACCTTAGCAGTTAAGCCCCATAAGGTTTCACACACATTTGCACATTCTGAAATCACTCTCATCTATTAAATTTCTCGCATTACGACGATAATCACAGCCCACTAGTTGAGCAACATTTAAATATTTAAATAATAAATAATATTTAAATAATAAAGACATGGAACCAAACTGCTGAGGTCATCGGTCCCTAAGCCTACACACTACTTAACTTAAACTAATTTACTGTGCTATTCTGGCCCGTCGGAGGTAAGTAAGAGCCTAATCTATACTTTACATACAGGGGCAATATCGGAATTGTTACACCCCAAAAAGCATTATCGGAAGCATCCTAAGGAACTGCGACTTAGGTAGCAACGAAGTCACTTACTAAGTACCGTTTGTCAGCCTGGGACTCTTACAAACTGGGGTTAAAGGAAGGATTAAATAAATTCAAAGAAGAGTATTACATTCCAGATTGAACCTTTATTTTTTTTAAAAAAAAAAGATCGTCACAGAGAGATTTGGGATTATGCTGTTTTTCTTTTCGTATGCCATCAGCGAACGGGGAAAGTGTGTGGGGATGCATCAGTGCATACAAACCAGCTCTCTCCATTCTTTGACGTCAGAAACGTTTATGCGGACCTCCTTGCTAGATAGAAATAGGTTTCGAATAAAAGCGAAAGCATAAAACCAAATATACTCGTCTTACCCCCTTTCCGCCCGTACTTATTTTCTTCATTCTTGCTTTAATGCCAACAGACTCGTGGAAATGCGGTTCCACCGTATACGTTCTAGCGGAAATGTAGACGCTGCTACATAAAAATGCGAATCAATGTCAAATGGTCAGTACATACAGTTAAGCCAGAATATTGTATGTTTCGGTACGTTTTTTCACTGGTTTTAGACGTAAAGCCAATTTCATTTCGGGACAATCAGACTGACAGACACACTACTGGCCATTAAAACTGATACGTCACGAAGATGATGAGCTACAGACGCGAAATTTAACCGACAGGAAGAAGATGCTGTGATATGCAAATGATTAGCTTTTCAGAGCATTCACACAAGGATGGCGCCGGTGGCGACGCCTACAATGTGCTGACATGAGGCAAGTTTCCAACCGATTTCTCATACACAAACAGCAGTTGACCGGCGTTGCCTGGTGAAACGTTGTTGTGATGCCTCCTGTAAGGAGGAGGAATGTGTACCTCACGTTTCCGACTTTGATAAAGGTCGGATTGTAGCCTATCGCGATTGCGGTTTATCGTATCGCGACATTACTGCTCGCGTTGGTCGAGATCCAGTGACTGTTAGTAGAATATGGAATCGTTGGGTTCAGGAGGGTAATACGGAACGCCGTGCTGGATCACAACGGCCACATATCACTAGCAGTCGAGATGAGAGGCATCTTATCCACATGGCTGTAACGGATCGTTCTACCAAGTCTCGATCCCTGAGTCAACAGATTGGGACGTTTGCAAGACGACCCCCATTTGCACGAACAGTTCGACGACGTTTGCAGCAGCATGGGCTATCAGCTCGGAGACGATGACTGCGGTTGCCCTTGACGCTGCATCACAGACAGGAGCGCCTGCGATGGTGTGCTCAATGACGAAACTGGGTGCACGAATGGCAAGACGTCATTTTTTCGGATGAATCCAGGTTCTGTTTACAGCATCATGATGGTCGCATCCGTATTTGGCGACATCGCGGTGAACGCACATTGGAAGCGTGTATTCGTCATCGCCATACTGGCGTATCACCCGGCGTGATGGTATGGGGTGCCATTGGTTACACGTCTCGATCACCTCTTGTTCGCAGTGACGGCACTTTGAACAGTGGACGTTACATTTCAGATGTGTTGTGACCCGTGACTCTACCCTTCATTCGATCCGTGCGAAATCCTACATTTCAGCAGGATAATTCACGACCGCATGTTGCAGGTCCTGTACGGGCATTTCTGAATACAGAAAATGTTCGACTGCTGCCCTGGCCAGCATATTCTCTAGATCTCTCACCAACTGCAAATGTCTGGTCAATGGTGGCCGAGCAACTGGCTCGTCACAAGACGCCAGTCAATACTCTTGATCAACTGTGGAGTCGTGATGAAGCTGCATGGACAGCTGTAGCTGTACACGTCTTCCAAGCTCTGTTTGACTCAATGCCCAGGCGTATCAAGGCCGTTATTACGGCCAGAGGTGGTTGTTCTGGGTACTGATTTCTCAGGCTCTATGCACCCAAATTGCGTGAAAATGTAGTCACACGTCAGTTCTAGTATAATATATTTGTCCGATGAATACCAGTTTAACATCTGCATTTCTCCTTGGTGTAGCAATTTTAATGGCCAGTAGTGTAATACATACATGATTTTTTATCAAATTCATTTTCCAACGACTCACATAACTATAACGTAAGTGCCCAATTTTATTGAATCATATTTATTTTTAAATGCTCGTATTATTAAAACTAACAAACAACGTGTGCTGTATCAACAGTAAGCTTAAAAAGCTGTTCTTTTTTCTCTTCGTCGTAGCTGCATTGTCACGATCCGTGCAGCTCCCTCCGTTGGAAGTTCGAGTGTGTTGTCCTTAGCAGTTAAACTCAGAAGAGATTCCTGGAGCCACTATGTAGCAATTCTGGACGTGTCGGGTGTCGCATTGTCCTGCTGGACGGGATGCTCAATGGACGTGAATGGATGCAGATCATCAGACAAGATGCTTACGTACGTGTCACCTGTCAGAGTCGTATCTAGACGAATCAGGGGTCCGATATCACTCCAACTGCACACGCTCCAAACCATTACAGAGCCACCACCAGCCTGAGACGTCCCCTGCTGTCATGCATGGTCCATCGATTCATAAGGTTATCTCCATACCCTTATACGTCCATCTACTCGATACAATTTGAAACGAGACTCGTCCGACTAGGCAACATGTTTCCAGTCATCAACAGTCCAATGTCGTTGTTAACGGGCCCAGGCGAGGCGTAGAGCTTTGTCTCGTGCGTTCATCAAGTGTACACTTACGGAAGCCCGTATCGATGTTGTTCCGTTGAATGATTCACACGCTGACGCTTATTGTTGGCCCCACATTGACATCTGCAGGAGTTTGGTGATGGGTTGAACTTCTGTCACGGTGAACGAATCTCTTCGGCCGTCGTTGGTCCCGTTCATGAAAGATCTTTTCCCGGCGACATCGATGTCGGAGGTCTGATATTTTACCCGATTCCTGATATTCACGGTACACTCGTGAAATGGTCGTACGGGAAAATCCCCACTTCATCGCTACGTTGAAGATGCTATGCCCCATGGCTCGTGCGCCGACTGTAACACCGCGTTTAAACTCTCTTAAATCTTGATAACCTGCAACTGTAGCAGCAGTAACCGATCTGAAACCGCGCCAGACACTTGTGGTATTCTATATACGTTGCCGACCGCAGCGCTGTGTTGTGCCTGTTTACCTATCTCTTTGTTTGAATATGCACGCTTATACCAGTTTCTCTGCCGCTTCAATGTGAATCCCGATTCAATAGGCACCACTATTTAACCACTCTAATAAATTTTCATGAGCTATGTCTTTACAAGTAGGTACTTTCAAATCCTGAAGGTGGCAGGGGTAAAATACAGGAAGCGAAAGGCTATTTACAATTTGTACAGAAAGCAGATGGCAGTTATAAGAGTCGAGGGGTATGAAAGGGAAGCAGTGGTTGGGAAGGGAGTGAGACAGGGTTGTAGCCTATCCCCGATGTTATTCAATCTGTATATTGAGCAAGCAATAAAGGAAACAAAAGAGAAGTTCGGAGTAGGTATTAAAATCCATGGAGAAGAAATAAAAACTTTGAGGTTCGCCGCTGACATTGTAATTCTGCCAGAGACAGCAAGGGACTTGGAAGAGGAATTGAACGGAATGGACAGTATCTTGAAAGCCTCCTTTCAACATCAACAAAAGCAAAACGAGGATAATGGAATGTAGTGAAATGAAGTCGGGTGATGCTGAAGTAATTAAATTAGGAAATGAGACAGATAAAGTAGTAAAGGAGTTTTGCTATTTGATGTGCAAAATAACTGATGATGGTCGAAGTAGAGAGGATATAAAATGTAGACTGGCAATGGCAAGGAAAGCGTTTCTGAAGAAGAAAAATTTGTTAACATCGAGTATAGGTTTAAATGTCAGGAAGTCATTTCTTAAAGTATTTGTATGGAGTGTAGCCATGTATGGAAGTGAAACATGGACGATAAATAGTTTAGACAAGAAGAGAATACAAGCTTTTGAAATGTGGTGCTACGGAAGAATGCTGAAGATTAGATGGGTAGCTCACATAACTAATGAGGAGGTATTGAGTAGAAATGGGGAGAAGAGAAATTTGTGGCACAACTTGACCAGAAGAAGGGATCGGTTGGTAGTACATGTTCTGAGGCATCGAGGGATCACCAATTTGGTACTGGAAGGCAGCGTGGAGGGTAAAAATCGTAGAGGGAGACCAAGAGATGACTGCACTAAGCAGATTCAGAAGGATGTAGGCTACAGTAGGTACTAGGAGATGAAGAAGCTTGCACAGGATAGAGTAGCATGGAGAGCTGCATCAAACCAGTCTCAGGACTGAAGACCACAACAACAACACGTGTTACAGCAAAAAAGTGTGGTTTATTCGAGAATATTTGTTTTCATTACAACGAAACATTATTTCATCAAAAAATCGCCAAACTAGGCACGCGTAATCAGGAAACTTGATATTCGGGGCATTGTTACCGGTCGTTGTGACCGAGCGGTTCTAGGCGCTTCAGTCCGGAATCGCGCTGCTGCTACGGTTGCAGGTTCGAATCCTGCCTCGGGCATGGATGTGTGTGATGTCCTTAGGTTAGTTAGGTTTTAGTAGTCCTAAGTTCTAGGGGACTGATGACCTTAGATGTTAAGTCACATACTGCTCAGAGCCATTTGAGCTTCGAGGCATTGTTGTGCAGTGTAGGCAATAACAGTCTTGTAACATTTCCGTAAGGCGCGTCAAGAGCTACTTCCGCCCTTGGCGAACGTTTCCCCATGAATACTCTGTGCCAGGTAGCCTTCATTGCAGTAACATTCCTGTTCTGATGTTCTTGTGTTAACTGCTACCATGCTGAAGTGGGGCAACGCGCACCAACCTTGGCTCTACAAACAACCTCCTGGTTCTGTTGGACGAACAGTGCAGAGGTTCTCGCGATGCTCCCTCCGGGTGTACCCTGGCGGCACCGGCGCTGCAGCCAGCTTCCCTGCGCCGCCGGAAGCTAGCGGGCCTTCGCCCCGGCAGCCGCTCCCAAACAGTCCGGTCACGTCACGGCGGGCCCGTCCGCATACGGCGGCAGGTAGACGCCGTCGGGATGCCGGTCCCGTCCCCCTTCTTGGAAGACAATTCGCTCTCGCACATACATACGGACGTGGACATATACCCGGCCGGCCCTGGGAACGGGGGCCGCGGATGCCTGGCGCGTCTGCACGCCGCAGCCTGTCTCCGTCCCATCCATCATACTTTGTTATGCCCCGAGGGCGCCTCCTCTGGAATCTCCAATACCCTGTAACTCGCACCTCGCACAGACAGCCAGCCTCGCTGCTTCTCTCATAACGCGATGACGTCTGGCACTGGCTATTGTGGGCTGTACTGTGCCTGGCACTGATGGAGCTTCTTTTTTACGCGTCTTTTTTGTTTCTGAGCGAACCAGTGAATTGTTCTGAATGCAGAACAAGGCGGATTATGAGCCACTATCATTAAGGAGAATACGAATGAAGAGGTAAGAACTATATGGGTTTGCAATACTTGTGACAAATAATGGACAACGTTTGGTGCCAGTACTGCTCTGAGATCAAGAGAGTGGCATAGAAAAGGAAGTTGTGGTAGACCGCCTCAAACCAGTCAGAAGACGGACGTAAAAAAAAAAGGAAATTTGTCAGCGTAGGAGAGGTGTTCATACTTTTCCAAAATAATATTATGAGTGCACAAAATGATCGGTAATCGTTTTGTCACACAGGGAACTCATTTGTAGAAGAAATGAATACCAACATATACACTACTGGCCATTAAAATTGCTACACCACGAAGGTGACGTGCTACAGACACGAAATTTAACAGTCGGGAAGCAGATGCTGTCATATGCGAATGATTAGATTTACAGAACATTCAGACGAGGTTGGCGCCGGTGGCGACAATTACAACGTGCTCACATGAGGAAAGTTTCCAATCGATTACTCAAACACAAACAGCAGTTGGCCGGCGTTGCCTGGTGAAATGTTGTTGTGATGCCTCGTGTAAGGAGGCGAAGGATATGGAATCGATGGGTTCAGGAGGGTAATACGGAACGCCGTGCTCGATCCCAACGGCCTCGTATCACTAGCAGTCCAGATGACAGGAACCTTATCCGCATGGCTGTAACGGATCTTGCAGCCACGTTTCGATCCCAGAGTCAACAGATGGGGACGTTTGCAAGACAACAACCACCTGCACGAATAGTTCGACGAAGTTTGCAGCAGCATGGACTATCAGCTCGGAGACAGTGGCTGCGGTTACCCTTGACGCTGCATCACAGACAGGAGCGCCTGCGATGGTGTACTCAACGACGAACCTAGGTGTACTAATGGCAAAACGACATTTTTTCGGATGAATCCAGGTTCTGTTTACAGCATCATGATGGTCGCATCCGTGTTTGACGTCATCGCGGTGAACGCACATTGGAAGCGTGTATTCGCCATCGCCATACTGGCGTATCACCCGGCGTGATGGTATGGGGTGCCATTGGTTACACGTGTCGGTCACCTCTGGTTCGCATTGACGGCACTTTGAGCAGTGGACATTACAGTTCAGATGAGTTACGACCCGTGGCTCTACCCTTCCCTGCGAAACCCTACATTTCAGCAGGATAATGGACGACCGCCCGTTGCAGGTCCTGTACCGGCCTTTCTGGATACAGAACATGTTCGACTGCTTCCCTGGCCAGCACATTCTCCAGATCTGTCACCAATTGAAAACGTCTGGTCAATGGTGGCCGAGAACTGCCTCGTCACAATACGACAGTCGCTACTCTTGATGAACTGTGGTATCGTGTTGAAGCTGCGTGGGCAGCTGTACCTGTACACGCCATCCAAGCTCTGTTTGACTCAATGTCCAGGCGTACCGAGGCCGTTATTACAGACAGAGGTGGTTGTTATGGGTACCGATTACTCAGGACCTATGCACCCAAATTACCTGAAAATGTAATCACATGTCAGATCTAGTATAATATATTTGTCCAATGAATACCCGTTTATCATATGCATTTCTTCTTGGTGTAGCAATTTTAAAGGGCAGTAGTGTATTTTTGTAATTGTTTGTTACTGCTTCCAAAGAGTACAAGGAAACTAAGAAGTGTTCACTTGGTTACGAGTGATGGTGCGCACTGCGCTTTCGAGGCCTAACGGTTCTTACTTGTTTAAATATAGCGAACTACTGATCGACACATACATTTTACGATTGGCAATATGTTTCTTCCCAGCACATTCTCTAACAGGACGTCAGCCAAGACTACAAATAAAGCTGACCTCAATCCGGAGGTTAGTTTGGACACGGCAGTCCTTTACTAGGAATGGTCGTGTTGGAAGTAGTATTCCCCTGCCGCCCTCCCATCTCTAAACTAACTTACCCAGGCAGTTATAGCAAAATCTGTAGTTTAAGTGTACTACGGACCACAGTGCAACTTGGAATTTTTTATTTAGTGAACGCTAGGAAAGATGAAAGGAATACTCTTTCGTAGCCACCGAATCATACAAGTAAGACTACATGGAGCTGATATACAGTATAGTAACTGATGCAGCCCATAGCTCCTTCTTTTTATACCATATAACAGCAAATTAATAACAGCGCTACAGAAACATTTCAGCAACTGTGTCGTGCCACACACAGTAATTCGTGTCGAAGATCTCGAATTAATCATTTGTTCTTGCGATACGGATGAAGTTCAGCCCGCGTTCTGGATCACGTGAAACAGTCTTAGCATATTTGCCTGCTGTACTAGCATCGTAGGTGCAACATTGACAACAACTGCGTATACACACTGCGTATGTTCTAAGCCGTGCCCGTACACTGCTGTTTACTTGGGGTGTTGTCTTAGATCTGGGTAGTAAGACATGACGTTTTTGTGTCTGTGCTACATTAGTGAAGACTATATTTGCGCCGCGAGTGCGAGAAATTCTTGGGACCACGTTTCATGCGTAAATAATAACGCCCTCAATTTAGACCCAGAATAAAGAAGACAAAAAATATCGAAAGTTTAACTATTCTTCCTCAGCAGCTGTTGCAATTATTTTTAGCATCAAAATAAAAAACCGTATTGTCAACTGAATGTTTAGTATTTTTTGGGAAACATGTTTCTCCTTTTCGTATTAGGCATCGTTAGTGGTCTACAAAATGTAGAAGGTAATTATTTAACTATGCATATTTTCCTACGAGACATGTAGTTTTTTCTGGCAGCAGGTTTAGGTTATTTTACGATATACTGCTAAAAGATTGTGATGTATCACTTACTTTTATATTTCCTGTTCCCTTCGTGTTCCTGTTAGCAAAAGCAGCAGCTAAACGCAGGGTAAGTTTGCTATTAAGTGTGTGTCACAAGTAACCGTTTTATTGGACAAAACCTTGCTTGCTACTGAAGAAGAGAGATAAAAGGCTGAGACCGAAGCATAAGCAAGGAAGAGAAAAGGAACGAATGTACCACAGCCATGTGAGAGGAGTCGAAAACTAGCAAAAGATGTGCTTCGAAAGACATCAACAGACTTCATATAGTGAATTTTATTATCCTTACTAACTTTGACGCATGCATCACATTATTAGGTAGTAGTCTTGAACTAAGCTTGCAAGAACCTGAGCTTGATTCGCAGTTGCACTTTCACCGTATTGTTATTCTGCTATTACAATGCGGCCGGCCGAGTGGCCGAGCGGTTCTAGGCGCTTGAGATCGGAACCGCCCGACTGCTCCGGTCGCCGGTTCGAATCCTGCCTCGGGCATGGGTGTGTGTGATGTCCTTAGGTTAGTTAGGTTTAAGTAGTTCTTAGTTCTGGGGGACTGATGACCTCAGAAGTTAAGTCAAATAGCGCTCAAAGCCATTTGAACCTTTTCTTATTTATTATTTATTATAATGCGTCCGGAGGCCTGTGCTGGAGAAGAGCTTTCCTGCTCATAACTGCACCACTTCCTTCGCGACTAGGTGAACTCACGAACATTCAAGTCTGAGTTCGTCATGTGCTGGTCCCCACTAGCCCGTGTACAAATGTTGGCTAATATACTTGTTCCACGTCTGACACTCTACCATGTACACCATCTCCCATTGTTAGAGAGCCATGTACAGCCGGTTTTTATACGGGACAAACAGTTACCTAGAGGAAGAAAAGAAGACATATGGCAGTGAAGTGTTTCTTCCGCATGTACAGCATGGGAACACTGGTGCAGTGTACCCGCTGCGCACGTGTCTGGCGACTGCCGGCCACGTGCGGCCGTCTGCTAAACAGCCCGTCTGCAGAAGATACGTCCGCGGTGCATTGTTGACGCGGCCGTCAGCTTCCTCGCTATTGATCACGGTCCACTGCGCCCCAATACCGGTTGGCCCCGACGCAGCTGCGGGTTGTTGCGTGAGGGGAGCTCCCGTCTCCCCGAAATTCCGTATTTTCTGCCCCCGGACGGCTAATCACAGTTTATTGACATTCGGCCCATTCTTTCCGGGGGCAGGAGCGCAAAAAAGTGACCCCTGCACCGATATACGCATGATCGCGCAGGAACGTCAAAAATCAACAAAGTTTTTTTTCGTGTTTTTGGTAAAAGGGGGGAGCGAAGCGTCATCGACCATAAAAAATATATGTCACTGTCTTGCTCTTTTAATGGAAATGTAATGTGATGAATGTCTGTTAAATGTACCGTAGGGGATGGAACTTCTCTCTGGGATCTGTTTTTTTTTTTTTTTTTTTTTTTTTTTCGTATCAGTAAGTCGTTAACTTCGTTCATGTCAGAAATCTTCTTAACCCTCGACGAGTCTTACAGTAGGGGAAACACTTAGGACGTTCATCTATGAGTGATACTTACAGCAGAATAACATTAAAAAGAATGGAAGCCAGGTGTGATGTTGGGCATGCCAATAATGATTATGTCTAAACTGACAGTATGGACCTTCGTTCTCTGATGAAGCTATTACCAGTGCTGTATCGCCAGTGATTCGGAAACCTGCGTAACAAGAACTTGTCGTTGTTGTTGTTATTGCTGCCGTAGTGGTGGTTGTGTTATTCAGTCCATAGCTGTCTATTCTGTGTGAGGCTCTTCATCTCTGCATAACTGCTGTAATCTTCGCACATTGCCGGCCGCGGTTCTAGGCGCGCAGTCCGGAACCGTGCGACTGCTACGGTCGCAGGTTCGAATCCTGCCTCGGGCATGGATGTGTGTGATGTCCTCAGGTTAGTTAGGTTTAAGTAGTTCTAAGTTCTAGGGGACTCATGACCTCAGATGTCCCATAGTGCTCAGAGCCATTTGAACCATCTTCGCACATTTGCAGCTGCTTATAGCGTTCAAGCCGTGGCTTCCCTCTACAATTACTACTCCCAAAACTTCCATCTTTTAACAAATTCCTTCATGCCTCAAGCTGTGTCGTGTCGAACGACTCCTTCTTTTAGCCAATTTGTGCCACCAATTTCCTTTTTTCTTAGTTCGAATCAGTGCGTCCCCATTCGTTATTTGAAATGGTTCAAATGGCTCTGAGCACTATGGGACTCAACTGCTGTGGTCATTAGTCCCCTAGAACTTAGAACTACTTAAACCTAACTAATCTAAGGACATCACACACATCCATGGCCGAGGCAGGATTCGAACCTGCGACCGTAGCAGTCGCACGGTTCCGGACTGCGCGCCTAGAACCGCGAGACCACCGCGGCCGGCCGTTATTTGAACTACTCACCTAAATCTTCAGCACAGGATGACCAGGTTGGCTAATGTTGTGAGACCGACCGGTCGATCATCCAGACCGTGGCCCTATCAACTACTGAAGATCCTGCTGGCCCCATTCTGGCGCCACGGATTAGCCTGGCCTCTCCACAGACCGACGACCTTCGTTGTGGTCCCAGCTTGCGGTGCAACTATACCATTCAGGCACTCAAGGGAAGATGCATGGTACATGGATGGCAGCAAAAAGTACGTTATCGGAAAGATATCAACGGATTCCAAGCCATACACTGACAACGCACAGGCGCGCCTAGCGATTTCTGTGCCCACCAATGAAGGCAGCGCTGTTCCATGTGGTGATGCAGTTACTTATGTGTGTGTGTGTGTGTGTGTGTGTGTGTCTGAGAGAGAGAGAGAGAGAGGGAGGTAATATATTTAACTGATTAATATTGCAAGATCACAGATTAATGAAAGGGCGAGGTAAACCATTGCTAATGTGAAATACTGGTACATTATTAATCGATGTAAGCGCCAGAATGTTGAATGAAAACGTGCAAACGTGCGTGCATTGTATTGTACAGATGCCGGATGTCAGTTTGAGGGAAGGAGTTCCGTGCTTGTTGCATTTGCTCGGTTAATGCTGTTACTGGATGGTGGTGGAGTTGTCATCCGGTGATGTCCCATATGTGCTCGATTGGAGACAGGTCTGCTAATCGAACAGGCCAAGGCAATGAGTACTTTAAAAAAAATAAAAAATAAAAAAAACACGGGTGATAGGGAGGGGAGATAAGAAATTTTTATTGTCTATAGTAAAACATACAGTCACCTGTAATCTTGATTTTAGAATTGTTGTTCCCTACTTTGGCCCATATAAACAGATACTCGTCTGCATCGAGCTGCTTTTTTCTTCTTGTAGACAAAGTAAACGGCTTGTCTGGCACCAAAGTACCATCAGGAACCTTAGCCCGTAGACCTGTACTCTCGGCTACACTTCATGTCTTCCAAGCCAAGATGTTTTTATCAGCGAAAGCTACAAGGCCACCGTAGTCAGCATGATTGCCCCATACAGCAGCTGTCTAGAGCATTATGGGTAACAACAGAGTATGTGATCGACCATTACTCTGTTGGAAAACTCTCCCTGCAATGGTGCTCACGAATGGCAGCACAGGAGGTGCAACCGCCAGGATGACGTACGCATTTGCAGCCAGAGAGCGTGGGATCACCACGAGAGTACGAAATCGCACCCCAGACCATAACTCCAGCTGTACGTCCAGTGAGTCCAGCACGCAGACAGGTTTCTTGCAGGTCCTCAAATGGTCTCCTTCCAACTAAAATACGGCCATAACTGGTACTGAGGCAGAATCAGGTTTCATCAGAAAACGCAACAGACCTCCATCTTGTCCTCCAGTGAGCTCTCGCTTGACGCCACTGAAGTAGCAAGTGACAGTGGCATGTGTCAGTGGAATGCATGCTACAGGGTGTCTGTCCTAGAAGTAGCCGATTCGTAACAGTTCGTTGTGTCACTATGGTGCAACTATTGCTCGGATTGCTGCTACAGATGTAGTACGATGTGCCAGAGCCATACTCTAAACACGATGCTATTCCCTCTCGGGGTAGTCGCGCGGTCTCAGGCGTCTTGCCACGGTTCGCGCGGCGTCCCCCGTCGGGGTTTCGAGACCTCCCTCGGGCATGGGTGTGTGTGTGTGTGTGTGTGTGTGTGTGTGTGTGTGTGTGTGTGTGTGTGTGTGTTGTCCTTGGCAGGAGTTAGTTTAAGTTAGATTAAGTAGTGTGTGAACTTAGGGACCGATGACCTCTGGAGTTTGGTCCCATATAACTTACCACAAATTCCAATTTCCTCCTTTTCGGTAGGGCCAAATGGCCGTACATTCTCGTAACCATCGGTGCCAGCAGTCGTGTACACCGGCTACATTCCTGCCAAGGTATCGTAGAAGGAACATCAAGCTTCTCGTAGCCCTGTTACACTAGCGTGTTCAAACACAGTGAGGTATTGATAATGGCGTCTTTGTCGCCTTAAAGGCATTCTTGACAACATCAACTTACCACGTCCAGTCTCAAAGGTACCTAGGCTCATGGCTGTTACACCGTGTATTTAAAGCAAACCTGATAGGTACCTACGCTCATGGCCTTTACACCGTGTATTTAAAGCAAACCTGATTTTCATCCTCATAGAGGCACTCCTAGCGCTACTCTTATGCGATTGGCGCGAAATTTGAATAGACTTAATCTTTCAGATGAAGAAACAAGCCTACCAACTTTAGTTTATGTCGCACATCTCCTTCTCGATTTGCAATTTTTTTCCGTCAGTTAATATAAGCAACAAAGTCTCGAGATTATTACAAACAATGAGGAAAAGTTTTAACTAACTAAACTTGTTGACATAATAGGGATAAACTAACGTGTCCAACTGTTGTTGTATCAAGCTTTGTTCTCCCGGATACACAGCAGGGCGTGTTCTCAATATTCTGTTTACTGCTACTACAGCCAGATATGACGAGGATGTTTGTGAAGTCTAACCGGTTGGCACCGTAACATCAAATGCCGTCGGCGTCCACTGTTTTCAACAGACGAATTCCTTACATTAACGCTGTTCAGGTTCGCGAGGAACACAGTGAAATTAACTTGACCACACTGACATGATACCGATATAATGACTAGGAAGGATTCGGACTCGTTGGGGAGGTGACATAACTAGAGGCGCTCATCTCCCGTACGTACATAGAAACTGGCGAGACGTAACTTCAGATACTAGCAAGCAGAGACCAATTACAAATGACTAGTTCCTGCGGATCTTATGTTCTCTATCGCAAGACAGTGAGTGATATAACTGCGTAGGCTTCCGCGGCCAGAGTCAGTCGACATAAAAAAATGGCTCTGAGCATTATGGGACAGAACATCTGAGGTCATCAGTCCCCTAGAACTACTTAAACCTAACTAACCTAAGGGCATCACAAACATCCATGCCCGAGGCAGGATTCGAACCTGCGAACGTAGCAGCAGCACTGTTCCGCTCGTCCACAGCGGCCGGTCTTCTGGTTGTGGTACCGCGTCATAATATATAAAACTACTGCCGCTCAAGAAAAACCCACACCCAGAAGAAAGCCGCTGCAATCGTGGCCGAAACGTAGATTTTTCTTCGGCAGCAGTAATTTATACATTAGGACGTGATACCATACCCAGAAAACTTTTAGGTTGACAGTGAGTGACCTTTTCACAAATATTGTTTCAGGTATTGAGTACAACAAAACTAACAGTATTCGCTGAAAGGTCATCAAGTGTGATCCTCAAAGACTTGATTCACAGATATTCACAAACCTCTTACTGATGAATAGCAGAGTCTAATACATATAAGTATAATGTTAGAAAGTTATCCATAATGTCGA
This sequence comes from Schistocerca gregaria, assembly GCF_023897955.1. Classification (NCBI taxonomy): domain Eukaryota; kingdom Metazoa; phylum Arthropoda; class Insecta; order Orthoptera; family Acrididae; genus Schistocerca; species Schistocerca gregaria. The sequence goes on from NC_064923.1 coordinate 736,732,211, forward strand.
CAGGCATCACATCCTGTCCACAATATTGCTTATTACGTAATTAATAAGTTGACCTAAAGAAAAAAGTGAGCAGGCATGCACTACACTTCGGTCACCGTGCCGTTTTACAAGCTAAGTGGATTCGTTTACACACATTACATGGGCCATCCCACATGAAGGCAACACGGTGGTCCACCGAGCGAAGTGACAAAGCGGTCACGACATTGTATTCGATAGGACCATGATTCAAATGCCACCCACATACACGATTTCGGCGTTTTCCATAAATCGCTTAACACTTTCGCTGCGCCTGACCCTTATAAGTGTCACAGCAAGCCACGAGCCAGTGCGGCTGACGCTTATATGCGTCCGCGCTCACTGTCGGATTATTCAGTCAAGTTGCAGCGTCTAAGCTGGCATTAGAGCGTGTAAACTTTTGTTTTGTGTGGTCAGTTATGGAACGCATATTGTTGGTAATGGCGGCTAATGAACCAACACCTGGACCTTCCAACGTGAAAAGGAGCAGGAAAGGTGTTGAATTGACAGAGGAGTAGTTATTTAGTGTACTCGACGACAGTGATTTTCTGTGTAGTAAAGTCGAGACATGCGCCGGAGATTGTCATTTAAGGGCTGCAAAAGAATTGCACAGTGATGATAGCGTGGAAGCACAGCTGACGATACGAATCACGACGATTGTGTGGAAATAGACGACGAAAAAGAGCCCGACCTGTCACACGGAGGTAATCCAGGTGAGTCCTGGCATAAAGAACCACATAATATGCAGTATCACCCATTTACGAAGGAAGAAGTTCTGCAAATTCGTCCTGCTGGCAATTCTCCTACGGATTTCTTCAGATTATTGGTAACAGACGAATTGTTGCAACTTGTAGGTGACGAAACAAACGATAACGCAGTTTAAGGGATCTAGGATCTATAAATGGAAGCCTCTAAGTGTAGGCGTCATCATTAAGTCTGTATAGAACATGATCCTACAGATCTTACAAGGTCTTGACGTCGGCCCGTAACTCAGGTGTCTTAGGAGCGTCGTCTCCGAGCGGTACCTGCTTTTTCAGTGTGTTCCCGGCCCGCACTCGCACGTTGCCGGGCCGAACTGGAGAGTCGCGCGCCTGCACCGATGCCGCAGCGAAAGTGTTAATGAGAAAGACGCGGGTGATTTCCTTCCGCTTTCTGAGCCTGTGCTCTTTGTCTTGGGAGCTCTTCGTTGACGGGACTGTAAACCCTAATTTCCTTCTACCTTTCTTCCACACACTGCCCCACTTTGAACGATTAACCCATGTTGTGAGGAGCGCCGGCAATGCCGTACTATACAGGACGGCAGTTTACAGCAGTGTTGCCAATCGCTTTTGAGTCCAGCAGTCTCGCCAACAGGCTAGTGACCGCAGACCGGTGCAGTTGCGCAAACCGAAAGCGGCCGTTCTCTTACTTACTCTGGGTGGCCAGCGAGCGAGGGGCGACCTTGTAGAGCGGCGCGGATGGACGCGGAGTTGCGCTACGAGCTGTAGGGTCATCGAGCTGCCGTCCGTCTTGGGCAACTCGACTTGTGCGACTCGCGATCTATCGCCGGCGGACCGAGGCCGCGAACGGCTCGCGCTGGTTCCGACATCAGGGGCGAACCACGGCACGCCGTGAGCTTCTGTGCTTCCTGCAAACACCGGGATGTTTTCGATAAACGGCATTTTTAAAACTTTCAGCTGCGTACGAGTTATTTGTTGTTCGATTGGTTTTTGGGGCAAGTCGATCATCAAAAGTCTTACAGTGACGCTAATCACACCCATTGAACATGAAATGATCGCGTGGCACTGATGCCCAGGGGACCCCATCAGGAAAAATTCGGCCGCGGGTTGCAGGTCTTACTTGAGGTGACGCCACACTGGTTCAAATAGTTCAAATGGCTCTGAGCACTATGGGACTCAACATCTCAGGTCATCAGTCCCCTAGAACATCGATCTACTTAAACCTAACTAACCTAAAGACATCAGACACATCCATGCCGGAGCCAGGATTCGAACCTGCGACCGCAGCGGTCGCGCGGTTCCAGACTGACGCGCCCAGGACCACTCGGCCACCAGCGGCCGGCCGCCACACTGGGCGACTTGCGATTCGGTAATGAGATGGTGATGAGGACAACACGTCACCCAGTCCACTTGTGACGTCCCACCGGTTAGTGAGTAGTTAACAATGGTTTAAATACCTGAGAATATCTTGCCTTCGGTGTCAAATGTTCAAATGTGTGTGAAATGTTATGGAACTTAACTGCTAAGTTCATCAGTCCGTAAGCTTACACCCTACTTAACCCAAATTATCCTAAGGACAAACACACACACCCATGCCCCAGGGAGGACTCGAACCTCCGCCGGGACCAGCCGCACTGTCCATGACTCCAGCGCCTCAGACCGCTCGGATAATCTCGCGCGGCCCTTCGGTGTCCGTCGACGACTGCATACATGAGCTAAAATATGGTTGTTCAATAAATACAGGATACCATATTGGATTTCACTACAGTGATGTAGGCCGCAACTGAAGTAAAGTAAATACGTAGATTTATTCACTTCAGAACCTGTATCTTATCAGCTCATGATCAATCTTCGGTGTAATAAGCCTCGTTGTTACTACTATAGCCAATGGTAGCACATACTACACTGGCGATATTAAATAGTCCAGTTTCGGTAATTTGATAGAAATACGTGAGTTAGGTCCATTGCATTGTTCAATACTAATACTCAACAAAGTGCAAATATAAAGTCACATATCATTCTGCGTTTTCCGATATTAAATCGAACTGTATAACACTCCGTCACTGCACTGTCCTACTATGCTGTTTTAGACCACATCCAACACACGAGCTGCTCTATTCTAAATGAAAACCTGAATCATGCACCAAGAACTTGACACAACTGTATGCACAGATCTGTCCGCTAGTGGGTCCAACATTCATCTGCCCTAACAATACTCGAGGCCGAGTATTTATACTCTTCCTAAAATTCACTACTGGTTATTATAATGCAAAACATAATTTATAATATGAAATAGTTTATAACATTATAAAACACTCTATAATATTCCCTACTTTGCTAGAACACGTTTAAAACATTTTCTAAACACTTAAAAATCACGTTAATATTGAAATTGCAGAAATAAGCACTCGAACAATACTAAACGATCAATTATCTATATTTTGTTAATTAGGCTCTAGATTTAATTCCTACCATTTACAGATAATGAGAACGGAATATATTATTCTTTTATCTAAACACTTTCCATGTATTAATTTCCTGAATCTTAATTTGATTGTTTATGGTACAAAGGGTATTGTAACTACTATTGATTGTTATTGCTATTATTCTTCTAAAAGCCTTTTTCCTATTATTGACAAGTAATTGAATTTATTTATAGCTGGAGATATAAGAGTATTGATCTAGAACCACATAATGCAGGGGTGGTAACCTTAAGCCTGGAATGTTACACACTAGAGGAGAAAACCACCAACTCCGCTGCGAATCAAACCCGTGCTCTTTACGCTGTAGACAAACACGTTACTACTCAGCTAAGCAGGTGGACATCACAGCCAGTTCTTGATCATTATTGCTTTCTAGCAACAGCCAACTCTCAGGGAGAAAACTTGAAAAATGTAAACTTTCTTAGATCTACCGTTCTTCATTTGTTTAGTGAGAACGCGTGATCCGTTTGATGCTTAATCGACATAACGAAGTTCAAGTCCTGTTACGGTTACCGTTATTTAGATTTTTAGTAATTCCATAATCATTTCAACTGACAGGGAGGATCTCTGAGCAAGCGACAGCCAGTTCCTCCCTTCATTTCTATTAAACTGGAAACTGAGGTAATACTTCATTTGTTTTGTAGCGATTTTAATCCCAACAGAATGTTACACTCTTACAAGAAGGACTCCTAGTATTCGCTGTTTTTGTTACTGGAAGTATCCTCAGTCTCAGTTCTACCGGGGGTTTTCCATGAAACCGTTTTGTACACAAGCAATCCATTTGCTGTCCTTTCGCTTGAATCTGCTGATATGATAGACAGAGTCGGTTTACAGTGTGCATGGTTGGTGCGGTTTGCTGTGTCCTGAGGTTTGTCACACTCGACGAGACGCAAAGTTGTGAGATTTTCCCTAGATTTCGACGTACAGTTACGAAACGCTTCGGTCACGATTTGGCTCGTCGTCAGAGCAATGTGTGCCTTCACTCGTGAAGCGTTAAAAGTCGTGCCAAACCGGAGTTGGACAGCGCTGTAACGATTAACTCCGTTCTTTGTTATTCCGTTTGGAGCAATGGACGAGTTAAGGGCAAGCAGAAAACTGACATGGCAGAATTAGCGTACGTTTTTCAGTTGATAGGCATTGGCTAGATGCCTGTTCTGTTTTCTAGATAAATTATGGCAGAAACCTCATTTTTCAGTTGAGACAAACTCTGGCAGATATAATGCCCTATAACACTTCTCAGACTATAAATATTAGAAATTATTGCAGTATACATTTTATTTTAGATAACGTTCTTTCAGTTCTCGAAATCCCCGCATTGATTGGTCAAAAAGTAGTAGTTCTCTATGTTCATACACATAAGTTAATCAATGCAAATAATGCATGTACGATGGGGATCGGGTTTTTTTTACCGAAAAACTAACAAGGTACTGTGTCTGCTGTAGGGATGACGAACAAAACATATCCAAGATGAATGTTCAAATCCAGGATAAGACAAGGACAATCGTTCGAAGTAAAAAAGTCTTGCTAACATGGCCTCTAAATGGCATACCTTAATAGCTATGGGCACTTATTTATACTCGGTTTTGTAAAACAAATCTCTTTTACTGCAAAATTTTTGTTTCTGTAATTTAGGAGCCGCCTGATGTGGCCGAGCGGTTCTAGGCGCTTCAGTCCGGAACCGCGCTGCTGCTACGGTCGCAGGTTCGAATTCTGCCTCGCGCATGGATGTGTGTGATGTCCTTAGGTTACTTAGGTTTAAGTAGTTCTAAGTTCGAGGAGACTCACTATGGACCAAAAGAAGAAAAACTGTGTAGTGAACATGTGCTCTAAAACGCATATCATAAGAGCTGTGAGCACTTGTTCAGTAGAAGAGATGATTGACAGTAGCGAAGACGAACAAGTTCTTTAGAGAGCATTTTTTCTGGACTTTTCGTTGTTTTCTTTTTTTTTTCAAAATATGAAATGCAAAGAGCATGGCGTAGAAGATACATGTTTCACAGTATCGAAGATGAACAAGTGCTCATAAGTTTTAAAGTATACATGTTAGAGACCACGTTTGCTAGAGTACATTGCTGGGGATGATACTCCGTCATGAATGCTGACCATTTCTCCCAGTACAGTGTGTATAATCCAGCCATCTGATGATGAACAAAACGTTCGAAACCGTTATGGGAAGAGACAAACTGACCAGTTACAGAAAAATACCGTGAACTTGGTGGTCAGTACCTGTGTTTGCAAGGTGTTAGCGGTGTAAGTGGATTTGCGCTGTACCAAAACTACGGTTCGGTCGTTTTGGTGTGGTACACAAATGATGTAGTAAATGGTTGCATTACCGGTAGCACTGATAGGAAAATTATCATAAATTAACCTGTGGGAGAGAAAATGCGAACCGAAGATTTGTCCTTGTTTTTTGTTTCTTTGTTTTGCATATAATTAGAATCGTTCAGTGTTAGACCGTTATATAGTCAGTGTTCTTACAAAATAAAGTTGCAATTTATAGTTAATAAAAATCAGTCGATCGCGTAACTTCTGCGATTTTGTGTAACTGAAGCAATTACTTTTGATCCAAGAACAGTTTGGATGGACTATCATAAATAAATATGTTATTATTGTTTTTATTTTGTGCTCAATAGAAAGTTTTTTTAAATTTTTGCTACAACATTCCTCCGTTTCATATTAAAAGTTAACAATTTTCGAATAAAACCTGGTTCAAACATTGACAATTTCAGTGTTGCTGTAAGTAGTGTCTATTTTAAGTAAGGAGCGTGGCGATAGCTATGTAGACCAAAAATGTTCCATAGGTTACGCGGTTTTTTTATATATCCTCATTCAGTATATAGAGGGTTCACAGCTTCCGCTTTCTAGGGGAGTGTAGTGAGAAGTTGATCGCATATCCATACAAAGCGATCGAAATGATAGGTATGCAACACACCTAATGTACTGGTAACGCATTTGCGATCTTAACTGACCCGAGGTACTAAGGGAGCTACTATAGGCTACAATTACTTGTGATAGTATATGGTAGTTTTACAGTTCTAGGTATGACTACATAAATTTCTATTGGTGATTGCGGGCAGTGTACAGTACGCCGTTACGTCAGTATTTACTTCATTTGCAGACTAATAATTACGGCTATTAGGCGCAGTATGTTTTTACTTTGGTTTGCGCCTCCCAGTGCACACGTGACACAGCGTGCCATTAAAGGTTACTTTTCCCTGGGCAGCGGATCAGGTGATGAAGAGTGAACGCGGGGACCTGAGATTTAGTCAAGTTAGCTGTGCAGTTACGAGTGTTGAGAAAAGAGGAGGTAGTAGATTATTGAACGTGTTTGCGGCTAGGCTGTTAGAGAAACGACAACTAAGACAGTGATGTGGGTACATGTTAAGGTACCAATGATCACAATGTCTGAACAAAAATGGTTCAAATGGCTCTGAGCACTATGGGACTTAACTCCTGAGGTCATCAGTCCCCTAGAACTTAGAACTACTTAAACCTAACTAACCTAAGGACATCACACACAAACATGCCCAAGGTAGGATTCGAACCTGCGACCGTAGCGGTCGCGCGGTTCCAGACTGTAGCGCCTAGAACCGCTGGACCATCCCGGCCGCCTGTCTGAACAACCTGTACACCTATCACCCTGTATATTACACTGAAGAGTCAAAGAAACTGCCCCCGCGAGCACAGAGAAGTGCCGCAACACGACATGGCATGGACTCGACTAATGTCTGAAGGAGTGCTGCAGGAAACTGACACCACGAGTCCTGCAGGATGGTCCATAAATCCATAAGAGTACAAGGGATTGGAGATCTCTGCTGAACAGCACTTTGCAAAGCATCTCAGATATGCTCAGTAATGTTTATGTCTGGGGATTTTGGTGGTCAGTGGAAGTGTTTAAATTGAGAAGAGTGCTCCTGGAGCCACTCTGTAACAAATCTTGCATTGTCTTGCTGGAATTGCCCAAATCCGGTGGAATGCACAATGGATATGAATGGATGCAGATGATCAGACAGGATGCTTAAGAACCTGTCAGCTGTCAGAGTCGTATCTAGGCGTATCATATGTCCCATATCACTCCAACTGCACACGAACCATACCATAACAGAGCCACCACGAGCTTGAACAGTCCCCTGCTGATATGCAGGGTCCTTAAATTCATGAGGTTGTCTCCGTACCCTACACGTCTATCCACTTGCTATAATTTGAAACGAGACGCGTCCGAGAAGGTAACATGTCATGAAAAGTCCAATGTCGAGTCGTAGAGCTTTGCGTCGGGTAGTCATCAAGGGTACACGAGTGGACCTTCGACACCGAAAGCCTATATCGATGATATTTCGTTGAATGGTTCGCCCGCTGACGCTTGTTGATGGCCCAGCACTGACATCTGCGGCAGTTTGCAGAAGGGTTCCATTGTGGTCACGTTGAACGGTTCTCTTCACTCGTCATTGGTCCCGTTGTCCACCCTCGATAGCTGAGTGGTCAGCGCGACAGAATGTGAATCCTAAGGGCCCGGGTTCGATTGCCGGCTGGGTTGGAGATTTTCTCCACTCAGGGACTGGGTGTTGAGTTGTCCTAATCATCATCATTTCATCCCCATCGACGCGCAAGTCGCCTAAATGGCGTCAAATCGAAAGACTTGCACTCGGCGAGTGGTCTACCCGACGGGAGGCCCTAGTCACACGACATTTTTTTTTATTGGTCCCGTTCTCGCAGGATCTTTTTCAGGCCGCCGCGATGTTGGAGAGTTGATGCTTTACCGGATTCCTGATATTCGCAGTACACTCGTGAAATGGTCGTACGGGATAGTCCCCACTTCATCGCTACCTCGGAGATGCTGTGTCTCGTCCCTCGTGAGGCGAGTATAACATCACGTTGAGAAAAAACTCACTTAAATCTTGATAACTTGCCAGTGACGGATCTAACAAGCGCGCCAGACACTTGTCTAATGCAGTCGTTGCCGACAGCAGCTCCGTCTTGTTCCTGTTTACATATATCTGTATTGGAATACGCATGCCTACACCAGTTGCTTCGGCGCTTCAATGTAGAATACAACGACGGAACACACACTGCGCCACCTACTGACATAACAGTTCCACGACTCCTGTTATGGTAGTGTCTTTTGTGAGCCGGGCAGCGGGTGTGACGCGGCGCTCTCCTCCATGGCCGGCAGGGTGGCGATGCGGTGTGGGCGCCGGGCTGGCCGCTGACGCTGGGCGAGCGACTGGTGCTCCACCTCGGCGACGTGGAGGCGCTGCGGCTGCGGCTGGGCCGCGCCGACTGCTACTGCTGCGTGCGGCCGGCGGAGCGCGCGGGCGCCGTGGAGGCGGCGCTGGTGTGGCGCGGGGGCGGCGGCGGCGGCGGGGCGGCGCCGCCCGTCGGCTCGCCCATGGAGCTGCCGGCGCAGCTGCGCTCGCTGCTCGCGTCCGCGGAGCGCGCCCTCGCGCCCGACCGCCTGCCGCTCCAGGCGGCGCTCTTCCCCTGCCAGGCGGCCGGCGGCGGCGGCTGCGGCTGCGGCTGCGGCCCCCGCCAGCGCAGGCCCAGCGTGGCGGTGCGCGACTCCGCCATGCAGACGTGCCCGCTCTTCGAGGTCGCCGGCTCGCTGCCGCACATCGACAGCGACGACGACGACGACGTCGGGGTCGCCGCAGCTCCACCTGTCGAGGCAGCCGCGCCGCCCCTGCAGCCGCCGGCGCACGAGGACCGTAAGTGCCCCTCATACCTCCTACCTCACCATTTCTACACTAGTGGCCGTTAACATTGCTACACCAAGAAGAAATGCAGATGATAAACGGCTATTGTGACGAGTCAGTTGCTCGGTCACCACTGACCAGGCATTTTCATTTGGTGAGAGATTTGGAGAATGTGCTGGCCAGGGCAGCAGTCGAACATTTTCTGTATCCAGAACGGCCCGTACAGGATCTGCAACATGCGGTCGTGCATTATCCTCCTGAAATTTAGGGATCGAATGAAGGGTACAGCCACGGGTCGTAACACATCTGAAATGTAACGTCCACTGTTCAAAGTGTCGTCAATGCGAACAAGAGGTGACCGAGACGTCTAACCAATGGCACGCCGGGTGATACGCCAGTATGGCAGTGACGAAGACACGCTTCCAATGTGCGTTCACCGCGGTGTCGCCAAAAACGAATGCCACCATCGTGATGCTGTAAACAGAACCTGGATTCATTCGAAAAAATGACGTTTTGCCATTCGGCACCCAGGTTCGTCGTTGAATCCACCATCGCAGGCACTCCTGTCGGTGATGCAGCGTCGAGGGTAATCGCAGCCATGGTCTCCCAGCTGATAGTCCATGCTGCTGCTAACGTCGTCGAACTGTTCGTGCAGATGGTTGTTGTCTTGCAAACGTCCCCATCTGTTAACTCAGGGATCCAGACGTCGCTGCACGATCCGTTACAATAATGCGGATGAGATGCCTGTCATCTCGACTGCTAGTGATACGACGCCGTTGGGATCCAGCATGGCGTTCCGTATTACCCTCCTGGGCCCACCGATCCCATATTCTGCTAACAGTCATTGGTCTCGGCCCACGCGAGCAGCAATGTCGCGATACGATAAACCGGAATCGCGATAGGCTACAATCCGACGTTTATCAAAGTCGGAAACGTGATGCTACGCATTTCTCCTCCTTACAAGAGACATCACAACAACGGGTCACCAAGCAACGGTGGTCAACTGCTGTTTGTGTATGTGTAATCGGTTGGAAACTTTCCTCATGTCAGCACGTTGTAGGTGTCGCCACCGGCGCCAACCTTGTGTGAATGCTCTGAAAAGCTAATCCTTTGCATATCACAGCATCTTCTTCCTGTCGGTTAAATTTCGCGTCTGTAGCACGTTATCTTCGTGGTGTAGGAATTTTAATGGCCAGTAGTGTAACTAAATTCTCACAGACTTTGATGACTTGAATTGGAGATTAGGAACTCATAACGAGAAACGTGCTGTTTCTCCGTTGTACGTATAATACCACAACACACGTTGCACTCGGACCCCTTTTGTTTGGTTCCACTTACAAGTAGGGCACAACGAGGCGACCACTGCATTCTACACAGATAAGGGACCTCCGCACCGTGATCCAGTGCACATGACTGCGGAGTCTCGAAATTCAAGACTACCATGTGACCTCAGAAGTAGTAATCTCGCAGGTGCAAGTCGGCAGAACGTTGCCTACACCCGGATGACCTCTGGCTGCACGTGAAAACTGAGGTGGTGCGACATCGTACTGGAACCACATTTTTTCCTTGACGTATAGTCGCACTTCTTCTTAGAGCGCATGCAGCACGCGTTCAGTGAACGGCGAATACGCGGCACCCGTCAGATGTGACGAAGGAAGGTGTGGACCAATCACACGTCCATCCAGCAACCCTTCTGAAACGTTCGGACCGTTACGTTCCTGAAACCCACGGAGACGCGCCAGCGTGCAAGGCCACATTTGCTGCTGAAGGGGTGGCCTAACGGTAGGCGCCGGCGCCTCAAACTTGGACGCCCAGTAGCGTCGTTGGTGATGTTTCCAGACACGGGTTCCTATCCTGAATTTTCTTCTAAAGGCATCTTCTGGAACCTCTCGAAATTCGTCGCAACATTTCTGGGATCACGTGCATTGCATAACGATGTGAAGCATGATGTATAGCCCACAATGCTGCTGCTGCTGAATTCCAACACGCGATAGTGGACATTCTTCTTACACAAGGCATAACCTCCACACTAACAAACAACATTCAAGTCCAATTTCCGTAGAAGAAACCAGCCGCTTAATCTTTCCTCATATAAAGAATATACATGGGACGTAGCTGCTACTTTATTTGTGCTGTTGCGTTAATCGTTTTCCTATTCAGACATGCAGTACACTTCATCCCCACTTTGTCGTTTGTTGCGTGCCGCCTGCGTGGTTTCGTAGTTTTAGCGGTTGGCAATGTAAATTAGTTGGCATATGACAGAGAACGAGTTGAATTGCTCTCGCCAGCGCCTTGGCGCTGGCGGCTCTGCCTGCGTCGCCATCTGTGCTGCGCAAAGCTTTGTACCTGCAGCTTTCAAGTAGGAAACTTCGGGACGCGAAAATTACGTCTATTTCAAGATCTTTTACCATAATTAAAATTAAGACGAGATTTTCTTATATACTTTTAGGCGATGTGAGCATCTATATCATCCTTCAATTTCAGATTTTGTACGTAAATCTGGAGGAGCTAGGCGCTTTAAAGCGATTTTATATCGCAGTGCAGAGAGAGTTGAGCGCCTTGGTAATTTCTTGCAGACAGTACGTGTGATAGCAACATTGGATCTTAAACGTCAGTTTGATAGTTCTACCTGCTAATCGGAGTCTACATTGTTAATTTCATAAAGATAGGGAAATGGCACTTCCTTTAATCGCTGGAAAGTCTCCCATGTCTGTAAAGCATGTCATTTAATATCTTTTAGAACGCTTGAAAATGTTATTCTACATGCAGTATAGTGAGACAGCTAACGATTTCAGTACCTCTTGTGGAAGCACCAACACACTGACGTTCCATCAGACGATGTCCGCTGCTTCATCTGTATCCAGTCTCTTCCACACTGACGACACGCGCTTCTACAAACGCACCACTGGATGCTGCTTTTGTAGACTTTTGATTGAAACTTATTCGTTTCATCCGTTTGAACGTATTTTCTTGCCATCAACTGCAAATTGTACTGCAACTATGCTGCCATCAATCTGAACATTAAACTTCAAGCATTAGGTATAACATAATGCGTGACAACCCAGTCTTCTGTAGAATTTGGTTTTGCACCTTTACCACCACGGGGATCTAGAAAACAAAACAAAAAATACGGTCAGTGAAACTTACTTCAAAAGAGGATTTATTTGTTTGACAATATGGGGTCTATCGACAAGACTCACATTACTCATCCTCCACCTGCAACATCAGGTGTAACTTGTTCACTTCTGGACATTGCGCTTCTTTTACTCTAGGGCAGGTAAACGTATGAAATATGCCTTAGATTAGCATCGTCAGGCGTGCTTCCGTCCAGGTGACTGTGAAGTGTGTTACTAAGCGCGCAGTGGACTAAAACATTCGCCGTGGTGGCTGATGACGGTAGCTGAATCGTTTCAAATCCACTAATAGCGATAGCTTTACGGGTGCTGCACACGGAGCCTATCCTTCGTTCGGTTACAGCACTGAGATTAGGGTAGGGATGGAGAAACCTATCGGTTCAAACCGGTTCGGGTATTTTAGTTATGTTCAACCGGGGTTTTTCGATATTTGGTTTCGGTTAATATCAATCAGCAACACCAGTAGTGCTAAATTTTTCGCTTTTTATAATTTTTTTAAAAGAGTAATTTTTATTCGTAAAGTTAGTCTTGAGTTTAAATAATGCTTTATTATAGAAAATGGGGAAAGCTTTAAATGCTTTTTTATTAACAGGGCAGACAGAAACGAGCAACGATTACGTGGCATGAAGACTGATGCAGCATTGCTGAGACAGTAATGTTCCTAGCGCCGTGTGTCGTGACGTGCACTGCGGAAGACTTGCCCCCACCTGATTTAAATGGTAGTTCAGTGCCATCGCCGGAGATCCACTGCATTGCAGATTAGCACCACTCCTAATATGGAAATACTTTAACGAAGTGACGTAGCATTGAAGTACAGTGCGTCAATTGCTTTAAAAGAGTAAGAATTTGTCTGCGAGTCTCTATGAAGTAGTAAAAAGAGGAATGAAATTGTGGTAATGTGATGAATTAAAAATTCAAAAACAATTCATAGTGCACAATAAAAATAGGAAGTAGTTGATCTGCTACCTGTATCTACATAATGTGCCTTTATTTGCTTATGGCCCTTGAAAACGGACAAATTAAAACTAAAGAAAGGATTCTTCAGTGTCAGTTTTCACCCTTCAGCAGTGACTGTTCGTAATGCCTAAATAGTGGCGTGATCACCGATTAAGAACATGATCTTTAACAGAGTTTCAAAAAATTAGAATGAATAGGAGAATACTGGTGATTTGTTGTTGCTTTCAACCACTTACCACATTTCGAGAAACGCAGCGAGCAATGTACGTACTGAATTTTGTTTTATTTGATTATTTAATTTAATATTTTAGTTGTACGGATTTTGAAACTTAGAGAGTCAAAAATTTTCAATCTTCGTGCGATTTTTACGACTACTGCAGAAAACTGAAATAAAACATCGAAACTTGGTTATTTGAACGATGTTAACAGGTAGGTTCGTGTGGCGTGGGGAAAAAAATGATATAACCCTCAAGCTGTTGTTCCAGCGGCAACCACCGCGCGGTTTGAGGCGCCATGTCACCGATTGCGTGGTCCCTTCCGACGGAGGTTCGAGTGGTCCCTCGGGCCTCGGGCATGGCTGTGTGTGTGTGTGTGTGTGTGTGTGTGTGTGTGTGTGTGTGTGTGTGTGTGTGTTGTTCTTAGCATAAGTTTGTTTAAGGGGTGTAGGACGCCAAACGGGCCGACTTGGAGCAGGACATTTTAATTTCCATTGTCTATACTTTTACAAGTAAATTCATAAAACTATGTCAGCATGGCCAGCAAGGATCCAGGATTCACGCTCGTAGAAGAGGAAGTTCAAAAACACAACAAAATAATTTTTTTTACATGTGAAATTTCATCACTTTTTCACTCAGTATTGGCTGCATTTGTTGCTATAGGTACACTTTTCTTCATAAGCAACAGAGACTGTTCGATGAATTTTGCACAGCATACAAACCATACTTACAGGTGTCTGAAACTCTAGAAGCTATTCAATTTATGAAAAAAAATGAATGACCTGTTACGTTTTAAACTTTATGTTTAGAAGAAAATCAAATTTTGTAGTTACTTATCTCAATTTTTACCACAGTTTTTAATAGATTTGGAAAATTCTAGAGTTTCATACACCTGTAAGTATGGTTTGTATGCTGTGCAAAATTCATCAAAGAATCTCTCTTACTTGTGAAGTCAAATGTACCTAAAGCAACTAATGCAGCCAACAATATGCGAAAAAATGATGAAATTTCATATCTAAAAAAATTAATTTTGTTATGTTTTTGCACTTCCACTGCTATGAGTGTGAATCCTGAATCGTTCCTGGTCATGCTAAGGAAGTTTTATGAATTTATTTGTAAAATTGTAGACAGTAGAAAAAATGTCCTGTGGTGCCTCTCCTGCTCCAAGTCAGCCCGTTTGATGTCCTAGCCCCCTTAATTAGTGTACAAGTCTAGGGACCAATGGACTCAGCAGTTTGGTCCCTTAGGAATGCACACAGCCGGGCGAAGTGGCCAAGCGGTACTAGGCGGTTTAGTCTGGAACCGCGCGACCGCTACGGTCGCAGGTTCGAATCCTGCCTCGGGCATGGATGTGTGTGATGTCCTTACGTTAGTTAGGTTTAAATAGTTGTAAGTCTAGGGGACTGATGAGCTCAGCAGTTAAGTCCCATAGTGCTAAGAGCCATTTGAACCATTTTTGAATTCACACACATTTGAACATTTTCAGCGGTAATTGCCATCCCTAGTTTCGAGCGTCGCTTGTCTTTGTATACGAAATACAACGTAAAGCACGGAGTTAACGTCTCGTCACTTCCTTTTTTAATAGCTGCAGAAGCAAGACAGAGAAAGAATAGCAACAACGATAGCAGTTTCTACAGTTGGTAATGACTGATAAGGACCGGAAACCATCGGTCCGTAGTCCTGCACCGTCGTGCGTCTTGCATCGTACCTGCTGCTCCCATGAGCCACAGCGCCCAGCGTCCCGGCGGAGGGTGCGTTCTACACGCTGGCCGTTGCCTTGGAGTGCTGGGCTCCTTAATTCAGCCAGCCAGTGGTGTTGGCTGCCTTAAGCGGCGCGACCGCAGCTACGAGCAGCGTGACTCACAACAGACAGGGGTGGGGGTTGGCTTGGCCACGGCCCCTGGTAAAGGCAGGAGACAGAGTCCCCGACTACGCCCATTGTCCCCTGTCCGCCACTCTTTACGCTTCGTTGCCGCCGCCGCCGCCCACACCGGCCGCTGCTCTGATTACGGTACACACACACACGAGCGCTAAGGTGCTGAGCTGTTGCAGGCAGCGGCTGAGCGCGAATATACAGGGTGTACATAAAGTCCGGGAACACATTCAATTATCTATTGCACAAGAACCCAACATTGTACAGATATCATACATATACAGGGTGTTACAAAAAGGTACGGCCAAACTTTCAGGAAACATTCCTCACACACAAAGGAAGAAAATATCTTATGTGGACATGTGTCCAGAAACGCTTACTTTCCATGTTAGAGCTCATTATTATTATTATCACTTCTCTTCAAATCACATTAATCATGGAATGGAAATACACAGCAACAGAACGTACCAGCGTGACTTCAAACACTTTGTTACAGAAAATGTTCAAAATGCCCTCCTTACCGACGATACAAGCATCCACCCTCCGTCGCATGGAATCCCTGATGCAGCGCTGGAGAATGGCGTATTGTATCACAGCCGTCCACAATACGAGCACGAAGAGTCTCTACATTTGGTACCGGGCCCGCATCGCGTGGTCGTGCGGTAGTGTTCTCGCTTCCCACGCCCGGGTTCCCGGGTTCGATTCCCGGCGGGGTCAGGGATTTTCTCTGCCTCTTGATGGCTGGGTGTTGTGTGATGTCCTTAGGTTAGTTAGGTTTAAGTAGTTCTAAGTTCTAGGGGACTGATGACCATAGATGTTAAGTCCCATAGTGTTCAGAGCCATTTGAACCATTTGGTACCGGGGTTGCGTAGACAAGAGCTTTCAAATGCCCCCATAAATGAAAGTCAAGAGGTTTGAGGTCAGGAGAGCGTGGGGGGCCATGGAATTGGTCCCCCTCTACCAATCCATCGGTCACCGAATCTGTTGTTGAGAAGCGTACGAACACTTCGACTGAAATGTGCAGGAGCTACATCGTGCAAGAACTACATGTTGTGTCGTACTTGTAAAGGCACATGTTCTAGCAGCACAGGTAGAGTATCCCGTATGAAATCATGATAACGTGCTCCACTGAGCGTAGGTGGAAGAACATGGGGCGTAGTCAAGACATCACCAACAATGCCTGCCCAAGCGTTCACAGAAAATCTGTGTTGATGATGTGATTGCACAATTGCGTGTGGATTCTCGTCAGCCCACACACGTTGATTGTGAAAATTTACAATTTGATCGTGTTGGAATGAAGCCTCATCCGTAAAGAGAACATTTGCACTGAAATGAGGATTGACACATTGTTGGATGAACCATTCGCAGAGGCGAACTCGTGGAGGCCAATCAGCTGCTGATAGTGCCTGCACACGCTGTACATGGTACGGAAACAACTGGTTCTCCCGTAGTACTCTCCATACAGTGACGTGGTCAACGTTATCTTGTACAGCAGCAACTTCTCTGACGCTGACATTAGGGTTATCGTCAACTGCACGAAGAATTGCCTCGTCCATTGTAGGTGTCCTCGTCGTTCTAGGTCTTCCCCAGTCGCGAGTCATAGACTGGAATGTTCCGTGCTCCCTAAGACGCCGACCAATTGCTTCGAACGTCTTCCTATCGGGACACCTTCTTTCTGGAAATCTGTCTCGATACAAACGTACCGCGCGCGCGGCTATTGTCCCGTGCTAATCCATACATCAAATGGACATCTGCCAACTCCGCATTTGTAAACATTGCACTGACTGCAAAACCACGTTCGTGATGAACACTAACCTGTTGATGCTACGTACTGATGTGCTTGATGCTAGTACTGTAGAGCAATGAGTCGCATGTCAACACAAGCACCGAAGTCAACATTACCTTCCTTCCATTGCTCCAACTGGCGGTGAATCGTGGAAGTACAGTAAATACTGACGAAACTAAAATGATCTCTAACATGGAAATTATTTCTTTATTTGTGTGTGGGGAATGTTTCCTGAAAGTTTGGCCGTACCTTTTTGAAACACCCTGTAGAAATTCTTCCAGTCCATAAGTGGCATAACAGCGAACCAGTGCTTTACAGTACTGGTTAAAAACAGTCTTGGTTGCAATTGTAGTTTTTTTCTCCTTATTTAGGCATCATCAAGTTATCTTTTCTAGATGGACGCGAGAGGCACCAAGATCTGCATAACGTGTTCCCGATCACAGGAGAGAGTAACAGAAAGATGGGGGCTCAAGTAGTAAGCATAATGCGCCCCAGCGACAGTAAATAAAATTAAAAAAATCGTCCCAACTGGCCTTGAAGGCCCAACGGCACCGACCAGGCGCCGTGTCATCCTCAGGCTGTAGGTGTCACTGGATGCAGATACTGCGGTACATGTGGTCAGCATACCACTCTTCCGACCGTTGCCAGTTTTCGTGACTGGTGCCTCTACTTCTCCATCAAGTGGCTCCTCAGTTGGCCTTACAAGTGCTGAGTGGACCCCGCTTGCCAATAGCGCTGGGCACAGCCGGACTGCGACACATTCAGGTGGTAGCCAAGCCCAACTTTGGTAATCTTACGGGAACCGGTGTTACCGCTGCGGCAAGGCCATTGGCTTTAGTGTGGCACAGATGATGATGATGTTGATGATGATGATGAGATCCCATACTCCGAGGAGAGTAGGGGGCGATGCTGGAGACCCGCACCGCCGACTAGGCAAGGTCCTAGCGGAGATGGTTTACCATTGCCTTCCTCCGCAGTGCAGATACAAATTAACAAATGTGGGTACGAAATCAAACGAAGTGCAGTTACTCTTTAACCAAGACGATGTGTCCCCTTATACCAAAATTCTCAAAAAGTATCCTCAAACAACATCTTAATTTTTTTTTTCGTTTGGGTTCAAGTTCACCTATACAGCCATTGTCTTTTTATAAATCAAAACGGCGTAAAGGAGGACAACATTTTTGTATGGTAATTATCTAGTAATAGCTAATAACTAATGACGAGGTATTGAACAGAATTGGGAAGAAGAGAAGTTTGTGGCACAACTTGACTAGAAGAAGGGATCGGTTGGTAGGACATGTTATGAGGCATCAACGGATCACCTATTTAGTATTGGAGGGCAGCGTGGAGGGTAAAAATCGTAGAGGGAGACCAAGAGATGAATGCACTAAGCAGATTCAGAAGGATGTAGGTTGCAGTGGGTACTGGGAGATGAAGAGGCTTGCACAGGATAGAGTAGCATGGAGAGCTGCATCAAACCAGTCTCAGGACTGAAGACCACAACAACAACAGCTTGTGACTCATTTCTGATTTCCTTCACCAGTTTGATATGTTGTCATTATTAGCAAGTACAGAATCTGCATAAGAAAGGACAACTGGCCTCAGTTTCCTGTTATAAGGAAGAGCATTGTGAGGCTAATCTAGTGAGTCATGTAGTGACATTTGGGTGTAGAGGCGGGACCTATCTCCATTAGAGACCTTTAACTCAGACATATGGCAGAGAGAAGTAAAAGAGCTGCGATATAGCTTTCCGTTTCGGATGTGTGCCGTGCCGGAGTGGCGAGTATCGGCGGCAGGGGCAGCTATGAATTATGCATGGGCCGGGGACCGCACCGGGGAAGAAGGATGGAATCGAGGCGGCGCGACACGGTCCATCGGGCGCGCGTGCTGCCCCGGCCCTCCGCTCCAGTTCCCAGCCGTAGCAGTCGTGGCTGCCAGCACTCACTGTGCCTGCGTCGGTGTCACAGCTAGAGGTGGCAAGAACCGACCGATTAAAACCGACCCCGGTACTTCAGCTGGCAACGGCCTTGCCGCAGTGGATACACCGGTTCCCGTCAGATCAGATGGGTGACCATCCAGGCCGTCATGCGCTGTTGCCATTTTTCGGGGTGCACTCAGCCTCGTGATGCCAATTTAGGAGCTACTCGACCGAATAGTAGCGGCTTCGGTCAACAATACCATCATAACGACTGGGAGACCGGTGTGGTGACCCCACGCTCCTCCTACCGCATCCTCCACTGAGGATGACACGGCGGTCGGATGGTCCCGGTAGGCCACTCGTGGCCTGAAGACGGAGTGCTTTTTTACTTTAGCTCCGAATAACCGGTACTTTTCGGTATTAGTTTCATCTCTGTCATAGCAGGAGTGTTTATTTTTGTACTAATAAAAGGATAAAAAGACCGAGTAGTTTTTATTCCTAAAATTTTGCATTGATTTGAAATATTGCGCTATTATGAAAAATGGGAAAAGCAATCAGTGCTACGGTGATTACGAGGGCTGTTCGGAAAGCAAGGTCCAAATGGGTGCGAAATGGAAACCGCAGTGAAAATTTGATTAATCCTTGCATGAATGTAGTGGGCAGTGTCTCTCATTTGGCAGTCAATCGGGTCACTTCGCTCTTTTGAGTTCTCAGCACACAAAGACCGCTTAAAGATGCCTAGGAAATAGTGTCTCCCATAAAGTATGAGGGCCTGGAGAGTGATTTCCCCTGATATACAACCCACTTGACGTAACTGCCATGCGTTTCTTTCTTCACGGCAATTATCGTCTGCACTCTGTAGGGGCGATTAAAATGGAAACCACAGAGAAAATTCGATGAATTTTTGGACACATGTATTGGGCAGTGTCTCTTGTATGCCAGTCGATCACTTCCCTTTTTTCAGTTCTGGGCGCTTACAGATGCCTAGGAAATAGTGTCTTCCGCCAAGCATGAGTGCCTGGAGAGAGATATCGCCTGATATCATGCTACCCACTTGAGGTAACTGTCATGCGTTTCTTTCTTCACTTCAATTTTCGGCCGCACTCTATAGGGGCAGTGAAAATGCTCCTGCGGCATTTTCGAAGGAAAGTGTTAATCATCCATAATACAGCCCATAATTGGCTCCCCCTGAATTGCATCTCTACTCACATGGGCCACTGGCAAGGAAGACAACATGTACTTTTAGGTATTTTTTTGGTCTCGGTCATAGCAGGAATTTTTATTTTTGTACTAACAAAAGGATAAAAAACCGAAATGAGATTAGCTGTAGCAGTAATGCTAAATTTTTCATTTTCAAAAAACGAGTAGTTTTTATTCCTAAATTTGCATTGTTTTGAGATATTGCGCTATTATTAGAAATGGGAAAAACTATCAGTGCTTTGGTGATTACGAGGGTTGTTCGGAAAGCAAGGTTCGAACGGGTGCGAAATGGAAACTGCAGTGAAAATTGCATGAATGTAGTGGGCAGTGTCTCTCATTTGGCTGTCAATAACGTCACTTCGTTCTTTTGAGTTCCGAGCACACAGAGACCGCGTAAAGGAGCCTAGGAAATAGTGTCTCCCGCAAAGTATGAGGGCCTGGAGAGTGATTTCCCCTGATATCATACAACCCACTTGACGTAACTGTCTTGCGTTTCTTTCTTCACGGCAGTTCTCGTCTGCACTCTGTAGGGGCGATTAAAATGGTCTTGCGACGTTTTTGAGAGGAAGGTTTTTAATCATCCATAATAAAGCCCATGACCCACTGGCAAGGAAGACAACATTTTGGCACGGACAATGAGTTGTAGATCAGTGCAGAGGACTGGCATAAAGCATAGAGGCTGTCTTCTGTTATGAGGGTATTGCGAAGTAGGTACAACATTATGACAAATATCTATTGTCAGAGCAGCCACTATATGCAAAAGTGGCTGGAAAAGGTAGCTAACTGTTGCCAATAAAACATTTTTTATCTTCACAGTGGTTTCCATTTCGCTAACGATCGGACCTTACTTACCGAATAGGCTTCGTTCAGCTGTACTTGGCAGTTTCGTAAACACCCTTGTTAAGTTCTTTTCGCTCTCTTAACCAGAGTGTAACTTGAAGACTAGATTGTTTAATTTTCTGTTTAATGATCCACAATTAGCTGGTTAAAACCTTGGTAAATATTACATATTTGCTTTTGATACCCTGTCTGTTTGCGTGGCGAATGGTTCAAATGGCTCTAAGCACTAAGGGACTTAACATCTGAGGTCATCAGTCCCCTAGACTTGGAACTACTTAAACTTAACTAACCTAAAGACATCACACACATCCATGCCCGAGGCAGGATTCGAACCTGCACCCGTAACAGCTGCGTGGTTCCGGACTGAAGCGCCTGGAACCACTCGGCCACAGCGGCCGGCTGCGTGGAGAATATCCGTCACCATAACCGAGGTCGATAATGCTCGTCGCAAAAGAAATGTTCACCATTAGTTTATGACTGGCAAGGGAGGATAGCTTTTGGCGTAAAGTTTCTGTTCACCAGACTTTGCGTCAATGTTCTGGATTAAATTCCTAACCTCTCCGGAGTGTCGAGACTATGCGACACTATTATACATCTATATCAGTACTCTGATTGCCTTTCTTGTAACTTTCTTCGTTTCTAAGATAAATCCTCTTTTAAATGGCACCCTATATTTTTTTATTGTGTACCTCCGTAGCCCAGTTGACAACGTGTCTGGATGCTATGCGGAAGGTTCGGTTCTCCGTACAGACAGGGATTTTTCCGCTCGTGAGAGGACTGGGATGGGGTACACTCACCTTAATGAGGCTGATTGGGGAGCTGCTTGAGTGATCGGCATCGGTTCCAAGGTCAAGAAAACAGACATTAGTCAGGAGGGCGATGTGCCGACCCCACTCCCCTCCATACAACATCCAGTGACGCCATTGGCAGAGGATGGCACGATAGTCGATCGCTCCCGATTGGTACACCAAGGCCAGAACAGGTATCTTTTGTCGGTTTGCTATATTTTTTTATTCGGCTATACATTTCCTTTCATCATAACCTGTTCAAAAACGTATCGCAGTGTACATCATTCACGTAAATATAACATTAATGAAAACCTATCGCAAAATTGACTTTGACTCCCCCATACTATCTATAGTGCAGGTTCCCGGGGTAATGTAACTCGCCCACTTGCTGGTATTGACAGCGAACGAATGGGAACACAAAGAAAATTGCACATCATTCACCACTTTTTTGATAAGTTACACTCTGGATGGATATGTAGTATTTCTATGTTCTCGTAGTTGGTGTTCAACGAGACGTCGGAGCGTAAGTTACACATTATTATAACAAGGCAAGTAACTTTTATTGAATTCCTCAATGCACTTCAAAAGATATAGATATATGGAAGATAGGACAAACAGAGAGAACATTTGTCAGATACAAAGAACACATGAGGGCATGGAAATATGGAACAAACCACTCCACGTTTGCAGAATACCTAAGAGAAAATGACCACAAACCAACCACTAGAGAAGATGACATGAAAATAATTAGAATCAACAATAAACAAAACGTCCTAACCATGCAAGAAAATACCACATGCAGAAATCCAAAGCAGAGGGGAAAATTCTGTTAAATAACCATGTACACATACCAAGCAATTTATTATTTACACTAATAGATAAAATAATAGAATAAAGTTCACAAAAAGTATTAACATAATAATGCTGTCCAATATAATAATAATAGAACCCAACATCTTTACACAGACTCATCCATAGAATTTTGAAACGAAAAGTCAAATGACCTGTCACAAATGTTTTCAACCACTCGCTAACAGCCACTAAACCCCCCCCCCCCCCCCACAAAAAATCTCGTCGGCTCTATCCCCCTCTCTCTCTCTCTCACTCATACACACACGGTATAAACATCACAAATAGAAGTTAGTCTCGAACATATAATTTGTTAGGTTAGCAACAAATAGGTAAACATACCAAAGAAGATGAAACACATAATGGAGTCGCAATATTTACGTTGTGAAAAACAGTGTAGGACGAAATAGTTGTATCGAGTGACAAAAGAACAATATTCCACCACAAAAAAAGTGAGAAACATGGTGAACAGGGTGTGGAAGGCGAGAATACAGAGATGTGATTATATGGCAGTGATAAAAGTGGTAGTGCCACCTCCAGACCAGATGTGAGGAAACGCAGATCAGCAAATCGTAAGTAATTACTTTTATTTACAAAAAAATCGCTAAGTGAACTTTTTAACAACGTAAAACTAACAAAACTGTATCGTTATAGATCCCACTGATGATACCTTAGAGCCGGCCGCGATGGTCTCGCGGTTCTAGGCGCGCAGTCCGGAACCGTGCGTCTGCTACGGTCGCAGGTTCGAATCCTGCCTCGGGCATGGATATGTGTGATGTCCTTAGGTTAGTTAAGTTTAAGCAGTTCTAAGTTCTAGGAGACTGATGACCACAGCAGTTGAGTCCCATAGTGCTCAGAGCCATTTGAACCATTTGATACGTTGGAACTGGAGAAGGCGAAACGCGTACGGGATAAATAAGGTAATTAGCAGCATGAAAAAGCAGTTTTATTTACAAAACGAGTATTTACATGCTTTTTATACATCACACTATTTTTCATTACAGTCTCCAAGTTCCTGTAGACAACGGTCGGAACTTTCTACCAAGTCACGAAACCATTCAGGAACCCCTCTGTGAACTTCCTCATCATTGTAAAAGCTCCCCGCCCCCCAATTATTCTTTCAGCTTGCCGAAAAGATGGGAACTTCATGGTGCAAGATCAGCATCCATCTCAGGTGTGCCGCCTTGAAAAGTCGTTAGTCGGCTGGTCGTGGCGTTTCGTTTCGACCGTACACCTTCAGAATTTCACGGTGAAACTGTGTGCAATTTAGGAATTCCTTTGTACCTTACGTCGGTGCTGTTACTTGACGACAGCATGAAGAAAACGTGACAACAATCTAAATTTGGTAATATTATGCATAGTTTTGTTATTTGAATGTTCTTGCGTCCTTACCGGCCATTATTCTCTTTATTCCCAGGAACCCTAAGTTTGTACATCATTTAGGCTGCAGATTCTTTCAGTTAAATGACTGGATTCGAAAGGTCTCTGTGTTAAACGCCTACTTCTGAGAGTCCACGCCGTTCAATCTAGTAAGCGTCCATCGCAGTCCTTTGGCTGGCCTCACACGTCGTGCTGTATATATGCTCATGACGTTGTCGAATGGAAAACAAAAACGATCAAATAATGAATTTACGTAGAAAACCTGATGAAGCACTCGATTATGTATGCGAGATTGTTCTGAAACTGGATAAGATAATGCCTCGTAACAATGGACTGTAGAATAAATGTTAATAAATGGAGCATTCCGGCCCTCGTAAGGCGCGGCGTTTCTTCAGAAAATCGACGCCTTTCCAACCAAGGAAGATTAGACGGGCGACGGGGATCCCTGCAGGGTGGATGGAAAGACTTTCGTTGCGTTCTTTGTAATAGTAGCCGTAACCTAACCGAAACAGTTCGCGCTACCACAACGGCAATCGTTGTCGCAGCTAATTATGACGTCGATGCTACACACACACACACAGACACACACACACACACACTTACATACATACACACACGCGCACGTATCAGTTCTTCGGTTTACGTACACCACGGGTCCTACCATGCGTCACATTGAAACTGTATTGAAACTTTCTTGTGCTTCTGAAAAAAAACCTCATGATGTAAGTTTAAGATGGGTGTGAGAAAGGCCATCCCCATCTGGTGCTGACGTGGGATGCATACGTCCATAGCAATTCGTTACTTTTCTGTGGTAATTACGTACGCGTCTGTGTTACTGTTCCATCTTGTTTGTCCTGGTTTTCTCTGAAGCCACCACTTAAAAACTATGGCGGAGCTGAATTCAGCGGAACCTTCGTGAAGGTCCGTATCATTGACTGATACCATGCAGAAAGGGGGAAGGACTCCTATCTCATATTATTCGTTAAGAATACAGTAAAAATGAAAGAAATACCGGAAACAAAGGAATTTAAAGTTTCCCAGAAGTGAAACATTTGTTAATATGTCAAAAATATTTTCTTGTTGCACATGGTCGCAAAAAATGCTATATTTTAGCAAAAATTAGGTTAAGCATACCGTTGTTAAGAGTATTTCTACCTATCGTATAGATACTTCAGATCTGAATGAGAGAGAGAGACAGAGAGAGACAGAGAGAGAGAGAGAGAGAGAGAGAGAGAGAGAGAGAGAGAGAACTACTGGTACCGAAAATGGAATTTGAGAGGAGAGGTTATGACATGTCGCGGATGGTCCTTATGAAGAGTAATACAACCAATTATGGGACCCAGCAATGTGATAATGTCTGCAATACGTATAACACAGCTGCCGTGGCTCGAATGGAGATTTGTGGTAAGGTCTTATGGCCCAAACTGCTGAGGTCATCGGTCCCTAAGCTTACGCACTACTTAATCTAACTTAAACTAACTTACGCTAAGAACAACACACACCCATGCCCGAGGGAAGACTCGAACCTCCGACGGGGGGAGCCGTGCAACCCGTGGCATGGCGCCCCGGACCGCAAGGCTATCACACGCGGCTTGTAGCTCGACCATCAAGAAAGGATGGATGACTGGAGATAGCCTAAAAGTATTCTGATAATGAGACCACAAGGGGAAGAAAGTTAGAACGCCCACCTGGAACCTAGAAGGGAGATATGCTTGGGGAAATGGCGCCAGTTTTTCCAGGAAGAATACTGGCTGGATAGAAGGGGGTGGAAAACCGGATGCCAGAAACGGCGATAGCTGTAAATCACACTCCTTCTGCTTGTGAAATAGACGCATCCTTTGCTCGCTGTTGTGAATGAATCCTAAGATGTTTGATATTATTCATTTTTCGGGTGTGAGGTAGTACAAGTTATATTTTATCAGTCATTATTGGTAGCATTCAACCACTTTAATTATACTGAACACAAATCAAGAACGTTTCTCTGCGAGACAGTGTTCTCATATGCAGGTTGCCAACATTAAGTACATATGGCTAAAACTCTGAGAACGTTAAAACACGTTTACGACAATCATAAAATATAATAAAACACATTAATTTTATTATATGAGCGCCACAAACGTGTTGTTAAAGTTTTGAGAGTTTTAACTTTTCGTGCTGAGTACTGAGAAACTGAATGCATGTGCGTTGACTCTCAAACGGCGTTACTGAATCGCGTTAAGTAGAATTAAAGTGGCTGAATGGTGACAACGAGAACTGCTAAAGCCTCATCTCGATGATTCAGTGATTAAGCGCTACTCTACAAATCCAAAGGTCTCCGATTCGATCCCGGCTCAGTCGAAAGGTATTTTTCTGTCACTTACCACCTTCCACACGGAGTACGTCCGTATGTTATCACTGACTTCTATCATCAGCCGCACGCAATTGACGTCAAGAAGTGTATGGGCCTGAAGATGGCGTTGTTAGAACGTTGAAACTAGTTGCCAAAATAAAATCGACACCTCAAATACAGCTGGAAGAATTTCTTCATTTTTAATTAAATTTATGCCAGCTGACGTCTCACTGTCCTCCATTTCAACTAAGGATGTATGAAGGTAACATCCTGCAGTCGGCAACACAAACCGAAACATGGCATCAAAGCAAGTGTTGAGTTCGTAGTGCTGAGCAGTTTGGAAAACAAAAGCTAAACGGCAATTATAAGAAGAAGAACAGCGCCAATAATGAAACAAAAACACAACATGTAGAATATCATCCAGGGAATCTGTAAGCAGAATTTAAAATATTACTACGCAGTAGAAAAGCCAACCGCCATAACTGTTTATAACCTAAAAATTCATGATCCCAAAACGTAAACTAAATAGTAAAAATATGTTCATAATCCCAGGCCACTGAAGATGCCTTGCAAGGAATAAAGGTGACACGCGTGTGTTACGAAAATTGTGTTTCATTCAGTTCTAGTTATATGGCCCAAAAGAAAAATTTTCAACATACAATAGTAATGGGGCGAGGGGGTGCAGAGCCATATTTAGGGTTGCCTACATCAGGGGCAGGTATGCACTCAGGGGCAAACCTACTGTTCTCTTTTGATTAACAGGTCCTTGACCTAATGTTCTGTTAAGTGGTTTTCCATGTCACTGCACTTAACCTATTGTTCCCCCACCCCTTCCCCCTTCGCAGCTACAGGTACACTTTCAGGTCGGAGTTATTGGAATATCCCCTGACACTATATCAGTTTGATTGACTACTTAATGAAGTTGATCAATTAATTAACCTCTTCCCCTCTAGTAAACCCCCTCTGCGCCCACCCTGCCTCCCTCCCAGAAGATCGTTGGGGAAAAAGACTCATTTGATCGGTCATTTGGAGCGAAATCGTTTGCTGTGTACGGAATATTGTTTTCGAGCATTCAAGGTAGTGTATGGAGTCCTCTAAAACAATATTCCATACACAGCAAACGATTTCGCTCCAAATGACCGATCGAATGAGCCTTTTTCCCAACCATTTTCTGGGAGGGAGGCAGGGTGGGTGGGGAGGAGGTTTGCTTGAGGGGGAGAGGTTAATTAATTGATCAACTTAATTAAGTAGTCAATCAAACTGATAGTAGTGACAGCGGATAATCCAATAACTCCGACCTGAAAGTGTACCTGTAGCAGCGAAGGGGGAAGGGGTGGGGGAAAAATAGGTTAAGTGCAGTGACATGGAAAACGACTTCACAGGACAATAGGTTAAGTACATGTCAATCAAATGAGAACAGTTGGTAACTCAGATCTGAAAGTGTATCTGTAGCAGCGAGTGGGGAGTAACCAGACACCTGAACCTGTTCTGTACTGGAAGTTGGAATCTCTGAAGAATCGGTGTTAAAACTTGGGGCAGGATCATCAGCAGCACCCATTTCGAAACTTCCTGGCAGATTAAAACTGTATGTGGACCGAGACTCGAACTCGTGACCTTTGCCTTTTCGGGCAAGTGCTCTGCCGACTTTTTTTTTTAAATTTGCGAGTGGCTTTTTTAAGTTTTTTTGTTTTTTTTTTTATTGTCTCATTTTGTTCGTTATGTTCGTTGCATTTGTTCGTGGCGGACGTCCGATGACACCCGTTCAGATTGTGCGTTGAACCGTTCAGTCAGTTTTTTTTTATTACAGAGGGTAGCTAAACCCTCTGACCGAAGACGCTGAGCTACCGTGTCGGAAACGACTGAGATACTGAAGAACGACTTACGCCCCGTCCACACAGCTTCAATTCTGCCAGTACCTCGTCTTCTACCTTCCGGACTTCACAGAAGCTCTCCTGCGAACCTTGCAGAACTACCACTCCTGGAAGAAAGGATATAGCGGAGACATGGCTTAGCCACAGCCTGGGGGATGTTTCTAGAATGAATTTTTCCGCTCTACAGCGGAGTGTGCGCTGATATGAAACTTCCTGGTAGATTAAAACTGTGTCCCGAGTTCGAGTCTCGGTCCGGCACACAGTTTTAATCTGCCAGGAAGTTTCATATCAGCGCACACTCCGCTGTAGAGTGAAAATTTCATTCTAGCACTCATTTCGTTTCTGCATCGCTCTTTCCGTTCGTACGCCCTGTTCCACGTTAGCAGCGGCTGGCACAGTGCTTTGTGGTGACCACTACCGCACTCGCCCGACAGCTCTGCGAAGTGGCGGTGTTGTGGCAGCTGCCGTGTGGGGTTCCGCCGGGCTGTCACGACCGCGGCCGGGCCGGTATCGGGACGTGGCGAGTGTCGATAGGGACGCGAGGGCGGTCACATCGGCGCGATCTGCGGGCAGGTACTGTTAGGCGGGCGTCACGCCGCGGCGTAACGAAGCGGGCAGGAACAAGTGCTAACAATGCCACCGCCACATGCAGATGGCCGGATACCGAGGGGCGTGGCCACTGCAGCGCCGCCGACTCGCCGCCCAGCATCAGCTGCCTCCCGTCCGTCTGCTGGCAGGTCGCTAACTCACAGTCGAGCACTACTTAGGGCTTCTTGTATAATGTTGAATTACGTAACCATTACGGCTCCTCAACTCAATCTCTCGATTCCAGCAATATTCTACTGTGTTTCTGTAAAGCAGTTGACATATTTTTATGAGACAACATTCAGATTTGATTTCGTTAATGTAGAGGTACTTTGATATATCGGTATGTTTGTGTTGCAATGATATTATTCTTATGTATATTCTCTTTCTTTTGTCACTATGATCTTTGACGTACTTGTAACTCTTGACTCTTGGGCGCGTAAGCGGTTATTAGTTAGAGAGTCGGACCTTGAGAAGGTCAAGTCTTGGACGTCATGTTGGAAAGACGCATATTGTAGTTAGCTTATAAAATGTGAGGGAGATGTTTTCAAGTCTGATTTGTATTGTGAAGTGATGTTTTGTGTGTTACGCAATATTGCAACAAAAGCAATAAAAAGGAAGTGAAACTTAAATTCGGAATGATGATTACTTTTTTGCATCACCATTGTCCTTAAAAAGTGTAATCTTCAAGAATTGTTTGTGAAACACATCTATAAATGTTTTGAATATAGCAGATAAAACCTAGGCCTCTTTGCATCCGAGCTTGGAATCAACACCACCTAGATTTTCGACGATTGAGCCATAATTTTACAACGAGACCAGCGTGGGAAACACGAAAAGATGAGTGCCTAGTTTAATCAGCATTACATGAAATGACTTTATTAACTGTGCTCTAATGACACCTGCCACATAATAACTTTGTTGTTGCCCGAAAACGCAGTATTTAGCAGCGTGAGCAACACCACAATCATTATTAAATTTTGCCCTTTGTTGTGGTAGGGTTGTTAGTAGGTGCCAGGAGGGTCAATAATAATATGAATCAGAGGCTGTAAGACAAGGATGTTTTAGTCGCCCGTATTGTTCACTCTATACTGCGAAGAAACAACGACAGAAATAAAGGAATGGTCCAGGAAAAGGCATGAGGCTGAATCATTGGGATTCAGGGGGAATATCTTGCGAACAATGCATGAAGGGTATCAGACGGATGTCATATTCCTTGACTTCAGGACAGCGTTTGACTCGGTGCCCCACTGCAGACTCCTAACTAAGGTACGAGCATATGGGATTGGTTCCCAAGTATGTGAGTGGCTCGAAGACTTCTTGAGTAATAGAACTCAGTCCGTTGTCTTCGATGGTGAGTGTTCATCGGAGGTGAGGGCATTATCTGGAGTGACTCAGGGAAGTGTGGTAGGTCCGCTGTTGTTTTGTATCTTCATTAATCATCTTTTGGATAGGGTGGATAGCAATGTGCGGCTGTTTGCTGATGATGTTGTGGTGTTCGAGAAGATGTCGTCGTTGAGTGACTGTAGGAGGATACAAGATGACTTGGACAGGATTTGTGATTGGTGTAAAGAATGGCAGCTAAATATAGATAAATGTAAATTAATGCAAAAGAAATGGTTCAAATGGCTCTGAGCACTATGCGACTTAACTTCTGAAGTCATCAGTCGCCTAGAACTCAGAACTAATTAAACCGAACTAACCTAAGGAAACCACACACATCCATGCCCGAGGCAAGATTCGAACCTGCGACCGTAGCGGTCACGTGGGTCCAGACTGAAGCGCCTAGAACCGCACGGCCACATAGGCTGGGTAAATTAATGCAGAAGAATAGGAAAAAGAATCCTGTAATGTTTGAATACTCCACTAGTAGTGTAGTGCTTGACACATTCACGTCGATTAAATATTTGGGCGTAACATTGCAGAGCGATATGAAGTGGGACAAGCATGTAATGGCAGTTGTGGGGAAGGCGGATAGTCGTCTTCGGTTCATTGGTAGAATTTTGGGAAGATGTGGTTCATCTGTAAAGGAGGCCGCTTATAAAAAACTAATACGACCTATTCTTCAGTACTGCTCGAGCGTTTGCGATCCGTATCAGGTCGGATTGAGGGAGGACATAGAAGCAATTCAGAGGCGGGCTGCTAGATTTGTTACTGGTGGGTTTGATCATCACGCGAGTGTTATAGAAATGCTTCAGGATCTCGGGTGGGAGTCTCTAGAGGAAAGGAGGCATTCCTTTCGTGAATCGCTACTGAGGAAATTTAGAGAACCAGCATTTGAGGCTGACTGCAGTACAATTTTACTGCCGCCAAGTTACATTTCGCGGAAATACCACAAAGAGAAGATAAGAGAGATTAGGGCTTGTACAGAGGCATATAGGCAGTCATTTTTCCCTCGTTCTGTTTGGGAGTGGAACAGGGAGAGAAGATGCTAGTTGTGGTACGAGGTACCCTCCACCACGCACCGTATGGTGGATTGCGGAGTATATATGTAGATGTAGAAACAATATCAGTGATCAAATTCACTCATGACATCGCTACCCTCAGTGAAAGTGGGGAAGAACCACAGGGCCTGTTGAGTGACACCCCTAGACTAGGTACAGGCCGTGCAAGCACCACAGATGCCCGCCAGGATCGTTCTATCTTGAGGACAGCAGTGGTAGATCGCACGGTTACCACAGCATGGGTAAGGGGACTTGTGAGAACAGAGTGTTAACAGGTCCGTTTACGAGCCGGTTATTACCCGTGGAACGCCGGGCATCCACATCTCTAGCCTGTCTTCCTCTCATGACATAGCATCGACGTGCGCGGCTTAGCTGATGGCGTCAGAGGATGGCTTGGAAGATGGAATTGCGCGCCGGGGTCTTCAGCGATGAAAGCAGATTCTGTTTGTACTCAAGTTTTCGTATCCCGCCTGGAAGGCGGCTCGTGGGTCTGCTCCTGAAAACTGAAGGGTAGGCCGAATGTAGGAAGCTAGGACGAGCAGGTGAGGTGGAACTGTCAGCACTGCAGTGTGTATTAAAATCACCTTTACTTTAGCAAGAAGATGAGTACATAACTTTGCACTGAGGCGAGCACGTAGGTGCGAAGGCGTACATCGAGTTACAAAGTTACAAGTAGTGGTTCGCCCACTATGAAATAGAAACAATGTTGCTAGGTAGGAATCAAATGGGATGAATCTTCAGCGGCGCTCGTAGCGCCGGCAAGAGGGCGCTGTCGTCTGTGTCGGTGTAGTGCCAACCTACGAACTTGCACCGACGCCGTGGCATCGTAGCTATCGGTATCAAACAAGTGTTGATCGTTTGCGTGACCGAAGTAGACCTGGTGAGCGCTGAGAGTGCATTCGTCCAAGGCACAAGGGCCCCGTACGATAAGTTACAACTGTGGAGGGGCGCTAACCAACGCACGGTACGTGTAGTATGTTGTTAAACCCGTTCTTTTGCCATTCTTGCAACCGGAAGGTCGTTTGTTGTTCCAACATGACAATGCTCTCCTACACACTGTCCGTGAAGCTCAGCGTGCTCTGCGAGGCGTGCAGTAACTTCCCTGGTGAGCACGATCTTCGGAGTTGTCTCCGGTCGAGCACGTGTGGGATCTGATGGCACAAGAAGTGACTCGTCAACCAACAACTCTTGCGGAACTACATAAACATGTGGAACAGGAAAGGCATAACGTACCCAAGGACAGAGTTCGCCATATGTACGATCGACTGGATGCCAAGGTCAGCGCCTGCATTGCCGCTGGTGAAGGCTGCACCACGTGCTAATACGAGTGGTTCAGCATGAGTCGATACCTGCTACCTCAGAACCGCTTGTGCTATTGATCTGTAAATCTTATGACTTCATGTACTCAATATGCAACGTTGCAACAATAAATCGGCAGTGAATTGGAAACTTCTAAAAGCGTGTACTAATTTTTTTATGTCGATATATTTACGTCTTGCAATTACAAAATTCCGGTGCAAGTTCTGCGTGGTGGACATTATTCTTCATATCACATATATGTTCATGACTCAGAGTAGGATATCAGATGGAATTTCAGATGACGCGATGACCTGTGAGGAAGCGTCACCGGAAAAAGAAGTACAATTAAGCAAGTAGGTAATAAAGGTAATAATAAGTTACCATCGAACTGCTGTCCGCCCCAATAGATGAGTGATAGCCGGAGCTCAGCATGTTCTGTCAGAGGGTTAGCTGGCCTCTGTAATAAAAAACTGAGTCAAGGTCTCAACACTGAACTTGAACGGTTGTCATGGGACATCAGCACCGAACAAATGCAACGAACAAAGTCGAACAAAATGAAAACAATAAAAAAAAGTGTTCAGCATGACGGATTGCTTTCCTACGGGCCCGGGTTCGATTCCCGGCTGGGTCGGGGATTTTCTCCGCTTAGGGACTGGGAGTTGCGTTGTCTTCATCATCATTTCATCCCCATCCTGCGCACAGGTCGCCCAGTGGGGCATCGAATGTAATAAGACCTACACCAAGGCGGCCGGACCTGCCCCGCAAGGAGCCTCGCGGCCAATGACGCCAAACGCTCATTCCATTTTTTTCATCGAACTGCTAATATCAACGATTAGTTTTAATCTTGAGAACAGTACAGTAATGCATCTCTGAAACGTGAAACCGTAGTTAGCACTTCGTTAAAAGATTACTTGCAACTGTAACAGAAGAGCCAGGTTCTTGTGAAATCGCTGTTAATTTTTCCGAAGAGGAGCTTTAATTTTTCAGTTTAATTGTCGTAATTCTTTCGAAGAAGTGTTAAATTTTTTCGAATTTTTATTTCGAAGAAAGATTTTTTCCTAAGAAGATTACTAATAATTCGAAGGAAGTTTACTAGTTTCTCGCCGGCCGGGGTGGCCGAGCGGTTCTAGGCGCTACAGTCTGGAATCGCACGACCACTACGGTCGCAGGTTCGAATCCTGCCTCGGGCATGGATGTCTGTGATGTTCTTAGGTTATTTGGGTTTAAGTAGTTCTAGTTCTAGGGGTCGGATGACCTCAGAAGATAAGTCCCATGGTGTCAGAGCCATTTTTTTTAACTAGTTTCACGCTGATGAGTCTTTAGTGTTTCGAGGAAGAGTCTCCCTGTGTATCGAAAAATAGTTTTTATGTTTCGAGAAGGAGAGTTTTTTTTAGTTTTTACAAGAGCTATTAGTTTGTAACGTAGTCGCAGTTTTCCAAGGAAAGTATTTTTAGTTTGCAAGAAGAGCTTTTTGTTTAGTTCTGAAGAAGAGTTCTGGTATGTAAATTCTAAAATGAGGAGCATGTACTTACCTTGTCCAATGGGAGAACCTGTTGGAGGCCAGGAAATGAGATCAGAGAAGCTGGGCCGAGGGGGACCAATTTAGCTGGCGCCGGGAGAAAAAAGATACAGCGTTAAAATTCTCACGCGAGGTCCCGAAGCACGCCTGTGTTGTACCGCTCGGCTCGGGTGTATCATGTCCGAATCGTGGTGGAGGAATAAATTTTTACTGCCCGTTTTTAGACTGAAAGGGGAAGGGAAGTAGTAGCATGAAGTTGCTGGCCACCAGACTTTTCGTTAATGTTCTGGGTTAATTTCAAAGGTCTCCACAATGTGTTAAGCTGTGAGGACTTGGTGCAGTGTTAATGCTCCGTCAATCTAAAGCGGACATTAAGCTTGGTGGTCCCTTAGGTACTCTCCAGTGAAAGATGGATATGTGTCGGCACCGGAAATTAAGCTAGCCTCCTCCCCTCCCCACTCCTCTGTCACTCTCTCACAGTCTCTGTTCCTACCTGTCTCCTTCCATCCTCCCTCTCTCTCTCTCTCTCTCTCTCTCTCTCTCTCTCTCTCTCTCTTTCTCCCTCCCTCACTCCCTGTCCCCTCCCTTCCTCCATCCCTTCCTCCCGCCCTCTCTCTCTTTCTCTCTCTCTCTCTCTCTCTCTCTCTCTCTCTCTCTCTCTCTCTCATTCTTTCATCGTCATCAAAATACAAACACAGCACTAAAACTCCACACCCACACACACACACAGGGTACAATCGCCTACAAACATCGGATACAGAGCAAACTTCTGCCAGCACTTGTCAGGATTCGACAGCTGCAACAACATGGTATATTTTTCGGTCCGCCATACAGCTGCTCACGTTGGAAACGCACTAGCGAAATTGTGCTATTTTTTGTTTTCCCACTATTTTCTAGTGTCCCATGAAAATCTGAATTTGGTATCATTTTATGAACAACGTAAATAGGCTTCGTCAGAAGGGGAAGGGGTGAGGGTGGAGAAATCGCATGTTTCATCGATGACGTCATCAATGATGGAATCGATTGGTTCAGTTGAGCTCAAGCAGCCTCAGCACCATGCAGGATATTAACTGCAACGTGCTACTAGCGCCACAGAAGACAGACGCATCGTTCGCTCGACCGTGGAAAATCGTATACCCACGTCACGTACCTTTTGTCGGGAAATGGACTTGTTTACAGCAAGACGAATGTCCCTGTGTACAGTCTGACGGTGGCTTGAGCTGTATGAGCTGATGAACTGTCATTTCGGGACCGTACTTGAAGCTTCCCACGACGCAGTAAGAGAGAGGAGAGAGAGAGGGAGAGAGAGAGAGAGAGAGAGAGAGAGAGAGAGAGAGAGAGAGAGAGACGCTCAGACGGTAGAGCGTTCAACGACAAACCTACACACAGAGGTTTGGAACCGTGTCGCCTTTGCAGAAGATCTGTAGCTCCGAATACTTCGTTACAGTAATAATAGCGGTGTGTTGAAGTTCTGCGGAGAATGAACGTTGCCATATTACATTTGTCATCGTTACGGGTGCCTGTCACCTGACGTCGTGGAATAGTGTGCCACCACCTCAAGTGCTTTAAGCCCGTAATTTGGACAGCGCCAACTACATACCTGACATTTAAAAGACGAGCTCCGTCTTCGCAGCGTCAGAGACATAACCTTCCTGTAAAGAGCCTTTGTTGCTGCTGCTGGTTCTGTTCTATAGACGACGGCCTGTGAAATATACCTTGATGAAATAAGATTTGTATTGTGTTTAATTTATGTGCTCACTTTTGTGAGCTTTCTACTAAAATTTGATTTTTATGTTAGTACGATACTATTTGCAATTTCTGTATATTGGAATACTTAGATGAACAAGCTGCGACATGGTCGTCAATTGAACAGTGACCCGATAGGGAATAAATTTCCTTTTCTTCACGTGTGTGGTCACATCTGTTTCGTGATCAGACTACTGGTTTCGGTCTATAATGACCGTCTTCAGAACGATTTTATAAAAACATGTAGCCCCACTATATTAGGACACGTTTTTATACAAAAGATCTGAAGATGGTCGTTATAGCCCGGAACCGGTAGTCTGATGACAAAGAGATTGTGACCATAGACGTGAAGCAAAGGAAATTTATACTTACATGCATGTTGTTGTTGTGGTCTTCAGTCCTGAGACTGGTTTGATGCAGCTCTCCATGCTACTCTATTCTGTGCAAGCTTCTTCATCTCCCAGTACCTACTGCAACCTACATCCTTCTGAATCTGCTTAGTGTATTCATGTCTTGGTCTCCCTCTACGATTTTTACCCTCCACGCTGCCCTCCAGTACCAAATTGGTGATCCCTTGATGCCTCAGAACATGTCCTACCAACCGATCCCGTCTTCTAGTCAAGTTGTGCCACAAATTTCTCTTCTCTCCAACTCTATTCAATACCTCCTCATTAGTTATGTGATCTACCCATCTAATCTTCAGCATTCTTCTGTAGTACCACATTTCGAAAGCTTCTATTCTCTTCTTGTCTAAACTATTTATCGTCCATGTTTCAATTCCATACATGGCTACACTCCAGACAAATACTTTCAGAAACGACTTCCTGATACTTAAATCAATACTCGATTTTAACAAATTTCCCTTCTTCGGAAACGCTTTCCTTGTCATTGCCATTCTATATTTTATATCCTCTCTACTTCGACCATCATCCGTTATTTTGCTCCCCAAATAGCAAAACTCCTTTACTACTTTGTCTCATTTCCTGATCTAATTCCCTCAGCATCACCCGACTTAGTTCGACTACATTCCATTATCCTCGTTTTGCTTTTGTTGATGTTCATCTTATACCCTCCTTTCAAGACACTGTCCATTCCGTGCAACTGTTCTTCCAAGTCCTTTGCTGTCTCTGACAGAATTACAATGTCATCGGCGCACCTCAAAGTTTTTATTTCTTCTCCATGGATTTTAATACCTACTCCGAACTTTTCTTTTATTTCCTTTACTGCTTGCTCAATATACAGATTGAATAGCATCGGGAAGAGGCTACAACCCTGTCTCACTCCCTTCCCAACCGCTGCTTCCCTTTCATGCCCTTTCCCTTACATGCATACTTATGTATATTTTCTGTCACTAATTTGATGTACACTTCATTCCACAGATTCTGTCTGAGGAAGAAATTTCGAAACCCGTAAAACGCTTCTTAAAGAATAATGAGCTCAAGACGTTTCTTTATTTCAGCGTTGTGCCAGATCGTTTTAAAGCATAGACGCTAATGCTGTATTGTGAGTACGTGGTAGCTGGCAGACGAAATCAGTAACGGCCATCTGCTCGTTATCGTGTTGGGTACGCGGCGGTCGGAGGCTTTGAGAAACACACCGGCTGCGGATGTCAGGCGCGTTGGGGGCTAATTAGCGACCAGGTGTCCGTGATGCTACCAGGAGGGCGGGGTTGTGGGGGGTGGGGCGGCCGCTGATTTACCGCTCGTGTGTGGAGGCGGCGGGGGCAGAGGGTGGGTGCGTCCTCCACCGCGACCGCGACGGCGGCCAGGTGCGCGCAGCTGCCGCGGGGTCCGCTCCTTTGTTTCCCCGCCAGCGGCAGCACACGGGCCGTCGCCCCCTCGCCGTCTCACCCCTGGCGTTGTTCAGGCTGCCGCCATTGGGCGCGCCGCAGATGGATCTCAGTGCATGCCACTATCCAATGTACTCAGTCGCGACACTTGCTGTTGTCAAAGATTCTCTCCATCTCACTGT
This sequence comes from Schistocerca gregaria, assembly GCF_023897955.1. Taxonomy (NCBI): domain Eukaryota; kingdom Metazoa; phylum Arthropoda; class Insecta; order Orthoptera; family Acrididae; genus Schistocerca; species Schistocerca gregaria. The sequence goes on from NC_064923.1 coordinate 736,769,822, forward strand.
TGTAGCGACGCTAGCGCCCCAAGCGGTGGGCAAGCCGGCCGTCTCTAAACGTCATACACGCAGACAGTAACAGACATTTTGGTCTATCGCGGCGGTAGGTGGGGCTACAGGCGCCATCTTGGTACCATAAGGTTCCTACACTCCCAAGGCAAACTCCCCATTGCAACACCCTCAGATTAGGTGGTCAGGTTGTAAGTAGGCTGTTTAGGTTTTTGTATTGGTAACGCCACGTAGCGCTCTGTATGAAAATCACTGGCTGTGCTGTGTGCAGTCTGCGGCTGGTTGGCATTGTTGTAATATTCGCCATTGTAGTGTTGGACAGTTGGCTGTTAACAGAGCGTAGCGTTGCGCAGTTTGAGGTGAGCCGCCAGCAGTGGTGGACGTGGGGAGAGAGATGGCGGAGTTTTGAGAGAGGATGATCTGGACGTGTGTCCATCAGAGACAGTAAATTTGTAAGACTGGATGTCATGAACTGATATAACTTTTGAACACTATTAAGGTAAATGCATTGTTTGTTCTTTATCAAAATTTTTCATTTGCTAACTATACCTATCAGTAGTTAGTGCCTTCAGTAGTTTGAATCTTTCATTTAGCTGGCAGTAGTGGCGCTCGCTGTATTGCAGTAGTTCGAGTGACGAAGATTTTTGTGAGGTAAGTGATTTGTGAAACGTATAGGTTAATGTTAGTCAGGGCCATTCTTTTGTAGGGATTATTGAAAGTCAGATTGCGTTGCGCTAAAAATATTGTGTGTCAGTTTAGTGTTGATCAGAATAGGTAAAGAGCGAAATGTCAGAGTACGTTCAGTTCTGCTCAGCTCTTTGAAAATCAAATAATGTAAGGGGTTTATCAGCACAGTAATTCATTAATTTATCTAAGGGGAAGTTTCATATGGCGATCGTGCCAGGATTCGAACCTGGAATCTTCTGAAGGTGGCCCAGAGGATGGCCCGTCAGAAACTGAACACAGTTCGAGCTTGAAAACAGAAATAAGGTGTACCGAACTGTGTAAAAAGAAGCTAAATAGAAACAGTGAACGGTTCAAGAATAAGAAGTGCAATAAATCTTAATCTGAAACATCAACGGCGTCTTGGGTTAGCGGTCGTTCTGTTGGACTTCCAAGCGGGCGAGCTACGTTCAAAACTCCATCGTGCCATTTATTTAGTTATGTATTGTTTCACGACATTATGCACTGTCCGTCCTGTTATTGAAATGTTTGGTCTCTTTCTGCAGTCTGTTTTACTATACGTTCGAGAATGACATTTTCACTCTGTAGCAGAGTGTGCGCTGATACGAAACTACCTGGGAGATAAATACCCTGTGCCGAACCGAGACTCGATCTCGGGAGCTTTGCCTTTCGCTGGCAAGTGCTCTAACATCTGAGCTACCCAAGCTCGACTCGTCCTCGTCCTCACAGCTTCAGTTCTGCCAGTACCTCCTCACCTATCTTCCGAACTTCACAGAAGCTCTTCTGCGAACGTTGCAGAACTAGCACTCCTGGAAGAAACGATATTGCGGAGACATGGCTTAGCCACACCCGGGGGGATGTTTCCAGAATGAGACTTTCACTCTGCAGTGGAGTGTGCGCTGATATCTTAATCTGCCAGGTAGTTTCAGAAATATTTGTGTGTGTGTGTGTGGGGGGGGGGGGGGGGGGGAGGGGGGTGATGTCATAAAACTGTAACAATATTTTAGTGTTTTGCTTGAGAATCATGGACGTACTATTATGTTTAGTCTCCCTTCTTCCTCGTTGCAGTTGAATTAAAAGTCTTACTCATATTCGCCTGCTCTCTCCTATTCGTCGCCATGGCTGTTACAATGACATCTTTCGATTTGTTTAAACGATAGTAAATCACATTGCCCCTGACTTGTAGGTGATACGGGAACACACTGTTCCTAATAGCACTGCACGCTATTGCGGTACTTCAAGGAACAAAATACCTCGGGTGGGTGAAATATATTGGCAGTCACCTGGTAACACGGCCGGTTTCGGTTCGCGTCTCGTTTGTAGGCCCCGGAACAGAGTCCGTTCGCACGCAAGTGTCCGTTCTCCGCATATTTGATGCTGCAGTGCGTTCACAAGTAGGGCCATAAAGCAAGCCACGAGGCAGTGTCAGTGGCAGCATAAGCTCGTCGCTAATTCTTGGGCTGTCGTTCAGGTATAACGTGTCACGTCGTTGCTGGTTCGCCTCCCCCGAATCGAGGTGCTGGTTAGTCGTCCGCAGACGGTATCTGCCCCTCCGCGGCAGTGCGATGCCTGCTAGCTGCTGCGCGTCCCCTACAGCCGGCCCAGCACGTGTCGCCGTGATTTACGACGTCCGATGTTTTATGTTAATTTGGGCTTCGCGTAATGTCTCCGGCCGCTTGTTTACTCTGCCGTCTGCCCGTGGCTTGTCGCCAGAGATATATCGCCCTTGATGTTACGGCTCCCCCCGAAATTCCCGGCGCTTTTCTTCCTTATTTATTTTCCACTTGCAGCCGCAGTTCTCCGCCGAAAAATTTGCTCCGCTCTTTAACGGCTGTCGAGTGCCGACTAAAACCCAGACTTGCACAAACAAACACAAGCTACATTTTCTTTTTCTAAACAGACTGTTTTAGAACTACAGTCAGTTTCAGATCCTCTGTTGCAGCTACGAAGTCTCAGAGTACTGTAATGTATGCGTGTAACAAACCAAGCGCACTTCCGAGTTACAAGGCTTCTTATGCTGTAAACTGAGCTCCTCTGTAAGCTCGTCTATTGTTCACTGAATGGCAGTGCGGAACTGCAGAGAAACACCCCCTGATATCAAGGAACACGGCTCCAACCTGGGACCCCTTCTCCACGAGTCGCTAGATCTCAGCAGCGAGCAGAGCGAACCGAGTTTCACAACATTTCTGTTTTCCGAATTCCTATAGAATTCCATTTTTAGTATTCCGAAAAGATAATAATTTCGAACATTAACGTGTTTCATAACTCTATAACAGACTGCCGTTCGCGATTGTTATTATTATTATTATTCGTATTATTTATTAGAGTTATTCCTATTTGGCCAACTAAAGATCACGTGAAACAGCTGTTTTATGACATTTCTTTATCTTCTCAGTACCTCTTAATTCGTGTTCTTAATTCTTGCTGTCTGTTGTTCTCCCCTTCATTCCGTCCATGTCCCTCCTCCCTCATTGTGTGTTTTCTTCTGGAAACCTTTTTGCGCCTTCTCTCTGCATTCATGTCTGTTTGACGCCTTTCCGAATTATTCTCAACTCCTGTAGATCTTTCTTAATTTCTACAAAACATGAAATTTAGGTTTTTGATTTTTGTCAAAAATGTTGATTTCTCTTCAGCCTCTTGTTACCAATTATTTTCAGTGACCATAAAAGGCAATCCTGCGTTTTCTTATTGTGTATGTTGATTTGTGAGTTTTTTCACACGCCTTCTTACTGCTTCTCAGTTTTCAAATCCCATTTTCGTACTCTGGACCCAATTTTTTTCGAATTATTTTTTTCTTCTCTAAATTATTTAGCTGTTTGGCTCTGACGAATAATGACATACACTTTTAATCACCACACTGTAATATCTCAATTTTGTAATAATATAAATTTTGTAAAATAACTACTGCAACGTACATCTTTCTTAATCTCCTAATTGTATTCATTTCTTGATCTCCTTCTACTATTTCTACACACACCCCGCCCTCTACGCTTCCCTGCAGTACGAAACTGGTGATCCCTTAATGCCTCAGAACTTGTCCTACCAACTGCGCCCTTCTTCTAGTCAGGTTTTACCACAGATTTCTTTTCTCCCCAATCCTATTCAGTACCTCCTCACTAGTTACATGATCTACCCGTCTGGTCTTCAGCACTCTTCTGTAGCACCACATTTCGAAAGCTTCTATTCTCTTCTTGTCTAAAGTGTTCATCATCCGTGTTACACTTCCATACTTGGCTACACTCTACACAAATACTTTCAGAAAAGACTTCCTGGGACTTAAATCTACTCTCGATGTCAACAAATTTCTCTTCTTCAGAAACGCTTTTCTTGCCATTGCCAGTCTACATTTTATATCCCATCTACTTCGACCATCATCATTTATTTTACTTCCCAAATAGCAAAACTATTGGCCTGTTATTATGGCGTATATCTGACACTTGTTGAGAACTAGGTTGACGTAAAAATAGACCGACCGACCGCTAGCCAGCCCGTATGACAGGCGCTAGCTGTCAGTCAGCCGCGGCAGGGCAGATCTGGATCAGACAAGGCCGCCCTGGACGCGCCCAGGTCGCGGCACTTTCCACCTGGTACCGGCCGATGGCGGCTTTCAGTCACGGCTGTGGTTTTACAGCTTAGACTTTCTTTACAGGCAGGGCTAGGGGCTAGGCTAGAGAGAGAGAGAGGAGCTTCGAGGGACCTGTCGATGAGCTCGCTTCAAACGGGGTATTTACGGCGTCACGGTCCAGGTGCCACGGCATTGTCGGCTCATGCTATTAGCCGCACCGGTAAAAAAAGTTGCCCGTCACCATTTTCTCCCGGTCCAAATTGCGGCCGCTCCATATTACGGCGGGGTGTGGCGCACATGTGTGCGAATGCGTGGAGCCAGCGCGCTCTGTTATTTATTACGTTTTTATTCCCAACTGTGCGCGGCGACGCGAAAGTCGCGTGCCCGGCGGCTCAGCCACCCGTTGCGGTGAGCGGCGCCGCTGAGAGGCAAGGCCGCCTCTTCCCACGGCCCCCGGCGCGGCCGGGACGCGGGAATGCAGCAGGTCGCCTCCTATAATGTATTCACCGGGCCGCCGCACCGTGTCCCGGAATTAATAAGTCATGCTTCGGCGGATTTCGTGATCACGGAAATTACGTCTGGCAACTGGTCTCCGTTGCGTGCGGTGAGGGGCATCAGCTTCTTCAGCCAGAGCCTTGAACTACCTGAGGCTCCCCATTGATACGTTGCTGAATGCGTGCCTGCTGACAGGTGTGTTTATTGCCGTGTGTTTTGAAACACAGACGTGCTCGTACAGCGACACTCGCAAAGCTGTCCTCACACGGGACGAGTTAGCTGACGTTTACGAGAATCTGTACGAGTTTTATGACGCCTGCTTCATGTTGTTTCACGCTGAGGAGGCACTGTCTAGGACGAAACACAAAATAAGTTCCGTAGCAACGTGCTCCGAGAAGTTGAACCAATAAGAGGCAAGAATGCTCTCTACGCCACAAACAGATCTTAGGAAACGCCATATTGGATTTCATCTTTTTTCAGTTAAAGCCCATGTTTGGTGCGTTTTATATCATAACTTACGTCGTGTGGATATGTGCAGTTTCAAAGCAGCAGCGCATTGAGGGCCTCTCGGAAAAGCCTCGTTATCAAATCAAATGTGTGTGAAATGTTATGGGACTTAACTGCTAAGCTCATCAGTCCCTAAGCTTAACCTGAATTATTCTAAGGACAAACACACACACCCATGCCCGAGGGAGGACTCGAAACTCCGCCGGGACCAGCCGCACAGTCCATGAGCTTCGTTATCCCTACGATTTGTTGTGATAAAACGTCTGGAAATGGGAGGACGACGGTTCAATCCCGCGTCCGGTCATCCTGATTTAGGTTTTCCGTGATTTCCCTAAATCACTCCAGGCAAATGCCGGGATGGTTCCTCTGAAAGGGCACGGCCGCCTTCCTTCCCCATCCTTCCCTAATCCGATGAGACCGATGACCACGCTGTCTGGTCTCCTTCCCCAAATAACCAACCAACCGTCTGGAAACGTCGTATTTGTGGCTGAAGAATTTTTTTCTTTAGTTATTTTCGTATTACAATTATAATGCTACGGGAGTACGTCGTTTTAAGGCGAGTGGAATGTGAAGGTTAATTAAAACTGCGTACGATTCGTTACAATTAAATGTCAGTTAACATAAAATGCAAGGTCGAACGTAACACAAGTTCAGCGTAGCACTGTGGACAGAGATGCCGAGTTACGATGTAAAATGCAATAAATGCGCGGCCTGCTGTAGCCTAAATTATTTTTATGACCTTCATGTTTCCTTAAAAGTTTTCGCATTTTTTTGTTAATTTGAAAGAAATATTTTTTGCAGTATTTCACGTTATATGAATTTAAGTGTCCTCACTCTCAGGAGTGACTTCGTTTTTATTTTATTTTATTATAATTTCACAAATGGATTTACAAAAAAAAGAAACATGGAAAGGGGAACTCTTACATAAAATGGGGACCAAAGAGGAACAGAAAAAACATAGTAAATGAAGGTAATGGGAGATACAATATACACTGATACGGGGACATGCACTGGGGGACAGTTAAAAGGTCTACATAAAATTAAAAGTGTGACTTCGTTCGATTTTGTGAACTTTTATAACCAGATGTAGTTTCTAGCTGCATATGCAATTGTTCTTTTCGTCTTATAATATGTTCATGGATATTGAAGTTTTTTATTGATGTATACTGCAGAGGAAACATTGTGACTAGCGTACGGCCAAGGGGCGAAATGTGCGTTTTAATTGAGCTAACGCAGGAATTCTACGTGCGTTCTTTTCCGTAAACTGTTCCGTAGACTGTTTTCCCGAAGAAAACGAGTGTAGTCTCCAATTTCACATGAGAAATCCGACACGGCCAATTCACGGCGTATGATTCCGTTGTGCATCATCAGATCAAAAAAAAAAAAAAAAAAAAGGTGAAATAGTGAATGAATCCGCTAAAGACAGTCAAGAAAGGTACCTTCGACATCGTAGTACATTCGTAAGGATTATTAAAACGTCAAAAACATCTAAGTTGCACACTGTGCTCTCGTGGTCGGGAAGCAAAGCGATGGTTGTGCGTTCGCATTTCACCTCTGACGTGGTTGTGAATTTTAAACGAATCGTTGCTGTGTTTATAGTCCACAAACGTAGGACTGGCTCAGCTTACGTTAATTTTAAATGAAAATTTTATATGGATGCCTAACTAAAAATGCGGTTGACCTCATCGAGAATGATCTGACTATAAGGCGAACGTCAGAACAAAACAGGAAAAGAACTAAATAAATTGAAATAAAAACTTTTACACATCTCAAATCACTCGTCTGGACTCTTTGGCACGTGCTTGCAAGTACTTATTTGCGGCAGTAGATGTCTCTGAAGGGCTTATTAGAGAAGATAACTCAAGGCAGCAGTAGTGACTTGCGTTCGGCCACCGATTATCTTGTCTCGTTACGAACGAGAGCACAGCGGAATGACTGCCAGCATTAGATGATTCATCGATACCTTTAGTTGTGTTTCTACTAAACACTCGCATCCATAACATAGCTTCTTCCGTGTAATTGACGTTGCCACATTTAACGCTACTTTATGACAACTGTTGGCTGATAGGTACAGGTTTATCAGTATATATACTCCCAAGGTGGAGAGTAATTTCCCTTTACAAGAAACACATTTTATTTCCAATCACGCTTGTTATTACCAATGATCTTCAAGCTAAGAGCTTGTTTTCGACATCACTGTTAGCGATTTGTGGAAAATAAATGACAGCTGAAGGTTTCACCATGACTGTTAACACTTCCTGCTGAAGATAGGCGTCAGTTTGTATCGGTTATGCCCCTGAGAAGCGACAGCGAGTTGGTACTCCACGACATGAGTATGCAGCGAGGGACGTCTATAATCCAGTCATGTGCTCCGCCTGAAAGATGCTTGGCCGAGCAAAACTGAAGTTCCACGTTTGTTTCTAAAATATCTTTCTCCGTAGTCTTGATAAAAATCACTCTTATAAGTTTGCTGGGGTAGGTAGTATGCAGCACACGTGGTTAGCAGGCCCTCTTAGTTCGCTGAAATCTCTTCATTCCGTGGCTGATGAATATTAGAGGGCCTGTAGCGTCGCCGGGAAGTGCCATCGAACATCCTGCTGCTAACAAGATTTGTTCCCCGTGACGTAATTTATCACCCGTAGACGTTTGGTGGAAAGACTTTGAAACGCACTATATATTGAGGGGGAATCGAAAGAAAATATGCACGAACTAGGACATTTATATACGAAGCACTTTTGTTTAAGCTTCTGCATAATAAACGTTTTTTATTCCAGTCTTTGATCACAATATCAATTCTTTTGACGATGCCCAGTTTCAGTCCGTAATGACCATCCTCAGATCTACAATATGCAAATATATACACCTAGTGAGCAGTGTTCATTTCAACACAGTATAGCAGTACGTATCACAATATACTATCATACAACCAGGGAAATATGCAGATAAAATACGGTAAAACGTACCTTTTCTACACCATGTCCTAAAGTGATAAGGCCATAATGGCATCGTCAAAAAGGATAAATATAATCAGCACAGCATCGTCACATAGATTTAAAATAAGGTGTAGAATAGGCCACATCGTCCACAGAGTCATTATTGCAACTGGCTACTAAGTACAGTGGCTACCAGAAATCAGTTTGCCTACATCCTACCTAGATGTTGGTACTGTGGGCTTAGATGTAGTCATCGTTTACGCAAAAAACATAATATGATAAAAACACATTAGGTAAAATATATGTAGCAGACTTTTCTGCCTAATACATTATTTTTGTGACCACGAGCTGTAACACTGACCAATATGTTCAAAGAGGATACTTTGTAAATGATATAATGGAGAATTCCTCCACAGATTTGAATACACTGCCTCTTTATAGCCGTAACATTCTCTAACAGTTCTTATCAGCATGAAGCATGACCTTATAAATAAGAAGAGTTGTAAAATTATCGCCGGCACTTACTCACAAGCGATTGCCTAAAATGTGTGGGCTTCCGCTAAGAAGTGTCCCGACCCACACGCATTTCAATGTCTACGCTGCGAAACGATCTTCCACACCTTGGTGCAAAATTACATGTTCGAGTCTCTGCCGCCCCTTCATACTACTGGGTTACCTGACTCTGTGACCAGACGGTGAAGGGTTCCACAAACACGCGACAAGCACGCCGACATGAATATCTCGATTCCCCCTTCTTTCATAAAACGCCGCGCAGTCCCTGCCCATCCGAGACTGAGAGGAGCCACTTTTACGGGGAGCGACTTTGCCAGTAAACTGTGCAGAAAGCTGCTGACCGAGCTCCCACCGGCGCTGGTTCCGCGCAGCCGGTCGCCGGCTCCTTTACCAAAGTGGGTTGCCCGCACCCTCCCGGGCCCTTTGCATGCAAATGCGCCGCGCGCCGCGCTCTTCTCGGTGGCGAAATTTATTAGCCGCGACGCGTGCTGTCAGGTCAGGTTAAAGACCGCGTTTCGTTCCCCGCTGTCTGCGCCCAAGTCGGAACTAAGTTGTGTGGAAAGCAGCCTCGCTATGTTCTCCTCAGCTCATCGGCGATCAGGCGACCGTTAGATCCGCGCTGGCAACGGAGGGCAGCGGTGGGGTCTCTGTAGCTTGTGCCGCATACACAAGTCTGCTCGAGATTACAAAAACCTGAATATTTCGTCCGTAAGGTACGGTATTATGACGGCTGCGACTGTTTATCAATACAAATAAAACAGTTTTTGCGTAAGTCACTTGTTTATTATACTATTACTCGTTTCGATGGTTCACACCATCATCTTCATGGGAAGAACTGTCTATTTACATGGCTGCATTGCTAAAAAATACAGACGTCTTTTCAAATCGCAGACCAGGGGCAATGTAGATTATATTGCGTCTTTTGTTGGTGATAAAAATCGTTGATTTAGTAAAGGCACTATACAGGCTAAAAAACATGAATATCTTAAAGTGACAATACAGTTCATTGTCAGAAATTCACCTGAAGATGATTGTGTGGACCATCGAAACGCATAGTGGAAAAATAGTGACTGACGCAGACGTATTACAAATATCAACATTATGCCGGCCGCTGTGGCCGAGCGGTTCTAAGCGCTTCAGTCCGGAACCGCGCGACCGCTACGGTCGCAGGTTCGAATCCTACCTCGGGCATGGATGTGTGTGATGTCCTTAGGTTAGTTAGGTTTAAGTAGTTCTAAGTCTAGGCGACTGATGACCTCAGATGTTAAGTCCCATAGTGCTCAGAGCCATTTAAACCATTTTATCTGCATTGTACTACTTTGTCATGGACTGTAGTCACTTTAAATGAGGTGATTGAGAAGGAATTAGATAAGGAAATGAGACATTTGAGAGTAGACGATAGGTAAATAAGAATATTTGGTGGCAACAACGGGTGTTGCAATGTTCTTATTTTATTTTATTTCCTGAATAACCGGTTTCAACAGAGTCTAGCCGTCATCTTCGGATCTTCTGGAAATAATATTTCTGGGCATGAATCGCACAAACATGACGAGACCACACGTCACTTATAAAACAAAGGCGCCACATTGGCTTCTCAGCTACATAAAACAGAGTAAATGAAAAGTCCACAGCAGTAACAGTGTGCCCTGGAGTGGGGGCGAATCCGTCGACGAAGCCGTTATAACTGCTGCATATCAGTCTTTCGTGATGTGTCGTAGCAGACAATCCAGTGTGGCGCTTTATATATCACACAAACATGAAAAGAGAACACTCCAGTTTTATATATATATATATATATATATATATATATATATATATATATATATATAAAACTGGAGTGTTCTCTTTTCATGTTTGTGTGATTCATGCTGAATAATATTATTTCCAGAAGATGACAGATGGACACTGTCGAAACCGGTCACTGGCGAAATAATAGAAAAACATTACAAATCGCGATCTTGGTTGCCAAGTATTCCTGTTTACCAAAATGTCGGATCGCTCCCACTAACATGTGCAACTTCTAGTAGATGATTTTTGTTACTGTGAAAATCGCATTCACGAGGATGAACTGCCGTATTTCCCCTAGACAAGACAGTCACCAGATCTCAGTATCATTGAGCCTATGTGGTCTACTTTGAAAAGAAGGGTGCATGAACGCTATCAACATCCATCGTCGTTACTTGAACATGTTACCACTTTGCAGTGAGAATACTGCAAGATGCCCTTCAAAAGCATTCAGGACCTGCATTTATTCATCTGTGAAAACTGAAAGATGTTCTGAATGCCAAAGTTTTTCCTACACCGCATTAGCCATGACAATGTGTATGATGAATGTTATATATCTGTTTTTCTCCAGACAGATTGCCAGTTTTTGAGGTCTTTGTCAATGTCATAACATCTCGCACTTTGCGTAAATCCTTTCGGATTAACTTTCTTGCTATTTCGATAGTATTAAATTAATCTACTTGACCCGATAGTATTAAAGAAATCTTCTTGGAATTATGGTAGTCTTCATTTTCCTGACATCTGGCTGTGTTTTTAATATGTTTCTGACGAACTTGGTCACTTTTACGACAGCTATATCATCCCTTTGTCAGTTTCACGTAATAGACAAATAACAACGAGCGATGACAGCAATTATCAGGCATCATCTCTTCTGCTCTAGGAATCCAGTCTGTGTAACGAACCTTGCAACTCAGCGCTGTACTGTACTTGCGTGCGTCGAGCACTCAGCGGGACAAATAGGCGTGAAAGCGATAATGTTAATGAGAAAAAAGTTCCTGAAGCCATAAAGATTAAAAGGCTCCGAAGTAAAAGGGAATAACAGTATTGTTAACGAAAATGTTGGAACTAGTCGGAGAAATTTAATTTCGGTAGCTCGATCCGACATTAACACGTAGAGCTTTGCGCAATGACCCGTACTTCTCTGGAACGAGGAAGCATTACGAAAGTCAAGTTAAAGATTGAGTTCCTATAATAACTTCATAAATATGGAAGTTTGCCATCAAATGCGTCGTAACACAACTTTTTAATTAGAAAACGTATCGTAATGTGCACATAAAAGTAGTGAAGGCTCATTATTCGTACTCTAGTCGCTACGTTTACTCGACTCATTAGCGGTTGTAATAAAGCAGATAGGAGACTTCTACTCCAGCGTTTGTACATTAAAGTTGTCCGGAAAAAATGAGAAAGTAGTGTTTCATTGGAAAAACTTGATAATATTGCATAAAGCAATATTTTTGCACTGAAGCTCGTTCGGTGCTTGGAAGAGAATAATTAAAACAAGAAATGTATTCGCTGAAGTAACTCCCATATGTTAACGAAGTACAGGAAGAAGAAAATCCTATAATTGCAAGAAGTATCCTTACTCTATTTACTAATTAATCTTTCCTTCGTCTTTTCTCTTACCTTTTCAATTTCTGAGGTTGTGGTAACTAATGTCGTGCATACCTATCTGTCCATATGAGCTCACCGATCAGGGCGGTACAGAGAACAAAGCAGTGGACTCACATTCAGAAGGAGTAGGGTTCAAGTCCCAGTTCAGCTGTTCGTTTGAAATTTACTGAAGTTTCTGTTGAAAACTGTGAAATATCGCTTTCCGGCCGCGCTTGTGTGCTCTTCCTGGTTGCTAATGTAGACCCTAGAGTCAGTTTCCGGTATCTAGGACGAGTGTTTTGTCCGGGCTGCTTTAGGGGCCTGTGAATTTCCAAGATGGTAGGTGTTTTCTAGCACATTTCATAAAGAAACTTTCGAAAAATATTAGTGGGTGGAAGCTCTCTGCTGAGGACTATTAATGAGAAAGGAAACGGCCCACTGAAACGCCTGCATTCGTTTCCTGAAGCTAGTTGATGGAAAGACCTGGATGTGTAACTTCGTGGAAAGGCTAGGAACTCTCTAAATCCAGGATTCGATCGGCGGTCTGCCTGCGATGTTGGAGAGAAGTCCGAAGCGACCTCAAGTGGAATGACCGCATAAAACAAAAAGCAGGATAAGCAGATGCCACACTCAGATTCATAGGACCGATCCTTGACTACTGTTCATCAAATGGGATCCTTACCTGGTAGAGACGGCATGTCCAAAGAAAAGCGGCGCGTTTCATCGCGCGATCGTTTGGTTGGCACGAGAGCGTTACAGAAATGCTCAACAAACTCCGGTGGCAGATGTTGGAGCAGACACCTTTTCCATCAGGTCAAAGGCACAGCAAGTCGCGTAATTTGTCTCGCGGCGCCGCACATCACAGAGAGTGTACGGAATCTTGCTTCGCTCGAGAGCGGAACGTCTGGTGATGGACGCAATGTAAGATCCGCAGATGAACGAAAGGAACGTTTCAAGAGGAATGCCAGGATGGTTCCCTTGGTATCGATAGGGAGAACACGTCAAACATACCTGGGCCACGTAGGGCGGCCACGGCCACAGAAATCACGCGGTCCTGCTCGTCACAGTTTCTCTGTTACGGTGTCTGAGGCCTTTATCTGGACGTCACTCAGTAGCAGAGCCTTGACCTTGCGTGATTCACGTTTATGATTTGAACTGTTCCCTTGACTGCTGTGAACGCTTAATAGAGCTTTGTTACAAGAAGGTCTTGTTTTGACATGTGGAATAATCTGGTCTACTGCCGGATGTTTGTGTCGCGCTGGCACAATATTTCGGCCACGTAACTCGTTGCCTTCTTCAGGTGCTACCTGAGACTGCCATATTGGAGGATCGAGTCCAGTATTTATGCCCAGAGGACACATTACAAGCAGCGCCAGGCGGGCGCGGACAGCAGAGAGAGCACCCAGCGCCCTCTGGGCATGAATACTGGACAAGATCCTCCAATACGGCAGTCTCAGGTTGCACCTGAAGAAGGCAACGAGTTACGTGGCCGAAATATTGTGCCAGAGTGACACAAACATCCGGCAGTAGACCCGATTATTCCACACGTCAAGATCTCTCCGGGAAAGCCTGAAGAGTTGCAGGACTTGTTTTGGTTATTCGTTCACTTCTCAACACCTCTGCCATTGACCTGAGCAACCACATGTTCCTTCCGCCGCTCTCTGCATTGGCACCACTGCGAGTGGTTATAAACTCTGTTCTACCTACGCAGAGCAGGACAGAAAATTTTTATGTGACGATGTGGTCGAATTCTTACCCAATGCTTGTGCTATGGAACTTTTATATTGTCTCTCATGACCTCATTGTCGACAAGAGGTTCAGTTCTGATCTTCCTTTCTGCTTTTCCAAACAAGTACGTAGGCGATAAACGAGAAGTATATAATAATTAGTAGATGGCCTTCAAGGATGAAAAGGGGCGTGTAAAACTAAATACACAACTGACCATTAAAATTGCTACACCACGAGAAGACGTGCTACAGATGCGAAATTTAACCGACAGGAACAAGATGCTGTGATATGCAAATGATTAGCTTTTCAGAGCTTTCACATAAGGTTGGCGCCGGTCGCGACACCTACATAGTGCTGACAGGAGGAAAGTTTCCAACCGATTTCTCATACACAAACACCAGTTGACCGGCGTTGCCTTGTGAAACGTCGTTGTGATGCCTCGTTTAAAGAGGAGAAATGCGTACCATCACGTTTCCGACTTTGATAAAGGTCGGATTGTAGCCTATCGAGATTGCAGTTTATCGTATCGCGACATTGCTGCTAGCGTTGGTCGAGATCCAATGACTGTTAGCAGAATATGGAATCGGTGCGTTCAGGAGGGTAATACGGAACGCCGTGCTGGATCCCAACGGCAGTCGAGATGACAGGCATCTTATCCGCTTGGCTGTAACGGATCGTGCAGCCACGTCTCGATCCCTGAGTCAACAGATGGGGACGTTTGCAAGACAACAACCATCTGCACGAACAGTTCGACGACGTCTGCAGCAGCATGGACTATCAGCTCGGATACCACGGCTGCGGTTACCCTTGACGCTGCATCACAGACAGGAGCGCCTGCGATGGTGTACTCAACGACGAACCTGGGTGCAAGAATAGCAAAAGTCATTTTTTCGGATGAATCCAGTTTCTGTTTACAGCATCATGATGGTCGCATCCGTGTTTGGCAAGATCGTGGTGAACGTAAATTGGAAAGGTGTATTCGTCATCGCCATTCTGGCGTATCACTCGGCGTGATGGTACGGGGTTACATGATTACACGTGTCGGTCACCTCTTGTTCGCATTGACGGCACTTTGAACAGTGTATGTTACATTTCAGATGTGTTACGACCCGTGGCTCTACCCTTCGTTCGTTCCCTGCGAAACCCTACATTTCAGCAGGATAATTTACGACCGCATGTTGCAGGTCCTGTACGGGCCTTTCTGGATACAGAAAATGTTCAACTGTGCCCTGGCCAGCACATTCTCCAGATCTCTCACCAGTTGAAAACGTTTGGTCAATGGTGGCCTAGCAACTAACTGGCTCGTCACATTACGTCAGTCACTACTCTTGATGAACTGTGGTATCGTGTTGAAGCTGCATGGTCAGCTGTACCTGTACACGCCATCCAAGTTCCGTTTGACTCGATGTCCAGGCGTATCAAGGCCGTTATTACGGCCAGAGGTGGTTGTTCTGGGTACTCATGTCTCAGGATCTATGTACCCAAACTGCGTGAAAATGTAATCACATGTCAGTGCTAGTATAATATATTTGTCCACTGAATACCCTTTTATCATCTGTATTTCTTCTTGGTGTAGCAATTTTAATGGCCAGTGGTGTAGTAATTATGTTGCAATTGTAGTGTCCGCTGTCTTT
This sequence comes from Schistocerca gregaria, assembly GCF_023897955.1. NCBI lineage: Eukaryota > Metazoa > Arthropoda > Insecta > Orthoptera > Acrididae > Schistocerca > Schistocerca gregaria. The sequence goes on from NC_064923.1 coordinate 736,785,256, forward strand.
TGTTATCAGTCTGTCTCTGCAACAATCGGTGGCGCATTATTACAGCCGTAACGATTGACGTGTAGAGGGAGTCTTTTATAGTGGGTTACGCGAGGGCGACTGCACTCGGCCAGTGATACGCACGCTCTCGGTCAGAGAACGGATTGCGCGCGCAGCTCGGCAAGGGGTTGCACGTTGCTAGGCGACACGGGAGATGCAAGTGGCGTCGCCGGAGCTTGGGGTGGCGCCACGGCTGCCGCCTGACATTTGGCGCGGTGAAAGGCGGGCGGTCGCACCGGCGGCGGCAGCGGCATCTCCGCCGGCTGGATGGGTGGCAGGGGACGGCCGGCCGGCAAAGGTCACACACGGCAGCCGCGGACTCGGCCTCGTGAAGACACTAGCCCCACACGATCAAACAAGTTGTCAACATTACAAAGTTTGTCAAATATTTGACCAGTTGTGGCGCTGTTTGACGCGCTTGTCAAACATAGACCATGTTTGACGTAAAAAAAAATTCTTTTTAAAATTCAGTCTTGATGGCACCACGTATGCTACAAGAACATAGGTGACCGGTTTCGGTCATTATCATATGACCATCATCGGACCCATGACATCCTTCGAAGGTGGTAGGTGGAGCACTCTTCTCAGCTGCTGTGATGTCAACTGATGACCAGCTGACATCACAGCAGCTGAGAAGAGTGCTCCACCTACCACATTTATACTTTCCATAGTTGTCCTAAAGAGTTACAGGAAAAAAACTGGGATTGTTGCTTTGAGAAGGGCACGGTCCTTTCCCACCCTATTGCTTGTTCTATGGGGCTTGTGAGTGGTCTCTACGAATTTCGCCATCGGCGAAACATTATATTATATCTTGCATCAGTGGAAAGAGAATTAGAGGGAGAGAGAAGTAAAGAAATTTCGAAACTGCAAAGTAGTCTTTGAGGTGGCCCGTATGGATAGTTTGCAATGGAACATACCGGAACAACCAAGTTCCTGTGTTCGAATTTCAGACTGGCTCACAGTTTTAACGAGAATTAATCTTTATAAGGAAAGATGTTCATCATATTGAAGCAATGGATACGATGATGTTAGAATCCTGATATGATAAGAAATACCGCTGCATGAAAATTAAATTCTACAACAACGACTGCGGCGTCCTCCATCTTTTAGAGAGGAGTCCCGTACGCAGGGAACGTGAGTTGACCAATTCTGTTCTGTTTAACAGTTACAATGTTTGCTTACTGAACGAGCGGCTCCGTTTAATTTTTGTGCCAATTAGCTCGTGTCATTACTTCACACACCTCAGATCATTGCAGATGTCAAGCCGGCCGGAGTGACCGTGCGGTTCTAGGCGCTACAGTCCGGAACCGCGAGACCGCTATGGTCGCAGGTTCGAATCCTGTCTCGGGCATGGATGTGTGTGTTGTCCTTAGGTTAGCTAGGTTTAATAGTTCTCAGTTCGAGGGGACTGATGACCTCAGAAGTTGCGTCCCATAGCGCTCAGAGCCATTTGAACCACTTTTTTGCAGATTTCAAACGTATACTGCGGACTGCAATAGATGTATAGACTCGTCATCGAGAAAAACCACGGTCAGAAACTAACTTGAGATCTCTTGATTTGAGCGTCTCTCCCCTAACCTACTACAAGAATGGTCCTCCTACGATGTTACGCGCGATTCTTTCCGCCGTGTTGTAAAAGTTGATGAAATGCTCAACATCCAGGGACCCGATTTAGCTGGATTGATTCAGAGTTTCGGAGAGGCTGCGCCTTGAACAGATTAACATACGCAGCTAGCATCCGCGCTATGTTTTTGACTCCAGACAGAGCGCCGTCGAAACAGACCTTCTAATTCAGATCTATTGGGACGTACAAGTGGTACAGCAGAGAGTTTAGCACACCTTTGTACGCGGCCTGAATGGACCGGCGCGCCTTGCCTTCGTCCCGCTGCCGTTCTGCTGGAGAATGTCGCAACGGCCAGCGTCAAAAGCGACAGGTGTGGCGCAGGTGCTGGAAGGCGGTCTCTGAAATGCCACGCGCTGCTGACAGCGACAGAACCCGCGGCAGTGGCTGCCTCATGTGCCAATCTGGTTCCGTCGCTGCACGCAAAAAATTCGAGTACTGATCACTTCGCTTTTGTGTCCGTGAAAAGATGGGCTTCGTAGCTGCTGTGGAAACAATATTTTTGAAATTCTAATGCATTATGCCATCTTTATGAAGTCCTAAACTCAGGATAGTAGAATCTCCATAAAGCCCTGTGACATACGCCTTTTTGAAGCAAGTTGTTCCTCATCAAAATATGGTATAAATGTTTGGCAAGACCTATTGAGAATACTATCAAGAATACCATCACCGACTCTTCCTTTCTTTTTCCAATTCGAACCTTCTTAATTCGTACTTGCAACACATCATCTACACTACTGGCCATTAAAATTGCTACACCAAGAAAAATGCAGATGATAAACAGGTATTCATTGGACAAATATATTATACTAGAACTGACATGTCATTACATTTTCACGCAAATTGGGTGCATAGATCCGGAGAAATCAGTACCCAGAACAACCACCTCTGACCCTAATAACGGCCTTGATACGCCTGGGCATTGAGTCAAACAGAGCTTGGATGGTGTGTACAGGTACAGCTGCCGATGCAGCTTCAACACGATACCACAGTTCATCAAGCGTAGTGACTAGCGTATTGTTACCAGCCAGTTGTTCAGCCACCATTGACCAGACGTTTTCAGTTGGTGAAAGATCTGGAGAATGTGCTGGCCACGGCAGCAGTCGAACATTTTCTGTATCCAGAAAGGCCTGAACAGGACCTGCAAACATGCGGTCGTTCATTATCTTGCTGAAATGTAGGTTTTCGCATTGATCGATTGAAGGGTAGAGCCACGGGTCGTAACACATCTGAAATCTAACGTCCACTGTTCAAAGTGCCGTCAATGCGAACAAGAGGTGACCGAGACGTGTAACCGATGGCATCCCATACCACCACGCCGGGTGATACGCCAGTATGGCGATGATAAATACACGCTTCCAATGCGCGTTCACCGCGATGTCGCCAAACACGGATGCAACCATCATGATGCTGTAAACAGACCTGGATTCATCCGAAAAAATGACGTTTTGCCATTCGTGCACCCAGATTCGTCGTTGAGTACACCGTTTACAATGCAGCGTCAAGGGTAACCGCAGACATGGTCTCCTAGTTGATGGTCCATGCTGCTGCAGGCGTCGTCCAACTGTTCGTGAAGATGGTTGTTGTCTTGGAAACGTCCCCATCTGTTGACTCAGGGATCGAGACGTGGCTGCACGATCCGTTACAGCCAAGCGGATAAGATGCCTGTCATCTCGACTGCTAGTGATACGAGGCCGTTGGGATCCAGCACTGCGTTCGGTGTAACCCTCCTGAACCCACCTATTCCATATTCTGCTAACAGTCATTGGATGTCGACCAACGGGAGCAGCAATGTCGCGATACGATAAACCGCAATCGCGATAGGCTACAATCCGACCTTTATTAAAGTCGGAAACGTGATGGTACGCATTTCTCCTCCTTACACGAGGCATCGCAGCGGCCGGCATAGGCTCAACAGTTTCGTTATTAAACATCTTTCAGTGTAGCAGACTTTCAAAAAAAATGGTTCAGATGGCTCTGAGCGCTATGCGACTTAACATCTGAGATCATTAGTCCCCTAAAACTTAGAACTAATTAAACCTAATTAACTTAAGGTCATCACACACATCCATGCCCGAGGCAGGATTCGAACCTGGGACCGTAGCGGTCGCGCGGTTCCAAATTGAAGCGCCAAGAACCTCCCGGCCACACAACCGGCTGTAGCAGATTACTTTAGACAACTATCGGGCAGAGTATTCTAAGCGTTACCGTTTAAGAAATAACAATGACATGCTGTCTATAGCTTAATGACGCTAAAGTGGCACGCATCGTGTTTCATACATCCATACTGATTGAACATATTACTTCCATTAACTGTTGATCTGGTAGATTACATGACATCTGTGTTAGTGTAATTAGTTTCTTTACTCGTCAAGACTTACTTCACCTGTGACGTACTGTACTTCGTTAAAAAGATAAATAATTTTCCGTTAATTATGTACTAGAGGTAATTTTCGCATCCCAAGCAGCGAAGAAAAGAAAGAAATATAGTAGCTGTCCTTAATGCACATTAAGATTAATTGCTTCCCATTTATGGCACAACTTCAGTTGTGGCTTCTGCTAAGCAGATAAAATCGCACTGCGGTATAAGTAGCCACATAAAACAGTTAGATTATTAGCGTCCCCAAACGAATGACAGGAAAAATCACTTAATTCGCACAGCACCGTAATACTTCAGGTTTTTGATAACATCGATTTGCGTTATTTCGCAGCAGTCTTGCAGGAGAACTTGTTTCATGACAAGTTCTGTCGCATTCGCCCCAGGAAGGCTGCCTATTAGCGTCTGCGCCGCTGCCGTTCACGTCACCTGACTGCTGTATACGGTATTACCAAATGATTTAGCACTTAAGTATTCGTGTGCTTGGACAAAAACTGAATTTATAACGTACGCGTAACTCCTTTACTACGTAGGGCTATCAGTATAATTCTTCGGTAACGTAGTGACCTGTAAAATGTCTTGACGATGCAGTGACAATATTTTCAGCTACTACAATTCGAATATTGTCCTTTGTTGTTAATAAGTAACCTCGCAGAGCGACCTTGCACGTTAACATCATAATTACAGTATCATGATTCATATGGAGTAAGAGTTGCCATTTGTATTACTGCTGCTATAAGCCTTTCAGCTATAAGATTTGAGTAGAGTATTAGAAAATATACCATACTTTTATAGTTTCTGATGTTTTCGCTTCAGAGTCGAGTTAGCAGAAATGTCGTTGATAGATCGATGTATGTGGTACGTCTGCATCATGCTGCGAGCCGTAGAGCCGTAATGAAAGTTTAATTCTGCAGTAACAGAGATGTCTAACGCAGTGACACTTGGTCACGTACGCTTGAGGAAGTACCAGAACTCGACGACGACATCCAGCGTTTGTCCTGTTCCGTACCACCAATGGGGTACCTGAAGGGTCAGGCGTCGAGACTTGATTTATCGTCGTTGCTTGTCGATATTAGCATATAATAAAAGAGCTGGGCACACGGCATATATCATTTCACAACCGAGCTCTCTGACTCTGAAAAGATAGATGGAACTTATTCTCCCGTTACATACAAGATAAATAGGAAAAAAGGGATACCGAGACGGGCGCTGCAAGTGAGGTATTATTAAATTACATCTCGACTAGCTCTAGGCTCAATGAAGATGAGAAGCATCCCAAGGTAATTTGCCTCTTGCTTCTTTTATGGAGTAGCAGTATCATTGCTGATGTCCACTGCTATGCCCTCGTAATTTAGTTGGTTACACGCTAAGACTGTTAATGGTAAAGTGTGGAGCCCGATTCCTGGTTGAGTCTAGGATCCTTTCGGTGCATTGTGTATGAACTTTTCGTGTCTGTGAACCGTCTGAAATTGATCTGAGGTTCAGAAAGCACGTAAACTGCAGTAGGTGTTATAAGTGACTAGATTAGTTGACATTTAACTTTAAGATACGAACAACCGTTAGTACCATGCAGGGTAAAGAAATTTGGCAATCCTCGAATAGATGAGCACTTGGGTTTGACAATATTCGCTCTTCTCTTACTAATTTGTGGCCTTCTTCGTTCACATTAGCATTAGTTTGGTTGTGTTGTTAGTCTCTGTAGTAATCAGCTAACTTGTGGTTCTTCCTGTATCCATAAGAAATCAGTCTTACATCTGTGGTAACTATGGTGAAAAATCAGAGTCAGTGGACTGCGTTACTGCAGTCACGTACGTATTTTACTGAATATGTTTACAAATTATTTTACGATTTTGAGATTCGAATCTTGAAAAAACAGATTAGGTATCTATTCCGTTTGTTATGTTTTCATAATGTGTTACCGTCACGGCAGATTCTGTGCAGTTGCAACAGACGTCGTTGTAGGACTCAAAATGTTTTATACCGGCGAGAAGCCGCATGCATAAAATGCTAAAATATCGAGTTGACACGTCCCAGAGGCTCTTGCGTGTTGTCAGAGGCTTTATCATCTCTTACGGTGAACATAGGCCACAGATTAGCAAGCGGTGGAGTTGCTAAATTTCCCAAATCTTCAGTACTGCGCCAGTCATGACCGCGACTGCTCCCTGGTACCAGGGAGCGTTGTTGTACCCCTTGCCGCGTCAAACTCTGTTGCAACGATCGTCTGCATCAAAGTCAATGCGAGATTCGCCAGAGAACGTATCATTCCTGGAACACACCCGACGTTCTTGTCTCCACTCACACCGCCGAAGACGTAAAATGTAAGAAGTCTTAGAAGGTTAAACAGATGGAAACAACATACGCATTTTATTATGAAGGTAGTTTAATGAAGTGTGATCCGTGTGCAGCAGGATCTGCTCACAGACACATAGACAGAAGTGGTGACCTTCAAATTCTGTGATGTGTGCAAGTAGGGGAAAGATGCCGTAGCTAGTCTGGCTAACATATCGTGTGTCTGCATCCTCTCCTGAAAAATTAGTAAGTATTACCCTTCTAGCTGACCGTCTACTTAGGTTAATTGTACAGCACCCTGTAGTTAACTCTCGCTTTTCTGCGTATGACCTTTACGCGGATGCAGTCTGTTTCACCAGAGACGGAATTCTAACTTTTTATTCAGCAATGAAATTCGCCAAATAGCGGTGCAGTTGAGATGTTATTTTAATTTTCGCTGTTAGATTCGGCAATTCATTACGTTATCTTCAGACCCTATATACACCTTTCAAAAATAATTGATATTGGCACATTGGGCCCATATGTTTCTGACAGGTGTCCAAGGAGCACATATGCCCCTTAAAATCGTTACGAGACCGGTTAAAAGTGCTGCTGTATCTTGTAATATGAAAGTTACTCGATTGAAAAAAATGGTTCAAATGGCTCTGAGCACTATGGGGCTTAACATCTGTGGTCATAAGTCCCCTAGAACTTAGAACTACTTAAACCTAACTAACCTAAGGACATCACACACATCCATGCCCAAGGCAGGATTCGAACCTGCGACCGTACGAGTCACGTGGTTCCAGATTGAAGCTCCTAGAACCGCACGGCCACACCAGCCAGCATACTCGATTGAAGCAGGCCTGAAGATGACATAATGTATCGTCGAAACTGGTAGCCTAAAAATAAAAATAAAACCTCAATAATGGCGATTGGTATTGTTTTATCGAAATTGATTCTGGATGTCGTGAATTCATAGCTCAAGTGCTTCCTGCGAAGACCTGACTGCAACTGAGCACACCTGTGTGCCTGAAGAAGGCATAATGAATTGTCGAAATTGGTATCGAAAATAAAATAAAATAACATCTCAATTAAACGGCTCTTTGTCGAATTTCGTTGTTAGATATTTGACGAGCCGCTGTCCCATGTTCACAATGATGTACAGAGATGGAATTATAATTAGTGGCAACAGTCATTTTTGTGCCGGTAAGGATCCCCACGCTACAGTTGCGAAGAGCCATCGACACAGATTGTCAGTCAACGTCTGAGCAGGTAGTACTAGGGTCGTTACTTTGTCCTCCCAGCTTAGAAGCACCAGTGTACGCAGTTGTTCATCAGGGATGTACTACCGGTGTTGTTACTCGTCAACGCATGTAGGTCCAGCATGATGGAGCCCCTCATCTCTTAAGACTGAGAGTTGGTGGATACCTGTATCGAACACACTGCGAAAAGTGGGTAGGTGGATGACGTCCTACTTCGTGGCCAGCACATTCACCTGATCTCACCCCCACTTTATTTCTTCTTGTGTAAAAAGTCTTGCGCACGAGACGTGGCCCAAGAATGGGGAGGCTCTCCTGGAAAGAATTCTCTCTTCCTGCGACTCGCTTCTAACGACACCGGGGATATTAGAACAGGCAGAACAAAACTTTGTGCGACGATGCCATAACAGCTTCTGAAACCTGTGCTGGTAAATGGAATTCATTATTACTTTACCTTAGACTTGGGATTTTCGATCTCTCTGACGTCTAAATTGCTTGAACCGTGTAAGTGGGCTGTTTAGGTTTTTATGTTGGTGACGCCATGTAGCGGTCTGTATTAAACTCTCTGACTGCGCTGTGTGCAGTCTGTGGCTGGTTGGACTCATTGTTGGATTATTCGTTAGTGTAGTGTTGGGCAGTGGATGTGAACAGGGCGTAGCGTTGTGCAGTTGGAGGCAAGCCGCCAGCAGTGGTGGACGTGGGCAGAGAGAGCCAGTGTTAGCGGACGATCTGGACTTGTGTCCGTCAGAAAAAAGAACTTTGTCAAAATAGATGTCATGAACTATTAACGTAAATACATTGTGTGTTCTTTATCAAAATCTTTCATTTGCTAACTATATGCCTGTCAGCAGTTAGTGCCTTCAGTAGTTACAATCTTTTATTTAGCTGTCAGTATTGGCGCTCGCTGTATTGCAGTAGCTCGAGTAACGAAGATTTTTGTGAGGTAAGTGGTTCATGAAGGGTATAGGTTATTGTTAGTCAGGGCTATTCTTTTCTAAGGATTATTGAAATATCACTAAAAATATTGTGTGTCAGTTTAGTGATAATCAGAATAAGTTAAGAGAAAACTGTCTGAGTACGTTCAGTTTTACTCAGCTGTTTCTGTATCAAATAAAGTAGAAGTTTACCAGCACAGTCTTTCTTTACACGCAAAGGGAAAGTTTCAACCGTTACTAGGATATCAACAGGAGAAATTATCTGGGAGTGTTGACGAGTATTCAGCGGGAATTCTGTTCGTCATGGTCGCTTAGATTGAGCGCTGCTCGTGACTAAGATGGAACTTTACTCGATTTTCGTTCATTTTCGGTCTAGGGTTCCTTACCTAAAGACAGTTTTCTTTATATGTCAAGGATATTTCGTCGGTTTTGTCCTCCTGTAAACATCATTTCTATGCCGACGACCTCCAGCTCTACCTAAGCGTCAGACCTGATGACGTAAACACTGCAATCGCCCTGATGAATGATGATCTGTCTTCAGTAGTGACATGGGCGAAAAACCTGGGGCTTAAATTAAATGCAAAAAAGACGCAAGTAATCTTAATAGCCCATCAGAAAGTAATAAGTTCAGATTTCCGAGAACGGCTACCACCTATTCTGCTCGAAGGTACTCCAATACCATATCAGAAAACAGTGAAGAACTTGGGTGTAACTTTGGACGAGCATACCAACTGGGCGGAGAATACAGTCGCAATGTGCGGAAACACGTCTGCTTGTCTCTATGCTCTCAAAAAGTTTCGGAACATATTCCCACAGGACTTGAAACGCCAGCTCGTGCAAGCACTCGTTCTACCGAACCTCCACTATTGTGATGTGATTCAACAAGGCATGAGTAGTGAAAACAAAAGACGGCTAGAGCTAACCATGAATGCCTGTGTGCGTTACACCTGCAACATACGCCAATATGATCATGTTAGTGCTTCATACTCCGAGCTAGGGTGGCTGCGGCCGGACAAACTGCGTGACTACCACACTCTATGTCTACTTCACCGACTCCTCATCGCGCAAGCACCCCAGTACCTAGCTTCAGAGATTAAAAACCTGTCATGCCATCATAATCGAAACACGAGGTCACTCTTATCTGGTATCCTAACTGTGCCAACTCACAAAACAAAAACTTTTGCAAACTCCTTCTCAGTTGCCGCTGTCCGCCTCTGGAACAAACTGCCCCTTACCTTGAGGAAAACTCAATCTCCTGTTGCTTTTAAGAAGAAGTTGAAGCATTTCCTACTATCATCCGCACAAAATTCTCCACAAAATTAATGTGCAAGGCCAATCCTCTCATCTGTCAAATAGCAAAGCTAGCGTCTCCTATCTTGCTCCTGAGATGCCTTCCTCTTCATCTATCTCTATTAGCCACGCAGTCTCCTTTTCCTTTATATTTTCCTTAATTATGTTTTCATCATGTCTCTCTATTCTTCTCCTCCATTCACCATGAGTCTCCCTCATACTCCCTGCTGCCAGCACTCCTATCTAAAATCTTTCTCTTCAATAATGTATTTTTCGAGGTGTACCTTTCTAATTGTTTATCTCACTTTTTGTATTAGATGTAGTTTAACATGCCTACTAAAACATATGACTGTAAAATAAGTAGAATGCCTGGTTAGATGTAAGAGAGGGCCTGATGGCCCTAATCTTGCCAGGTTAAATAAATAAATAAATAAATATTTATCGACCATCGTCACCCCAGCGGGGATGTAACGTTATCACTGAACCACCCGCTATGTGACGTGCTTCTTGTTCCCCATCGGCATAACAATCAGATGTCGGACCGCATGCTACTGGCTTAGGAGGGGAAGACATGGTACGATCAAGGAAATAACAGGGGAAGATATGGAACAGGAAAGTCAACTAAACACTTGGCTGTTTGGCGACTGACAACGGATGCGGGACCAAAGTGACAAAGGCCGTAGGGTGTAAATCTTTTTCCCGAAAACAGGGGAACGGTTACGAGTGAATCATGGCGATCCCGGTCGTGGCACGGTTCGTTTCCTGATTGGGCATGGCCCATATCCAGCGTTCACTTTCTGCGGGCAGCAACTGCCACTTTAGTGAACATGGATCCCTTGAACACATCGTGCAGTACTGTGGGCTAAACTCACACGCACTGCTAAACGTAACAGTAGTCACAACGGAAACACTACAAAACACACTCAGGGACTCACACAAATGGGAACGAGTAAATGAACAAATATATCACATCTCCGAGACAGACGCAGTGTCTAGAGGCAAATGAGACCTTCTCTTCCAGGTCCTTTGCTGTCTCTAACAGAATTACAATGTCATGGGCGAACCTCTCCATGGATTTTAATACCTACTCTGAATTTTTGTTTTGTTTCCTTTACTGCTTGCTCAATATACACATTGAATAACATCGGGGATATGCTACAACCCTGTCTCATTCCCTTCGCAACCACTGCTTCCCTTTCGTGCCCCTCGACTCTTATAACTGCCATCTGGTTTCTGTACAAATTGTAAATAGCCTTTCACTACCTGTATTTTACCCCTGCCGCCTTCAGAATATGAAAGAGAATATTCCAGTCAACATTGTCAAAAGCTTTCTTTAGGTCTACAAATGCTAGAAACGTAGGTTTGCCTTTCCTTAATCTATTTTCTAAGATACTGTATTGTATTGTATGTTAAGCGGGGACCTATAAACGACGGAGAGGCTCCGTCACCGCCGCAGCCGCAGTAGTCCACTTCACCCCTCCGTCGCCCCACACCGAACCCAGGGTTATTGTGCAGTTCGGCCCCCGGTGGATCCCCCAGGGAACGTCTCACACCAGACGAGTGTAACCCCTATGTTTGCGTGGTAGAGTAATGGTAGTGTACGCGTACGTGGGGAACTTGTTTGCGCAGCAATCGCCGACATAGTGTAGCTGAGGCGGAATAAGGGGAAGCAGCCCGCATTCGCCGAGGCAGATGGAAAACCGCCTAAAAACCATCCACAGACTGGCCGGTTCACCAGACCTTTGACAGAAATCTGCCGGGCGGATTCGTGCCGGGGACCAGGCGGTCCTTCCCGCCCAGAAATCCATGCGTTAGACCGCACGGTCAGTATTGCCTCACGTGTTCCAACGTTTCTACGGAATCCAAACTGATCTTTCCCGAGGTCGGCCTCTACCAGTTTTTCCATTCGTCTCTAAAGAATTCGTGTTAGTATTTTGCAGCCGTGGCTTTTTAAACTGGTAGTTCGGTACTTTTGACATCTATCAACACCTGCTTTCTTTCGGATTGGAATTATTATATTCTTATTGATTTCTGAGGGTATTTCGCCTGTCTCATACATCTTGCTCACCAGACGGTAGAGTTTTGTCAGGGCTGGCTCTCCCAAGGCTGTCAGTAGTTCTAATGGAATGTCTACTCCTGGGGTCTTGTTTCGACTCAGTTCTTTCAGTGCTCTATCAAACACTTCACGAGGTACCATATCTCCCATTTCATCTTCATCTACCTCCTCTTCCATTTCGATAATATTGTCCTCAAGAACATCGCCCCTCTATATGGTTCATTATAGTTACTGTTGTGTACATAGGTCCGCGTAGTCAGCGCGTACACAACTTTTCCACTAGAGCGCGCCCCGCTAAGCACAACAGCGCTGGCGCAGCGGTCGTCCGTCTCTGCACTACGAGATGACGCTGCCTTAGAGACGGACCAAATTCTGCTTCCGCCGATCCGCGTATAAATATCTAACACAGCCAGTGAGATTGCTGCTAACGTAGAACCTTTTCTCCTCGCGGATCACACTCATGCAGTGATACATTAACGCGCGATGTGTTATAACAAGTGTACAGACCTCCGATTAGTGAGTCTGCATTTGTCTGCACCAGTCTGTACCAGTCTGCATTAGTCTGTACCAGCCTATAGTCAAGTTTCAGTCTGCGCCTAATAAGATTACCATATTGCTGTACATAGCCATGAAGATAAATGAATAGACACTTTGTCAAGTATCAGAGATATGTGAGAATGAGATTAACGTACCAAGACCAAAGGAACTTCAGATTGTCAATTGTAAACAGCATCCAGAATGAAGTTACGTAATGTCTATGCTTTTTATTATTTTAATAAATGTGTGTGAAAATTAATCAAGTTCTTTTTAAAGTTGGTCACCGTCAATCTGCTACACTAAATGTGCAAGTGGCATTCTATCGTCTGACCTAACGGCAGAAGATAAACACGCCACGATAAGACCACGAGACATACTGCTGACACTCGCCTACTTCGTTAGAGCGACAAGTCAAATAATCTGATGGTGTGTGTACCGAAGGTCTTACAGTACGCACACCACTGTTACGATTTTTGTTTTTCAAATCGGATGATTGTCTTTGATAAACCGTGTATTGCCAGTGCTCAAAAGTCGGGACATTTGGCGTCGCGCGTAAGGCTTACGGAGATGGGTCGTGACGCCACTAAAAATCGGGATGTGCTCTGGCGACACGCAGGTCGACCACACACCGCCCCTGTTGGGCGCGGCGGCCTACCGCACCGCACAGTGCGGCCTACTGGGTTGGTGGTTTGGGAATCTGGCGGCGCCTGTTTCCCACGAGGCGCCGGCCCCTGGTTACGCTAGTCTAGCTGATCACGCAGCCGACCCGGTGTATCGGCGCCGCATCGCCGCAGCCGCCGCGCAGCCCACCGCAGAACGCACGCGGCAGTCAGCTGACAGCGCGCCGCGACCCCCACGACCGCCGGCTGGCCCTCGCCGCCATTGTCTTCGCCGGCAGCTGCCGGACGGGGCACGCGAAACCACCGATCAGACGCCGAACATTGCTACCACGTACACTGCACCTGCTGTAATGACTTCATTGCGTTTGTTGCCCGCTGTGTCGGATGATTAAACGACACTGAGACCTGGTGGTCAAGGAACGCTCGATTCGGCTACGATTGTGGACGGGGCCGTAATCGGTTACTGTTGGTTGGCAACTTCTTTACAATCAACAACAAATTAAAATAATGGTAATAATTTAAGAATTGTTTCACGGCTGAAGGCCTTAATGAAAATAACTTAAGAATTGTTGAACTAGTTGCAACTTACAAACTACAATTATTAAAATCTTGAAAACAAATCACCAACGTCTTAAAGGTTAACTGCTATTGCCACATTAGAATTTTAATACAACTAGCGACAGTCACAGCTGAAGGCCTTTTACGAAAAGAATGACAATTATTAAAAATTTAACAAGCGTACTGTAAAACACCACGGGAATAGCAAAAGTTAATTTAAAAGACAGGCAAGTGACACCAAACAGTTGAGACAAAATGATAGCATCTTGGTAGCACAACCATTTACACTTTGCTGTAACGCCAATAAAACAGCAAATATAATAACAAGTTTACTTCAAAAGGACAAGCAACTGATCACCAAAAAGGGGAAACAAATGATGGTAACTTGGTAATACAGTAATAAAATAATAACACAATAGCGGTCTACATCTACATCTACATCCTTATTCCGCAAGACTCCTGACGGTGTGTGGCGGAGGGTGCCTTGAGTACCTCTATCGGTTCCCCTTCCATTCCAGTCTCGTATTGTTCGTGGAAACAAGGATTGTCGGTATGCCTCTCTGTGGGCTCTAATCTCTCTGATTTTATCCTCATGGTCACTTCGCGAGATATACGTAGGAGGGAGCAATACACTGCTTGACTCCTCGGTGAAGGTATGTTCTCGAAACTTCAACAAAAGCCCGTGCCGAGCTACTGAGCGTCTCTCCTGCAGAGTCTTCCACTGGAGTTTACCTATCATCTCCGCAACGCTTTCGCGATTACTAAATGATCCTATAACGAAGCGCGGTGCTCTCCGTTGGACCTTCTCTATCTGTTCTATCAACCGTATCCGGTACGGATCCCACACTGCTGAGCAGTATTCAAGCAGTGGGCGAACAAGTGTACTGTAACTTACTTCCTTTGTTTTCGGATTGCATCTACTTTACCGACAATCAAATTTATATGATCATTCCATTTTAAATCACTCCTGTTGCGTACTCCCAGATAATTTATGGAATTATTGCTTCCAGTTCCTGACCTGCTATATTGTAGCTAAATGATAAGGGATCTATCTTTCTATGTATTCGCAGCAGTAACACTTGTCTACATTGAGATTCAATTGCCATTCCCTGCACCATGCGTCAATTCGCTGCAGATCCTCCTGCATTTCAGTACAATTTGCCATTGTTTCAACCTCTCGATATACCACAGCATCATCTGCAAAAAGCCTGAGTGAACTTCCGATGTCATCCACAAGGTCATTTATGTATATTGTAAAGAGCAACGGTCCTACGACACTCCCCTGCGGACACCTGAAATAATACTTCGGAAGACTTCTCTCCACTGAGAATGACATGCTGCGTTCTGCTATCCAGGAACTCTTCAATACAATCACACAATTGGTCTGATAGTCCATATGCTCTTACTTTGTTCGTGCGGTTCGAGACTGTAGCGCCTAGAAGCGCTCGGCCACCACGGCCGGCTGGTGTAGTACCTTCACTGCTTTCAAGAAACTACGGAATAGGGAAGGATAGAAACACATTCTAAAGCACTGTTTGCTGTGTGCAGTAGAGGACCAGTTCGGAGACGTTACTGTTTGTGTCAGCATGGCGATGTACCCTGTTGTAAAGCAGCATCTTCGAGGCAATGGTTTGTAAACATCATTCCTGAAATTGACTGGCCTGCCCAGTCCCGATCTCAACTTGATGGAACAGCTCTGGGATGGGCTGCATGGTCGGCTTTACTTCAGATCACAGCGTCCAACACAACCGCCTTCTCTGGTTTCAGCTGTTCAGGAAGAACGTGCTGCCATTACTCCACACACATTCTGTTCAAGCCGTCATAAAAGCGAAGGGTGGACAGATGTTCACTAATAGGTGTCCGGAAACTTTCGATCAGATAGGGTAATGATTTGCTGCAATTAAATATTCAGTTAGCTACGGTAAATCATTGAAAGTAAACCATAGCTGATTCATTAACAGTTTTCACTCCTACACGCGTACTGTAGATTAGAGATGGGTAGTTCGCGAACGAACGGGTGAAATGGAACGGTTCACCAAGATGAACGAAAGGACCGAGGAACGATCGGTTCACAGTTCACTTCGGTTGCGGCGGTCTACTTATAGTTCCCAGGAACGAGGAACGATCGGTTCGTAGTTCACTAGTTCACTTCGGTCGCGGCGGTCACTTGGGCAGTTCTCGTCCCAGCCTCGGCCCCGTGCTCGTCTGTCTCGGCCTCCCTCGGCCGCACTCGTCGTTCTTCGCGTGACCACCTGTCTCAGTTCCACTGCCGACTGCTCCTAGTTAGTTCAGTATCCACTTGTTCGTTTCGTTCACTGCGCTCGCCTATTTTACACGTGTTCCAAACTGTACTTGCACTTGGTTCTGGCTGTTCAGCGTCCACGACCGGTAATCAAAAGGTATTTTATAGTTACGTAAATTTCATAAAAATAACGTTGTATATAATAGGTACGTCATTTCAGGTAACATAAGGGCATATCGGCTCATTTCATTATGTCGATGAACAGTAGAAGACATACTTATAACAAGGAAAGTTTTTTTGTTATTCATATTTTTTTGGTTTCATCGACTTGATTTAGCAGCTAAATTTCAATAAGTGTACGAAAATTCATATAAAACTATTTTCGTGCAGCTTTCATGTATAAAACATCACACATAGGATGGCTCTAATTATTTTTAAGTTTGGTTGTTTCCAATTTGCATTAGCCGCTAGTCTGGTTTCTTTGGAGAAAAAAAAAAAAAAAAAAAAAAAGAATGGGTTGTGGGGCATTCTGGCTCAGTAAGAAAAGCGGTGCCTCTCCATTTGAAAAGACATAGATTGCCATAAAATCGTATTTGCTTATTATCTCAAAAACATTTGTTCAGAAGGAGCTTTCAAACCAAAAACTTTATTAGTGCGAAGTTAATTATTATTATTGCTGCATTAACTTTAACCGTGCAACATAAAAACCTAATTTTTACTAAGCGTGTGACGCAAGTATGAGAAAACCACATTTTATTTTATGCTTCCATAAAGTCTCTACTTCGCCTACGAAATCAGAGACAATGTGAAGTATATATAGGGTGTAAACGATTATTGTTTACAACGTAGCATAGCTATGTAGTGGAAGTAGAAACGAAGAATTTTATACAAGACACCTGTGGTGTATAAAGTTGGGAAACAACCACCAACAGGTTTACAAGGCTACATGAGCTATAGCTCATGCGCGTCGCTTGAGATTTTCATGTTCTCTTCTCCAGCTCTCTACACACCGTCATCGATTGTTTGGCAATTGTTGCTTGCATTAGCTTGTTATTTCTTCACTGCCTAATTATTACATGTTTGTCTGTTTGTTGTATCTGCTCGCAACGGGCAACACATCGTCCGTTATTGGCGAGCAGTCTGTACTCGGGGCCGGTTTTCCGTGCGCCACCCTATATTACGAGGGCTGCCCAGAAAGTAAGTTACGATCGGTCGCGAAATGGAAACGACTATGAAAATCCGATAAAGCTTTGCAAAGATATGTTGGGCAGTGTCTCTAGTATGACTCTAGGTAGAATTATGTCGCTCTTTTCATTCCTGAGCTCTTAGTGAGCGCGTAAAGATGTTATAGAAAATAGTGTCTCCCGCCAAGTACGAGGGCCTGGTGAGAATTTTCCCCTGAAGCTATGCAACCAACATAACTGTCGTACGGTTTCTTCTTCAAGACAATTCTCAGCCTTATTCTGCAGGGGCAATGAAGATGTTCCTGCATCGTTTTCAATTGGAAATATTTGGTTACCCACAATACAGCCCGCAATTGTCTCCCACTGAGTTTCATCTCTGCTCAAACGAACCGCTGGCTATGAAGACAACATTTTGGCACTGACAACGAGCTTTAGGCCTGCGTAGAGAATTGGCGGAAAGCACTGGCGGCTGCCTTCTATGATGAGGGTATTGGAAAGTTGGTACAACGCTACGACGAATGTCTGAGTCAGAACGACGACTACGTAGAGAAGTGGCTGAAAGTTGTAGCTGTTACAAATGAAACATTTCTGATTTTCACTGTGATTTTCATTTCCCGATCAATCGTAACTTACTTTGTGGACAGACCTCGCATTTCCCTGCTATCAGCCACACAAGGCTACGGTTGGCTAAACGAGAGGTTCTGCAGTCTTACTGAAATTACTTCTAAAAGTTTGTAAGAATTCTGTAATCAATAAAAACTCTACTGTCCAGGGGGGAGGCAAGTGCCACCTCTTGGTACCCTCCACCCTTCTGTCGCCTACTCTACTAGTTTTCAGTTTTTCATAAGAACCATATACCAAGCACAAATAAACGGTGGACGAGTAAAAATGAACGGTACCCAAAAAAGAACGATGAGCAGTAAACTAGTTCCCAAGGATGAACGAGTTTGCTCATCTCTACTGTACATATGCGTCTAGCAGTCATTCGTTGTTTTTCTAAAGTAGACTGCTTGTTCAGCATATCTTCGGCCACGACTAAACGTCCCTGATTTTATTCACAACGACAAGCTGCTGCACGACAGACATAGTCAACATGGTAAACACCGAAGAAAAGTTTCTTCGCGTTAAGGGGTTTGTCTCGAACAAACAAGGCCTGTAATCGGTGAGACGGCAATTAAAAGACGAGAAGCCGGAATTTCCGTAACGGTCGGGTGCCTAAGTTCGACGCGAGCGGAGCAATTTCCATTTAAAACAGCGGGTGGCCAGGGAGCGGCGGGCAGAAGAGGCAGTCGGCGGGCGTACAATGGCCGCCGGAAACCGGAAGCGCAGCGGCGGGCCGGGGATTAATTACTGGCGCCTCTGCCGCTGGCACTCATTGTCTCCCGCCGGCGCCACACACAGGTTGTCTCGCCGGAAGCTCCGCCTCCCCCCCCCCCCCCCCCCCCCACTCAGGTGGCGCCAGCAATGTGCACTCTGGAGCGGCTCCTTCACCAGCTACGGTCCTTGAGTCCGTACATACAGGGTCTAAATACTCATCTATACTCTGAACAGCATGGCAGAGAGTACTTCCCACTGTATGACAGAATTTCTTCCCTTTCCATCGGCGGATGCAGCGCGAGACAAATGACTGATTCCATTTCTCTGTTTCCTCTGTAATTAGGTCAGTCGTTAGAGCGTACATTTCGTGGCTGTTGTCCGCGATGTTGAACACTGGGATTGCAGTATTATCCAGCAGAACGTCAATGCCAACAGAGCCGTATTGTTGTTGTTGTGGTCTTCAGTCCTGAGACTGGTTTGATGCAGCTCTCCACGCTACTCTATCCTGTGCAAGCTTCTGCATCTCCCAGTACCTACTGCAACCTACATCCTTCTCAATCCGCTTAGTGTATTCGTCTCTTGGTCTCCCTC
Source organism: Schistocerca gregaria (assembly GCF_023897955.1). Lineage (NCBI taxonomy): Eukaryota > Metazoa > Arthropoda > Insecta > Orthoptera > Acrididae > Schistocerca > Schistocerca gregaria. The sequence continues at coordinate 736,804,153 of NC_064923.1, forward strand.
TATGATTTTTACCCTCCACACTGCCCTCCAATACTAAATTGGTGATCCCTTGATGCCTCAGAACTTGTCCTACCAACCGATCCCTTCTTCTAGTCAAGCTCTGCCACAAACTCCTCTTCTCCCCAATTCTATTCAATACCTCCTCATTAGTTATGTGATCTACCCATCTAATCATCAGCATTCTTCTATAGCACGATATTTCGAAAGCTTCTATTCTCTTCTGGACCAAACTATTTATCGTCCACGTTTCACTTCCTTACATGGCTACACTCCATACAAATACTTTCAGAAACGAATTCCTGACACTTAAATCTATACTCGATGTTAACAAATTCCTCGCCATTGCTAGTCTACATTTTATATCCTCTCTACTTCGACCACCATCAGTTATTTTGCTCCCCAAATAGCAAAACTCCTTTGCTACTTTAAGTGTCTCATTTCCTAATCTAATTCCCTCAGCATCACCTGACCTAATTCGAATACATTCCATTATCCTCGTTTTGCTTTTGTTGATGTTCATCTTATATCATCCTTTCAAGACACTATCCATTCCGTTCAACTGCTCTTCCAAGTCCTTTGCTGTCTCTGACAGAATTACAATGTCATCGGCGAACCTCAAAGTTTTTATTTCCTCACCATGGATTTTAATACCTACTCCGAATTTTTCTTTTGTTTCCTTCACTGCTTGCTCAATATACAGATTGAATAACATCGCGGAGAGGCTACAACCCTCTCTCATTCCCTTCCCAACCACTGCTTCCCTTTCATGTCCCTCGACTCTTATAACTGCCATCTGGTTTCTGTACAAATTGTAAATAGCTTTTCGCTCCCTGTATTTTACCCCTTCCACCTTCAGAATTTGAAAGAGAGCATTCCAGTCAACATTGTCAAAAGCTTTCTCTAAGTCTACAAATGCTAGAAACTTAGGTTTGCCTTTCCTTAATCTAGCTTCTAAGATAAGTCGTAGGGTCAGTATTGCCTCACGTGTTCCGATATTTCGACGAAATCCAAACTGATCTTCTCCGAGGTTGGCTTTTACTAGTTTTCCATTCGTCTGTAAAAAATTCGCGTTAGTATTTTGCTGCCGTGACTTATTAGACTTATAGTTCGGTAATTTTCACATCTGTCAACACCTGCTTTCTTTGGAAAAGGAGTTATTATATTGTTCTTGAAGTCTGAGGGTATTTCGCCTGTCTCATACATCTTGCTCACCAGATGGTAGCGTTTTGTCAGGAGTGGCTCTCTCTTAATAGTTCTAATGGAATGTTGTCCACTCCCGGGGCTTTGTTTCGACTCAGGTCTTGCAGTACTCTGTCGAACTCTTCACGCAGTATCATATCTCTCATGTCATCTTCATCTAATTATGCTGTATGAATCCTAGCGTAAGTAGGATTAATAATGTCTCATTGGGTCTATACTACCAAACATATTCAGAATGTTACAATGTAACTAGGGCCTCCTTCTTTAGCTTCTTCTTTCTCTTCAACAAATTTAGGATGTTCCCCTTTTTCCAGCTCCTCTGATTGCCATGTTTTTCGACGTCGTCCAATCCTCCTTTCACCCACTGACTTGCAAAATATTATCGGAGTTTTATCCCACAGTTTTTCGGGAGTGCGTCCAGGACATTATTAACTCTTTCACCAACATCTATGATGACGACCTTTTAGCCATTCCGAATGTGTGCTGCTTGAAGAATTTTTAAAACACTTAACTGTGGAGTAAGAAATGGTTCAAATGGCTCTGAGCACTATGGGACTTAACCTCTGAGGTCATCAGTCCCCTAGAACTTACAACTACTTAAACCTAACTAACTAACCTAAGGGCACCACAAACGTCCATGCCCGAGGCAGGATTCGAACCTGTGACCGTAGCGCGGTCGCGCGGTTCCAGACTGTAGCGCCTAGATCCGCTCGGCTATCCCGGCCGGAAAAAAAAAATCCGTTCGATCTCTGATTTCTCTTATTTTATTATGATGATCATTTGTCCCTACAAAGGTTGGTGTTGAAAAAATATTTTCGCATACGGAAGAGAAAGTTGGTGATTGAAATTTCATAAATAGATCTCGCCGCAAAGAAAACAGCCTTTGTTTCAGTGACTGCCACACCAACTGGCGTATCGTATCAGTGACACTCTCACCGCTATTGCGCGATAACACGAAACGAGCTGCCCTTCTTTGCAGTTTTCGATGTCCTCGGTCAATCCTACCTGGTAACGATCCCACACAGTGCAACAGCGTTCCAGCAGAGGACGGACAATTGTAATGTAGGCTGTCTCTTTAGTGAGTTTGTCGCATCTGCTAAGTGTTCTGCCAACAAAGCGCAGTCTTTGTTTCGCCTTCCCCACAATATTATCTATGTGGTCTTTCCAATTTAAGTTGCTGGTAATTAGAGTTCCTGGGTATTTAGTCGAACTGTCAGCCCTTAGATTTGTGCGATTTATCGTATACACATAATTTATCGGATTTATTTTAGTACCCATGTGGATGACCTCGACTTTTCTTTGCTTAGTGCCAATTGGTACTTTTCGCACCATACAGAAATTCTCTCTAGAACATTTTGTAATTGGAATTGATCGTCTGATAATTTTACTAGACGGTTTAATGAGGAAAAACACAAAAGCTGTGCTATCAGACATCATTTCCTAATGTAGGCGAGGAACGTAGCGGAAATCAACGTAAGTAAAAATCAACATATTGTTAACGAACTAGTTTCCAACCTTAGAAACAAGTCAAATTGTAAACAACTTTAATTACAAAACCAATGGTGATGCTTTCCCTCAATAAAGCGAAACGCGTGTGGTGGAATAAAACACCCATTTTCTTGTAGTTGCAACGACAGAACGAAAAGACCCGCAGGAACTGTAAAGTAACTACGGACAATATGGCGAAACAAATGAATAATCTGTAGTCAGATGACAACCAATGATTGGCCCTCGTTCGTAGTTTACGAGCTCTCCTGACTGTTACGGACTCTCTACTGTGACAACACAGTACTTCGCGCTGCCTTTTGTAATGGGGGAGTCCGGACGGTTTTTGTCAGATGGTGTGATTTCACTGTTCGTTTCCAAAACGAAGTTACCTGTGCGTCTAAACTGTTCTGACTTACGGCAGTGAGACACGGACTTTTAACGCGATATCCAAGTATGAGGTGCTGCTGAGCAATCAACAGACAGAGGCACGCTCTGAATTGCAAAAAGAAGCAAGAACTCGAACAAATGGATGAAAGAATACACTGTAGTGGAAAATGCAGTTATGTCAGAAATGAAAATGAATTTGAGGTAAGCAGGACGTGTAGCCACACGAATGAATGGTAGATTTACGGAAGAAATTCTTTGCAGTATTCATAGAGGGACCGGTAAGAAAAGACCGAGACAGCGACCTAATCTGAAGTGATTGGATGAGATATGCAGGACCAATATGCACGCCGTACTGCATGTAAAAGCCTGTGGGATGCCTTTATACTACTGTGCTACTGATGAAGAATTGTGTTACACGCTAGTTTGGAGGTTGTTCAATCGGTTCTAGCTTTAATTGGTACATTGACAGCTCGAACTTCTGCTACACTCCGTTCAAGACGTCTTCACTTTAACCCTTGCTTGCTATATTAGATAATAAGCTATAGGACACGAACTTCACCATGTAGTTCTCGCTGGAACACAACACTGTACACACTAAAACCAACATACTGTGAAGCGTCGTAAACTTCTATGGAGCTCGCGTATGCTGGAACAGGCTGTATGGAGATTTGCAACTTTTTAGCGCCTGCTTAGTTATCTTGTTATTCTCTTAAAATGTACCGTGAGGTACTCATCAGAGACAGATTAACGTCCTCGTAGATGCTGTTTATCTACATTTCACCGTGAAGTGGATTCTTTAAGTTGGTATAAGAAAAGAAGAAATTCATTTTCACTCTAATTTCCAACTCCCTTTATTGACAATTTAGAAGACTAAAATACGGTTATTCGACTAGAGCATACGAAATTACGTTCCTTTCAAAGAGCACGTCAATCCATTTTACGTGCACAATATGTACCTTTAAGTTACATGCTAAGGTGCAACCTTAACTTTTAAGAACAGGAGAATAAAAGATATTGAACATTCGTCTTCAGAGTGAGCCTAGGCAAGCTAAACTCAGCTACTGGTTCACCTACATAATATAGTTACAGATGGCAGTACGAGGGGTGGTAGACAGAGCTGTAATTATCTCCACGGAAAACAAAGTTACATAATGAAGCTTCTGTTTTTATGCAAGTATATGTCTGCAGTATTAGTACACGCTGAATTCTCTCCCTACTGTACCGTAGTGAAAGCTAGTCGACCGAAAAGGAAACGACGTAGAAAGGGGAGATGGGATGCAGCATTTGGCTTTGGGTTCTCTAGACTGGGGTTCTTAACCTTTTTCTGTGACGAAACACTTCGAGAATCTTGATACTCTGATGGAACACTTTATTCTTGAAGGTAAATAAAATTTTTAAAAACTGAATATTGTTTTTTTTTGTTCTTTGATAACTTTTATTTTAAATCTTAACTAATAACACAGAAATAATAATAAAATTTTAAGAATAATTAGTACCATCAAAATGTCGAAAGAAGAAATGCCATGTTGTTAATAGTTTTTCGTGGAGCCCCTATTCAGAGTTCGGGAAACCCTGCTCTAGAGGCTTGCCACGATGACTGACATGGGTATTTCACTGTATAGCACGACTGAAGCCCATGAACCTGCAAACAAACAACTTAATTACGTAAATTTTGTTTTTCGTGGCGATAATAAAAACTGTACTTGATGCCTATAGTACAGTCCCTAATTTATATAGGGGATAGTATTTCGCCGGCCGGGGTGGCCGAGGGGTTCTATGCGCTACAGTCTGCAACAGCGCGACCGCTACGGTCGCAGGTTCGAATCCTGCCTCGGGCATGGGTGTGTGTGATGTCCTTAGGTTAGTTAGGTTTAAGTAATTCTAAGTTCTAGTGGACTGATGACCTCAGAAGTTAAGTCCCGTATTGCTCAGAGCCATTTGAACCATTTGATAGTAATTCGCTGGTTCTGGCTTATGCGATATCGCTTAGAAAGAATGTGACCACACTATGTAGTGTTACGTCGGGGATGGTCGTTCTGCCTGTGTATTCAGTGGAGTGCTTAGTCTGTGCTGTCACTCATCCACGTCGGGCAGCGGACAGACCGGGATACGAACTCGTATCTCTGGCGGTCGGCCCTGCAGGCGTGCAGTGACGGCCGATGTGCTACGGCGCTTCCCCGCGTTAAGCAGGAGGTTCGGGTTCGAGTCCAATGTGGCAAAAAATTTTAATTGTTTTTTTTATTCGTCATACTCGTTTTTTTTTTCGATAGCCCATGACACGGCTCAGGCTGTCTCTTGGTATGATCAGGTGGCTGGGAAGAGCCTCCGCGCGTGATAGCCCCTGCCCCTCTGAGTAGCGCTCGTGCTGCAGGCCACCTGCTGGGATGTTTCTGGGGAACATCGGGACATATGGCGCACTGCGGGCCCGATACGCGGACAAAGGCAGCTTGCCGCCGGTGCTGCCCGGCGCGGAGACCACAGTTAATGGGGCGGCGCTTGATTAACAGCCCGGGCAATTAGCGGCGCATGCGATATCTTAACGAGCTGTCAGCGCTGACGTTTTGCACGAGAGGCCGGGATTGTGCTGCCGACCCCCGCCGCGGTCGCTCCCGTCTCGTTTTCGGCTGTCGGCTCACGCTAATGCAATTCCAACCCACTGACTCACTGCCCTGCTGCCGGCATCTGTCCACGCTGGGGAAGAGCCCTCCGACTGCAAGCCGTGTAAACAACACCACGATCGCAGCCGTGGCGTCATCTACGGAGAAGTGCACCACACTTTCCACAGTTCTCTTCCTAATGCTGAACAATGTGCTTGGAATTAATTCTTTTGTACACATAAAAACACTGTGTTACTTGTGACATACCTGTTAAAATTTTTTGGCATTAAATGTGTTACGGTCTAAGGCGCTGCAGTCATGGACTATGCGGCTGATCCCGGCGGAGGTTCGAGTCCTCCCTCGGGCATGGGTGTGTGTGTTTGTCCTCAGGATAATTTAGGTTAAGTAGTGTGTAAGCTTAGGGACTGATGACCTTAGCAGTTAAGTCCCATAAGATTTCACACACATTTGGACATTAAATGTGTTAAACTTGTAAGTAGGGTGTTTAGGCTTTTATGTTGGTAACGCCACGTAGCGCTCTGTATGAAAATCACTGACTGTGCTGTGTGCAGTCTGTGGCTGATTTGCATTGTTGGAATATTTGCTGTTGTAGTGTTGGGCAGTTGGATGTAAACAGCGCGTAGCGTTGCGCAGTTGGAGGTGAGCCGCCAGCAGTGGTGGACGCGGGGAGAGAGATGGCAGAATTTTGAGATTCTTACGATCTGGACGTGTGTCCATCAGAAAGAGTAATTTTGTAATACTGGACATCATGAACTGTTATATAATGACTTTTGAAAATTATTAAGGTAAATACATTGTTTTTCCTCTATCAAAATCTTTCATTTGCTAACTATGCCTCTCAGCAGTTAGGGCCTTCAGCACTTAGAATCTTTTATTTAGCTGGCAGTATTGGCGCTCGCTTTGTTGCAGTAGTTCGAGTAACGAAGATTTTTGTGAGATAAATGACCCATGAAAGGTATAGGTTATTGCTAGTCAGGGCTATTCTTTTGTAGGGATTATTGGAAGTCAGATTGCGTTGCGCTAAAAATATTGTGTCAGTTTATTGATGATCAGAGTAAGTAAAGAGAGAAATGCCTGAGTACGTTCAGTTTTGCTCAGCTGTTTGAAAATCAAATAACGTAAGAGGTTTACCAGCACAGTAATTCATAAATTTTTTAAAGGGACGTTTCACACTCCAGCGCTCTCGAGAATAGTACACAACGTATATGTACAGGACTGAATGTACCAGCCCGTTGTGGCCGAGCGGTTCTAGGCGCTTCAGTCCTGAACCGCGCTGCTGCTACGGTCGAAGATTCAAATCCTGCCTCGGGTACAGATGTGTGTGCTATCTTTAGGTTAGTTTGGTTTAAATAGTTCTAAAAGTCTAGGGGACTGATGACCTCAGATGTTAAGTCCCATAGTGCTTGGAGCTATTTGAACCATTTTTTGACTGCATGTGTTTCAACATTTCGGTCTGCCAGGAACAATGCAGCTAATCAAACACCGAAACTGCCACCGAATAATGGAGGGAAGCCTCCGAAACGCATTATAAATTTAAAAAATATGAATATAGTGTCTGGTTCAGTTGCGTTTTTATGTATATTTTAAACAAACTGTAACGGGAACAACCAACCATTGATATGTATGTGTAGAAATAACCACCACTGGCTAAGCTAGCCATAACAAACCCAAGTTGAAATGCTGACATTCACACTGTCATAAATTTCTCTTGTATGCTACCAGAGGTTTTTACTAGGCTTACAGAGCTGTAGGATTCGATAAATAGATTTTTGAACAAATTGAAACTCACTGAAACGACGGTATTTACTTTGTTTTGCCACGTCTTTGCAAGTATTAAACATTGCATGCGATAGAAGCAGAAGAAAGTTTCACTATCTTTTAAGTAAGTGTCTTCCCTCGTGTGTCAGTAAAACGTGCTAAGCTATTTAGATTAAATGATACCTTAAGACCTCATTTTTCCCTAATTTCTTTGTCTTCGTGATCCTTACACGAAATGTACGTTGGCGCCAATATAACCGCTCCGCAGAGAGCTGCAGATGCCAGTTTTCTTAATTTTCTCGTGTGTCTTTCGTGAAAGAACGTCGTCTTCACTCCAAGGATTCCGATATCAGTTCACGAAGCATCCCCCGAATACTCGCATAGTGTTCCAACGCAACAAATCTGGCAGCACGCTTCTGAATTTCTTCGATGTCTTCCTTCGGTCCGACCTGATGATGATCACACGCATTTCAGCAATACTCACGAACACGTCGCAGTAGCGTTGTTTTTGCTACTAGTCTATATTCCCTTATATTTTTCTACGTTCAAACAAACTGTCATTTATCACACCACCTAGAGATTTTGAGAAAATCATCTTGTATGCTCCTAGAATCAGTTAACAGTGACACCTTCCCGTGCACTCTAGGCTTACAGAGAAAAGACAAAAACGCTGCATAAGACCACTCAGCAAGCTGCGTTCAGACATAATTTCAAATTTAAATTTGGTGGCGAGTTTATTCATTCGTATCTATTCCATAAACGTTGCAGTGCCGGCCGGTGTGGCCGAGCGGTTCTAGGCGGTTCAGTCTGGAACCGCGCGACCGCTACGGTCGCAGGTTCGAATCCTGCCTCGGTCATGGATGTGTGTTATGTCCGTAGGTTAGTTAGGTTTAAGTAATTCAAGTCTAGGGGTCTGATGACCTCAGATGTTAAGTCCCGTAGTGCTCAGAGCCATTTGAACCATTTTGAACGTTGCATTACGTAGGAATAATTCTCCTCACTGTGCAAGTACTGCCCTCTCTCTCTCTGTCTATCTCTATCTATGTATCTGCCAAACACTACCACCCCCCCCTCCACACACACACTGAAATTTTTGCATTTTTCTCGTACAGTTTTTCGTAATTCACCTAGTCACCTTCAACATTTCGTTCGTTATACCGCTATACCTTCCACACTAAGGGCAGTACCTCTGACAATACAGCTACGGTTCGCACAGCTATTTGCGTTGCCCGCCTTGCAGACATCTCTTTTTTTGTTCTCTCTTTTACCCTAAAGCACTAAACGCAGCACCTATGAAAATACCATTATGTCCCACCAGCACGAATCCGGAAACCTACCGGACAGCCTGACTTCGATGACATCTGACGGGGGCGGCAATTTACTTCTTCCCGGCACCGGAATTTACTATGAGAGCCCTTGATATTATGCGTCTGCCGTTTCTAAGATGTACAAATTACATGGCGACCAGCTGTACCTTAGCAGTGTACATTGATCATAGAGTCGACTGCCCTGAACCCGATATAACATTCGTAGTATCCAAGAACTGGGATCCGTCTTGCTATCTCTTTGTTAATTCCCTTTACTTGAGACTAATGCTGGGATGGTTCCGTCAAGAACACCCAGCATCTTTCATCCTCTTAGTTGTTCAGAGCCAATGTTCCGCGTCCAGTAACCTTAGTGATGGCAAAGTCCGCAGCTCGTGGTCTTGCGGTGGCGTTCTCGCTTCCCGCGCACAGGGTCCCGGAATCGATTCCCGGCGGGGTCAGGGATTTTCTCTGCCTCGTGATGACTGGGTGTTGTGTTTCATCATCATTGACACGCAAGTCGCCGAAGTGGCGTCAGCTAATAAGGACTTGCATTTTCGGCGGCCGAACACCCCACATGGGGTCTCCCGGCCAATAATGCCGAACGATCATTTCATTTCAGTGCTGGCAAACTTTCCCTAACATTATCGCTGCGCTGGGCCGTACCTACGCTAGGTAACGTTGAGTAGGCCCGTATCCTAACGACAGAATGCGGAGAGGCGATACGAATCTCAACCAACAGATCCTGGAACATTTTATGACCGCTCTAGACAACCCACAATACCCCGCTCTATTGACACTTACAACTGACGGTCGACGTGAACACATTGACATCGACTGAACGATCCACTGCGTCCGCTAGTTGCGGTGTTTCATCTGCGTTCCGCCGCCTCCACCGCCGCCCGTCTCATATTAGCCTAAGAACCCCAGCGTTGGCAGCCTGCAGTGCGCACAAAGATCTCCCTCCATTCAGCAAGCGTGGCCCCAACAGCGCGGGCACATCTGTTCTGTCGCAGCGGCCAGTCGGCCCTTCTAATGGACGTAAGGGCCGCAGCCCGTACCTTGTTCGCAGTTTGCTCTCGAGGAGTCTCGGGGACACTCTACGTCTCTCCCTGCCGACTCGCGCAGCTGGCCCGCGGGTACCCGTACCGCGAGACAAAGGGCAGCTCTTCTGGCTAATAGCACTGCGAGTTTCGGTTTCTTTCTCCTTGCCGCTCGTATGTGTGTGTGTGTGTGCATGCGTGCGTGCTCGTATCCTGGTTCTTAAGAACATGGCCTGTGCATAGCGTGGCATGTCGCAGCTTCTAAAAGGTTCGAATGGTCGAATCTCACCTCGGTTGTTTTGAATATTTTTTTTTCTAAATAACCTCAGCGCTCACGTATCTTCCCTAAAAACTCCGCTGGGCCCTACCTATGCTAGTTTGTTAGTTAGTTAGTTGGTTAGGTGTTCCATTGATCAATCGCACAGTACGGTAGCCGTTATGATGTGGAACGTGTCAAGTGCACAAGAAATGCATATATATATATATATATATATATATATATATATATATATATATATATATATATATATTACAATACAGAGATAAAGATTAATACTTCTTTTATTTACCCCATTCCCTTAAATGGGACAAAATGCATATACTATATTTATAGATTTATTTATTCCTATTGAAGAATTCATCTATGGTATACAAGGAGTTGTCAAGGAGATATGATTTCAATTTATTTTTGAAGCTATTACTGCTGTCTGTCAGAGACCTTATTTCATCTGGTTATTTCTTATTTCTTATTTCTTATTTTTAAACTGGTCCATATTGTTGAGAACAAATTTCATTCGTGAATAGATGTATTGTGAAGCTGTAGGGAGAATTCCCAATCTTTTAATAAGATGCTTACAAGATGTGCGACTATGAACCCCACACATTATTCTAACCACTTTCTTTTGAGCAGTGAATATTTTTTGTCTAAATGTTGAGTTACCCCAAAATATTACTCCGTATGACATCAGAGAGTGAAAGTATGCAAAGTATGTTAGCATGCTAACTTCTATATCCTCGAAATTGGCAATTATTCTGATCGCAAAAGTTGCTGAACCTAGTCGCTTTAAAAGATCCAAAATATGAAATTTCCAATTAAGATTCGCATCTATATTTGCACCCAAAAACGTAGTATGCTCTACCCTGTCTACTCACTTCTGTCGATGTGTTACATTTATTGAAGGAAATGTACTTTTTGCAGCAGAACATTGGATGTACTGTGTTTTTTCAAAGTTTAGAGCAAGCCCATTTGCAGAAAACCAATTAATGACTTTTCCAAAAACCTTATTTGTATCATTTTCAATTGGACTTTCTTTTACTAGATTAATAATGATGCTTGTATCATCAGCAAACAGTGTCGGTTCAGCTTCCATTTTCAGATAGGAAGGGAGGTCGTTCATATAAGAACAGAAAGTGACCCATCATTGCACCCTGTGGAACACCTCATGTAATATCACCCCAGTTAGATGAAGTGGCAAACTTATCTAAATCACTTGACCCATACAAGGAAACTTTTTGCCTCCTGTTCCGTCGGTATGACTTAAACCACTAGTTAACGTTGAGTACGCCCGTATCCTAACCACACAGTACTGAATGTATGGTGGGCACATAACAAATATCAGTTCTCATTCTCGTGATGATAGAACAGTCGCAGATGTCAAGGTTCCTTCTTTCTCTCGTTGTTTCGGACATGATGGGCCACACTAATTTTGTAATGGAACACTTCGCATTGTAGCTCACACAAAGCTGTACGCAAGCACGAGAAACAAGAGTGTAGGCATATATGTACTACATTACGCCTCTGAACTACTTCAGCATAATCCTGCACAGAATAAAAAGTAAGTGTGTTATGGACATCTTTCACATACATGGAGGGTGATTCTAAAAGGACTTCACTGCATTATTTACTTAGAGAATTTTATTGAGAAGGGATATACGGGTAGTAGAGGTGTCATCTTGCAGAAAAATATGCAAGTTTGATCCCACACATTCACTTTTACTTTAACTTCCACCCTCAATTTCACATTCGCTGTATGTGACTGGCCATTGGTCATACAGAAAACGTCCCATCCGACGTCAGTTTCTTGCCACACTTTATTCAGCATATCTGGCGTCACTTCTGTGTCAGTCTGTATGGCTTCAAGCGCCACGTTTTTCGTAACACTCTCCAGACAGCTGACTGAGGAGCTCCAAGCTCTCCCGACGGACGGTACGTTGATTTGCTTGGATTTCGAACAAAGCACTCTCTGTCACCTGTTCGACGACGTCCTCATAAACTCGAGGGCGACGTGGAGATTTGTCATGACGAATGCTACAACTAGTTGAACAAAACTCTGGTACCAGGAGACCTACTAGGAGGTTCCTTACGGTACTCGCTACGAAATTGATGAACCCTTCTTGCCGACTTTGTTTCTTCCGTCCGAAACACGCAACGAGCACAGTCGTGTGAAGTCTGCCATTTTTATTTTCACTTTTCTCTCTTCTAGTGACGGAATACGGTGCTACAAGGAAACGTGAATGGATCTTTTGCTACAAGGTGGCACCTAAATCACATATTTACTTCGTCTCAATAAAAGTCTACGGCTACGTGGACTTTCGAAGTCATTTTAGAATCATCCTACATAAAAACGGGTGGTTTAAGACTCTTATTTTCTTTATTCCTAATGTTAACCACCTACACAAAATAGAATATTCAGAACAGCATTGCCTTTTCTTTATAATGATTACGAAAGTGTTAAATAAGAGAATAAATAGTTCTTGTGAAGCTGGCATCTGGTGATGCAGCTCTTGAAGAATGAAGTTATAATGAAGTCTAGACCTTTCGCTGCACACAGGTGTTGATAAATATCAACGGGAAGAAGATCATTGTCCGAAAGAAGAGATACCATCTTCATATAGATAAAGCTTACCGGCCAATGATCTTCTTCAGCGGGGTTGCACTCGCATTGCCCGAACTCGTACGGGAATCGGTAGATTGACTGCCGCGAGTAATGGGCATAGTGAGCAGGGCACCTCAGATGTGGTGTGTGAACAGTAAGCTGGAAAGTGTGGGTCTCACCGTGAGCGTGCGAGAGATAAGTCCCTCTGTGTCCTCGGTGGCTCAGTCGAATAGAGCGTCTGCCATGTAAGCAGTAGATCCCAGCTTCGAGTCCCTGTCGGGGCACACATTTTTGGACTCTCCCCGTTGATATTTATCAACGCCTGTAAGCAGCGAAAGGTCTAGATTTCATTATAACTTGAAATTGTGCCAAGTCCCAAGTGTTCTCTGAATAAGTTTACCATTGTTCCCTTTGTTAGAGACGACACTGTTAACTATTAATTTCACGAACACCTGTATGATTTGGGATGAACACGGTTGAATGGCTGGATATGTGAGCAGCGGCCTACACTGAATCGCGAAAATCCAGCATATACCGTTCTGAAAATTCTTGTTTGGAAATTCGCGGTTCATTTCTCTACGATTTAATTATAGTATTTGTCAAAACTCATTAAAGTAAGAGAAGAACCGAAAAAAGCCGAGACAGACCGAGCGTCGGCCTGTACGTGACCCGTGCAGCCGGCGTGGCTGGCCCAGCTGTACAGTGAAGTGATACGTCAGATTTTCTTCGCTGAGCTTCCGTTGACATGTCTGTCCTCAGGGGCGGCGAGCGTATGGTCCTTATGAACCCTCGATTCCATATTTGCGTTCGTATGACAGCCAAGCGATCCTGGGACGATGAACACCTTCTCATTAGGACACAATCCTGCCGAAAGATGCTGTAGACATTCCTCCTTCTTACACGAGGAGGCGTCATTCAACTGTGGTTGAACTGTCAGAAACTAGCTGTGTAATCTTTCCCAACATACAGAAGCCTGACGGCACTACCCATCGCTCTATCGTCTGTGTCCTCGGTGGCTCAGTCGAATAGAGCGTCTGCCATGTAAGCAGTAGATCCCGGCTTCGAGTCCCTGTCGGGGCACACATTTTTCGCCTGTCCCCGTTGATATTTATCAACGCCTGTAAGCAGCGAAAGGTCTAGATTTCATTATAACTTGAAATTGTGCCAAGTCCCAAGTGTTCTCTGAATAAGTTTACCATTGTTCCCTTTGTTAGAGACGACACTGTTAACTATTAATTTCACGAACACCTGTATGATTTGGGATGAACACGGTTGAATGGCTGGATATGTGAGCAGCGGCCTACACTGAATCGCGAAAATCCAGCATATACCGTTCTCACAATTCTTGTTTGGAAATTCGCTGTTCATTTCTCTACGATTTAATTATAGTACTTGTCAAAACTCATTAAAGTAAGAGAAGAACCGAAAAAAGCCGAGACAGACCGAGCGTCGGCCTGTACGCGACCCGTGCAGCCGGCGTGGCTGGCCCAGCTGTAGAGTGAAGTGTTGTGGTACGTCAGATTTTCTTCGCTGAGCTTCCGTTGACATGTCTGTCCTCAGGGGCGGCGAGCGTATGGTCCTTCTGAACCCTCGATTCCGTATTTGCGTTCGTATGACAGCCAAGCGATCCTGGGACGATGAACACCTTCTCATTAGGACAAAATCCTGCCGACAGATGCTGTAGATATTCTAGATATTCCTCCTTCTTACACGAGGAGCCGTCATTCAACTGTGGTTTCTCATTGTGAGAAACTAGCTGTGTAATCTTTCCCAATATACAGAAGCCTGGCGGCACTACCCATACCTATCCTGTGGCGTTGCGCTGCACTGCCAATCGACTGCATTTTCTAGGCGCACCAATTTGACACTTGTTGCATGCCGCCTACAAAGTGTCGCTCTTACAGTGGACGGCAGAGTATTATGTTGTGGAGACGTTTCCGTGCTTCGCAGCCTACACGCAAGATAGAGTGTTTCCTACGATGCACAAGCTATCGCCCATGCAGTGCGCCTCAATTGGAGCTACTGGGTTTCGGCAAGCCCTCGCTGTGTGCATCCGGTACCTCCGAGTTTCAGGTAGCGCTCGCAGTATTCGCCACGCTCTTCCGTTTCTGTCATTCAGCGCGTCGCCCCTGTGCGGGTCCCAGCGAAACGGAACACCCGTAACGGGAGACGGGATGCGGGCCGCCGGACCACCCTAGGCTGTTAGGGTCGGCGATCCAAGCACTTCGTTCACACACAGCTGATAGCGGCTCTCGCAGCACCTGTTGTACATAACCTTTCATTTTTTTTTTTTCGGACTACCCCTAAACCTCATTCATCATTTCGTCGCTGGGAAACTAGTGTTTCAACAAAGAAAATATCGCTATGAACTTACAAGAAGTAATCTTTAAGCCTAATGTGGATTAGCTGTTTAGTATATGCATGGCGAATCTAAGCTGTACTTAAAAACTCTTAGATGTTATGCTGAGCAATGGAAATGGAAATGAGCGTTTGGCGTCATTGGCTGGGAGGCCTCTAACGGGGCAGGTCCGGCCGCCATGGTGCAGGTCTTACTACATTCGACGCCACATTTTTTTTTTTTTTATCTGGACAGGAAAGGAAAAACTACAAAAAAATGTCTATTTGCCACCGCCACTTGTATTCTAACAAAAAAATAAAATTAAATGCACCTCTTCAGGCGTTGGCACCTATCTACACCTATTCCAAAACAACTAACCTATTACTGCAAAGGTGTAGGAAAGGAAGAAAGTAGGGGGGAAGAAACATAGAGAGTAGCGATAAAAAAAATGAAATTCGTTGTGAACAGGAACTTTTTTTTTTAGTTTATTGTATTGCATTTTTGTTTTCTTTATTTTTCTTTGTTTTTTTTTTGTATGTATGTTTTTATTTATTCATTTTTTTGTATTATGGCAGTCGTTGCACCAGAATTCTAGGAGTCGCTTGCGCCGTCTGATTGGCGGAACATCCAAACGTGTCTTCTCGAAATTTTAGTGGGGATTCCGTGTGTAGTACGTTCAGAACATCATATCGGCAAAAAAGCATCAGCATCTCATGGCTTGGACGTTCCAGCTGGAAGGCGGGTCATGAAAGGCGCTCCGTAGAAAATTGGAAAAGAACTGCTTGTATCTGGGGTTGCGAACAAGTGCACAATGTCGATCGTTAAGGTACGTCCAATAACCTAGTTCTGATTTCTCATCGGGCCCAAAAAGGTAGCGGACTGTATGACCGCGTATCCAATTCACGGCATTAGTTTTTGTTGTGGGGTAATAAATCACATCCGGGAATAGAAGCGTCAGGAAAATAATCTGAGCAGGCGGCTGTCGGGTGAGGAAAGCTAGGATACGCTGCGCGAGCCTCCAGACGTCAGCAGACGGACCACATGAGAACCGATGAGCGTCCGTGTCCTCTACACCACAGTGAACACAGAGTGGTGTGTCAGCAAGGCGGATGCGGTGCAAACGAGACTGGTTGACCTGTTTGCCATTGACGGTGATATACCAGGTGGACTGAACGCTGGTGTCGAGGTAACCAGCATGCACTGCTTTCCACACACGGCGCCATATGATCTGGGGAAACTTGTGTTCAATGGGGTTGGGGGTTTGACACATTTGTAAGGTGTCGTATACAGTCTTTGTCTGGAGTATACGGAGAAGGGGTAAGGAGTGCAGAATGTAACTGATTTCAAAGAAGAAGTACCGAAAGTGATAAAAGGGGGGTGGAATGTCGGATAACATGACCGGGGCTGACATGGAGACTGGTGCGTATTCACGCAAAAGCAGTCCGGTCAGGCTCGTCGGGCAGCGACGCCAGACTTTCAGTTGGGAGCTAACAAAAAGTGCGGTAACTCTGTCTGGCACATGGAATAAGCCCACTCCACCACGCTCCCGCGGGAAGGCAAGGGAGGAATATTGAACTTTAAATAACATCCCAGCACAGACAAAGGATCCCATCGCCATCAACATACGACGTGCGAGGGTAATCGGAACCGGGAACACTTGTGCCACATGGGGGATGCGTGAGGCGTGATAAACATTCACGTATTGCGCGCGCTGTATAATGTCGAGGGATCGAAGCCGGTGGTCCACAAGGCCAGCCCTGATCGTTTGTAGGAGACGTCGACCGTTGGTTGCCGCTGAGCGACGGAGGTCATTCATAAAATCAATGCCCAAACAGCGGACGCTGGTGGCCACACTTAGAGGAGCGACAGATCTTTCTGGTAGACCCTCACCAATGAGCAGAACCTTCGATTTGGAAATGTTAAGAGAACTGCCCGATGCCTCCCCATAAGTCGTCACCCAAGTCAGAGCAGCGCGAACATCGTCTTCATTGCGGAGGTAGAGGACTAGATCGTCAGAATAGGCTGTACAACAGAAGCGGTGCCCATGCAATGTCAGGCCCACCAGGCGTTGGCGAAGCCCCTGTAGGAGGGGCTCTAATGCCAAAGCATACAGTATCGTGGAAAGTGGGCATCCCTGTCGGACAGAGCGCTCGATCGCTAGAGGCGCGGTGAGGCGACCATTACAGAGTATTCTTGAAGTTGCGCCGCTCAAGAGCCGCATTACCACGGTGATTGTACGAACCGGAAAACCCATGTGTTGGAGGACCGATTTCAGAAAAGTATGGTCGACACGGTCGAAAGCTTGACGGAAGTCAAGCGATGCCAATGCGCCAGGTAAATGTCGCGAGCGCGCGAGCGCAATCATGTCCCTATAACGGCAAAGGGCCGTATGGATGTTGTTGTCACCGCCCAACGAAGTCTGATCAAGGGAGGTGACGGATCTTGCTGCCTTCTTGAGGCGTGAGGCCAACAAACGGGTGAAAATTTTCATGTCACTGTTGAGTAGAGTGATGGGCCGGTAATCACAGATCCGTGATCGCCCATGTGGCTTAGGGACCAGGATGATGACCCCATCAAGGAAGGTGGCTGGGATCATCGTTGTGGGTGACATCAATTCACGACAGATGGACGTCCAAGCAGGTAACAAAAGGTAGCTAAAATACTTGTAAAAGTCGAGGGGGAGGCCGTCAGGTCCAGGGGACTTGTTGGCAGCCCCCACCTTGATTGCATCTAGGACTTCATCAGAGGTCACCTGTTCCTGAAGTTCTTGAGCCACATCCTCTGGCATGGTGTTGACAGTCATTGCTGCCACCTCCTCAATTAAGGTCGGGGGATGAGGGACGGCAGCGAACAGTTGACGGAAATGAGAATAGAAAGCGTGACCAATGTCGCATTGCGTAGTGTGTCGTCGTCCTTCCGCATCTGTGAGATCGTGGATGAGGGTTCGACGACGACGTCGGCGTTCCCTGAGAAGGTGGTACATCGATGGCGTTTCATGAGGCATATGGTCACGGGTGCAGGATCTGACAAGAGACCCTTCTAAGCGCCGTCGCGTGAGGGAAGTGATCTGCGCTTTAGCACGATGCACCATCATCTGACGATCAGGAGAGAAGGCCATCGAAGTGCAGTCACGAAGGACTGCATAATAAAAGTCCATGGTGCTCGCTTGCCAGGCTTTGAAGTCTTTGCCATATCCTATCAGCGCCCTGCGCAGAGCTGGTTTCGCGCATGAGACCCACCACGATAAGGTGGATGCGTAGGCGGGGCGACGACGATGACAGAGGGCCCACGCATCCTCAACGATTCGTCGGCAGTCAGGGACAGTCAGGTGGGAAACGTTGAATTTCCACAAGCCGCGGCTGTGCCACACTTGTTGGCGGGCGAGGACGACATCGCAGATGTAGGCGTCATGGTCAGAGAAAGCCAGAGGCCATACTTCGGCATGTCGAGTGTCGGCAGCAAGGGAACGTGTGAGGTATATACGATCGAGACGACTAGATGAATGCGCCGTATAATATGTGAAACCTGCACGGGTGCCATGCACCTTTGTCCATGTGTCAACAAGCTGGAGTCTGTCGATGATGACGGAGAGGGCCGCACAAGGGGAATGATGCGGTAATTGATCTTCAGGCCTTTGCGTGGAGTTGAAATCGCCACCGAGGACCATATCATCTAGGGGACCCTCAAACAGCGGCGTTACCTCGTCAGCAAAGAAAGTGTGTCGATCACGACGTCGACTGGAGCCGGACGGCGCATATACATTGAGGATACGGACGCCGAACAGCGTGAGAGCCATACCCCTAGCATTAGCAAGGTACACTACATCTTCAGCAGGGAGTCCAGAACGGAGGAGGATGGCAACTCCACTACCGTTGTCAGAAGCATGGGAGATGTGTGCCACGTAGCCAGTGGGGGCATGGAAATCGGCGACAAACACTTCTTGGAGGAGGGCAATGTCGACATCAGCAGCATAAATGGTCTCACGGAACATTGCCAGTTTATGGGGGGCCCGAATGGTGGCCAGATTCATCGTCGCTATGCGGTAATGTTGGGGGCGTGCTCCCACCATTGGCACAGATGTTCCGGCAGAGATGTCTGGCTGGCGTGTAACATCTGACGTAGTCACCGTTGTCGTAATCACTGGCTGGAAGGTGGGTCAGGCACCTCCATGGGGCACTGCCTGATGGGAGGACCACCCTCTCGAACTGCTCCTTCGTCGATATCATCAGCCCAGGAGACTGGAACAGACGGTGAGCGACTGTCACACTCCTCGAGGGCGAGTTGTAGCGACGCTGCTGTAGTGGGGTCCAGGGAGGCACCCTCCTTGGAATCCGTCATATTCGTGTGAGATCGTTCTTCAGATGGGACATCAGGAGCAGCCTCTCCTGTCGTCAGAACGCTCGAAGGGAGATCACTGTCGTGTATCAGCTCCACTGCCTGTGATGCCACATGAAGAAGTGTGTCGTCAGATGGCGTTTGACTCCTCTTCTTCCGTTTTCTGGGCGACCGTTGCTTTCGGAGGTGCTGTTCTGAATCAGAATGTGGATGTTCGATGTCCGAGGTCGCGCCAGTCTGAAGAAAGGCAGAGGTAGGCACCGCATTCGCGTCGATGTCCATCGAGCTCTGGAGAGTTGGTGGTGTCGTAGCCGTCAGAGGAGATGGTGCCGGTGAGGCCATGGCAGCACCGTCATTTCCAGTGGGGAGTGCCGGGTGGAGAAGAGGTGCTTCCTGAAGTGACGCATCGGGGCTGCGTACGGCTGTGGCGTAGCTATCTGGTAAAGAAGCGGCCGTCACTTTGGGAGCTGAGTCACTGGTCGGGACCTGGAGCAAACGTCGGCGGAGACATTCTGACCGAACATGGCCCTCCTGTCCGCAACCGGCACACGTCCGCGGCTGGCCATCATACATAACGATGGCTCGCACGCCACCTATCAGCAGATAGGATGGTACATGTTTGGAGAGTTCGATTTTGATTTGGCGGACACCATTCAACACGTTGTATGTCGTGAATGTCTGCCATTTCTCCGCGATGTGCCCCACAACATTGCCATAGGGTCGGAAAGCTTCGACGACCACATCTTGCGGCACTTCGAAAGGGAGCTCAAAAACCCGGATTGTTCGAAGTCCGAAACCAGCGTGATCGACCGTCACCTCTCCAATATGCCCGTCAGAATGTTTGAACTTGAGTCCGCGTGCGTGTTGTCGAACTACGTTAGCACACGCTTCCTCCGTCGTCATCTTAATATAGACGATGCTGCTAGTGATAGAGAAATGAATACCTATCACTTCCTGAGGGTCCAGACGTAGCTCTTCGCGAATGAATTGCTCAATTTCAAAAGCGCGTGGTCTAGCATGTTCGGCTTGGAATGTTACTTTAACTGTCGCTCGGCGGTAACAGTGCGCCATGAGGTGCAATAGAAATGGACGCTACACAACACGAAATACCGCGACGCGGAAGTAAACAAACTACGGTGCGCTGTCCGGCGCGCGGAGCCGGTCCGCACGCGACCACGGCCGAAAGCCGACTGCGTGAAGTGATGATGAAGACAACACAACACCCAGTCCCTGAGCGGAGAAAATCCCCACCCCACCCGGGAATCGAACCCGGGCCCGTAGGACGGCAACCCGTCACCCTAACCACTTTTTTTTTTAATCCCATTGTGTTCGTTGCATCTGCTCGGGGCGGACGTAGTAAGACACCCGTGTAAATTCGTCATTGATCCATTAACTCAGTTTTTTATCACAGAAGGCAGCTAACCCTCAGACCAAACACGCTGAGCTACCGTGCCGGCTGCCACTCAGCTATTTAGGCGTACATGCTGAACAATAGTCAGGTTCATGTTCGGTAGGTAGTTTATGTAAACGCGCACTGGAAAGTTATGGGACTGACTTGTGCTATCCAGCTTGAATAGGCGATTTATATTAATTAGGCTTATTAACTACAGTACTTTACAAAATTTCCTGGGTTCGTAGGCAGTCGCTGTACCCGTTATGCATTCAGTGATTATAGTTGCATTGGTCTAAATATGTTTTGAAGAAGAATTTTGCATTAACATACAGTTTTCTTAATTTTCCACCCTTAAAAGTTTCATTGAAGACTCATCATTGTCAGTGGGTTGTCAATCGAAACCCTTAGCTGCCGACAGGTGTTGTTGAGTTGATATACACCAATGGGAACAACTGAAAATGTGTGCCCCGACCGGGATCCGAACCCGGGATCTCCTGCTGACAAGGCAGACGCTCAGGTCACAGAGCGGGGTGCGACAGCAGGGACTTATCCCTTGCAAGCTTCCCGTGAGACCCACATTCCCAGCCGTCCACAACCTACATTCGTAGTGTTCCTAATAGATATTTGCCCATTCACTCATTAAATGTAAGCAGGAGATCCCGCTTTCGAGTCCCGGTCGGGGCACACATTTTGAGCTGTCCCCATTGATGTATATCAACACCACCTGTCGGCAGCAAAGGGTTTCGATTTAATTAGCATTTCACTCTAGAGATGCTGCGGACAGATACTATTTCATATAGTTAAAAGCTACCCGACCATTGACCTCCTCCTGTGCGAATGCGCGTTTTGCCCGAACTGTTACGGGACTCGTCAGCCTTGTCTGGAGCGAGTAGTGAGTGAATGGGCAAATATCTACTAGGAGCACTACGATCCATATCAGATAATATTCCTTTTTGCCTACATTGCTTGAAACTAAAATATTACCGCGAAAATATCGGAAGTTGGATTTCTTTGTATTATTATTACTTAACGAATGTAAACCGATGTTTACGGTATTTACAAAGACAAAATTTTATGTGAAATTTCATTTCTCTGTTCATTATTTGTAATGTCACGGAAATATCTTTTTCACAGCTCTCATGATTTAACTTGTGTGTTGCCAGGTTCTACCAGCACTGACGAAGAGTGTTGCCCCCTGGTGGCCACACCGAGAAGCATCACGGAAGTGCCCGACCGCCTCCTCATGGCGGGAATCACCCTACCAGGTGAGCTTCCGCAAACTGAAGACTACATCAAAGCTGGGACTTGATCACACATCTCCTGCTTACTTGGTAAATGTGTTAGCGGTTACGCCACTGTAGCAGTGCAGATAACACAGCTGTAAGGACTACCCTAGTGTCCGTGTTAGGGAGGACATAGGACTACGGTAGTCCATGCAACTGTGCTACGGTACTGCTATGGTGCTGTAATGGCTAACACGTCTGCCAAGTAAGCAGCAGAGATGCGTTCAAATCCCGGCTGCAGCACAAATTTTAATTCACTTCTTCAGCTTCTGTCATTATTGTACTCTACTTCCCATAATCCTTTACCGTCTACAACGTCTGTTTTTTTTTTTTTTCTTTTTTTTTTTAGCCGGCCAGTGTGGCCGTGCGGTTCTAGGCGCTACAGTTTGGAGCCGAGCGATCGCTACGGTCGCAGTTTCGAATCCTACCTCGGGCGTGTTTGTGTGTGATGTCCTTAGGTTACTTAGGTTTAAGTAGTTCTAAGTTCTAGGGGACTGATGACCTCAGATGTTAAGTCCCACAGTGTTCAGAGCCATTTGAACCATTTTTACATCAGACGACTGAAAACTGGAACACTTTTTACGGAAGGATAACCGAACAAACTTGCCCTTTCAAACTCGTTGACAATGAAGGTGGATGTCAGAACTAGTTTGATCACTTCTCGACAGCAGCAGTTCTGTCCAGGGCAAAAAGTACGCAGTGGCCACTTTTCCCGCGCTGGCCACTTTACCGCACCTTCTCCCCTACCTAATCTGAGCTTGCGCTCCGTCTGTAATGACCTCTTCGACGAGGGGCTACTGAACACTAATCTTCCTTCGCTCTTCGTAGAGACTTCCCTACAGCACGGCATGTGCCAGACGCGCTTGCGAACGTCGCGTACCGAAACGTGAGCAGATTTGCCTGGAATGGGGGATGGGGGGGGAGGGGGTGCTCGTGTAACACGGGAGGTGGTACCCGGTGGCGCCGCGTGGGACACAAGCCCTAATGGCGGGCTTGCGTGACGTCCGCACCAGAGTATGAACCGTGGACGGGCGAGACGGCCGCCCCTCTCGCCTGCACGTCTCCATTGTCTGCGTCTGCCCGCTATCGACTGCGGGCCGCCCGGGAGAAACGTCTGCTCCTTTGTGCACGCGCCGTGCTGACCTACGCCTGGCACGGCTCGTAAAAACTCTGACACGGTCGTCTCTTACGGCACCCTCTGTCCGTTACAGTTCCTCGTAGGCGCAAGAGATTCGTTTTCCTGTCATTTATACTGCAAAGGATGAATTTATTTTGCTACACAGTTTTAACATTGAAACTTCCTGGGAGATTAAAACGGTGTGCCCGACCGACTCTGGAAATCGAGTTCGCGTCTCGGTTCGGCACACAGTTTTAATCTGCCAGGAAGTTTCATATCAGCGTGTAACACCGAAAATCCAGCCTGCATGGCACCTGCTACCGATATACACTCCTGGAAATGAAAAAAAGAACACATTGACACTGGTGTGTCAGACCTACCATACTTGCTCCGGACACTGCGGGAGGGCTGTACAAGCAATGATCACACGCACGGCACAGCGGACACACCAGGAACCGCGGTGTAGGCCGTCCAATGGCGCTAGCTGCGCAGCATTTGTGCACCGCCGTCGTCAGTGTCAGCCAGTTTGCCGTGGCATACGGAGCTCCATCGCAGTCTTTAACACTGGTAGCATGCCGCGACAGCGTGGACGTGAAACCTATGTGCAGTTGACGGACTTTGCGTGAGGGAGTATAGTGGGCATGCGGGAGGCCGTGTGGACGTACCGCCGAATTGCTCAACACGTGGGGCGTGAGGTCTCCACAGTACATCGATGTTGTCGCCAGTGGTCGGCGGAAGGTACACGTGCCCGTCGACCTGGGACCGGACCGCAGCGACGCACGGATGCACGCCAAGACCATAGGATCCTACGCAGTGCCGTAGGGGACCGCACCGCCACTTCCCAGCAAATTAGGGACACTGTTGCTCCTGGGGTATCGGCGAGGACCATTCGCAACCGTCTCCATGAAGCTTGGCTACGGTCCCGCACACCGTTAGGCCGTCTTCCGCTCACGCCCAAACATCGTGCAGCCCGCCTCCAATGGTGTCGCGACAGGCGTGAATGGAGGGACGAATGCAGACGTGTCGTCTTCAGCGATGAGAGTCGCATCTGCCTTGGTGCCAATAATTGTCGTATGCGTGTTTGGCGCCGTGCAGGTGAGCGCCACAATCAGGACTGCATACGACCGAGGCACACAGGCCCAACACCCGGCATCATGGTGTGGGGAGCGATCTCCTAGACTGGCCGTACACCTCTGGTGATCGTCGAGGGGACATTCAATAGTGCACGGTACATCCAAACCGTCATCGAACCCATCGTTCTACCATTCCTAGACCGGCAAGGGAACTTGCTGTTCCAACAGGACAATGCACGTCCGCATGTATCCCGTACCACCCAATGTGCTCTAGAAGGTGTAAGTCAACTACCCTGGCCAGCAAGATCTCCGGATCTGTCCCCCATTGAGCATGTTTGGGACTGGATGAAGCGTCGTCTCACGCGGTGTGCACGTCCAGCGCGAACGCTGGTCCAACTGAGGCGCCAGGTGGAAATGGCATGGAAAGCCGTTCCACAGGACTACATCCAGCATCTCTACGATCGTCTCCATGGGAGAATAGCAGCCTGCATTGCTGCGAAAGGTGGATATACACTGTACTAGTGCCGACATTGTGCATGCTCTGTTGCCTGTGTCTATGTGCCTGTGGTTCTGTCAGTGTGATCATGTGATGTATCTGACCCCAGGAATGTGTCAATAAAGTTTCCCCTTCCTGGGACAATGAATTCACGGTGTTCTTATTTCAATTTCGCGGAGTGTACTTGAACCTAACTAACCTAAAGACAGCACATACAACCGTGCTCGAGGCAGGAGTCGAACCTGCGACCGTAGCAGCAGCGCGGTTCCAGACTGTAGCGCAGGGAACCGCTCGGCCACCCAGACCGCCATGTATTTGTTTTGTTTCGAATGTTGCTATAGTTTCATCTGTTTAGTACTCAGTACCATGCGGGTCATGAAAGCCGAAAATTCGTGAAGGGTGAGAGTGCAACCAAGCTTTTCTCTGGCGTCAATCTGCACCTACAACTACAGAATAAGCTGTCGACTTCAGAAGATGTAAGAAAGAACAATAGACAGCAGAGTAGAAGGAACAGTAGTAAAGAAGCTTTGCAAATAAAAGAGGGGGCTGTGTGGTGAAAAGACTATTAAGTCAAAAAAATTGTCACTTGATATGGAACAGCTGCAGTGGAAGATGGTCATGCAGACAGACGTTAAAGACAATAAAAATAGAAAATTCAGCTACGGGATGGACAGAGAAATGGAAGAAGATACGGAAGGAGTGAATGGAGAGATATGGCGAAGGAAGAAAGTTTAACGTAAGTTCCCCAGTTGGGAAAAAGAAAAAGGGATTGGAAACGGAGTCGAACACATGTGCACATTATAACGTGAGATGTGCTTGATGTTTCAGTGTTTTCCGTCACGTCATGGCCTCTACCTATACGTGAAACGATGAACTGAGGCTGTGTTAGCTGAAAGAGACAGAAGGGGAGCATAGTCAGCTGCCGACAGCGGTGGGCGGAAGTGTGCCGGCTCGGGCTGAGGAATGCGTGGCACGGAGCGGGCGCCCACAGGTAGGCAGACACACGCGTCCCGCTCCTGGTGGGTAGCAGCCGCCTAGCGGTCGGCCGTCTTAATTACAGGAGCTGCCGCGGCCGCCTATCTGACAGATCTCGCCGCGCCCCGGTCACCACTCGCACGACAGCGACCCCGCCGCGTCGGCGAGCCGCCGGCCTCATCTCTCCGTGTTATTAGTCGCTCGATACGATCGTACGCCTTCTCCGTTCGGGGCCATCCATCACGGGCGGAATACGATCGGTACACGAGTGGACACGCGGCTATCGAGATGGGACTTAACAACATTTAGTAGGCGTCTCACCGTGTGTCCAGTGTTGTCGGTAGTGCCTGTCCCAACTCCGAAGGAGCTCCTCCCGGTCTGTAATCTAGAAATGTCTCGCTCTCGTTACCTGTGCACTCCCGTAGCCGTCTGTGGACTTGCTTAGTTCTGTGACAGAAGTGCGCTCGAAATTCGCTGTTGTTTTCTATCTACATAAATGACCTTTTGGATAGGGTGGATAGCAATGTGCAGCTGTTTGCTGGTGATGCTGTGGTGCACGGGAAGGTGTCGTCGTTGAGTGACTGTAGGAGGATACAAGATGACTTGGACAGGATTTGTGGTTGGTGTAAAGAGCGGCAGCTAACTCTAAATATAGACAAATGTAAATAAATCCAGATGAATAGGAAAAAGAATCCCGTAATGTTTGAATACTCCATTAGTAGTGTAGCGCTTGACACAGTCACGTCGATTAAATATTTGGGCGTAACACTGCAGAGCGATATGAAGTGGGACAAGCATGTAATGACAGTTGTGGGGAAGGCGGATAGTCGTCTTCGGTTCATTGGTAGAATTTTGGGAAGATGTGGTTCATCTGTAAAGGAGACCGCTTATAAAACACTAATACCCTATTCTTGAGTACTGCTCAAGCGTTTGCGATCCCTGTCAGGTCGGATTGAGGGAGGACATAAAAGCAGTTCAGAGGCGGGCTGCTACATTTGTTACTGGTGGGTTTGATCATCACGCGATTGTTACGGAAATGCTTCAGGAAATCGGGCGGGAGTCTCTGGAGGAAAGGAGGCGTTCTTTTCGTGAATCTCTACTCGGGAAATATAGAGAACCAGCATTTGAGACTGACTGCAGTACAATTTTACTGCTCCCAACGTATATTTCGCGGAAAGATCACAAAGATAAAATAAGAGAGATTAGGGCTCGTACAGAGGCATATAGGCAGTCATTTTTCCATCGTTGTGTTTGGGAGTGGAGCAGGGAGAGAAGATGCCAGTTGTGGTACGAGGTACCCTCCGCCACGCACCGTATGGTGGATTGCGGAGTATGGATATCTGTAAAGGAGGTACGTGTTCTACGATGCTAGACTGACTGAGACGTATTATACCAGGAACACCTCGACGGAATACTGCCGAACTGGTATTCAAACATTTCCATTCCTATGTGATATATTGATTACAATATAATCCTTCTGAGAGCTTATTTTTAGTGTAGAAAAAAATATTCCTTGATATGGAGAGCGGTGTCAGTAAACCAGAGTTGATTGGATGTGTGTAAAGTTATCGAAAGTTTCTAGATGGAGACAGCAACGAAGTATGCACAGAGGACGTCCACGTGCACACGATCGCCACCTATCGGACATTGAGAAAGGTCCAGTCATTGACAAGAGGGACAGGCAGCCTTTTACCGACAGATGGGGCAGCCAATTCATTTTAGCTCGATGGCAGCGGAACGTGGGGGTGACGATTTGTCTCAGAAGTAGGAAGGGGTCCTTCCAGAAGGATTGCGAGAAGATCGTATGTTCGACTGCCTCTTACGAACAGTCGGATTACAAAAGTTGTGATCCAGTCAAAGTTTATAGGCAGTGTGTCTCGACGAACTATCGGGAACAGATTAACTTCAGTTTCGCAGAGATCTCGAGTTGACATATGGCGTTTACCACTCACATCGTACCACAGACAACGGAAATTTACAATGTGTAGGGTCTGATACACTGAGTGGCGTTATGAGGTACTGAGCGATGAGACTCGTTTGCGTTTTCGGCTGTCAGATCGTCGGAATAGTCCCCGCAGAGGACCTGGTGGAAGCTCACATATGGGAACGATTGTCGAGATCATACTGCACCACCATCTTTTGCTATCATGGCGTGGCAAGCTACTGGATATGATAAAAGGGCTGATTTGATAATTGTTGCTTGAAGATAGATTGCTCGGCAATACAAGGCGAGAATGGTAAACCCTGTTGTCCTAACCTTCATGACCAGCTACCATATTAATTTTATTTCATTTGTTGATTTTTACTACCATTGCAAAGTTATGGTCATTAGGCCATCTCTTGTATCCAAACGTGCGTCCTGCATGTTTTTCAGTACATATATTGCTTTAAGTATGTTATAAGTTATATTTAATGTACTATATTACAAAAATGTAATAATTACTATAGTGGAGAAAAATAAAAAACGGATAAGTGAAAAGAGCACTCACGCTCTCAGAACTGCGCACAAACTTAATTATGTATGTACATATATATCTATAGGTTTTGATAGGTGAGTTTACGAGTATCGAAATATGTGTCATAAATGGCCGTATCTTTTGACTGCACTGAGATAGAAGCTTGAACTTTAACACTGCTTAGGCACTGTAATCCTTAATATTTTCCGCAGATTTCAACTTTAAAAATGATGTAGAGCAGCTATCAATCGTTTCCCTTGCAGCTTTATTAAATCAAATCCAGATTTCGGCTAGTAACTAGCCATTATCAACGCAGAATTTCATATTTTTAATACATGTCTAGACTATTAGTCTTGAATCAACTGTGACAATAGCCCCAACAACAGAGGTTGGCGTACTAGGGCACGTATTAAAAATCTGAAATACTGCATTGATAATGGCTAGCTACTAGCCGAAATCTGGATTTGTTTTATAAATCCAGACATAAAATGACCGACTCATTTAGTGCATTCCACATTCCTAATGGAAGGTAATTTCAACATCATACCTTTGCTCGTTCCTGAAAGTAAAGGACGGACAGGTAGACGAATAACATAGTGTTTCTGTAACGCTTCCGTTTTTACTGATTAAGTTTCGGCACCCTACAAAACACGTAACATTCGTTCATGAGAACTGCAGCAATAAGGACAAGTTACGGGAAGGTAGATCCATGGACGTTGGACAAGTGGAGGAAGGAGAGAAGGACGCGCGTGATAAAACACACTTAATGAAGTAAAGGCAAAGAAACTGACGCGAATCATCAAGAAAAGGAAAGAGAAAGAAGCGTAAATGGGAGAAGGCGTTTAATATTTGCTTCACTGTTTGACAGAGGGAAAACTGGTCACATACGTTAATTTCCTGGTGCAACATTATCATGACGAAATAAGAGATTGCTTCGACTTCTTCTTAAAAGCAAGAGGGCATTTAATTGTGCACGGAGTGCATTTTTAACTAGTTTCAGAGGCAGACGGCCTCAACAGTGGAGGCTTTTGCTAATGTTTTTGCTTTGTGGATGAGCCCTGTTAGGGTTCAGCTGTGCGTAGTCCACCAGGATATTGCAGGACCTCACACGCAGCTCACACTACAAACGCTTTGACGAACGTGCGTATCCTGAGTAGCCCGTTCAGTTGACTATGTCCGTAAATGTGCTGTCATTAGTGAATGCTTTGGATATTTCCTAAAAACACGCTGGTGAACACTTGTTCAGACATTCTCAACCTTAAAAAATGATAATGTTTAACCACTCCGTCGCTCTATAAATGTACAGTAGAGGTCTTCGCACTGGAAGCGCCACTTTGTAGCACCTCGGGTCACAGCTGTGATTCTTTTATTACATTTATTTCATTATTCTCTCAGTGTTGTGTGACTGTGAGAAGCATTTATGAAATAATCGCGAGATAAACTGCACATTACCTCAGTGCCAAGTACTAACTGTAGCTGAGCGTCTAGCGTCGCTGATTTCGTCCAGGGGTCGGGAGAGCTGCATCCCGTGCGAAGGACCAGCAACGTCCAGCAAGCACAGATACCCAAGGTTGGACGCCAAGAATATTCTAGCCTTTAATGAAACACCATTACCACTGAGAAACGGCTGCTGCTAGGAGTCCTAGAAAAAGCTGCTAAATACATTAGTTACAAATTTAAGTCTGTTTACTGAACTTGATATTGAAGGTAGCAAAAGAATTAACAAAATCCACATGGAATCCAGTCAATCTTTTCGGAGAAGTACAGTAATACTACTATAAGATTTCGTGCGATGAAGCACGTCAGTGCATAGGAATCAGTACGTGCACGTGTCCACGGCTGTGTATCACGAGTAATTGCATAATACCAATTTAGTATTAGATTTAATAACAGAAATTTAGCGACGTATTCAGTCTAGAAAACACATCGATGAATGTTCATTGAAAGGAATTTTACTTAGTTAATCAGATTACCTAAAGCACCGACACGGTACGAGCGCTGCCTAAGTTACAACACAGTACGTCCACTGCTAACAAACTCGTTCGCAGCCCACAAGAGAGCGCAATTCTGTAGACTGTAGCGCTGAGCAAATCGTCGTCCTTAAACGTTGCAAAGAGACGACGTTTTGCCGCTCTATCGAGCCGCGACGGCTGCGAGGTATGCTACCCGCAGAACGGCTGTGCGCGGCTGGTGGAGAAGAGCGCAGGCGGTGACGGCGCTGGAGCGACGAAGGGCTGACAGAAGGCGGCGACAGGACTAGCCGGCAGCGTGACAGGTGGTGACCCCGGGCATAGTCCCTGCCGATGCAAGGTCGGCCGTGGGAAGCGGGTCGTCGTCGGCACCGTGCGGTGCGGTGCGGTGCTGCGCCTTCCTTGTGGCCGCCTTTCCCGATCGGCTGCGACCGCGCGCGCTTCCAGGCCGCAGGGAGAGGCTAAGAGAGGCGACGTACGCACTGGTGCGTGTCCCGCCGGTTTCTCCGGCCCTGTCCTCGAACACGTCGTTATTCTGGAGAGGTGCCCGCCCTGTGATTTGTTCCGAAATTGCACGTTATTTTGAAAGCGACGTTTTTGCTAGATTGCAAATCACTGTGTTATTTTGAATGCCCACCGCCAATTAGAAATCTGAGGTTCCTCGAACAGCCTAGTAGAAACGTACAGTAAAGAAGATGAGGCAGTTACTCTCGGCTCTGAAGCTCCTTAGTAAGGGAGAGCGTAAGTAATGAACGAGTGTGGCGAGTATCGTGACATTTTGAAATTTTTTTTTTTTTTTTACCACGTTAAGCGACAAGTCTGTATCTTCAGAAATAATATATTTGGAGCTGTAAATGGTGATTAGAGTGATCTGTGGTAGACACCATGTAGCCCATTGTTCAAATTTATTTAAAGGAAAGCATTTTTTAGCCATCAGCTGCATATATGTAACTTCATTTTTCGCCGGTTTCAGTTATTTAAGTTTTCGTCACTCGAAGAGAAATTATACATCTGTTGAATCTGAGGCGCCATTTTTCCAGGTACGGTATACTTTAACCACGGCGTGCGAATGGCTTATGAACTTAGCTGTTTCGGGAATCCTTGGCCCGAAAGCCATTGATCATCCCCTGTTGGACATCGGATAAAGCGCTCCGTTTGCTCATTATTATAAATACTGCACTGTTTTACACTTCTTCGCGATACGGTTTATATACCATCGATTTCTAGTGCTTCTATTTGCCATGAATGTTTGGAGGAATTTGTAATTCATTGCAGAGACAAAGAGGCGAGTGCCTTATTCCACACAAATGCAAGAACGATGCCCATAATACCTCCTTTAAGAGATACACGTGTGCAGTAGATTACTGATGTAGTGTTGTATTTCACGTTAAGGTAGGCAGTGGGCGATATATGAGATCAATTAGATGGGGACTTAACTGTGGCCGGCCGGTGTGGCCGTGCGGTTAAAGGCGCTTCAGTCTGGAACCGCGTGACCGCTACGGCCGCAGGTTCGAATCCTGCCTCGGGCATGGATGTGTGTGATGTCCTTAGGTCAGTTAGGTTTAAGTAGTTCTAAGTTCTAGGGCACTGATGACCACAAAAGTTAAGTCCCATAGTGCTCAGAGCCATTTGAACCATTTTGAACTTAACTGTGAAGTTAAGTTTTTTCTGTCTATGACAATATTTCACACTCAGGTCTGTGGTGTCTCGTAACATCACATTCACGTTTACCTACCAGATGGCTCCTTTGTGAACTTTACTTTTATTATTGTAAATTTTCACCCTTTTGAATTTCCATTATTAACCCCTTGAAGCTGAAATTTTATGCTTGATTACAAAAAATGTTTGAAATGTTGTTTTTGACTCGTAAATTCTTCTGGAAACACATTAAACATGATTTCAAAAAAAAAAAAAAATAATTCTGAATTGGTGTAGTTTTTTTCTGATGTGTCCATATGGACTCAGTACTCATTATACTCTTGGTGCTGCTATCCAGTGATGTAGTTTACACGGTGTAACGCTGTCAAAAGATACAGCAATGTATGTCACGTATTTCGATAATCGCAAACTCACTGATCAAAAACTATAAATGAACTACCTGTATATACTGAATTTGGGGGCGTAGCGGTAAACCCAATGTCTGGAAACCGAAAGATCGCGGGATCGAATTTGGGTCGAATCACGGATTTTTCATTTTTCATTTTAAACTAGTCTTCACTCCTCATGAGAGGAGTAACCAGAAGCAAGACGTGGTTCGTATATCATGTTGAACTGCACGTCTTCTTTCCCCATTTGTAAAACTGCTTAGGGACACGCAAGTCGCCGAAGTGGCGTCCAATAAAAAGAATTTCACGAGGCCGCTGACCTACACGAAGTTATTGTCATCTACATACATAATTACTGTTGGCAAGCGGGCTACAAGCAGCCCTTGTGACGCCAATTGAGGAGCTACTTGTCTGAGAAGTGCTGGCACCTTTCACGAAAGCTGATAACTGCCGAGAGAGCGGTTTGCTGACCACATACCCCTCCGTATCCGTATCTGGTGAAGACTAAGGGCTGAGGATGACACGGCGGCCGGTCAGTACCATTGGGCCTTCAAGGCCTGTTCCGACGGTGTTTGCTTGTTTATTAACTTTTTACGGAACCGCCAAAGCGCGTCGTACCAACATCGACTCAAAGGAAGGACTCGGCGCTTGTTGGTGACGTCACGTCAGCTAGGCACGGCGAACGCCAGGTCTGCTGCAGGCAGAAACGCCTGGGCGTGCTTATCACTATAAATTTCTTATTTTTGGACAAAATGATTGTTATGGTTTTGGATTCTGCAGTTTTATTTAGATGAAAGATTTTCTTACTATCGTAAAGCTACAAATGAAGATCATAGTTCTGTATTACTGAATCCTGTCGAAACAAAGGTAGATCAGTATGAGAAGATGCTTTGCCCCATTGCAAGCTACTCAAATTTTACATTCAAGTAACTATATTTACTTGATCCATTTTGTTATCGAAACTTACCCCAACATCCTTACAATTAACTCGTTTCTTTTATTTATTTATTTATTTTCGTTTGACATCGTCACTGGAAATGTGAACTAATTTACATGTGTAAATGTCCAACTGTTGCCAGTCATTAGATTACAGTCGTTTTCAACGAAAGGATTCTAAACAGGAAACGAAATAGCTTCATATATCGGAAATACTGCTGAGCTTAAATTTTTTTTAAACATACACATTAGGAAAGATAAATGTTCCTCTCTTGCAACTGAAAGCAGAAACTTTATAAGATAAAAAAAAATTATTTGATGAAACACGGATATCTCTTTTGCCTCTTCTTCTGTCCCCCATCCCCTCCCGCAACGTGTACAATCGAAAGATATTTCATTAACATTCATTGCTCCTCACCCCATAGTCAACCAAGATACCTAAAGAAGAGCACCAATATGTTCACAGTTTCTTGTAAAAGCAACCCAGTACAAACGTAACTTCCTCAGATTTACAAATAAGGTAAAGAAGCACGAATTCTGTTGCTACTGGACCATGAAGTTGTTTTTGTATGTCAATCCATAAAACAGGTGGAAATTTAAGTTCAGGAGGACATTATTTGTTAAGAAGTGTAATGAACTGCACAATTAATTGATTGCAGAAATCTCTCAGAACAATGTGTGTTGGTCAACTACCGCCAATAGTTCACGTTTTCCTGTGTCAGAGAGGGAGACACCGCCATTATGAGTATGCCTGCAACAGACCTGGCGTTCGTGGTGCCTAGCTCACGTGACGTCACCAACAAGCGCCGAGGCCTTCCTTTGAGTCGGTGTTGGTCGTACTCGCAATTGAATTGTCCGATTTTTTGTTTTAATTATTATATTGTGAAATATGTGTATTGTGACTCTCAAGAGTACCTAGCTTTCTTCGCTGGAATGATCCATCGAAGGTGGAAGGGGGCGGGGATAAGCCACAGAAGTGTTGCGTATTTTAACCTTTCACGATAGAAATTCACAGTAAGGTGGCTATGCAATAAGAAACGTGTTTCGTGTGATAGCGAAAGCGATTGCTTATCTAATTGGAGTATCACCAAATATTACAAAAAAATTCGAGTAGCGATGTAGTATGAGTTGTGCTTTTGGGAATTAGGAATTACTGCAATCTAAGCAACAGCCGATACCGACGCGGCGCTACAGTCCAGTGCCGAGAAGTGGGCGACGCCATCAGGTGGCGAGTTGAGGGTATGAGTCGTGTCAGCGCCAGACGGGCAGTCGTGCTGCTGCACGGGCGTGTGTGTCCGTCCGGGCTGAGAGAGTCTGCCGCCAAACAGGAGGGATGAGAAGACGCTGCACCGCCACGATCTTCACTGCCATGAGTCTGCCTCAGTGGATGCCGACTGTACGCTGACTTTCGCCAGTGAATATACCTTTTCCCCCTAACTGTGGGAAAATACTACCATTAAACTAGCAGTAGCCAGTCATTACCGAATCCTGCCTCATTACCATGTTTAATCAGTATATCTTGATTCTCCACGTGCCTCGTATCTATCGTCACAATAGGCCACCGATGTCATCACTGACACTCTGATGCCACAGAGATACCTCCGGACATCAGCCGAGGAACTCACAGTACAAGTGAATATTTGTCCGATTGTGTTATCCGCCCTGTAAGGATAAACATGAAATAAAAAAGGCAAAAACTGATCTCCTATCTTGATCTAGCCTATTTCAAATTATCGTGACGTATTCTACTCTAGTGACGGTGAAACACCTCAGAGGAAGGCTGGACACCACAAACCGTCTCTCCACAGAATATTGGCTGAATGACATAAAATCGCCTAGTCTTAAGAACTAAAGCTCCTTGAAGTTCGTAGCGGGCTATTCCTGTAGCAAATAATAACGCCTGTAAAAAAAACTTGGAATCTTTTAAACAAATGCCTCGACTGAGGAAAAGGAGCGGTGGTGAAGAGCTCGTAAGTACACATTTTTACGCAGGGGGCCTGACTGGTGTTTACGTTGTTTGCAGGAACGCATGACGTCAAAGGCCGTCCGCTGATCATGATCGACTCGCAGAGCGTCGCCAGGGCGTCGCTGGACCGCCACCAGGTGGCGACGCTGTTGCTCTACTACGCCTCCATTCCCACGTGAGTACCGCACGTGGCCTGCGCGTCACTTTATTAGGTTCTTCTAACTAATCTGGTTCGATTTGTGGAGCTTGTGCCGAGCGGTCTAAAGCGCTGCAGTCATGGACTGTGCTGCTGATCCCGAGGTTCGAGTCCTCCCTCGGGCTTCCGTGTGTGTGTTTGTCCTTAGGATAATTTAGGTTAAGTAGTGTGTAAGCTTAGGGACTGATGACCTTAGCAGTTAAGCCCCATAAGACTTCACACTTACAGATGTGGAGCTTGTCATTACTAGTCAGTGTTATAACTGTAGGCCAAGTCCAAAAATAAGGTAAGAACAGCAACCAGTTCCCTTTACTGGGAAGAAGGTCACGTTTGAAACTGTGTGTAGCTTGTGCTTTACATGTGGCTTTAACTAATTTTTGAGGTCGCGCGAGTTCCTTGGGGTTATGGTACCTTACACCACGTCAAAATGTAAGAAGACGAATTTACTGTAATTGGACCTAACATGAAAACAACTCTCTAACAAAGTAGTTTTCGACACAACGAGAACAGTCAGCGTCACATGTACAGCGCCTAGGTTACAAATAATTTTAAACGTCAATAGATGTCTGAAGTTGAATTTGTCGGTTCAAAACCGGCAACGGTGCTACTTGCTCTTAACAAACTGCAGTATGATCAGTGACTGTTAGCTTTTTTATGTTATTGCAAGAAGTAACGGGTTTTTGACACTTTCACTATTTGACAATGCCAGTTTTCGAGAAAGTTGTATTTATGAATAGTATGCACGACTTTGGTTAGCTAAGATACTTTCTAACATATGTTGGCAATTCATAAAACCAGCACGTCTGATCATGGTAACTCTGTGTGTTGCGAGATATTGTGCCACCGTTTTATAACAATTTGAATGGAATTATAAGTAATTACTATGATTATAGATACCCTGATCTGTTCGGTATGTTATTTTAATGCTCAATGTCTATTTCCGACGTAGCCTTCCTACCTGTTACCCTAAAGTAGCCGTTTCACTGTCCTACTGTAGACTCTTACATGTTACTCGATGAACAGTCAGTGCCAAATACTTCGCCGCTTGCTTTCTCCATTTTAGTGTTCTACATGGGCTCAATGTCAGTGTCTCTTCATACGTCTGTTTATTTACGGCACTCTGCTGTACATTTTCACACTTCGTTTACTCCATTTCTTTGACAAACACTCCCCGCATAAACAAGGAATGAGTTTTCTCTTGTTTTCCATTACTTTTCTGATAAATCACTTCGGATGCTCAAGTCTACAATCTACATCGTAAACGAGTTCACGTAGGAAAAATCTGCACAATGTTGTGCTAACCGTTGTCACACTGTACCTAACTGCCATCAGCTAGTATCTGCTCTGCGCTGAAAAAAAGCCTGTAAGAGGGTATTCTTGTAAGATTTCAATTGAAAAGCACAGATAGAAACTAGAAAATTGCCGAAGTCAGGGACTTAAATTGATATAGCCCCTTTATGCGTTTCACCTGTTGACATTCTCTTTACTGTGACTAAAAGCTAATCTAACTAAGAAAAACAGTGATAACTAAAAATGAAAAACTAACTGCAGCTTAAGAAATCTATTGTAGAAGCTTTTTCAGTTCTTTAAAGCCTACAGCAACGACTGGCGAACTGCTGGGGGAAACGGAAGGAAAGGTTAACAGTAAAAGTTATCGGCAGAACGAAAAACCAATCCAGGTTGCAATTTTTTACTTTTTATTCATTCCATGACTAGTTTCTGGCATTGACCCATTTTAAAATAATCATAAAGTCGTAAATGGCATTACTGAAGACGTCAAAACTGTGCACTAAACATTTACAGTGCATACAGATAACTGTAAATGTTTACTGCACTGTTTTGACATCTTCGGAAATGCCATTTACGATTTTATAATGGTTTGAATATGGGTCTCCGCCCGAAACCATTCATGGAATGAATAAAAAGTAAAAACTGGCATCCTGGACTGTTTTTTCGGTCTACTGACTAAAAGAGGTTGCTGGCCCAAGCTGCTCCGGCATGCTGGAAGTTCGTAAGTGAAAGCTACGTATCTACCGTGCGCGTGTCATCGTTCCTCTTCATCCGATCGTTCTTGCACTTCCCCCACCCCATCCCCCTTCAACTCCAATTCGAGATACGTATATTCTTTTACAGCATGCTTAGCAGAGTTTACTCTGCCAAAAATGTGAATATGAACGGTTGTAGGGTCAGTTACTGAGGTAAACTCTGTAATTATCGCCCTAATATTTGTTATTCATTGCCAGCTTATGTAAATCAGATACGTAGTCTTTAATTTGTTTTGTTGTGTTTTAGTTCACATCTGAAGGTGGTGTAGTTAGGCTGAAACTAGTAACCACCAAAGAAATTGTGCATCTGAGATAGTGGAAACAGAGGGATATTTGTGACATCACATAGGATTTGCATCTCTCCTCCCGAAAATAGTGCCATTAATAGCGGATGCGACTGCCAGAACGAGGTCGGGGTGCAGAAGGTGCCTGGTTGTCAGAGGGGCGGCGGTCGGTGGGCGGTGACCGGCGCCCGGCGGGTAGGCGGGAAGGGGCTCCGGACCATCAGGCAGGAATGTCGCCTGGCCTGGAACCGCCTCCCAGCCGTGTCCGGGCACACGCGCGAACGCCCCGCCGTAGGCTCCACCAGTCTGGCAGGAAAAGCGAACACTGTACCACATCAAAACAAATACGTACAATATAATATTGACATTCCAGTAGCGAGTGAAAACGAACTTTGAAAGGTAGGAAAGAAGGTGCTGGAGGAAGAAACGAAGCGAGGGCGGGTCGTGAGTCGTTCTTTGTTGGCAGAGTGCTTACCCGCGAAAGGAAAGGGTTCCATGATCGAGTTACAGTCCGGTATACAGTATCGGATGTTTCAGATCACTCCACACTCCGCTGCAGAGAGGTGGCGCAGTGGCTAGCACACTGGACTTGCATTCGGGAGGACGACGATTCAATCCCGCGTCCGGCCGTCCTCATCTAGGTTTTCCGTGGTTTCCCTAAATCGCTTCAGGAAAATGCCAGGATGGTTCCTTTGAAAGCGCACGGCCGGCTTCCTTCCCAGTCCTTCCCTAATCCGATGAAACCTATGACCTCGCTGTCTGGTCTCCTCCCCCAAACAATCTAATCCAATCCGCTGCAGAAAGAAAATTTACTCTGTATCGAAACAAAGAACTGAGCTGTGCCTACTTTTAATTGACATTTCTTCATTCTAGATGCTACCTGTCCCTGTGGGTTACCAGATTCTTCTAAGGGAAGACAAACAACCTATATTCTTCAGGTTTTCGTCGCGTCAAAGCAGAGTTGTACAGATACTGTAGAAAAACTAAATAATTTCTAAATGTTATTTAGATTATCTGTTCAGATGACCGATATGATCGGTGAATATCATAGATAATCGGCGGCACTCACCCTTTTTATTGGAGCTTGGAGATAGGCATTTCCTCATCGTTCATATCCTGAAGGAAAAAATTAGGTAATATAAACTTGTGATGGAGAACGAAGTACACCCTCTGTCCCAGAAAGTTCCCAGTTCTACACAAACTAGGGCTAGTGCTGATTCATTTTTCTATAAATTTCTGCTATTCTGTTAGACTTCTTTATTTTAACTTCAGTCAGTAGAAACGAAACCCTTATCTACACAGCACACTAATTAATCTTAAACAATCTCCCGAGAAATGGTACGTAGACCTATGGATCCTTCTTCCAGGATATACCTCAGTTGTGGAATTAGAGTTCTGGCTTGAGCAGCAGACAGTTTTGTCTTTTAACACCGATACATGTTCAGGTGAATTTTCACCGCCGTCATTGGCTTAATTTTACTTTCTGTCGAATACGAATCCACTTACGAAGGAGAAGCTTCACCGAAACGTGTCTGGATGTTAAAGAAGAAAATTGGTGTCTGGACGTTAAAGAAGAAAATTGTGATCGGTCAAGGCAGAATCCTATTTGCATCATTGTATATTTGAAAGAAACCACAGGCAATATGGAAGTCGCAGCCACAAAATGAAATTCAGAAGTTTTGAGTGCCAAGACTGACCCGAGACACTATTCGCGAGCATCCTTAAGATTGATTGATTGATTGGTTGGTTGATTTACGGACGGGGACCAAACACCGAGGTCATGGGCGCATCGGGTTAGGGAAGTATGGGCAAGGAAGTCGGCCGTGCCCTTTCACAGAAAGCATCCTGGCATTTGCTTGAAGCGATTTAGGGAAATCACGGAAAACCTCAATCTGGATGCCGGACGCGTGTCTGAACCGTCGTCCTCCAGAATGCGACTTCAGTGTGCCACCTGGCTCTGTCAACCGTAAGATTTTGCTTCACTGATGTACATCGGGGCAGACTAATAGACTGAGAGGCATACGTCATGCATATTATTTTGCTGCACCAGAGGGATGCATGACAGTTTCTTCAAGAAGAGAAAGCTTGGTTCTTAGCAATCTGACTTGACGTCCAGTGACTCTTGTTTGTGCTCTTGTGCGACAGAGGTTGTTTCCCTTCTGTAACGTGTGTTTCTTTTTTTCTCTTTGTGCACATCGTAAGCAAATGTTACGGCGCATGGTCCTACCACAAAAGTCGCCTTTCTTTTGTTCTTATCCGAATCGTGTTCCTACTGCTTCTCAGAAAGCTATTACGGCGACGAATAAATTAATTAAATTAAAATAGCTACACCAAGGAGAAATGCAGATGATAAACGGGTATTCATTGGATAAATATATTATGCTAGAACTGACATGTGATTACATTTTCACCCAATTTGGGTGCGAGAAATCAGCACCCAGAACAACCACATCTGGCCGTAACAACGGCCTTGATACGCTTAGGCATTGAGTCAAACAGAGCTTGGATGGCGTGTACAGGTACATCTGCCCGTGCAACTTCAATACGATACCACAGTTCATCAAGAGTAGTGACTGGCGTATAATGACAAGCCAGTTGCTCGGCCACCATTGAGCAGACGTTTTCAATTGGTGAGAGATCTGGAGAATGTGCTGGCTAGGACAGTAGGCGAACATTTTCTGTATCCAGACAGACCCGTACAAGACCTGCAACATGCGGTCGTGCATTATCCTGCTGAAATTTAGGGTTTCGCAGGGATCGAATGAAGGGTAGAGCCACTGGTCGTGTCACATCTGAAGTGTAACGTCCACTGTTCAAACTGTCGTCAATGCCAACAAGAGGTGACCGAGACGTGTAACCAGTGGCACCCCATACCATCACGCCGGGTGGTACGCCAGCATGGCGACGACGAATACACGCTTCCAATGTTTACCGCGATGTCGCCAAACACGGATGCGACCATCATGATGCTGTAAACAGTACCTGGATTCATCCGAAAAAATGACGTTTTGCCATTCGTGCACCCAGGTTCGTCGTTGAGTACACCGTTTACAATGCAGCGTCAAGGGTAACCGCAGCCATGGTCTCCTAGTTGATGGTCCATGCTGCTGCAGACGTCGTCGAACTGTTCGTGAAGATGGTTGTTGTCTTGCAAACGTCCCCATCTGTTGTCTCGGGGATCGAGACGTGGCTGCACGATCCGTTACAGCCATGCGGATAAGATGCCTGTCATCTCGACTGCTAGTGAAACGAGGCCGTTGGGATCCGGTACGGCGTTCCGTACTACCTTCCTGAACCCACAGATTCCATATTCTACTAACTGTCACTGGATCTCGACCAACGCGAGCAGCAATGTCGCGATACGATAAACCGCAATCGCGATAGGCTACAATTCGACCATTAACGAAGTCGGAAACGTGATGGTACGCATTTCTCCTCCTTACATGAGGCATCACAACAATGTTTCACCAGACAACGCCAGTGAACTGCTTTTTGTGTATGAGAAATCGATTGGAAACTTTCCTCGTGTCAGCACGTTGTAGGTGTCGCCAACGGCGCCAACCTTGTGTGAATGCTCTGAAAAGTTAATCATTTGCATATCACGGCATCTTCTTCGTGTCGGTTAAATTTCGCGTCTATAGCACGTCATCTTCGTGATCCAGCAATTTTAATGGCCAGTAGTCTATTAGTAACAGTGCGTCACTAATAATCGGACTGATCAATTCAAACAAGCTCTGGGTAACCATGAAAATCACGGCAGCGCTTATGGTCATATGAACTAACTCCAGACGTTGCGCCGCGCTGGGTAGCCGCGAGGTTTGTGGCGTGCTGCTACGGTTCGCGCGGCTCCTCCCGTCGGAGGTTCCAGTTCTCCCTTGCGCATGTGTGTGTGTGTGTTTTGTCCGTAGCGTAAGTTAATTTAAGTTGGATTAAGTAGTGTGGAAGCTTAGGGACCGATGACCTCAGCGGTTTGGGCCCATAAGATCTTACCACAAATGTCCAATGTCCAGACGTTGCACAAGAGACTAGATGTGCATCACGGAGAGATGTTGTTGTTAAAATTCCAAGAGCGTAGGCCTTCTTTCGAAGGCGCATCAGCCACCGTATTGCTTCTTCTGACAGACGTCTCACGAAAGGACAGCGACGAGAAAATCAGGGAGATTACAGCTGATACGGAGGCCTTCGCGAATAGGAGGAGATAGTGGTATCCACCACACACTGTAGGTGTCTCCCGGGGAATAGATGTAGGCAGATGTGAAGCAGTCTCTCTTGATGAAATTAGGGCCGTATCGTCGGAGGGCACACACTTAGGATAATGGGCCGCTTCGGATGTCGTGGGAGCGCCAGCCCCCGGGCGGAATGAGATTTCGTGGTAAACACGGAGCACGTGCGCGCGCGGTTTCGGCGGACACTCGAGACGAGGGAGGCGCTCGGCGAACAATCGCCTGCCGCTGGCGGCCGGGAGCCGCAGTGTTGGTTCAGGCGCGCGCAGCACAACACAGCACAGCACGGCGCACCTCCGGTTGCCGCGCGACGTGAGTCAGCGCACCTACCCAAACACGGCCGTCACCGACACGACACGCGCCTGCGAGTGACGCCTGTCCGATATGAAATTTAAAACGGTCACAAAGGCGCAGTTTGTGTGCAGTCGATAGCGTGCAGATAACGGTGCTCCGACCGTATGCGCCCGTTGTAAGCTCTTCTGGCGTCGCTGTTCGTAGGTTATTCTCTGATGATGATGATGATAGTCCATTAAATTTCGGGCATGCAACCGCGCAAATAAAATTTCCTCCACTGATATTTCGGCCGCGTATCGTCCGGACATCCTCAGAGTGAGTCACAAGACTGACGACCAGATGCCAAGCGCGGCTTTATACAGGATGTTACAAAAAGGTACGCCCAAACTTTCAGGAAACATTCCTCACACACAAATAAAGAAAAGATGTTATGAGGAGATGTGTCCGTAAACGCTTAATTTCCATGTTAGAGCTCGTTTTTGTTTCGTCAGTATGTACTGTGCTTCCTCGATTCACCGTCAGTTGGCCCAATTGAAGGAAGGAAATGTTGACTTTGGTGCTTGTGTTGAGATGCGACTCATTGCACTACAGTACTAGCATCAAGCTCATCAGTACGTAGCATTAACAGGTTAGTGTTCATCACAAACGTGGTTTTGCAGTCAATGCAATGTTTACAAATGCGGAGTTGGCATATGCCCATTTGATGTATGGATTAGCATGGAGCAATAGCCGTGGCGCGGTACGTTTGTATCGAGACAGATTTCCAGAACGAAGGTGTCCCTACAGGAAGACGTTCGAAGCAATTGGTCGGCGTCTTAGGGAGCACGGAACATTCCAGCCTATGACTCGCGACTGGGGAAGACCTAGAACGACGAGGACACCTGCAATGGACGAGGCAATTCTTCGTGCAGTTGACGATAACCCTAATGTCAGCGTCAGAGAAGTTGCTGCTGTACAAGGTAACGTTGACCACGTCACTGTATGGAGAGCGCTACGGGAGAACCAGTTATTTCCGTACCATATACAGAGCGTGCAGGCACTATCAGCAGCTGATCGGCCTCCACGGGTACGCGTCTGCGAATGGTTCATCCAACAATGTGTCAATCCTCATTTCAGTGCAAATGTTCTCTTTACGGATGAGGCTTCATTCCAACATGATCAAATTGTAAATTTTCACAATCAACATGTGTGGGCTGACGAGAATCCGCACGCAATTGCGCAATCACGTCATCAACACAGATTTTCTGTGAACGTATGGGCAGGCATTGTTGGTGATGTCTTGACTGCGCCCCATGTTCTTCCACCTACGCTCAATGGAGCACGTTATCATGATTTCGTACGGGATACTCTACCTGTGCTGCTAGAACATGTGCCTTTACAAGTACGACACAACATGTAGTTCTTGCACGATGTAGCTCCTGCACATTTCAGTCGAAGTGTTCGTACGCTTCTCAACAACAGATTCGGTGACCGATGGATTGGTAGAGGCGGACCAGTTTCATGCCCTCCTCGCTCTCCTGGCCTCAACCCTCTCGACTTTCGTTTATGGGGGCATTTGAAAGCTCTTGTCTACGCAACCCCGGTACCAAATGTAGATACTCTTCGTACTCGTATTGTGGACGGCTGTGATACAATACGCCATTCTCCAGGGCAGCATCAGCGCATCAGGGATTCCAT
The DNA here is from genome assembly GCF_023897955.1 of Schistocerca gregaria. Taxonomy (NCBI): domain Eukaryota; kingdom Metazoa; phylum Arthropoda; class Insecta; order Orthoptera; family Acrididae; genus Schistocerca; species Schistocerca gregaria. The sequence continues at coordinate 736,847,929 of NC_064923.1, forward strand.
GCGACGGAGGATGGACGAATGTATCCTCGCTAACGGAGGAAGTTTTGAACATTTCCTGTAAGAAAGTGTTTGAAATCACGCTGGTACCTTCTGTTACTGTGTGTTTCCATTCCATGATTAATGTGATTTGAAGAGAAGTAATAATAATAATGAGCTCTAACATGGAAAGTAAGCGTTTCCGGACACATGTCCACGTAACATATTTTCTTTCTTTGTGTGTGAAGAATGTTTCCTGGTAGTTTGGCTGTACCTTTTTGTAACACCCTGTATGTTCCACCGCGGTGGTACTGCACATGTGGGTCACATATGCTGGTCGGCGGCAGAGACATACGCTCACACATGCGCCGCCTGTGGCGAAGGCGTACAGACATTCGACTCGCTTATCGATGTATGATCGGCGGCGAGGACACAATGACGACTTCTCTGCAGTTTAACTACCCCAAGAGCCGGATTCCATGCTTTGTCAAAATTAAAACCATTATCTCTATTTATTAAATTATTGGCTAATCTAATCTCTTTAGCTTCCTGGAAGGCAGATTCCCAAAAAGAAGAGGTGGATGTTAAAATCTTCACATCACTGTAACTCACGGAATTCCCTGTGTCAATACAATGTTTGGCCACAGCTGACTTGTCTGACTGCAATAAACGTGCGTATCTTCCATGCTCCACACACCTGTCATGAACGGTACGACTTTTAACAATTTCCGCAAGGAATCTGATACACACCAGCTTTACGAAGTTGAGAAACACTGTGTAAAGCGATCTTCCTATCCCCCACGAGGATTGCAACTTTACTCGGCTCTATGAAGGACGAATTACAGCTTCGTAAAGCTGGTGTATCACAGCTCACAACAGTCTCTGAAAGACTACACTGGTGCAAATCTGCAACACACCAGATAACTTTAAACAAAGAGTTTTAACAATTTACACAAGCACACAAACTATGCACCTCCCGTGGGAGGGATGGAAATGGGGTACAAAACACTAACAATTAAAATATTAACCTTGCCACCGAAGGTACAACTTAATTTTAACTTCTAAGGAAAGTCTTACGGTGAAAAGATGGCAACTTTGTATACTAAAATGATCATTTAAATAAAAGCCTATAAAAAGCAATCTTAGATAAAATTCTACAAGGTTGGCCAAACAATAGTTAAGATGCTCTACAGTACACAGATACCGGCTCTCAAGATCATAGGCAATAATGTCAAAGTTTCCAAAGATCAAAACATATTTCAGGTATTATGCCGTTACACTCCAAGCAATAAATTCGTTAACACACCAAATCCGACAACATGACAGAAGCAGCTACTAACGTACGGTAGATTGATAGGGAGATTACCGAAGCCGGCCGTTGTGGCCGAGGGGTTCTAGACGCTTCAGTCCGGAACCGTACGACTGCTACGGTTGCAGGTTCGAATCCTGCCTCGGGCATGGATGGGTGTGATGTCCGTAGGTTGTTAGTTGGGTTCAGGCAGTTCTAAGTTCTAGGGGACTGATGACCTCAGATGTTAAGTCCGATAGTGCTCAGAGCAATTTGAACCATTTTTGAGATTACCGAACAACCCGAACCGCAGGTTGCTCTAACCCGCCCCTACACCACAAGGGAAAAACGGACCACCCAATTTATAAACAACCACCCTCACGTGGGTGGGCAAACGGAGAATAGTGGGACGACCGCAAAGCAAAACGGCTGGTGTTCTCACCAAGAAAGCTAGTAAAATTTAACAAGAGTAAATCAAACAACATGTCACCAATCACTTAACTTCTAATAAACTGCGATTTCTCGAGAAGACCTGGCGCAGCACCCCCAAAACGCTCTCCCGAAAATGTCCGCTGCCAGTCGCTTCAACGGACGCAGGAAGGCGGATGAATTGCCGTACTCGATAATCACACACACACACACACACACACACACACACACACACAAACACTACTGATACCGTGCCCACCGTGTTTGTAGTGATTGAGTCGCGGTGACTTCAGTCTAATCTTCATCTCTGAATAAAAGTGTCATTTGTTTTCGTCTCATTCCGCGTTCCTTTCAGTTACCTTCTGTACTGTCCTGTAGAATTTTGGAACACGTATTATGTTCGAGTATAATGACTTTTCTGGAGACTAGCAATCTACTCTGTAGGAATCAGCATGGGTTTCGAAAAAAGACGGTCGTGTGAAACCCAGCTCGCGCTATTCGTTCACGAGACTCAGAAGGCCATAGACACGGGTTCACAGGCAGATGCCGTGTTTCTTGACTTCCGCAAGGCGTTCGATACAGTTCCCCACAGTCGATTAATGAACAAAGTAAGAGCTTATGGACTATCAGACCAATTGTGTGATTGGATTGAGGAGTTGCTAGATAACAGAACGCAGCATGTCATTCTCAATGGAGAGAAGTCTTCCGAAGTAAGAGTGATTTGAGGTGTGCCGCAGGGGAGTGTCATAGGACAGTTGCTATTCACAATACCTGGTGGATGACATCGGAAGTTCACTGAAGCTTTTTGCAGATAATGCTGTGGTGTATCGAGAGTTTGTAACAAGGGAAAACAGTACTGAAATGCAGGAGGATTTGCAGCAAATTGACGCATGGTGCAGGGAATGTCAATTAAATCTCAATGTAGACAAGTGTAATGTGCTGCGAATACATAGAAAGAAAGATCCTTTATCATTTAGCTACAAAATAGCAGGTCAGCAACTGGAAGCAGTTAATTCTATAGATTATCTGGGAGTACGCATTAGTAGTGATTTAAAATGGAATGATCATATAAAGTTGATCGTCGATAAAACAGATGCCACACTGAGATTCATTGGAAGAATGCTAAGGAAATGCAATCCGAAAACAAAGGAAGTAGGTTACAGTACGCTTGTTCGCCCACTGCTTGAATACTGCTCAACAGTGTGGGATCCGTACCAGATAGGGTTGACAGAAGAGATAGAGAGGATCCAACGGAGAGCAGCGTGCTTTGTTACAGGATCATTTAGTAATCACGAAAGCGTTACGGAGATGATAGATAAACTCCAGTGGAAGACTCTGCAAGAGAGACGCTCAGTAGGTCGGTACGGGCTTTTGTTAAAGTTTCGAGAACATACAGTATATTGCTCCCTCCTACGTATATCTCGCGAAGAGACCATGAGGATAAAATCAGAGAGATTAGAGCCCACTCAGAAGCATACCGACAATCCTTCTTTCCACGAACAATACTAGACTGGAATAAAAGGGAGAACCGATAGAGGTACTCAGGGTACCCTCCACCACACACCGTCAGGTGGCTTGCGGAGTATGGATGTAGATGTAGATGTAGCAGTTTTTTCTACGTGAGATCCAAGTTTGATCGGGCTAGGTTACTTGTCAGTGATACATCACGCCAAAGCTACTTCTGTCCTTGTTTTGTACACCAGTGCGCTTACCGGCTACTCAAGAGAGCGAGAACCAGCGAGGAAACGGCGTACACGGCACGAGTGGAAGAAATGCGGCCTGTACCTGCAAGCGCTTCGAGCCGCGAGCTGAGGCGTGAGGCGCCGGCCAGTGAATGGTGCAGCGAACGCCGACATCCGGTGTGGGGGCGTGCGGGAACAGAGGCGGCCAGAGCGATTACAGTTAGCGCCTGTTAGCGGCCAGGCCACGTGCGGGCCCGCCTCCACGTGCAGCCCGGCTCCGCGTCCACGTGCCGGAGGCGCACACGACCCGTAGCCGGCGCCCGCACGAGGCGGTGCACACTTCGGCCCCCTCTCTCCTGCACCACGTGTCACAAACACGAAGTTCCTCACCGATTCTGTGCCGTGACAATTTTCACAACAATTCAGTTGGAGTAGATTTTAGCATCTTAATATCGTAAAAGAGGCAGTAAGGGGAATGGAAACAGAAACTCCTTCTTTACCTCTACGCGGCACACTCTAATCAAAAGAATCCGGACACGTGTACATAACGTAGAATCCACGTGTAATGTGGAAGTAACCACTAGATGTCACGAGAGAAAGACCAGCCAATATAAAGGGATCTGGGGAGTATTGTGTTGTTAGCAGAGAAGCAGTAACGGCAAAATAAGTTTGTCAGAAGAGCTCAATGTCTTAAAAAGTGGACATATACACCAGGGACACTTGCATCGTCCTAAAGTTGCCCCCGAGGATTGTTAGTGATGATGTGGTTGTGCTGTCGGAACGCGAAGTAACAACCGCAGCTAAACCCAAGACCAGGCAAACCTCATGTACTGACTCAAACGATCTGTGCATAACTCCGTAGAGTAGTAGTAAACAACCGCGTGAAATTAGGGGAAGGAACCGCCTGTGAGTCCCATGGGTCTGTAAGCAGTCCATCTGGCACAGTGGTCGAACGACTCCTCACATGCCGCGCACTTCTGTAGTCAGTTTTTAAGAGCGACTTCGTTGGACGTTGGATGACTATAAGTGAGTGATTTGGAGTGATGAATCACGCTATAGCCTGTCGCAATACTACCAAGAGTTTTCGTTTGGCGACTGCCTGCAGAAAGTTAATTGCCATCTTGTGTAGTGCCAAGTATGGGGTATCGAGAAGGTGGTGCTGTTACGGTATGGGGATTTATTTCTTGGTTAGGCAGTGGACCTGTCATTGCGCTTAACAAAGCGCTGAAGGCGAAAGGATATGAACACCTTTTACGACAATGTGTCTTCCATACAGCAGAGGAAATCATGACAATGCACACTGACGTAAACCAAAATCTGTGAGGCGATGGTTTGTGGACAGTAACACACCTGCAATGGGCTGCTCTGTTCAGAGTCCCGACCTGAACTTAATGGAACACCTCTACGTCTACATCTACATCTACATTCATACTGCGCAAGCCACCTGACGGTGTGTGGCGGAGGGTACCTTGAGTATCGGTTCTCCCTTCTATTACAGTCTCGTATTGTTCGTGGAATGAAACATTGTCGGTATGCTCTAATCTATCTGATTTTACCCTCGTGAAATCTTCGCGACATATATGTAGGAGGGAGCAATATACTGCTTGACTCCTCGGAGAAGGCATGTTCTCGAAACTTTAACAAATGCCCGTACCGAGCTACTGAGCGTCTCTCATGCAGAGTCTTCCACTTCAGTTTATCTATCATCTCCGTAACGCTTTCGCGATTACTAAATGGTCCTGTAACGAAGCGCGCTGCTCTTCGTTGAATCTTCTCTATCTCTTCTATCAACCCTATCTGGTACGGACCCGACACCGGTGAGAGGTATTCAAGCAGTGGGCGAACAAGTGTACTGTAACCTACTTCCTTTGCTTTCGGACTGCATTTTCTTACGATTCTTCCAATGAATCTCAGACTGGCATCCGCTTTACCGACGATAAATTTTATATGGTCATTCTATTTTAAATCACTCCTAATGCGTACTCCCAGATAATTTACGGAATTAACTGCTTCCAGTTACTGACCTGCTATTCTGTAGCTAAATGATAAGGGATCTATCTTTCTATGTATTCGCAGCCCATTACACTTGTCTACATTGAGATTCAATTGCCATTCCCTGCACCATGCGTCAATTCGTTGCAGATCCTCCTGCATTTCAGTACAATTTTCCATTGTTACAGCCTCTCTATTGAGAAAGACATGCTGCGTTCTGTTATCTAGGATCTCTTCAAACCAATGACACAATTGTTCTGATAATCCATGTGCTCTTACTTTGTTCATAAAACGACTTTGGGGAACTGTATCAAACGCCTTGTGGAAGTCAAGAAACACGGCATCTACCTGTGAACCCGTGTCTATGGTCCTCTGAGTCTTTCGCCGCACAGCCGTATGCTTATCGTATGTCCCTCGCCCATTTATGCGATTATTTCAATTAGCATTGCTTGTCTTTTAGCACTGACAAGTCTATGCAAATACCGCTGCTCTCAGTCGTTGAGTGAAAGCCGTCGTCCACTTCGTTATCCCCGGCCGCTGTGGCCGAGCAGCTCTAGGCGCTTCAGTTCGGAACGACGAGGCTGCTTCGGTCGCAGGTTCGAATCCCGCCTCGGGCATGGATGTCTGTGATGTACTTCGGTTAGTTAGGTTTAAGTAGTTCTAAGTCTTGGGAACTGGTGACCTCAGATGTGCTTAGAGCCATTTGAACCATTTTTGATCTTCGTTTTCCGTCGTGAAAGGTGATGCCTGAAATTTGGTGTTCTCGCCAAATGACGGCTCCGCCAATGCTCTGGTCTTTTATTCCTTGTGTAAGCGAAGCTACTGCCATCGGTATGTGCCATATCGCCGTCCCATGACTTTTGCCACCTTAATGTAAATAAGAGTGAACAAAGTAATAAGTAAAAATACGATGTAATGTTTTCTTTCTCAGTTAAATACATCGCAGGTAGCAGGTAGCTGTTGCAAAGCATTAATGTGTTTAGTGACTAACAGACAGTTTTTCAATGGTTTTGCTTTCTAAGAAATTGTGGCTCACTTTGTAATGGTACTTAAATTACTTAACCATTACGGCAACTCATCTCAACCTCTCGATACCAGCAATATTCTACTGTGTTTCTGTAAAATAGTTTACGAATTTCTGTGACAACATTCAGATTTGATTTCATTGATGTAGAGGTACTTCGACGGGTCGATATGTATATATTGCAATGATGTCTCCCTTATGTGTATTCTTTCTTTTCTCACTATAATCTTTGACGTACTTGTAACTCTGATTTTTGGGCGCGTAAGCGGTTCTCAGAGAGTCATGTCTTGGTCGTCTTGTTGAAAAGACGCAAATTGTAGTCAGTTTATGAAATGTGAACTTTAACAGTGAGGAAGGTTTTTTCAAGTATATTTTATACTGTGAAGTGATGTTGCAACAAAAATAATAAAAAAGAAGTGTAACTTAAATTCGGAGTGCTGATTATTTTTTTACATCACCATTGTCCTAACTTGCAAAAGTCTAATCTTCAAGAATGGTTTATGAAACACATATATAAAACTTTTGAATATGGCAGAATAACACCTAGGCCTCTTTGCATCAGAGCTTGGAATCATCACTACCTAGATTTTCGACGATTGAGCCGTGAGTTCACAACGAGACCGGGAAGGAAAGACGAACAGATGAGTGCGTAGTTTATCCATTATTTCATGGAATGACTTTATCAACTGTGCTCTAATGAAACCTGCCACATAATATAACTTTGTTGTTCCCCGAAAATGCAATATTTAGCAGCATGAGCAACACTACAAACATAATTAATTTTTTACCTTTGTTGTGGTAGGGTTGTTAGAACTTCTTCTGCCAGTCCTTCTTCCGCGAAATAAACACGAATCGCTTCTCCACATACTCAGATCCTCGGCAACCTCTTGAGTATATCCTCTACAGTGTACATATTGTTGGCAGATTACATATAAGGAAATTATTTTTAAGAATAGACTAATAGTTTTCTGATGAAGCTGGATTTTCCCTCCTCCAGCCTGCTGTCCCCTACGGAGACGAGTCGAAGCTAATGCTTCCGGTGTGGAGCTGCTTGAAGAGACGCGTTACGCACTGTCGGTTAGGATAACAGCGGACGCGGCAGCGGTGGGTGAGCCGGCTGCTGAGCCGTGGCCGTGTTGCAGGGAGGAGCGGCTGTCGGGCGGCGTGTGCGTGCTGGTGGCGTCGTGCGGGGGCGGCGAGGCGCCGTCGCTGGAGCTGGTGGACCAGGCGCTGTCGCTGCTGGCCGCCGCCGGGGGGCCCGCCGTGGGCTGCGCGCTGCTGTGGCGGCCCGCGGGACGCAAGGCCAGGCCAGGGCAGGCGCAGGCGCAGGCGGCCCCCGCCGTGCTGGCCTCCTCGGGAGTGCAGGTGCGCCCCGCACTGCTTCCATCACACCTTGCAACTCTGCCTCGTGCCGACGCCTTCATCTCTCTTTGCCTATCACACCCGCAGTCCTCTATAATCCACTTCACAACCAATTTCTTTCCAAGCGAAAGACATCAATGTACGGTTATTTTAATTAATGTCGTAGCCAGAAGTGACAGCATGAAAACAGTATTTCCCGGCATTTCATTTTCCAGCGCAACGACATGTGAGACATACAGGTTCCATAAGTACCTCCAGGGTTTCAGAAAACGACTGCGCAAAATGTACGGGACATACAGAAAACAGACACACATCTGTGAACAGAGCATCTCTCCAAGATTGTAACTCACATCACAGGTGCTCAGTATGGACACTGTCAGTCCGGGAAGGAGCGACAGCAGACTCCATCGCAAATCTGTTGACTGGGTTGCAGCCGCTGCCCTCCAGTACTAAACTGGTGATCCCTTGATGCCTCAGAACATGTCCTACCAACCGATCCCTTCTTCTAGTCAAGTTGTGCAACAAACTTCTCTTCTCCCCAATTGTAATCAATTACTCCTCATTAGTTATGTGATCTACCCATCTAATCTTCAGCATTCTTCTATAGCAACACATTTCCAAAGCTTCTATTCTCTTCTTGATTAAACTGTTTATCGACCATGTTTCCCTTCCATACATGGCTACACTTCATACAAACACTTTCAGCGATGACTTCCTGACACTTAAATCTATACTCGATGTTAGCAAATTTTTCTTCTTCAGAAACGCCCCCCCCCCCCATGCCATTGCCAGTCTACATTCTATGTCCTCTCTACTTCGACCATCATCAGTTATTTTGCTCCCCGAATAGCAAAACTCCTTTACTACTTTAAGTGTCTAATTTCCTAATCTAATTCCCTGAGCATCACCCGACTTTATTCGACTACATTCCATTATCATCGTTTTGCTTTTGTTGATGTTCATCTTATATCCTCCTTATAAGATACTGTCCATTCCGTTCAACTGCTCTTCCAAGTACTTTGCCGTCTCTGACAGAATGACAACGTCATCGGCGAACATCAAAGTTTTTATTTCTTCTCTCTGGACTTAAATACTCACTCCGAATTTTTCTTCTGTTCCATTTACTGCTTGCTCAATATACAGATTCAATAACATGCGGGAGAGACTACAACCCTGTCTCACTCCTTTCCCAACCACTGCTTCCCTTTCATGCCCCTCGACTCTTATAACTGCTATCTGGTTTCTGTACAAGTTGTAAAGAGCCTTTCCCTCCCTGTATTTTACCCCCGCCACCTTTAGAATTTCAAAGAGAGTCTTACAGTCAACATTGTCAAAAGCTTTCTCTAAGCCTACAAATGCTAGAAACATAAGTTTGCCTTTTCTTAATCTAGCTTCTAAGGTAAGTCGTATGGTCAGTATTGCCTCACTTGTTCCAATATTTCTACGGAATCCAAAATGATCTTTCCCGAGGTCGGCTTCTACTAGTTTCTCCATTCGTCTGTAAAGAATTCATGTTAGTATTTTGCAGCCATGACTTATTAAACTGATAGTTCGGTAATTTTCACATCTGTCAGCATCTGCTTTGTTTTGGGATTGGAATTATTATATTTTTCTTGAAGTCTGAGGGTGTTTCGACTCTCTCAAACATTTTGCTCACCAGATGGTAGAGTTTTGTGAGGACTGGCTCTCCCAAGGCCGTCAGTAGTTCCAATGGAATGTTGTCTACTCCGGGGGCCTTGTTTCGACTCAGGTCTTTCAGTGATCTGTCAAACTCTTCACGCAGTATCGTATCTCCCGTTTCATCTTCATCTACATGCTCTTCATTTCCATAATATTGTTCTCAAGTACATCGCCCTTGTATAGACCCTCTATATACTCTTTCCACCTTTCTGCTTTCCCTTCTTTGCTTATAACTGGGTTGCCATACAAATGGTTTTCTTTTCTCCAATGTCCGCCCGCGGTAGCTGCGTGGTTAGCGCGACAGACTGTCAATCCTAAGGGCCCGGGTTCGATTCCCGGCTGGGTCGGAGATTTTCTCCGCTGAGGAACTGCGAGTTGTGTTGTCCTAATCATCATCATTTCAGCCCACCGACTCGCAAGTCGCCGAAGTGGCGTCAAATCGAAAGACTTGCACCAGGCGAGCGGTCTACCCGACGGGAGGCCCTCGTCACACGCCATTATTATTTTTTCTCGAAAGGTCTCTTTAATTTTCTTGTAGGCAGTATCTATCTTACCCCTATTTTAAGCCTATAGAGCCTTAAATTTGTCCTATAGCCATCCCTGCTTAGCCATTTTGCACTTCCTGTCGATCTCATTTTTGAGACGTTTGTATTCCTTTTTGCCTACATCTTTTACTGCATTTTTATATTCTGTCCTTTCATCAATTAAATTCAATATTTCTTCCGTTAGCCAAGGATTTCTACTAGCCCTCGTCTTTTTACCCACTTGATCCTCTGCCGCCTTCACTGCTTCATCCCTCAAAGCTACCTATTCTTCTTCTACTGGTGGTGTACGTTTGTGTGAATGCACGGACTTGAGTGTCCGAGCCTAGCGCCGTGGGGCAGTCGCTAGCTCGGCACAGTGTTGGCGTGGCCTGCGGCTCAGCGTGTGCTCGTGCCCGTGTTGCAGTACCATGTGGTGAGCGGCGAGGAGGCGCTGCGCGAGTTCGTGGCGGCCGAGCAGGCGCCGGCCGTGTGCGGCGGCCGCTGCGACCACGACCAGATCGAGTGGGTCGAGTTCCACAAGGTGGGTGGTCCGGCTGTCTGACACATTATCATAAGCCATAACCCACTAACAGTCCAACTTGAAACATCCCCTTAGAAAATTTATGAATTACTGTGCTGGTAAACTTCTTACGTTATTTGATACAGAAACAGCTGAGCAAAACTGAACGTACTCAGACATTTCTCTCTTTACTTATTCTGATCATCACTAAACTGACACACAATATTTTTAGCGCGACACAATCTGACTTACAATAATCCATACAAAAGAATGGCCCTGACTAACAATAACCTATACCTTTCATGAATCACTTACCTCACAAAAATCTTCGTTACTCGAACTACTCCAATAGAGCGTGCAGAAATACTGCCAGGTGAATAATAGATTCTAACTACTGAAGGCACTAAGTACTGATAGTCATAGTTAGCAAATGAAAGATAATGATGGAGAACAACCAATGTATTTGCCTTAATAATGTTCAAAAGTCATCACATATAAGTTTATGATATCCAGTGTTACAGATATACTATTTCTGATGGACACACGTCCAGATCGTCCGCTCTCAAAATTCTGCTACATCCATTACCACTGGCGGTTCACCTCCAACTGCGCAACGCTACGCGCTGTTCACATCCAACTGCCCAACACTACACAAGCGAATATTCCAAGAATGAGTCCAACCAACCACAGACTGCACACAGCACAGCCAGTGATTTTCATACAGAGCTCTACGTGGCGTTACCAACATAAAAACCTAAACAGCCTGCTTACATAGATACATGTTCCCCACATCAACCACTGCTGGCGGCTCACCTCCAACTGCGCAACGCTACGCACTGTTCACATCCAACTGCCCAACACTACAATAGCGAATATTCCAACAATGCCAACCAGCCACAGATTGCACACAGAACCGTCAGTGATTTTCATACAGAGCGCTACGTGGCATTACCAACATAAAAACCTAAACAGCCTGCTTACAAATTGTCTGTTAATACTCGAGTTTACAAATGAAGACGCATGAAAATATTTGGGATAATAAAATAGGCATGGTTCAGCACTATTATTTCGAATGCCAGTATCAAACCTCAATACATAAAAAACACTAGGAAATTTACATGTATTGATTCATGCACTCCCAAAGTAAGACTTCGTTCACTAAGTTAGGTAAAATTTCAAATTAATTACAACTTTTTTTTAAAATTATTTAACATGTGGCCGTTTCACGCATGTATTAGGGTTAGATGACTGTACACGCAAGCGATACATGGCAAAACACTGTAAAAACAAAGAGGAAATCGTATTAAAAGAGTATCCAACAATCTTAACAAGTTTATGTTGAACTACTTGTTATGCCTAAGTTTTGTCAAAATATTGTAGGAAATCAGACAAGTCGTTTCTCAGTGGATAAACCCAAACAGAATCGGTGACCCATTGCAGTTTTTTAATCAAAATCGGTTTTTATACTTCGCTCTAGTATTTTCCTTGCAATATTATAACCTTTTATGACTTAATAACTATAATTTTTTATTTTACTAATAGAAATTTGAAGTCTTCTTCCCATCATCTGCCTCCAGTAGAACCCATCTTGAGAAAATCCTTAGTTTGCTTCTGTAAAGTAAAAAAGAAAAGGAGAAGGATAACTACATTAAAGATAGTATAGCCATCTCTCAATCGGCAGAGAGAGTTGGCCATAACACGTCATCAAACATGGCGGACTAGAACACAAAGAGAAACAGCATGACAGAGTGCAGCTAGGCCTACACAGCCCTGCAAGGTAAGTTTACGTTACTACGAACAGTGTAAACTATGGGAAAAGTGGAAAAGTATTGGCAAGCTATATAATGCATTTAAATCGAAACTCATGAAAAGTATTTGCTTTTTGTCGAAATAAAGAAGTGAAGTGAAGCAGCAACGTGTCAGTCCTACCAAGACTCACTGTCAACTGACCGGCTGCCCTGCAAAGCGAGTACTTCGAGGCCTGCAGCCACTGGCCATCTCGCCCATAATGGCCATCTATCCCTGTTTTAGCTTAATCAGTTGCTACGCTGCAGTAATCATTTTCAGTCTGTTTCATAAACTCATCAGATGTGGTATTGATTTGTGACTGAACTATACAGAAGCTAGCTTAGTAGCACCACATAAAGTATGTATGGGACAAACGAGGCAAAACTGCTTAAAACTCGCTCTGTAATACACCAGAGTAATGAAATTAGAAGCAGGAGACATACCCGTGCATACACAATTTCATAAACGTTAGCTCTTCCCACAGCTGCACTCGTGTATGAGTAGTTTTGGTGAGGTGAGTGATGTTGGGAAGTAAGCTACAGCGTGTGGAGTAACATCAGCTACCCTCACGTGTCTACCCCTGCAAGTAAGCACTGCTCGTGATGTGCGCCCCTCTCTCATCTGCAAACCCCATCCCCACCCTCGCTCTTCCAGCATACGATGCGTCGGCATGCACAGCGTCATTGCCGAGCAGTGTACACAGAGGAGTGTGGACAGGACAGTGCATCTATGCATCGAGTTACTGTAGTAGCTATACAGTATACATCATATACATCATGTGACAAATATTGCGGAAGTGTGGATTAACACACTGAAGATCGTATAAGGATTGTATTCATTACTTTGAATCGTATCATGTAGCACTATTAATAGAAAAAATCATTGTCGCAAATGCGATAACGTTCAAAAATCAAAGGGTAAATATTTTTCCCTAATTCGAGTAATATTCTTCAATCCACAAAGCATCTTGTACTACACATTTTCTAAATCAGCCTATGTTCCTCCTCAGAGTTCAATCAATCTCCCTACCAAATTTATCGAAATCGGTTCAGCGGATTAGTAGTGAGAACGTAACACATAGAGGTACTTTTACATTTAAAATATTAGTGTGCATAAAACTTTAAATCACGATATGCTTTTTTTCTGTGATCAGGTTTTGGTTAAGTAAAGACCACACGGTGCCCCAAGCTCTGCTCAAGTTATCTCTGAAAACTCCATGAAAGAGATTAACGTGCTCAGACAGATACTACGATTTAGATACAATTTTAAATCATGATATCTCTTTTCTGTGATCCAATTTTCATACAATAACGCTTATCTGGTGCCCCGAACTGTACTGAATTTGCCGGCCGGTGTGACCGAGCGGTTCTAGGTACTACAGTCTGGAACCTAGCAACCGCTACACTCGCAGGTTCGAATTCTGCCTGCTTGCTCAGAGCCATTGAACCATTTTTGTACTCAATTTACGTGCGAAACCCCTACGAAAATTCACCTAGTAGTTTTTGTGCTCACCATGATCAAACAGAAAGAGAAGTTTTAGTAAAACTTAAAATCACTTTTTTTCGGTTATCCGATTGTGACGAATTAAAATCTAAACGGCATCGCTCGTTATGCCCAGGTTACGTGCGAAAACCCTATGAGAATTCGTCTTGTAGTTTCATAGAAGCTTTTTCAAACAGACAGACAGAAAGACACGACAGTTTCCCAGATTGGTTATTTGTATAGATATAGACAGACGGGAGATAAATAACCTTCCTAATCGTGAAGGAAATAGTGAAGAAGGTTTTTAGATACATGTATCCGTCTAGCGACTAATTTTTAAAAATGAGGAAGAACGAGCCACTTTGATACCAATTACAAAAGACTTCAACTCCATTGTTTTAGGAAGGTTCTGATGCCCACACATAATTTCAATCCCGCTTGTCACCCATCCACTCGTCACGTAAAATAGGAGGCAGGTCTCTCAGTTAATTGCGAAGACTTTCGCTTACCAGCAAGTAAAGTAGAAGAGACCACTACTACGGTCTTGGTAGCACGACACAAGTGGCTCCTCTCGCTAAGGAATGAAACCATGTGTGGCAGGTAAGTGCTTTGTACAACTTCCTTGATGGAGGCGAGGGACGACAGAGCCATGCTGCGAACTTTATGATCCTCAGTTGGTTACCAACCAGGAGGTTTCTTCTCTTATTTATACACCCGCTCTCGGTTTGTTTACTTTTAAGCCATCCTGGGATTCAGGAGATGGAAGATTTCTCTTGAGAAATTCTGAACTTCGTTCCAGTTTTCCGGCGGTGGTATCTGTCTCGACCATATCGACAAGCAATCTGGGGATGCCCCACCATTTCTGCTACTTTACGACAAGGACAACCAATGCAAAGTGCGACTTACATAACTTTTTTTGATGTGTGTATATGTATCACCCCGATTCCCAGAACTCCAGAAGATAGACGTTGACTGTGGATATTGTATCACGGACACAGTCCCTTTGACTGTTCAGAGATGTTAATAAAAGACACCCAAAGATGTAAACAACCATGCATGAGCAGCGCCTATTAGATGGAGGGGGTCCGACAGCCGATCAGTTCCAGTTCCGCAAGAGAAGTGTCTAGGCGCCTCGGAGTGAACCAAAGCGATGTTGTTCGGACATGGAGGAGATACAGAGACAGAGGAAGTGCCGATGGCATGCCTCGCTCAGGCCGCCCAAGGGCTGCTGCTGCAGTTAATGACCGCTACCTACTGATCATGGCTCAGAGGAACCTTGACAGCAGTGCCACCATGTTGAATAATGCTTATCGTGCAGCGACAGGACGTCGTGTTACAACTCAAACTCAACTCAATAGGTTGCATGATGCGAAAGAACTCGCAACGTCCATGGCGAGGTCCATCTTTGCAACCGCGACACCATGTAGCGCGGTACAGATGGGCCCAACAACATGTCGAATGGACCGTTCAGGATTGGCATCACGTTCTCTTCACCGATGAGTGTCGTATATGCCTTCAACCAGACAATCGTCGGAGACATGTTTGGAGGCAACCCGGTCAGGCTGAATGCCATAGACACACTGTCCAGCGAGTGCAGCAAGGTGAAGTTTCCCTGATGTTTTGGGGTGACATTATGTGGGGCCGACGTACGCCGCTGGTGGTCATGGAAGGCGCCGTACGATACGTGAATGCCACCCTCCGGCCGATATTGCAATCACATCGGCAGCGTATTGGCGAGGCATTCTTCTTCATGGACGACAATTCGCGCCCTCATTGTGCACATCTTGTGAATGACTTCAATCAGAATAACGACATCGCTCGACTAGACTGGCCAGGATATTCTCCAAACATGAACCCTATCGAACATGCCTGGGATAGACTGAAAAGGGCTGTTTATGGACGACGTGACCCACCAACCACTCTGAGGGATCTACGCCGAATCGCCGTTGAGGAATGGGACAATTTGGATCAGTAGTGCCTTGATCAACTTGTGGATAATATGCCACGACGAACAGAGGCATGCGTCAATGCAAGAGGACGTGCTACAGGGTATTGGAGGTACCTGCGAGTACAGCAATCTGGACCACCACCTCTGAAGGCCTCGCTGTATGGTGGTAGAACATGCAATGTGTGATTTTCATGAGCAATAGAAAGGGCGGAAATGATGTTTATGTTGATATCCATTGTTCTCAAACATGTAATTGTGTAATATGTGAATTGTGTAAGATGCAAACTGTCAAAGGTGTTACCTTTATGACATGGTACATAAAAATACGCATGCAGTATGATACGAGTCAACTACACGAGCACAACTGCATAACACTGATAACAAGCGTCCTCCGGGCAGCAGAGGCTCGATTTCACCTTTTCGAGGCTCCTCTCCAGCTTATGGGGCGGGCAAATGGAGAAAGCAATTGCAGCAACAAGTAGTACTGCCATACCTCATACACAAAGTTCGTAGAATAAATCTCACGACATACGTATATATAGTAGTAACCTAACCTTTGTAGAATAAAATATGCTACTTCAGATAACAAGCCTTCACAGTTTTTTACTATCTAAATTTTTCCTAGGGTTTATTTTTTTAAGAACATAGTAAAATGTGTTTTCCTTTCCGCAAACTTATATTTCACATATGTTTCTTGTGTTAATTAACAATACAGTTGTATAAAAGAAAAGAAAAGTAACAGTACTGAGAAAAACTGCAGGGAAAGAGGAGTTTATCTCTACAGCTTTGTTACCAAATTTTAGTAGCAAACCACCCACCACAGTTACCTAAGAAGCGGGTCACTCTGCAATGTTAATAAGTAAATAAATAAATAAAAAGTGTATCACATTAGGCCGAAGTGTGAAGGCGAGGCATCAGCTTCAAAACACCGGGCAGCGAAGCGTGGTCGATTGGCGTAGTGTAACATTACAGGAGAGGAGTCAACTTACTCGCCCGTCCAGTCACATTTGCCGTAATTCATACGGTACAACCGGTGTCTGAAGCAAATGGAAACAGGAGGCAGAGCTAAACATGCTTTCTACACACTAGTGGATCGCAGATACTGTCCGTGCTGTCGACGCGAGGAATTCTCGAGCATCAAGTTTCTGGCTCTGTAATCGTCACGTCAGAATGCCGACAATGAAACGTAACGAGCCCGTTGCGGGTCGGTACTAAGTGGAGCAGGGCCTCCACAGCCAATAATGCAGTTAATAACAAGAAGCGCGCAGCCCGTTAGGGCCGTTATAACCGCAAAGAGAGCTGTTTGCCAAACGGCAATGGCACTCGAAAGGGAGACGCGAGATAAAAAACCGGCAGCGTCGGAACGGAAACGAGACGCGTCGGGCGGGGTTCCCTTCTCGCCGGCCGCCTATTGTGTTGGGCCGCTTTCCAGTTGGCGCCACGTCGAATCGCGCTCTTAATCGATTTGGGTCATTGGAATCGCATTTGCGTTATTAGTCGGTACACATTAGGCTGCCCATTGCAAACACGTCTCGTTATCGCCTATCTGCGCGGGAAGTGGGGGTGGAGAGGGGAGGGGGGGGGGGGGGAGGGGCGCTGCTCGACGCGGTCGTCTTACGTTTTCTTCTCTTTAGAGGAGCGCGCCGGGCGCAGGCGCAGATGCGATCGGCGCCCCGCGCGGCTGCTGACGTCGGCTGCCCGATCGGCGCCCCGGAACGAAGCGGCGCAGGAAGAAAGTGGCGCCGCTGCCGGGCAGCGGCCGCGTCTGGAACTAGCAGCCGAGTGCGGCGAAAAGGAGCCCGCCCCGGGCTGCCGGCTGCCGATACGATTGTTTCGCCGAAGATGGTGGCTTGTTGAACAGAGTGCCCAATGAGAGCACAATTGGCGATGTAATCAAAATTACGGCTCAAACAGCACTGCTTATAACGCCAATCGATTTCTTTATTACGTCGGAAACGTATCGGGACGATCTGGGCGCGTTGAGGTGCTATAGTTCTTATTTTTATTTATTTCTGTAGCTGAATGTTATCTGCATTCCAACCGGGCTATACTTAAATCGCTTCTGCATTTCTTGAAGATTTTGTTTAATGTGATCCCATCCACTTCGTCTCCTGTCACTGAAGCACTCAGTGGAACATGTGACAAGAGAAATCAAGATGAAGCGGACCCGGGATGAAGAGTCATTTCTGCGCAGTTTTGCGTCTGTGGGCCGTGGCGAGGTCACAGACCGATGGCAGCTGAGATGAACAACCTCAAAAAGCGACTGGAAAAAGCCACCGCGGCCGGCTGTAGATTTGAAATAGCGTAATAAGTTTTAAGACTTGGTAGAGTTACAAAATACGACAGCGGGGTGTATTGTCAGTATTTACAGTTGCGTAACGCCGTTTTCTAACACGAAGTTCTTATTAGGTCCCCTCAGTTTCGTCAGTACAGAAAGACCATCAATTAGCTTAGTACGATACGAGGCATAAAAAGGGGAGAAAAAAGAAGGCATATCCTTAATCGATGGTAGAATAAAATAAAGAAATTTAGAGTTACACTAAGCAGAAGTGAGAACTATCCTTTGTCTAATAACCGTCGTTTGGCTGCCCGCCGCACGCAGCGACACGACCGGAAGGGACAGAACGCCGCCGCTTGAGGCGTGCCATTGTGTGGCAGCAGATGGCGCTGGAAAGGCACGTAGCTAATCACTGGAGTGTACTTGTACCGGTTCATTACCGCCCAGTATTTTAAAGGTACTTAGCGCTCGCCCAAGTGGCATTGTTCTTGTCGTTTGGCAGCAACACAATCGCTTAAATTACATTGTTTTGCCGTCTAGTTGTGCCGAGGGGTGGAGTTGAAATCCGTTTCTTCGAACAAGAGATTCGTTAACGTCTCCCCTCTGAAATTTTTCGTTATGTGCGCCAAGCTTAAATTCAAGAGCCGCTGTTGAATTTTCGAGCCCACACAGATTACAGACATTTGTTCAACGGTAACTGTCAGCGTGAGATGGCAAGTGGTGCACAGTAAACTCTGTCATCTGACGGGATTCTTCAGCTGTTCGACATCGTAGTAAATGTGCCCTCCTCGATAGGTCTACGGTGCGTGTCTAAAAGTCTTAATTCGGTGTGAAACGTCTATTCGCTAATGGAGTGTTACTGGAAGGAACCACTGTGACAGATGCTGGGCTGGGAAGTGAACCCAGTGTGTCCAGTGAACAAAGTACGGTACTATCAACTGAAGCGTCGTGAAGTTTGTTGCTGTCATTCTGTTGCTTCGAAACGGGACGTCAGGCATGATGTGGTACCTCGGCGTTTGGGGACCGTTGCCATTAAAGAGAAGGACACACAGTCTGAAAGATAGATCGCCTTTTTGGTTATGCCTTCGAAACCAAAAGAAAGACCGGCATATTACATCTAGGCTGGAGGAAACACAGCCACAGAAATGAGGAAACAAGCACGGCTGGAAATTTTATGTTACAAAATGTTCAGTGCCCCCTCCATCGGACACACATCAAACATGCAGACGATACTACAAGTACTGTCATACTGTAGCGAGCATGTCTGTGATTAGGGGAGACTGGGTCTAGTTAATACGCTTTTTACTTTCTGGTTTCTCTATTTTTTTTCTCTATAACTCTACTGAAACAAATGCAATGTAATAAGGTACTATAGGTATTTGGCTATCAGTTGGTACATTCAAAGCTTAATAAAAATTTGTGGTGTCTAAAACCGTTTTGTAAAGTTTACCAGTTGTATCAATTTCACCCAGTCTGGGTCAAACTGATACAGTTATTCGTCAAGTGGAGATGCCTTTGAGCAGCTGGTACGGTGCCGGAATTCAGGAGAATAGTAACCAAACACGTTTTTGAAAGAGTTTTATTGTTTTAAAATATACAAACATATTAAAACTAATATTCTAAAAATAATTGAATATAATGGATTTTCACATTGTTCTAATAAATTTTTTAGTTTATCAAAAATTAACATTTTTTAAACTTGTAATTATAGATTGCAGCAATCAGTAGTCTATTTTAATTTTTATTATGCAGATCTAGATTTCGGCTGGAAGCTATCCATTCTCAATGCACTATTATTTTCTCTCAATACACGTAAGTCCCTATTGATCGGGCTTCACCCACAGTTCATTGAAATCTAGATCTGCATAATAAAGTTTAAAAAGGGCGACTGAATGCTGAAATCTATAATTACAAGTCAATGTAACAGTCGCTGAGTGCAACCGCTTTCCGAATCGAAGGTAACCTGATTTTTTTTAAACAACGTTTGAACATGAGATTATGAACTAGTTTCAGATAGCCTCACAGGCCCTTAGTTGTGGCAAGTCATTCCTATTCTGAAGAGAAACATTGGTCTGATTGGCAGTTAATACAAGTGTAAAAAGAGCTGTCCTCTGTACAAGCTGTGTGTGCCCACGTCTTGCAGGAAACACATTGGATCCAATCTTGATCCAGTTCGGATGAAGTATAAGTTTAAAGACAACCAAACGAAAAGAGTCTTCTTCAGAGTAAGATTCATGTTTCTTCTTTTTAGGCTTCACTCTTTTTTTATCTTGTTTCCTTGGTTTGTCGAGCTGTTTGTTTTGTTCGGAACCGAATAACTTACTTAGTTTTAATTTGCGTTTCTTTGTCTTAATGGACTTCTTTCTCTCCCTCTCCTTTGTATCTTGCCCTGTTTTATTTTATTTATAGACATATCTGTAAGAACGCAGGACTTTAAGGTTTGCATGCCTTTACCACTTGTTTTACGTTCTCCTGCTTTTGGTAGAGGGCGAATTTGTTTCGTCGTAACAATGGGAGAGATAGCTCCAAGGCCAGCAGTGACAAATGATGACTCCTTTTCAGCGATGTCGGCTAATGTCGACGTAGAAGCATGTTGAACGCCTCCTAATGTAGAAGGCTGATTGACTTCTGCGGATGGAGAAGGCTTATGGACTTCCGCAGATGTAGAAGGCTGTCTCCTGCTAACGTATAAGGCAGTTGGTCTTCTGGTGTTGTAGAAAGCTGACGCTTAATAACAAAGCTTGACAAAAAATGTTCGTCCTTAAAAATATCTGGTTTATACGGCATGATCCCTGAAGCTTTGAATCCTGCAACAATATTATTTAGTGTCATGTCATGTCCAAAGGCGCTGTTTACAAGATTAGGAATGCCATAAATTGTTCAGTTCTGTTGTAAAACAGTATTTCTTCAATGGTCCATAAACGGATATGTCAAGGGGCTAGAGGCGGTTAGAGGTATGGGGACGGAAAGACAGAAAAACGACTCCATTGTCTTTGCAGAAGTTTGTGTATTGACAAGTGTGAATCGTGATTGTGAAGCAACAAAAGGCAGGGATTTCAGGAGCTGATTTTAGGTGTGTGAAAAGTGTCTTATAAAAGTTAGGAACGATGACCCAGTCATCTACCTCCTGGCGGTCCTCCATTTATGAGCGGGGGGGGGGGGGGGGGGTATAGCGTTGCCAAAACCCCGATAGCTCAGGCAGCAGCAGTTGCAGTTGTAACTGTTTGCCCTCACTCAGCAGAAGTGGCTTTTGCGACTTGCCGAACTCCTTTCTCAGCTATAACTTTGCTTGGCCGCTGAATAATCTGCACCCTGGTTTCGTCCGCATTCCACACATCTTTGCTTTTAAACTAGTGTTTTCCATACACCATATAAACTTGATCCAAAGGAAGCGTATCAACTTGATCCATACGACGCCATTACACTAAACTAAAATCTACGAGAAACAGGTAGCAGTTAAAATTACTGTTTAAATTTAATATTCTTAGCTTCAAACCACGAAACAATAGGCCGGTCGGAGTGGCCGTCCGGTTCTAGGCGTTACAGTCTGGAGCCGAGCGACCGCTACGCTCGCAGGTTCGAATCCTGCCTCAGGCATTGATGTGTGTGATGTCCTTAGGTTAGTTAGGTTCAATTAGTTCTAAGTTCTAGGCTACTGATGATCTCAGACGTTAAGTCCCATAGTGCTCAGAGCCATTTGAACCAACCATGAAACAATATGTTGTGTTTGATTGTTCAACTAGTCTACGAATAACAATCAAATAAAAGGTGAAAGTGTCTAGTAAAAGCAACCTCCTTCTCCAGCACACACGTGGCTACGAAGTATCGATCTGCTCCTCCTCCACTCTCGTTCACCCTTGCAAGCGTCTTTACATTTGGAAGTTATTGGGCCTGTATCAGTTTGACTTTGTATCAACTGGATCCTGACTCAACAAGACCCGGCCTCCCCTACTGCATTTATCGCTCTTGCTGTGTTGCGTCTCAATTGCATGTCCTGTACGGGCCTTTCTGGATACAGAAAATGTTCGACTGCTGTCCTGGCCAGCACATTCTCCAGATCTTTCACCAATTGAAAACATCTGGTCAATGGTAGCCGAGCAACTGGCTCGTCACATACGCCAGTCACTCTTCTTGATAAACTGTGGTACCGTGTTGAAGCTGCTTGGGCAGCTGTACCTTACACGCCATCCAAGCTCTGTTTGACTCAATGTCCAGGCGTATCAAGGCCGTTATTACCGCCAGAGGTGGTTGTTCTCGGTACTGATTTCTCATGATCTGTACACCCATACTGCGTGAAAATGTAATCGCGTGTCAGTTCTAGTATAATATATTTGCCCAATGAATACCCGTTTATCATCTGCATTTCTTCTTGGTGTAGCAATTTTAATGGCCAGTAGTGTATATTTAGGTTATCCATTACGAATGTTCAAGAACCCGCGACTGTTTATTTAACGTAAATACATAAAACTCCAACCAGTCACTTTTTTGAGATAGCTATTAGTTCCATTCATAGCTAACACTTGGTTCAAGAATCATAAAAGAAGGCTGTATACATGAAAGAAGCCTGGAGATACTGACAGGTTTCAGATAGATTATCTAATGGTAAAACAGAAATTTAGGAACCAGGTTTTAAATAGTAACACATTTCCAGGGGCAGATGTGGACTCTGACCACAATCTATTGGTTATGACCTGTAGATTAAAACTTAAGAAACTGTAAAAAGGTGGGAATATAAGGAGATGGGACCTGGATAAACTGAAAGAACCAGAAGTTGTACAGAGTTACAGGGAGAGCATAAGGGAACAATTGACAGGAATGGGGGAAAGAAATACAGTAGAAGAAGAATAGGTAGCTTTGAGGGATGAAGTAGTGAAGGCAGCAGAGGATCAGATAGGAAAAAGACGAGCGCTAGTAGAAATCCTTGGGTAACAGAAGATATATTGAATTTAATTGATGAAAGGAGAAAATATAAAAATGCAGTAAATGAAGCAGGCAAAAAGGAATACAAATGTCTCAAAAATGAGATCGATAGGAAGTGCAAAATGGCTAAGCTGGGATGGCTAGAGGACAAATGTAGGGATGTAGAGGCTTATCTCACTAGGGGTAAGAAAGATACCGTCTATATGAAAATTAGAGAGACCTTTGGAGAAAAGAGAACCACTTGTATGAATATCAAGAGCTCAGATGGAAACCCAGTTTTAAACAAATAAGGGAAAGCAGAAAGGTGGAAGGAGTATACATAGGATCTATACAACGGCGATGTACTTGACAATATTATGGAAATGGAAGAGGATGTAGATGAATATGAAATGGGAGATACGATACTGCGTGAAGAGTTTGACAGAGAACTGAAAGACCCGAGTTGAAACAAGGCCCCCGGAGTAGACAACATTCCTTTGGAACTACTGGCGGTCTTGGGAGAGCCAGTCCTGACAAAACTCTTCCATCTGGTGAGCAAGATGTATGAAACACCGAAATACCCTCATACTTCAAGAAGAATATAATAATTCCAATCCCAAAGAAAGCGGGTGTTGACAGATGTGAAAATTACCGAACTATCAGTTTAATTAGTCACAGCTGCAAAATACCAACACGAATTCTTTGCAGACGAATGGAGAAACTAGTAGAAGCCGATCTCGGGGAAGATCAGTTTGGATTCCGTTGAAATACTGGAACACGTGAGCAATACTGACCTTACGACTTATCTTAGAATAAATATTAAGGAAACGCAAAAGTACGTTTCTAGCATTTCTAGACTTAGAGAAAGCTTTTTACAATGTTGACTGGAATACTCTCTTTGAAATTCTGAAGGTGGCAGGGGTAAAATACAGGGAGCGAAAGGCTATTTACAATTTGAACAGAAACTAGATGGCAGTTATAAGAATGGAGGGGCATGAAAGGGAAGCAGTGGTTGGGAAGGGAGTGAATAGGGTTGTAGTCTCTCCCCGATATTATTCAATCTGAATATTGAGCAAACAGTGAAGGAAAAAAAAGAAAAATTCGGAGTGGGTATTAAAATCCATGGAGAAGAAATAAAAACTTTGAGGTTTGACGATGACATTGTAATTCTGTCAGAGACAGCAAAGGACTTGGAAGAGCAGTTGAACGGAATGGATAGTGTCTTGAAAGGATGATATAAGATGAACATCAACAAAAGCAAAACGAGGATAATGGAATGTAGCCGAATAAAGTCGGGTGATGCTGAGGGAATTAGATTAGGAAATGAGACACTTAAAGTAGTAAAAGTGTTTTGCTGTTTGGGGAGCAAGATAACTGATGATGGTCGAAGTAGAGCGGATATAAAATGTAGACTGGCAATGGCAAGGAAAGCGTTTCTGAGGAAGAGAAATTTGTTAACATCGAGTATAGATTTAAGTGTCAGGATATCATTTCTGAAAGTATTAGTTTGGAGTGTAGCCATGTATGGGAGTGAAATGTGGACGATAAATAGTTTGGGCAAGAGGAGAATAGAAGCTTTTGAAATGTTGTGCTTCAGAAAATTCTGAAGGTTAGATGGGTAGATCACATAACTAATGAGGAAGTATTGAATAGGATTGGGGAGAAGATAAGTTTGTGGCACAACTTGACTAGAAGAAGGGATCGGTTGGTAGGACATGTTCTGAGGCATCAAGGGATCGCCAATTTAGTACTGGAGGGCTGCGTGGAGGGTAAAAATCGTAGAGGGAGACCAATAGATCAATGCAGTAAGCAGATTGGGAAGGATGTAAGTTGCGGTAGGTACTGGGAGATGAAGAAGCTTGCACAGGATAGAGTAGCATTGAGAGCTGCATGAAACCAGTCTCAGGACTGAAGACCACAAGAACAACATTAGTTCCATGACCCAGTTTTCATCTTCAGATGGTGTACTAGTTCTGAGACAAGAAGGCGGAACATGCTCGAGAGATATCCGTCTTTTCTGGAACCTGCGCTTATGTTATTTAGGGTGCTAACCGTGAGACCACAGAGGCGGCGATTGCCCATTGAGCTCCCGAGTTCTCGGAAGGAAAGCATCGCTCGGCACCCGCAGGCGTATCGGGCCTGCCATACTGTTTTTCAATCAGGTGCTCGCAGCTCGTTAATCAGCCGACGCGACGCGCCCGCAGCCCACGGAGCGCTGCCCCAGTTGGGTGGATCCTTGTCCAGGCGGCCACCTGCCACCCCGGGCTTAATTGCGGGCCATTACGGCTGCTTTCTCGGGGCCCCGCGGCTCGCCGTCACGGTCCAGTGCGCGGGGGCGGCGTCGGCGGCGGCGGCCGCGTCGCCACTTGCTGCCGTTAGCGCAGACGTACTCCACCGGCGTCTTTCATCTCGCACCGCACAAAGCCAGCGGCACGACACCCGAACGCAAAAAGGGGCCGCGCTAAACCACTCGCATCGCTTCTGCGGCTACACGCGTTCTCATTCACGTTTTGGAAAATCCAGATACCCTGCCAATTTGTGCACAATGACACACTTCCTTCCTTTTCTGTCTTCGGTGCCGCTTAAGGATTTTTTGATTGATTTCTTGCGACTGCTCTCTGGATCTCTCACAGGGCTTTTGGCACTTTGCTCTCAGGTGTCTTACACGGATTACTTGGGTCTAGAAACGTGCTAACACAGCCAGAAATGAAAGTTGCTGTATTTTGCAGCCACTGAAGCGTGAGACACTGAGGCTTCTTGCGGATGGTGCTGTAGCATATCGAGAGGTTGTAACAATGGAAAATTGTACTACCTGTAAAATGGAGGAGGACGCATGGTGAGGGAATGGCAATTGAATCTCAATGTAGACAAATGTAATATGCTGCGAATTCATAGAAAGAAAGATACTTTATCATTTAGCTACAATATAGCAGGTCAGCAACTGGAAGCAGTTAATTCCATAAATTATCTGGCAGTAGGCATTAGGTGTGATTTAAAATGGAATGATCATATAATATTGATCTTCGGTAAAGCAGATGACAGACTGAGATTCATTGGAAGAATCCTAAGGAAATGAAGTCCGAAAGCAAAGGAAGTAGATAACAGTACACTTACTCGCCCACTGCTTGAATACTGCTCACCGGTGTGGGATCCGTACCAGATAGGGTTGATAGAAGAGAATGAGAAGATCCAACGGAGAGCAGCGCGCTTCGTTACAGGATCATTTAGTAATCGCGAAAGCGTTACGGAGATGATAGATGAACTCCAGTGGGAGACTCTCCAAGAGAGACGCTTAGTAGCTCGGTACGGGCTTGTGTAGAAGTTTCGAGAACATACCTTCACCAAGGAGCCAAGTAGTATATTGCTCCCTCCTGCGTATATCACGCGAGAGACCATGAGGATAAAATTAGATTGATTAGATCCCACACAGAGGCATACCGACAATGTTTCTTTCCACAAACAATACGAGACTGGAATAGGCAGCGAGAAACAATAGGGGCAGTAAAGGTACTCTCCACCACACACCGTCAGGTGGCTTGCGGAGTATGGCTGTCTATGTAGAAGGATGCTCACATTTACGGGTTTGAGCACGTGTTGGGCACAACGTTTCTGTGACGTGTCGCTGGCTTCTGCAGTGGTTTGTGGAACACCCCTACACTCGCAGACCAGCGTCCGCGTACTAAACACGCACGTCAGCATCGATGCACTGTGCGATCAACATTGCCGATACGAACAGCATCCAGCAAGGAATCCGTTTACGTGTTGCACGTGCTCTGTCCCCGAGGATATTGGGAACCGTCTGCTTGCAACGGTACTAAGATCGTGTCTGCTTTCAGTCAGGCAACCACCGACACCATGACACCACCAAACACGGCCAATCTGGTGTTGTAAAAAGAGTCAACTACAGAGTGGAATATCGCTCTGTTGTCTTCCGTGATGAGAGTAGGTTCTGTCTGCTTGCGAGCGACGGGCGTACCCGTGTACGGCGTAGACATGTTGACGGGCCTATTCCACGACGTACATGTGCCACCCCATTGTGTGGGGACCCATCAGTAACAACTCGCGATCACATTTGGTGTCTCTGCAGCGTTAAGTAACCAGCGTCCGCTACATTGTAGGGGTTGTTATCCCCGTGCTGTTGTCCTTTCGTCAACAGGAAGCTGATGTACTTTTACAGCAGGACAGTGCACGTGCACAAACCGCTGCTGCTGTGACGTTACATGTTATGCAGAGCTGTCGCCAGTTCAACATCTGTGGGACATGGTGAAGCGGGCAATTATTCGTTCTCCAGAGCCTGCTAGAAAAATTTCCAAACCGCAACAAATGGCGCAATCCCCTTCGGACCCTCTATCGCAAGGTGTCGTTCAGCACGCTTGTGATCCGTTGCACGCAAGAATACACACCTGCGTTGCCGCTGGAGGGGAATACACTGTGCGTTGATGCGTGCGCCTGATTAACTGAGTGGTGAAGTGCTTGCATACATGCCGCAGGCCTGGTTCGTTTCCCGGCCGGGTTGAAAATTTTCTCCGCTCGTGGACAGGGTGTTGTGTTGTCCTGATTATCACCGACGCGCAAGTCGCCCGATGTAGCGTTATCTGAAATGCAACCTGGCGGTCGAACTCCCCCGGCCGGGGCCTCCTGGACAACAATGCCAGACAATCATTTTTTTCATGTTTGTTTCATTTCCATTTCAAAAAAATGTTCAACTGTGTGTGAAATCTTATGGGACTTAACTGCTACGGTCATCAGTCCCTAACCTTACACACTACTTAACATAAATTATCCTAAGGACAACCACACACACACACACACACCCATTCCCGAAGGAGGACTCGAACCTCCGCCAGGACCAGCCGCACAGTCCATGACTGCAGCGCCTTAAAACGCTCGGCTAATCCCGCGCATGATTTTCACTTCATTTTGTGTATTGATGCAACGTTTTGGGCAGCCTGTACTGTGGCAAATATGTTTCAGTTGGCGTAAATTTTGTACCGTGTACTCGTACAATGATCAACTACCTGTCACAGATCTTATCAATCAAATGAACTTGTCCTTTAGAGTGTTACATTTCTGTTCTGGACTTGCAAGTATCGAAATTGAAAGAATTGTATGTGTTTACAATATCCTGTATTATTCCCGGCTGCGTAGTTCCGTCCTAATATTTAGCGATGGCCTCTCAACTTTCGTCGTGCAATTCTAAGAGAATAGGCAGAGCATCGGCAATTGCCGGAGAAATCTCGGAGGGATCTCGTAAACGCAGGCTGCAATCCTCCGTGGCGCACGCTTAATGACGCCGTAATGTGATGGACGAGCAGCCGGACGGGCTTATTAGGGGTCAAGCGGCGTGCCCGGATGACTGTGTTCTGCGGGACCACGTGACCGCCCCCTGGCCCGCGCGCCACGCCCCTCCCGTTCCACTTGCGCGCTAAACGAGCTCCGTTTTCACTTGCGCCGCCGCGGTGCGGGCGTCCCCTGTTTACGACCTTAGGCGGCATGTTATTATTCTCTTTTAAATCATTACCTCGACGAGGCCTTTTTGTGCCCAGCGACACTTAATAAAGACGTACGTGTACAAGTTAGTGGTGCCTCCCAAAGTGCCGTCATTGTCCCCCCTCTCCCCCCCCTCTCTCTCTCTCTCTCTCTTCCTCTGCTTACCCCCACTCGCACGACAGGCTATTCTCCCTCCCTCTCCCCAACTTGGAAGGGGTCGCTTCGACTTTTGGGTTTTCCGATTTCTCATACATAACACCTCTTTATCTGTTGGAAGGCGACATCAGGTGCAGAACAATTACATGACCTAAGTCAAGCCTACGGTTTTTACTACGTAATATACCGGGTGATCAAAAAGTCAGTATAAATTTGAAAACTCAATAAACCACGGAATAATGTAGATAGAGAGGTAAAAATTGTCACACATGCTTGGAATGACATGGGGTTTTATAAGAACAAACAAAACACCCCATATTGCTAGACGCGTGAGAGATCTCTTGCACTTGTCGTTTGGTAATGATCGTCTGCCCAGCCGCCACTTTCGTCATGCTTGGCCTCCCAGGTCCCCAGACCTCAGACCGTGCGATTATTGGCTTTGGGCGGTTCTAGGCGCTTCAGTTTGGAACCGCGTGACCGCTACGGTCGGAAGTTCGAATCCTGCCTCGGGCATGGATGTGTGTGATGTCCTTAGGTTAGTTAGGTTTAATTAGTTCTAAGTTCTAAGGGACTGATGACCACAGATGTTAAGTCCCATAGTGCTCAGAGCCATTTGAACCATTGGCTTTGGGGTTACCTGAAGTCGCAAGTGTATCGTGATCGACCGACATGTGTAGGGATGCTGAAAGACAACGTCCGACGCCAATACCTCGCCATAACTCTGGACATGCTTTGCAGTGCTGTTCACAACATTATTCCTCGACTACAGCTGTTGTTGAGGAATGATGGTGGACATACTGAGCATTTCCTGTAAATAGCATCATCTTTGCTTTGTCTTATTTTGTTATGCTAATTATTGCTATTCTGATCAGATGAAGCGCTTTCTGTCGGTAATTTTTTGAACGTTTGTATTTTTTTTTTGTTCTCATAAAACCCCATGTCATTGTAAGCATGTGTGTCAGTTTGTACCTCTCTATCTGCATTATTCCGTGATTTATTCAGTTTTCAAATTTATACTGACTTTTTGATCACCCTGTATGTTAAACCATTTGCCTAAATTAGCTCGTGACATTTCATCAGCCCAAAATCAGATTATACTCTCGAAACAACGTGCAGAAAAAGTCTGTCCCCAGGTGTCTTTTGAATAGATAGCGTACGTTACCCTCAACAAACAAGCATCCTTGGAGAAGAGATATGACACAACTGAACGAGTTTCACAGTTTAAGGATCTCGGTGAAACCTCTCAGCAAAGTGGGATCGAAACAAGAGCAAATGAAATTAGATGCCAAAAGATGGAAACTTGCATAGCAACTTCGTCAAAATGACTACAACAAAAAATTTATCTGCGAGCACACTAAGCTGAGACATTGCAGTACAGTCATTAAACCAGCGTGTATAGATCAGAAACGCTAATTTTGAACAGGAGAACTGTCACTGGAAACTTTGAGAAAAGAGAACGCAGAATCGTAAGAAAAATTCCAGGCCCAAAATTTTCCGGCGAAGAATGTAAACTCAGAAGCAATCAGCAAATCAACACGAATAAACCAATAAAAACAGAAAATTCCATGAATGTATGGAAAGAATAAATCCAGCCAGATTTACAGAACAAGTAGTCGATTTCTTTGATAACAGGAGTATAGCGAAAACGAACACGATGAAATTGACTGACGTGATGAAAACTGATCAAAAATTGGCAGGAATTACACCAGATGATCAAGACAGCGAAATCTTCACGTCCAAAATTCTCAAATAATAAGCTGACCAAAAGGAAAAACTAAAATAACTGTTCGGATATAAATCCACATCCATGGCGTTTCTCATTAACCCTTCGACGTCGGCGACAGCACCGCGGTGTGGAACGGAATCGTCTGCGCCGGCGATCTCCGCCGCACGCGGAGATAATGTGGTGGCGAGCGGACGACGAAATAAAGTAAAAATTTCCAAATTTCTTTTGCTTTCGGACTTTGGACAGGCGCTGACTAAATCAAAAACATATATTTCTACTGACTTACGTTCTAACTTATAAGTTATTGCATATTATTACTTTTCACATGACATATAGAACCAGTTTCATGAAACAAAGATGAGGTAATGTTACTACATCTCCTTTCTCAAAAGGGAGATCTGTTACGCTCAACTACAAAAAATTAGTTTCAATATTCTTTATTGGTATTCCGTTATAAATATCTGAATCAACAGTTTCTCAACGAAAGAGAAATTAATATAATATGAGCAGAATTGATCTTTTCAATGACCATATATTTGTATATCGCTCCGCTGAAAATATATTGTCGGAAAATTAAGAAATAAGAGGAGGCGGAAAATTAAGAAATAAGAGAAGAAATGAACTGCAATTTTTCTTGGGTGCAGTACACTTCATCATCCCTCTATCTCTGTCCATATTTTTCTCCTCTCCTCTATCTCTGTCCATTTCCCTTTTCCTCTCGCTGTCCATCTCATCCTCTGTCCTCTCTCTGTACATGTCATTCTCTGCCTGTCTCTGTTCGTCTCTTTCTCCCCCTATCTCTGCCGATATCCTCCTCCTCCCCCGTATCTCTGCCGGCCTATATGGCCGAGCGGATCTAGGCGCTACAGTCTGGAACCGCGCGACCGCTACGGTCGCAAGTTCGAATCCTGCCTCGGGCATGGATATGTGTGATGTCGTTAGGTTAGTTAGGTTTAAGTAGTTCTAAGTTCTAGGGGACTGATGACCTCAGAAGTTAAGTCCCATAGTGCTCAGAGCCATTTGAACCATTTATGAACCCCGTATCTCTGTCTCCTCTCACTCTCTCTGCTCATCTCCTGCCCACTGTCCATCTGTTCCTCCCCCTGTTCCTTTTCCATCTCCCCACTACTGCTCTCCATTTTCTTCATCCCTCCTACATGTCCCCTTTCTTCTCCTTCTCTTTGTTGATCTCCTCTTCTGCTCTCTCTGACCATCTAGTTGTCCCCTATGTCTCTCCATCTCCTCCTCCTCCCTTTCTGTCTCCCCTCCACATTTCGCTCTGTCAGTCTCCTACTCCCAGCCCCATCTGTCCATCTCATCGTTCTCCTTTCCATCTCAGTACCCACCTCTCAGTACTCGTCCCCTCCTCTCCCTCCATTCCCTCCTCTCTGTCTCTCCTCTCTGCTGTGCCCATTCGCCCATATATCCCTGATTCTGATACTACCAACATAAAATGCCTGTCTTGCAGAGGACAGCCTAGATGTCAGGGGTCACCAATGCTTTCCGTCATTTCCCGACAACCGTATGAGAGCTAGATGGTTGCTACACCTGGAGTGCTTCTTTGCAAAGTAGGATGAGTACTAAGTTTGGTTGAAAATGGTCCAGCGGTGTAGGAGGAAATGTGGAACACACACACACACACACACACACACACACACACACACACACACGCACACGAGCTTTAGAAATTAATTAGAAATTCAACTCTCAAGTGCAGTTATTTTACAGTTAATAATGAAGTCAACATTAATTAGGTTTACAGTGTGAGGAGTAATTAATTTCAGCATATTATGATTGGTGAATAGAGGAGAAATCCGTCAGTTGATGGTGTTAGTGTAAGCTGGGCAGCTGTGGGTCACGGTGGCGCTGTTGCAGGAGCTGGAGCCGCTGACGGCGCACGCGCACACCTGCGGCCGGCGGCTGGTGGCGGCGCTGCAGGAGCTGCGCGCGGGCGACCCGGCGCTGGCGTCGCGGCGCCAGCTGCACGCGCAGCAGCGCCTGCTGGCCAGGGCGCTCGCGGACCCCGAGCTGGCGCGCCTCCGCGCCGACGGCGCCGCCGCGCTCGCCCGCCTCCAGCAGCGCGCGCAGTGGCTGCCCGCCTCCCAGGACGTCCGGTCAGTACCCTGCACTGCCACTCGGGCCGTATGTAATACCGCGATCGTGCACTGGACAAGGAACACTGTTGTGAAATTCAATGCACTCTACTGGTGCAATAGGTACAGAAGGGAACAATTAATAATGATGCCGCGTTCTGTGATTTCCAAAAGGTATTTCGATACAGTTCTGGCAATACATGGGCCTACTGGGGTTAGTCGTAATGTCTGAACTATTATCATGAAAATAAAAGCCTGCTCTAAGCATGAAATTTGGTGACGGTGTTAGTCCTCGACGCGCGGTCTAAGGCGCTGCAGTCATGGACAGTGCGGCTGGTCCCGGCGGAGGTTCGAGTCCTCCCTCGGGCATGGGTGTACGTGTTTGTCCTTAGGATAATGTAGTTTAAGTAGTGTGTAAGCTTAGGGACTGATGACCTTAGCAGTTAAATCCCATAAGATTTCACAAACATTTGACCATTTTGTTAGTCCTCCTCTGCTTGCTGTTAGATCTGCGCCCCTGGTGCCGACTGAAATAAAATGGTCATATGGTGTTCATGGGGGGATACCCCCACCTGGGGAAGTTCGGCGGCTGATTTGTAAGTCGTTGCAGTGACGCCACACTGGGTGATTTGCGTGTCGATGATGACGAGAACAACACAACACCCAGTCCCGGAGTGGATAAAATCTCCGACCCGGCGGGGAATCGAACCCGGCCCCACTGCACGGCAGTCTGACGCGCTGACCGCTCTGCTAAGGGGGCGGACTGGTGGCGACTGTAGTGACTGGTGGCGGCAGGTGACGTCTAGTGGTGCGGGGAAGTGCTCTGGTGCCAAAAACAGCAGCCGGCAGTGACACGGTGCCTTCACTGACTCATGTCTGGTTTCAGCCCCGCAGCGCATAGTTTTTTGTCTTGGCCAGTGTCCAGTGCACGCAGCCCAGGGTCCCAGAGAGCTAAGTGCAGACGACCCGAGTCCAACAATGACCCTCAGAGACCAGCTGGGGTCTTAGCCGATGGCACCCAGTGGGTTGCGTCACTTCATCTACATCTACATCTACATGGTCACACTTAAGTTGCTGACAGAGGGTTCATCGAACCATTTTCATACTACTTCTCTACCATTCCACTCTCCAATGGCGCGTGCGAAAAAGGAACACCTAAATATTTCCGTTCGAGCTCTGATTTCTCTTATTTTAGTATGATGATTATTTCTCCCTACGTAGGTGGGTGTCAACATATTTTCGCATTCGGAAGAAAAAGTTGGTGATTGAAATTTCGTAAATAGATGTCGCCGCAAAGAAAACTGCCTTTGCTTCAGTGACTGCCACCCCAACTCTCATATCATGTCAGTGACACTCTCACCCCTATTGCGCGATAACACGAAACGGGATGCCCTTCTTTGCGCTTTTTCGATGTCCTTCGTCAATCCTACCTGGTAAGGATCCCACTCCACGCAGTAATATTCCAGCAGAGGGCGGACAAGTGTAATGTAGGCTGACTCTGAATGCGGAATGGTAGTTGGATCCAGACATTCCATTTTGGAAATCGTTAGGAAATTCAGTATTCCTGGACACACTATATCTAGAACGTGCAGAGAATACTAAATTTCAGGCATTACTTCTCACCGCGGACAACGCAGTGGCGGACGGCTTTCACTTAACGACTGAGAGCACTGGCGTTTGCATAGAGTTGTTAGTGCTAACAAACAACCTACACTGATTGAAATAACTGCGGAAATCAATGTGGGGCGTACGATGAACGTGTCCTTCAGGCAACGCGGCGAAATTTGGCGTTCATGGGCAACAACAGCACACGACTACCGCAACTGCTTTTGCTAACAGCACACCAGCGCTTGACCTGGACTAGTGATCATATCGCTTGTATCCTACACGACCGGAAAACAGCAGCATGGTCAGATTAGTCGCAATTTCAGTTTTTAAGAGCTGATGGTAAGATTCGAGTGTGGCGCAGATCCTACGAAGCCGTGGACCCAAGTTGTCAACAAGTCACTGTGCAAGGTGTTTTCATGGAATGGACTGAGTCCTCTAATCCAAACGAACCGTTCACTGACTGAGAATGGTTACGTTCGGCTACTTGGAGACCATTCATGGACGTCATCTTCCCACAAGAACGATGGAATTTTTATAAATGACAAAGCGCCTTGTAACCGGATAACAATTGTTCGCGATTGGTTTGATGTACGGTACATAATGGACAGTTCGAGCGAATAATTTGGCCACGCTGTTCGCCCGACGTGAATCTCATTGGACATTGATGGGACGTAATCGAGAGGTCGGTTCGTGCACAGAATCCTACACTGGCAACATTTTCGCAATTATGGACGGCTATAGAGGTAGCATGGTTCAATATTTTTAGCAGGTGCTTCCAGCGACTTGTTGAGTGCATCTCACGTCGAGTTGGTGCACTACTCTGGGCAAAATCGGAGACGATATTACGACGTACTCCGTGATATCTGTTACCCGAGTGTTAACTAGAAGCCGCGCGGGATTAGCCGAGCGGTCTAAGGCGCTGCAGTCATGGACTGTGCGGCTGGTCCCGGCGGAGGCTCGAGTCCTCCCTCGGGCATGGGTGTGTGTGTTTGTCCTTAGGATAATTTAGGTTAAGTAGTGTGTAAGCGTAGAGACTGATGACCCTAGCAGTTAAGTCCCATAAGATTTCACAGATATTTGAATATTTTTTTTTTAAGAAGATAGTTATCGATATGAACTCCATGAGAACATAATATGCACGGGCATATTTTAGATAAAAGCGTATTTGTTGTTCATGAGGTCGTCTATGGAATTTCAGCCATCACTCTCAATTGACTTC
This sequence comes from Schistocerca gregaria, assembly GCF_023897955.1. Lineage (NCBI taxonomy): Eukaryota > Metazoa > Arthropoda > Insecta > Orthoptera > Acrididae > Schistocerca > Schistocerca gregaria. Next base: position 736,883,093 of record NC_064923.1, read on the forward strand.
CGATAAGGAAGGATCCCTAAATAATTGCGTTATTGAGCATTTCTCAAGTCGCTTTCTGCTGATCACTACCGGGATCTGTATTACTACAAACCAATGACACCATCTTGTTCTGTTATTTACTACTGCCGTACGTATTTTATCAGTTCTACTACATTTCACAAACGTTGATGTTTGACGGCAAGAAATGAAAACTTTCACGAGCTGGATATTACATGAACGAATTTTGCTGCCATGTTATGTACGTGAAACAAGAAGAAGGAAGCTGCTGTGCTGGAAGTGAGTCACAAAATAATGTTCGCTTAAGCGGCGTAATCTAAAATAATTCGCCGAGTGGCCTCCTGACGTACGAGCCATTGTCAGCGTGCCTGCAGCGCCACGCCTCCGCTACACGCCGCAACCTCAAACCTGCTTCCCGCCAGCGGCGGGCATTACCGTAACGAGGAATTACCGGCGCCCGTATGATGCGAGGCAGAGAGCCTGGCAGGAGCTTGCCGTGCCCGTTCACAGGCCCTGCCTGCCGCAGCTCACTGACTTCCGTGACCCCAGAGGTTGCCGACGTGTCTCACAGTCTATATCAACATCTCTGTCAGCCTTCCAGCTTACATTTACATCAACATCTACATCTGTACTCCGCAAGCGACCTTACGTTGAGTGGTGGAAGACACTTGTTGCACCATTAATCTTGTTGGGGATACAGTGTACGGATGTCTGTGGAGGAATGGCAGCCCACTCTCCCTCAAGAACCGAAACCAGAGAAAGTAATCATGTTGGACGCTGAGGTCTGGAGCGAAGCCGACGTTCTAACTCATCTCATTTGGGTTCGTGTTGAGGCCTCTGGGCTGGCCAGTCCATTTCAGGAACTTCATTGTCCACAAACCTTTGCCTCGCAGATGCTGCCTTACGACAGGGTACATTATCGTACTGATACAAACAATCATCGTCTCTTAATTGTTCCTCTACGGTATGCAGCACACAGTGCTGTAAAATTTGTTCTTATCCTTCCGCATTCAGAGTTTTCTTAAGAGCAATGGGGTGACGATACCCTAACCATGAAAAACACCTCAATACCGCAACACCATGTGCTCTGTACTTCGCTATTGCCACTACATGTGGTAGCAGGTTACATTCTCCAGACATCAGCGAAACCCAAACCCTCCCATTGGATTGCCACAGGGTACAGCGTTTATTCATCACTCCAAATCAATAGTTTCCAGTCATCTCCTTTCCAGTGGCGTCGCTTTTTACACTAAGTCAAGCGTCACATACGAGGGTCAGTCAAATTAAAACCTTAAATATTTTTTAAAAAATATTATTTATTGTGTAGAAGTGGTACAAAGCTGTATCACTATTCAACCTAATCTTCCCCACGCTCAATGAAAGTCCTCCAGCGCTTGAAAAGTGCATAAATTCCTTTAGAAAAAAATCCCTTTGGTAGTCCGCGCATCCACACGTGCACCGCGTGGCGTACCTCTTCATCAGAACGGAACTTCTTTCCTCCCATTGCGTCTTTGAGTGGTCCAGACATATGGAAATCACGTGGTGATAAGGAATGGCGCCATTCCTTGCTGCCGGCCGTTGGTGGCCTAGCGGTTCTAGACGCTTCAGTCTGGAACCGCGCGACCGCTACGGTCTCAGGTTCGAATCCTGCCTCGGGCAGTTAGGTTTAAGTAGTTCTAAGTTCTAGTGGACTGATGACCTCAGATGTTAAGTCCCATAGTGCTCAGAGCCATTTGAACCAATCCTTGCTCGGTCTCTTCGTTTCCGGTCGGTGGAAGTGAACTCAGGTTTCGTCCCCAGTAACGATTCTTGCAAGGGAGCCATCACCTTGTCGTTCAAAGCGCCGAAGAAGTTCTTCACAAGCATCAAAACGTCCTTCTCTCATTTCAGGAGTCAGCTGGCGTGGCACCCATCTTACAGACACTGTAAAACTGGAGCACATCATGCACAATGTAGTGTGCTGACTCATGACTAATCTGTAAACATGCTGCAATGTCATTCAGTGTCAGTCGGCGGTTTTCCTTCACTATGTCTTCAATTGCTGCAATGTTCTGTGGAGTCACAACTCGTTGTGCCTGACCTGGACGAGGAGCATCTTCCACTAAAGCCACACCATTTGCGAACTTGCTACTCCGTTCGTAGACTTGCAACTGTGACAAACATGCATCACCGTACTGCACCTTCATTCGTCAATGAATTTCAATAGGTTTCACACATTCACAAAGCAAAAACTAAATAACAGAACGTTGTTCTTCCATGGCGCAAGTGGGGCGGCCATGTTTATACTGATACTGTGACGGTATGTGTGCATCTGCACTATGCTGGCACCTACAGGCCATTCTGAACTCTGTTTGTAACACGCTTACCAACTTACAGGATAACGGCGCGAAATTTCGATTTGTTATTACAAATTTAAGGTTTTCATTTGAGTCACCCTCTTAGCAGTGACTAGAGAAGTATTTGCCAACGGCCTTGCCGCAGTGGTAACACCGGCTCCCATCAGATCACCGACTTTAAGCGCTGTCGGGCTGGGCTAGCACTTGGATGGGTGACCATCCGATCAGCCGAGCGCTGTTGGGAAGCGGGGTGCACTCAGCCCTTGTGAGGGAATCTGAGGAGCTACTTGACTGAGAAGTAGCGGCTCCGCTCTCGTAAACTGACTTATGGCCGCGTGAGGGATGTGCTGAGTACATGCCCTTCCATATCCACTTCCAGTGACACCGGTGGGCTGAGGACGACATGGCGGCCGGTCAGTACCGTTGGGCCTTCACGTCCTGTTCGGAAGGATTTTAGTTTTAGAGGAATGTTCAGCTCATGAGGCGCTTCTCGACCGTTGAACCCCATTCTGTTTAACAGTTCCGAGTGGTTTATTCTGCTGATTTCGTAGGATTTTTTACGAGCGTCCTCCACAGTGCTCTACAGACCATGTACGCCGGAACTTGAGACCTTCCTGGTCTTGGTTTAGCTGCTGTTGCTCCTTCGCGTTTTTGCTTCACAATCATATGACCAACAGTCGAGTTGGACAGCTTTAGAACGGGTTAAGTGTCCTTGGTGGATTTGTTACCCAGGCGACATCCAGTCTCTTGACTCACGCCGATCCTACTGTCGCTGCTTCTCTGCCTGCAACACAGTACTCCCACCCTCCTTTCAAACTGACGTGTCTGCTCTCACGACACCTAGTGGCCATTTAAGCATTACATGTGTCTGTCCGGATACTTTTGGTGAGAAAGTGTAAATGTAGGGGAGAGTTTTGAGCAGAGCTGGTGGATCTAATTGAAGTGCTGATGAGTGTATATTTGAGGCCAACGTGTGCCATATTTCACCGTTTCCAGACTTTACCAAGCGAAGTACTTCGAGCTCAACACGGTGATCACCATTGAACCTTCAATTTACTTCCAAAACCTTTTCTCAAGAATTGACTTTATTTACTAGCGATTCATCAAGAACATTATCACATCTAATCACACTATGTGAGCGTGGAAGTAGTTGCCAGTGGGTAACTGACGAAAAAAAATTAAATTTCTTGCAACAAATGGAAATTTTATTCCTAAAAGCTCCTTAAGAAAAACAGATTTAAAGTTATAATCAGATAGCACCCTCTAAATATCAAGTTACAAATTATTCACAGGCAGACAGAACAAATTTTGACAGTGTGAGCTTTCGGGTTGAAAACCTCTCCTTTTTGATACGGCTGTAATCACGACCGCTCACAACAACCTCTGAAAGACTACACCGGTGCAAATCTGCAACACACCAGATTACTTTAAACTAAGAATTTCAACAACTCACACAAACACATAAACTATGCACCGCGTAGGAGGGATGGCAGTGGTACAAAACACTAATGTTAAAAAATTAACTTGCCACCGAAGGTGTAACTCTTACGGTGGAAGGGTGGCAACCTTATGTACTAAAATGACCATTCAAATAAAGAAAACCATGAAATGCATTCTTACATAAAATACACAAACATGCTCTACATTACACATATACCGCCTCTCAAGAGGATAGGCAAGATAAAAACATATTTCAGGAATTCGGCCGTTACACTTCAAGCAATAAATTCGTTAACACCGAATCCGACAAACATGACAGAGGCAGCTATTAACGTACGGCAGACCGACAGACAGCCACTAACTGCCTAACAAATGCCGACGGGAGACAGACGAGCAAGCTGGTGACGAGAGACTGACCAAGAAAACAAGTAGAATTTAAAAAGTAAATGAAACAACGTATCACCAATCACTTAACTTCTAATAAACTGCGATTTCTGTCGAAGACCAGATGCAGCACCCCCAAAACGCTCTCCCGAACCGTCCGCTGCCAGCCGCTTCAACGGACGCAGGAAGGCGCGCCGATCTCCCGTCTCACGGCGTCGCAGCACGCCCCGGCCAGACCGATGTCGTGGGTTGGCTCCTGTTGCTCTGGTGTCGGCCGCGAAGCCACTACCCCTCGCTATACGGCGCGTCCCACTGGACTGCCGTGGCGACCTCACATGCGCCGACGCTCAAGACCGGCAAGTCATCTTATGTCCAAGTGCGCGACCGACCAACCGATCGATCCAACCGCCAATGACCATTGCCTGAACAAACTCGAGCAGACTGGCGGCCTCACATACTAGCACTCCGGACGACAGACAGACACTGACTGCCCTACACTGACCCAGCTGACCAACTGACCACCTGGCAAGTTTTTTTTTCCTTTATTGATTTTCAGTTCCCCCTGGGGGGAGGGGCTGGCAGCAGCTGCTCTACAGCCTACAGACTTTAAAAAAAAAAAAACGGAAGAAGAAAAGAAACAAGGAAAACAGGCGATAAAACGGTGACTTACAGTGTAAAATGGCGGAAAAATGCGGAAAGTTAAAACAGAAAGCAAAAGGGGTTGGCAGTGTTAATAAAAGGCACAGGAATCAGACAAGTAACATAGTACACACACAATTAAAAAACATGGCGACAGTCTGGTTTCTGTTCGCAAGAGATAAAAAGCACCACCAGCGACAGTATGATGGCCGTTCGGAACACTTCCCAAAAAACACAACACGGAACACTCACTGTAAAACACTGCACGAAAATGGCGGCACAAAGATGACACTCCCGAGCCAAAGGCAAATGGGGGGCGGGGGCTGGAGAAGGGGGAAGAACAAGGAGAGAGGAAGGAAAAAAAAGGAAAAGGGGGGAACAAGGAGGGAGAGGACTAATAAAGGGGGAGAGGGCAGGGCAGACGCGAGGAATGAGAGGAGGCAGAGGAGGGAAATACAAAAGGACTCGGGGGAGAGAAGGGGGCACAGAGAGGGCACCTGCCAAGCTCATCGCGCCCCTTACATGCACGTGAACAGGCAACCATTTCCCTTTCCCACCAGAGGGAGACACCAAAGCTGCGATTGCCACAGCGACCTCACTGCCAGAAACGGAGGCCGACTACTTCACACTACGCGCTGCGGCGCGCTCTTCAAAACAGCAACTTTTACCACGGCTCAACCGTGATAGGGAACTCGCCTCTGTCCTACTAGATGCTTCAGTTACCTCTGTTGTGGGTGTCTGCTCACAGAGTGGGCAGTGGCCTTTGCGGAAGAGTTTGTAGCACTCGCTCGACCAGCCGGTGGCCGCACCGCACCGCACCACGCCGCACTGCTGCTGCTAATGAGCCGGGAGCTGTACAGCCGCCAGCGGCTGGCGGTCGCGTGCGCGTCCCGGTTTACTAACGTGTAGGCCCCGGTGCCGGCGACTGCCCGGGGCGGGATGAGTGAGCCTCTTGTGCTGGGATGGGATGGGATGGAATGGGACGGGATGGGATGGGCCATGGCGCCCCACGGCGCCAGCCTCTGCTGCCCGGCTAGCCTCTTACGCCCTTTGTGCGCCTTGTCGCGTCACGGCCTTTCTCGTCACTCGTGCGAGGTGCCGGCCTCAAATGGGGACGCCGAGCGCATTCGGCTCTTTTACACACCACTTAGGCTCCCGTTAAGTCCTTTCAGGCGTGTAATTCGCCGCACAGCGGTCGCCGGACGGACTGGTATTACTGTCATCGGCGGTGAGTGATTGTCCTTCCGGGGCGACTGTGCGCAGTTAACGCGACTCATCCGGCGCCGGCAGCGGAAGCCTGCCACTCCGGCTCTCACCGGCTCCTCACTTCTGTACAGAGCTCCTTACTTCTTTCAGTCCGTAATTCAAATGCGTCATCATCTTTTGTCGCCGCGTTTGTCACTACGTTGACACCACTGTTCTTTTCCTTCCCTCCTTATCCCGTATAGTATGGAAGCAGAATAAGACCAATATAACAGTTATATTAAGTCATATAGCTGGGTCACAAATAACACTCCTGAAAGCAGAGTGTGTTCCATTTCGACAGTCCCTTTCAGCTTACAACCGCGTACCACACCGAGACTCGAACCCAAAACCTTGGGGCGTGAGTCGTGCTTGGGTAGCTCAGATGATAGAGCACTTAGAGGCAGAGGTCCCGAGTTCGATTCTCGGTCCGGCACACAGTTTGCCGGCCGGAGTGGCCGTGCGGTTCTAGGCGCTACAATCTGGAACCGCGAGACCGTTACGGTCGCAGGTTCGAATCCTGCCTCGGGCATGGACGTGTCTGATGTCCTTAGATTAGTTAGGTTTGAGTAGTTCTAAGTTCTAGGGGACTAATAACCTCAGAAGTTGAGTCCCATAGTGCTCAGAGCCATTTGGACCAACCAAAACCTTGCCTTGAGCGGAAAATGCTCTTACCGACTGCTGAGATATCCAAGCATGATCGAGATGACTGGGTGTTTGTGCTCTCCTCATCATTTCACCATCATTCATGAAAGTGGCGCGATTGGGGTGAACGAAGGTTGGGAATTTGTACGAGCGCTGATAACTGCGCAATTGAGCACCCCACAAACCAAACATCATCATCATCATCATCATCATCGCCATCCAAGCATGAGTCACTACTCCTCCTCACAACATTACTTCCCGCAGTATTTATCGCATACCCTTCGGCAAGAGCAGTGCCTACAAAAGGCAAGGTGACGGTTTGAGTGGCGGTATGGGACACAGTATTAACATGGCAGAAAAATTCAACTTTCATGCTCTCAGAACAGAATATATACGATCGGATAACAACGCTTGTTAGAAAATAGCAGGATGGGGTTAGCCAAGCGGCCTATGGCGCTGCAAAAAAATGGCCCTGAGCACTATGGGACTCAACATCTTAGGTCATAAGTCCCCTAGAACTTAGAACTAATTAAACCTAACTAACCTAAGGACATCACACACACCCATGCCCGAGGCAGGATTCGAACCTGCGACCGTAGCAGCCCCGCGGTTCCGGACTGCAGCGCCAGAACCGTATGGCCACCGCGGCCGGCTATGGCGCTGCAGTCTCGGACTGTGCGGCTGGTCCCGGCGGAGATTCGAGCCCTCCCTTGGATATGGCTGTGTGTGTTTGTCCTTAGGTACTTTAGCTTGGGGACTTATGACCTCAGCAGTTAAGTCCCATAAGATTTCACACACTTTTTGAACCGGCGGAGGTTCGAGTCCTCCCTCGGGCACGGGTGTGTGTGTTTGTCCTTAAGATAATCTAGGTTAAGTATTGTTTAAGCTTAGGGACTGATGACGTTAGCAGTTAAGTCTCATAAGAGTTCACACACATTTGAACATTTTTGAGCTGGGTGGTAAACAACAAACTGGAGAACAATAACATGGAAAAAATTTTACACGTCTGTCTGCGAACAAAGCCGATAGTGACAAGCCCCTCTACACCAACCACCTCTATGTGTCCCCCAAGCTTTCGATGGCATCATTATTTACTTTGATGAACGTTAAAAATCTCTTATGTATATGGTACAGCAATCGTCTTAATGGTTTCTGTTTCATTTCCATTCGCTGGCTATTGACAATACTTTAAGTAAGTAATGAGTAGCATGAAAAGCTGCATCAAACCAGTTTTCGGACTGAAAGATCACAACAACGATAACAACAAGTAAGTAATGACGATTCATTCTTGGCACAAACATAGGTTCTTTTATTGTTCCTCCTGACGTAGTTCCACGAGTTCGCACAGTAGATTCGAATTGTTTCTTTTATAATTTTCTTTTCAAATACTAAATACTAAAATACTAAAAGAAGACTATAAAATATTTGTAAGTAGTTTTTCAGTAACTACAGTGTGGTCATAATTCAACTTTAGCTACTTGAGTCGCACTGTAGACGGAAACCTTTTTACCGCATGTGTAGCCAAACTTTTAGGAATCGTGTTCAGATTGTGTGCTGCAGGATTTGCGTTGTTGCCGGCCCTTGTGGCCGAGCGGTTCTAGGCGCTTCAGTCCGGAACCGCGCTGCTCCTACGTATGCAGGTTCGAATCCTGCCTCGGGCATGGATGTGTGTGATGTCCTTAGGTTAGTTAGGTTTAAGTAGTTCTAAGTTCAAGGGACTGATGATCTCAGGTGTTAAGTCCCATAGTGCTCAGAGCCATTTGAACCATTTTCGTTGTTAGTGGCGTTAGTGTCATGACCTGCCGTTAGGAACCGGTACTGTTACGGCGACGTAAGGTTGAAACACAACCGTCAGTATTCAGTCACAGTTGCAGACATGGTTCTGTACAAGGCGAGCAGTGCCGTACTCGTAAAGCCGTTTTATTAAAACAACAGCAATGTATCGACGTGTTAATGGACTATGGAGAGGTCCTCTTTCCGCACCGGGTTTGAAAAAACATTATTCCGAAGTTCTAATTAACTGGGAATTCCAGAACTGCTCCTGGGAGAGGCCGGCGGCCAATTGCGCCACGAATTCAGTGAGCGCAGGCATTTGCCTGCAGGGGGAACAGCAACTGTTAAAAATTAAAATTCAAAAGCTGCCACAAGCCCGATGTAACTTTTTCCTTTATTTTACGTGTTTCACTCGCCAAAGCGAGGATCCTCAGTATTTATGTGGCCGAGGGCCATTCGTTTCAAATACCGGGGCTGTGTATAGCGCCGTCGCCATACGTAAAAGCCAGATATTTGTAACGAGTGGCCGTCCGCCACCTAATTTCTGATTATGCTCGCGTTGTCGAGTGAAACACGTAAAACAGAGAAAAAGCTACATGCGACTTGTGGCGGCTCTACAATTTTAATTTTAAGCGCCGCAAATTGTTGAAGAAGTTGGTGTTGCCATGTCTGAGAATGCTGGATGCAATGTGTGACCTTCGAGCACAGTACGAGCTGTGTGACGACAACTGACCGTTGCATAGTCCATCTTTCGAAAAGTGATCTCAACAAACGCGAATTGTAGCGCGGTTCCAGACCCTCGGGAATGCAGATGGTCCATTCGGCACCGTTTTTCACCTGCAACGTAAATGTGGTACGCAATGAATTAGCAAATGTTATCGTCTCAAATTAAAATGTGTGTCTTTCAGTGATTTATTCGTTATTTTTCTTTCGCATGTCCATACAAGTGTTACCACGAAGTTTCATTGTCCTATGAGCACTCGCTTTTCGTGGGGGACCTCTCGAGCAGCGAAAGTTTAATTATAGCCACCCGGTATTTGCCAGTTCCTGCCATTAGTTGTACTTGCCTCAGCAATAGTGTGAAAGTGATCTCTTACTGTATACCTGTCAGTTAAGAATGTATAACGAAGAACTGTCCTTATATACTCTGTCTCTGTTCCTGGAAGATTTATTTTCATGTTTCATCTCACATCATCTGAAACTAGATTTACCGAACTCGTCTTTTATGGATTTTAATCCAAGTAAAAAAATGTGCGATTATAGCGGAACATTTAACAATTGCTAAATTATATACAACGATTCTCGCTGCCTCAAAGATGTCATATCATTTAAAAGAAAGTGTTATAATTAGTTATTCAGTCAGAAAATATTAACTGATAATAAACACCACAAATAATAAAACTTATCAATAACCACATCAGGACAGTGTTCTTGTCCGTGGGTGATACGGTACTCCCATTTTCGCCGTTAAACCACCAGAGGTACAAGCATATATATATATATATATATATATATATATATATATATATATATATATATATATATATATAAGAAGCACTAGAGCAGTGCAAATGTTATATTTGTCATTAACGATCGTTTAATAAAAAGGAACAAGCATGTAATATACGACGCCTCCACATTATCTCATCATTATCTATATAAAGGAAAAAAAAAATCGCTGGTTTCATTTCCCAGGTCACACAAAACAGAGGTGATTATCGATCTAAAACTAAAATAACTAAAATTCAAACTGACAAACGTAGCTGATCACCAAGAAGAGCTCTGTAATCGCCATCTTTGTAAGCCCGACAACTTAAGCATTGTGTGTGTCAGTATCTCGTTCGTTCTAAAATACGAATCGCCATTTAACACGTAAGCGTATTTAATGCCCTTCTGAAGTATCAGTCTGATTGTGCTTTGCCAAACTTTGGATCGTATTCGAATGAACACCAGTGAGTTCAAAGTTTCCAGCTCTAATGTGTGTAGCTGCAGCTACAACCGCTATATAGTACACTGTGATAAACGTGCCAAGCTCCCGAAAGACTTCTGTTTGAAAGAGAAAGCGAGGTTTCTCAGTTATTACGACAGGAGCGGAGTTAATACCCTCATCTGGTCTTCCTAATACATTGAAGCAACAAAGAAACTGGTATAGACAAATGTTCAAATGTATATGAATTCCCAAGGAACCAAACTGCTGAGGTCACCGATCCATAGACTTACACACCACTTAAACTAACTTATGCTAAGAACAACACATACACACCCAAGCCTGAGGGAGAACTCGAACCTCCGACGGGAGGGGCCCCGCAACCCGTGACATGGCGCCTCAAACCACGCGGCTACCACGTGCGGCGATATAGGCATGCGTATTCAAATACTGAGATACGTAAACAGGCAGAATAAGGCGCGGCGGTCGGCGACACCTATATAAAACAACGGCGTGGCGCAGTTGTTAGATCGGTTACTGCTGCTACAATGGCAGGGTCTCCTAAGTGAGTTTCAGCGCGGTATTATAGCTACAGATTTCAATTGTGGGCCATCAACAAGCGACAGCGCAAGCGAACCATTCAGTGAAACATAATTGATATGGGCTTTAGGAGCCGAAGGCCCACTCGTGTACCCTTGATCACTGTACGACACAAATCTTTACACCTCGCCTGCGTCCCTCAATACGGACATTGGACTGTTGATGTCTGGAAACATGTTACCTGGTCGGACGAGTTAGTTTCAAATTGTATCGAGCGGATGGACGTGTATGGGCATGGAGACAACCTGATGCATCTCCGATATCGCTGCAGCCGGAATAAGACCCTGCAAGAACGGGACCAGCGAAGACTGAAGAGAATCAGTCAGCAGGGGACTTTTCAAGCTGGTGGAGCCTCTTTAACGCTGGGGGGTGTGTGTAGTTGGAGTGATATGGGACCTGTGATACGTCTAGATACGACTCGGACTGGTGACACGTACGTAAGCATCGTGTCCTATCACCTGCATCCTTTCGTGTCCATTGTGCATTCAGGCGGACTTGGGCAATTCCAGAAGGACAATGCGACACTCCACACATCCTGAATTGCTATAGAGAGGCTCCAGGAACACTCTTCTGAGTTTAAACACTTCAAAAATGGTTCAAATGGCTCTGAGCACTATGGGACTTAACATCGGTGGTCATCAGTCCCCTAGAACTTAGAACTACTTAAACCTAACTAACCTAAGGACATCACACACACCCCTGCCCGAGGCAGGATTCGAACCTGCGACCGTAGCAGTCGCGGGGTTCCGGACTGCGCACCTAGAACCGCTAGACCACCGCGGCCGGCTTTAAACACTTCGGCTGTCCACGAAACTCTCCATACATGAACATTGTTGAGCACATCTGGGATGCCTTGCAAAGTCCTGTTCAGAAGAGATCTCCACCCCCTCGTACTCATACGGATTTATGGAGAAGGCTGTAGGATTCATGGTGTGAATCCCCTCCACCACTACTTCAGACATTAGTCGAGTGAATGCCACTTCGTGTTCCGGCATTTATGCGTGCTGGCGGTGGCCTTACGCTATATTAGTCAGGAGTAGCAGTTCCTTTGGCTCTTCAGTGCATATCTCATCCATCGTCTTCCGAAGGCGAGCACCATGGATGGTTCCGTTAAACAGGAATGGTATGATTTTTCCTCCAATGCTTGTCCTGTCTGACTTTGCCCTCTGTATGTAACGACCTTTTCAAGGACGGCATGGCGTTAACCTCATTTTTCCTTTCTTTTTTTTCCCTGTTAGAAGGGCAAGGCGACCTAGAGATGCTGGTATGCTGGAGCAGTGACTGGCGTTTAGCTAGTTTCGCCGTTTTTCTCCAGCCGTGTCTGCCGCTTGCTGCAGTGTACACGCATTCGTTTCTAATTGACTCCTGGTGCAAAAGGATCATCTGCCGTTTCTCAGGGAAGATGGGAGATGGCAGGTTAAAGGAAACAAAGAAGAACTTTGGTTCTGACTCATGTCGCAGACGTGGCTCACAATTCTACAAGCATGGGGACGGGGAATCATATGTGGTCTACACCTCACGTGATTGTGGGAAACCGCCTAAATGTTCCGTGCATGACACTGCTGAGCTGGAAGAGATACAACACTAAAATCAGAAAACACGTGTCGTTTAAAATAGTAGTACTTGCTGCATCGATGTAAATCATTCTGAAGTTGTCTCAACTCTCAGAAATCAAATATTCACGGATTAGCTGCTGGCGGAAACCCACTGAGAGCTTTTAACGAACTGTAACGCAATTTGTTTTCTTAAAGATCGTGGCCAGAATTTACGTTTATGTAGGTATGTCAGTACTACATCATCAGACAGCTGTATTCTGCTATATGTGTGCAAAACTTAATCCCTTATATGTATCATGTTACGCAAAGACCAGTACTAAATTCTGACTCATTACCGTCTCTCGAGAAATAATTGCTGTTGAACAGGAAGTGATACGAGTAACGTACCTTGTTATAAAAAAATGTCAGATTTGTTAATTGATTAATAAATTAGTGTTGCTAAACGACGTTCACGGGTAATTTGTGATGTTTCTAGTTTTCGTGCGAGTGTTTCACTTCGTCCTTAAATTTTAACAAACTGAGAATCTGAAACTTCCTGGCAGATTAAAACTGTTTGTCCGACCGAGACTCGAACTCGGGACCTTTGCCTTTCGTGGCCAAGTGCTCTACCATCTGAGCTACCGAAGGACGACTCATGCCCGGTCCTCACAGCTTTACTTCTGCCAGAATCTCGTCTCCTACCTTCCAAATTTTACAGAAGCTCTCCTGCGAACCTTGCAGAACTAGCACTCCTGAAAGAAAGGATACTGCGGAGACATGGCTTAGCCACAGCCGGGGGACATTTCCAGAATGAGATTTTCACTCTGCAGACTGAAAATCTCATTCTGGAAACTGAGAATGTGTTAGTATATTTGTCTCAGATTAGAGTACTTTCAAAATTCTTAGTGTGTAATAAGTTGACGCAGTAGTTTACGTCGCCTGCCCTGTAATTAATGTTACTTTTCCGATAAGCTGTTTCCTTCTTGTGAGTCCAAATAGTTCTAGAAGTATACTTCCAGTTCGTATTAGGGTTCGCGTGGATAGACTGCGGCAACTCTGGAGTTCGCTAACGACGGTTGCAGTCTGAATATTTGGTATATTTCACTTCATTGTTCGTACTCAGATCTGGACTTTCCGTTATAATAATGCATCATACGTTGCAGTTATCTGTAATAAAGCAACACGTGAAAAAAGCTGCACAAACATCCGATCATAACTTGATACGATTTCAAATAGGTTCTTAGAAAGCTAAATGTGGAGGAACCTAAAATTGTTCTCCTCAGAAAACGTCCAAAACTAGTTCGTATTGCTAGAATATTAATGACTCTCAGCTGGAATCAGTCAACTCATACAAATTTCTGGATATAATAATTTGTATACACTACTGGCCATTAAAATTGCTACATCTAGAAGAAATGCAGATGATGAACGGGTATTCATTCGACAAATATATAATGATAGAACTGACGTGTGATTACATTTTCATGCAGTTTGGGTGTATAGATCCGAAGAAATCAGTACCCAGAACAACCACCTCTGGTCGTAATAACGGCCTTGATACGCCTGGGCATTGAGTCAGACAGAGCTTGGATGACGTGTACAGGTACAGCTGCCCATGCAGCTTCAACACGATACCACAGTTCAGTAAGAGTAGTGACTGGCGTATTGTGACGAACCAGTTGCTCGGCCACCATTGACCAGACGTTTTCAGTTGGTGAGAGATCTGAAGAATGTGCTGGCCAGGGCAGCAGTCGAACATTTTCTGTATCCAGAAAGGCCCGTACAGGACTTGCAACATGAGGTCGTGCATTATCCTGCTGAAATGTAGGGTTTCTCAGGGATCGACTGAAGGGTAGAGCCACGGGTCGTAACACATCTGAAATGTAACGTCCACTGTTCAAAGTGCCGTCAATGCGAACAAGAGGTGATTGAGACGTGTAACAAGTGGCACCCCATACCATCACGCCGGGTGATACACCAGTATGGCGATGACGAATACGCGCTTCCCATGTGCTTTCACCGCGATGTCGCCAAACACGGATGCGACCATCATGATGCTGTAAACAGAACCTGGATTCATTCTTACAACCAGGTTCGTCGTTGAGTACACCATCGCAGGCGTACCTGTCTGTGATGACGCGTCAAAGGCGACTGCAGCCATCGTCTCCGAGCTGATAGTCCATGCTGCTGCAAACGTCGTCGAACTCTTCGTGCAGATGGGGGTCGTCTTGCAAACGTCCCAATCTGTTGTCTCAGGGATCCAGATTTGGTAGAACGATACGTTACAGCCATGTGGATAAGATGCCTGTCATCTCGACTGCTAGTGATATGTGGTCGTTGGGATTCAGCATGGCGTTCCGTACTACCCTCCTGAACCCAACGATTCCATATTCTACTAACAGTCACTAGATCTCGACCAACGCGAGCAGCAATGTCGCGATACGATAAGCCACAATGTCGATAGGCTTCAATCCGACCTTTATCAAAGTCGGAAACGTGATAGTACGCATTCCTCCTCCTTACACGAGGCATCACAACAACGTTTCACCAGACAACGGCGGTCAACTTCTGTTTGTGTGTGAGAAATCGGTTGGAAACTTTCCTCATGTCGGCACGTTGTAAGTGTCGCCAACGGCGCCAATCTTGTGTGAATGCTCTGGAAAGCTAATCGTTTGAATATGACAGCATCTTCTTCCTGTCGGTGAAGTTTCGCGTCTGTAGTACGTCATCTTCGTGGTGTAGCAATTTTAATGGCCAGTAGTGTAAAATAACTTCTCAAAATATACGGCTGTTTGGCGGTTTTTCTTGGTAAATATTTGATCCACAGTGGATTGACAGAGATTCTATAATTCTGTCCCGAAGTTCGGCCCCCGAAGCGAGGCAGGTAGAATAGTGCAAGCGATTAATTTTATATTTGGGCCCGGGACGCCATAGTGGTCACACAGGGCTGGTGACTTTACTGGACACATTCTGCAGCGTGGCTGCGCCATCTTGGCGACAGCTGCACCGTTAGCAATGAGACCACCTCGACGCATCGTTTAGTTCCCCTACATCCTAAGAGCTGGCTAAATATGGCAGAGTGGCTCGCCGTGATTGCTATACAGTCCTGAGCGGTGGAGCCGTGGACGCAGGAGTAGACCACAACGTCCGCCGCAGATGGCAGGGATCTCAATTCCCACGACCGGACTCCGACCAAACCGGTAGTGCTGGCGACCACTCTTCAGGCACTCGACACCACCTCTGATCTCGCGGAAGCCCTAATGGCCGCAATTCAGTCGTCTCCATTGCGCTCGCTCTGGCATCACCATCTTCAAGACTTACGACGGCGGGTCGTCGTTTCGCTGGATTCCAACACTAATACGCGATAACTGAAGTCGCACGACTCTTGTTTTCACGAGTCTGAGAACTGGAATCTTCGAAGAGAGCGAGGCAATACTGACGAGGAAGGACCCTGGAGATACTAAAAGGTATCAGATAGATTATATAAGGGTAAGACAGAGATTTAGGAACCAGGATTTAAATTGTAAGACATTTCCAGGGGCAGATGTGGACTCTGACCACAATCTATTGGTTATGACCTGTAGATTAAAACTGAAGAAACTGCAAAAAGGTGGGAATTTAAGGAGATGGGACCTGGATAAACTGAAAGAACCAGAGGTTGTACAGAGTTTCAGGGAGAGCATAAGAGAACAATTGACAGGAATGAGGGAAAGAAATACAGTAGAAGAAGAATGGGTAGCTTTGAGGGATAAAGTAGTGAAGGCAGCAGAGGATCAAGTAGGTAAAAAGACGAGGGCTAGTAGAAATCCTTGGGTAACAGAAGAAATATGGAATTTAATTGATGAAAGGAGAAAATATAAAAATGCAATAAATGAACCCGGCAAAAAGGAATACGAACGTCTCAAAAATGAGATCGATAGGAAGTGCAAAATGGCTAAGCAGGCATGGTTAGAGGACAAATGTAAGGATATAGAGGATTATCTCACCACGGGTAAGATAGATACTACCTATAGTAAAATTAAAGAGACCTTTGGAGATAAGAGAACCACTTGTATGAACATCAAGAGCTCAGATGGAAACCCAGTTCTAAGCAAAGAAGGGAAAGCAGAAAGGTGGAAGGAGTATATAGAAGGTCTATACAAGGGCGATGTCCTTGAGGACAATATTATGGAAATGAAAGAGGATGTAGATAAAGATGAAATGGGAGATACGATACTGCGTGAAGAGTTTGACAGAGCACTGAAAGACCTGAGTCGAACTAAGGCCCCCGGAGTAGACAACATTCCGTTGGAACTACTGACGGCCTTGGGAGAGCCAGTCCTGACAAAACTCTACCACCTGGTGAGCAAGATGTATGAAACAGGCGAAATACCCTCAGACTTCAAGAAGAATATAATAATTCCAATCCCAAAGAAAGCAGGTGTTGACAGATGTGAAATTACCGAACTATCAGTTTAATAAGTCACAGCTGCAAAATACTAACGCGAATTCTTTAGAGACGAATGGAAAAACTGATAGAAGCCGACCTCGGCGAAGATCAGTTTGGATTCCGCAGAAATATTGAAACACATGAGGCAATACTGACCCTACGACTTATCTTAGAAAATACATTAAAGAAAGGCAAACCTACATTTCTAGCATTTCTAGACTTAGAGAAAGCTTTTGACAATGTTGACTGGAATACTCTCTATCAAATTCTAAAGATGGCAGGGGTAAAATACAGGGAGCGAAAGGCTATTTACAATTTGTACAGAAACCAGATGGCAGTTACAAGAGTCGAGGGACATGAAAGGAAAGCAGTGGTTGGGAAGGGAGTGAGACAGGGTTGTAGCCTCTCATCGGTGTTATTCAATCTGTATATTGAGCAAGCAGTAAAGGAAACAAAAGAAAAATTCGGGGTAGGTATTAAAATTCATGGAGAAGAAATAAAAATTTTGAGGTTCGCCGATGACATTGTAATTCTGTCAGAGACAGCAAAGGACTTGGAAGAGCAGTTGAATGGAATGGACAGTGTCTTGAGAGGAGTATATAAGATGAACATCAATAAAAGCAAAACGAGGATAATGGAATGTAGTCGAATTAAGTCGGGTGATGCCGAGGGAATTAGATTAGGAAATGAGACACTTAAAGTAGTAAAAGTGTTTTGCTATTTGGGGAGCAAGATAACTGATGATGGTCGAAGTAGAGCGGATATAAAATGTAGACTGGCAATGGCAAGGAAAACGTTACTGAGGAAGAGAAATTTGTTAACATCGAGTATAGATTTAAGTGTCAGTAAGACTTTTCTGAAAGTATTAGTATGGAGTGTAGCCATGTATGGAAGTGAAACATGGACGATGAATAGTTTGGACATTTGAAATGTGGTGCTACAGAAGAATGCTGAAGATTAGATGGGTAGATAGCATAACTAATGAGGAAGTATTGAATAGGATTGGGGAGAAGATAAGTTTGTGGCACAACTTGACTAGAAGAAGGGACATGATCTGAGACATCAAGGGATCACCAATTTAGTATTGGAGGGCAGCGTGGAGGGTAAAAATCGTAGAGGGAGACCAAGAGATGAATACACCAAGCAGATTCAGAAGGATGTAGGTTGCAGTAGGTACTGGGAGATGAAGAACAGGATAGAGTAGCATGGAGAGCTGCATCAAACCAGTCTCAGGACTGAAGACCACAGCAACAACAACATGCATAAAGACAACATGTTTGCGTTTACGGAACACGATGTATCAGTGAGTGAACGGATTGACATATTTTACAGACAGTTTCCGCTTTTTGTTCTTTTCTCTTTGCAGTGTTCTGAACTTTCCTTCTCAACTTTGGAAAGTGAAAGACTTTATTGTATTGATATGAGCCGGCCACTGTGGCCGAGCGTTTCTAGGCACTTCAGTCCGCAACCGCGCTGCTTCTACGGCCGCAGGTTCGAATCCTGCTCCTGGCATGGATGTGTGTGATGTCCTTAGGTTAGTTAGGTTTAAGCAGTTCTAAGTCTAGGGGACTAATGACCGCAGATGGTAGGTCCCATAATGCTTAGAGCCATTTGAACCATGTTGTATTGATATGACTGCATAGGTTTTCCCGGTCTGATTATTCTTGGTACTCTCCCTCTCCACAGGTTTGTTGCCGGATACTAAAATCAACATGACTGTATGTTTCGGCGGTCCACCTATACGCCATCTACAGGAGAGCACTGCTGCTGCTACTCCTGAGTGCCGCTGAAAGAAGTTTCGAGAACATACCTTCACCGAGGAATCAATCAGTATATTGCTCCCTCCCACGTATATTTCGCGAAGAGACCATGAGGATAAAATCAGAGAGATTAGAGCCCACACAGAGGCATACCGACAATCCTTGTTTCCACGAACTATACGAGACCGGAATAGAAGCAAGAACCGATAGAGGTACTCAAGGTACCCTCCGCCACACACCGTCAGGTGGCTTGTGGAGTATGGATGTAGATGTAGATGTAGATGATGAAACTGATACAAAGGCTGGAAATCGTCATCCTATATAGGCACCGTACCGTACACAGAGCTTGCGCTACCCTCCACAGTTACTCCTCCGCAAGATCTGTCTGGCTGAGTCACTACTGGTAGAACACTGGCGCCAACGATATATTTTCAAACACTAGGGCCAACTGCAACAAAGGACCTTGTGTTTTGATGCGAGACGTGGAACACTGTATTATCTCTCATCAAAATACAGCGTACTTTGGTGTGTCCGGCCCTAGTGTTTGAAGATATATCGTTGGATCCAGTGTTCCAATAAAGG
Organism: Schistocerca gregaria; assembly: GCF_023897955.1. Lineage (NCBI taxonomy): Eukaryota > Metazoa > Arthropoda > Insecta > Orthoptera > Acrididae > Schistocerca > Schistocerca gregaria. Next base: position 736,902,382 of record NC_064923.1, read on the forward strand.
CGGCTCAGCCAGACCAATCTTGAGGGGGTGGCAGCAACTGTGGCGGGTGGTGCATGCACCGTGTACGGTACGGAAGCTATATAGGACGACGATCTGCAGCCTTGCCATTAGGTTTCAACAGAACTCAGCAGCAGCTTCCTCCTCTAGATGGTGGATCCCCGAAATATAGAGTTACGATGGTTTTAGAATCCTGCAGCAGACTCGAGGACACTACCGCTTTGCTGTATGGTTAGCTTCCTGCTGACCAGAGCGCTGTTGCTGTTCCTCAGGCTGTCCCTGGAGCGGGCCGAGCGGCTGCTGACGGAGGTGGAGATGGCGTCGCGGCGCCTGGAGACGCTGTGCGACGCCCGGCGGGAGCGGCTCCGGGACCTGGCCAGGCTGCGGGCTCTCCAGCACGAGAGCGAGCAGGTACTGTGCCTCTCTCTCTCTGTCCAAGCGCCGCGCCTGCACAGTAGAAATGCTCACACGACAAACACGTCGCCGTAACCACGAGTGGGATATAGCCAAGGGAGATAATACACTTTTGATCTATTTTACGTATTATGACCTTCAGTATCATCTTTGCTGCTGACGCCGCCACCTCATCACGAATATTTTGTTCGAAAGATGGTTCAAACGGCACCGGACACCAAGAATAAATAAAAAGCAATATGAACTCTTAGAAGATTAATCTTTAACACTTTCTCGACAGGCGTAGGACTGGTGTAACGGTAGTTACGCGGACGGCGCCTGAGTTTTATCTATGCAGTGCGTGAACCTTCTTACAACGGAACCTCCCCATTGCACAGCCCCCCCCCCTCCCTCAGATTTAGTTATAAGTTGACACAGTGGATAGGCCTTGCAAAACTGAGCACAGATCAATCGAGAAAACAGGAGGAAGTTGTATGGAAGTATGAAAAAAATAAGCAAAATATACAAACGTAGTAGTCCATGCGCAAGATAGGCAACATCAAGGATAATGTGAGTTCAGGAGCGCAGAGGTCCCACGGTTAGCGTGAGCAGCTGCGAAATGAGAGGTCCTTGGTTCAAGTCTTTCCTCGAGTGAAAAGTTTAATTTTTTATTTTCAGACAATTATTATCTGTCCGTCCGTCCGACCGATGCGAGGTAACTGCGCCGTAGTATGGGGACGCTACACCTAAACAAACATCAAAACTGTTGCATTCATTTGTTGCAGTTTATGTGACAAACTCTTATGTTTTCATCACTTTTTTGGGAGTGATTATCACATTTACAAGAAAACTTAATTCTTGAAAGGTAGAAGAATCTTTTTACCCATTCGCCAAGTGTACAAGTTAGGTTGGTCGACAACATATTCCTATCATGTGACGCTCATGCTGTCATCAGTGTCGTTTAGAATACATCAGACGTGTTTTACTGTGGAGGAATCGGTTGACCTATGGCCTTGCGATCAAATGTTTTCGGTTCCCATTGGAGAGGCACGTCCTTTCGTCTACTAATCGCACGGTTTTGCGGTGCGGTCGCAAAACACAGACTCTAAACTTATTACAGTGAACAGAGACGTCAATGAACGAACGGACGGATCATAACTTTCCGAAAATAAAGAAAGTAAACTTTTTACTCGAGGCAAGACTTGAACCAAAGACCTCTCGGTCCGCAGCTGCTCACGCTAACCACGGGACCACGGCGCTCCTGAGCCCACACTGTCCTTGATGTCGCATATCTTGCTCATGGACTACACAGTTTGTATATATTGCTTTTTTTTCCATAGTTCCACACAACTTCTTCCTGTTTTCTCGATTGATCTGTGTTCGGTTTTTCAAGGCCTATCCACTGTGCTAACTTATAACTAAATCTGAGAGGGGTGCGATGGGGAGGTTCCCTTGTTAGCTCCCATTGAGCTTCCTTCCGCCCATCGATAACAATGCAGACAGCAGAAGAAAACACCTCGGCGTTGTATTCGAATTCTGACCTATCTGTACTAGAACACAGCGCCTCGTACGTTGCTGCTTCGTGTTACGTCCTCACTGTTTCCGTCTGTCAGAAAGAGAAAGAAGGTAAGAACGTCCTGGTGGTGTACAAATTGTGGTCAGCTCTTTGTATGCTTGCATGTTTCAAAACATATGATACTCAGGCAAATTATGTGCAAGAACGGCGTGTACAAATCTCTTTTCCGGAATAAAAGCATGGTTCAGTAAAACTGTTTGTGTATCTGCTAATCTTCTGTCTCACCATCTACCTATACAAATAGTTAAAACAGGATTCATCGTTTCAAATGACACATCACACTAATGTATTGCACTTACTTTGCGTGACTCGAAAAAAGTTTAAAAACTGACAAGGCCCATCGTGAATACAACAAGGATTAGTAATCACATAGGAACCGGGGTTCGGAAACGCAACGAGAGGGCGGTTCCATCACGTGTTGCCTGGCATTGTCGGAGACTTTAATTGGGCCGTACATTCTCCCGAGGCCGAACTAATGGTCGCACGTATCTCGCATTCCAGCGACAGATTTTGCCGGACGTGCTGAATGATGTTCCCATGCCTATACGTAGCCGCATTCGGTTTCAGCAAGATGAAGCTCCAGCACATAACAGGAAACAAGTGAGGGCACACCTGGAGGCAGCCTTTCCAGGGCCCTGGAATGGTCGTGATGGGCTAGTCGAACGGCCACCACGATCACACTATCTGTCCCCAATTTCCTGTAGGGCTATCTGAAGGCCTAGTTGGATAGATCAGAAAGATACTTGAATTGCACTCCCGGTTCAGTGGAAATGACGTCACTGTACACGTCCGAAAATTAAAGATGATGAATTACTTGAAAGTTTCGGATCTCGTAAATTTTATACGAGTTTCGTCTATCTATGGCAACAGTAATGTCAGCGTTGAAGATGTGTTCAACATATTGTAGAAGATTGGCAGCTAATCACTGGTTTCCTCAGAACACTGCTTTGTAATCAGCACAATTTGGTAGAAAGGCAAATATTTGGAATGCATTTAGTGTTGCTTATTGTGGGGGATGCTGGAATCGAGGACTGAATATTAGTGTTTCAACACAGTTGTATTATTTTTTTTTTTATTTGCGCCACTGGATGGTATGAACTGGTTCCCAATCATTGAAACACTGAATAAAGAAATTGACTGAATGAATGTCGGCAAACTGGATTCCTTAATGGAGACGTAGCGCCAGGAAATGCAGAATCTGTTAACCAGTTCTTACGAGTGATCTCGTAAATCAAGTCACACATTATTATAACAGTCCAACTAAATACTGACCGCTGCACTACACTTCAAAATGACACAGATACATGACACTAATTTTGCCATCAAGTCTTTGTAAACAACGGTCCGAACGTTGTACCAATCGTCCAGTTTCCTCGACATTAGAAATCCACTCCTCGGTCCCAGAGCCATTCGATAACCGCTGCTATAACGTCCTCGACGTTGCAGAAACTCTCACCCACCAGATGTTCCTTCTCGATTGCCTGGACGTGTCCTCAGTCGTCGGTGTCGATGGCCTACCTTGCCGATCGGCAACATGCAAATTATAGTGACCGTGGTAATTGGTTGGCATCATTTCACTACTTCTGGACCCAACACTGCATTTGGTTCGTATACTGCCAGAATTTAATGCTGAATCTGCGTACAATTTAGACGTTTCGCCCGGAGAAGTAGTACTGTCCCCTGAACTTCAACTTCGGATTAGATTTCCAGTTGCCGCGGCATTTCAGTCCCACACTGTGGTGCACCTGTTACGGTACCGCAGCGGGAAGAACTGCCTCTGGAACATTTTGCTCTCTTCTGATAATGTGACACTTCTGATGGACCTCGGTCTTAGCTTCATGGGACGACATGTTTAACTTAATAATGGAAGCTGAATAAATGAATTAAAATTTTAGTCACGGCGGGGGAAGACCCGGGTTCGAGTCCCGGTCGTGGCAAAAATTTTAATCCATTTATTCAGCTTCCATCATTATCGTATATAATGATGAGACTTAAATGGCGCGGGGAAGATTTAATTATAAGATGTTTAACTTAATTTCTGAATTCCCTACGGACGTATTAGTAGCTATAAATAATTATATAAAGCCGCACGGGATTAGCCGAGTGGTCAAGGGCGCTGCAGTCATGGACTGTGCGGCTGGTCCCGGCGGAGGTTCGAGTCCTCCCTCGAGCATGGGTGTGTGTGTGTTTGTTCATAGGATACTTTAGGTTAAGTAGTGTGTAAGCTTAGGAACTGATGACTATAGCAGTTAAGTCCCATAAGATTTCACACACTTTTGAACATTTGAATTATATAACGTTCCCAGTGTCTTTTAGTTCCATTTGGTTGCTACTGGCACGTTTCTGGTCATACGGGACTCATCCTGCAATTTTGACTTTGTTCACGTAGTTGTTGTTAATACTTCTTGCACTTACTTGGCCTTCTTTAAGGCGCGGCTTATTAAGTTCCAAGTCCGCCCGATGGCTGAATCGGCAGCGTGATGGACTGTCGTCCTACGGGCCCGGGTTCGATTCCCACATGGGTCGGGGATTTTCTCGGCACAGGGACTGGGTGTTGTGTTGTCTTCACCATCATTTCATCCCCATCCGGTGCGCAGGTCGTCCAGTGTGGCGTCGAATGTAATAAGACCTGCACCAACGCGGGCGCTACGGTCGCAGGTTCGACTCCTGCCTCAGGCATGGATGTGTGTGATGTCCTTAGGTCAGTTAGGTTTAAGTAGTTCTACGTTCTAGGGGACTGATGACCTCAGAAGTTAAGTCCCATAGTGCTCATAGCCATTTGAACCAATCAATGACCGTCATTATGTCGTTGTCCGTCACCCCAAATGCAGACAATTTTTCTCGAACTTCCACGGGAGTGCTTTCCACGACCCGCCTCGCAGCTAAGCCAAGAGAGAAGAAGGTTTCCTGTTTGAACCAGTGAATATTTCTGAACAGTTGAACGGAACACATCAATTTCGAGAAGACGTGACTCAACATATTACCAGCGGGGCGCAGAAGGCCTCTGATTAATTAAAAAAAATCAGAAAAAGGAAGAATTTGTTTTGTTTGTAATGATAGCCCTAACCTTGAATTCCTTTATTTCCCCTGGTATATAGGCAGCTCTCTGTGGTAGGTTGAGTCAGGAGCTAACACCTGAAGTGGACCAGATTTTTTTGTTATAGCATGAAAAGTGGCGGTGGCACTTAGTTTTTATTTGTTTATTATTATTATTATTTTGTAGTTTCATTTTCCTAAGGGGCTTTAAAATCGAAAAAGGAAAAAAAAAGAAAATGAAAAAAGAGGAGCTGTGAAAACTTGAAACATTATTCGAAGAAAAAAAAATAGCGGAAGCTGGATTGTGACAAATGAAGGTATTTATCGCTAACAAGATTGTCGGCTAAGTTTAACAGCCGTGGTGCGGGAAGGACTGCCATTATGCGGCACACGGGCCCCCCCTCACGTTTGGTATTCTCGGCGCGGCCAGTGCGTGCCTGAGGCGCGAGAGCCCGGCGCATTGGTATGCTGGAAGCGCGGCCGGGGTCATGCTCGCTCCCCGCCACCAGCTTGACCCGTCGCTACGGCAACTGACTGCCGCTGTTTGTACAGCGCGCGGTCCGCGCCTGCCGGTACCCGACCGCGACTACACGCCAGCAGGTGTTCGCCTGCTCGTGCGACATGGGAGCTAAAGCCGTCAACGTACGAGTTATCTAGTGCTGACGTGCAGCTGTACTAGTTTTGTGCTGTCACTTCCTGTTGTTTTACCGAGCGAGGTGGGGCAGTTGTGAGCACAATGGACTCGCCTTCGGGAGGACGACAGTTCGAGCCCGCGTCCGGCCATCCACATTTAGATTTTCTGCGATTTCCCTAATTCACTCCGGGCAAATGCCGGGATGATTCCTTTGAAAGGACACGGCCAATTTCCTTCCCAATCCGAGCTTGTGCATCGTCTCTAATGACCTCGACGTCGACGCGACGTTAAACCTAATCTACCTTCATTCGTGCTGTCTCCTGTTGAGGGGCCATTGGCCATTTGGCAGTGTTAATTGCGGAGGGTGGCTGGATGCCCTTCCTGCCGCCACCCCAAACCCCCCAGGGTGGAAGTAATGTACCCCAGCTGTCTGCGTCTAGTGTAAGTCATGAAACAGTGTGAACGTTTTCAAATGTCCGTGAGTCGCGTAACTGAGACTGAACTTGGGGACCAGCCCTGTATTCACCTAGTGGGATGTGGAAAACCGCCTAAAAACCATATCCAGGCTGGCCGACATACCGGTACAGTATTTCCTAGCCGGCCGCTGTGACCGAGCGGTTCTACCCGCTACAGTCTGAATCCGCGAGACCGATACGGTCACAGGTTCGAATCCTGCCTCGGCCATGGACGTGTGCGATGTTCATGGGTTATTTAGGCTTAAGTAGTTCTAAGTCTAGGGGACTGATGACCTCAGATGTTAAGTCCCATAGTGCTTAGAACCATTTGAACAGTATTTTCCTTTCGCTGGTTCAAAAATGGTTCAAATGGCTCTGAGCACTATGGGACTTAACATCTAAGGTCATCAGTCCCCTAGAACTTAGAACTACTGAAACCTAACCTAACCTAAGGACATCACACATATCCATGCCCGAGGTAGGATTCGAACCTGCGACCGTAGCGGTCGCGGGGTTCCAGACTGAAGCGCCTAGAACCGCTCGACCACAACGGCCGGCGATAGAGAGTGAAACGATACGGTATTATGTTCTGTAACAAACTGATTACACATTTCAGGAATATTTACTGTAATAGTTGATTTATTAATGACATTACTTCGACGGAAATGGCTATTTTTGAATGACTTTCGTTCGGAAATACTATTTAATGATATTGTGTACGATGGAACTGGAGAAAAAAATTATATGGGCAGGAGTTGAACCCACAGCGTGGCAGCCACGAAATGTACCCTCTGCGCCACCCTTGCCTGGTCAAAACGTAATTAGAGTTACAGGTGCGGCAGCTTCGTTTTTTTCGCGAACTAGGGCCCGTCGCAAGAAAGTTCGCTAGTCAGGTATTCGGAACAGAAACCTGTACAATGTACCTAAGAGTCGTCAAAATCCGTGATTAACAGGTCTGATCTTCCGCTTGTGAGATGAAGAGTGTTTCCGTGTTCATAGTTCATTGTCCTCGAAAAAAAGTTTCGTTTCTGTGTCAAACTGTCAGCAGTAGCAGGTGTAGTTTCGGGTAACAGCCTCACAAACAACTGAATAGACGTATTGTGCTAACTGAGCGCCTTAGCTTTCCGCGCAGACCGGTCCGCGGGACACGGCTATTAGAAGTTGTCACAGGCCAGCAGGCTCAGCGCCGCCTGCTGGACAGCCATGAATCAAGCCGACAGTTGCCGCAGACCGCCGATGGTAACGACTTACGGCTGCCGCGTAATGGCCGGCGACGGCTTTATTGCAAATGAGGTACAGCTGTTTCTGTCCAGCCGGCGTTACCCAGCAGCGGAGGCACGGCCGCCACGCGCTGCAGCAGCGCTCCTAGCGGCCGCCACGCGCAGCCGAGCTTGTATGTCGGCACTTCAACCAGCGATGAGTGACAGCGAATAAATGTACCGTTATGCACACAGGGTCAGCGTCAAGTCCTTTCCTGCTCAGAATTTCTGATGAATTACGCTGGATACAGCTATCCAGTCTGTTGCAGGTGGTAGCTTAACTCAAATGGTTTCTTATGGGTGCGCTACCACGTGTTGCCCGTACTATGTGTAGCCGACATTTAATTTCTCTCCGTGTCTTTGCCAAAATCTCTTCCATATCTCGTTTTTGTGACATAAGAATTTGCACATCAGGAACTGGTGGACTGTTCACTTTAAACTTACGCCATGAAGACAAGTCAAGAGGGCAGAGCAATACTTAGCGTGTCAGATATTCTGAACGTTGACCAGTAAGATGGCAGAACGTCACAAGCACGCCATCTCCCTTCCGTGCAGTGTTGTGGGGCGCCATATTGGCTTTCAGTTGAAGCTCGTATGTGCCGGGTGATCAAAAAGTCAGTATAAATTTTAAAACATAATAAACCACGGAATAATGTAGATAGAGAGGTAAAAATTGACACACATGCTTGGAATGACATGGGGTTTAACTACCCATATCGCTAGACGCGTGAAAGATCTCTTGCGCGCGTCGTTTGGTGATGATCGTGTGCTCAGCCGCCACTTACGTCATGCTTGGCCTCCCAGGTCCCCAGACCTCAGTCCGTGCGATTATTGGCTTTGGGATTACGTGAAGTCGAAAGTGTATCGTGATCGACCGACATCTCTAGGAATGCTGAAAGACAACATCCGATGCCAATGCCTCACCATAACTCCGGACGTGCTTTACAGTGCTATTCACAACATTATTCCTCGACTACAGCTATTGTTAAGGAATGATGGTGGGCATATTGAGCATTTCCTGTAAAGAACATCATCTTTGCTTTGTCTCACTTTCTTATGCTAATTATTGCTATTCTAATGAGATGAAGCGCCATCTGTCATACAGTTTTTGAACATTTGTATATTTTTGTTCCAATAAAACCCCATGTCATTCCAAGCATGTGTCAATTTGTACCTCTCTATCTACATTATTCTGTGATTTATTCAATTTTTGAAATTTATACTGACTTTTTGATCACCCGGTACATAAGCCGTTTCTGAGCCGGCCGCTGTGGCCGAGCATTTCTAGGCGCTTCAGTCTGGAACCCCGCGACCGCTACTGTCGCAGGTTCGAATCCTGCCTCGGGCATGGATATGTGTGATGTCGTTAGGTTAGTTTAGGTTTAAGTAGTTCTAAATCTAGGGGACTCATAACCTCAGATGTTGAGTTCCATAGTGCTCAGAGCCATTTGAACCATTTTGTTAAGTTTCCCGGAAATGTGAAAAGTCACTTCGTTGGAAAAACAAAGTTTATTGAGGTAGCCACTGTCGCCTGGGCCTACCATATAGCTGGAAAACTACTGGAAGTGCGCTTTATATGCAGAGAAATGCGGCCGTTTGGGTAAAATCTTCAACACAGTGCTTTGATTTATATGCCTGTATCTCTGGAAAGTCGAAGCGTCGAATTCCGCGGACTGTGTCGAAATCCTGTATCCACGCTCTACTTCCAGAACTTCTTCCCTTGTCACCAACCCTGTGATTCACTTTAAATTTTCCTTACCATCCTTTGACACATATTGCGCTCTCGACTGTAGGCACTTCCGAACTGTCGCCGAGCTGCAATAAGTGACCGTGTTTCCAGAAGGCACGAAAGACACGGCACATTCTCCTGTATCGATGCCATTGTAACAACGTTTCTCCTAAATTAAGTTACCTGTTTTAGGAAGAGCTCGTTCGATGCAGAGGGCGAAGGCGTACTGATGATGTGGGTCAGTGAAAAAAATTCTGGAGGTGGAGTGAAAGTCCTTGTAAAAACTCCGGCTTCCATGTCTGGCGCCCATTAACGCCCGCTCTCGCCTTAAGCAGCAGTATAAAACTTCAATTTTTCACGCCTTCGACGGCGATTGGTTCACAGAGATCGAAGAGTCAAAAACTAAAAAAATTTAAAAAAGCAGCGATGGCACGTAATTTGCTTCCTTTCTCTCTGCCCTCGGTGCCAAATGTTCTCGATGTAATTTCCGGCGGATTGTTTACTGCTAGCGCTACTTGCCATTTCGATAAAAAAAGTTAAAATTGGTGGCTGTTTCTCGCAGTGCGGCCGCCGTTATTACTCGGTACTGGTCACAGCGGTGGATGCCGCACGGTGAAATATCGCTGCGCGGCGGGGGCAATTTGGGAGACCCCTGGCCGGAGCCGGCGTCTGTGTGCGGTGCGCGGGCGGCGCGCCGACCCCTAATGGCGGTGCGTGCGTGAAATTGCCCGAATTAACTTAATTCCTCGGCCCCGTCAGTGTGTGTGTGTGTGTGTGTGTGTGTGTGTGTGTGTGTGTGTGTGTGTGTGTGTGTCTACCACGTACTGCTGCTGACCAGCGGCGAGCGCCGGCGGCGATGCCGACCTGCTTCGCTTCCTAAGAGGGCCGCGAGCCCTCGCAGCCACAGCCCAGGGGCTGATCTAGCCTCGCCAGTGGGGGCGGAGAAACTGAGTCTCGGAACTGTAGAACCTGCAAAAGCCTCCGCTGATTCTAAACAGCGTAATAAACTAAATGAAGGAACGGGGCGCCTTCAGGTCAACAGGTAAAGCAGAAAACTGCTGTTCTCCTGCCGAGAGACTATTAAATACGCTGAAGAACCGGAGAAACTGGTACACCTGCCTAGTACCGTGTAGAGGCTCCGCGAACACGCAGAAGTGCCGCAACACGACCCAGTATGGACTCGAATATTGTCTGAAGTAGTGCTGGATTTGACTAACACCGTGAATGCTGCAGGGCTGTCCACAAATCCTTAAGAGTAGGAGGGAGTAGAGACATCTTCTGAACAGCACGTGCAGTGCATTCCAGATACACTCAGTAATGTTCATGTCTGCGGTGTCTGGTGGCCAGTGGAAGCGTTTAAAGTCAGAAGAGTCTTCCTGGAGCCATTCTGCAGCAGTTCTGTACATGTAGGGTGTCGCATTATCCTGCTGGAATTGCCCAAGTCCGTCGGAAAGCACAACGGACATGAATGGAAGCTGGTGATCAGACAGGACGCTTACGTACATGTCACCTGTCAGAGTCGTATCTAGACGTATCAGGAATCCCATATCACTCCAACTGCACACGACCCACACAATCACAGAGCTTCCACCAGCTTGAACGTTCCCCTGCTGACATGCAGGGTCCATGGTTGAAATGGCTCTGAGCACTACGGGACTTAACTTCTAAGGTTGGTTGGTTGGTTTGGGGAAGGAGACCAGACAGCGTGGTCATCGGTCTCATCGGATTACGGAAGGATAGGGAAGGGAGTCGGCCGTGCCCTTTCAGAGGAACCATCCCGGCATTTGCCTGGAGTAATTTAGGGAAATCACGGAAAACCTAAATCAGGATGGCCGGACGCGGGATTGAACCGTCGTCCTCCGGAATGCGAGTCCATAACTTCTAAGGTCATCAGTCCCCTAGAACTTAGAACTACTTAAACCAAACTAACCTAAGGAAACTACACAGATCCATGCCCGAGGCAGGATTCGAACCTGCAACCGTAGCGGTCGCGTGGTTCCAGACTGTAGCGCCTAGAACCGCTCGGCCACCTCTGCCGGCAAGGGTCCATGGATTCATGAGGTTGTGTTCATACCCGTGCACGTCCATCCGCTCGATACAATTTGAGACAAGACTCGCCAGACCAGGCAACATGTTTCGAGTCATCAACAGTCCAATGTCAGTGTTGACGAGCTCAAACGGGGCATAAAGCTTTGTTTCGTCCAGTCATCAAGGGTACACGAGTGGGATTTCGGCTCCGAAAGTCCATATCGACGACATTTCGTTCCCTATCAGGACGGACGGAGAGAGGACATAGCAATTCAGAGGCGGGCTGCTAGATTTGTTACTGGTAGGTTTGATCATCACGAGAGTGTTACGGAAATGCTTCAGGAACACGTGTGGGAGTCTCTAGAGGAAAGGAGGCGTTCTTTTCGTGAATCGCTACTGAGTACATTTAGAGAACCAGCATTTGAGGCTGACTGCAGTACAATTTTGCTGCTGCCAACTTACATTTCGCGGAAAGACCACAAAGATAAGATAAGAGGGATTAGGGCTCGTACAGAGGCATATAGGCAGTCATTTTTCCCTCGTGTTTGGGAGTGGAACAGTAGTTGTGGTACGAAGTACTCTCCGCCACGCACCTTATGGTGGATTGCGGAGTATGTATGTAGATGTAGATGTAGAATAGTTCGCACGTTGACACTTGTTGATGGCCCGTCATTGAAATCTGGAGCAATTTGCGGAAGGGTTGCACTTCTGACACGTAAAACGATTATCTTCAGCCGTCGCTGGTCCCATTCTTGCGCAATCTTTTAGCGGCCGCAATGATGTCGGAGATTTGATCTTTAACCGGATTCCTGATATTCACGGTACACTCGTCAAATAGTCGTACTGGAAAATCCCCCCTTCGTCGCTACCTTGAAGATGCTGTGCCCCATCGCTCGTGCGCCAACTATAACACCACGTTTAAACTCACTTAAAGCTGCTATTGTAGCAGCAGTAACGGATCTAACAACTACGCCAGGCCCTTGTGGTCTTTTATAAACGTTGCCGACCGCAGCGCCGTAGTCTGCCTGTTTACATATCTCTGTATTTCAGAAATATTCAAATGTGTGTGAAATCTTATGGGACTTAACTGCTAAGGTCATCACGAATACTCTTCGTGTCAGACCTAAACTGGGTGGCAGCTAGAAATCATCTTACTACTGAAGTAGTTTACTTGTACGCACCAGCTTTACAGCCTTTCACAAAGGCTGGTTTACGCAAACTACGTGAAAACTGAAGGCCACACACGTTAGCGGCAGTTTACAGTGATACATTACCCTGACGAGCCAAATATTATGACTATCTGCTTATTAAGTTTTCGGTCCAACTTTGGATTGCTATAAGTCACTGATTCTGCGTGCCATAGATTCGACAGTTTTCTGATACGTTTGTGGAAGTATGCCGTACCAGGTGTCCACAATCAAGTCATGCAATTTCCTTAAACAACGGGCCGCTGATTTGTGTACGCGGAGATGGCGCCTGATAGCGACCCAAGTGGGTTCCATTGGATTCACATGAAGCAAATTTCGTGACCAAGGGGGTGAAAAGTGACTGATAGCGAAACAACGTCGAACGTCTTAGTTACAGAGCTCAGAGTGGAAAAGAATGTGATAGGAGACAAGCTGTTACTTTTTCAAAGGAACTGTCCCTGCTTTCGATTGAAATAATTTGAAATAATTTAGGGTCATCCGGAGACCAGTATCAGCTGCAAAGCGATTTAAAAAAGATTGCTGTATGGTGTGTCAGGTGGCAGTTGACGCTAAATAACGAAAAGTGTGACATGATCCACAAGAGTTCCAAAAGAAATCCGTTGGAATTCGATTACTCGATAAATAGTACAATTCTCAAGGCTGTCAATTCAACTAAGTACCTGGGTGTTAAAATTACGAACAACTTCAGTTGGAAGGACCACATAGATAACATTATCGGGAAGGCGAGCCAAAGGTTGCGTTTCATTGGCAGGACACTTAGAAGATGCAACAAGTCCACTAAAGAGACAGCTTACACTACACTCGTTAGTCCTCTGTTAGAATATTGCTGCGCGGTGTGGGATCCTTACCAGGTGGGATTGACGGAGGACATCGAAAGGGTGCAAAAAAGGGCAGCTCGTTTTGTATTATCGCGTTATAGGGGAGAGAGTGTGGCAGATATGATACACGAGTTGGGATGGAAGTCACTACAGCATAGACGTTTTTCGTCGCGGCGAGACCTTTTTACGAAATTTCTGTCACCAACTTTCTCTTTCGAATGCGAAAATATTTTGTTGAGCCCAACCTACATAGGTAGGAATGATCATCAAAATAAAATAAGAGAAATCAGAGCTCGAACATAAAGGTTTAGGTGTTCGTTTTTCCCGCTCGCTGTTCGGGAGTGGAATAGTAGAGAGATAGTATGATTGTGGTTCGATGAACCCTCTGCCAAGCACTTGAAAGTGAATTGCAGAGTAGTCATGTAGATGTAGATGTAGATGTAGATCAAATAAAGTGTTTGTTTCAAAAATAAAAACACCCTACGCAGGACAATGACTTCCTCAAGAAACCTGCTGCGGCTGTGGACCCATATGTACAAGAGACTCCTACCACACTGTACATACGTACGGCCGACATTGCTGAGGTGTGGCTCCGTCACGCCCACCGTGGCAGTCCCCCTATCGACACGTCAGCAAACTTCTCTCCGGCGTTCCGGCTGAGTAAGCAATGACTGTACAGACGCGCGGGCGATTAGCATCGACTGGGTACACGTGTTCCGCTACCCCGGACAGCTGCTATCAAAGCGTCACGATGACCAACGCAAAATTCGATTTGTTCCGTGTTGCGAGCGGACCGGCGCCTGCCAAAGTCGCTTTCTCTTTCTCTCTCGCTTCACAATGGGCTCGATCGTCCGATAGCAAATAGCTGCCCCTTGTACGACAGTCGCCCCGTAATGAGATCACCACGTAGTCAGCGGCCGCTCAGCGCTGCCCACGTACAGAATTAGGATGATTGATGGCGGCAAGGAAACCCGCCGGGCCCGTCCGAGCAGCTGGAACGTGTGCTCCGAAGACAGGCGCACGTACAAGGAAACAGGGGAAAAAGTGGCGAGCAACTGAATCTGTGCCTCCTCGTTGCTTTGAACGACCGGTCAGACAAAAAAATTAACGGGAAACTTCAGCCTTCCCAAATGTTGCACTAACCTCGATTCCGCAGTATACGTGAGATACAACATCCTCCCACTCAGCTCCATTAGCAAAGTAGATACTTTTTCATGACTCAGGATGTGTCGCAGCAGTCTTCTTCTAGTCTACTTGTGCCACAAAGTCTCTTCTGCTCAATTCGTTTCATGACCTCCTCCTGAGTCAACCGCTCTACCTTTTTGACCCTCAGCATTCCTCTGTAGCACCACATTCCAGCATCTTCCAATCTTCTTGTCTATACTGAGAAGTAAGCGGAGCATTGTTAAGACGGTATACATGCAGTCATGAAGTCCAAACCTCCATTCACTATTTACATTTTGCATGTTTTCCCTAGCTCTCCTAAGGCAAATGTCGTGATGTTTCCTCATTCCGGACATTAAACCCTAATATTCCTTCCATTGTCTTGTCCGTACTGTTTATTACCCACATTTCGCTTCCATATAAGAAAAACACTCCCAGAATAAACTTCCTAACAGTTTAACTTGTAACTTTTCATAAAAACTTTGTATGGTATTGTCATTCTGTATCTTATACCCTCTCTACTTCATTCATAGTGATACCATAAACACCGTCGCAATACATCGTAAAGCGCATTACTGAGTATCAGTCAAGATGTCTCCTTCATTTTGCTCCTCGAATAGTGAAACGCTTCTACTACTTTCAGCGTGTTCTCGCCTATTTTTTTTCCCTTGGACCACTTTGCATAATTAGATTACATACATAATAACAAATTTTTAGTTATTCTCAGTTGCCTGATATATTAATGGCCGAGCGGTTCTAGGAGCTTCAGTCCGGAATTACGCTGCTGCTACGGTCGCAGGTTCGAATCCTGCCTCGGGCATGGATGTGTGTGCAGTCCTTACGCTAGTTAGGTTTAAGTAGTTCTAAGTCTATGGGACTGACAAACCTCAGATGTTAACTCTTATAGCGGTCAGAGTCATTTGAACCATTTCATATATTTATGGCCTCACGCGTATTAATGAAGAATATCGTGATATAAACGAGCATAAAAGTTATCTCAGTTAATCACGTGTTTCCAGTGTCATTCACAAACTATTCCTTTTCTTTTAGGTCTCCAAATTGCAAGGTCGCCAGTACGAAATTTTTCGTGGGCTGACACAAACATTCCTAGAGTTTGACACTACGTGTTTTTATACGACCTGCGATGGGTAAATGTGGCTTTGCTCTGAATGCTGCCACTCAGTTTTCTTACATTTTAAATCGATACTTCCGAAAACTAAAGAGGGGGCTATTTTGTTATAAAGAAAGATACACTGTCTACAGGAAATGAAACTCTAAACGCCTAGAAATCGTTAGGAGTTTTTCGTAAGACACAAATAGTTTCTCTGCAACGCTGGTCATTTAAATTACAGCAACATGAAGACAGCATCCAACAAAGGCTAAATTGACATGAAGTGTTCTTCTACATGATTGGACATCAAGTAATTAGCATTTCAGAAAAACGGCTGAGAGTAGACAGGTATGTAACGTAATCCACATTTTGTGTACCAGATCTGTTGTACAGTGGAATTCTCATTCGCAAGTAGCATTTGAATGTTTGTTGTCTGTGAGAAAATCGTGTCGTGCCTCGTGTAAGGAACAGAAGCGGATACCATAAAATGTTGGGGATCGACAGCGGCACAACAATGGCCTCTTGAGGCAGCCGTTTCTGCACGATTAATAGTTTCCGCGTAGTCAGCGAGAGAATATGAAAATCCCAAGCGCGGTTCTTTTGCGGGTTGCATAAAACGAGAACGGTAGGGGCAGAGCAATCGCCCTGTATATTCGTTGCTCTCTAACAGCCCAACATTAACGAAATAGGTTAAGTGTCGTGTTCCCCTTCACTGTAGAAGTGCAAATTAATGCAGTCCCGCGTGTTTCGTAGCTGCTCAGCTTCCAGCCTGCCATGCCCGACCCTGCGGCCGCGCCGGAGCTACAACTCGTGCGCTCCCCGAGCACGGCCCGCCGCACGCTTTCTATGCAGATCTTCTTCGATAGCGAGACGCGAGAGCCCGGCGGAATGGTCGCAAGTGCGACTTTCCTCGGGCGACCTTTCGCTGTCTGCCGGCATAACGAGCGACGCGCGGGTCACGCCGCCCTAACGTATGGCCCTCATTACGGCCCGCGATGGGCCAGCCCGGCCGTCGCCATGGCAACTGCCGTGTCCCGCCACGCCCATTCACATGCAAATCGGGAGCAGATCGCGCGCCGCAGATCCGCCGGCCGGCACGCCCGGACAGCTTATTAAAGCCTCGTTACGGCTCTTCCCGCCGGACGTCCTGGCCGCCGTTTTTCGCTTCCACGGTGAGGCGTTTACCGTCCGGGATGGCGGCCGTTTATAATACGAGAGCGCCGCGGGCGAATTCGGCGGGCCGATAGCGGCTCGGCGCGGTCGCCTGGATCGCACAGGGCTGGCCAGCTTAGCAGTAAACGGCTGGTGCGCGGAGGACGTCGTTAGGGAGACGAGATGAAACGAATCGACTGCCGAGTCCGACATGCTTTCGCGCCGCTGACAACACGCTTTCCTCAACTATGGACTGCTTTATTTGTGGGCCGCTCAACGTGCGGCGGAACTAGTTAGCTGTCTTCTTCAGTGTCCCGATAGTGCAGCGGTCCTCCTTACAGGTTCACCTCATCTCGTAGTCCGTCCAAAACGAAGTTAAGTTCGCCGCAAGAACTACTTTATATGTGCAACTGTGTCTGGCTACGGTCGATTCTGTGGCTTCCATTGAACCTTGGTTGCACTTGTATCAATTTCCTTCCATCCCATTATAAAGGACTCTGTCTTAACTACAAATTTTGGCCGCTTGTTTAATGTCCCAACTCACCACTCCAAACCAATATAAAAACGCTTGTATTTCCGTAATAGCGTCGAGATGTCGAAAGTTCTCCAGAAAGTGACAGGCGTAAAATGGTTTTCTACATCTACGTCTACATCTACATTTATACTACGCAAGCCACCCAACGGTGTGTGGCGGAGGGCACTTTACGTGCCACTGTCATTACCTCCCTTTCCCGTTCCACTCGCGTATGGTTCGCGGGAAGAACGACTGCCGGAAAGCCTCCGTGCGCGCTCGAATCTCTCTAATTTTACATTCGTGATCTCCTCGGGAGGTATAAGTATGGGGAAGCAATATATTCGATACCTTATCCAGAAACGCATCCTCTCGAAACCTGGACAGCGAGCTACACCGCGATGCAGAGCGCCTCTCTTGCAGAGTCTGCCACTTGAGTTTGCTAAACATCTCCGTAACGCGCCGCTCTTCTTTGGATTTTCTCTATCTCCTCCGTCAACCCGACCTGGTACGCATCCCACACTGGTGAGCAATACTCAAGTATAGGCCGAACGAGTGTTTTTAGCCACCTCCTTTTTAGATGGACTACATTTTCTAAGGACTCTCCCAATGAATCTCAACCTGGTACCCGCCTTACCAACAATTAATTTTATATGATCATTCCGCTTCAAATCGTTCCGTTCGCATACTCCCAGATATTTTACCGAAGTAACTACTACCAGTGTTTGTTCCGCTATCATATAATCATACAATGAAGGATCCTTCTTTCTATGTATTCGCAATACATTACCAATACATTTTATTTTTCCAATTATGGAAATTGCGCGTTTGCAATCCTTTCTGCGTCCGTGCAATCACTCAGTCAGAAAAGAAGTGAGCCTTTATGGTTTACTTAATATTTATTTTCCTATTGAAAATGTTTCATGATCTCTAACAGCAGCGAACTACACAGATAATACTCGAATTAGCTACATAATCGATTGAAACCGCAAAAAAGTACAAAGACGTTAGTGCTAAACTAGATTGATTTTGTTATGTCCCCTTCCCGCAAGTAGTGGTGATATCCTCCTTTCAACACAGATGTAATCCCGGGTTCCGCTTTACATGAAGGCAGTGGGTTTCAAAGAGTACAAAAATGACAAATTGACACTTGTGCCCATTTGTTATCATGTAACGAGGACCAAGGAACTTCTTTGCTTGACTCCAAGAGGTAGTAAAATATCGAGACACTGACCTCATTCGTTGTACGTAGGTGACAATGGAAAACATGCAGGAGGAAGAAGTATAGCTCAAGGTATATGGAAAGTAAGGAAGACGCATTCATTCAACAGCAGATGTCGAATGCCTCTCTCTCTCTCTCTCTCTCTCTCTCTCTCTCTTCCTCTCTCTTGTCTTCCCTCCTGCTTATTCAGCCTGATAAGGATCCCACACTGATAAGCAACACTGAGTAATCGGTAGAAACGGTGTTTCGTGAATAAATTGGATGTCCTTAAGATTCCTTGAATCGACGCCTGGCATCTGGTTTTCCTGCTGCTGATTTCATACGGTCTTTCCATGTAAGGTCGATTCGGATGGTTACTCCTAAGTATTTTGAGGTAATGATTATTTCTTATCTTTTATTGCCACTTTACAGATCGAAACGACTTAGAAGCGACTGACGGTTCATCGACGGACATCGTTTTTGTATCTAGAAATCTAGAAATTACTTATTTAGTAACCGAACCAGACTTTCAAGAGTAAGTCCTTATACTGCCTAGTCTACGCTTGTCCGTCCTCTTTTGGAGTAGTGCTGCACGGTATTGGGATCCTTACCAGATAGGAGAAAGTTCAAAGAAGAGCAGCGAGTTTTGTATATGGGACAGAGTGCCACTCATATAATACAGGATTTGGGGGGTGAACATCAAAACAAAAGAGTTGTTCGCTGCGGCGGAATATTATCACGAAATTTCAATCGCCAACTGTCTCCTTCGAATACGAAAATATTTTGTTGATGATCGATCTACATAGAGAGAAACAAACATCATAATAAAATAAGGGGAATCAGAGCTCACAGGGGAAGATATAGATGTTAGTTTTCTACGCGCGCTGTTCGAGACTCGAATAATAGAGAATTATTGTGAAAGTGGTTCGATGAATCCTCTGCCAGGCACTTAAGTGTGATTTTCAGAGTATTCATGTACATGTAGATGTAGGAGGTGTTACATACAATCGGCTCGCCTCACGCCCGAATTCAAGTAACAATGAACTAATTGAAAAAGAACAGATAATTGTAACGTTAAAAAACATGTAGTTACCTGTTTAAAAGTGATGCTGGAAGAGGTGGCCATGGGCGTCGTGGCATCGCTTACTTTGTGTGATGACGTTGCCAGCAACACGTTGCAAATTCTGCAGGCGTGAAGTTGTTCATTTCTCTAATAATAATCAGTTGAAAATCGTCCATTGTAACCCACAAATAAGAATCACACGGTGTGAATTTCGTGGACCTTGCCGGCCAGAGGCCTCTACTGACGAGTCTGTCTTCAGGAAACCAAGCTAGTGATGTGGGGCATACTTCGGTTGCACGTGTGAGCGGCTTTTCTGTCTTGTTGAAATACTACGCACAACTTCTCTGCGTCTGTTAATTCTGCATAAAAAGAGACAAAGACCTATATACACCCGACACTGTTCAAGGTGTAATTGAAAAATTTGGGGACAATAATGCACATGCCGGATAACACAAATCAAACACCTATATTCGCTGTGTAGCGGGGCTCTTCACGCAGTCTGCAATTCTCCGAGTTTTTATAACCTGTCAAATGAAACCAGGCCTCATTTGACACGGAGTAAAGTAAGAGGTCCAAGTATCAGTCAGCTATTGATGTCTGCTGTCAGTTACAATAATGAACTCTTTTCTCCTGATCCTCAAATTTCAACTGTGGCACCACACTCACACGATACGCTTTTAATTTCATATCGTTTAGTATACGATGACACGATGTACGAGACACACCAACCTTCTGCGATAACGTGCTGCCGGCCGGTGTGGCCGAGCGGTTCTAGGCGCTTCAGTCCGAAACCGCGCGACCGCTACGGTTGCAGGTTCGAATCCTGCTTCGGGCATGGATGTGTGTGTTGTCCTTAGGTTAGTTAGGTTTAAGTAGTTCTAGGGGACTGATGACCTCAGATGTTAAGTCCGTAACGTTCCCTGACAGCACACACACTATTAATAAAATGAAATGACATTTAATTGTACTATGTACGCCGCTATGAAGCAATTCATATGTACTGTAATTGTTTACCAAAAATGTTATTTAATTCTGTGTAAAGGACGTTGGTTATTATTGTAATATTTTCTGTAATAATATTCTCGATGTATTTACGATTGTAACATTTCTATACTCATAATGAAATTACGAAATATGTTAATATCTGCGATGAAAAAATGTAAAATATAGCCACAGAGAAAAATAGTGTTGTAAGATTCCAAAGAGACATTCACAATCAGCAATAATATAAATAGCGCTACTTAATGCGTATTCTTTGTTGTCTTCCTCGAGAGCTGAGAGAGAGAGGAACCTGTGACGTAGCATTATACGAATGAGTAGACTTCGTTTGTCTGTATCTATCTTTAGCCGCCATTAGAGGAGAAATTTTAAAGATGTGTAATTTTAATTATTGTTGTCTAAATACATTATAATTTATCAAAATTGTGTATTACTAATGTAAATTAGCTTGCTCATGTCATCTATAATTTTTTTTTAAAGAATTTTCAGCACTTTTAGCGATTATCGATGGTGTTGCTGGGCTGTGCCGCGACCGAACGATATGCAGCGGCGGCACATTTAAAAAATTGTTCCGCTATAAAATTAACCAAACCCGTAAATCGGGAGCAGGTGAAATTAGCAGTGAATTACGAAATATTTTTCTTTTACAGCGATCCTGAGGCTGACTGAATTTATTACTGACTTACATTTGTGCACTCATAGGCGGATAATTAACGTTGAAGTTGTTAATCTGTTGGTTCTTTCTATTTCTAAAGCAAATAACTTAAACGTATAGTGAAGTGTGTTTTGGCAATGATAATTAAACGTTCAGGTCGGCTTGGCAATATTTAACCATTTTATGCTAACAGAGACAGTCTTGTGTTCCATAGCTAACGCCGGGAAAGAATTCAGTAACTATTTAAAAACCCACTGCAAATAGAAAATGTGTGCCAAGGCCGAAATACGTAAAAAAATTTAATTTAAATAAGTTTCAAATAAATGTTATTAATCAGTTAGTTTGAATTTATCAGCATGAAAGGGTTGCTAAGGTTCACGTAATTTTAAATGTGCTTAATTATGTCTAAATGAATTTTTATTACCACACGTAAATAAGGGGCTCTACAACAAAGTTCGTACTGAAAGAGTAAATAACATAAATATTTAAAGCCATTTCTTCCCCATTTTCATCCATTCACATTTTTACATAACAAATAAATATTTCTTATTTTTTCTCATTAAAAGTCCCATAGTGCACAGAGCCATTTGAACCATTTTTGATAACCTACTTACCAACATGCCGGGACTTCTGATAACTTCCATGCGAATTCTGTCTTTAAATTCAGGAGTCCTCACTGTCGGTAGCCCATTCTTCTGCACACTCTGAACTGACCCTACAGCTCTCCATTTCTTGTACAGGTCCCGAACAGTGCTGGTCATTGTGAGTTATTTACCATGATACTTCGTGTCAAACATTTCTTTACATTCCTTCATGAAGCCTGCCTTTATGTAACACTCCACAATATCAACTCACTGTACTAAACCAACCTACCTCATTTCTATAGCAACTCAACAATATGAGCTTCTTACGGCAACTGAAGCACGAACGCACAGCTGCACTCAACTTTCCGATAAAACGGAGTGTAGCCAACTTTCGAGATACTGTTGCCACTTCACAAGCAATCCGACTAGAGATGATTAAGCGACACTTGAGGCGTGCCACTTTTATGTGGGACACTTTGTATCGTACACGGCGT
Source organism: Schistocerca gregaria (assembly GCF_023897955.1). Classification (NCBI taxonomy): domain Eukaryota; kingdom Metazoa; phylum Arthropoda; class Insecta; order Orthoptera; family Acrididae; genus Schistocerca; species Schistocerca gregaria. The sequence continues at coordinate 736,924,449 of NC_064923.1, forward strand.
CTTGCTTGTGCCGTCAGCCATGGATTATTTTGTGACACCCTCCTGCTGAGTAAACGAGTTCGTGATGTATAGGGGAACACTTCTGAAGTTGTTCATTTCTTCTGCTAAGCAAACACAGTGAGCGTCGCAGATTGAAGATTACTTCTCAAAACTCCATTGGACAATATTTTTGCGAGCGTTCTCGTAGGTGGATTAACACTTTCGCTGTGGCTGACCCTTATAAGCGTCACAACAAACCACGAGCCAGTGCGGCTGACGCATATATCCGTCCGCGCTCACTGTCGGAGTACTCAGTCAAGCTGCAGCGTCTAAGCTGGCATCAAAGCGTGTAAACTTTTGTTTCGTGTGGTCAGTTATGGAACGTATATTGTTGGTAATGGCGGCTAATGAACCGGCACCTGGACTTTCCAACGTGAAAAGGAGCAGGAAAAGCGTTAAATTGACAGAGGAACAGTTACTTAGTTTACTAAACGACCGTGATTTTCTGTGTAGTGAGGTCGAGGCATCCGACGGAGATTGTCATTTAGAGGCCGCAAAAGAATTGCAGAGTGATGATAGCGTGGAAGCACAACTTTCGAATCTATTTCGTGACAGTTCCGAATCTGACGATACGAATCTTGCATGACGTTGTGTGGAAACCGACGACGAAAAAGAACCCGACCTGTCACACGGATATAATCCAGGTGCGTCCTGGCATAAACAATCACGTAATATGCTGTATCACCCATTTACGAAGGAAGAAGCTCTGCAAATTCGTCCTGCTGGCAATTCTCCTATGGATTTCTTCAGATTATTGGTAACAGACGAATTGTTGCAACTTGTAGGTGACGAAACTAACGACAACGCAGTCAACATATTGCTGAGCGAAGACACAAAAGAGGGATCTAGGATCTATAAATGGAAACCTCAAAGTGTAGCTGTCATAATTAAGTCTGTATAGATCATGTAAGGCGTACTCAGGAGCAGATATAAACTCAGATCACAATATAGTAGTGATGAAGAGTAGGCTGAAGTTCAAGACATTAGTCAGGAAGAATCAATACGCTAAGAAGTGGGATACGGAAGTACTAAGGAATGACGAGATACGTTTGAAGTTCTCTAACGCTATAGATACAGCAATAAGGAATTTCACAGTAGGCAGCACAGTTGAAGAGGAATGGACATATCTAAAAAGGGCCATCACTGAAGTTGGGAAGGAAAACATAGGTACAAAGAAGGTAGCTGTGAAGAAACCATGGGTAACAGAAGAAATACTTCAGTTGATTGATGAAAGGAGGAAGTACAAACATGTTCCGGGAAAATCAGGAATAGAGAAATACAAGTCGCTGAGGAATGAAATAAATAGGAAGTGCAGGGAAGATAAGGCGAAATGGCTGCAGGAAAAACGTGAAGACATCGAAAAAGATATGATTGTCTGAAGGACAGACTCAACATACAGGAAAGTCAAAACAACGTTTGGTGACATTAAAAGCAACGGTGGTAACATTAAGAGTGCAACGGGAATTCCACTGTTAAATGCAGAGGAGAGAGCAGATAGGTGGAAAGAATACATTGAAAGCCTCTATGAGAGTGAAGATTTGTCTGATGTGATAGAAGAAGAAACAGGAGTCGATTTAGAAGAGATAGGGGATCCAGTATTAGAATCGGAATTTAAAAGAGCTTTGGAGGACTTACGGTCAAATAAGGCAAAAGAGATTGAGAACATTCCATCAGAATTTCTAAAATCATTAGGGGAAGTGGCAACAAAACGACTATTCACGTTGGTGTGTAGAATATATGAGTCTGGCGACATACCAACTGACTTTCGGAAAAGCATCATCCACACAATTCCGAAGACGGCAAGAGCTGACAAGTGCGAGAATTATCGCACAATCAGCTCAACAGCTCATGCATCGAAGCTGCTTACCAGAATAATATACAGAAGAATGGAAAAGAAAATTGATAATGCGCTAGGTGACGATCAGTTTGGCTTTAGGAAAAGTAAAGGCACGAGAGAGGCAATTCTGACGTTACGGCTAATAATGGAAGCAAGGCTGAAGAAAAATCAAGACATGTTCATAGGATTTCTGGAAAAAGTGTTCGACAATGTAAAATGGTGCAAGCTGTTCGAGATTCTGAAAAATGTTGGGGTAAGCTATAGGGAGAGACGGGTCATATACAATATGTACAACAACCAAGAGGGAATAATAAGAGTGGACGATCAAAAACGAAGTGCTCATATTAAGAAGGGTGTAAGACAAGGCCCCTACTCTTCAATCTGTACATCGAGGAAGCAATGATGGAAATAAAAGAAAGGTTCAGGAGTGGAATTAAAATACAAGGTGAAAGGATATCAATGATAAGATTCGCTGATGTCATTGCTATCCTGAGTGAAAGTGAAGAAGAATTAAATGATCTGCTGAACGGAATGAACAGTCTAATGAGTACACAGTATGGTTTAAGAGTAAATCGGAGAAAGACGAAGGTAATGAGAAGTAGTAGAAATGAGAACAGCGAGAAACTTAACATCAGGATTGATGGTCACGAAGTCAGTGAAGTTAAGGAATTCTGCTACCTAGGCAGTAAAATAACCAATGACGGACGGAGCAAGAAGGACATCAAAAGTAGACTCGCTATGGCAAAAAAAGGCATTTCTGGCCAAGAGAAGTCTACTAATATCAAATACCGGCCTTAATTTGAGGAAGAAATTTTTGAGGATGTACGTCTGGAGTACAGCATTGTATGGTAGTGAAACATGGACTGTGGGAAAACCGGAACAGAAGAGAATCGAAGCATTTGAGATGTGGTGCTATAGACGAATGTTGAAAATTAGGTGGACTGATAAGGTAAGGAATGAGGAGGTTCTACGCAGAATCGGAGAGGAAAGGAATATGTGGAAAACACGGATAAGGAGAAGGGACAGGATGATAGGACGTCTGCTAAGACATGAGGGAATGACTTCCATGTTACTAGAGGGAGCTGTAGAGGGCAAAAACTGTAGAGGAAGACAGAGATTGGAATACGTCAAGCAAATAATTGAGGACGTAGGTTGCAAGTGCTACTCTGAGATGAAGAGGTTAGCACAGGAAAGGAATACGTGGCGGGCTGCATCAAACCAGTCAGTAGACTGATGACAAAAAAAAAGAACATGATCCTACAGATCTTACAAGGTCTTGACGTCAGCCTGTAACTCAGGTGTCCTAGCAGCGTCGGCTCCTGGCGATACCTGCTCTTTCAGAGTGTAGCCGGCCCGCACTCGCACGTTGCCGGGCCGCACTGGAGAGTTGCGCGTCTGCACCGGTGCCGCAGCGAAAGTGTTAATTAAGGTTCCTCAGTATCCCCCCCCCCCCCCCATATGAATCTCAGGCCGACACACGCCTGACTATGTATGTGCGGCTTCCGTCGCAGCAGGCATGCCCCGCTTCGCCTTTCTCGTGCCCCACATGCAAATGAAGCGCAGTACAGTACCAGCTCGGGACCCGCCCACGCCGCTCGCTTAATAAAGCTGCAGCGGCAACGGTTCTAATTGGGAACGGAGCGACAGCGCGCGAGCCGCCGATGTAGCCAATTAATTAGCGGCTGCTCATTAGGCGGCGGCGGTACCTCCTTCGCGGCCGATAGCAGCTCGCCGGCGACATTGTGCGCGGACGATTCGCAGCGGGGGGACCTCGCCAGTTGGCCGGCGCCACTAATTGAAAATCGCCGCTGCTGGCGCCAGTGCGCGCGCGGGCGGCGTGGGCGGTGCGTACAGATACTGCGCAGGCGGCGCCACCCCACGGCGCGCAGGACGGAACGGGTTCGGCGCGTTTCACGTACTGCCGCTCCGCGACACGGCTGGAGCTGGAAGCTTCCGGGACCAGCCGATCTGGGCCCGGCGCGGCCCCAGGGCGCTCCCGATGCTATCTCTCTCTCCCTCTACGCTCTGTCCGCGTCGCGTTTCAGCCGCCGCAGTGGCCGGAGAAACCAGTGCGATTTTCTCGTCTCGAGAGCTGCGCCGCACCGCGCCGGCACACTTAATCGGCTTTCAAACGCCGCTGCATTGTCACTTACATTTTTTTTTCTTGTTAGGGCTGTTATAAATGATACCTATTCGTCCCTGAATAACGGGTTTTCTTCCGTGCGCTTGGTCGCCCAATAAATAAAATACGAGCGGACGAGATATCAGACCACCTTTGTGATTGTAATGGAGAGTTCCTCGCAAACAGAAAACAGTACGTCATTCTTAACGGAGACAGAAACTTTCAGACGTAGATAGGCATTCTCGAAGGAAGTGTAATTGGAGCAACTCTTCACATTCATTGTGTCCCTGTACATAAATGGAACAGGACATAGATAATGCTCCACTGAAAAATTTGAGACAGGCAACCTGGGGTCAGAGAAGCCAGCTTAAGGAGATATGGAAGTAAACTTGCCTACCGTTTTGTCCAGCATTACTGCGTTCCAGCTTATTTACAATTAATATGCGCACAAGTTTAGACGTACTGCAAGGAACAAGGAGGACAAACATGATTACCAGGAAATCAAGTTGCAAGTTTTGTTTACTTTACTTGTCCATATGGTCCCGGCGGAGGTTCGTGTTCTCCCTCGGGCATGGGTGTGTGTGTTTGTCCTTAGGATAATTTAGGTTAAGTAGTGTGTAAGCTTAGGGACTGATGACCTTAGCAGTTAAGTCCCATAAGATGTTTGAACAACTTGTCCATAAGATGGGTCTATTGTATCGTATTTACACTGTCCCATGACAGAACGTGATATGAATCAACTACAGACCCATTCATTACTCAGAGCTATTCAGAGGCGTATTGTACAACACGATGGATCAGTACCGGTACAGTATTTCCTAGCCGGCCGCTGTGACCGAGCGGTTCTACGCGCTACAGTCTGGAACCGCGCGACCGATGCACTTGCAGGTTCGAATCCTGCCTCGGCCATGGACGTGTGCGATGTTCATGGGTTATTTAGGCTTAAGTAGTTCTAAGTCTAGGGGACTGATGACCTCAGATGTTAAGTCCCATAGTGCTTAGAACCATTCGAACAGTATTTTCTGTTCGCTGGTTCAAAAATGGTTCAAATGGCTCTGAGCACTGTGGGACTTCAGGCCATCAGTCCCCTAGAACTTAGAACTACTTAAACCTAACGACATCATACACATCCAAGCCCGAGGCTTGTTCCAGACTGTAGCGCCTAGAACCGCTCGGCCACGCTGACGGCCTGCTCGCTGGATTGCAAGGGGAGGTCCTATTCCGTGGGCTGCGAGGTCACCTGACGTGAGTCCCCTTGATTATTCCCTATGCGGCTATTTAAAGTCACTTGTGTATGAGATCCCAGTGGATACGGAGATGGAATTAGTTGCCAAAAATGTAGCTATCTGTGATGTGATTCGAGACACGCCAGAGATATTTGTCAGGCTGAGTCAGAATGGAGGTATGTAACGACATATACCTATAGCGGGCCACATAGTTCCCTTAAAGTTGAAACGTCCCCTTAGAAAAATTGTGCAAGACTGTGCTTAAACTGACACACAATATTTTTAGCGCAACGCAATCTGACTTTCAATAATCCCCACAAAAGAATGGGCCTGACTAACATTAACCTACACCTTTCACAAATCAATTACCTCACCAAAAATCTTCGTTACTCGAACTACTGCAATACAGCGAGCGCCACTACTGCCAGCTAAATAAAAGATTCAAACTACGGAAGGCACTAACTACTGATACGCATAGTTAGCGAATGAAAGATTTTAATACAGAACAAACAATGTATTTACCTTAAGAGTCATAATATATATATCAGTTCATGACATCCAGTCTTACAAATTTCAAAACTCCGCCATCTCTCTCCCTACATCCACCACTGCCGGCGGCTCACCTCCAACTGCGCAACGCGACGCGCTATTAGCATCCAGCTGCCGCTGCCCAACACTACAATGGTAGACAACAATGCAAACCAGCCACAGACTGCACACGGCACAGCCAGTGATTTTCAGAGCGCTACGTGGCGGCGGCGTTACCAATAAAATAAAACCTAAACAGCCTACTTACAAAGTAAGGACTGGTGGTCTGTGGGCTCCCGATGGTGTCCTTCATGCGACATCAGCATGAGTTCTCCATCATGCTCGTCGAGCAGTTGTAGCACGGTCGTGGTGCCCTCTAATACTAGCACACGTCTTATATAAGTCCAGATAAAGTATGTTGTCCCCACCAGCCCGCGTCGGTGGCGCGGTAGAAGTGTCAAGAAACAATTCCCCTGGACGAAGGTGTATCTGGACGCGGCCGTCGACCTGGTACAACAAGAAACGTTATTCATCCTACAAGGCGATCCGTTTTCGTTGATCCACGGTTCAATCTCAATTATTCTGCGCCGCTGTAATCGTAGATGACGATGTCGTTGGGTCAACTTGGGAACACGTAGGGGTCGAAAAAAATGTTCAAATGTGTGTGAAATCTTATGGGACTTAACTGCTAAGGTCATCAGTCCCTAAGCTTACACAATACTTAACCTAAATTATTCTAAGGACAAACGCACACACTCATGCCCGAGGGAGGACTCGAACCTCCGTCGGGATCAGCTGAACAGTCCATGACTGCAGCGCCTCTGACCGCTCGGCTAATCCCGCGCGGCGTAAGGGTCGTCTATTGAGGAGTTCCATGTCCAACAACATGCGGTGAACACTGCTTGGAAACCTTTGTGTCTGCACCAGCGCTGTGCTCTCTCGTTTGATACGCCACAGCTAGCCGCCTATCCTAATTTATAGAGCCGAAAAATTTCAGACTTCCACGTTCTATGACGAGACGGGCACGTTCACCACTTTTCCGCCTGTTCTTAATTTCATCGTCCTTCAACCACTTCCCGTAGATGCTCACAACAGTATTACGCCATCAGCTGATGAGTCGAAGGTTCCGAGATGCCCTTACTCACGCTACGGCCCGAAACAATCTGCACCCTGTCAAAGTCGCCTATGTCTGTGGATTTCTTCATTTCCGACCCGTATCGTCGCTAAAATGTCTCCCAATTCGTCCCTGGTCAGTTTGTATACTTTCCTTACAGCGTCATCTGGAGACATTCGGTCACGCCGTGGCCACTGGTCATAATGTTTTGTTTCATGAGTGTATGCCACAGCGCGAAATCCGGTGCCGGCACGCATCCTGCACCTACATTACCAATAAAAAAATGTTCAAATGTGTGTGAAATCTTATGGGACTTAACTGCTAAGGTCATCAGTCCCTAAGCTTACACACTTCTTTACCTAAATTACCCTAAGAACAAACACACGCACCCATGCCCGAGGGAGGACTCGATCCTCCGCCGAGACCAGCCGCACGGTCCACGACTGCAGCCCCCTAGACCGCTCGGTTAATACCGCGTGGCCATTACCAATATTATCTCCTGAATTTCAATTGAAATCTTTTTATTCCAAACTTCTGTCCAGCAGAACGCTGCTTCGAGAATGTGAAACGTTCGCACGATTAGTAAATAATGCTTCAGTCTATATAGCTTCATATTTGCAGCAGTACGCGCCTGTCCATAATAAAATGCTATACTCTGGCCTTTATCTGATCTGTGTACGTTTCAGCCTCTCTGCAGCACTGATTTCTTTTCGGTGGAACCTCGAGATGAATGCTCGACTGGGCTGCGTAAAATTTCTCTGCTCCCCCGTGTCGCCTTGTTTGGAGGTGGTTGTTCCGGGTGCAGGGCACGTTCGGTATACAAATAGCTGGTTGGCCGTTTCCAGTACGGCGCTCTCGTACTGTCCATTTAAACGAGAATATATTGGGCTCCTTGCTGCAGCAATCGCGGCCGTCATTTGCTTTGGACACGAAACTCGGCGGCTCCATTTTCAGAACTGGTTCGTCATTCCAGTTGGGACCAGTGTTTAGATAACGTGGTGGTCTCATCCATCAACAGGTACACGACCAATCGCATCAACTCTTACAAGACTGCTCACTGCAGATGGGCTTCTTTTTACTGACTGCGTAACAGTGCTCTCTCGAAGCGGTTATTGCATCGTGAGTCCTGTGGGAAACTACAGAACTGATAATAATCTATAAATGAAGGTAGTATCTGTTCCCGAAAGAACAGATACCACTGATGACCGTGCAGCTTCTCTAGAATGAAATGATAATTAAATCCGCACCCTATCTGGCAACAGGCGTTGATATACATCATTGGAAACATGTTGAAAATGTGTGCCTCGACCGGGACTCGAACCCGGGATTTCCTGCTTACACGGCAGACGCTCTATCCATGTGAGCCACCAAGGGCACAGAGGATAGTACGACTGCAGGGACTTATCCCTTGCACGCTCCCCGTGAGACCCACATTCCCAACTTGTCCACACCGCTACATTGGCAGTGCGCCTAATAGATGTTTGCCCATCACACTCGTTACTCGTGGCAGATTAATCTACCAACTCCCGTACGAGTTGGGGCATAGCGTGTGCGTTTGCACAACAAGGTCAATGGTCGGGTAACCATATTTTAACTATATACGAAGGTAGTATCTGTTCCCGAAAGAACAGATACCATTGATGTGGGTCTCACGGGGAGCGTGCAAGCGATAAGTCCCTGCAGACGCACTATCCTCTGTGCCCTCGGTATCTCATATGGATAGAGCGTCTGCCATGTAAGCAGGAGATCTTGGGTTCGAGTCCCGGTCGGGGCACACATTTTCAACATGTTCCCAATGATGTATGTCAACACCTGTTAGCAGCTAGGCTGTAGATTTAATTATCATTTCATTCTAGAAAAGCTGCACGGTCATCAGTGGTATCTATTCTTTCGGGAACAGATACTACCTTCATATATAGTTAAAATATGGCTACCCGGCCATTGACCACCTTGTGCAAACGCACAGGCTATGCGCCAACTCGTACGGGACTTGGCAGATTAATCTGCCACGAATAAACATCTATTAGGCGCACTATGAATGTAGTGGTGTGGGCATGTTGGGAATGTGGGTCTAAAGGGAGGCGTGCAAGGGATACGTACCCCCACGCAAACCATCCTCTGTGTCCTCTTTGGCTCAGATGGATAACGCGGCTGTCATGTAAGCAGGAGATCCCGGCTTCGAGTCCCGGTCTGGGTACACATTTTCAACATGTCCCCAATGATGATAGCAATCTCTTTCTTCTAGAATGAAAAAATACTCAGAAACTGAGATGAGATTTCGAAGGGATAATCCTGCTGGGATGTTATTTGTAAATGTGCGACTCGCAATAGAGTTTCGTACTTAGTGCACGGCAATCAATTTAATAAAAAAAATCCAGTATCAATGCAAAGATGTACGAAAATAGGGAGCTTTTGTGAATTTACAAATAATGACAATAAAAAATAATTTTGCCTCAACAGAATAATATTGTACCTAGATTTCTTCGACTCTGGCAAAGCTTGGTACGAAGTTGTCACTACAATAGAGTTCCACCTATAATGATAAAGAAGCGGGTCTCCTTTGGGCAGACTAAGTACAGTGGGAAGATATAGATATTGTTTTGGTATGTTGGTTTTCATGTTGAATTAATGCAGGCAGTTAAGATTTTGTATTTGCTTTAAATTATCGAGATATCGCAGACTACGTAGCACTTCGAGAAATGAGATTATTATTTGTGAGGAATTGGTTCCAAATATTCGTCCAATCATTTTGGCAATTTCGCTGTTCACTTAGGGTATACACTGAAATCTCTACAGTCAAAAATCTGTGCCGATTACCTCCCCAATTCTTTTCCATTTGTGAGGGGATGGATTTCGACAGAACGCTTAACTCATTCTATTCCTACTCTATAACATGAACAGAATGTCAAATTATTTATAACTGCGCCTTACCACCTCTACGACCTACTGTCGACAGAATAAACAGGAAGGTGGTCAAACCAGTGATTTTTCATTGAGATGGTGCTGCCTGTAATCTTCATGTCAGGTGCACTAACATCTCAAGTGACATATTTTCACACACAAATGTACTTGTTTGGTACTGACTTTGAAAATTAACTGGCATTAGGGTACTTAGGCATTTTTTCTTGTTGGAAGCCTTTTCTGTACGTAGATTCTGGTATGTTCTTCCAGTCGTCATTTAAGTTCATAAAGATATCTTTACTCTCCACCACACACCGGTGAAAGGCTTGCGGAGTACATGAGCATATGTAGGTACAAACTATAACAATAAGCCTCCGACACTTTAATGTAAAGCATTTTTTGGTAACAACTTTGTGTACCTACATTGCGAGATAAAAATGAACGTCAGTTTAAAGGACAACGCGGCTGATCCTTATTCACTTTACTGAGTTACTTCTGAAGCTGGTCTAAACCTATTAATGCTCTGCTGGTATTCTGTGAGCATTGTATGTCTGTATGTAATGTATATTTGTTTCAGTTCTTCGTTTCATACAAATAATTACGTAAACATGAATTTAAGAAGTCACGACAGTACAGAGGAAAACTAAAGAAGAGCGAAAGATTATCGTATCCTGGGAAACAAATTTGCATTTTTCCCGCGTTTGTATTTTGAATCGAAGTATCTATTACTGTAGAAGTAGAAGATCTTCTTTGATTAGAACATTACAATTCGATATTTGAAGGAACTGGAACGTTTTCTTCCTAACTGGGCACTGAAATTATCTAATCTTCAAATGCGATTTTTATATCTATATACACACATTGCATTTGAAGATTATAAATTTTCCGTGCGCTGTTAAGAACAAAACGTACCAATTCATTTAAATATTGAAGTGTAAATTTTTAAACAAAGAAGATCTTTCTTAATTACTGATCGCATGAAAATGTAGTAGAAAAATTCAAAACATCAAGCAGGAAACGATAACTAGTTTCGGGCCGGTATCGACTTTCATATCATTGTAACATAGTCAGAAATGATATTTCCGAAGAAGCAAAAACCATGTCAGAACTGTGCAAACGAGCAGTAACAGTGCATACAGATAAGTATTCCAATATGCTGCAAGTTCCTACGTACATATTTTTTCATTGGAAATAAGGCCTTTCGTATGTCTGAATGGTACTATAATTTATTTTCATATAATTAGTGATTAAATATGAAAAAGTGTTATTTTTATATAAAAATGATTCAGTATTTATTTTTTAACGTTTTCATTTGATAATAAATACGGAATTTGTATACAAATGAAAGAAAGGTAGCCATTAGTGAGAATCGAACGAGTGATATCGTGATTAGAAGACTTGTACCCTACGGGCTGAGCAGACGCTGACTATTTAGATAGTTAGGGATGCTCGTAAGACTTCTGACCTTCAAAAATGACTCTTTCGAGATTTTTTTTAGAATTTCATCGGACTGTTTTATAAAACGGAAGAAGTAAGATCACCTCGCAAGGTCAATTCGTCTTAATTCGTTTGCCTGATTTGCTAACCGCCAAAGCCGTTAGGTAACTGTGCACGTCTATTAATATCGCCGTGGAATGCAGCTTTGCTCCTTGCAAGGCAGTGAGTGAAGTCTGCCGCGGAGATACGCGGAACGCAATAGCCGGTATCCGCGTCTGAAGATGATCCGCGCAGAGCGCCGTAAATCACCGGTGAGGGGTCAAGCGCCGCATCATTAGCGCTGACCCGCGGACCCCGACTTGAGCGCCGCCCTCTGGACACCTGCTGAGGCGTCGGGTCGGCGGACTCCGTATCGCGTCCGTCAGTCGCTTTCTCTTTGCCTCCATCCAAACGCGTACTTCATTCTTCTCGCCAGCGCGATTTGTGAGATCACTTGCGTAGGTAATGTTGCGTTTCCCAGACTTGAACTGGCGTATCGTGACTTGCTTAGAAATCTCACCGAGAACGAAAGTCGATACCATCGTGATGCTCATTTTGTTTGACAGCTCCTCAGATGATACGGCCACTTTGGCAGATTAGGTACTAGCTTCACGACCTGTTGGTGCCAATAGCTATATTTTAGATAAAGAATGAACTGAATTTTTAACGCAGTCTGCTTTCAGGTCAGTATATACTGCCCAGCTAAGTCCCAGTGTTTAGGGTCAGTTCCTGAAGTGTTGTTCTGAAAGGTCTGCCAAATATCCATCGATGGTTATCATCCTACATTGGCTCAAAAGTTTTCTAGGTGCAAATTTCCATCGAAGGTCGAGCCGGGACAAGTCAGAATAGGTTGGATCTTCCACTGATGCATACACCTAATTCCCCAGTTCTTATTATGAGAAAACACCATTGTGAGCAGCTTCATTTTGCCAATGATCTTTTTTCTTTTATGTTTCCATTGCCCCCGAATTTACTTCTATTGGAGTGCCACAGCGTTCTAGAGACGGCTAAAAATTGCCGTAATTCAAGCAAAAGGATGTCCAAATTCAGTCCCCAGATCGGTTTCCTTTATTTCCATATGACCGGTTTCGGGACCATCTTCAGATCTATTATAAAAAAGTTATTTTGAAGTTACGATTGGTGCAAATTACAAATAGTTTAAAATTTAACTTTAGAAAGCATCAAGATTCTTAAAAAATCTAGTCATACGCCCTAATACAAGTTTGTGCAACATACCAATTATTACAGTTACAGAGTCGAATGTGTGAACCCAGAGTCACTGAAATAACTAGCCGTACGCTAGCCTGCTCCTACTTCATATTTAAAAAAAAAACATTAAGAAAACTTGTTGGTGCAACACCTACACGGCTGAGCCCTCCTTTTTTAGAGGTAATTGTATCAGGAAGAATACGTCTAGTTTTGATAGAAATTAAGTAAATGGACTACCGGTTACCAAAAATTCCTAAGGCTTCCAAAAAGGCGATAGTATCTTTTGACGTATTCCACAATAATGCTGACGCTTCTTTTACCGGTCTAATGTCTTTCACAGGTTGTTTCTGCAGGTGTAAAAGTCCGTACATATATCTTCACAACTTAAATAGACTTTTTTTTCGTTTTTGAGAACCAGCGGCATTTCGATCGACAGAGGACTCTACATCTAGTCCGCACTGGTACTATTTTAAATGCTTCCTTACGAGTCACAAGACTCTTAATAGTATTTATGAATTCTGCTCTTAGGTTCCATTGCTTTAATTCCGGCACTTGTTCCAGTCTGCCATTAAGCATCAGCCAGCATTGGTCGGTGCAATACTTACTACAACATTTTCTTTCTGTATTCTCTGATACTGTCTGTGAAGTTCTGACGTATTCGTGGGCAGCTATGGTCTCTGTTTAGTTCTCACCACAGTTATTCGAGCTGTCATTAAAACTGTGGGCCGGGTTAGAGCTCGAACCTGGGAACTTTGCCTTTCGCAGGCAAGTTGTCTACCAGCTGAGCTACCCAAACATGATACACGACCCGGCCTGTCGGCTTTACTTCCGCCAGTGCCTCGTCTCCTACCTGCCAGGATTCAAAGTGAAGCTCTGAGCGAGGGTTGTGAGACGTGCTTGGGTACCTCAGTCGGCAAAGCACTTGTCTGCGAAAGGCAAGGGTCGCGGCTTCGAGTCTGCCAGGAAGTTTCATAGCAGCGCACACTCCACTACACAGTGAAAGTTCATTCTGGAAAAAACTAACCTTTTTTTTCTTTCTGATTAGTGTGACAATGATCCTCTCTCTTGCTGAACGTTATCAGCTACTTAAAACGTGGAGCATATTTCGTGTGAATGGATCACCATCAACAGTTTCACATTGGATTACTTCAAAAGATACTGGATTGAATTTCAGGATTTGACTGGCACACAATCTACTGCTCGCGGTTAGGTCTCCTTCCCTTGCTTACCAAATTTATTAACATTTATGAGTATCTCTGGACCAAGTCTCGTTAGGATCATTGCACCTTGCGTTTGGGACGAGGCGACACAAGATCTTAGAAAAACTCAGTTGTGACCCCGTAGGCGTTTAACGAGCCAAAGCAGCAGTAACGGGGCCTTTTGTGGGCGATGTCCCGGCGCGACTCGCTGGCATACGGACGGCAGTGCTCCAGTTGCCACCCACGCTGGTACAGAGACACAGCAGGTGCAGCTACGGTGTCCCTGCCAGCAGGTCTGCGGCCTATTGCATGCCCTGGAGCTGTCGCAACGTCGCCAGCCAACTTTCCCCCGCGTTACCGTTTCGATCACGATTTGCTCTCCCGTCTGCTTGCTAATTCCATTCACGGAGGATAGGTCGGCGCCCGGAATAGATGGCCGTCGTGACAGGCCTTGCGCTTCCCCAAGTTCTCGGAGCCGGTGCTCGAAATCCCGGCAGGTAATTCCCTGGCGCCACTGTCGCTTTCAGTACCTGACCACGACAGCCCGTCTACTGCAAACTGGCTGGCGCGCGTCTGTCGTTCCCAGCGAACGGGCGGGAGGCTACACCGTCGTCTGCATCACTTCCTTTGTTCTTTCACCCACCTTACGTGTCGTGGAATTCGTTCTGTTTCTTGCAAAGCAGACTTTGTGTTTATCATTTAACTTCCTCCATATCGACTTCACCACTCCCGAGACAGTAAGCAGCCTTGCGATCTGTAGTTAATGGAGAACTTGAATGTCAGAGAAATCAAGTTTGTGGAGATACCGTCTGACTCTAAGTTATGTGTATTCGGGTAGTTGCTACCGGTGTTTGACGTTATTGTTTCGATCATTAATGCTAAGAATACCGGGTGATCAAAAAGTCAGTATAAATTTGAAAACTGAATAACTCACGGAATAATGTAGATAGAGAGGTAAAAATTGACACACGTGCTAGGAATGACACGGGGTTTTATTAGAACCACAAAAATACAAAAGTTCAAAAAATGTCCGACAGTTGGCGCTTCATCTGATCAGATTAGCAATAATTAGCATAACAAAGTAAGACAAAGCAAAGATGATGTTCTTTACAAGAAATGCTCAATATATCCACCATCATTCCTCAACAATAGCTGTAGTCGAGGAATAATGTTGTGAACAGCACTGTAAAGCATGTCCGGAGCTATGGAGGGGCATTGGCGTCGGTTGTTGTCTTTCAGCATCCCTAGAGATGTCAGTCGATCACGATATACTTGCGATTTCAGGTAACCCTAAAGCCAATAATCGCATGGACTGAAGTCTGGGGACCTGGGAGGCCAAGCATCACGAACGTGGCGGCTGAGCACACGATCATCACCAAACGACGTGCGCAAGAGATCTTTCACGTGTCTAGCAGTATGGGGTGGAGCGCCATCCTGCATAAACATCGTACGTTCCAGCAGGTGTTTATCAGCCAGGCTGGGGATGATGCGATTCTGTAACATATCGGCGTACATCTCACCCGTCACTGTAGCAGTCCCTGACGTTTTGCTGTCCAGCGCCATCTGTCGGACATTTTGTGAACTCCTTTTTTTCCTAATAAACCCCATGTCATTCCGAGCACGTGTGTCAATTTTTACCTCTCTATCTACATTATTCCGTGGTTTATTAAGTTTTCAAATTTATACTGACTTTTTGATCACCCTGTAGTTGTTTTCGCGTCGCTTGTCATATGTCAACATTTCAGACCACCGATGTTAATCAATGTCGGCCAGTAATTGGATGAGTAACCGCCATGGGTACTTCACGTACTGTTGGATGGCTTTACTGTCAAAGGGGAGAATGATGGCGTCAAGTTCCTGATCACCACACTTCGCACCAATCTCCTGGTGGAATAAATTCCAAAAGCTACACCCAGTGTCTCGTCGAGTAAATTGAGGTCATAAGGCATGAGTGACTGGGAGACTCTGAGGAGATGGTTCATCCACCTGAATTGGAAAGATGTGTTCTATACTTCGCACCCGTAGACACCTTTCCTTCGCGAAGAGTTAGCACGCTGCGTGTTAGTGTATATGCAACTGGCTGTGGTGTGTGCGTTTCCTGTTGGTGTTGGAGATGAGGAAAGGGTATCCCGGCAAATAGCCTGTTCCTCTCGAAGAGCATCATGGAGGCAGCCGAGCTTTAACATCCCCATCCGACTGCAAGATCACCATGAGGACCACTCAGTTCCGAAGATCTACGTCATTTAAATATAAAATTCATCAATCTATACTTAACACACATTTTTACGAGAAATGCACGTCTTATCATTTCTGATTATATATCACACGCAAAAATCTCGTTTTCATTGCAAGTATGAATTCTTAGTTACCGATCTGTAGCAAAAAGATCGCTAATCAAGATTTTTAAAACAAACAAAGGTTGCAAGCTATTTTTTTCGTCTGTGTGTGATTTACGCTTCATAGTAATGCTGTTACAACATGCACCTAAAACCTAAACTCCGCCCGAAGTCGTCATGAAGGCCCAACGGGACTGACCGGCAGCCATGTCACCCTCTGGCCACAGGCGTCACTGGATGGGGTCTGCACAGCGCTCTCCCGGTCGTATGTCAGGTTACGAGACCGGAGCCGCTACTTCTCAACCAAGTGGCTCCTGAGTTTGCCTCACAAGGGCTGAGTGCATCCCGCTTGGCAGCAGCTCTCGGCAGACCGGATGGTCACCCACCCAACTGCTAGCCAAGGCCGAAATCGCTTAACTTCGGTTATGTGAAGTGAACCGGCGCTACCACTGCGGCAAGGCCGTTGGCTTCTTTAAAAATATGAATCAGTTTGGAATCGAGACCCGGGGCGCCCAAATGGCAAGCGGGCACTCTACAGCAAAGCCAAGGTGGTTGGTGAATAATCGACCTGACTTTAGTGTATTAAAATGGTCGGAAAACTTCAGAGTTGATTTTCTCCAGAAGTTTTGAGAGTCGCATCGACCGGCTTTAGTTGTTCGATATTTGAGATCTAGTCTTCACGTACAATAAATATAAGTGTGTCTTCTATTCGCTGAGCCCTACCGCCAAGTCCGGAGAGACCGTCAAGGCAAAGAGTAAAGCGAGTCAGTGACAGGTGTTTTGCATCCGAAACGTCAGATTTCGGCAGGGGGCGGTTGTGCATCGGGCGATTTCTCATTAGGGATACCCCCGGGAAAGTGAAACGTAGGACCCAGTAGCTGGCTGAGAAGGCTCGGCGCGCTGGGTGCCGTGCGCTCGTTAGGTGACCCGGCGGCGCGCCCCCATCAGATAACCGCCGAGCTCTCCCCTTCCTTCCGCCAATCACCTTTCCTCGCCGCCGGATAATTAGGCGTCTTTAATGCCCCGATTAGCAGAGACAAGCTGCTCTTTTGTCCGGCTTATCTGTCTGCGGAGAAAGTTTATTCTAGCGAGAGGCGCAGCGTATCGCGACGTCGGCGCTGCGCCGACGTCTTTACGTGATGGAGGAATCGGCACGGAATAGGGGGAGGGAGCAGAGAGAGAGAGAAGAGGGGGTTTGGAGGGGGAGCGGCGATGGCGGAAGAAAGCATACGTGTGGCACGATCGCGTAGCCGGCGCAGCGCCGGGCACCCGCCGTGCGCCTGTTTTGGCAGGTCGCATCGTGAGCGCTCCGCCGCGGCTGTGCTAATTGGCTGCTGGCTGACCCGGCGGGTCGGTGGCGCTCGCCGCCCACTACCGGCCGCGGAGGCAGGGCGGCAGGGCGGCGCCGGGTCGTGAGAAGCTGCGCCCGCCTGGGGCCCGGGGGGCGCACATCTCGCATGCACCGCGCCGGCCTCCCGGCCTGCCATTCATTTGCTGTCGTGACGGGGGAAGCTCGACCTCTGACCTACACAGTTACCGCAGCACTTTGTCAGGGTTCGCTTTCACCGTAGAGGCTAAAATAAAACTTAGTCATACTACAATGTAGTGTTTCTCAGCCTGTTTAGTTTAAACCACGCGTACTAGAATACGCTGTAGGGGTCACGCGCGGGCCGTCTGTGACGTCACCGTGAACCCACTCGCCACGCCGCACTGCACTGGAGCTTATAGGCGCACGGTGCACGCAGATTCAACTCACACACAGCTACGAACGAAGCCGATTTTTCCACGTTTTGGTTAATTATTATTGATATTAGTATTATTATTAAGCTTTATGATTAACTGTTTTTGTCTACTGTCGGTGAAATGGTAGCATTCAAGCCTCCGAAAGACATCAACCTCTTTCACCATCTCGGAGGCTCTCACAGGCTTAGACCACACACCAGTAAGTACGAGGGTGAGTCAAATGAAAACCTTAAATATTTTGTAAAATACTATTTATTGCGCAGAAGTGGTACAAAGCTGAATCACTTTTGAACATAATCTCTCCCTCGCTCAATTAAAGTCCTCCAGCGCTTACAAGGTGCATTAATTATTTTAGAAAAAAAAATCTTTTGGTAGTCCATGCAACCACTCATGCACCGCGCGGCGTACCTCTTCATCAGAACGGAACTTCTTTCCTCCCATTGAGTCTTTGAGTGGTCCAAACATATGGAAATCACTTGGGACAAGGTCTTGTGAGTATGGTGAATGAGGAAGACACTCAAAATGCAGGTTTTTGATTCTTGCAACTGTTGTACGGGCAGCGTGGGGCCTTGCGTTGTCATGTTGCAAAAGGACACCTGCTGACAACAGTCCACGTCGCTTTGATTTGATTGTAGGCCGCAGATGATTTTTTAGGACATTTGTGTATGATGCACTGGCATATAATGCTCCAAAATGACGCCTTTTTTGTCCCAAAAGAGAGTCAGCAAACCTTCCCTGCTGATGGTTCTGTTCGAAACTTCTTTGGTTTTGGTGATAAGAATGGCGCCATTCCTTGCTCGCTCTATTCGTTTCCGGTTGGTGGAAGTGAACCCAGGTTTCGTCCCCAATAAAGATCCTTTGCAAGATAGCCATCTTACAGACACTGTAAAACAGGAGCACATCATGCACAATGTAGTGTGCTGACCCATGACTAATCTGTAAACATGCTGCAATGTCATTCAGTGTCGCTCAGCGGTTTTCCTTCACTATGGCTTCAACTGCTGCAATGTTCTGTGGAGTCACAACTCGTTGTGCCTGACCTGGACGAGGAGCATCTTCCAATAAAGTCACACCATTTGCAAACTTCCTACTCCATTCGTAGACTTTCTGCTGTGACAAACGTCCATCATCGTACTGAACCTTCATTCGTCGATGAATTTCAATAAGTTTCACACCTGCACTATGCAAAAACCGAATAACAGAACGGTGTTCTTTCCTGCTGCACGTCGTAAGTGGGGCAGCCATTTTTATACTGATAATGCAACGGTATGTGTGAATATGCACTATACTGCCACCTACAGGACATTCTGCAATACTGATAATGCAACGGTATGTGTGAAACTGCACTATACTGCCACCTACAGGCCATTCTGCACACTGTTTGTAGCACGCTTACCAAGTAACTGGATAACGGCGCGAAATTTCGATTTGTCACTAGAAGTTTAAGGTTATCATTTGTTTCACCCTCGTACACTGTCCTTTCATAAACGCTTGTTGTTGACAGTCAGAAAAGTAGTCGTGAAACACTTTTTGAACATGTGAAACTTCAGTAACTCAGCACTAAATCGAGATAATCCAGTAAATCAGCATTCCTTTGCCTAAGGTCTTTTATTTCTGTTCCAAAATAGTTAAATAGCTCTGAGCACTATGCGACTTAACTTCTGAGGTCATCAGTCGCCGAACTTAGAACTAATTAAACCTAACTAACCTAAGGACATCACATCCATGCCCGAGGCAGGATTCGAACCTGCGACCGTAGTGGTCGCTCGGCTCCAGACTATAGCTCCTAGAACCGCACGGCCACTCCGGCCGGCTTTATTTCTGTTCCCATAATTTCTAATTGTTGACGTAATCACGTAGTGTCGCACTCACAGCAGTGTTCGCTTCCGCGGTTAACGTTTCGTCTAGTAGTAATGTTTTCGTTAGTTGGTAATATACTGTATTTAACTCTAAAATATCTACTACATCGTTACGGTAGCTTCGTTTCTGTACCCAAATATTTCTTTCATTATCAGGCTCATTACTAAGCCCTAAATGGGCAACAGAGGGTGGTAGATTTAGAGATGGAACAGCATCAGTTTTCATCTTGCGTTTAGAAGCTATATTCAGCTGCTAGCTCACTTTTCAAGCTCCTTTCATAATCCGAAACAGTAAAATGTACTGAGCAGACACGAGCGTTTTCAGCTGAAAACGTATCTCCACGTTCACAATCGTTTATTCAATTTAGTTTCGTCTCATTGTTTTTGGTAAATATGGGAAACTAAATTCCTAACTCAGTTACATGTCTGCTGTGGTTAGTACAACTGGCGACCGCGCAGCAAACCATTATTTTTTACTTAAAAACTTACGCTCAAGAAATCCCTCAGAACACTGTTTCGAAATTAAATAAAAGAAAAAGTGTAGTCTAAAGATTTCAAATCATCACCATTTCATAACCCGTGAACATACACTTCAAACTATATTTAGAAAACAGTATAAAGTGCATGTTTCCTTGATCATTTGTATCTTACTTTTTTCTATGTGCCAAATGAAACAGAGCTGAATTTGCCACTGTTGAAAGAGTTTTAATTAAGAAGAAAGCTTTAAAATCAATTTACTTTCATCATTATGCACAATATAGCCGTTTTCTTCATTCAGCTATTATAAAATCTACATATGTTTTTCCTTTTAAGCACTTGGTATCTCTTGTGAATGTATTCACGGAAAGAAATAACGAAGTCATTCTGCAATTTTGCAGCATCTCAGTAAAACATAACTAACAATAAAATAAAGAAACTGCATTACTGATTTTACTAAGCTTTGAAGCTCCTCTTGATGTTTTTCCGTGTTTGCGATTGAAAAATGGACTCAGTATGGAGTGAGAAGTGTCTGCTCAGATCACGTTTCGTCACATTTTGTGAAAGTAAATGTGAGGTGATCTAGTGACTTAAAATTGTGGGAACAATGCACTGAGTAGCAGTTGATTGAGACAAATGGTTCAAATGGCTCTGAGCACTATGGGACTTAACATCTGAGGTTATCAGTCCCGTAGAACTTAGAACTACTTAAACCTAACTAACCTTAGGACATCACACACATGCATGACAGAGGCAGGACTCGAACCTGCGACCGAAGCGGTCGCGAGGTTCCAGACTGTAGCGCCTAGACCCGCTCGGCCACACCGGCCAGCTTGATTGAGACATCAACCACAGACGCGCAACAGGACGAAAAATTTTGCAGATGACATGCTCTCAGAAAACGACCAAAAAAGGACCTAAAACCGATGTATAACGATGCAGTTCATTTAGCGATATGATTTTAAGAAATAAAAATTTGACCCACAGAAGATGACACATGGGTATCGATACATGTCTGGTAAATATAAAAATAAATAAATTGTGTTTGCATAAGTTCGATTTTCGAAACAACCCGAACTACATTAACGTAAGAGGAGAGAAAGCAGGGAGAGTTGGTTGTAGCTTTCGATGTTAAGAGACAACGCTGGCGTCCGCTATCACTGAGCACGTGCGATCTTCAGCGTCCTCAGGATTTCATAACTCTACATTCGGGGCAATCAGTTGATTACTGACGTCCCTGACTTTCTAGATGTGGTACGCGGCTAATTTGTACGCCATTGTGTGATGCGCGACCACCACGAGTAGTCGACTTTGAAGAGAAAGTCGATAGTTTAAAACGTCTGCATTTAAACGTGTATTGCGCATGTACTCTACCTTGTCGGACAGTACACCGTAACAGCGTTGCTGAGTTTCTGAGCTATTCCATCCCATGCTGAGCGAGGAAATATAATTGTCTATATGCTCCTTTAATCCCCCAATTTCTCTTATCTTACTCCCACGATTCCTACGTGAATTATACGAGGGTGGCTGCATTAAGTCCATAGTGTTCTTCGAGTGAGTGAGTGATTCTATGGGATTAGGAGTTGGGTTGTTGCGGGGGAGAAGAACAGACAGCGAGGTCATCGGTCTCATCGGATTAGGGAAGGACGGGGAAGGAAGCCGGCCGTGCCCTTTCAAAGGAACCAGTCCGGCATTTGCCTGGAGTGATTTAGGGAAATCACGGAAAACCCAAATCAGGATGGCCGGACGCAGTATTGAACCGTCGTCCTCTCGAATGCGACTGTTATTCGAACGTAAACGCTCTGAATGTAACCAAGAAGATTTCCCAAGGACTAAGTAATCTTACTTCCAGAGGTTTCTATTTAAGTCCCCCCGAGCATTTTTTTCCACTGTTGTACAGGTCACACGGACCACTTACGTAAATAGAAGCGCGTCTGCGAATTAGTTTGATGTCTTTAACCTTTCGTGGCCCTTAAACAGCGTCTCGCAGTAATACTTCAAGGAAACAGAATGGCTAGAATTCTCGTGATAGTGTCGGCACGGAGTTCATTAGAAACGGAGACGGCTTAGCCGCTGTAGCTGTCAAAGTACTCGGCGATTTAAATCCGTTTACAACAGCCCGGCCTGGCACCTCCCCCGCAGGGAAACTTTCCCGGGCGCACGCGAGCGGGCAGGCAAGCGGGCGGGCAGATTTCACGGGCTCTTAGCAGGTACTGCCGCCGCCTTAACCGCAGAGTCACGCCGCCCAGAGGTCGCGGCCCTTTCTCCTCCCTACGGCCCCCTTCCACGACCGCGCCTTTATCAATCATCTGCCGTGCAGCAGCGCCTGTCGCCGACTTATTTGTTTACGGAAGTAGTTTGATCGCCAGCGACGTGCGAGGCGGTGTAGCCTCACGCGCCCGGCCGCAGGAACAATGACGGGTGTGCAGACTCACTGCGCCGGGCCAGAGGCCAAAGTCGCGTATCCAGACGCCCGCTATACACTGTATGGCCCTTTGTGTCCGGTGGTTGTGAGGGCGGGGTGCCACTCGCCACTGTGGCCTGGATGCCGTGCCGGGGAATGTTATGTACAACAAGAAGGAAGCTCAACGAGCACTCCACTACAGACGCCGGCCGCTGTGGACGAGCAGTTCTCGGCGCTTCAGTCCGGAACCACGCTGCTGCTACGGTCGCAGGTTCGAACACTTTGTTCGGTTAAAGTAGTCCTAAGTCTAGGGACTGATGACGTCAGATGCTAAAGTCCCATAGTGCTTAGAGCCATTACAGGCGTAGCAAAAATTGGAGCTGAGGAAAAGACGTTTAGAGAAATCGGCTGCATCCTTTTCAAGGGAACCATTCAGGCATTTGCGTTAGCCATTTAAATAAACCGTTTATAACACAGATCTGGCTGAAATAAATGTTTGGAGCCCCGTCATAAGTTGCATTAAGAAGGATGTTTTCTATTTCGTGATGGCGACCAGCTTCGGACACCCATGCGCATTTTCAAACATCCAGACCAGATGAGAGGAAACGCAGATGTCAACAAACTGTAAGTAATTACTTATTTACGTAAAAAACGCGACGTCAACTGTTTAATAATTTTAAAATGATACATATCAAAACAAAACTGCATCGTTCTAGATCCTACTGAAGATTCCTTAGAGTTAAAATAAAAAGGCGCTTTTTTTTTTTTTTTTTAATCTGTGCTTGCTGCGAAAGATGGTCACGCAAACAATAATTCTTCTTGAAACCATTCATATGTTGATAATACAGACTAAACCCTGTGTACAACAACTACCCCTGCAGTTAAGTCCAAGCGGCACAATGGCTGACTCAACAACAGTAAAGAGTCCACGTAGTACAGAGATTGGACAACTTTTCTATGTGTGTCTTATCTGTTCTGTGAACTGTTGTTGAGTCAGCCGTAGTGTCGCTTTAATCGTCACTGCAGAGGCAATTCTTGTATATAGCCTTTCACCTGTATTGTCACACTAAACGTACACTATATGATCAAAAGTATCCGGACACACACAAAAAACAGAGATTTTCATATTAGGTGCATTGGGCTACCACCTACTGAGAGGTACTCCATATCAGCGACCTCAGTAGTCATTCGACATCTTGAGAGAGCAGAATGGGGTGCTCTGCGGAACTCACGGACTTCGAACGTGGTCAGGTGATTCGGTGTCACTTGTGTCATGCATCTGTAGCTGGCTGATATAATGCAGGGCAGAAGTGCCGCGACACGAAGTGGCATGGACTCGACTGAAGTCTCAAGTAGTGCCGGAGGGAACTGACACCTTGTGACACCTTGAATCGTGCAGGGCTATCCATAAACCCTTAAGTGTACGACGGGGTAGAGATCTCTTCTGAACAGCGCATTTGAAGTCATCCAACATATGCTCAATAATGTTCATATCTGAGGAATTTAGTGGCCAGCGGTTGTTGTTCCTGAAGCCACTTTGTACCAATTCTCGACGTGTGGGGTGTCGCATTGTGTTGCTGGAATTGCCCAAGTCCGTCGGAATGCACAATGGACACGAATGAATGGAGGTAATCAGACATGTACGTGCCACCTGTCAGAGTCGTATCTAGACGTATCAGGGTTGCATATCTCCAACTGCACGTGCCCCACACCATTACAGAGCCTCCACCAGCTTCAACAGTCCACTGCCGACATGCAGGGTCCATGGATTCATGAGGTTATCTCCATACTCGCATACGTCCATTCGCTCGATACAATTCGGAACGAGACTCGTCCGACCAGGCAACATGTTTCCAGTCATGAAGAGTCCAATGTCGGTGCTGACGGGTCCAAGTGGGGTATAAATCTTTGTGTCGTGTAGTCAGCAAGGGTATACGAATAGTTCGCACGCTGACCTTGTTGACGGGCCAGCACTGAAATCTGCAGCAGTTTTGCGGAAGGGTTGTACTTCTTTAACGTTGAACGATTATCTTCAGTCGTCGTTGGTCACGTTCTTACAGGATCTTTTCCCGGCCGCAGCGATGTCGGAGATTTGATGTTTTACCGGATTCCTGATATACCGGTACACTCGTGAAATGGTTTCACTTCTTCGCTATCTCGGAGATGCTGTCCCGTCGCTCGTGCGCCGACCATAATACCACGTTCAAACTCACTAAAATTTTGATAACCTGCCATTGTAGTAGCAGTAACCGATCTAGCAACTGCGCCAGACACATGTTGTCCTATATAGGCGTTGCCGAGCGCAGCGCTGTGTTTTGCCTGTTTACAAATCTCCGCATCCCTGTGCCATTTTCTTTGGCTCTACAGTGTACAGCAGGAATTATGTAACGTAGTAAATACCTTATCTTTTCTAATTAATATCATAAACAGAAGCATCCCCAGAAAGAATGGCTTATTGAGGACTTCCCTTTAAGATAATCGTATCTGAAACACAGAGCACGTCATTTTGTCGTGCGCCTGTGTGTGTCACTTCTTAGGCCCACCGTTCTGCTACGCTATAGGCAGAGCATGTTTCACCCGAAGCGTCAGCAGGCTCGATGCCGATACGCCGCGAAAAGCTCCGCCTTTCTCTAAACCGAAATTAGTAGTTCCGAATCATGAGAGGAGAAAATCATTACCGGCCGTATTAAGATTAATTAATTCGATATTACCCGCAAGTAGCTCATCACCCGGATTGTAAAAACAGCCTTTTAGGACTTTCGCCGTTTGTGAGATATGATCACCAATCCGGTTGCGCTGCTTAATATTAGAGAATAGGCGAGGAGTTAAGTGAGTGGCCTCGTGATCCCTGCGGTAGTGGGGGTGGGATTTGGAGGGTGGGAGGGGGATGGGGGGGGGGGGGGGGAAATGGTCGGGAGAGGATTCCGACAACTCTTTCTTTTCACTGATACCCTTTCTAATGGTATCATATTGTCTGTTATTTTGCCTGCTGTGGCAACGTCTTAACCTTGGTGTACATGCAGAGTCGCGAATCCTCAATAATTTGCAACCTCTAACCTCTCCGTTTAATTTATGCAGTTTGCTGCCGGACAGTCCTAGGGTCTTTAGCAATAGCCCTGCAAACTGTTGTTTCTTACTACGGGATTTCAATAGTATTCGTCCCTCTAATTTCATAATGCCTGTTCTTTCCGTGATTTGTCATTTCTGACGTTCTTCTACAACTGAGATTTAAGTTGCTTGTACATTTCTTTTATTCCATAGTATCTAAATTTTTAAGCCAAGCAGAGTTCGTCTGCTGTAGAACATTTTCTTCACCTGTTGTGTTCTGCTTTTTACGCCTTCCTAGGTACCAAAATTCCTTCTCATTTTTTGTTATATTTTTCCTTATTTTATTTCTATCCGGCTGTACTGTTTTCTAGATCTCCTAATTGAGTTCCTCTTTCAACTGTTCGATCTTAGTAAACACTCGTACGAGAAAAGTTAACTATCCCATTGATAGATAGTCTTAATCTCGAATTTAACAAGAACAACAAAGACATTCTCAGACTGCTACAAAAAGTCCCGTTCTATACTCCTTGTTTTACTTTTCTAGTTTTGTGTAACTTCAACACCATTTTAACTTTCAGTAGAGAAGTAAATCACTTAAACTGTGAACAGCTCTGCTGTCTTTCAACATTAAAAGATAGGCCGGACTATTTCTGCGTTCCACTTTTGCTGTCTCCGTCTGACTCTTGTAGATATCATGAACTACTCGTTCCTACGCAAAAAAGTCATTGTCGAAATTACTTAATTCTTCTTCATAGCCGGCCGCTGTGGCCGAGCGGTTCTAAGCGCTTCAGCTCTGAACCGCGCTGCTGCTACGGTTGCTGACTCTGGCATGGATGTTTGTGTTGTCCTTAGGTTAGATGGGTTTAGTGGTTCTAAGTCTAGGGGACTGGTGACCTCAGATGTTAAGTGTCATAGTCCTCACAGCCATTTGAACCATTTTCTTCACATTCCGAATTTTTATTTTGGGCTGCTCTTCTGCACCTTAACTACACTTCAAGAGTGCGATCTACACCCCAGATATGATTTCGAGAAATGTAACCGGTTTGCAGTTTTACCTGGTACTCCACTTGACTGAAGTAGAGTCCAGGACATCAAACAAAATGGAAGCTAAATGAAAAAGAAACATCCGTAAATGTAAACAGTTAAGCATACTGCGAATTCACATTTTACCTTAACCTTTACATAGGTACTATAAAATACATGCGTGAGTCGGAAAATTGGAAATTTGTGGTAAGGACTATGGGACCAAACTGCTGACGTCACCGGTCCCTAGTCGAAAGCACTACTTATCCAACTTAAACTAACTTACTCTAAGGACAACACATACACCCATGCCCGAGGGAGGACTCGAACCTCCGACGGGGGGAAACCGCGCGAACCGTGCATGACGCCCGAGACCGAACGGCTACCCTGTGTAGCTGTGTGCATCGGTTACGTGGTACGCCAAAACATGTGTGTCCTCTTGTGTGTGTGTGTGTGTTTCACAAATTTCTTTAATGCTATTGACATGTTCATTAAATGACGCGTGTGTAGAAAAGGCAGTATGGCTCTCGGCACCAGTTGGAACGAACACTATTGGAATTTAAAGAATAAACTCTCAGATGGGACACAGTATGTTTCCTACTGAAGCACCTACTGCATATTTTTGTGACGCTCAAGTGCTTTGTAAGTGCACTCGTGACAAATTGTTCAGCTCCTCACTGAAACTTCTCTCTTGCTGCCATTAGCACAAACTGGAAAGGATCCTCGTTAGACGAACACTACTCATAAACAGT
Source organism: Schistocerca gregaria (assembly GCF_023897955.1). Lineage (NCBI taxonomy): Eukaryota > Metazoa > Arthropoda > Insecta > Orthoptera > Acrididae > Schistocerca > Schistocerca gregaria. Next base: position 736,951,742 of record NC_064923.1, read on the forward strand.
CTTCATGAATGTATAGCACTACTTTAGGACTCTTCCGATAAATCTCAGTGTAGAATCAGATATAGATTTAAACAGCTGTTCCTCTGCCTTCTACTCATACATCGTTAATTTTAAGATTTTCACTTATAATTACTTTGAAGTCTGTAAGTATTTAAAGCTGCAATATTATAAATACTTATTGAAAATAATAAATAACAAGTTTCACATTAAATGAGATTTTCACTCTGCAGCGGAGTGTGCGCTGATATGAAACTTTCTGGCAGATTAAAACTGTGTGCCGGACCGAGACTCGAACTCGGGACCTTTTCCTTTCGCGGGCAAGTGCTCTACCAACTTTTTTTAAATCTCATTTTGTTCGCTTCTGTTCGTTGCATCTGCTCGGGGCGGACGTCGTAAGACATCCGTTTAAGCTCGTTTTTGATCGATTACCTCAGTTTTTTTTATTACAGAGGGCAGCTAACCCTCTGACCGAACATGCTGAGCTCCCGTGCCGGCATCAACTGAGCTACCCAAGCACGACTCGCGCCGCGAACCAGGAGAGCTTCTGTAAAGTTTGGAAGGTAGGAGACGAGGTACTGGCAGAAGTAAAGCTGTGAGGACGCGGAGTGAGTCGTGCTTGGATAGCTCAGTTGGTAGAGCACTTGCCCACGAAAGACAAAGGCCCCGAGTTCGAGTCTCGGTCCGGCACACACTTTTAATCTGCCAGAAAGTTTCAAGTTCACATTCTGTACATGTACTATTTCGTATTTTGAAAGTACGACCTGTCTTAGAAACAAGGTGGCAGGTCATTTGTAAACGGCAGCAAATAAATACATGAAGAAAAAAATGCTCCTCTGTAAATCGATCCAGAGATATACTGCTAGATGTTTCTAACTGCGACTGATTCGAGTGAGGGCGATTTTGCACTGGATCGGTATCGCGTTTTTCTCCTATCTACGCGCGCTACAAGGGGTTCGTTTACGATATGGATCAGTAGGCAGTTTGCATCTAGTCTAATATTTTCAGTTCTTTGTACATTTAAGAGCACTTTTGTAATGATGAGATCGGGCTGCATACACCTGCATCTTCCGCTAATCGGTTCAGAGAACTATCGACGTCAAGTTCTGCAGAGGCCAGGTTGCTCTGTTACGAGAATCGATTACAGCCCGCGGGTTCGCGAATTAAGCTCCGCTTCACGTCGGTGGGCGGTCACGCGAGTGCTCTGGCGGTCTGTGAAGCGCGGGCCGTACGTCTCGCGGAGAAAGCCGCCGGCGGCCGTCACCGGCGCGGTCTTCCGCGGTTGCGGGCGCCGACAAGTGATCGCAGCCCGCAGCCCGGGGCGTCGCGCCGCCCATTCGCCACAGGTAGTTCCCGCGCGCGCCTCCCTCCCCGCCTTTTCCACGGCTCCGAGGCTGCCGCCTCACACACCATTCTCTCCTTCTCCGCCCCCTTCTGACATTTCACCGAGCTTCAAGCTTCCGGTGACGCCTTTGCGGGCTTAAAAATCCAGTTACGACGAAAAAAAGCCTCCTACAAAATGCGCCTGCAGTGTCTCAACACTCCAATCATTCATTGTACTACACTACTGGCCATCAAAATTGCTACTATTCATTGGAGAGATATATTATACTAGATCTGACATGTGATTACGTTTTCACGCAATTTGGGTGCATAGACATGAGAAATCAGTACCCAGAACAACCACCTCTGGTCGTAATAACGGCCTTGATACGCCTGGGCATTGAGTCAAACAGACTTTGGATGGCGTGTACAGGTTCAGCTGCCCATGCAGCTTTAACACGATACCACAGTTCATCAGGAGTAGTGACTGGCGTATTGTGACGAGCCAGTTGCGCGGTCACCGTCGACAAGACTTTTCAGTTGGTGAGAGATCTGGACAGGGCAGCAGTCGAACATTTTCTGTATCCAGAAAGGCCCGTACAGGATCTGCAACATGCGGTCGTGCATTATCGTGCTGAAATGTAGGGTTTCGCAGGAATCGAATGAAGGGTAGAGCCACGGGTCGTAACACATCTGAAATGTAACGTCCACTGTTCGAAGTGCCATCAATGCGACCGAGACGTGTAACCAATGGCACTCCATACCACCACGCCGGGTGATACGCCAGTATGGCGATGACGAATACACGCTTCTAATGTGCGTTCACCGCGATGTCGACAAACACGGATGCGACCATCACAACGCTGGAACCTGGATTCATTCGAAAAAATGACGTTTTGCCATTCGTGCACCCAGGTTCGTCGTTGAGTACACCATCGCAGGCGCTCCTGTCTGTGATGCAGCGTCAAGGGTAACCGCAGCCACAGTCTCCGAGCTGATAGTCTATGCTGCTGCAAATGTCGTGGAACTGTTCGTTGAGATTGTTGTTGTCTTGCAAACGTCCCCATCTGTTGACTCAAGAATCGAGACGTAGTTGCACGATCCGTTACAGCCATGCAGATACGATGCCTGTCATCTCGACTGCTAGTGATACGAGGCTGTTGGGATCCAGCACGGCGTTCCGTATTACCTTCCTGAACCCAACGATTCCATGTTCTGCTAACAGTTATTGGATCTCGACCAACGCGAGCAGCAATGTCGCGATACGATAAACCGCAATCGCGATAGGCTACAATCCGACCTTTAACAAAGTCGGAAGCGTGATGGTTCGCATTTCTCCTCCGTACACGAGGCATCACAACTACGTTTGTGTATGAGAAATCGGTTGGAAACTTTCCTCATGTCAGCACGTTGTAGGTGTCGCCACCGGCGCCAACCTTGCGTGAATGCTCTGAAAAGCATATCACAGCTTCTTCTTCCTGTCGGGTAAATTTCGCGTCTGCAGCATGTCATCTTCGTGGTGTAGCAATTTTAATGGCCATTACTGTAATAAGAGTATAATACTGATAGGGACGATGATGATGATCATGGGTTTAAGTCTGTATACCAGGGCGATACTCGATTTTAGAACCGACTATTAGTGATATTTTTCCAATAAAATAACAAATTACTAAACTCGCTTTAGACTTCTGCTGAACACCCTTAAGAGTGTATTATGCATCCAAAGGTCACTATACGGTATTGACGACAGGCCTTCGCGGAGTGTGAGCGCTTTTGGTGCTAGGTCTGAACGTCAAAATTTTTAACCTAGAACAAAATTTCGGAAACTGCTTCGAAACTGATGATATCGTCGAACGAAGTAAAACTAAACTGAACTCCGTCCGAACAGGCGTTGAAGGGCAAACGGTATCGTCCGACCGCCGTGTCGTCCTGAGCCCACAGGCATCACTGGATGCGCGTATGGAGGGGTACGTGGCCAGCAACGGGGGCTCCCGGCCGTTGTCAATTTTCGTGACCGGAGCCGCTGCTTACCAGTTAAGTAGGTGGGTGCATCCCGCTTGCCAACAGCGCTCGGCAGAAGGGTCGGTCACCCATCCAAGTGTTAGCCAAGCCCTACCGCGCTTGACATATTTAGGGGAACGGTGCTGAAGATCCGCACCGCCGAGCTAGACGATGTCCTGGTGGAAGTGGTTTGCCATTGCCTTCCGTAATGAGGTGAATGATAATGACAACAGAGTAACACCCAGTCATCTCGAGGCAGGCGAAAATCCCTGACCCCGCCGGGAATCGAACCCGGGACCCCGTGCTCGGGAAGCGAGAACGTTGCCGCGAGGCCACGAGCTGCGGACCTTGTCGACATATGGAAGCTAAATAAACGTCAAGTAAGTGTGGCAGAGCAAGTATATGACCGTTTATTTGAAGCACGAGTCAAGTTTAGTAACCACTGCACTATACATTGTCAATATCTCGCTACATTTCAGTCTCACAGTCCCTTAATACGAGGCCACCGTACGCTGGGCAATACGTCTTCCACAGTGGTCAGCAAACAGATGTGGACGTAAGAGCGAGAGGTGGCACAGAATGATCAGGAACTGCCTCAGCAGCCATTTCTGAGAAAGTCTGCAGAATTTGCGGAACAGCAGCTGCGGTCATTTGGTCCGCGGACGACATTTCCACCAATTTCTCCTCGGCTGTTAGGATGTGTGCCAGTAGGCTCGCTAGGAGGCCGCTTAGCCCCCGGAGATCGGCCGGAGCGGAACCGGAGGCATTCGTCCCACCTGCCGCGAAGCCATCACTCGGGTGGTTAATGTGGCGGCGACAGAAGCGGGCCGCCAGTGGCTGGCGAGCGCGGCGCGCACACAGCGAGCGCACCCGGGCACCGCACGGCCGCGCCGCCGGCCGGCTGGACGCCGCTTGCTGGCTGCTGGCTCGTCCCCCTGACCCACATCACCTCACACGGAGAGCCAGCGCCGCCTTCTGCCGCCCAGCGCAAGAGCACACACCGCTGCCTCTGCCTGCGACTGGCGACAGTCCCTCACCACTCACAGGATGGATTGTTTGGGGGAGGACACCATACAGCGAGGTCATCGGTCTCATCGGATTAGGAAAGGACGGGGAAGGAAGTCGGGCGTGCCCTTTCAAAGGAACCATCCCGGCATTTGCCTGCAGCGATTTAGGGAAATCACGGAAAACCTAAATCAGGATGGTCGAACGCGGGATTGAACCGTCGTCCTCCCGAATGCGAGTCCAGCGTGGTAACCACAGCGCCACCTCGCTCGGTACTGACAGCATGGAGCATTAGTCCGACTACGGTTGTGTTTACATCTGAGAGCCACGGACAGCTGATCATTCCTCACACCATATTCTCTGATGAATTACTGTTGAGTGTCTGTGGTGCTGTAGCATTACAGACTGGTCGAGAGAGTACTAGAACCTCTTCCGTGCAGGATGGCAAATACTGGAAGCGGACACCCGTGGAAGGGGTGACCGAAGTGTGTAGTAGGACGGAGGCGAACCTCATTAACACGGTCTACCTCATTGATTGCCACAATAATCTCCTTTCTGTAGTCTTGAAGCTGTGAAATAGGACGGTAGGTGGAGTTCAAACATACACTCAGCAGCATTTCAATTAGAGGTAGCAACTGCGTTGGAGAGAGAGTTGTCGCCTACATCCACACCTATACTCAACAAGTCACCGTACGGTTTATGGGAAGGGTATTGTATTGTATGTTAACCGAAGGCCAAGAAACGACGGAGAGGCTCCGTCCCCGCCGCAGCCGCAGTGGTCCACAACCCCACCACGACTACCCCAGTCCACTTCACCACTCCGCCGCCCCTCACCGAATAACTCTTTCAGGGTTGTTGTGCGGTTCGGCCCCCAGTGGACGCCTCCCCCTCCACCCCTCCTCCCTCCCCCATGGAACGTCTCACACTAGACGAGTGAACTCCTGTGTTTGCGTGGTAGAGTAATGGTGGTGTACGCGTACGTGGAGAACTTGTTTGCGCAGCAATCGCCGACGTAGTGTAGCTGAGGCGGAATAAGGAGAACCAGCCCGCATTCGCAGAGGCAGATGGAAAACCGCCTAAAAACCGTCCACAGACTGGCCGGCTCACCAGAACTCGCAAGTCCACCGGGCGAATACGTGCCGGGGACAAGGAGCTCCTTCCCAATCCGGAAAGCCGTGCGTTAGACCGCACGGCTAACCGGGCGGGATATGGGGAGGGTACTTACGGAATCGGCGGCCGGAGTGGCCGTGCAGTTCTAGGCGCTACAGTCTGGAACCGGGCGACCGCTGCGGTCGCAGGTTCGAATCCTGCCTCGGGCATGGATGTGTGTGATGTCCTCAGGTTAGTTAGGTTTAAGTATTTCTAAGTTCTAGGGGACTGGTGACCTCAGAAGTTAAGTCCCATAGTGCTCAGAGCCATTTGAACCATTTTTTTACTTACGGTATCGCTATTTTTCCTCGCTTCCCAGTCCAATTTACGAATAGTAGGTGGCAAGAACGACTGTCGATAAACGTCCGCACAAGCTCTAACGTATATGATATTCTCGTTGTGTTCATTTCACCGAAACATGTGTGGAACTAAGTAATACGTTGCGAAATTCTTCCTGGAAAAACGTGAACCTCTCCGTATTGCACAACACCTCTCTTGTACCGCCTGCCACTAGGATTTTTTGAGTATCACCGCACCGAATAAACGATTCCTCGAGGAATCGCGCATCTTCCTTATTATTCCTATTAACCAAACTTATTACGGCTCTAAGACAGATGAGCAATACTCAAGAATGTGGCGGACACGTATTTTGTAAGCCACTTCTTTCGTTGATAGATTACATTTTTCCATCTCACTGAATCTCAACCTGGCAGCTGTTCTTCCTACATATTGTTGTATGTGGTCATTTCACCTTGCGTCGCTCCGTATGTTTACTTCTACATACACTCCTGGAAATTGAAATAAGAACACCGTGAATTCATTGTCCCAGGAAGGGGAAACTTTATTGACACATTCCTGGGGTCAGATACATCACATGATCACACTGACAGAACCACAGGCACATAGACACAGGCAACACAGCATGCACAATGTCGGCACTAGTACAGTGTATATCCACCTTTCGCAGCAATGCAGGCTGCTATTCTCCCATGGAGACGATCGTAGAGATGCTGGATGTAAGTCCTGTGGAACGGCTTGCCATGCCATTTCCACCTGGCGCCTCAGTTGGACCAGCGTTCGTGCTGGACGTGCAGACCGCGTAAGACGACGCTTCATCCAGTGCCAAACATGCTCAATGGGGGACAGATCCGGAGATCTTGCTGGCCAGGGTAGTTGACTTACACCTTCTAGAGCACGTTGGGTGGCACGGGATACGTGCGGACATGCATTGTCATGTTGGAACAGCAAGTTCCCTTGCCGGTCTAGGAATGGTAGAACGATGGATTCGATGACGGTTTAGATGTACCGTGCACTATTCAGTGTCCCCTCGACGATCATCAGAGGTGTACGGCCAGTGTAGGAGATCGCTCCCCACACCATGATGCCGGGTGTTGGCCCTGTGTGCCTCGGTCGTATGCAGTCCTGATTGTGGCGCTCACCTGCACGGCGCCAAACACGCATACGACCATCATTGGCACCAAGGCAGAAGCGACTCTCATCGCTGAAGACGATACGTCTCCATTCGTCCCTCCATTCACGCCTGTCGCGACACCACTGGAGGCGGGCTGCACGATGTTGGGGCGTGAGCGGAAGACGGCCTAACGGTGTGCGGGACCGTAGCCCAGCTTCATGGAGACGGTTGCGAATGGTCCTCGCCGATACCCCAGGAGCAACAGTGTCCCTAATTTGCTGGGAAGTGGCGGTGCGGTCCCCTACGGCACTGCGTAGGATCCTACGGTCTTGGCGTGCATCCGTGCGTCGCTGCGGTCCGGTCCCAGGTCGACGGGCACGTGCACCTTCCGCCGACCACTGGCGACAACATCGATGTACTGTGGAGACCTCACGCCCCACGTGTTGAGCAATTCGGCGGTACGTCCACCCGGCCTTCCGCATGCCCACTATACGCCCTCGCTCAAAGTCCGTCAACTGCACATACGGTTCACGTCCACGCTGTCGCGGCATGCTACCAGTGTTAAAGACTGCGATGGAGCTCCGTATGCCACGGCAAACTGGCTGACACTGACGGCGGCGGTGCACAAATGCTGCGCAGCTAGCGCCATTCGACGGCCAACACCGCGGTTCCTGGTGTGTCCGCTGTGCCGTGCGTGTGATCATTGCTTGTACAGCCCTCTCGCAGTGTCCGGAGCAAGTATGGTGGGTCTGACACACCGGTGTCAATGTGTTTTTTTTTCCATTTCCAGGAGTGTATTTTACTGAACTTATCTTTTCCAACGATCTGTCTCGTCAGCAGTAGTATAATCGCGCAGTAGTGCATCTCTTCGCATTTTGATGCGCACAAGGTTACATTTATTTACGTTGAGGGTCAACTGCGAGATCCAGCACCAGTAATCGATCATGTGTAGCTCTTCTAACATTTAGCTACAGTCTCCTGGCCTTGGAAGACGGCCGTAAACAACAGCGACGTCCGTGAATATCATTACGGAAGCTCCAACGTTATTCGTTAGATCATAAATACAAGAAGCGTCTGTAAAGTTAAGCGAATGACCTCAGAATACCCTGGCTGCCCTTCAGAGTGTCCATAATTAGCTAGAAAACACTTCTGACATCGGTTATAAAGCTGTGGGAATCGCTCGAAGCACCATGGTCACGCACTGCTGGCTATACGCTTCGTTACAGAAGAACAGAGCTGGCGCTACCAGTACGATCCAGATGCCAAGCGACAGTCAGTGGCCTCTCAAAAAAATTCGGCTGGCAAAGTCCAAGATGGAGACGATGTTGACCGCCTTTTCCAACTGCGAGGCGCTGATTCATCATGAATTTGTGCACGATGGAGGCGGAGAAGACAATGAACACCACGCCACCGACTGTCGTTCGGTGTTCGGGGCTCCTGTACTGATGCGGGTGTCCGACAACGCTTGACCACGACGCTTCGAGCCATCCCACAAGACGCGTCTGCTGGCAGTTTCCAACATTTTCACAACCGATGTCAGAAGTCTATTGTACCAAAATGATGATTGTATTGAAGGCCAGTAACGGTTTTTAGTGTCGGAGACCCTTTACTAAACGTTTCAGACGCACCAAGTACTGTAAGCAGTAACAGCCTTGTAACAATCGTTCAGGATACTTCTGAAAAACCTTCACATCCGTCGATTTTGTTGCGTTAAGGACGACATGTTGAGTTCTGTCAGCAAGGAATTCTTGAACGCATTCACAAATTTTTGTCTGAGCTACCATTTTGTTGACTTAACTTGTACTTCACTGCATATAGACGACCCCTAATATTCGAAGCTCTAAGTTCTATTATTACGATGACTGTACCAATGATAAGCGCACCTAAATCCTTCACCTTATTTGTAATTAGAGGTACCTAAAAGGGAATCTGAGATTCTATAGGATTTTTTGTTCTTAAGAAAGTAGAAGAGAAGGAAATAGGTCTTTTATTTATCCTCCATATCCCTCCACAGTCCAAGAAAGGAAGATTAGGATTTGAAGTATTGTCAACTGCAAGGACATTTAACAGGGTGCACAAGTTCTTTCAGAGGAAGGTTCGAAATGGCTCTGAGCAATATGGGACTTAACATCTGAGGTCATCAGTCCCCTAGAACACAGGACTACTTAAACCTAACTAACCTAAGGACACCACACACATCCATGCCCGAGGCAGGAATCGAACCTGCGACCTTAGCGGTCGCGAGGTTCCAGACTGAAGATCCTAGAACCGCTCGGCCACACCGGCCGGCCATTTGCCTTTAAGGGAAACCCCGGAAATTGTTCTATTGGATGATCCGACGGAAACTTGAACCGTTGTTATTTCGAGTGAGAGTCCAGTGTGTAACCGTTGCATTACCTCGTCCGACAGTCTAACTGACCTGTCCAATGCCTCCAAGACGTTAAACATGAGTTATATTAAGTATGCCACTATTTGAAATGAATACAAAGGTGAAATTAGAGGATGAAAGTAGTTGCAGCAACTACGTTGACGTTTCATCAATACGTGGTGGCATTTTCAAGCCTGCATGATCTGAGTGTGAAAGACCATGATCTCTTCTATTTATGCTGCCTCAGGAGGGAGACGCCTCATCCAATTACGAAACACAAACAGCAAGTGTTGAAGCGTGTAATCGAGCTGCCGGCGCACTTCGATGTCTTATTTCGGTTGGCAAACAGCTGCCGTACGTTATAATGTCGCCCTCAATAGCCCACCGAAGGTCCATTCTTACTGCTGGATGTAGGGCTCTTGAACCCTGATAATGCAGAGGTCTACGTGATCGCTATTTACAGTATTTACAACAAGTGAGAACTCAGTGAGTGCAAATAAGACAAGTTCTATTGTGGAAGATGATCAGAGGCTGCGGTTGTTGCGTCTCCGCCAATGTGCCTTGCTCCAGTGTACAATTCATGTCTGTCATATTACTGTGATTAATATCTTTCTTTGCTTTCGCATGGTGGATGTAGACTTCTGTCCACTCTCGTCCATGTGGAGCAGATACTGTGCAGCGCACCTGTTTCCGTAGTCACCACACAGTCGGCAAAGAAATCTCGTTATTAGTTATTAGCGTTTACGGATTCATCTGCCCCACTACTGTGCAAAAACAAAATATAAAAGACATCGCGTCAATTCTTTGTCGAGCTTATATGACACATGTTTATCTTGTTCATAAACAACTTTAGCATTTATGAGTAACTTCAGGAAACTCTTGCCTGTCATCGTGACGAAGAACGTTCTATTGAGTACAAAATAAAAACAATAGTTATGTAGATCTTTTCGTGTTTGTGCGTGTAAACTGTACTTGCGTCAGAAGTAGTTGCATTGGTTGCATAAAAGTGCAGAAGTTACGAGAGCAACTAATATTTGTTACTTATAAAAAAAATTATATTCTATGAAGATAATATGCAATGGACTATCACTGATTGATGTGCGGTTCTAATTATCTACAGAACAAAAAAAACTAAACAAATATAAAAACAAAGAGAATTCTTCGGCTCCTTGTTCCTATCTTACACGTTGCTCAACGTTTGTTTCTGTTCCAATTTGTTCGAACCAGTGATACCTATACTGCCGGTAATATTACCGTTTACTACGTCATTTATGGGCTGCACCAAAATTACTGAATAGTAGTTTTAGTATGTCGCAAACATTACAAAGACCTAATTCGTTACTGGCCGCTTTGGCCGAGCGGTTGTAGGCGCTTCAGTCCGGAACCGCGCTGCTGCTACGTCGCAGGTTCGAATCCTGCCTCGGGCATGGATGTGTGTGATGTCCTTAGGTTAGTTAGGTTTAAGTAGTTGTAAGTCTAGAGGACTGATGACATCAGATGGTAGTGCTCAGAGCCATTTTGAACCTAATTCGTTGCTGATGTTTACGTCACATTGTGCTCTGAGAAGCCATTAGTAATTACGGGAAAAGAACATGAATCTCGCTTAGGCTTAGCATTAGAGAATCCCCTCCCTTTGCTTTGAAACTGGTAAACTTCTGCGTGCCGCATCTGAAGAGGAACTAGTTCATGAAAATAAATACATTTTTCGTAACTGACTAGTCATAGCTACCTCAAGTTTCCGAAAGCTTGAGAAGAACATATGTCATGCATTTTCTTTGAGAACTGCAGTAATAACCATCGTTCTCAACTTCAACAATGTCATAATTTGCTCAATATAAAATCGTAGTGTGCTCTCACCATTGTTTGTATTTCACTTAGCACTTCCACTCTGAACCTAGGTCTGACAGATGAGGGTATGTTAGAGTGTACGCGAGAGGAGATTTCCAACAACGTTCGGGACGTCAGTGTTGGAATGTTCGCCTCTATCAGGTTACATTCCTGCGGAGTAGATGGTAAACCCATTTGCGTAGGGACGCCTTCACACGAGCAAGGGAGGTATCCCGTGCTAAATGTAGCTTGCAGTTTGTAGAATTTCTCGCTGTTTTAGAAACTCTAGTCTCTGATGCTGCTTTATTGTCCGAGAGTTATATGAGAGATTTGGAAATTCCTACATGTAGAAATATAAACGCTTCTACTGATATTCGTTTCTTTGCGCCTGGGGGGGGGCGCCTTGTTTAAGGGGGCTAGGACGTCAAACGGGCCGTCTTGGAGCAGGAGACACACCACAGGCCATTTTAATTTCCACTGTCTATACTTTTACGAATAAATTCACAAACCTTTGTCAGCATGACCAGGAAGGATTCAAGATTTACAATGATAGCAGTGGAAGTTAAAAAACATAACCAAATAATTTTTTTTACATGTGAAAGTTCATGATTTTTTCACTTCTATTGGCTGCATTTGTTGCTATAGGTACACTTTTCTTCACAAGTAAGAGAGATTCTTCGATGAATTTTGCACAGCATACTAACCATACTTACAGGTATATGAAACTCTAGAAATTATTTAATTTATGAAAAAATGAATGTGCTGTTATATTTTAAAGTTCGTGTTTAGAAGAAACTCAAATTTTATAGTTAATTATCTCAATTTTTGACCACAGTGTTTAATAGATTTGGAAAATTCTAGAGTTTCATACACCTGTAAGTAAGGTTTATATGCTGTGCAAAATTCATCGAAGAATCTCCCTTACTTATGGTAAGTGAAAAAAGGTGAAATACAAATGCCAAAAAAATTATTTTCTCATATTTTTGAACTTCCACCACTATAAGTGTAAATCCTGAATCTTTTCTCTGGTCATTCTGGCAAAGTTTTATGAATTTGTTTTTAAAAGTATAGACAGTGGAAATTAAAATGTCCTGTGGTGTCTCTACTGCTTCAAGTCATCCCGTTTGACGTCCTACATTAAGGGTAATGACACAAACACCGAGCCTTCCCCCCACCCCCCTCCCCCCTTCCTTGGATCGGCACTTGCCTTGTGGCACCATCATCCATGCAGATACACCGTGTGTGCTACATATATGATCAGAAGGAAAGACGCGTGGGAGGCGCTGCTGTAGCTGTGGTACTATGCGACGTGGCAGAGAACAAGTAGCGGACAGGGCAGCCATTAACGGCCGGTATTCGGAGCACGCGTGAGATGGCCGTATCTGCGGCCGTGATCGCTGAGTCCCGCGCACGTGCTGGCCGTGCTGTGGAGCTGTCCACACGAGGGCCAGCCACGGCAGTAAGCAAGCAGCAGCCGCAGCTACACACACACGCACACACAGAACACCTAGCGGTTCATTTCTACGGGTGACAGACTTGCCACTATTTTCTGAGGTACTTTCCATTAACAATGACATCGCGAAGGTAACATAATGTCTGCTGCTTAACATCTGAGAGACTGCATTCGCCAGCTTCGGTTTTTTTAATGTAGGTATCATCGTAGACAAGGGCAGCAGTCTTTGGTGTTGTTGTCATTGGCGGTAAAATCTTCTGAGTTGTAGACTGCGTAATACTCATCTCAAAACTTCCAGAGTACACGAACTTTCGGCACCTCTGCTGACATCTTCAGGATTCTTCTGGTGACGCCGGGTGACTGAGAGATGTCGCTCTTCAGGAGAAATAGAGTTGCTGGGTACAGACTGTCAGGCTACCATTGGCGAGTCGGAGTCATTGCGTAAATACTGATACCAGGTAGTGAAAGAGAGAGAGGGGGGGGGGGGCGATGTTAGAAAAACATTACTGGTGTAGTGCGGTACGATCCTGAAGATGATCCCAGCAGATTTTACTGACAATCGTAGGATGGGTTATATGAACGGGAGTCGCTCATGACGACCAGTGATGTCCTACACAGTACTTTGATGATGATGTACGACACCTGAGATACACAGCTTCGACACTGATACTGAAATGACCTATTAAGTTCGTGTGACATAAAGTGATTATGTGTAGAATCAAATCGTTTTAAATTCTGGTACAGTATTCTGCCATACGGAGCTATTAAATACCATATTGTAACTGTTTTGTTAAAGAAGCTTTTTCAGATGACAAGTTCTGTGATCACTTTAGCATGTTTATTGTGGCGTCAACGATTGTCGCACAAAGTCTAGCACTCAGGATATTCGGGTTGGCGTGAACGCTTACGACAATCCTAGCTACCGGCTTATTGTGATGTCGTCTTCAGTCTCCCAAAGCATGCCCTTCAAATGACTCCCTGGACTTAAACCTGTCACTATCATTTCGCATATTCTCGTATTGCCAATGTTGTGGACAGCTGTTAATGTCTCTTCTTTGGCGCTTTCAGTCAGTCCTGAAGCTGCAAAGTCCCACAGGGCACAGCACCAGTATGGGGAGTCCACTGCAGTGGACTGCGTGCATTTGCAGCCTTAGGACTGATTAAAAACGCCAAACAAGTGACGTAAAACAGCTGTTCACTGCAAAGGACCACAGGGTTGACGTAGCTTCTAAATTCATATACTAAATGAACATTCACCGAACGTTTTTAAATTTACCAAGTCTGCGAATTATTAGTGACACATTTCCCAGCAAGGGTAAGACAGCAGTTCTTACATAAATGTTAGGAATTGCATCATTTAACACACAGCTTTGTTAATTTTTTTATTTTGAGTATCGATTTCGGTCTATTTCGAACCATCTTGAGATCATAAAGGATATACAGATCTGTGCGTTCCAAAACTACAATAATTAATCATTTTTGAAATGTTCCATTTTGGTATGACGTGTTATAACAAACCTGTTTCTGTCTTGCAATGTAAGCATTAATATCCGCGATGTTCTGTTGGGAATCACATCAGATACCTTATAGCTAATATTAACTTTGCAAGTAATCTGAGTTTTAATTAACCGGTAATCCTAACATCACTTTTGGACCCTGAATAACCATGAATATGTTGTAATTAATCAATGCGATAAAGAGCACTTGTTATTTATAACATACGTAAATAAAACATTTCAAGAATGATGAGCTATGCACAGTTGGACACATTTTTTTATTTCTGGGAAATGGTCTGATTGTGACCGAAATTGATAGTTAAAACAAAAAATAATATGAAGTGATGCAGCTCCCAACACTTTCAGTAAATACCCTCGAATAACACGTGAAAGAAAAGGGCGCGCCAATCACGGACAATAATAAAGGTATAGGCGTAGAGAGGCGAAATCAAAGCATAGAAATTTTAATAATGAACAAATATTCAAGACAACAAAGGCTGTCATACTACTTTCGGTCGCTTCCGTCTCGCGAATATCTTCCTTATAAACCTTATTGTACGTGAAAGTTATTTTAAAATGCGTAAGTGTCACTGACCTGATATTTTCAGACAATCTGATATTTTCGAACACTACTTGTTAAGAAATATATCGATTTCCACATTTTTTACACGCTGCAGCCGCACTTGAGAGGAGCTGGCTTTAAAACCCTGTCTGTGAGTCCACATTTATATTTTCCGACTGTTTATAAGTCGATCTAGGAGAATGCAAGAATAGTTCTGTTTAGAAGGCTAATTTCCTTCCCCGTGCTTGTCAAGTTAGAACTTTTATCTAATTAACCCACCGTTATTTTGTTGAGAAAGACAAATTTTCGTTCGCTCGCAATGTAATTTCGAAAACCACGGGACACAGGGAAAATTATTAAAGTTCTTCGCTGCCTTAATGAAGCACTACATATATTGTGAGTCACCTTATAAATCACAGTACTTGTTGAACCATACGTAAGGATCTACTGTGGTTATGTTTGCCTCCAGAATTTTATGAGGCCTCTCCTTATACTCAAGTTTCTAGTTATTGAAATACTCAATATTGCCACGGTGGACTATATTGTTTACTTGTTCGATTTTTCGATGGAACAAACAAGAAAATGACTCACTCCGAATTCAGCCTTAGCATCCAGTTAACTTCAAGCAGAGCACGTCACAGCACAGCACCGCAGCGATCCAGCGCACGTACAGAACCAACAAAAAGGGAAAAAGTGCCCCACTTCCCTGCCAGCCCCCTTTAAGTATTCCCATCCTGAGATCCCGCTCGCAAAAGCGTGATTTCCCAGTCGGTCTCTTTGCGCTTGCCGTCGGCGGGCGTTTTCCGAGAACACGTCCGCAGGAAAAGAGGCACCGACGCACCAGGGGGTCCCACGGCCCTCCTGCCTGTTTTTCTCTCCACTTTGCGCGGGTAGGATCGCCTTGCTACACATCGACAGGTTCGCAAGGGCTGGTCTTCCGGGACAGATCGATGTCGCAAACGGCGAGAGAGATTTCGTTCGTTGTTCGCTTTTCGGCCACCAAGACATACCTGTCGGTATCCGCAATGTCCTGGTAGTGATCACCACAGGTACGTTATCACTGTACCCAACATTGCGTGTGATCTTCTTCTTCACGGAGAACACTAGCGTTTCTGTTCACTCGGAAGAACCATGAATGTGTTGACTTACATGCATCAATTTCCTAGAAAGATGCAATATTCACTACAATTTCTAGTTCGTCTGAACATTTATTTCAGGGAAATGGGTTGATTAATCAAGCTAGTAGTTAACTTCCACAAGAACAAAACCGATATGCGAAAAGTATCTTAAATTGATTTGTATACTAGATATTACAGTCAGTCCCTTTTCCTAGCGCACGTGGTCCACTGTTTTCATGACTTAACAAATGGCTCAGAGCACTATGGGACTTAACTTCTGAGGTCATCAGTCCCCTAGAACTTTGTTGTTGTTGTTGTCTTCAGTCCTGAGACTGGTTTGATGCAGCTCTCCATGCTACCCTATCCTGTGCAAGCTTCTTCATCTCCCAGTACTTACTGCAACCCACATCCTTCTGAATTTGCTAGTGTATTCATCTCTTGGTCTCCCTCTACGATTTTTACCCTCTACGCTGCCCTCCAATACTAAACTGGTGATCCCTTGATGCCTCAGAACCTGTCCTACCAACCGGTCCCTTCTTCTTGTCAAGTTGAGCCACAAACTCCTCTTCTCTCAAATTCTATTCAATACCTCCTCATTAGTTATGTGATCTACCTATCTAATCTTCAGGATTCTTCTCTAGCACCACATTTCGAAAGCTTCTATTCTCTTCTTGTCCAAACTATTTATCATCCATGTTTCACTTCCATACATGGCTACACTCCATACAAATACTTTCAGAAACGACTTCCTGACACTTAAGTCTATACTTGATGTTAACAAATTTCTCTTCTTCAGAAACGCTTTCCTTGCCATTGCCAGTCTACATTTTATATCCTCTCTGCTTCGACCATGTTTTGCTTTTGTTGATGTTCGTCTTATAGCCTTCTTTCAAGACACTGTCCATTCCGTTCAACTGCTCTTCCAAGTTCTTTGCCGTCTCTGACAGAATTACAATGTTATCGGCGAACCTCAAAGTTTTTACTTCTTCTCCATGAATTTTAATACCTACTCCGAATTTTTCTTTTGTTTCCTTTACTGCTTACTCAATATACAGATTGAATAACACCGGGGAGAGGCTACAACCCTGTCTCACTCCCTTCCCAACAACTGCTTCCCTTTCACGTACCTCGACTCTTATAACTGCCATCTGGTTTCTGTACAAATTGAAAATAGCCTTTCGCTCCCTGTATTTTACCCCTGCCAGCTTTAGAATTTGAAAGAGAGTATTCCAGTCAACATTGTCAAAGGCTTTCTCTAAGTCTACAAATATTAGAAATGTAGGTTTGCCTTTCCTTAATCTGTTTTCTAAGACAAGTCGTAGGGTCAGTATTGCCTCACTTGTTCCAACATTTCTGCGGAATCCAAACTGATCTTCCCCGAGGTCGGCTTCTATCAGTTTTTCCATTCGTCTGTAAAGAATTCGCGTTAGTATTTTGCAGCTGTGACTTATTAAACTGATAGTTCTGTAATTTTCACATCTGTCAACTTAGAACTACTTAAACCTAACAAAACTGAGGACATCACACACATCCATGCCCGAGGCAGGATTCGAACTTGCGACCGTAGCGTCGCGCGGTTCCAGACTCTAGCGCCTAGAACCGCTCGGCCACTAGGGCCGGCAACGAAATAGTCCGAACAGCTTTCTTCACCTGTTCGGATTCGCGTATTGTGACCTATACTGTTTACCCCGAGCCTTGGCAGCCTTGACGAGGACACTTCCGGTTTGCTTTTCCGATCTGAGTACATGCTTGTCTTCCTTCCCAAACACTCAGACAGTTCAAACATAAGATAGAAACAAACTGCATCTTTGTAGATTAGCGTTGACATTAGAGAGTATCAATTACTATACCCTTCTGGTGTTGCTGCACAGCCCGTTAATAGACAACTGTAATTTTTGCCCTTTGTGTTACGTTGCGCCCGTCATAGAGTACCGAGGCGTGGCGCGCCGCAGAATGGAGTGTTCACGCCCGGGCGTTAATGACACGGGAGGGGAGTGTGAGAGGCAAGGGGTGGGGTAGCGCAAATTAGCGGCTGCGCGCCTAACAAGTGTTTGCGTGGCGATTACCGCTAGCCGCATCTGTACGCCAGGCACGTGGCTTTGCAAAGCCGGCGTCCCCGTCTCGTGTGTTTCGTGACCGTCACTGCCACAGCCCGCTTTAGCCTAATCTTTTCCCCGCTTATTGGACACGCCTGTAGGAGCGCTGCATTACCGCCATTCGCGTACGTGACTCGGTGTTTGTTCAGCTCGGGTTTGATCAGCATTACGTGTTGCATCTAAATGCAGATTCCAGCGTTTACAGTTAATGAGATTTTGCAGCCAGCGTACATAAAGCTTCACATTTTAAGAGCGTGTAGCAACGATTATAGTTGTTTGGCCTTTCAATCGTTTTGATCTAGCCGGAGCGCCTAAACATTCGTATTACGCATACACTGCTTCAACGACTCGTCTGTCAAGTGCTTTTCATGGTCACAATTATTCAACTACATGAAATAAATTCGTCGTAACTTCTAAACGGTCTGCGTTAGGACGTTCAGACTGCACTGTTCGGCGTGGGGCGGGACTGGAATTAGTATGCGTTTGCATGCTTTGCTATAGCAATGAACCCCACTTTCATTTGGATGGGTTCGTCAATAAGCAAAATTGCCGCATCTTGAGGACTGAGAACCCGCATTTCGCGATCGAGAAGTCTCTTCACCGTCAACGGCTGAGTCTGCAACGTCCAGTCACGGAATAATCTGTGCGATAGTCCGTGATGGCACGGTGACTACAGAATGGTATCTGAAGGTTTTCGAAGATGATTTCATCCCCATTATGTAAACTGACCGCGATTTTGACAAGATGTGGTTCATACGTTACGGAGCTCGATCCCATCTAAACAGCAGTGTGTTCGATGTTCTGGAGGAGCATTTTGGGACAGCATTCTAGCTCTGGCGCACCCAGGTCCACTGGAATGGGCCTCGATTTGTCGCCATATTCTCTGGATCTGATCGGAGGCGACTCTTCTTTATAGGGCTGTATTAAAGGCAAGGTGCAGAACAATAACCCCGAAAACCATAGCTGAGCTGACAAGAAGGTCGTCGGCAGCATCGATGTCCAGACACTTCAAATGGCTCTGAGCACTATGGGACTTAACATCTGAGGTCTTCAGTCCCCTAGACTTAGAACAACTTATACCTAAATAACCTACGGACATCACACACATGCATGCCAGAGGTAGGATTCGAACCTGCGGCCGTAGCAGCAGCGCGGTTCCGGGCTGAAGCGCCTACAACCGCTCGGTCACAGAGCCCGTCTGTCCTGACACTTCGGAAGGTCATGCAGAATTTCGCTATTCGTCTCCACCAGCATCACTACGAATGATGGCAGGCGTATCGAACATACCAAAACCTAAATCCGAATATGTATAGTAACATTTATATGTTGAATAACTGTAAGTAGGCTGTTTAGGTTCTCATATTGGTAACGCCGCCGCCACGTAGCGCTCTGTATGAAAATCACTGGCTGTGCTGTGTGCAGTCTGTGGCTGGTTTGCATTGTTGTCTGCCATTGTAGTGTTGGGCAGCGGCAGCTGTATGTGAACAGCGCGTAACGTCGCGCAGTTGGAGGTGAGCCGCCAGCAGTGGTAGATGTGGCGAGAGAGATGGCGGAGTTTTGAAATTTGTAAGACTGGATGTCATGAACTGCTATATATATTATGACTATTAAGGTAAATACATTGTTTGTTCTCTATCAAAATCTTTCATTTGCTGACTGTGCCTGTCAGTAGTTAGTGCCTTCAGTAGTTTGAATCTTTTATTTAGGTGGCAGTAGTGGCGCTCGCTGTATTGCAGTAGTTCGAGTAACCAATATTTTTGTGAGGTAAGCGATTTGTGAAACGTATAGGTTAATGTTAGTCAGGGCCATTTTTTTGTAGAGATTTTTGAAAGTCAGATTGCGTTGCGCTAAAAATATTGTGTGTCAGTTTAAGCACAGTCTTGCACAATTTTTCTAAGGGGACGTTTCATAACGTGTGTGCACGCCGCAGTTTGTAACTAATTTACGTTTTCTTCCGTATAGTTCAATAATTGTCACCCTATACACGTATGCGCCATGTTTGTCTACAGTGGCTGCACTCGTCGAAATGCGGTCAGCCATTAATGCAACTTTTAACCAGCCTGCACATCGGTAATTTTGTAATGAAATTAATCTGTTGTTACTAAATATAAATTTGACACAGTCGGCAACCACAGGTAAAATCGCTAAATTGCTCGGCCGAGAGGAAAACAATGTGAAACACGACGGTTTGAAAAATATTCATCACGAAGTTTACTTTTTGGAAAAGTACAATAATGGCGTACATGTGGCGTGTATGTTGCTTCGCACTAGTCGTGAATCAGTATCTTGGATTACATTTTCTTTGAGGCATTCGCTGAATGAAAACGCTAAACGCTGCGGCCTCGTTAGTACATTTCTAAAGTTGTAAGTTATGTGGTGGGAGCAGACTTCGTACTTACCATTTTCTCGTCCATTCAATGCATAAAACAAATCGTGCGCCGTCTTCATGTGTTTTGCAATTTCCTAAATCAATACGGTACTTAAAAATAAACATTTTCTAAGTGTCCTGCCAATAAAACGAAGACTTCAGTTTGCTTTCCCCCAACAACATTTTCTATGTTCCGATTTAAGTTGTTCGTAATACTCGGGTATTCTAACAACCCTACCACAACATAGGTCAAAATTTAATAATGATTGTGGTGTTGCTCACGCTGCTAAATACTGCATTTTCGGGTAACAACAAAGTTATTATGTGGCAGGTGTCATTAGAGCACAGTTAATATAGTCATTTCATGTAATAATGTATAAACTAGGCACTCATCTTTTCGTGTTTCCCACGCTGGTCTCGTTGTAAAATCATGGCTCAATCGTCGAAAATCTAGGTGGTGATGATTCCAAGCTCAGATGCAAAGAGGCCTAGGTTTTATTCTGCTATATTCAAAAGTTTTGTAGATGCGCTTCACAAACCATTCTTGAAGACTAAACCTTTCAAAGTTAGCACAATGGTGATGTATAAAAATCAGCCCTCCGAATTGAAGTTACACTTCCTTTTTATTGCTTTTGTTGCAACATCACGTAACTCACAAAACATCACTTCACAATGCAAAACATACTTAAAACATCTTCCTCACTGTTCACATTTGATAAGCTGACTACATTATACTTCTTTCCAACATGACGTCCAAGACTTGACTTTCTCAAGGTATGAATCTCTAACAACTAATAATCGCTTACGTGCCCAAAAATCAGAGTTACAAGTACGTCAAAGATCATAGTGACAAAAGAAAGAATACACATAAGAATAATATCATTGCAATACAAACATATGGATGTATCAAAATACTTCAACATGAATGAAATCAAATCTGAATGTTGTCTCAGAAGTATGTTAACTACTTTACAGAAACACAGTAGAATATTGCTGGCATCGTGAGGTTGAGTTGAGGTGTCGTAATGCTTACGTAATTAAAGTACCATTACAGTATTTAGTTGAATTTGCGGCCTTTAGATTTGACTGATTTATCGAGTAACCGAAGTTTAACGGATTCCTTTGACAACTCGCGTAGATGACCTCACACTTTTCATTACTTAGGGTCAATTGGAAATTTTTGCACCATACAGATACCTTTTTTAAATCGTTTTGCGATTTGTTTTGATCTTCTGATGGCTGTACTAGACGATAAACGACAGCATCATCTGCGGACACTTTTTTTCACTAGCTGCTTTTTTTTATGACCCACCGTCTAATTTCTTATGGTGGGTCGTATGTCGCCACTTAGCCTCTGTGGCTGGGTCCGGGGTCAGGTGTGACTGAAAGTAATGCCACCCCGGCTCCCGTCCCCACTCAACACCGTTCGTTGCCCGTGTCCCGCCACGTGGAGGCGGGCTCTATTTGTTTACATCCATTTGATATCTTTTTTCGTGCAGCATTAGAAAAACTAATACAAAATCGAGTGAGATATTAATAAACAAATCCGAATATTTAGAAAGAAGGAAGAAAGAGAATTGAACAGAGAAGATATAGGTATAATACTGCCCCCTCACCTGGTTGTGGGCGGCGGCCCGGGTCTTGGAATGACCCTCAAGACGCTGGCCATCGCTCACCATGCCTTTAACATCTACCACCCTAAAAACTAACTTAACTAGAAGTGATTAGGGTACGTTAAAGCTAGAAACTAAGACCTCCATGTCCAGCGTGCTAAACCACTCGTATTTACGATATACAATAGAGAGGTAACCGATTTTGTGCTTGGCTCAAAGTTGCTAATGAAAGGGTACTTGTAGTAAAAGTAATAAGGTAATGACGCTAACGGTTTGTGTTGAGCCTACAAGGCTCCTGGTAGAGTAAATCCAGCGCAAGCACCTCCCGGCCCCTCGGACAACACGTCCGGAACGGTGGTTTTCCCCTATCTACCATAGGTATCCGTCGGGTTGGGCTCAAAAGAGGTGCCTAATTTTAGGCTTCAGATCAGAAGTTATTAGTGTAGTGGAGGTTGAGGTATAGGCTGTGTAGGTTGGTTGTAGAAACAATTCATGCTGAGCCTGCAGATAACCTGAGACGGCTGCACAGATTGTCTCCAAAGTCGTTTATACAGGACGTTACAAAAAGGTACGGTCAAACTTTCAGGAAACATTCCTCACACACAAAGAATGGGAACATGTTATGTGAACATGTGTCCGGAAACGCTTAATTTCCATGTTAGAGCTTATTTTATTACTTCTCTTCAAATCACATTAATTATTGAATGGACAACAGCAACAGAACGTACCAGCGTGACTTCAGACACTTTGTTATAGGAAATGTTCAAAATGTTCTCCGTTAGCGAGGATACATGCGTCCACCCTCCGTCGCATGGAATCCCTGATGCGCTGGTGCAGCCCTGGAGAATGGCGTATTGTATCACAGCCGTCCACAATACGAGCATAAACAGTCTCTACATTTGGTACCGGGGTTGCGTAGACAAGAGCTTTCAAATGCCCCCATAAATGAAAGTCGAGAGGGTTGAGGTCAGGAGAGCGTGGAGGCCATGGAATTGGTCCGCCTCTACCAAGCCATCGGTCACCGAATCTGTTGTTGAGAAGCGTACGAACACTCGACTGAAATGTGCAGGAGCTCCATCGTGCATGAACTACATGTTGTGTCGTACTTGTAAAAGCACATGTTGTAGCAGCATAGGTAGAGTATAACGTATGAAACCATGATAACGTGCTCCATTGAGCGTAGGTGGATGAAACTAAAATGAGCACTAACATGGAAATTAAGCGTTTCCGGACACATGTCCACGTAACATCTTTTCTTTATTTGTGTCTGAGGAATGTCTCCTGAAAGTTTGGCCGTACCTTTTTGTAACACCCTGTATAGCTAAAGAACAGCAGCACTAACTTGGGGAACGCTAGAAATCATTTCTGTTTTACTCGATAACTTGCTGTCAGTTACTACGAACCTCTCTGATCTACCGATTAGATGTGTGGCTTGTGAGATATGTGCATTTATAAACACTGTACGAAAAATTTTGAGAGTTTTGGCTATTTATCTCTACCGATTTATTTATTTATTTATTTATTTATTTATTTATTTTTTTTATATGGTTCACTGCCTCCGACGTGACATTAAACCGTTATGTTGTATTTTAATCTTTCAAACGTGTGTGAAATCTTATGGGACTGAACTGTTAAGTTCAACAGTCCCTATGCTTACACACTACTTAAACTAAATTATCCTAAGGACAAACACACACACCCATGCCAGAGGGAGGACTCGAACCTCCGCCGGGACCAGCCACACAGTCTATGTTCATTGTGACTGGATACAAGCTGGGTGGCGAATCCCGGAGAGGTCCACGTCCTCGTTCAACGTTCTGCGTGGGACTGAAGTGGTGGGAAAGTAAACCGACGCACGGAGGGAAACATAAAGTTCTGAGGCGAGCGGCTGCGTCTCACCGCCTCCAGCGACTCGCCTTGCGTGGCCGCCGCAGGCCGGGCGTTCCTCGGGCCGTGCTGTCGTACGCTCACGCCGCTTTACTGTCTGGGAACCTGCTGCACCCAGCCAGCGCTCGGCCGCCGCTCTCCGCTTTCGAGTGTCGGCAACGGCCGAGCTTTCGCAGAACGTAATGGACACAATCGTATCACTCGAAACGAGCATGTACTGTCTGACGAAAAAAGTAACTCACAAGACGTGGTCGGCTGTCAGTTAGCTTGGTACAGATACACACCGCCGGCTGGTACTTAAATGATTAGAACTGCTGTTGTCTGTGACATTTAGAAAGGGCCACAGGAGTGCATTACTCCTGTTCGTTTTTAGTGTTGTTACCAAGCATTGCAGGGTGTATAAGGGGCGTGAACAGCGGAAGAAATTGAGTGATCGCTGTAAGGCACACGGAGATGAGGCGTATACGTGGGAGTCAGCAATATCAGCACCTGACTTAGTTTGAAATGCGCCACGTTGTCGGTGTTCGTTAACCCGGCTGGTCGAATCGTGCCGTACCCTGATGTGTGGGGCATTCTTATGTGACAGCGACCCGATGTCGTACAGAAAAACCTGGAGCGATAGTCGCCGACAAAGGTTACTCTTCGAGACAGTAAGAATAATGGAATGAAATTTTCACTCTACAGCGGAGTGTGCGCTGATATGAAACTTCCTGGCAGATTAAAACTGTGTGCCGGACAGAGACTCGAACTCGTGACCATCGCCTTTCGCGGGCAACTGCTGTACCAACTGAGCTACCCGTGCACGACTCACGCCCCGTCCTCACAGGCAAAGGGAAAGGTCCCGAATTCGAGTCTCGGTCCGGCACACAGTTTTAATCTGCCAGGAAGTTTCATATCAGCGCACACTCCGCTTTAGAGTGAAAATTTCATTCTAGAAACATCCCTAAGGCTGTGGCTAAGCCATGTCTCCGCAATATCCTTTCTTCCAGGAGTGCTAGTTCAGCAAGGTTAGCAGGAGAGCTTCTGTCAAGTTTGGAAGGTAGGAGACGAGGTACTGGTGGAATTAAAGCTGTGAGAAGGGAGCTTGAGTCGTGCACGGGTAGGTCAGTTCGTAGAGCACTTGCCCGCGAAAGGCAAAGGTCCCGAGTTCGAGTCTCGGTCCGGCACACAGTTTTAATCTGCCAGGAAGTTTCATATAAGCGCACACTCCACTTTAGAGTCAAAATGTCATTCTAGGAACATCCCTAAGGCTATGGCTAAGCCATGTCTCCGCAATATCCTTTCTTCCAGGAGTGCTAGTTCAGCAAGGTTAGCAGGAGAGCTTCTGTGAAGTTTGGAAGGTAGGAGACGAGGTACTGGTGGAATTAAAGCTGTGAGGAGGGGGCGTGAGTCGTGCACGGATAGGTCAGTTCGTAGAGCACTTGCCCGCGAAAGGCAAAGGTCCCGAGTTCGAGTCTCGATCCGGCACACAGTTTTAATCTGCCAGGAAGTTTCAGTAAGAATAATAGTTTTCGGAACTGGCGAGTATTACGCAGAACATTTATTATGAAGCAAAGGAATCCGCGTTCTCATTCGTCTGTATCTTTAAATCCTGTGTCCACTCGTATTAACTTCTTCGAGACAGTTTTAATATAATTCGTACGAAGTGAGGATTCTATCTGATTTTCATGTCCCAGGAACAGAGGCCCGTTTATTTTTTCTGTAGATTATACAGTGTTTTATAATTATAAAGAACTAAAACGACACAATTTATTGCTAACGGCACAAAACTAGAATACATACACTTTTTATGACAATGACAAAAAGCATGCAGTAAGTAATCTAATAAAATGAAACTACTGATGGTGATTGGTTATATGAACTGCTCAATTAACACTATACATAAAGCGTCTGACTGGTATCGCGACATGGGCATGGATGAGATTTGACCCTATACGTTCTTCAACAGCACGGTAAAAGATACGGATGTGGTTCGCCTGACGACTGCTATATTACATAATTTGTCTTGTTATGGTGAGTGTTCGTCCCTGAACAACAGGTATTACCGTAATCAGACCGTAGATAGTTGCCACCTGACTGATGCATAACATGACCATCCACTTGTCACATTGCCAGAGACATTTGTACGCCTAACACATTAATATTAAATTATGCGGAAACGATCCATTGCAGAGGGTCACTCGGCAAACGCTGCTGAATGGCCGCAGAAAGCGAGTGCTGGAGTTGTATTTTCTCTCCAGCTGAAACCCGCTCTACAAGTACAATAAAATAAAACACTTCTGAATGAAATTCCACACGCTTGCAAACGTTTATCATCTTCAGAAAATGTTTTCATTACTGTACAGCTAAAACCAGCATACCGCGTGTAATTTGATTTCTTTAACTAATTTTTCTAGTCATTAGTCGAGTTTTGCCCGCAGCTGAATAAATCAAATGATACACGGCGCGTAATGCTTTATCTGCACGTAGGTTACAACGGCGGTCGAGTGATACTGACAATTTTAATTGTGAGCGCCAGTCATTACATAAGAAAACGATGTGTTGGTGACCAGCAGGCTTGAGACGCGGTAAATAAAACCCAATGAGCAGCTTGATAAGTGTTGAGAATTACAGCACGATAGCGCATTAATTTCCTAAATGAAGTCCCAGAGGAAAAGTTTCACCGTTGCCTTGTTCGGTACTGGATCGTTCGTCCGATGTGTAATTCTATTCTGTGGATGAAATTTTTGGTAAGGTGTAAACATACCAGTGTGTTGGATGTTCTTGCGCTGTGTCGAACAGTCTTCCCACAAAAATGTTCAAATGTGTTTGAAACCGTATGGGACGTAACTGCTAAGGTCATCAGTCCCTAAGCTTACACACTATTTAACCTAAATTATAGTAAGGACAAACACACACACCCATGCCCGAGGGAGGACTCGAACCTCCGCCGCGACCAGCCGCACAGTCCATGACTGCAGCGCCTGAGACCGATCGGCTAATCCCCCGCGGCTTCCCACAAAAACGCCACCAACTTTAGGACCTGATGTTTTCTGCATGGCCATACCTGAGCCACGATGTGAACTGCGCCTATCAGCATAGACTATCTTTTTGGCTCCACGCATCCACACTTTAATACCTGACCTGAAAAAAAAAAACTGTAATGGCTTGATTGTGCTACACATACATGGAGATACTACCCAACCTGAAAACATAAGACAAGTAATAGCTATAATATTAGTTTGCAATGGCATAAGTACTGATGTAATGTTTTTCAGTATACCGTACTCAATCACGAAGAGAAATAACTGCACATATACCCATTAAAACCCGTATAGTCTGTCTCGTCTTCATTTGCGTGCCCCTCGTAGGTACACAGTTCAGCATCTTTTGCATAAACGTTTCCTTTTTTCATTTACAGTTTTTACCTTACTGAATGTAGCAAAATGTGTTTATCGCCATCAGTTTACGTTTGAAGATCGTGCCATCTTCTTTTTAAGCCTGCAAGCCTTCTCGTGCTAGGTCTGTAAATATGGTTTTTGTCCTGAAAAATAACGAGTGAACGAGGTCATTAGCACACAGAAATAAAGTTAGGTGATCTGGAACGCTCGCTATTAATCTCGCCACTCCCTCTTTCTGACACGGGCTGTCTGCTGACAGCGCGGCCGTGTTTTTCCGGCAGTGACAGCTTAAGCGACCCTCGGTGCCGGAAGAGCAACGCAAATAACCGGTGGGTGTTCGTCGCTCGGCAGTTTACAAGCTCGCGATCTTGTTACGGCAGGCGCAAGCAAAAATAAGCAGACGCTGGACGCGCCATTGACAGGCGGATCTCCCAGCACCTCGCTGCCTGCGCCCAACATTATAGACGTGCCTCTAGCCAACATACACTGAAGTGCCAAAGAGACAGGTATAGGCATGCGTACTCAAACACAAAGATATGTAAACAGGCAGGATACGGTGCTGCGGTCGGCAACGCGTGTGTAACACAACAAGAGTCTCGCGCAGTTGTTAGATCAGTTACTGCTGCTACAATGGCAGGATGTCAAGATTTAAGTGAGTTTGAACGTGGTGTGATAGTCGGCGCACGAGCGATGGGACACAGCATCCCCGAAGTAGCCATTAAGTGGGAATTTTCCCGTACGACCATTCCACGAGTGTACTCTGAATTTGAGGAATCCGGCAAAACATCAAATCACCGACATTGCTGCGGCCCAAAAAAGATCCTTTAAGAACGGGACCAAGAACGACTAAGACAATCGTTCAACGGGACAGAAGTGCAACTCTTCCGCAAACCGGTGCAGATTTCGATGCTGGCCCATCAACAAGTGTCAGCTTGCGAACCTTTGAACGAAACATCATCGATATCCGCTTTCGGAACCGAAGGGACAACTCGTGTACCCTTGATGACTGCACTACACAAAACTCTACTCCTCGCCTGGGTCCGTCAACACCGACATTGGACTGCTCATGACAGGAAACATGTTGTCTGGTCGGACGAGTCTCGTTTCAATTTGTATCGAGTGAATGACGTGTACGGGTATGGAGACGACCTAATGAATCCATGGGCCCTGCATGTTAGCGGGCGACTGTTGAAGTTGGTGGAGGCTCTGTAATGGTGTGGGGCGTGTGCAGTTGGAATGATATAGACCCCTGATACGTCTAAATATGTCTCTGTCAGGTTACACGTACGTAAGCGTCCTGTGCATTCCGAAGGACTTGGCCAATTCCAGCAGGACAATGCCACACCCCACACGTCCAGAATGGCTACAGAGTGGCTCCAGGAATTTCTTCTGCGCTTAAACACTTCCGGTAGCCACCAAAAATTATTGAGCATATCTACAATGCCTTGCAACGTGCTGTTCAGAAAAGGTCTCCACCCTGTCGTACTCTTGCGGGTTTATGGTCAGCCCTGCAGGATTCACGGTGTCAGTTCTCTCCAGTACTACTTCAGATATTAGTGGAGTCCATGCCACGTCGTAATGCGGCATTTCTGCGTGCTCGCGGGGGGCCCTAAACAATATTAGGCAGGTGTACCAGTTTTTTTGGCTCTTCAGTGTAGCAGGGGCATGGATGCGTCTCCTCGCTGTCCAGATATGCTATTTCTGGGATCAAAATTTTGTATCAAAATGAGATGGTCGACATTTCACAGTGAGTATCTTGGTTATAGCGCAAAGAGCGCAGTGTGCCACAGTAATGTCTGCAGTATATACGTTTCCCAGGGAAATACAAATCATAGTCTCGTTTCTTTTTTCCTTTCCTTTCGAATGAATTACGTAATATCACTATAAAAATAATAAGGTTAAGATATGTAAACTCCAGAGGTTGGTTTGAATACGTCTGTGGTTAAGTAGGCGTGGTTCTATTGGAAATAGTACACCATTACATTACCTGAACCTCCTAACAGACGTATGCACCCAGTGATTAAGGGGATCTACAGCTTCCGCGGGCTCCGAAATATAGTGCGACTTGGAGTGCATCACATTAAAAAGTCATTGCCAGAGCCTCTGATAACCAGAAACGAGCTTTGGAATCACTGTGGATCGGTCTCTAGACCGCAAAATTTGCAGTCTAGCACTTATCCTTTGACTAGGCGAGCCTCACTACAAAACAGATTTCAGAAATAATAGTGTTTTGTCTTATTAAATGAGTGCGTGTTTGGACTCACTTCGATGTTATGTGTGCTGACGTGTGCTGTCATCAGCACACTAGATGGCAAAATGGTTGCGAGAAGATCGGTAGTAGGCACATGCAATGCGCCTATCAGGAGAGAGGCCAAAGACAGACTCGCAAGCAACGTACCGCCAACGGCCTCTCGACCGCCTGTATCTAGATCCCCACTGCGGACCTGAGGGCTCAGTCAGTCATCCAGTAAGTCAACGAGTCGAGTCATCAGTCACAGTCCAGTCACTTGCAGTTGCAGACAGTCGCTATCTGGGTCAGAGTCTCAGTCTCAGGCAGCACGTAGTGTGCATAGCGGGACGTGTACTTCACCAGCAGTGAGGCTAACAACTGTTAATACATGTGTGCAGTTTGAGTTGTAGAAAGAGGATACCGGCCCGAAACGACATGCTCTCCTTGCTTCCCGTGATACAAGCCTACAGTGACAACGAGACGACACAAAATTAAGTATTCATATTCCACTAGCGTCCGTAGCCGAGATCGCCAACACACGACTTGGTCGGCAGAAGGAGAAGGAGAGGGTATAAAGTTTCTGATCAACAGTCTTTGCGTTATTGTCCCGTATTAAATTCCAAACCTCTCCGGAGTATCTCATGAAGCGAGGGCGTGTGACACTGTTGATGGTGATCCGTCTGTTGAGGGAATTAAGCTGGGCTGCCACCTTGGTACTGTTCGAGAGGAGCAGGCGCATGCCGTCGTCGGGTTTTACCCTCTGCCTTCTCTCGCCACATCATACAACAGAAACATAACAATACACTATACACTCGTCCAGTACACTCGCCTATACTCCACAAATAGACATACGACACTAATTTCACGTACTCGTATTTGCAAGGAAAGCGGCAATATGCAGGGAGGCAGAACATCATTTTTCTCTAGGTGGCTGAAAGCACCACGTGAGAGGTCCCATCCGACAGTACCATGAGACATTTATAATTTTTAGTGATATGTCTTAACTCAGCATGGCCTTGTGTATCTTCGTTCCCCACCTATTTTTACTGGATTTCAGCAGCACCCATCGCATTCTGGAGGACGACGGTCCAAACCCGAGTCCGGCCATCCTGATTTAGGTTTTCCGTTATTTCCCAAAATCACTTCTGGTGAATGCCCGGATGGTTCCTTCGAAAGGGCAGAGCTGACTTCCTTCCCCATTCTGATGGGACCATGACCTCGCTGTTTGGTCCCCTCCCCCAAATCAACCAACCAACCAGCATCCATGTGACTACCACTAACTGGTCCACCCGTAACCACGAAAAATGTTTCTGAACTCCTTGCAGAAAGCTGTAAAAACTCCACATTATGCTATCACACAAATATTGTTACTGAATATTTCTTTGAACAACGAGAAGCGTATTTTGACCTCGACGAAGATATTACAAAAAATAAGTAATAACTACTTGTGATCTTTCCCTTGATTAGATGTTCTAGAAAAGATTATTTACTCGGAGTTTTGGCCCAAACTATAATGTAAAATATTTTGATTCAGTTTTCAGTATATGTTGCCAATAAAATAACTGTCTTCTCGTATATGCGGAGATGATTTTAGACATCTTGGGTAATATTTGGCATTTTTCAAAGACTTTTTTCGTCTGTCTTTTTGGTAGTAGCTAAAGGCATCATCGATATATTGTTTGCTATTAAGAAAATTCAATGTAATCGTACTATAAAGACAAACTCACTTTGAACAGTGCATGAGGAGGACTCTATGATGCTTGTTGATGCTGTTCTTCAACTGTCAGCCAACCAGTGCAGTATCTGCAAATTATGAAAGAGCGAAAGCGTGAAGATTGGTATGAGTTTGTGCGCAAGAAAATTATCTGTTAAAAGAAAAGTGGTTTTAGTCTCGATTAAAGAGGGTGGTAATTATGCCATATATTATACAGTGTGTTACAAAAAGGTACGGCCAAACTTTCAGGAAACATTCCTCACACACAAAGAAAGAAAATATGTTATGTGGACATATGTCCCGAAATGCTTAATGAACACACACAGCAACAGAACGTACCAGCGTGATTTCGAACACTTTGTTACAGGAAATGTTCAAAATGTCCTCCGTTTGCGAGGATACATGCATCCACCCTCCGTCGCATGGAATCCCTGATGCGCCGATGCAGTCCTACAGAATAGCGTATTGTATCACAGCCGTCCACAATACGAGCACGAAGAGTCTCTACATTTGGTACCGGGGTTGTGTAGACAAGAGCTTTCAAATGACCCCATAAATGAAAGTCAAGAGGGTTGAGGTCAGGAGAGCGTGGAGGCCATGGAATTGGTCCGCCTCTACCAATCCATCGGTCACCGAATCTGTTGCTCAGAAGCGTACGAACGCTCGACTGAAATGTACAGGAGCTCCATCATATATGAACCACATGTTGTGTCGTACTTCTAAAGGCACATGTTGTAGCAGCACAGGTAGAGTATCCCGTATGAAATCATGATAACGTGCTCCATTGAACGTAGGTGGAAGAACATGGGGCCCAATCAAGACATCACCAACAATGCCTGTCCAAACGTTCACAGAAAATCTGTGTTGATGAAATTATTGCACAATTGCGTGCGGATTCTCGTCAGCCCACACATGTTGATTGTGAAAATTTACAATTTGATCACGTTGGAATGAAGCCTCATCCGTAAAGAGAACATTTGCACTGAAATGAGGATTAACACATTATTGGATGAACCATTCGCAGAAGTGTATCCGTGGAGGCCAATCAGCTGCTGATAGTGCCTGCACACGCTGTACGTGGTACGGAAACAACTGGTTCTCCCGTAGCACTCTCCATAAAGTGACGTGGTCAACGTTACCTTGTACACCAGCAACTTCTCTGACGCTGACATTAGGGTTATCGTCAACTGCACGAAGAATTGCCTCGTCCATTGCAGGTGTCTTCGCCGTTCTGGGTCTTCCCCAGTCGCGAGTCATAGGCTGGAATGTACCGTGCTCCCTAAGACGGCGATCAATTGCTTCGAACGTCTTCCTGTCGGGACAGCTTCGTTCTGGAAATCTGTCTCCATACAAACGTACCGCGCCACGGCTATTGCCCCGTGCTAATCGATACATCAACATCTGCCAATTCCGCATTTGTAAACATTGCACTGACTGCAAAACCATGTTCGCGATGAACACTAACCTGTTGATGCTACGTACTGATGTGCTTGATGCTAGTACCGTAGAGCAATGAGTCGCATGTCAACACAAGGACCGAAGTTAACATTACCTTCCTTCAATTGGGCCAACTGGCGGTGAATTGAGGAAGTACAGTACATACTGAGGAAACTAAAATTGGCTCTAACATGGAAATTAAGCGTTTCCGGACACATGTCCACATAACATCTTTTCTTTATTCGTGTGTGAGGAATGTTTCCTGAAAGTTTGGCCGTACCTTTTTGTAACACCCTGTATAGTACTCCTATTTTAACATCTTCCGTCAGTAGTTACGTTGACGTAATCACGTGTTTTTGTTGGACATATTATTATAAGCGGAAACCACTCTAATTATTGCATTAAGTATGCTTCTGAGGCATCTTACAGACTGAGAAAAAAGTCGTGTACTGTTAGTGTAAAAAGCTGTCTCCGCGAAGAGTTGTCTGTCGTCCTTGTGTCGCTGACGGCGGAGCGTCACGTCGCTGACGCAAGCTTCTGGTCCGCGTGGCGTTGGGTAACAGCACGTGGCGCCCGGCCTTCGTTGCAGCGTGCGATCCCACCGCCGCGGACGCAGGAGCTGCGTCACGTTAGCGGCGGTGCACATGTGAGTCGAACGAGTGCTTTGCCTGTCCCAGTAACGGCGTAATCTCGGGCCGTACCACACGTGCGGAGGTTTAAAAAAAAAGGCATCGCAAGCCAACCGTCGCAGCAGGTTTTGTGAGCTTGAATCCTCAGATACTTGTCTGCGTTCTTCGAAATGTTGCCCTTTGCGGTTATATCGGGCCTACCACCTGCGCTAGCGAAAATAATCTGCCTTACTGAGCTTTCTTAGGCTCATTTTTGTGCAACCTGCACAGTTTTAGGGAACAAACTTTGTTACGACAGATAAAAGACCAATCATCGTCAACGTAATAAAATGCAAAATATTTCCAAACTTTCGTTGGACTTCAGCTTAAGCACTCTGTTATCTCTTGAGCTCTCAGATTTTTCATCATTCATGTTTTACTTCAGGCCGTTATTCTGTTAAATCAGTTCCGTTCCATTTTCAGTAGCCTCTGGTACGTAGTACCTCCTTCTTGCATTGACCATTGTTCCATCATATGTCAATATCTAAACAACGAAAGTGTAGAAAGTGTGACAACTTCCGTAATGCTTTACCCTAGTGTAATGTATAAGAGATTAATTCATACAGCGTCTCCTTCACCATCAGTTCTTCCCAAAACACTAAAAGCTGGCAGCAACATTCACGAACATTCAGCACCTTGTTAAACTGTGTATACAGGTGGAGGAAGTCACTTCTAGGTCCTCTTGTATGGTATCTTCGATTCTCAACTCTGAATGTACGTCGTGCACCAGTTTGGTTTTATATCGTTTTTACTTACGATTTTTATAACAATTTTTCCGGTGGAGCACTCTGTATTAATAATAATAATAATCTGTTTACATGAGTGCTAAGTAAGGTATCCTAAATTTGAAAAGCATTCGTTCTTAAGTTTGAGATTTACTTGTGTCATGCAATTCATTTTTTTAGTGAATGATCTTTTCCATTCTGTCTTTCGTCACTCAACATTCTGTGGTTTCGGAGACGCGATGCTGCTTCGGTCGCGGGTTCGAATCCTGCCTCGGGCATGGATGTGTGCGATGTCCTCTTGTTAGTTAGGTTTAAATAGTTGTACGTCTAGGGGACTGATGACCTCATATGTTGAGTCCCATAGTGATTAGAGCCATTTGGCCCATTTTTTCTGTGGTTTGACAGTTCTGATTATGGACTCAAGAACTATGTCAGATTTGTTGCCAGCATCCGTGGTCAGCCTGTGAAAGGGCACATTACCTTGGCAACCCCTTAGGCAAGCAACCAAAAAGTAGCTCCTAAATTTCTAGCCTTTGAAGTATTTGTGGTCCTGTATTATCAAAAATTAGCTAAGAAATATGGAAATAGAAACGTGTATAAATATAAATTGTTTCAAAAATGTTGGTTCACATCCGTGAATCCCTCCACCCTCGGATCTACGCCTAACTCGTGGGCCTTGCACGAAATCCTCGAGACTTGCAAAGGTGCACGGCGAGGCCGGCCCCTGTGTGGTAGGCTGCCCGCACAGCTCAGCAGAGCTCTGGCTGTACTGGTTCAGCGGCAGTGCGGTCCGATGGGGCGGCACGGCTTTTACGGCCAATTACGCAGCCATGTAGGGCGGCGGTGGGCGCATGCCCGCACTTAACACGCCGTTTCGTCGCTGCGCTCTCGAGCGTTTGCCCCCTCGCCATGAAATACTGACAGTTGGCGTTACGCTTAATTGCCGGGTGGCGCTTCATTACGCAGATGCCTGGTGCTTATGAATACTGCTATTCGTGGCAATTGCCGCTTCTGGTAAGAGGTGCGGTCAACATATCGGGTGTAAGCCATTGAGGGCTGGAGAAAGTTACATTAAAACGGTCACTGGACACTGTGGTCGTGCTTCCTTATGTATTCTGCTTCCGAGGAAACAGAAGTCACCCACCTGTGCAAGAATCAAATTCCAAGTTCTACATTTGTGCAAGCTTTATGTGCACCTAGGTTAATATTTTCCACTAATAAATTACTCCTGGATTGGTCACCAAATTACGCTCATTGATGAACACATATCAAAAAAGTTTTTCATTGGAATAGAGACCAACATAAATATAATTTCCGCCCTTCTTATTGCTCAGAGGTGGTGGCCCAGATTGCTGTACACACCGGTACCTCTAATACTCAGTAGCACGTCCTCTTGCATTGATGCATGCCTGTATTCGTCGTGGAATACTATCCACAAGTTCATCAAGGCACTGTTGGTCCAGATTGCCCCACTCCTCAACGACGATTCGGTATAGATCCCTCAGAGTAATGGGTGGGTCACACCGTCCATGAACAGCATTTTTCAATGTATAGCAGACATGTTGGTTATTGATCATGTCTGGAGAACATGCTGGCCACTCTAGTCGAGCGAAGTCATTCACAATATTTGCACGATGGGGGCGCAAATTGTCGTCCACGAAGACGAATGCCTCGCCAATATGCTGCCGATATGGTTGCACTATCGGTCGGACGATGGCATTCGCGTATCGTACAGGCGTTACAGCGCCTTCCATGACCACCAGCGGCGTACGTCGGCCCCACATAATGCCACCCAAAAACAGCAGGGTACCCCCACCCTGCTGCACTCGCTGGACAGTGTGTCTCAAGCGTTCAGCCTGAGCGGGTTGCCTGCAAACATGTCTCAGACGATTGTTTGGTTGAAGGCATATGCGACACTCATCGGTGAAGAGAACGTGATGACAATCCTGAGCGGTCCATTCGGCATGTTGTTGTGGCCCTCTGTACCACGCTGCGTGGTGTCGTGGTTGCAAACATGGACCTCGCCGTGGATGTGAAGTTGCGCATCATGCAGCCTATTGCGCACCATTTGAATCGCAACACGATGCCTTGTGGGTGCACGAAAAGCATTGTAACATGGTGGCGTTGCTATCAGGATTCCTCCGAGCCGTAATCCGTAGGTAGCGGTCATCCACTGCAGTAGTAGTCCATGGGCGGACTGAGCGAGGCATGCTATCGACAGTTCCGGTCTCTCTGTATCTCCTCTATGTCCGAACAACATCGCTTTGGTTCACTCCGAGACTCCTGGACACTTCCCTTGTTGAGACTCCTTCCTGGCACAAAGTAACAATGTGCACGCGATCACACCGCGGTATTGACCGTCTAGGATGGTTGAACTACAGACAACATGAGCCGTGTACCTGACTGACATGGAATGACTGGAACTGATCGGCTGTAGGACTCTCTCCGTCTAATAGGCGCTGCTCAGGCATGGCTATTTACATCTTTGGCCGGGTTTAGCGACATCTCTGAACAGTCAAAGGAATTGTATCTGTGATACAATATCCACAGTCAACGTCTATCTTCAGGAGTTCTGGGAACCAGAGTCATCCAAAACTTTTTTTGATGCTTATATTTCCTTTATTTTCATTCATTACGATGCGTTTCGGTATCACTGTCATCAGACGAGAGCAATTTTCTGTACAATGATGCAATAGGTTGAGTTACATACCTCAGTCGATAGACGGTATCTAGTCAATTGTAAACATTTCTTGTTAACATGAGTTACTAAATTGGCTCATGCAAACAGCATTTTACAAAGTAAACACCTTCTGCCACAATACGGCGTTAGACGCATCGTCAGCACTGGTACAAAAATGCCTAGGTAAGCATGATTATTTAAAATGATATCTAAGCCCTCATTACCTATTCTAAGGTATTTAAATACTGCATACATTTTACAGGATGTGCATACACATATAGATCGAATTCATACAACTTTGTAGCTTACTATGACTTCAGGTATACGAAAACAGAGTGCTTTGTTGAGCTGTCAAAATAATCACGAACAGAAATTTTTAACATGACAGTTAGGTAACAGGAACGTTTATAACGACTACTTGTAGAGTCATCATGATGTAATGTAAAACTGTAGGAGCGCCGCTCACAGATTAAAATTGAGTCTGGCGCAAGTGTATCCCAAACAGCTCAAAAATATGTAATACTGTTATATCTATTAGTCTACAGGCATTTCCTTTCCTTTTAACTAATTCATGGCTTTTTCTAAAGAAATAAAACAGTAGTACTAAACAACAGTTAAACACACATTTACAGAATTAACGTCCAGTGTTTATATATCGGACGCTGTTGTATCAGTATCGAGTAGATTATTCGTACCGAAGTGATTGCAGGATCTGTAGATGTTTACGTTGTAATAAGCTGTATGGCTTGCACCAGTTTGGGCACTGATGTTGTGGAGTGTTTATAACTGACTTGATACTGTGTATCGATTAAGTTGTGTAACTCAACCTACTACGTCAATGCGCAGAAAATTGTTATCCGTCTCACCTGATGATGGTATCATCGAAACAACTAATTTTTTGTACGGTTATGAACACCGAAGCTGATATTAAATGTAGGAGCAATAATTGAATATACTCGTTTTTCAGGGAAATAGTGACCTTTGTTAGAAGGAAAGCCTTTGTCCTTAACAGAAACAAGTGACATGGAATTTTGGGTAAGACACTCAATCGATTTTAGGAAGCAGCGTGGTCCAATTTTCAATCCGATTTCTCTGATGTTAGTTATTCGTTGTTATTCCGGTAAAGTTTCAGACGATGGTTTCTGCCTGTTTTGCTAAGCATAATTGGCGCCTCTTCCATAGTGATCACGATATCGACTGGAATTTACACTCCATATCACTTTATCTTATTTTAAAAGTGACAGGGACACACAATTCAATCTAAGACGAATAGTGTTAAGTACGATGCATCTTGGTATCTACAGGCTGTATAAGAGCATAAGATTTCACTATCGCAGATCCCACGAGCTAACTGGCAGTTAGAACGATGTTAAAATGAGTCAAAAATAGAATCCACGCACCTGTCTGGCATTGACTGTGATCTCTCTATCCATACCTAAGGCGCATTAATCTACGCTGTTGCAACTATTGTAAAGTACGGTAAACCAGGCAATGCGTCATTTGTAGCGCCCGCGACAACAGGAAGCCCACAAGGCCACTCAGTAATCACATCTCTCCAACTGAAAGGGAAATTATGCAGCCTCTCACTGTAACAAGGCAAATAATAAAGTATTACAGTCTTATCTATCACTTAGCTTGAAGCAATGTGGTGGGAAGGTAAAGGTTAACTTCCACCTGCGATGGGTAATGAACAACACTTCCACCTTTCGTGGAAGGCATATCACATTCTTCTCCGTATTGACAAAATTCATTCGATGACGTGTCTGTAGTGTTTGACGTTTGATATTTTTCCATATGTAGGATAAGATATTGTGATTTTCATCTTTTTTATTTATCTATATTTCGGAGGCTAATTGCTGTTCAGTAGGATTGGCGATCTCATAGGTAAAGTGGGGTTCACAAATGTTCTCTTTAACAACTTTGTCATAAACTACAGTGTGGAGGTGCAACAGAATTATGAGATATTCTGTGAAATGACACTACTGCAAAACTGTGCCTGCAAACAAAAGACAGAATAATATTCAGCGATACACAATGCTAGTATAAAGCATCGTGTCACAGTTGTCGTAATTATTTGCGACAACCTAAGTTACACGGGAATGAGAACTTATGGAAATTGACCATTTCCCATTCCCTCCTCTGGCCCCCACCACGACCCTCCCAAAAAGAAACAGCTGAATAACTCAGCTTCTAACATACGGTAAGCAGGAATCAACATACTCAAAGATGCCCCAACCGTTAACCACCTTCACATTGCACAAACGTATCGTGTTATGCAGACATATCATGGGCTACCTAAAGTACACTCCTGGAAATTGAAATAAGAACACCGTGAATTCATTGTCCCAGGAAGGGGAAACTTTATTGACACATTCCTGGGATCAGATACATCACATTATCACACTGACAGAACCACAGGCACATAGACACAGGCAACAGAGCATGCACAATGTCGGCACTAGTACAGTGTATATCCACCTTTCGCAGCAATGCAGGCTGCTATTCTCCCATGGAGACGATTGTAGAGATTTTTGATATAGTCCTGTGGAACGGCTTGCCATGCCATTTCCATCTGGCGCCTCAGTTGGACCAGCGTTCGTGCTGGACGTGCAGACCGCGTGAGACGACGCTTCATCCAGTCCCAAACATGCTCAATGGGGGACAGATCCGGATATCTTGCTGGCCAGGGTAGTTGACTTACACCTTCTAGAGCACGTTGGGTGGCACGGGATACATGCGGACGTGCATTGTGGCGCTCACCTGCACGGTGCCAAACACGCATACGACCATCATTGGCACCAAGGCGGAAGCGACTCTCATCGCTGAAGACGACACGTCTCCGTTCGTCCCTCCATTCACGCCTGTCGCGACACCACTGGAGGCGGGCTGCACGATGTTGGGGCGTGAGCGGAAGACGGCCTAACGGTGTGCGGGACCGTAGCCCAGCTTCATGGAGACGGTTGCGAATGGTCCTCGCCCATACCCCAGGAGCAACAGTGTCCCTAATTTGCTGGGAAGTGGCGGTGCGGTCCCCTACGGCACTGCGTAGGATCCTACGGTCTTGGCGTGCATCCGTGCGTCGCTGTGGTCCGGTCCCAGGTCGACGGGCACGTGCACCTTCCGCCGACCACTGGCGACAACATCGATGTACTGTGGAGACCTCACGCCCCACGTGTTGAGCAATTCGGCGGTACGTCCACCCGGCCTCCCGCATGCCCACTATATGCCCTCGCTCAAAGTCCGTCAACTGCACATACGGTTCACGTCCACGCTGTCGCGGCATGCTACCAGTGTTAAAGACTGCGATGGAGCTCCGTATGCCACGGCAAACTGGCTGACACTGACGGCGGCTGTGCACAAATGCTGCGCAGCTAGCGCCATTCGACGGCCAACACCGCGGTTTCCGTTTGTGTTCGCTGTGTCGTGCGTGTGATCATTGCTTGTACAGCCCTCTCGCAGTGTCCGGAGCAAGTATGGTGGGTCTGACACACCGGTGTCAATGTGTTCTTTTTTCCA
Organism: Schistocerca gregaria; assembly: GCF_023897955.1. NCBI lineage: Eukaryota > Metazoa > Arthropoda > Insecta > Orthoptera > Acrididae > Schistocerca > Schistocerca gregaria. Next base: position 736,991,766 of record NC_064923.1, read on the forward strand.
CTTCCAGGAGTGTATTAGAACCCTGATGTGAAACACTCTTAAGGGTATTGTTTTATATTTCAATAAGGGGCTATCTCAATTACTGTCCAAAACGTCCACCGACAATTAGCAGTATGCCAATCCGGGTATCGAACCTACGTCTCTGTTTCTCAAGGATTGGTCTCTGCCAGTTAGACTGCAAAGGTAGATCAGACTGCATCACAGATCATGTCTGTCGAATATGTCCTAACCTATTAGCCCACAGTTAGTTCAGCATTTCAGCTTCTTTCTTGTGCGCTGGTTTTCTTTGTTTTTTACTGATGGGCTAACGTCAGCTACTTCTGTTTCAAATCGGCATTAGCAGTGAAGAGTTATCATAACAAGAAACTAATTTTTCGCTGTCGCAAAAAACATTGCTGCATTGTAACGTTTGGTAACTGGACTCTTGGCGACTGTCTTTTCTACTGGGTCTATCATAACTAATAGGGGAAACTGACTCTGCTGAGAATGTGCAATAGTAGAAGAAAAATCGTTCCAGTAAACTTGGACTTAGAAACTAGCCGTTTGTGTGATAACTGGCAAAGTATGCTCACGAACCACCAATGACTTCAGTATGAGATATTGTTCTAGTTAGTGCAAAAATGCATATCAAATATAAACTTTAAGATTAAATCCCTGTGTAATTGGACTCAAATTTGCTACATGCATTATGAGGCCCTGACACATTTCCTAGCGAAGAAAGAGATTTCGCTTATGGTTCAGAATGGATGATGTGAGACGACATCTAACCACCAATGTGATCCTATACAGATAGATGGAACGGGACCTCACGTCGCCCTCAGGATCGCCTGACCTCTGGATTTTTCTGTACGGGATCATACAGACGAAAAGTGTACAGTTTTCACACTGATACGATTGAAGAGCCAGGCCCAGCAAATTTAAAGTTTAGTCAGGATTTTTGGGATGATCCGGCGGAGTGTAAAAGAATTCGTAATTTACTGGAACAAAGAGTGCAGTATTTTGCCCACAATTGTGGTCATCTTGTGGTAAGCGTCCTTTAACAGATACGAGGATACAGCAGATTGCGAAATATAACGTTCTGAGTTGAAATTCTCGGCAGATTAAAACTGTGTGTCGTAGTGGGACTCGAACTTAGAACCTTTGCCTTTCGCGGGGGAAGTTTTTTAGGACTGAGCTATTGAAACGTCAGTCGCTACGGCGTTTGTTGTTAAAATAGAACATATGTGAAATTTGAGCCCCTTTAGATGAGGAGTTAATCGAAAAGTTTATATTTCAAGTACATTTGTACGAACTAGTAGAGATAAACTAAACAATTAGTTTCCGATATCGGGTATCGCGGTTAAGTTACTTGTCGGTAACGGTTATAAATAACTGCCAAAACTAACTCATTCGTATTACCAATGCCAAACAGTATGCATGTGGTATAAGTTGTATCTATTTATCAGTATAGCGGTCGCACGACACTTGGCAGCTACTACGGTTGTTACGATACTTCCTGCTCTAAACGTAATTCCGTACTGCTTCTTATCCTGTAGGCCTACTATGTATGCGGGGTGTTTATAAATTAGTTATACATAAGTAACCTTTAACTGCGAAAAGGTTAGGTATGTTAAACAAACGTTTGATACAGCACTGAATGTAGTATACCTTCAGGTTTTATTCTAGCCAAACACTGTTAGTTCCCAACGTTCCCGCTACGTTGCGTGCGCAAATAAATTATACCAACAGTTGTCATGGAATCGAGTAACGGTGCGTGCACAGTGCTGTTTAGGGTTTCACGAATCGAAATCCGTTACGACAGTTCAGAGATAACTGAGTACTAAATATGCCAAGCCACCACATCAAAGAGAAACTGCTATTGGATTGGTACAATCGTTTCACCGAAAGTGGCCGTGTATCGGGTAGAACGCCAGGTTAGGGTCGCCAGCAATGTCTGACGCAGCAATTGAACAAGTTCGGCAGTCTTACATTGCAAAAGGTAGCCACACTGAACATTTGTATATAAAAGTTGAATATACACTGTATTGATTGCTCTATCAAACATTTTTGTAAGTTATTTACCTTATTCACAATTAAAGGTTATTTTGATCTAATTAATTTATAAACGCACTGTATATCACGTCACACAAATGTCACAGAAATGTCTAGATGCTACAGTTAACTGGTTGTTTGCCGGACGGGGTGGCCGAGCGGTTCTAGGCGCTACAGTCTGGAACCGAGCGACCGCTACTGTCGCAGGTCCGAATCCTGCCTTGGGCATGGATGTGTGTGATGTCCTTAGGTTAGTTAGGTTTAAGTATTTCTAAGTTCTAGGGGACTGATGACCTCAGAAGTTAAGTCCCGTAGTGTTCAGAGGCAGTTAACTGGTTGTTCTCCAGTAAACTTCTTCGCAACGCAGATAAGACTGGTCATCTTCTGTTATGACTATCCAGTGATACAGAAAGTAAGCTTTAGGAATTTCTTGTGGACTCCAAGTTAACCTGGGGGTAGGGGGGTGGAAGAAGGGGGAGACGTGTTAACCATATTTGTAAAAGGATATCTCGGGCAATATGCCTCTTGTGGAAGATGACAGGTATAGCTACTCATGAAATCTAAGGCTTTCGTCCTTTGTTTTCTTCTTCAATATTACTGCAGCTGTTTCTGACAGTGCGCACCAAAAAAAGCAATTACACATTCCTTCAAGCAACTCTGTCATTATACCTATGATTTTTTCATTACTTACCTGAGTCTGTCGCGTAAGGTCTTGGAGCCGATAAATTCACTGCCATGTGTGAATTTAGCAAGTCTTTTCTTTTTCCTTAATTTTTTTTTAGCACTTCCACAATAATTTTTACAGCTCAAATCACACTTTACGAACACGTCCTTTAAAGTAGTGGACTCGTCACGCAGAACTTACACAGTAATTTCATACAGCGCAAATCATGCTTCGCCAACTCCTTCTCTAAAATAGAGAGGTAGTTCCACATTTTGTTGGTTGTGTATTTCTTCATCTCGGTACACTGTCGGTATCGAAAGCGATCGAAAATTATCATTGTAGCACCTTCGAGGTTCGAAACAGGAATGGAATAGAATTATCCAGTATTTCGGTTGCTAGTAATCTCTAGTATTTCTGTACCTTTGGAAATAAACAGTTATTCCATCAGTTATTTCCAAAGAAGTACGATATTCGTAAGTTCAGTGCAATTTATCAATGGTCAGATAGAGCGAGACCGAATTAGAAGTATATTCATCGGTAAAAAATGGCGCGCTTTTTTAGCTGTTACGCAACAGCTATTTCCATGATAGTACGAACATCACATGGTCTATGTATTCGTTGTTCGTCATAAGGCAGAGCGAAAGCGAAGGGGCCGCTCGGGATTAGCCGAGCGGTCTTAGGCGCTGCAGTCGTGGACTGCGAAGCTGGTCCCGGCGGAGGTTCGAATCCTCCCTCGGGCATGGGTGTACGTGTTTGTCCTTAGGATAATTTAGGTTAAGTAGTGTGTAAGGTTAGGGACTGATGACCTTGGCAGTTAAGTCCCATAAGATTTCACAGACACCCGAAAGCGAAGGGGAAGTAGTGAATTACGACGTAAGCACGCTGTCAAACAGACGATGCGCGGCCTTGGAAGTTATTGATATAGCTGCTTCATACCGATAACCAGTTATTTCTCTAACTGTGAATACTCAATCACCGGTTTATTTATTGCAATTATATTATTCTTCTCAGAGTGAAGTCGTTGCGACTTGTAACCACAAAACACATGTCTGTTAGAACGTTTTTTTCTCCATTATCGCCGTACACTTTCACCAGTGCCTGATTTCTCTATTAATTATGATATGCCTCATACATCACGTTCCGTTCCGTTGTACTAATGTTTCCGAAAAGAAATTCTGGTGCTGTGAGTAGCTCTTTCGCTCCTCCGATATTAAAGTCTCCGCCAGTGTTGTACAGCAGGCCCTCGGTATTACCTCCTGAGACTGCCGACTGTTAGGTGGGCCCAGGCGTCTTACGCCCGGCGTATTGTCTTACCCGGGCCCGCCGTGATAAATGATGGCGGTGTTCGACCCGGCCTCACGCGGCAATAACTCGAGGGGCGACAGTCCGGCGCGGTTCATACGCGGCCGCCTCGCTTACAAATTGCCTGCAGCGCGCGGCGTAACTCGACGCTCGCTCCAGGTCCGGCGTTTGAGCGCCGGCGAGTTACGGTAATGCTGCCGTGCCTCTCCCACGTACAGCGCGCCTCCGGCAAAGTGCAGCGTGGCGCCAAATGTCACGAGGTCGTCAAATAAAACTCTGCGCTATATTTCAGACACAGCGCATGTTTGGCATACCTGTGGATGAGGCCTCAAAACATCTGCAGATGTGTCTCTGTATGTCCATCTTTTCACAGATAGTTGCGGTACCTAAACTGTTCAGTAAAGAATTTCAGATCATATACCTTTCAGCCGTCTAAATTTCCAAATTGTTGTTTTGTTGGGTTACAGTTTCGGCGATATATTACGCCATCTTCAGGCCTCCTTACCGAAGTGTAGGAAGATTCTTAGCTCTAGTCCAGTCGAAAAAGGGGCCGGCGTTCAAAGACTGGTCTCCGTAGATGTCTGTTTGAGACAGCGATCACTTCAAACATCACCTGCCGTTCTACAGTTACCAGTCTTTGAATGCTGGCCCCAGTTTGGACTGGGAATCTTCCTACACATGGGTCACGCGGCTTGAAGATGGCGTAGAAAATCACCGAAACTGGTAGCCCAATAAAATAACAATTTGTAAATTTATACTCTGAAAGGTGTTTGATTTGACATTCTACGTGAGTTGACCAGAAAGTAATGCTCCGAATTTTTTTCTTCATCAATTCTTTATTGAACAAGAAGAGAATTACACACACGAAAGAATGGTGTTTTATTTCCCCCCCCCCCTTTTTCCACGTGATCTCCATCCCGTTCTATGGCCTTCCTCCAGCTCGAAACAAGGGCGTGTATGCCCTGTCGGTAGCAGGCCTTGTCCTGGCGGCAGAGCCAATGCTTCACTGTGTGAATCACCACCTGATCGGCCTCAAAATGTCTTCCACGAATGGCATCATTTAATGGTCCAAACAAATGGAAGTCCCTAGGGGGCTGTGTCAGGTGTGACAGCCGTGGATGGTCTCCCCAACCGCTGGAAATCGTGGGGCTTCGCCGAACCGCCTTCTGGTGGTGACCTCACCCTCAGTGCCCAGCGACTAACTGTACTTCTGTAGACAGCAGATGCTCCATAGACGTTGCACAAGCGTTTGTGAATATTCCCCACAGTTTCTTTCTCTACAACGAGAACTTCAATGACGGCACGTTGCTTGTAACGTGCACCACATACAGACGACATTTTGAAACTGTCCTGCAGCTACGCTATCTGTCGGAAGTGACGGAAACGGCGTGCTCTGTCATACTTAAATATTACATATATAACGTTTCGCATTCGTAGCATTGTCTTCGACAAAAAAAAAAGAAAAGAAAAGAAAAGAAAGCGGTGCATTGCTTTCAGAGCAACCTTCGTATCTGCAGAATTTGTCAGATGTAAAGCAAGCAAATAACTAACGAGTACTTTCGGAATTTTTGGTACCATTCGTATATTTCCTTCCAAACTTAACGATAGTAGTCATTACATTGTGCATATTTTTGTCCTTGTAAAGTATCTCCAAGATGGTTGTTGTTGTTGTTGTTGTTGTTTTGGTCTTCAGTCTGAAGACTAGTTTGACGCAGCTCTCCACGGTAATGTATCCCGTGAAAGCGCCTCCATCTCTCCGTAAAACCAAAAGCCACTTGAACCTAATTACTATAGTCAAAGCTGTGGGTCCTACCCACTCGTTGCTTATAGGATGCCTAAAGGATGCTGCGTTCTCGGAATGCTACACAAAAATTCAATCAAATAACACTCAATTTTTCTTAACTGTTTGTCGTTCAAACGTTACTTACGTGCATTTCTTTTAAGGGTGCAGTCCCCCCACGCCCACACCGACGTGGTGGCCACCACAAAAGTTCTGCTGTTCTCTCTGTGTTCCTTAGTTACTAATAGAGGACTTCACGGGATGTTGGTCCCTGACGTTTTCCGTAGGTATGGGCACGATTACCGCCTAGTATGGTCTTACAGAGGGGACACACAGTGGACGAAAAGCGAATGAAGGGTAGCGGTTGTAAGTGCAGAGGGGGATAACAGAATCAAGGTAAGCGCCAAGGGAAAGAAACGTCGAAGGAAAAAACCTCCGCGATAGCCTGGTCGTGTAGTAAGAGCAGTGCGATTTTCTTGATATCTGCCGCAAATAGTTGTTAATTTTGGGTATCGTGCAATGGTCGGTACCGTTGGAAGAGCTTAGGTGCCATTCTTATTCAGGGGTGATACTGCTGGGCAGGACACCTACGGATTGTCCTGGGCTAGCTGCAACGTCTGTACCTTTAACAAGCCAAGGTCGTTATATGAATGGTCGATTGGTCATAAATTCATCGCACAATGTAAGGGTTTTGGTTGGTTTGTTTGCGCTTTAGTATGCAGTACGGCTTTCCTCCATTGTCTGTTCGTCGGCTGGACTACAGCTGACAATGCCGGTTAGCTTTGTTATGCTGCAGGGGTTTGTCAGTATTTGCTATGTCTGTGTGTTGGTGCTATCTACAGGTGATTAATTGTCCCCAACTAGTAGTGTTTTTGGACGATTGCGTTTACACCTGAAGTTGTGATCCGTACAAGACTACATTGCAAACAAATACCGTAAGAAAATAATTCGTAATACTAAAATTTATGTTCTGTATTTTACAGACCCTCAACGTCAGCTCCCCAGTTATTTTGTTGCCCAAACACCAAAACTCATGTACTACCTCTAGTGCATCATTTCCTATTCGCTCAGCATCGATCCATTTAATTCCACTACATACCATCACCCTTTTTTTTAATGGAAAGCTTTTGCTTCTATTGTCGTGCAGTTTCACCCCAGCCAGTTTTCGCTGGTAATTATGATACATCCTGCTTGCTTTCATCTACATCTACGTGACTACTCTCCACTTCACATTGAACCACTTTCACATTATTTCTCTATCGTTATAATCTCAAACAGCGAAAAGGAAAATTTAATTTTATCCGTGCGTGCTCTGACTTCTCTTATATTATTACTGTGATCATTTCTTCCTGTGTGGGTGGTCGTCAATGGAATATTTTGATAACCGAAGGAGAAAGTTGGTGATTGGAATGTCGTTAAAAGATCCTGCCGCAACGAAAAACGCCTTGTTTCCTTGTTTCAAAGATTACCACCCGAACTTCCATATCACAGCCGTGACAATCTCTCCTGTTTCGCGATAGAACAAGACGCGCTGCCCTTCTTTGAACTTTTTCGATGTCTTCTGTCGATGCTGTCTACTAAGAGCCCTATACCGCAAGCAGCATCTTCTAAGCGTTCTGCCAATAAAACGCAGTCTTCGGTTCGTCTTTCCAACGACTTTTTCTATACGGAACTTCCACTTTATGTTGTTCGTAATTATAATACCTAGGTATTTAGTTTAATTCGCAGCGTTTATATTTGTGGGATTTATCATGTAAGCGAAATTTAACGAGTTCCTTTTAGTAATCGACGACTTCACACTTTTCGCAACGTACAGATACCTTGTTTAAGTCACTTTGCAATTGGTTCTGATCTTCTGGTGACTTTACTAGACGGTACATGACATCATCCGCAAATAACCTGAGAGGGCTCTTCAGATTGTCACCTAAATTTTTTACGTAGATTAGGAACGGCTCAGGGCGTATAACACTTGCTTGGGTAACGCCACATATCATTACTGTTTTACTCGATGAGTTTCCGTGAGCTACTTAGAAAGTCACGCGATTTGATTAGAAGCCGCTTGTCAGCAACTGTATCAGAAGTCTTGGAGGAATGTAGAAACTCGGAATGCAAAATGGACATGGACGTATTCAGGTGATCAGACAAGACGCTTACGTACCTGTCACCTGTCAGAGTCGCATCTAGACGTATCAGGGAACCCATATCACTCCAACTGCAGGCGCCCCACACCATTACAGAGCCTCCACCAGTTTGAACGGTCCCCTACTGACATGCACGGTCCATGGATTCATGAGGTTGTTGCCATTCCCGTGCACGTCCATCCACTCGATACCATTTGAAACTAGATTCGTCCTGTCAGGCAACACGTTTCCAGTCATCAGTAGTGTAATGTCGGTGTTGACGGACCCAGATGAGGCGCAAAGCCTTGTGTCGTGCAGTCATCTAGGGTACACGAGTTGGCCTTCGGCTCCGAAAACCCATGTCTAGGATGTTCCGTTGAATGGTTCGCACGCTGACACTTGATGGTTGCCCAGCATTGAAATCTGCCGCAATTTGCGGAAGGGTTGCACTTCTGTCACGTTGAACGATTTTCTTCAGTCGTCATTGGTCCCGTTGTTGCTGGATCTTTTTCCGACCGCAGAGATGTAGGAGATTTGATTTTTTACCCGATACTTGATATTTACGGTACACTCGTGAAACGGTCGTACGGGAAAGTCTCCACTTCATCGCTACGCCGGAGATGCTGAGTCCCATCGTTCGTGCGCCGGCTATAACGTCACGTTGAAACTCACTTAAATCTTGATAATCTGCCATTGCAGCAGAAGTAACCGATCTAACAACTTCGCAAGAGACTTGTTGGCCTACATAGGCGTTGACGACCGCAGCGCCGTATTCTGAACGTTTACAAATCCCTGTATTTGAATACGCATACCTATAACAGTTTCTCTGGCACTTCTGTGTGTAATGTACAGAATGACAAGACGGTCGTTGTTGTTGTAACAGCAATAAATAAATCGAGGCATACCGCACGTATCGTCCATCGCACTCATTTTAAGCCACCTGTGAATAAGGTGTCATTTCCCAAGGTATCATCTACATCTACATGGACCCTCTGCAAACCACATTTAAGTGCCTGACAGAGGGTTCATCAAACCAACTTCACAATTCTCTATTATTCCAATATCGCATAACGCGCGGGAAGATTGAAGACCTATATTTCCCCGTACGAGCTCTGATTTCCCTTATTTTATCTTGGTGATCGTTCCTCCCTATGTAAGTCGGCGTCAACAAAATATTTTCGCATTCGGACGAGGAACTTGGTGATTGGAATTTCGTGAGAAACGAAAAACGCCTTTCTTTTAATTATGTCCATCCCAAACTCTGTTTCATTTCTGTGACACTCCCATATTTCGCGATAATACAAAACGTGCTGCCTTTCTTTGAACCTTTTCGATGTACTCAGTCAGTCCTATCTGGTAAGGATCCCACACCGCACAACAGTATTCTAAAAGAGGACGGAGAAGCGTAGTGTACGCAGTCTCCTTAGTAAGTCTGTTACATTTTCTAAGTGTCCTGCCAATAAAACCCAATCCTTGGTTAGCCTTCCCCACAACATTTTCTATGTGTTCCTTCCAATTTAATTTGTTGATAACTGTAATACCTAGGTATTTAGTTGACTGATTTATCGTGTAACCGAAGTTTGAGTTCCTTTTAGCATTCATGTGGATGACCTCACACTTTTCGTTATTTAAGGTCAACTGCAACTTTTCGCGCCGTTCCGATATTTTTTCTAAATTGTTTTGCAGTTTGTTTTGGTCTTCTGATGACTATATTAGTCGATAAACGACAGTGACGTCTGCAAAGAACCGAAGACGCCTGCTCAGAGTGTATCCCAAATCGTTTATATAGATAAGGAACAGCAAAGGGCCTATAATACTACCTTGAAGAACGCCAGAAATCACTTCTGTTTTACTCGATGATTTCCCGTCAATTACAACGAACTGTGACCTCTCTGACAGGAAATCAAAGATCCAGCCGCATAACTGAGGCGATATTCCATAAACACGCAATTTCACTACGAGCCGCTTGTGTGGTACAGTGTCAAAAGCCTTCCGGAAGTCCAGAAATACGGAATCGATCTGACATCCCTTGTCAGTATCACTCAGCACTTCGTGTGAATAAAGTACCAGTTGTGTTTCACAAGAACGATGTTTTCTAAACCCATGTTCACTGTGTGTCAATAGACCGTTTTCTTCAACGTAATTGATTATGTTCGAACACAATATATGTTCTAAAATCCTGCTGGATATCGACGTTAACGATATGGGCCTGTAATTTAGTAGATTACTCTTACTAGCTTTCTTGAATATTGGTGTGACCTGTGCAACTTTCCAGTCTTTGGGTACGGATCTTTCGTCGAGCGAACGGTGGTATATGATAAGTATGGAGCTAATGCATCAGCACACTCCGAAAGGAACCTAAGTGGTATACAGTCTGGACCAGAAGACTTGCTCAGACCGTATCAGTGTGGAGCGATTCGAACACCCGATGTACGCTCGTGAATACACAAATGGAGAGTTCTAATTAGGTGTGACACGTACGTACCGCAAGAGAGCCGGCAATAAAGAGACAGATTATGTACCTGAGTGGAAACCACCAGCTGGCGTGTTACCAGAAGGTCCCAGCCTCGGTGGTCAGAGCGCGTTCGGCCGCTCAGAAAGAGCCGCTAGCATCCGCCCCGCGCGGCGTGGGAACCGCGCAGTGGTCCGGTTTACCAGCGAAACGAATCCGCGCGTCCGCGAGCGCCTGACGCCTCTGCGCTCTCCGCCCAGCAAATCCGAGAGCGCGAGCTGATCAGGTGAGGTACGGCGTCGCACAGCACAGCCGAGTGCCTGGAGGCTCCAGAGGAAATTAACGCCTTCCGCGCCGCGGGCAGCGGCTCATTCCTCACGCCGTGGGCTCTGCCGTGTTCCGCGGCCGCTCCGTTCATTCTGCTGTCTCCCAGCTCACGTATAGTGTGTCGTAAACGAGTTCACAAGCAGAAGTGGGAGAGAAAGAAACAGCTGGATCATGGAACCAGCTGGAGTGAGGTGGAAGAGACACGTCGCGAGGTGAACGCATAGCAAGCGGACTGAGCACGTCGTCTGCTGTATTCCATAAGACAAGACTGAGGCGTCAACCTAGTGTAAGGTAGGCAGAAGACACTACGATAGATACTAGAGCAGCTCGTATATGTAATCTCCAGTCCGTCGAGTAAGGAAGAGACAATGGTGGATTAAAGGGACGGAGGGGGGCGGAGGGTAATCGTCTTCCCCGAGAGTTCAAACTAAACTAAAATCAAACTGTAATTTCTGTAATCTGCACACGAATTTATAGTCTTGATCAGTGGATTTATTAATTTAATTCAGTATTCTCGAATCCATCTTACTCTGTGTGCCCGAAAGAATGTACTACTTGTACCAGCGACTTGCGCTCCCGCGCTGTTAGAACTGCAGTCGCCAAATATTAACCAGGACTTCCCGATCTGCCACAACAGCACGCTTTTCTTTCACTGGTGCAATGTTCCGCGCTGATGCAGGGTCGGTATTGTTAGCAACGGACTTCGCAATGTTAGTGGAAAGGGGTGGCCGGGCCGGATGCCCTTCCTGCCACCACCCTGTACACCCCTCCCCCCCCCCCTCCCCCCACGACGGAATTAGTGTACCCCTGCTGTCTCCGTCGAGTGTAATTCACGGAATAGTGCGAGCGTTTGCGTTTGCAGATGTCTGCGAGTCGTGGAACTGAGGCGGAAAGTGGGGACCAGCCCGATATTCACCTAGCGGGATGTGGAAAACCGCCTAAAAACCACATCCAGGCTGGCCGGCACACCGACCGACGAAGGTAATCCGTCGGGCGCATTCGATCCGGGGCCGGTGCGCCTACCCGAGTCCAGGAAGCAGCGCATTACCGCTCTCAGATAACCTGGCGGGTCATAAATTGTTAAAACTATAACTGTCAGCAAATTAAGAACTGTAGTTTTTAAATTGTTCCAGTATAATTTCATTTTATTTGCTTATCAGCTCTGTGTTAATAAAAGGCTTATGAGATTGTGGCTGTGTGTTAACAATTATATAAAAGAAGTTACTCAGAAAAAGGTTCTGCAAGCTACACATTTCATGAAAAATATTTGGGAAAATTGTGGTTAGGTCTCATGGGACCAAACTGCTGAGGTCATCAGTCCCTAAACTTATGCACTACTAAATCTAACTTGCGCTAAGGATAACACACGCCCATGGCCGAGGGAGGACTCGAACCTCCGACGAGGGGAGTCACGCGGATAGTGACATGGCGTCCCAGACCGCGCGGCTATCCGCGCGGCCGCATTTCAAGAAATTTAAAACATTTTTGTCTAAAATGAAACACATTTTTGCAATTTTTTGGTATTTTTAAGTATCGAAACAGCTTAAAAAAAGTAGTTAAGCAGTTTCTGGAGACTTTTTCCTTAACTTTCAAGGAGAATATGTCTTCTTTCTCTTCCAGGCAACCGTCCCCATCCACAAAACGTCATTAATCCGCCACTGGGTAGAGACTAGAGTAGTCTTTTATATCCTTTAGTCGATATCAAATGGCCAATAAGGATGAAGTTGCAGAAATATAATTACTCGAGAATCATACGTTTCTGTTACGTTATCTGACATATGATTTGATGAAAGGCGCCACTAATAGCGGTACTACACCTTCCCTCTCTCCCGTTTTCCCCTTCGGCGTTTTACTGGGGGCGCAGTTTTTTTTTTATAAAAAAAAACTGAAACAAATCAGAAAGTGCGAAAGAGGGAGGTCGAAGTACGAGGGGGAAGAAGAAGAGTTAGAAGAAATAGAGGAAGGGAAAGGTAAAGGATTTCGGGACCAAAATGTTATGGTGGTTGCGAAGTATGAAAGGAAATCGTGAACAGATTCAGACCGGACGGTGCTGTGCAACAGTTTCATGAGATCTACGTCCCCACGTCTTGTGTACGGCTACCAGATGCAGCCCACTCTTTTTATGCCAAGTGGGCCACGGCAACGAAAATGTAAAGACTGTGTATTTACCGTTTGTTGTTTTTTTATTGTGGCTTTTCGTTGTTTGGAAATGAATCAATGAAGAGGGAATCGCATTATTGTTGCAAACAATGCTACTTTAAATTGTATGTTTCCCACGTTTTAAAACTGTGTTATGCAAGGAAGAATTATTGAAATTCGCACTTTGTCACTTTATAGTGTAAAACAGTGTTGATCTCAATAAACGAATAAACATGCTATGCAGCGAAGAAAATTAAAGATAAAGTAGATAGGTGTCGTTAGGGGTTGGGAGCAAAGTCAAAATTCACCCTGGGCACCAAGTTACCTTTAATGCGCCACTGCATTCTTTCTCTCATCATATCGAAGCGCAAGGTCCACTTTCGTGGATACTCGTCGACCAGGATTTAGAAATTGTTAACTTCTTGGATTAGATACCAGTCGTGTCGCCATATTGTCCTTACAGTAAGAATGGAGGGGAACTCTCTTCAGTGTACTTCCGTCTTTTAAATGAATTGTATGACGAGACCGCCCTTTCCTTAGATGGCTGTGAGAAAAGACCCAAAATTCATACTCAGAGGTACCAAACGAGAGCCTATTATTTCGGTACGAAACTTTTAGTTGAGTGCGGCTCACATTCTTATTTTGCTGTCCAGCGCGATACGAGCTGAATTAAGCAAGCAGTCGAACATTCTAAAGGCGCACTCGTTCGCATTTCGTTTAGCTGTTACATTCTAGTGTAAAGGATCGGAAAATGTCATCTATTATACAGGTTGTTTATTCAGACTAGATGTATACTTTTTGTTTCTGTTTAGCATGAAGATTACACAAAAGTTAGTTGTTCGAGGAAATCAAATTCTTCTTCTGCAGAACTCAGCAACGACAGTTTCATATCATTTGAAAAATAAGATGATTCGACAATGTTTTTAAATTACTTTATTTGCACTTCTAGTTTCAGCATTGTTCATTTACAAGTGCATCTATAGTAACAGATGTGGACACCTCATTGTCATTTCTTAAAATAAATTCGTGTGCTACACATGTTTGTGCACAGCAAGTTTGACAACGATCATAATCTAAAATATAAGGTGCATGACATGCAAAGTGCTCTTGATAACGATAATATTACTGCCTTATTAAAAATCACATCTATCCAGAAACACCAGTGAAATTAACTATGTAATGTTCGCTACAAGTCCCACTATATGCACCTGTTCAAATGAATGTCACTTTTATTGAGATCGTAGGACCCACTCAGAAGAAATTTTTAAAAAAGTAGTTAAGTTTGATAACAGTAACTTTGTTTCTTTCTGCTGCAGAGGACAGTAATTTAGTTTTCACGTTGTACAGTTTGGTATGACGTGTGCTGACAAACTTTTAGCGATGACATGGGGAGTGTCTACTGAGCAGTTTGGAGTAAGGAATCTGTGCCAGCCTCTAACAACTTCCCCATGAGGCAGTGCTCGGTGTGTAAGCAAGTTCATCTCATCAGTTTCGTCGCTTCTCCAGAGTCCATCGAATGAATCTTTCTCGCAGTACTGCAGACGGAAAACGGGACTCGTTTTACCAAAAGAATAAGAAGAACGGTTTGTTCGATGTTAATGACCCACAGACAAAGTTATTAAAGGCACAGCACTAGATCAGTTGTTGAAAGTTAAGGAAAGAAACTATACTCGTGTCTCTGAAAGAACCACTCCAGGATTAGTCTGAAGTGATGTAGGGAAAACCTAAATGAAGCTGACCCGAAGGGGTTTTGCACTCTGTTCTTTCTGTGTGAGTCTTCAGTCTTCACCATGAGCCGCCTCGGGCAGTGTATATCAAGAAGCTTGTGACATTGAAAATAATGTAACAATGGGAGATACCATTATTTTACCAAAATACACACAAAATGGTTACTATAAAATATCTGACTTTAAAAAATATGCCTAAATGCTGAAAAATTTATCGCCGTCACGTTGTAGTTACCAATCCAAAGCCTCGTTTGACGCAGCTGTCCGTGTTAAACTGAACTGTGCAAGTTTTTTCCTCTCTTCATAACTAATGCAACCTTCAACCACTTTGACCTGCCTGCTGTATTCGTGCCTTGATATCTGACTTCCGATGTTCAAACCACACACTTCCCTCGATTACCACATTAAGTATTCGTTCTAGTCACGTTGAGGCATAAGTTTCCTTTTTGCCCTCATTTCCTTTAAGTACTTTCTCATGAGCTATTCGATCTACCCATCTAACCTTCAGCATTCTTCTGCAGCAACACATCTCAAAAGCTTATATTATCTCCTTGTCTGCACTGTTTATCGTCCACATTTCACTACCGTATAAGACTGCATTCCAGACAAATACCTCCATAAAAGACTTCATAATACGTGAATTTGTATTCGATTTTAACAAGCTTCTCTTCATCATATATGTTTTACTGGCTGTTGCCAGTCGGCGTTTTACATGTTCTCGCCACTTTATCCATCGTTAGTTATTTTGCTGTGCAAATAGCAAAGTTCGATTACACTCTATTACTCGTGCTTTACTTTTGTCGGTGTTTATCTCATAACTTCTTTTCAAGACAGCACCCCTTTCATTCTACTGATTTTGCAGGTCTCCTAACGTCTCTTACAGAATCACAGCGTCATCGAAAGAGTCAAAATTATCATTTCCTTTCAAATTTTTCCTTGCTTTCGTTTACTGTTTCATTGAAGTGACAGAATAACGTCACCCTCTCCTCAACTACAGTTTCTCTTCCACGTCTTTCAGCTTTTGTAACTACAACGCTTTTCCCCTGTAATTTGACCCTGATAACTCCGGAATTGCAGAGAGTGTATTTCGGGCAGTAGAGCTGAAAGCTTTCGCCACCCTTCCGCCAGTCCGCTCCGCTGTGTCACCCAGGCGTCCCGTTCGCGGCCCACCTGCAGTGGTTGGTCGTCCTGGCGGCAAGTGGACGGCTGCACACTGGGACGGCATCGAGGTCGGGCCTGGAAAATCGCAAATGAGTGCCATTAGCGGCCGGCGAGGCGGCGAAACGCAGCTTTTACCGTAGGGGCGGGCCGTCAGTTGCGCCGCGCTCTGACGCTGGGTCTCCGCTCTCTGCATTCTTCAGCTTCGGCAAGACAGGGTCCAAGTCTCCCGCCGGTCAAGCTCGATCACTTTTCCTGCTGTTTCTCCTCCTTAAAAAGGGCCATTGCTGATTCCCTGCCCAGTCCTTCAAATTGTAATATACACTTCCTTTTACATTAGGGTTACAATATTACACGTTTTTCCGGAAGATGGGAGGGGGGGGGGGGGGGTGGAGGGCCACCAATTTTTTAGACATTTTCCCGACGCCCCGCATTGAGCTGTGAACTTTTTCGCAATGCCAGCCGCTTTTTCAGCATATAACAAAATATATTGTTTATTTATCACTTTATTTTATTCTGAACCCTGACTCTGTCAACAGTCATCTAGGTAATTTATCGCACTTTCGGCAATTGTTTTGTAAATGGTGCGATCTCTTTGCTCTGTAGCGGGTCTTTGTTAAACTATGCTAAAAATTTACAACACCGCGTCTCTACGCCTTTGTGAGGACGAGGTAAACAAGAGAAGATTCACAGAACGTTTCCAGCGGAGCTACGTATTCTGGAATCTGCATCGACTAGTGTATTACTGAGTCTTTATAGAAAACAGAATGCTAAAAGATAACTATAAGTGCCATTAATAAGTAATTTTATGATTGTATTGTTGCTCACTTGCCAGTTCGATTAAAAGACTTTACGTTATTAGTATCATAACATATACGGTTATCTACACGTAAATACTGTATTCCTACACTGAAGCTACAAAGAAAACTGGTATAGGCATTCGTATTCAAATACAGAGATATGTAAATAGGCAGAATACGGCGTTGTGGTGGGCAATGCTATATAAGACAACAAATGTCTGGCGCAATTCTTAGATCGGTTAATGCTGCTACAATGGCAGGTTCTCAAGATTTAAGCGAGTTTGAACGTGGTGTTATTAGCGGCGCGCGGGCAGTGGGAGACAGCATCTCCGAGGCTGCGATGGAGATTTTCCCGTACGACAATTTCACCAGTGAACCGTGCATATCAGGAATCGGGCAAAACATCAAATCTCCGACGTCGGAAAAAGATCCTGCAACAACTGGACCAATGACGCTGAAGAGGATCGTTCAGCGTGACAGAAGTGCAACCCTTCCGCAAATTGCTGCAGATTTCAATGCTAGGTCATCAACAAGTGTCAGCGTGCAAACCGTTCTACGAAACATCATCGATATGGGCTTTTGTAGCCGAAGGCTCACTCGTGTACTCTTGATGACTGCAGGACACAAAGCTTTACGCCCCGCCTGTGCCCTTCAACGCCGACAACGGACTACTGATGACTGGAAACATGTTGCCTGATCGGACAAGTCTCGTTTCAGATTGTACCGAGCGGGTGGACGTGTACAGGTATAGAGACAACCTCATGAATCCATGGACCCTGGTTGTCAGCAGCGGACTGTTCAAGCTGCTAGAGACTCTGTAATGGTGTGGGGCGTGTGCAGTTGGAGTGATGTGGGACACCTGAAACGACTCTGACAGCTGACGCATCCTGTCTGATCACCTGCATCCATTCATGTCCATTGTGCATTCCGACGGACTTGAGCAATTCCAGCAGGGCAATGAAACACTCCACACGTCCAGAATTGCTACAGAGTGGCTGCAGTAACACTCTTCTTAGTGTGAACACCCAGACATGAACAATAGCGAGCACATCTGGGATCCCTTGCAACGTGCTGTTCAGAAGACATTTCCACCCCTTCTTGCTCTTATGGATGTATGGACAGCCCTGCAGGATTCATGGTGTCAGTTCCCTCCAGCACTACTTCAGACATTAGTTGAGTCCTTGCCACGTCGTGTTGCGGCACTTCAGCGTGCTCGCGGGGACCCTACACGATATTAGGCAGGTGTACCAGTTTCTTTGGCACTTCAGTGTATCACGAATTAAGAATTTTTTCTCACTTTGATGGACATGATTAATGAAAGTGGTACAGCAATATTTTGCCATACCTGCACGCGATGCTGCAATAGACGAGCGGTTGTAGGCGCTTCAGTCCGGACCCGTGCTGCTGCTACGGTCGCAGGTTCGAATCCTGCCTCGGGCATGGATGTGTCTGCTGTCCTTAGGTTAGTTAGGCTTAAGTAGTTGTAAGATGTGTTCCATAGTGCTTAGAGCCATTTGACCATTTCTTTTTATGCTGCTATAGAGAGAATCAGTGGACGGAGCGTAATAAGCTCATTGTTGAAAAGTTAAAGCTTATTATTGTACTGTACAATACGAAAAATGTAAGGCGTGATGAGAGCTATGACAGCATTATCTGTAGAAATATTTCCTAAAAATAGTCCAGGGAAATGTAATATATATGAAATAAACCACATTATCTGAATTTCCCCATTTATTGAACATTAAAATATGGTAACCCAATTATGCATACACTTACAGTCTGTCGGCAGAGCCTTATAATGAAAGTCAGGGCGAAAGAAAGTAGGCTGCGGTTTAGCTCCATAGAAAGAAATCGAAAGCCTCGTTTGCGCTTCGAGGCGTGTAAGGCTCGAGACGTAGCGCCCGAGGATGGCTGCGGATTTTTCCCGTGTGCCAGTAGCCGGTACGGGGAATTCAGCTGTACCGGATATTCGCATCCGCCAGTTGTAAGATTTTTCAAACGTCAGAGGAAACAGAAAAACGGGTTATGACTAATGGCGCTCGACAAAGTTTCCATCGTATACACTGATACAGTGCGACCCAACAGCCGTACTAAGGCGAATCTTCTAGTGGCGTCAAAATGACAGATTTCCGGTTCGGTGATTTTAATTTTAGGTCGCCTACACTTTGTTATGCGTAATAAGGGGGGGGGGAGGGGGGTGGAACGTCAAAAAGTAACTTGTACATATCTTCCAAAACTAAGATGATGGCGTAGCAAGTGTAGCAGAGCCTCAGGAGGGAACGCATTTTCTGGGGTTCCCGCGCACACAGCTCTGCTGGCTGTACCACAGTGTGTGACGGAAATGACCACTTGGGGGTGCTTTTATGATTGTGCAGAAAACATCAGATAGTAAATGATGTGACATGTTTACAGGAAGACTGTTGAACGCAGAGAAAAAGAAGTAACACACTGAAGCGGGTACATTGTAATGTGCAATGACGAAAAGATGTGCGCTTCTGCCCTTAAAACAATGAACGTCGTTTCGAAGCGCCAGCACGTTGAAGATGTCGAGAAAATGCGTCGTAATTGGTACGGTTTGTTGTAATGAAATGATGAGAAAGGTTAAAGAGTTTCCATATTTAGTTATTTTCATATCATTGCGTGTTATGAAAATATGCCGTTTGAGTGCAAGAGCACATTGAAGATTCATCAAACACATGTTTTCTTTGGTACGATTTGTTATAATTCAATCTGAGTTAATAATATATGACTGAGGAAAGCTTCTGGGAGATTGTAATATAAAAGACATGGTCATATTTTAACAAGTTGGACGTAACATAGCGGTTAGGGGTACGGAGTTTCAAAGGAATGTGTAGCTCGTTTGTTTCTTGCTTGTTGCTACATCGAGAATTTTTTCATTCGTCTTCGTATTTTCTGAAAGGTTCTGGTTTTTTTTATGAATTTAGTAGACCTACATTCTATGATATTCGATGTTATGTAAACATGAGTGCACACTCTCTCAGGAGATAGGTATGTCCACTTTTGGCGCGGATAACAGCGGCGACAGGTTGTGCCATGTCCGCCCCAGGTAGCTGAGAGGTCAGCGTGACGGAATGTCAATCCTAAGGGCTCGGGTTCGATTCCCGGCTGGGTCGGAGATTTTCTCCGCTCAGTGACTGGGTGTTGTCCTAACCATCATCACTTCATCCCCGTCGACGCGCAAGTCGCCGAAGTGGTGTCAAATCGAAAGACTTGCACCCGGCGAACGGTCTTCCCTACGGGAGGCCTTAGTCACACGACATTTTAGGTTGTGCCGTGGAAGCAATGAGCCCTTGGTAGGTCGCCGGAGGGAGCTGGTACCGCACCTGCACACACATACACACGTCACCTGATTCCCGTAAATTCTGGGGAGGGGGAACGATGAGCTCTGACGTCACGTTCAGTGACCTGCCAGATGCGTTCGATCAGGTTCGGATCTGGTGAGCTGGGGGGACCAGCACATTGATTGGAACTCGCTGCTATAATCTTCGAACCACTCCATCAGATTCCTGGCCTTCTGACACGGCGCATTGCCTTGTTGAAACATGCCACTGCTGTCGGGAAACACGATCGACATACGTGGTCTGCAACCGGTGTATGATACTCCTTGGCCGTAATGCTGCCGTGTACGAGCTCCACTGGCCCCATGGATGCCGTCGTGGCAGTTCCCCAGAGCATAATGGAGCCGCCTCCAGGTTGTCTCCGTCCCAAGGTACTGGTGTCAAGGAGCTGTTTCGCTGGAAGATGACGGCTTCGCGCTCTCCCATCGGCAGGATGAGTAAGGTAACGGCAGGATGAGGAGCAACGCTCTGTCACTGCACTTACGTCCAGTGCCGATGGTCACGTGCTCATTTCAGTCGTAGTTGCCGATGTCGTACTGTTAAGGTCGTCGACTGTGGAGGGACGTCGCTAGCAGTGTTGGGTGCGCTGTGTGTTCAGACGCACTTGTACTGTACCCAGCATTTGCGTCTGGTGTTCGTTCGTCGCCTGTTCTCCCCTTCTGCCCAGCCTACGACGTCTGAAATCTGTAATAAGGGGTGCGGCCGCCCAACCCCACGACGCCTGGACGTCGTTTCACTTTGGTGTCACCTCGTGTTGAAGACTCACCACAGCACTCTTCGAGCACCCGGCAAGTCCTGCAGCCTCCGAAATGGTCACGCCGAGCCTCCGGGCCGCCACAGTCTGCCCTGCGTCTATACGCGGACAGCACGCTCTGATGCTACATGCACTGCGCGTGTGTCTGACTAGAAGTCGTTCCTCGTCAGGTGTGGCTCCTGTCGCCTGGAGGGGTTTATATTGATATCAGGTCGGTGGTCATAATGTTCTGGGTGACCAGCCGAGCTTCCGGGCCACTACAATCTGCCCTGGGGCTATAATCGGACAGCACGCTCACTGATACGACATGCACCATGCGAGTGTCTGAAAAAATGGTTCAAATGGCTCTGAGCACTATGGGACTTAACTTCTAAGGTCATCAGTCCCCTAGAACTTAGAACTACTTAAGCCTAGCTAACCTAAGGACATCACACACATCCATGTCCGAGGCAGGATTCGAACAGACTGTAGCGCCTAGAACCGCTCGGCCACTCAGGCCGGCTGCGTGTGTCTGACTAGCAGTCATTTCAAGTCAGGTGTGGCTCCTGTCGCCTGGACGGGTATATATCGATAGCAGGTCGGTGGTAATAACGTTCTGGCTGATGAGTGTATTCTAAAAATTCTGCTACTGAATAGAAACAGTGATAGAGTACCAGAGTTTTACTAAGAAGTGAGAATGATGAATTATTTTTTTTATAATATATGGAAAAGTATTGTAAATTTGTGTCACACTATTAGTCGTGTCCTTTTTGACTGAAGATGAAATTTCCCTTTTGTTTGCCTTATAACAAGGTTTACATAAATGATCTAGGTGATAATATGAGCAGCCCCCTTGGATTGTTTGCAGATGACGCTGTAATTTACCGTCTAGTAAAATCAGCTGACGATCAATTCCAATTACAAAATTATCTAGACAGAAATTCTGTATGGTGCGAAAAGTGACAATTGGCACTAAACAAAGAAAAGTGCGAGGTCATCCACATAGGCACTAACAGAAATCCGATAAATTTTGGGTATACAATAAATCGCACAAATCTAAGGGCTGTCAGTTCGACTAAATATGTAGGAATTACAATTACGAGCAACTTAAATAGGAAAGACCACATACATAATATTGTGGTAAAGGCGAAACAAAGACAGCGCTTCGTGGCAGAGCACTTAGAAAATGCGACAAACCCACTAAAGAGACAGCCGGCATTACACTTGTCCGTCCTAAGCTGGAATATTGCTGCGGGGTGTGGGATCCTTACAAGGTAGGATTGACGGAGCACATCGAAAAAGTGCAAAGAAGGGGAGCTCGTTTCGTGTTATCGTGCAGTAGGGTGAGAGTGTCACTGATATGATACGCGAGTTGGGGTGGCAGTTACTGAAAGAAAGGCGGTTTTTTTTGCAGCGAGTTCTATTTACGAAATTTCAATCACCAACTTTCTCCTCCGAATGCGAAAATATTTTGTTGACAGCCACCTTCGTAGGGAGAAATGATCGTTATAATAAAATAAGAGAAATCAGAGCTCGAACAGAAAGATTTAGGTGTTCCTTTTCCCCACGAGCTATTCGAGAGTGGAATGGTGGAGAAGCAGTATCAAAATGGTTCGATGAACCCTCTGCCAGGCACTTACGTGTGAATTGCAGAGTAACCATGTAGATACAGATGTAGATTTCACGGATGTCGAAGTATTTATTTACGTATAGTACGAGCGGAACAACACGACTAACCTGTGAAGAAGAGAGGAAATTGCGTTTTAACAAAGCTAATGGAGGAATTTTATGCCCGTACATTTTTGCAAACAAACTGTGTGGTTTGCTAGACATCTACAGCCGACAGCTGCCTCTGGAGAACGCTGCTGTCGTATATCACGTTAACGGGCACGTCCCAAGCG
The DNA here is from genome assembly GCF_023897955.1 of Schistocerca gregaria. Classification (NCBI taxonomy): domain Eukaryota; kingdom Metazoa; phylum Arthropoda; class Insecta; order Orthoptera; family Acrididae; genus Schistocerca; species Schistocerca gregaria. The sequence goes on from NC_064923.1 coordinate 737,014,259, forward strand.
ACGCGAGCGCTATCTCGTCCGTTTTAGCGCCCGCGTCAGCTGCCTCTTCCAGTGTGAGAACGACTATGCAGTTGGCCCTCCCGTAAGGTATTGAAAAGGTCCGCAAGCCTTTGATTTCTCGAAAACGTTCTAGGTGTGCATCGTGCCAGAGCAGCAGTTGTTAGTGTTAATTACGTACCGCAGTCGTGGCAAAAGAGGCTGATCCTTTTGGGGGTAGGCTCGCCTCACGAGTACGGCGACTCGCGCGGTTCCGGCAGGTGTAGAGTAGACCTGCCGCGCCGGCTTCGCGCCTCGTTCTCACGGAGCGGGGCTGGCCGGCCATTCCGCGCCGCGGGAACCTGTTGCGTGTCGCACCAGAGCGGGCGGCTGCCACTGTGGCCGAGTCGCCTCGTATCCGAGACGCGGCGCGCGCTTCGGCGCGGCGGCGCGTGACGCTGCATTGATCAGCCGCCAGGCCGGCGCTGACCTTTGCTGACCTGCCGCCTGCGCATCCACGCCCTGCCTGCCTGCCTTTCTCCTCTTCCGCCCTCTCTCTCACCGCGGGCCATCCTCCCAAAAGCGACAGCGCGTGCTAATTCGATAGCCCCTGTCACCCACCCGGACAGTAAACAGCGGAATCCACTCTTCCCCGGCAGCCGAATTCCGTGTAACAGCTCGACGGCAATGACAAACGCACAGTATTGTCGTCTGTATGAGAAGTGGGGTTTCCTCAGCGAATTTCGATGATGAAGCTGTAACCTCCCTCTTATTAATCGCCCTATCCTGCTTGCGATGTAAAATACGACCGTGGATCGCGTGTATACTTAATGGAATTTTTCTAATTGTATAAGGCTATCTTTCCCGAAGAAGTAATACCGATAAGTAGGGGGAAAGTGTACAACCGATCATTCTGATAGAAAAGTCTACTAAAAATAAAATGTTATTAAACCGAACAGGGCTACAATTTGGAAAAAGGAAAGTTATTTTGTGAATTCACTCACGGACAACACTGGACAGAAAAGGGGAGTAACTGATCATGAATCCAAAAGTTATATTAATGAACGAAAAGGAAATAATTACGGTCGCCAGAGCACTAGGGCGATTTACATCAAAAATCCTGTACAAGATGAAGAAAGACATTTATTATTAAAAAATGTTTAAAATGGCTCTGAGCACTATGGGACTTAACATCTAAGGTCATCAGTGCCCTGGAACTTAGAACTACTTAAACCTGCCTAACCTAAGGACGTCACACACATCCATGCTCGAGGCAGGATTCGAACCTGAGACCGTAGCGGTCGCGCGATTACAGACTGAATTTATTATTAAACACTGACGTGGCAACTGAAGGTTGTCACCTTTTTTGACACTAATTTCAAGTGATTAGGTAATGATAAAGAGAACTGAGAAGTCACTTTTACGTCAAGTTTGTCATTAAATTTTGAAAAAGGCAATCGAGTAATGATTTGAAAATACCCACTTAAACTGTATGTTAGTATTGAACTTCGTTACGTGAACAATGACTTTCAGAGACCTCAACATAACGACATCAAAGAAATTTAGGGAAAGGCAAGCACTTTTTACTTTGAAGTTACTTAATTTTCAAATTGGATTTCATATTATTGTCTGAACAACTGAGACTTTTTTACTGACTTGAACAGAATTAAATAATGTAGAATACGTACCAAACCAAACAGCCATGTGCTCCAAGCTATATGTAAAATAAATAAAACTTCCGTACTCTTAATTTGTGTATTTTCTTTAGATTTGGATTTTTTTCCAGTGATAGAGTCTCAAACTTCGGTTAGCATACAAGGAGAAAAAAGGAACAATGTCTGTAGGCAATGACGCCCTGAGTTTAACTGATTATTATTTAAATAAATGTTATCAATCAAATCACATTCAGTTGTGCTGCTGGGTTACCCGTTAATACTTTCCACCAATGAATAGTCTTACTTCAGCGCTGTTGAGTGCGACGAAACTCGGAGCCGACGACGAATCTGTGTTGCTGGAACTGCTGCTGCTGTTAAAGATGGTAGCAACCTGTGTGGCCACGGCTAATTACATGTACGGGCAATCGTAATTAATACAGCCTCTTCTACCCGTCCACTGTCCTTCCTCTTGCTTCTAGACATCTGGCCGGCGCGCGTATATGATGCCGCCGAAATGGTACTCTCTACTGCGAGAGCGCTAACACCACACTTCCGCACACTACAAGCGCTGGAACCCGTCTCTTGCTCTCTCCGAAACCCAACTCTCGCTCTCTCCGCGCGCTCTGCGCAACAATCTACTACCCAAACATTTTACAATGCACAAGCACTGCTATTATCGTTGCTACTCAATTCAAATAACAATTCCTTTGGCTTTTTCCCAGAGCTTATACGTTTCACAGTAAAACACAGATAAATACAATGAAACGTCAACAGACTTCTACCTAAATGTACACTTACAGCGAAACGATGTCCTTACTTATTAAAAGAAAGCATTTAAATTACAAATGTTTACATACAAGGAGGTGCTATGCATCCTGCATTTTCGCTGTTACAAAGGCTTCTCGGGTAGTCACACGAGTCAAAAAGTCGTTCTGCGGCAACGTTTCGACAAGTTTTCTATTCGGTATCTTCAGGCGAAGTCTGTCAAGGCCGTCAAGAAATTCCTACAGGTTTTCTTCTTTGTGCGTCCTCATCACAAATGTGTCGTCTGCGTGTCAAAGTACTACACATGTAGGTTTCAGATACCTGGCGTAAGGGGGTATCCCATAGCAACTCCTCACTGGTAGAACTTTCCACCGCTTTACAAGTACGCGACAGTTAGCGCTTTGCAGAATAGTTCCGCTGTGGTCTTCACCAAAGTAGCTCCATAGTAATGTCAAGGAGATCTCTAGCTGTAACCGTGTGAAGAGAGACGTTACGTCGGAAACGATCAGCGCGTCACCCTTGTGCAAATGTATTCTTCACAAACTCAGCTGATTTTTTGACATGTTGCATGTAGTGACCCCACGACAGGCATTAGTAACGGCGCCACATGTTTAGATATTCCACAGGTTAGTGAATTGATCCTGAACAAGACGAGTAGGAAACTTGTCGAAACGTTGCCGCAGAGCTGGCCGTTGTGGCCGAGCGGTTCTAGGCGCTTCAGTCTGGAACCGCGCGACCGCTACGGTCGCAGGTTCGAATCCTGCCACGGGCATGGATGTGTGTGATGTCCTTAGGTTGGATAGGTTTAAGTAGTTATAAGTTCCAGGGGACCGATGACCTTAGATGTTAAGTCCCATAGTGCTCAGTGCCGTTTGAGCCGCATTCTTGTATATGGCCTTTGAGCGCTGATGCTACATCTTTGGTTCGATGCCGTAATCTGTACATAGACTGCACGTGGCTGAGTAAGTCTCCGCTGAATACCTTCTTATTTCGTTTCTAAAAAATATAAATTAAAAAATAAAAGATTCTAAAAACGGAAATGGAGAAATAGTACTGATTTGGAAACCGATTGTTTTTTTTAATTTTTTTGAGAGACTGGATGTGAGGTGACTGGTTTATTGACGCGTTTCGATTTCAATCATCATCATCATAGATTCTGCAAAATTTGTAAAAACACAAGAGTGGCACAGTGAAGACGTAAACTGAAACAAAGTATACTATCAAAGACGTTGCTCATATAACATTGCTAAACTAATGTTATGGTAACTAAAGGTAGGGGCAGCGGAGAGAGAGGGGGGGAAGATAGGGAGGGGGCGTTCTGTAAGTGAAGAAGGATCAATTTGATTCCTCCTGTCTCTTCCCTACCCCTACATTTAGTTACATGCCATATTATTTTAGCAACGTTATATAAGCAATGTCTTTGATAGTACATTTTCTTTCATTTTATTGTATACGTGGGTTGCACCCTATACACAACCGTTTTTCGACTTCTATGTATTTTAGATCTTATTTTTCCCTTGCACGTCACAACATATTACCACTAGCGCCACCTGTTGTCGCTTTCGATATCTCTGATGCTGTGTCATACCTTGAGCTAGTGAGTAACGTTTTGGAATGAGTTACGTTCACATGACCGCCTGCACTATGTATGAAGTTGCTCTCCCTGTACTGATATCTGTCTTTCATGCACTCTGTTATTGTACTTACTTGTTTGTCTCTTAGACATCTTCACTCTGCTGCTGTCCTGTATTTTGCAACTTCCGCAGATTATGTAATAATGACTGTAATCGAAACGCATCAATAAACCAACCATCTCTCATCAAGTGTCCTACATAAAAATAACAGAAACAATTTTATTTTATTCGGCGTCCGTATCAGCACTGTTTCTCGATTTTAATTCATAGAATGGGCGCATGCTTCTTGCATGACTGTATGTTACACCGTGTTCACTCCTAAAAGCCAATGTGCCACGCACGAGTAAAGTTGAGAGGTGTTTAACACCAATAGCTTTTCTGAATTCTGCCATCCCTGAGCTGGTGAACGAGTAGCTATCGCGTTCACTGACACTCTCGCTAGATCGCTGTAAAAATTAAACGGCCAACGTCTGTGTGCTTTTACGGACGTCAAGGCAAATGTAGTTTCTAGTCATAAAAAATTACCGCGCATAGAAGAGCCTTGCAAAATTTCGGGTACTCGGAGACAAAATTTACCACTCGGCATTCCGCGTAGCATTTTACGCGCGGTTCGTTTCAGTGACGCATGTGGAAAGCAAAATTACAAATTAATACCTAATTCTGAATTTGATGTAGAAAATTGTGCAGTTGATGTTAGCACCCCGAAAAGAGTTGCAAGCGTAAACATAAATTCACAAGAAGCATGAAAAATGAAACGAGTTAGCCATTCATTACATGGTTGAATTATGAACGAATATGCCGGTATTACTCTATACGTGCACTGTGCCTCTGCTGTTAAATAAAAGAGGAAATTCACCTAATCTTTAAGTCTTAATTAATTTTGGATGCAGCCGTGGTGTTAGGAAAATGATTGTACGGCACTGATGAAGAGTCATATTGTTTTTTAGTGTAAAAGTAAATCCCTTGGCTCTCCGAGAATTTTTCCATGAACGACAGTATTACTGGTAATACTTTTCGAATTATGTGAGTTCAACTTTTCCTATTTCAGTATCATATTGACGCACTTCGAAAGACATCTTATTATAAAGAACAAGCTTCCTAACTGCGGCTTCGGCCTCGTACATATTCGTCACATGTATTTCACGTGTGTGAACAGGGTCTTTGAAAAAGAACTCCCCAGTTTTAATGTGTCCTAGAATCTGTACAAAGTGACATACACTATTCTAGTTTGTGGTGTTTCATTCATCAACTCTCCAAGTTTGGCTCCCCTGGAGCTGGCAGGTCTGCTTGATCTTGAGTCGGCACCAGCACTGTTTCTTTCCTCTGTTCCCACAGTTCAGTCCAGGCGTGCGTGCAGTGCAGTGCAGAGCAACTCAGCAACAATGTGTACTCCACAACAGAAAGCGCAATAACTGCCGAATTTGGGGGCAGTGCATCCACATGAAGTTACTTAGCATCAACGTGACTCTCCCAAAGTTAATGTTTGGAGCGGTTTGATAGAATATCGTGTTATTGGTCCTTCCATTTTTGTAGAAAAAACCGTAAACGGGCGATGGGGGGGGGGGGGGGGGGGACGTTTACAGTGAGATGTTCACAGAGTACGTCTTTCCCCAAATGGACGATATTGAGGCGGAGAGGAGCTTGTGTTTTTGTGTTTTTGTGTTTTTCCAACAAGACGGCGCCCCACCTCATTACAGTAATCATGTGCGTGCTGCTCTTGACACTCGCCTTCCATGAAGGTGGACAGACAGACCTGGCCCAATACCTTGGCCACCACGAAGCCCAGACGTAACCCCAATTGATTTCTCCTTTTTGGGGCCACGTAAAAAAAGGTTGTATACAGTGAAACGATCAGAGACATCCATCATTTACGGGAAAGAATCGTCGCAGCGGTTGGGACTGTTCCAACTGAAATGTTGGTGAATACGTGGCGAGAAGTGGAATATCGTCTTGACGCGTGCAGGGCAACAAATGGATCTGACGTTGAAGTGTACTAACGTTAAACAAAACTTGAAGGAATTCTCTTTCATGATATGTACTCATTGATGTCATTTTTCATTAGCTTCCCCATTAAATTTATACTTAAAGCTAGGGACACCCTATATATATATATATATATATATATATATATATATATATATATATATATAGGGTGTCCCTAAAAACACTGACAAACTTTAGAGACAGGAAATAAGTAACGTAACCTTAAGAGATATGGCACATATTCGTCTTAGATATTATGAAACAGATATCTTCTACTGAAAGAACTTTGGTTTCCATATTTTGGGAGAAAAAGTCTAGTAAACGTGGGTCTAAAGTGCATAATTTAGAGCTATGAGAACTTGTCCATCTTCGCTAGTGTAAAATACATTTTTTTTGCGCTTTGGTGCTCTTGTTTACTAGACATTTATTTCTTGTTTTGGTGTCGCTAAAGTTTGTCAGTGGACCTGTGCCCAAAAACTTACCAAAGTTTCAGCATAATAGGATGTATTTTATACGGACGTATAGAAGACGAACAAACAAACATATATTCGTTTTTGTACAGGCTGCAACAGGTATAAGTGCAGATATTGCTATGTGTGACTGAGGACGGTGTACATGAATCGTTTGCAGGCTATTAATGATAGCTTTTAGAAGTCGTATGTTTTAAGCGGAGTAGTACCTCCAAGTACATGTGGCAATAGCAAACCGTTAATGGCCCGCATCTCGTGGTCGTGCGGTAGCGTTCTCACTTCCCATGCCCGGGTTCCCGGTTTCGATTCCCGTCGGGGCCAGGGATTTTCTATGCCTCGTGATGGCTGGGTGTTGTGTGCTGTCCTTAGGTTAGGTTTAAGTAGTTCTAAGTTCTAGGGGACTGATGACCATAGATGGTAAGTCTCATAGTGCTCAGAGCCATTTGAACCATTTTTTTGAAACCATTAATGCTTATTTTCCCTGGGCAGCGGGTCAGATGTTGAGGTACGTATGCGTACACGCAAAACGGTTAGTCTATACTGACAGGCGTAGTCCACTTGGAGGTGCAGTTACGACCTGAGGTCTTAAGGTTTGTGGCTTGTTTATGGAAAGACTGTTCGTCACAGAGATGTGAGTACATATTAATATCTTCTCCTTGCTTTTCTTTCTTTAGCTTGTGCCTTTTTCCCGCAGTGACGCAGGGTCGGCATGGTTAATCGGATTTGGGAAGGGTTAATTTAAGGAGTGGCAGGATGCCCTTCCTGCCGCCACCCGGTACCCCTCGGGACGGAATTTGTGTGTCCCAACTGTCTGCGTCTAGTGTAATCCGTGGAAGAGTGTGAATGTGTTCAGATGTCTGCGAGCCGTGTAACTGGGGCGAACGTGGGGACCAGCCCGGTATTAACCTAGTGGGATGTGAAAAATCGCCTAAAAACCACATCCAAGCTGGCCAGCACTCCGGCCTCCGTCGTTAATCCGCGCCAACCCGAGTCCAGGAAGCAGCGCATTAGCGCTCTCGGCTAACATGGCGGGTGAGAACATACCACATACAAAAGCATGTGCAACTATACCCGTTACATTAAACTATGGACAAACAAGTTACTTCTTTGTTTATAAATGTATTTGTTTTCCTTTGTTTTCGTCCTCAGTTTCTGATGTTGCAAAACATGAACGGGGTTGTAAACCATGGGCATCGGCAAAATGTTGCTGCAGAGTGTGTGTGAGCAGTGCGGAGTTCCGAAACGCAGAGGCTTCGGAATGTGGTTCCCATAACGGCGGCCAAACTTTTTCCGCAGCGGCAGCCGTGCGCTCTGCTCCGGTGCGGCATTCCGGCGCCGTATTGAGACGTCACCCGGAGCTGTACGGCGCGCGGCTGGGTTCGCACTGCGCCACAGCCGACGCCCGCCGTACTCTCGGGCAGTGCTGTATTTATGGCGGCGGGCGCCGGCGTTTGATTTGTGGGCTGCGCGCCTTATTATAATAGGCCCGACACGGCCCGCCACGCCTATCTCGATATAAGAGGCCCCGCTTGCGCCGCCCTGAGTTATGCGCGTGCCGGCGCACTCGCCTGTTCGCCGACTCTACTGCGCCGAGCTGCACTGCTGGGGAGCGCGCACGAAAGCTCTGCCGTCCCTCCTGCACTGTCCCTCAAGACGCGCAACACCTCGTTACAAGAGTACGCATATCGTTGTATACCACAAATACTCGCAGGCAAAACAGAGCATGTCCTTCCGAAGCAGACGGGTCTACGGTATTAATTTCACAAGCTGCGACACTGTCGCGAAAAAACACTGACCCGTATATACAATAAGTCTCCTTATATTTACGTCTATGGTCACAAACTTTTCTGCCGTCCCTCCTGCACTGTCCCTCAAGACGCGCAACACCTCGTTACAAGAGTACGCATATCGTTGTATACCACAAATACTCGCAGGCAAAACAGAGCATGTCCTTCCGAAGCAGACGGGTCTACGGTATTAATTTCACAAGCTGCGACACTGTCGCGAAAAAACACTGACCCGTATATACAATAAGTCTCCTTATATTTACGTCTATGGTCACAAACTTTTCTGCCGTCCCTCCTGCACTGTCCCTCAAGACGCGCAACACCTCGTTACAAGAGTACGCATATCGTTGTATACCACAAATACTCGCAGGCAAAACAGAGCATGTCCTTCCGAAGCAGACGGGTCTACGGTATTAATTTCACAAGCTGCGACACTGTCGCGAAAAAACACTGACCCGTATATACAATAAGTCTCCTTATATTTACGTCTATGGTCACAAACTTTTCTGCCGTCCCTCCTGCACTGTCCCTCAAGACGCGCAACACCTCGTTACAAGAGTACGCATATCGTTGTATACCACAAATACTCGCAGGCAAAACAGAGCATGTCCTTCCGAAGCAGACGGGTCTACGGTATTAATTTCACAAGCTGCGACACTGTCGCGAAAAAACACTGACCCGTATATACAATAAGTCTCCTTATATTTACGTCTATGGTCACAAACTTTTCTGCCGTCCCTCCTGCACTGTCCCTCAAGACGCGCAACACCTCGTTACAAGAGTACGCATATCGTTGTATACCACAAATACTCGCAGGCAAAACAGAGCATGTCCTTCCGAAGCAGACGGGTCTACGGTATTAATTTCACAAGCTGCGACACTGTCGCGAAAAAACACTGACCCGTATGTACAATAAGTCTCCTTATATTTACGTCTATGGTCACAAACTTTTTCTTAACAGATTACCGGCTTCGGTCTTTAATGACCATCATCAGATCTGTTTCATAGAAACAAAGTCCCAATGTACTGCAGCCATAGTGGCATCGTAGAAAACCATCATAACGACCGGGAGAGCGGTGTGCCGGCCACATGCTCCTCCTATCCGCATCCTCACGTGAGGATGACACGGCGGTCGGATGGTCCCGATGGGCCACTTGTGGCCTGAAGACGGAGTGCATAGTGGCATCGTCAAATGTTAAATGCAGACTCAGCACCAGCATCGTCAAATACATATAAATAACGTCGTATGCACGGGTCTATTAATGTTGCAAACGAACTAATCTGTGCATATTACAGATTAAATTCCCCCTCCACGTTTTCCTGTCTCTGTGTGAAGACTAATCTTAGGAACTTCTGTAGGGATTGTGCTACGGTTTTCACTGATTGATAGGCTGATTCACGAGAAAAGATGGTGTATTACTTCGTCCACACTTAGAATGTGGGTGACTGTAATTAAGGTGCAGCTACTCAAAGAGGTCCAGTATAGACTGAAATTACCGCATGGCAGCGCAACATGGTAGATATTGTAATGCGTTAACACACAATTGATTTACATTGAAAAAAAAATTAGCTCCAGTGTTTGCCTCCAGGTGCAAATCAGCGCTGTGAGTGCAAGAGCGATGTATAGAAATGTTTCCTTATGTAATGCATTAGGAGCTCAACGTGGGCAGAAAAGAACATACAAATGAGAAAGGCCCAATGTTTAGTTTATTATTAACTTCCGCTTATACGGTTTGTTTAATACGGGCACTGGAAACATCGACGAGATGTCGTACAGCGCCAGATTTGCAACTGGTGGGCGAAGTTGGAACGGACGTTTTTCCAGCGTAAATTAGTTACACATGAAGTAATAGCACATCTACTAAGTTTCTCTGCCACACCTTACTTATATCCTACACTAGACCTCCGTGAGTAACTGCACTTCATTTATAACCACCCGGTACTTACCTCTACAACAGCGCATCCTTAGCGGAAGCGCAGTGGTTAGCACACTGGACTCGCATTCGGGAGGACGACAGTTCAATCCCGTCTCCGGCCATCCTGATATAGGTTTTCCGTGATTTCCCTAAATCGTTTCAGACAAATGCGGGGATGGTTCCTTTGAAAGGGCTCGGCCGGTTTCCTCCCCAATCCTTCCCTACCCCGAGCTTGCGCTCCGTCTCTAATGACCTCGTTGTCGACGGGACGTTAAACACTAACCACCACCACCACCACCCTAGCGGAAGTGTAACGGACAAATACAGTTTAACACCTACTAGATGAGAATCAAGAATTCAGAAATATTTGTAAGTAGCTCAGAAAAACATAGTTTACTTATTAATTTTAAAAAAATATATTGATCTACTACTCATGTTTTTCATCGTCAGAGGAGGAATTATTAGCCTGTAGTACAAATCACAGGTGAATTTTACATTTACGGTGGATGCTAGTCGTGAAAAAAAAATGGCTCCGAGCACTATGACACTTAACATCTGAGGTCATCAGTCCCCTAGACTTAGAACTACTTAAACCTTACTAATCTAAGCACATTACATACATCCCTGCCTGAGGCAGGATTAGAAGCTGCAACCGTAGCAGCGGCGCGGTTCCGGAATGAAGCGCCTAGAACCGCTCGACCACAGCGGCCGGTCTCATCTTATATCGAATGTGCAAGTCGGCATTATTTTTCACTTGCACCACACAGTAAATGTGTTTCAACAAATACGGACGGCGCTGCTAGTGGATGGAAAATGGTGCAAATACTGACAGCGCTAATTTTCTTTACTAAACCAAATTTCCCGCCTCTCTTTGGATTTATGTTTAATATTATCGCGTTGCGAGTTGTGCATGTTGAGCTAGTGTTCCTTCACTTTTTGTTGCTTGTGGTCACTCAGCACTGCACATTACCAGTATGAGATCGCTTGATGACATAGACTGTTAGTAATGGTTCTGTTTTATCTATATAAATGATAACCCCTGAAATGTTTTGCGAATTCTAACACTCACGGGAAATCGGTACTGGTTACTCATACACAGTTAGCTGTTGGTTTATTCAGAGCTACGAAATTTAGATCAGTATGTGAATGGTTCCAACACAGTATGAATACACCATCAGTGGTCCACAGCAAAATAACATGGTACGACAACACTAAATAAGTTGTTCTCAAATCAAATGAAAGAAGCAAAGTCTCTAGAAGAGAAGGTATACAAACTATTTTCCGACCACTCAAGAAATTAAAAAGATGTGCGCAGCTAAAGACAGCCTTGCTCTTATTGTTCCTCGAGTTTACCAAATTCCTTGTGAATGAGGTTACTTTGGTCGGTGTATGCGTATGATTTCAGAACGCAGCAAAGAGCAACGATACCACATTAAATGCCGCAATTTTGACAAATTTGCTTTTCCCGAACACAAACAGCTCACACAGAACCTCATCTGTTATCTGTATGCGCTGTAACTGTTCGTTTGCATATCTTTAACATCGTTTTTGCATTTTCGGAAATACCAATTTTGACTATGTTGCGGTGATTTGGAAACGGGTACCGGCCCGAAACTAGTCACTGACTGAATATAAAAAAAAACGTAGAATTTGCAACTTTGGCTGGTTTTCGTTGTACTGATACGATTACGTTGTTTGGAACGAAAATCTTACCCCACACATCTATCTACTGGGATTCAATAAACAAATCAAAATGTGCAACAAGTTTCACCGGGGCATGGAAGCGGGCGGTCGATGACGAAAGACTGTAGAGAAATATGCTGAGTTATCTACGCCTAACGGACTCGTAATCACTAATAATGTTCCTCTGTCTCACACATCGTAGCTTATTGAAGCCCCATGGTTGCGTGATATAATTCGGCCACGTACACACACGAGTAGATCCCACCGCACGGATTATTAGTACGAACTGTGACTCTTGAGCATTATGGAAGAGGAAGTCGTTGAAAACTTGAGTATACAAACAAATCTGACGCATTAAGAAACCGAGCAACGTTTATCCAAAAAATGAGTCGCGTTGATAAAGAAAAAATGGAAGATATGTATTGGATAGCCATTTCTTTGGTGAATTCTAAGAGGATAATCATCTTAATAGGAACTGGAATTTCTTTTTCTTTCCGTTATACTACATGTATACTAGAAAGAAGATAAAATGAATAACAGCGATCATAAAAACATAAGGTGAGCTTTATCAGAGTGTCTCGTAGTATATCGTACACTTCATGACAAAACTGCAGCAGAAATTTTCTTTTGTATACACTTTTCATATAAGGATGACAAGATTACAATAAACGCATCCTCAGAAAAACCATGTTTAGGCGATTACACAGTGAAATAATCCAAACATTTTGATCATGTAACCTAGCCAGTCCAGATATCTAACTTTAGTTGCTGAAATTGTAGTAGTGACTCTATGTTAAACGTCCATAATTCCCTTATGCCTGCAAATCAAATCTGGAAAACCTTACCAAGAGCCATATAAGACTTGGGAGGAAATACTGCTACTTGCGAAACAGCTTGTACTGCATGTTGAGAATAATTCGCCAGTAACTCACAAACACGCGCAGATCACACACGAAGATACCGAGTTATTTTTTGTTTCGAGAGCGTATTCTGGTTTTGTTTCTCTATTTTTACTTGCCCTGATTAGTTACTGTTTCGCATCTAACGGACGTACTTGTGTAAAGGTACTTATATGTATAAGCTGTCTTCAAATGGCAAAAATTAACTTAGTGCTTGAATTAATGTAAATCTTGTCCATTGCTCCTCTCCATCCAGTGTCCTGAGTACTGTGTGTAGTCATTTTGAAGCAGTAGATAAAGAACAAGGTTTCTGTAAGATCTTTTTTAAAATATTTGGACAAACAGATAAATTAATTACAATAGTCTGAGTTTCCACAATATCGACGACGCTGCGAAAAATTTCTGTAGTTTCTCTCTGTGTAATTGTCTGACTTCGTTTGCTATTCGCGTGAAGTAGCATCAAAAAAGTGATAGTATTAATCCTTCTTCTTCAAGTAAACAAGATCACTAATGTTTTTCAGTTATTATTTATTACCTCTGAGGGAACAGGGTTTTCTTTTCCGTAGATTACAGCGGAACTACAATATTACGAGACATGTTCTGCAACATGTTTGCCGTTGCACGTGGTTCCATCTGGAAGACAACGCAGAATACGACAGAGGCGAAGGTCATTAGTATTCAGAGCCATACCTTCTTTAACAGAAGTCGTGACACATCGGTTACCATTAACTTATCTCAATGAACACGCAGTGTGGGGTACGTTTTTTTCCTCTTCAATACCTGCGTTAGTGCTCGACAATGTTACTACTTTTGAACGGCGGTCGGCAGTAGTTGATAACGTGATACCACTTCACTGCAGTGAAAATCGGCTTCTGAGAGAGATTACGAGGAACCATAACATTTTGTGTATGATCTTATCCTTCCCCGAGAAAAATTCTCAAATTCTCGCTGTTCTGCCACAGTAATCCTCTATTTATACCATACTGTCAGTGACCGACGTCTTCCGAATATTACAGAACATTTTAAAATCGAAATTAAAAGTAATATAAATTTCATTATAGGATATCTCTTTCGTTTCGTTTCTGATGTGTGTGTGTGTGTGTGTGTTTGTGTTTGTGTACATAGCTTGTCACTAAAATTGTTTTTGAAGTTACGGAACTGCAGTTAAAGTGAAAATTATAGGAAATCATTAAAGTCACGGAAAAAATAATGCATCATTTTTTGGAAGAACTCTTCTATTACACTCTGTGTGATAGATTACTCATGTTTCGACTAGCGTAGATTCATATGAAACATAAATTAAGGCTTTAAATAATAGTCATATGTAAGAGTTAACCTCGTCTCAACTGTAAGGAATTTACTTCTCCTGAAAATTCTTTAGACAATTACAATAATTTGGAATAATTTGTGTAGTAAAGAATGTACAATAGTTGTTTGTTAAAACAGAATCTGAAAACGAATACACGGTCAGGCAGCACGTCACTGAATAAATGAATACCACTCAAAATCTATTTTAGTAGAAGTTGCCTTAAAGGAAACGATAAAATTTTGGCAAGAAGACTGGAAGTGGAATACCATAAGGAGTTTATGCAAAGTCTTTCCTCTGCGAGGCACCCCGTCGCGAGGTCCTAAATCGTCGACCTAAATTAAATCTGAAGCAGTGGGGCGCAGCTTTCACCCATACGTGAAAGCCTTCGGTTCACTTCTCCGTAAAAGCAGTCCGTATCAAACGAGAGCTTCACGTCGTCCCGTTAATAATGGGCTCTCTCAAGAATTGCATTTATCATTCGTGAACACAGCAATCGAACAGAGGGGAACTCTTATCTTCACCGGTTTCAGACAACAAGATTTTGCGTTCTCGAAAAGTCTGACTTGGCAGGCAGTTCATAATCTTGTTCGTATGTTAACATTCATTTTAAGTTGCTAAACACGAAAAATGTGATGTCTTTAGGAGCAAAATTCCTGCGTAATATAAAACTTAGCGGGAGGCACATAACTGACTCATTGTTGCAGGCATCAGAATGATATTGCACTACTGTGAAGTTACTGGACTGATATCGATAGCATCTCTTGTTGTATTATACCAAATAAGTTAGGAGTTTGTAGTCAACAGTTCTTTGTCACAGATGACTTTCTGGAAAAGTAATTTTGATTCCCTGTTTCTGAAAAGGAATCATAAAAAACGTTCATTCAGCACTAGGAAATATTTCAACCCGTAAATGTAATGATAATTCTGCAATATAGCTTAGCGAATCGATGATAATTAAGCGAAAGTTTGAAACGAATCCATCAAGAAATTCCCATTGAAAATAAAAGGCAGCTGAACTTTCTTACAAACAAGTTAAGAAAAAATTAAATTTCTCGTATTGACGTCACTGGTTCCAGTACATGGAATTCAGCAGTATTGATGGTAATTATTAATAGAAAAGAAAATTTGAGTCCTGAGATTTGCTAATTATTATAAAAAAAGGCAACAACATAACTGACTTTCAAATTCCAGCAACTGAATCCATGGTAAGCTGGATTAACGGTTTTGGCAGTTAGCCTTCTTAAAAAAAGTACAAGTCGACGTTAAAGCTTTGCGTCATCTCTATTTTAATCAACTGCTTCACCGTTTTCTCATACACTACATGTGATACTGAGTGAATATTTGCATATTACAATGATATTAATCACGTAAGGGAAGGGTAAGTTTCAGTTACAAATAGTGCAGCGCCTAATCTTTTTTTGTCGCTTTTGTGTCTCAATGAAGTTTATGGCAGCGTGCAGAGTTTTTAGCGAGGACTAAGCGATACTGTGGGCTCGGAATACGAGACGCATTTCCGTGCAAGCGCTGGTCCATTCGCGGACGGCCTCTGTACGTGTCTCCCATTCGAAAGAGGTTGCACCGTGCTTGGATTTCTCTGCGCGCCCGCCGGGCAGTTTCTACACCAGCCTTTGCGAGCTGTCGGCGACTTTTCGAATCGGAAAAAGAAGCGCCTCGTCGTTGCTGCCTTGGTACATCTTTGTTCTGAAACATCCCCATCATTCTCAGAGTTCCAGAAACAAGTGTCGCTGTCTGCCTCGACATATACGATGCGCCAAGGTAGCTTTCATCGTCTGGCGTACGTCATAGGCACGTGCATCAATGGAGGCGGCGAACACGTCGGAACAGTCGTGTGAAATAAAGGACATGGCTGCAAGAAAATGACCCGCCTCCGACGTCACAGCTTCTCCTTGATTTTGCCATCATAATATTTCATAGTCGTCGAACTCTGCACCCTGTCCTATTTCCAGTAAACGTGTATGAAATGCTAACAAATGTGTCAACAATAACACCTAGTTACCGAAGCATGGACATTCTGAACGTCTGCTGTAGAAGTAAATCTCACTTCCAGAGGTCGAAAATATTGTACATTCACCAATTAGCAGCAATTTTTTTCACGAATTACCTGCAGTTTCGCAATACAGTAAATAATTTATTTGCCACAACAATAACTCAATTAGACTAGAATATTCCAAGCGATTTTGAAATGCTTCTCAGTTGCGAAACAAGAGCGATGTAGTACAATGGTTCAAACACCAGACTTCTTCATAATGGTCCATAATCCGATAAGAGGTAAAAGCTACCAGGAAAAAATAAACGCAAACGATAATAAACTGACTATCGAAACGGTTCCTAGCGATGTTGCAATCTCATGTTGACAGCTCCCCGCTGTGAATCTTAAATATGAAGGCTCAAAGGAATGTCCTCCAGGTGTGTCTTCTGTCACGGCTACACTTCTGGCTGAAACTTTCGGTGCTGAAGCGCAGACTGCTGTCGCGTGGAATTTCACAGTGGGAAAATTAATGGGTATTTCCGCCACGCCTATACTGATGAGGCGAATGAAGCCGAAGCGGCTTTTAGCAGACGTATCCATACACGGCCTTCGTATGCATATTAATTAAGGAGAAATGAGGCGGAGTTCAAAGGTGTCGACCAAAATGGCACACATTACACTTTCCCGCTCACAGACCGCTGCAACCTTAGTGCGCAGTCAGCAGCCGATTAAATTCTCCCTCCTGGGCTAGCGAAAAGTACATTCTGCGCACCTTTCGATGGAAGTAAAACGACAAGTAAATACTTGAAGAAACAGTCATGTGGTAAAAAAGTAGAGCCATAATAATTTTGCGTTTTGGAAGGAGGTCGACGTTCCAGTCTGTTGTTGTTTTTTATTTATTGAAACTTTTGAAGCAGAACGCTGTGGCCGAGCGGTATTAGGCGTTTCCGTCCGGAACCGCGCTGCTGCTACGGTCGCAAGTTCGAACCCTGCCTTGGGCATGGATGTGTGTGATGTCCTTAGGTTAGTTAGGTTTAAATAATTCTAAGTCTAGGGGACTGATGACCTCAAATGTTAAGTCCTATAGCGCTTAGAGCCATTTGAACCTTTTTTTTTTTTTTGAAAATTCTGAAAATGTGTGGTAAGTTCCTATGGGTCCAAACTGCTGAGGTCATCGGTCCCAAGGCTTACACACTACTTAACTTAAACTAACTTACGCTGAGTTCAACACACACACCCATGCCCGAGGGTGGATTCGAACCCCCGACGGGTGAACCGTAGCGAAGCACCTTAAACCGCTCGGCTACCCCGCGCGACTTTTATTAATTCTGCGCGGTTCAGTTGTGCCAACAGTATTTTGCTGTTCGCCGAGAATTTAGCTCGAGTCTCCCTAAAATCTAATTCTACTAACACATGTCAAAGAGTCGTTACTAGATAGCGAGAAGCTCAAATTTCTTGCCTCATTATCTGTACCACAAAGTCAGAAGTTTTGTTTGGTAAAGCCTGCGCTGGTTATTGTAACAGTCATCCATATTACCAGTCCATCTCTATTGCGCCATTGATGGTGGTGTTGGCAACAATTCTCCAAGACAGTCTTTTGTAATAATGTTGGAAGATGACATACTGGACCTCCTGAACAAAATATAACGCATGGTGTGGCCGCACTTTCTGATAATCTGTTGAAACAAATGTAAATTTGATAGGTCGTTTATATCATAGATATTAATGAGGAAGCTCAGTTGGTAGAGCACTTGCCCGCGAAAGGCAAAGGTCCCGAGTTCGAGTCTCGGTCGGGCACACAGTTTTAATCTGCTAGGAAGTTTCATATCAGCGCACACTCCGCTGCAGAGTGAAAATCTCATTCTGGAAACATCCCCCAGGCTGTGGCTAAGCCATGTCTCCGCAGTATCCTTTCTTTCAGGAGTGCTAGTTCTGCAAGTTTCGCAGAAGAGCTTCTGTTAAGTTTGGAAGGTAGGAGACGGATACTGGCAGAAGTAAAGCTGTGAGTACCGGGCGTGAGTCGTGCTTCGGTAGCTCAGTTGGTAGAGCACTTGCCCGCGAAAGGCAAAGGTCCCGAGTTCGAGTCTCGGTCGGGCACACAGTTTTAATCTGCCAGGAAGTTTCATATCAGCGCACACTCCGCTGCAGAGTGAAAATCTCATTCCATTAATGAGGAACATTAGCATCGCGTCTACAACGGAATCGCACTTCACCCAACTGTTCAGGGCCTGGTTTCGTGCTCGCTGCATTAAGACTTTGATATACACTTGACAGAGTGGAGTTAGCGGCCGCGACATTGCGCCTTCTGGAATGTTGAGCGTGGTCACGAACTGCCCGCCTGGGTCGTACTTGGAGCTGTGTCGACACATTCACTGTGGAATGCGGCCAGTGTGCGGCTGTCAACCGTGACGAAAAAAAAAAAAATCACTTTCAATCAGGAATTGTTAATTACGATATCTTCACGTTCGATCCTCAGTTGCACTTAGGTGAACTGTTAAGAAAGATGTTGCGAAGGCGAAAGCAACATTTGGCGTGTACTGAGACAGAATTAAAGCGGTTGGAGATATCGCGCGCGTGGAATGCGGCCACTGAGAGCTGGTCGGTGCCCAGGGCATAAGCCCCAGAGTCAGAGCCAAGGCTGCCCGAGTCGGGACCCCCAAGGAGCGGGCTCTTGGCAGTGGGGGAGGTGAGGACCGAGACACTCTACACTGCGGAATGTTGCCAGTGGTCAGTGCCGCCACGCCGGGAACTTGGCAGTTATGGAATGCGGCCACTGGTGGTCAGCTGTCGCCCAGGGCGCACGGTGTTCGCGCCGTGCGCCGTGGCCGACTGCGTTTAAAGACAAGGCGCAGTCACTGTGAGACGCGGTTTCTTGGACGAGTGGGACTCTTTTCAAGCGCCTCTTGGTCGCTGAAACAATTAGAACACGCCTTCTGCGTAAGGACTTCAACCTCCATATTTAAGAATCACGTGACAAAAGCCTCTTATTTTGGCTATTTGGGGATCCGGAGAGGCCATGACTGCCTGAGAAATAATTTCCATAACTGACCGACGGAAGTATTGAAACGAAGCGTCATCTTGTGGTTGTTGTGCTCCTCAGTGGTTCACCTTTAGTTGTTCGTCAGCGTGTTCCAACCGAGAGCTGTCACATGGTATTCGCTGTCACAGATTTTCAATAGCTATTAAGCAGGACAGAGAGTGTGTCAGATGCCGGAACAAAAGGAAAAATATGCAGAAATGAGTGCTGTCCTGTTACGGTTTTTCATCACTTTTTGCTAGATACTTTTCCTCCCGTAGCCAGTGCGCCGTAGGTCGTTTTGATAGAATAACATGAACATTCCAGTATGGCTCCCATCCGAATAATTAATAATATTGTCCCAGTAATAGTAAATCTCAACGAGGAATTAATGCATATTAAAGGCTGAGTTTATTTGGAAGTATGATCATCTACAAGGTACACTGATCGTTCCTCATTACACATTGTTTCTGTGCGCTTTAGTTAGGCTCCTCTGCGCCTTTGTTTCGTCATGTGTCCTCTAAAAAATACTAAATATTTTCGTCATGGAACGTGGTTTAACGTGACGTCCAAAAGGAATATCGCTAAGAAGAAGGTGCTGTTTTTAGTAGCACCCGTTTGGACCACTTAGTACCTCGAAGATTGTTCCGCTAAGTGGTGATACTGTCACCATGAAAGGAAAGGGACATAAAAGCTCCCTAAGACACTACTGTGATTGGGAAACATGTTTGAAGTTATGACAAGTTGTATTATATAGCCTATAAAAAGACGCAGTCCGAAGCACGGCCGTATAACGTGCAGACCCATACAAATGTAGGACCTGAGACTTCTACGTTCGATCATATGCAACTAGTCTTGCATTTTCGCGAAACAATCCGTCCTTTTATTTGGTATTCCCTTTTTTTTTGGTTACGTTTGTTGAATTCTTTCCAGAACGATACTGTTACGTAAGGAAACGACAGATAATCGCCCTTGAAGAAATATATCAGACTCAAACATCGGGGCATCCCTGACAACACCTCAGGACCAACTAGTTTAGATGTCCCCTACAATGTCCTTAATCAAATAGTTCAAATGTCTCTGAGCATTGTGGGACTTACCATCTGAGGTCATCAGCCCCCTAGAACTTAGAAATACTTAAACCTAACTAACCTAAGGACATTACACACATCCATGCCCGAGGCAGTATTCGAACCTGCGACCGTTTCGGTCGCGCGGTTCCAGACTGAAGCGCCTAGAACCGCTTGGCCACACCAGCGGGCTGTCCTAGTTATAAAATTTGTCATCTTGTGTTTTACGAGTTCTACCACCACCGACAGTAGCACTGCATTTGTGCAGAAACTTCTCTGATGTTCACGTGTGAACATCATAACAGGAATGGTTTTTTATCAGAGCGCCCTGCGTCGCTGAACTTAAAAGTACGTCGCATCCACTGAAGACGTCCCACGTTTGCTGCACCCTCGCACACGAAGGGTAATCATAAATTTCTAATTGTCACCACCAAAATAATACAGTTACATAATTATTTCTTTTTTTGCTTGCTTCCACGAAAATATCCACAGTCGTGGCACACAGTGAAATTTCTGCTCCACGATATCGTAGCAGGCCGCTGGACGTTCGAAACAAGATGGTGCAGCCAGTCTCCAGTTTATCAGTGGGCTGCACCATTTCGCTTTTGTACGTCCAACGGCCTGCTACGACTATGGCTCGGATATTTCACTGTGTAACACGACTACTGATATTTTCCTGAAAATAAAAAAAGAAACGCGTAGCTCAATTGTTTCGAGATGTTGGTTAAAAATTCGCCACTTTAATCGAAACCTGACCGTACTCAGTCATTCTTCCTGGACGAGAGATACAGCACCTGTACCACGCAGTAAAATTGTTTCTAATGAAGATAACTTCGCCGATATTTCACTTGTGTTATTGTGAAGTTGGTGGATCTTTGACCTTCCGCAAAGCGCTTGATTTTGGTCGATTTCTGGCGCGTAGCCCGGAGGGTCCGTCGTGCGAGCGCCCATTGTACGTGTCCGGCCGGCTATCGGAGCATCGGAGGGCCACCTGCGGGCGCGATCCCCGGAGAAAGCCGGGCCGCGGGCATTGTCTGCCTGGCTGGTGCCCGCGCACTTGCTGCGGCTGCCGGGCTTTCTACGGCGGCCACGCCCCGCGCCGCCTTCTTTTTGCGAGCGCCGCGCTGAAAGTGCGCTAACTGGAGGACCCTGCTACGCCCCTCCCTCTACCCCTCCCCTTCCTGCCGATGCACTGGCACGCTGCTCGGTGATGCCCGAGAGCGATCTCTTCCACGAGATCGGTCTCTCGTGCACTGCACGCGTTCTCGCACGTTTCCTTATAAAAAATAAAACTGGTCTCGACCCGAAAGTTAGTTTGATTCCACAGTGCTTTACTAGTCATGGTGCTACAGCAGGAGGAATGCCGTCGCTTTCCTCCGATCTTTGAAGTATTCAGCTAGTTACAGTATGGTGACCTACAGTTAAACATGGTCTCCGAACCACGTCAACAAACGTTATCGGTGATAAAACAACGGCTAAGTTGCAGATAAGAAGCCTAGGCTTGACTGGGGATCGAACCCGAGACCTATACCTTTTTGTATGCGATGTCTCGATCACAAAATTTTTGGGACGGAGTTACCGATTTCGGCTATACAACAGTCGTTTTCAGAATCTACAATAGACGTACAGGACATTACTATCCCCCAATAAGAGGTGAAAAACAAAGAACAGAATATATAGCAGGCCACGGTGGCCGAGCGGTTCTAGGCGCTGCAGTCCGGAACCGCGCGACTGCTGCGGTCGCAGGTTCGAATCCTGCCTCGAGCATGGATGTATGTGATGTCCCTAGGTTAGTTAGGTGTAAGTAGTTCTAAGTTCTAGTGGACTGATGACCTCAGAAGCTAAGTCTCATAGTGCTCAGAGACATTTGAACCAGAAAATATAATATAAACACGACATACCTCGCATCTGCTGCACTGCAACGAGTCAGAATCATGTAACAAGTACAACTATTTATACAAAGTAATTAAAAGAAGACTCATTCAAAGATATATTTCAGTATTGTCTACTGCATTTGACCATTGGAAAGATCTGTTTCTCTACTGACAATTTAAAGGCTGGACGAAATTTAACAAAACGTTCAAAAATAAAAATCTATCACAGAAAACATTCTAAAATAGAATACCTTCTTATGGCTCTAGTATTGGTATTGTAAAGGAAGAGGATAGAATAAAGTTAGAGAACATGTACACTATGTGATAAAAAGTATCCGGAAACCCCAAAAAACATACGTTTTTCATATTAGGTTCATTGTGCTCCCACCTACTGTCAGGTACTCCATATCAGCGACCTCAGTAGTCATTAGACATTGTGAGAGAGCACAATGGGGCGCTCCGCGCAACTCACAGACTTCGAACGTGGTCATGGGATTATATGTCACTTGTGTCATTCGGCAGTACGCCTCGCTTGGTGAAAGGAGCGTAAACATTGGACGATTGATCAGTGGAAAAACGTTGTGTGGAGTGACGAATCACGGTACACAATGTGGCGATCCGATGACAGGGTTTGAGTATGCCGAATGCCCGGTGAACGTCATCTGTCAGCGTATGTAGTGCCAACAGTAAAATTCGGAGGCGATGGTGTTATGGTTTTCACGGAGGGAGCTTGCACGCCTAGTTTTGCGTGTCACTGTCACAGCACAGGCCTACGTTGATGTTTTAAGCACCTTCTTGCTTCCCACTGTTGAAGAGCAATTCGGGGATGGCGACTGCATCTTTCAGCAAGATCGAACACCTGTTCTTAATGCTCGCCCTGTGGCGGAGTGGTTATACGACAATAACATCCCTGTAATAGACTGGCCTGCACAGAGTCGTGACCTGAATCCTACAGAACACCTTTGACATGTTTTGGAACGCCGACTTCCTGACAGGCCTCACCGACCGACATCGGCCCCTCTCCTCAGTGCAGCACACCATGAAGGGTGGGCTACCATTCCCCAAGAATCCTTCCAGTACATGATTGAACGTATGCCTGCGAGAGTGGAAGCTGTCTTCAAGGCTAAGGGTGGGCCAACACCATATTGAATTCCAGCAATACCGATGGAGGCCACCACGAACTTTTAAGTCATTTTCAGCCAGGTGTCCGGATACTTTTGATCACATAGATTATATTGGTATGTTTCTATATTTTTATGTGATACTTCAATATATCCTCACATATATCTCTGCGTCTAACAGTTTTCCTACTCGCCACATTATAGACCATTATGTGTCCACTCTGCAACACCTGACCTGCTGACCAGGGAAAAATAAACGTTAGTGGTTTCCTCTTGCCACATGTACCTGGTGATCCTATCCAACTAAAAACATAGCAATGCCAACAGCGATAATTATTTAGTTTGCAAATGAAGTAAATATTGATGTAATGTTGTTTAGTACACTGTCCTCACTCACTAACTAAATTATCTGCTGGTATACGCAATACGACCTGCATGTTATGATTAGAACAATAAGTAATAAAAATGAAAATGGATAGGAAAGGAACGTGAAGTGACGAAAAAGAAGGAAATTTCAACAAGATTTCAGTGAAATAAATGAAAGATAGTGTTAGTGAATTTCGGCAGTCGTCGCTAGATGGCGCAGGCTACTTTTAAGTTTGATGTTAGTTTATCTTGCCTACATTTCATGTTCTGCTATTCAGTTTTTCATCCTGTGTAATACACGATTGAATCATTATTTTTACGTGGTTGTGATTTGTTGCAGTGCAGCTGAAGGTGTGTCGTGTTTATATTATATTTTCTATCCTTTGTTTTTAATCTCTTATTGTAGTAGATAGTAATGTTTTTTTATTCCTTTTAATTCTGCTGTAGATTCTGAAGACGACTGTTGTATAGTGTAAATCGGTAACTCTGTTCAAAACTCTTTGCAATGAATACAATTAAATAAAACGTTATGTACATCATATGATACTCTCGCTACTGTCATTTTACGTTAGATTCGTTATCTTTCCTTTTACCTCTGTGCCACCGACCCTGTATAATAGAAAAAAAGCAAAAATCACAACTCAAGAAGCTATGTGCCATGCGTGATGAAACTTACACAGCAGTGCATAGTCCCGAAAGGAGAATTTATCTTAAATTTAAACTTTGATCGTAACAAATAAAATTTAAGTTGTGTGTAATAGTATACACACACACACACACACACACACACACATATATATATATATATATATATATATATATATATATATATATATATATATATACTTTGGAAGCAACCGCAAGACGTGTGGCGGAATACCACGGTTTCAGTCGAAAATTTGAATGGGGAGACGGGCGCTAGGTAAGACGCTATGTCAGCCGGAATCCCCTCAGTTTTACCATCACGATGATTTCAAAAGATACAGCTTGTACGAAAGTGAAGTGGAACAGACACGACAAGAAGGCAACTGAAACTCCTTAAATGTGGTGTTACAAAATAAATTTTCAGGATTAGCTACGTAGGTTGGGTAACTAATGAGACTCACTGAATCGAAATAGGACGCAAATTGTGCCGCAATTTGACAAAAAGGGGAATCGGCTGATTGATTATGTCTTGAGACGTCGAAGGTTAGTCAGTTTCATAATGGAGGGAAATATGTTCATTATAATTTGGAGAGATGTAGATAGATATACGGAGACCGCGGCAGTAAGCAGGCTGGAGTGACTGTAGGTCGCATAGTTATTAAGAGATGAATAGGCTTGCACAGGATTGACTGTCAAGGAGAGAGCCATCAAATCAATCCTCAGAAAAAAATACCATAACAACGACACAGAAACTCGAAAACGTTGTGTGTCCAGAGTGATAAGTTTA
This sequence comes from Schistocerca gregaria, assembly GCF_023897955.1. Classification (NCBI taxonomy): domain Eukaryota; kingdom Metazoa; phylum Arthropoda; class Insecta; order Orthoptera; family Acrididae; genus Schistocerca; species Schistocerca gregaria. The sequence goes on from NC_064923.1 coordinate 737,039,205, forward strand.
CGCATTAGTGCAAAATTCCGATCGAAGAATTTATACTCAATTTTTTAAAAAAAATGTATGGGACGATGTCAGTATAGGATAGCACAAGTAACAACCATATACGTCTGCTTGTGTACTCCAAGAGTCAACATACTGTGTGTGGTGGAGGGTACTCCATTTACTACTGCTGTCGCGAATGGTGTGTGGCACGAACGGCTTACCTGTAAGCTACATTGTAAGCTAGAATCTCTCTAATTTTACCGTCAGCATTTTGTGACATATGTGTAAAGTGATTTAATGCTATGCTTGACTCTTCTTGGGACGTGTGTACTGGATATTTTTACGGTGGACAACTCCGTTACTGACAACGCCTCTCCTTTTTTTTTTTTTTTTTTTTTTTTGAGACGGTGGCTTTAGATCCATCTTCATATGTCCTTGTTTTCGGTTCATAATGAGTATTTCCACAAACCCACCTAGAGCGTAGGCTACCTAGCAGGGACCATGTTCAACCCCTGTCTCGGTGCCGAATGACTGCAACAAAGTGAGTTCTTCCAATGCCCCATAGGGTTCGAATATACACGTGACAAAATTGAATTCTAGAACTGTTTCGGTACGACATCCCCCACTGACCGCGATGATAAATACTAACAAACAGAGCTATCCGTAAATGGACAGTAGGAGCGGCTGCTAGAGAGTATCGTGTTGTGTGTGTGGCCTGTGTTGTCTACTGGTGGGACGTTCTAACCCGCAAAACACGGAATGGGAGCGCTACTACCGGAGCAAGGAAGTTGCATTAGGTGGCGCTTTACGACCCCACCGCAGCGGGAAACAGCCACGTAAAGATGGGGGACAGCCGGGCCCTTCCCTCGCTGATGTCCAGCCGTAAATATACCAGCAGTTCACACGGAAAACCTATTACCAGTCAGCGTCCCAGATCAGCTTTCTCTCGGACATGGCAATCATTCGGCTAGAATCCCACCTGCCACGGCAGCCAGAAAAATGGAACCTCATATCCTGCCGTAAGACAGAAACTACGGGTTTTTCCGATAGTACAGTAATTCAGTCGCAGATGGCAGAGGACCTGGAAGAGCAGCCGAACGGAATGAATAGTGTCTTGAAGAGAGGTTATTTTAACTGCGCGTCGGCAGAAGTAAAAATAGGTCAACGAAATATAGTGGTATTCCATCAGATGATACAGAAGGAATTAGGAAATGTGACTCCAAAAATAGTAGACTGCGTTTACTAATTGGGTGGCAGAATAAATGACGGTGGCAGAAGCAAAGTGCAGACGGCCAAAAGCAAAAACTTTTCTGAAAATTATTGTTTATTAGAGTCAGGAACAAAGACAATAGATAGTTGTTACCATTAAATTCAAATGAAAGAAATAGTAATCAAGTTACTCTACCGTTGAAAATCTTGCTACTTCTACTCATCTACATATACGTGGCCAGAATGAGATTTTCACTCTGCAGCGGAGTGTGCGCTGATATGAAACTTCCTGACAGATTAAAACTAGATTACATTAAGTGCATGCTAAGCAAGCCAACGTACGGTACGTGGCGGAGCATACTCTGTACCACTACTCATTATTTCCCTCCCTGTTCCACTTGGAAACACAATGGAGGAAAAACAAGTGTCGGTTGGGTCTGCAGTGTTTACTGCAAATCTCATTGGCCGGGTACGATGCAACTCGCACCATTCCGTGTTGACGATGGTGTCGAGCGATGCTTTAAACACCTTACCTATAGGCGCCCACGACAATGAATATCTGAGCACGCTCTCGTCTGACAATGCGAGATAGTCAATGAAATTAAATATTACACGACCTGTGGCTGCTTATCTGCAGACTAAGAATAATATTGTGATATCGGGTAGAAACTAGAGGGTTTGCAATTCTTGTTTGGCGTATAGCTCTCTATGGAAATGGAACAGGACACGCAGGGAGGAGTTTTCGTCGGGTGATTTTGGGATGAGCCTATCGCCGTAGGGTCTTTCCGATTGACGGATGAGTGCTCTGCGCTCAACCATGAATCCTCGAACCTTTCAACCCGTATGTTGACAACGTGACAAGATGGTACTCGATCATGATGTCCTAAATTGTAATGACGACGAATTTCCCGTCATTGGTGACTGATCCACCTCTGCATGATTACTAAATGGCCCACAGAAAGAAGCCAATCTCACCTTTCCACCACCTCCGGTTTTTAAAGTTTCCGTTTCTCTGTGCCACAGTAACAGTTGAAATTGTGTTGTACTGTGAGGGCTGCAGTTAATAATGCCCATATTGGCGATCTTGTGCATCGTATGTTTAGTCTGACTATCCCCTCCCTCCACCTTCCTCTCACTCGCTTGCTCTCTTTCTCTCTCTCTCTCTCTCTCTCTCTCTCTCTCTCTCTCTCTCTCTCTCTCTCTCGGACGCCACACTCCCCCTCCCCCCCCCCCCCACCATACATCCGCACACTCTTAAGTTGGTGCCTTTATTTAATGGTGAAACGGCATAGATATAAAACCTCCCAAAGCAACGTATCATTCCTCTTATAAATCGATTAGATAAAACATTTCCATGCTTGAAGCGCTACGCCTTACGTTCATCAGCACAGCATCTGAGGATGCTTTTTGATTGGCATACCACATGAAAACGATAGCTGTGTGAATATCTAGGTGTAGAACGTGAGCAGCATCAAGATGTACGGTTATGCCTTACGGTTACCAGAGGCGCCACACCACCTTGTCCTTGTTAATAGCTCAAGAACATGTGCGTATTGTGAGCATGGCATGACTTACTCGTTTAAAGCGAGAAAAAACCAGCGGATAACGATATTAGCATACGGCTGAAACTCATCATAGCTATGAGGTTAGTAAAATTAAATTATCGTAACAGTAAAATGTCTTCATTTTCGTTAACAAAACAATATCCCTTGTTTAGCTTTCTGAGACTGTTGGCGCTGAAAAGTTAAGAAATGCGGTGCTGAAAAGTTAAAACTGTATTCCATAAGATTGTCCAGTACGAAAGCGTGGACTGTTAAATAACCCTAACAATAGTTTCCTTTTCATTTATTGTTCTGATGATGCTACAGAAGTACCGCTTTGCAGCGCCAAAAATTTGTATTAATACATACAGTTTTAAAATATGAGAAAGGTAAAGTGTTTACATGGTTTTTAAACTTATCAAGATGATGATTGCATATTTAGGTTTTTTTAAAAAAAGTCGTTTTTTCAATGAATACTTTTAAAGTCTCACAACACTAGGTACTGGGAGATGAAGAAGATTGTACAGGATAGAGTAGCATGGAGAGCTGCATCAAACCAGTCTCAGAACTGAAGACCACAACAACAACAACAACAACAACAACAACACTAAATGGGAAAGACCTTTCCAGGAAGGGATTATTTAAGGAAGGGGAGGATGAAAAAAATGGTTCAAATGGCTCTGTGCACTATGCGACTTAACTTCTGAGGTCATCAGTCCCCTAGAACTTAGAACTACTTAAACCTAACTAACCTAAGAACATCACAGACATCCATGCCCGAGGCAGGATTCGAACCTGCGACCATAGTGGTCTCTCGATTCCAGACTGTAGCGCCTAGAACCGCACGGCCACTCCGCTCGACGGGGAGGTTGAGTAATTCTGATGGTGAGAAGTGTGGAGCAGAACGGTTGACGTTTCGGATTGACGTGTGGGTAGCAGGGAAACATGAGGCTTAGGATAGGTTAACTAGAATAGTGGTCACATCATGTGTACGAAGAGGAAAAAGTACGAGAGGATGAGATGGGAAGGGGGAGGCATCATGTGGGGGAAGATAGGGATAGGGTTCGATTGATTGGACTCAATAGCGTGTGTTTGACTGTTTAGACTGGGTAGCAAGGAGGGATTTCATTGAAACTTCCTGGCGGATTAAAACTGTGTGCCGGACCGAGTCTCGAACTGGGAACCTTTGCCTTTCGCTGGCAGGTGCACTAGCAACTGAGCTACCCAAGCACGACTGACAGCTTTAATTCCGCCAGTACCTCGTCTCCTACCTTCCAAGAAGCTCTCCTGCGAACCTTGCAGAACTAGCACTCCTGAAAGAAAGGATATTGAGGAGACATGGCTTAGCCACAGCCTTGGGGATGTTTCCAGAATGAGATTTTCACTCTGCAGCGGAGTGTGCGCTGATATCAAACTTCCTGGTAGATTAAAGCTGTGTGCCGGACCGAGACTGGAAATCGGGACCTTTCGCGGTCAAGTGCTCTACCAACTGAACTACCCAAGTACGACTCACGCCCAGTCCTCACAGTTTTGATTTTCCCAGTACCTCGTCTCCTACCTTCCAAACTTTACAGAAGCTCTCCTGCGAACCTTGCAGAACAGGCCTTGTTACTCTGGCATTGCAGAGGACGATACGTATCACGCCTCTGTAGGTGTGGAGGTCGACGGAGGGATTTAATCCCAGTGTTCTTCCGATCAGTAGGTCTGGTCTGATGTGGGCTTTCTGTTGGTTACTGTATAACAATTCCGTGTGGCTCAACGGCCTGGCAAAGATAGACGGCACTCGTTGATGTCCCGTCGAAGCTTAGGCCGAATTTTCGTGTGTCAGTTTATTCTGTACGACACTCGTAAAGGCTTAGGGGAAAAGTTACGGAGAAGAAAGATGTTGGGTGTCAGGTTCAAAACTGTTGCCTGTTTCTCTGAATGGGTTTACCTTGAGGAGCCACTTGCTGCAACAGGAAGTGAAGTGGCCGAAGGGTGCGACAGGAGCTGGCGTATACAACAGAAACCTGTGCTGCTGCTCAGTGTGGCGCTGAGCTGCTGGAAGGCGCGAGGGCGGGGTGCTTGCTGTTGCTGGGGACGGGCGGCGACAGGTCGCACGCTGCCCCGGTGCAGCAGTAATAACGGCGCGACACCTGCGCTCTAGCGGGGCTCTCCGGCGCGCTTCTCGCTTTCTAGACGGCCTGTCTCCGCGGCGCGTTTCTTCTTCCGCCCGGTATGGACGCCGGTCGCCGTGACTCACTCACCGGCCAGCCGCTCTCCCGCGCCGACCGGTAAGCGCGCTTCTGCGTGGCCTTCGTTCCGCACACCCCACTGCACTTCGTCACACGGAGCCCCGACACTTCCGTATCAGGAAGCAGTTGGCGGGAAAGGACATCTCGCCTTCCCTTCGTGCAGTCCTCCGGGCCTGTATCCTTCACTGTCGTGCAAGAGTAAGTGTCCAAGGGTAGGCCTGAAGAAATACTACACTACTGACCGTTAAAATTGCTACACCACGAAGATGACGTGCTACAGACGCGAAATCTAACCGACAGGAAGACGATGCTGTGATATGTAAATGATTAGCTTTTCAGAGCATTCACACAGGGTTGGCGCCGACGGCGACACCTACAACGTGCTGACATGAGGAAAGTTTCCAACCGATTTCTCATACACAAACAGCAGTTGACCGGTCTACCTGGTGAAACGTTGTGATGCCTCGTGTAAGGTGGAGAAATGCGTACCATCACGTATCCGACTTTAATAAAGGTCGGATTGTAGCCTATCGCCATCGCGGTTTATCGTATCGGGACATTGCTGCTCGCGTTCGTCGAGATCCAATGACTGTTAGCAGAAAGTGGAATCGCTGGGTTCAGGAGGGTAATACGGAACGCCGTGCTGGAACCCAACGGCCTCTTATCACTAGCAGTCGAGATGGCAGGCATCTTATTCGCATGGCTGTAACGGATGGTGCAGCCACGTCTCGATCCCTGAGTCGACAGATGGGGACGTTTGCAAGACAACAACCATCTGCACGAACAGTTCGACGTCGTTCGCAGCAGCATGGGCTATCAGCTCGGAGACCATGGCTGCGGTCACCGTTGACGCTGCATCACAGACAGGAGCGTCTGCGATGGTGTACTCAATGACGAACCTGGGTGCACGAATGGCATAACGTCATTTTTTCGGATGAATCCAGGCTCTCTTTACAGCATCATGATGGTCGCATCCGTGTTTGGCGACATCGCGGTGAATGCACACTGGAAGCGTGTATTCGTCATCGCCATACTGGCGTGTCACCCGGAGTGATGGTATGGGATGCCACTGGTTACACGTCTCGGCCACCTCTTGTTCGTATTGACGGCACTTTGAACAGTGGACCTTACATTTCAGATGTGTGATGACCCGTGGATCTACCCTTCAGTCGATCTCTGCGAAACCCTACATTTCAGCAGGATAACGCACGACCGCATGTTGCAGGTCCTGTACGGACCTTTCTGGATACAGAAAATGTTCGACTGCTGCCCAGGCGAGCACATTCTCCATATCTCTCACCAACTGAAAACGTCTGGTCAATGGTGGTTGAGCAACTGGCTCGTCACAATACGCCAGTCACTACTTTTGATGAACTGTCGTATCGTGTTGAAGCTGCATGGGCAGCTGTACCTGTACACGCCATCCAAGCTCTGTTTGACTTAATGCCCAGGCGTATCAAGGCCGCTATTACGGCCAGAGGTGGTTGTTCTGGGTACTGATTTCTTAGGATCTATGTACCCAAATTGCGTGAAAATGTAATCACATGTCAGTTCTCGTATATTTGACCAATGATTACACTTTTATCACCTGCATTTCTTCTCGGTGAAGCAATTTTAATGGCCCGTAGTGTAGGTTAGTTGCAGCCGCATTAAGGTACCTAGGAGTGGTGAACAAAACTGCAGTGACATATAGAGATAAAAGTAGGAAAATAACGATTGGGAGACGTTATTTCTTGCAGAAAAGCTAAGATTATACTGTCAAAAGATGGACAAAGCTGAAATATCAGTGGAAAGATTGTTATCACAGGAAGAAGTAATAATAGACAAAGATACGAATTGAAACTGAAGAAGCATATATTTGTCACATAAAATTTGTCATTCAGTGTGTGTGTGTGTTGTGTGTGTGTGTGTGTGTGTGTGTGTGTGTGTGTGTGTGAGAGGGAGAGAGAGAGAGAGAGAGAGAGAGAGAGAGAGAGAGAGAGAGAGAGAGAGAGTGTGTATTGTAACGATAGAAGTAGCTACCTAAGCATTAGCGTTAGATTCCGGAGCTTAAGCATTAGTGATTACTGAGAATTATGTCTCTAGGAAAGAAGCTCATCTCAGACAAGACTAGCACAGAAAGGCGATGTCTTCGTTCGTATCGTACTGAACGGTTCATAGGATCGTAACAAATCTAGGACGGTAGTTATGTGTGTATTTTACTCAGTAAAATTGTTTTTACAACGAGGTGCATTTGCATTACAGAGCAATCAGGCTGGGAACACATACTGCAAACAATTGTGGGTAGGGCAAACCAAAGACTGCGAATCATTGGCAGAACACTTAGAAGGTACAACAAGTCTACTAAAGAGACTGCTTACACCACGGTTGTCCGTCCTATTCTGGAATATTGCTGTGCGGTGTGGGATCCGCATCAGGTGGGACTGACGGATGGCATCGAAAAAGTACAAAGAAGGGCAGCTCGTTTTGTATTATCGCGAAATAGAGGAGATAGTGCGACAGATTTTTACGTGAATTGGAGGGGCAATCATTAAAACAAAGGCGTTTTTCGTTGCGACGGGATCTTCTCACGAAATTTCAGTCACCAGATTTCTCCTCCGATTGCGTAAACGTTCTGTTGGCACCCACCTACATAGGGAGAAATGATCATCACGATAAAATAAGAGAAATCAGGGCTCGCACAGAAAAATTTAAGTGCTCGTTTTTCCCGCGTGCCGTTCTAGAGTGGAACGGTAGAGAGACAGCTTGAAGGTGGTTCATTGAATCATCTGCCAGGCACTTTATAGTGAATAGCAGAGTAATCACGTAGATGTAGATGCAGATTTGTGTCTTTATGTGCAGCTGCACGTTCCAGACTCTAGATGGTCTGTTGAAACTGTGTTCTTGATAAACTAAGTCTACACTTTTCGGCCCAGCTCTATTTTTCATCAGTTTTCCGACAACCACTGTTGGAATAACCTTATAGTAAGTTTCTGTTCTCATGCCGTGAAGGTCGGAATGGGTATACCAATCTACCATTATCGTCGTGAGCATTGAGGGAATCGTCCCACCAGACTGGATATAATCGTTCGGTAAAACATTGTGCCTTGCTGCGTGAAGAAGTCGGGAAATGTCTGCTGCAGATCCTTGTCCAACAGGAATCATTGGCCTGTCAAGACCTTTTTAGGGACCGAAGCGAGGATAACAGCGTGGTGAGAGATCAGGACTGTAGGGCGGCTGCTCAACAGTGTCTCTCGCTTGAGGCTCCGTACCTTCGGCGTTACGTTAATGGGCGAAGCTGGCCTCGCATCGAATCGCGGCTACCATGGAACTTGACGCACTATTCCGCAGCGGTGGTGCTGCCCCCATACACAATAGCTAATGGTGTTTGTCCGTCGGCAGCCAAGAAAAGAATAACAGCTCCTTCGTCCTGTTTGGATGCATTTGGTAATATCGTCGCCGAAGTTCACATTTCCGTATTTACCACCCACGCAACGGTAAGATACAAATGCCACACTGGTCCCTTGCCCACATGTCGGTGCTTATATACCCGCATCGGAGTCGCGCTACGTTGCATATACGCTGCAGCAACGCCCTGAAACGGAAACTTTGTGATCGCCCTTGCTTTATACATGAAAAGAATTTTATTACTCACCAGTTTTGTGTTTGCTGTGCTCTTTGACATTCTACACGAAGTTCGTTGTTCTCAGATAGGTAGATAGTATAGACAGATTCCCAATGTTTTTCTCAGATAAAGCAATAAAAATCCACAGCGCGGCTAAGGCGGAGGAGGAAATAAACTGTGATGTACATCAGAAAATGGTCTCAAATTTTTATAAAAAGAAAAAAAATTATATAATGTTATAGGTCTGATCTGTTGGAGATACACTCCTGGAAATGGAAAAAAGAACACATTGACACCGGTGTGTCAGACCCACCATACTTGCTCCGGACACTGCGAGAGGGCTGTACAAGCAATGATCACACGCACGGCACAGCGGACACACCAGGAACCGCGGTGTTGGCCGTCGAATGGCGCTAGCTGCGCAGCATTTGTGCACCGCCGCCGTCAGTGTCAGCCAGTTTGCCGTGGCATACGGAGCTCCATCGCAGTCTTTAACACTGGTAGCATGCCGCGACAGCGTGGACGTGAACCGTATGTGCAGTTGACGGACTTTGAGCGAGGGCGTATAGTGGGCATGCGGGAGGCCGGGTGGACGTACCGCCGAATTGCTCAACACGTGAGGCGTGAGGTCTCCACAGTACATCGATGCTGTCGCTAGTGGTCGGCGGAAGGTGCACGTGCCCGTCGACCTGGGACCGGACCGCAGCGACGCACGGATGCACGCCAAGACCGTAGGATCCTACGCAGTGCCGTAGGGGACCGCACCGCCACTTCCCAGCAAATTAGGGACACTGTTGCTCCTGGGGTATCGGCGAGGACCATTCGCAACCGTCTCCATAAAGCTGGGCTACGGTCCCGCACACCGTTAGGCCATATTCCGCTCACGCCCCAACATCGTGCAGCCCGCCTCCAGTGGTGTCGCGACAGGCGTGAATGGAGGGACGAATGCAGCCGTGTCCTCTTCAGCGATGAGAGTCGCTTCTGCCTTGATGCCACTGATGGTCGTATGCGTGTCTGGCGCCGGGCATGTGAGCGCCACAATCAGGACTGCATACGACCGAGGCACACAGGGCCAACACCCGGCATCATGGTGTGGGGAGCGATCTCCTACACTGGCCGTACACCTCTGGTGATCGTCGGGGGAACACTGAATAGTGCACGGTACATCCAAACCGTCATCGAACCCATCGTTCTGCCATTCCTAGACCGGCAAGGGAACTTGCTCTTCCAACAGGACAATGCACGTCCGCATGTATCCCGTGCCACCCAACGTGCTCTAGAAGGTGTAAGTCAACTACCCTTACCAGCAAGATCTTCGGATCTGTCCCCCATTGAGCATGTTTGGGACTCGATGATGAAGCGTCATCTCACGCGGTCTGCATGTCCAGCACGAACGCTGGTCCAACTGAGGCGCCAGGTGGAAATGGCATGGCAAGCCGTTCCACAGGACTACATCCAGCATCTCTACGATCGTCTCCATGGGAGAATAGCAGCCTGCATTGCTGCGAAAGGTGGATATACACTGTACTAGTGCATGCTCTGTTGCCTGTGTCCATGTGCCTGTGGTTCTGTCAGTGTGATCATGTGATGTATCTGACCCCAGGAATGTGTCAATACAGTTTCCCCTTCCTGGGACAATGAATTCACGGTGTTCTTATTTCAATTTCCAGGAGTGTATATTTTACAGTTCTCGTAGGTGAAGCCGCTGACATGTACGTAGCAGCTCCGTATTGAGTCTGCAGTTTTATTCACAGCTCGAGTCCTCTTACTTTCTCTGAATTCGATCTCCAGCAAAGATCAAGAGCGAATTCAAGGGTGTGACTCGGCACGACGGAACTGGCCCGAGGCACATTTGAAACGCAGGAGGACAATCGGCCCATTAGCATACTGGACGTCAGTGTGAAGTGCACGGCCACCCGCGGTGCGCCCCCAGACGTGTCCGACCGACACAAAGCGTCGTTACTTGCTACGCGAGCTTCCATTTCTGCTTTCCATAGTTTCATAACTACCCCGTTCCCCTCTTTTCTCCCAGTCTACTTTTCGCGCTGTCTCCGTGTCAAAATTATAGTATAGCAATGTCGACGAAGTCTTTAGTATCAGGCAACATAGGTCATTAAAACTGCTCGATTTTGGTCCTTCTCAATGACAAAGAAGGGCTTCTTACTTGTGTGCCTTCCTGCTGGAACAAAGTTATTGGTCCGGTGTTTCCACTTACTTGCGGTTGTGTTGCGACTTTCGCACCTTCGAGAATGGTATTTTCTTGATCCTCATACAGACGCTGATGAAATTAATTGTCCATCATTGAAATAAGTTTCATTTTCTCGAAAATTGCATTATTGAAATTCACGCCATCAAGACTAATTACACACATCAAAAAAATTTTTGCATTACCTCGAGTCCGAGAGTTCCGGAACAACATAAAAATCATTTCCGCTCTTTTTATTGCTCATGAAAATCACACATTTGCATGTTGTAACACCATACAGTGAGACCTTCAGAAGTGGAGGTCCAGATTGCTTACACACCGGTACTTCTAATACCCAGTAGCACGTCCTCTTGCAATGATGCATGCCTGTATTCGTCGTGGCATACTATCCACAAGTTCATCAAGGCACTGTTGGTCAAGATTGACCCACTCGTCAACGGCGATTCTGCGTAGATCCCTCAGAGTGATTTGTGGTCACGTCATCCATAAACAACCCTTTTCAATCCATCCCAGGCATGTTAGATAGGGTTCATGTCTGGAAAACATGCTAGCCACTCTAGTAGAGGGATGTCTTTATACTGAAGGAAGCCATTCACAAGATGTGCACGATGGATGCACGAATTGTTGTCCATGAAGACGAATGCTTCGCTAATATGCTGCCGATATGGTTGCACAATCGGTCGGAGCATGGCACTCACGTATCGTACAGCCGTTACGGCGCCTTTCATGACCACCAGCGGCGTACGTCAGCAGCAAATAATGCCACCCCAAAGCAGCAGGGAACCTCCACCTTGCTGCACTCGCTGGAGAGTGTGTCTAAATCGTTCAGTCTGACCGGGTTGCCTCCAAACACATCTCCGATGATAGTCTGGTTGAAGGCATATACGACACTCATCGGTGAAGAGACCGTGATGCCAATCACGAGCGGTCCATTCGGCATGTTGTTGGACTCATTTGTACCGCGCTGCATGGTGTCGTAGTTGCAAAGATGGACCTTGCCACGGATGTCGGAAGTGAAGTTGCGCATCATGCAGCCTATTGCGCACAGTTTGAGTCGTATCACGACGTCCTGTGGCTGAACGAAAAGGATTATTCTGCGTTGCTGTGATGGTTCCTCCGAGCCATAATCCGTAGGCAGCGGTCATCCCCTGCAGTAGTAGCCCTCGGGTGGCCTGAGCGAGGCATGTCATCGACAGTTCCTGTCTCTCTGTATCTCCTCCATGACCGAACAACATCGCTTTGGTTCACTCCGAGACGCCTGGACACATACCTTTTCGAGAGCCCTTCCTGGTACAAAGAAAAAATGCGGACGCGATCGAACCACGGTATTGACCGTCTAGGCATTGTTGAACTACGGACAACACGAGCCGTGTACCTCCTTCCTAGTGGAATGACTGGAATTGATCGGCTGTCGGACCCCCTCCGTCTAATAGGCGCTGCTAAATGTAAATGTCATGTGACTAGGGCCTCCCTTCGGGTAGACCGTTCGCCGGGTGCAAGTCTTTAGATTTGACGCCACTTCGGCGACCTGCGCATCGATGGGGATGAAATGATGATGATTACGACAACACAACACCCAGTCCCTTAGCTGAGAAAATCTCCGACCCAGCCGGGAATCGAACCCGGGCCCTTAGGATTGACTTTCTGTCGTGCTGACCACTCAACTACCGGGGGTGGACAGCCGCTTCCCATGCATGGTTGTTTACATCTTTGGGCGGGTTTAGTGACACCTCTGAACAGACAAAGGGACTGTGTCTGTGATAGAATATCCACAGTCAACGTCTATCTTCAAGAGTTCTGGGAACCGGGGTAATGCAAAACTTTTTGTGTTGTGTGTGTTTTGTTTAGCTCGAGCACAGTTCGCAATCATATTATTGCACGTACTGCATATGTGTACGTCAGTCCATCGCTGCTTACAGCTCTTGCTAAGCACAGTTAGCCATTGTCTCAATAATTTTATGGTATGGTCATTAAAATGCAGTATACGTCCCATAAAATACTCTGCCTGGCATCCACCATTATCGACAGCACACGACAAAGTCATTATTATACAGACACCAACTATTCGTTCAATTTAAATTGCTGTTTTTAAATTTTTTATCCTAATATACTCGTACTAAAATGTTGTCGGTTAGGTATTTCTCTAAGGATTTCTAAACCATGTTTCTACGTCCTCTTGGTCAGCTGGACGTGATCCGTTTTTTAGGCCACTTTCGAACAAGTTCATGAACCTTTATTTTATTTTTACTGAAATAATGTACTGTATTTCTTGGAATATATATCTGCGTAGCGCTCAACTGCGGCATGGCTACTTGTAATGGTGGTGTCGGAAGAAACTTCCACAGCCAATATTTGGCCGCTGTAGCGGTGACGTAAAGCCCCTGATCACCAGACTTTGCGTCTGTGTCCAGGATTCAGTTCCAAACCTCTCCGCAGTGTCTCGTGAAGTGAACGCGTGCGACGTTTGATGGTGATCGGTCCGTCGGATGGGGACTTTAAGCTTGGAAGACCCGTGGTGCTATTGTAGAGGAGTCAGCTACGTGTCGGCACAGGGTTTGAACTCCTCCCTTCTCTCATCATCATACAACACAAACACGACCCCACACATTCAATAAATACTCTTAGACGCCTCGGACGCAAGAGCAGGGGATCATTGTGTTCGGATGAGTAGTACCTTTCAAATTAAGCGGTTAGCCCTACCCTTCGAGGTCTACCAGAGAACACTGCGACACGATTCTTTTTAGCTTTTTTTCTTTGAAATAAAAACATCGCTATAATTACAGAGAAATGTACGACCATTATCATTCATTTTCGTAAGGGATTTGGTAAACATATCGATATTTGGCTGTGTTCTTCAGATATAGTTGTTTAGATATATTGTCGCAGAAATTTATAAATCGTAGGAGTCTACTTCATCTGTTCGCTCTTAGCTGAAAGGAATGGAAGGTATAGTCTCGGGTATGCCTCCTATGACAAATTAAACTAACTACAAAGGCTCCTTGAGAAAGCACGGGACAGTGTGGTAGTGGGCAGAGAATGTGAGCGGAATAAGATCTTCATGATTCTCAATGAAAATATTCTCGACACCTTCGATTTCAAATTGCGAAATGGTCGCTACAACTGTAGGACCGAAAGAGTTCTTTGTAATATTTTAACGCAAATAGCTGAGAATTATAATATGAATTAAAAGAACTGACTAGTTTGTAGATAAAAAGAATGTAATGAACAACTACTTTTTTGAAACAGAAGGTAACATGAGCCAGAGATTTTTGGTATATCTCAAAACTCCGAACATAAGTCATCATTTTATGCAGCGGTAGTAAATAGACGAGAACCAGGAGGAAATACTACGAGCAAACAAAATTCATATCAACTGAAACTGTGTAATTATTGATGCAAAAAGCAGATTTCTCTCCTCAAATTAACTGTCAGGCGTGGCGAAATCACGGAATGTCGAACACAATAGTTCAGGCAGGCAGTAAATGAGGAAGGAGCCGCTTACGGTCTTCTTAACGGAACGATCCCAGTTTACGCATAAAATGATTGTTTTAAACCAACGAATACGTATATTAATGTTCGTGTAATACGCGTTCCAACCGTTCCCTAAAACCAAACTAGTCTTTTATAACTACGTAAGTTAACTAGACGGGCTGAATTCGACACTGACAGGAAGTGCTGATTAGAATGTAAGAGTTATTACGAAGTCATTTCCTTGAAGCCGAATTTCGCCATTTCGAGGAAAGTGCTGATGTACTTGTGTGTTACTATGGACGTGTTTTGTATTATCTACTGAGACGCAGGGCTCGCTTAAATTTTCTTATTTTCATTCTTTGTATTCAGTATTTTTGGTAGAAAGCTTCCTGGCGCCTTTAGCGTCGCAGCCATGTACTATGAACGTAGTAAAAACGAAAGTCGCTGTTCGCATTTCATTGTCTGCCCCCGTGCAATGCCGACGCACTTGTGTATTTGTTTCCACGAATGTAAAAAATTTAAGTGTTACCGGAATCCGAAGAAATCAGACTAAGGCAGAGTCCCACATATATCAAGTGTGTGTCGTGATTAGTGTTTGTACAGTGTAGCGCTGTGTTCGTGTTTTCAGGAATCATTGTGAAAATAAAGGAACTAAGAGACAATTGGCAAATAGCCCAATCGTCCCGAATAGCATGTGATTTCCCTAAATCGCTTCAGGCAAATTCCGGAATGGTAACTTTGGCAGGGCACGGCCGACTTCCTTCCCCATCCTTCCCTAATCCATTGAGACCGATGACCTCGCTGTTTACTCTCTTCCCCCAAATCAGTCCAATCCAATTCGAATAGCATCCGACGGACAGATCTTTAACACTATCATATACTAAGATTTTAAATTTGGCTGCGCTTCAGCGACTATGCGTGCAAAAGTTTCAGTGACTTTTACAAGAGTACGCGAAGGAACTTGCCCCCCTTCTTGCAGCGGTGTACCGCAGGTCTCTAGAAGAGCGTAGCGTTCCAGAAGATTGGAAAAGGGCGCAGGTCATCCCTGTTTTCCAGAAGGGACGTAGAACAGATGTGCACAACCATAGACCTATATCTCTAACGTCGGCCAGTTGTAGAATTTTGGAACACGTATTATGACTTTTCTGGAGACTAGAAATTTACTCTGTAGGAATCAACTCGGAGGGCCATAGACACGGTTTCCCAGGTAGATGGCGTGTTTCTTGACTTCCGCAATGCGTTCGATACAGTTCCCCAAAGTCGTTTAATGAACAAAGCAAGAGCATATAGACTATCAGACCAATTGTGTGATTGGATTGAAGAGTTCCTTGATAACAGAACGCAGCGTGTCATTCTCAATGGAGAGAAGTCTTCCGAAGTAGGAGTGATTTCAGGTGTGCCGCAGGGGTGTGTCGTAGGACCGTTGCTATTCACAATATACATAAATGACCTTGTGGATGACATCGTAAGTTCACTGAGGCTTTTTGCAGATGATGCTGTAGTATATCGAGAGGTTGTAACAATGGAAAATTGCACTGAAATGCGGGAGGATCTGCAACGAATTGACGCATGGTGCACGGAATGGCAATTGAATCTCAATATAGACAAGTGTAATGTGCTACGAATTCATAGAAAGAAAGATCCCTTATCGTTTACCTACAATGTAGCAGGTCAGGAACTGGAAGCAGTTAATTCCATAAACTATCTGGGAGTACGCATTAGGAGTGATTTAAAGTGGAATGACCATATAAAATTAATCGTCGGTAAAGCAGATGTCAGACTGAGGTTCATTGGAAGAATCCTAAGGGAATGCAATCCGAAAACAAAGGAAGTAAGTTACAGTGCACCTGTTCGCCCACTGCTTGAATACTGCTCAGCAGTGTGGGATTTGTACCGGATAGGGTTGATAGAAGAGATAGAGAAGATCCAACGGAGAGCAGCGCGCTTCGTTACAGGATCATTTAAAAATCGCGAAAGCGTTACGGAGGTGATAGATAAACTCCAGTGGTAGACTCTGCAAGAGAGACGCTCAGTAAGTCGGTACTGGCTTTTGTTAAAGTTTCAAGAACATACCTTCACCGAGGAGTCAAGCAGTATATTGCTCGCTCCTACTTATATCTCGCGAAGAGACCATGAGGATAAAATGAGATTAGAGCCCACACAAAGCCATATCGACAATCTTTCTTTCCACGAACAATACGAGACTGGACTAGGAGGGAGAACCGATAGAGGTACTCAAAGTACCCTCCGCCACACACCGTCGGGTGGCTTGCGGAGTATGAATGTAGATGTAGATTACGGGTGCGACTTCTAATCAAGCTGCGGAGCTATGGGGTATCGTCTCAGTTGTGCGACTGGATTCGTGATTTCCTGTCAGGAAGGTCGCAGTTCGTAGTAATAGACGGCAAATCATCGAGTAAAACTGAAGTGATATCAGGTGTTCCCCAGGGAAGCGTCCTGGGACCTCTACTGTTCCTGATCTATATAAATGACCTGGGTGACAATCTTAGCAGTTCTCTTAGACTGTTCGCAGATGATGCTGTAATTTACCGTCTAGTAAGTTCATTCGAAGACCAGTATCAGTTGCAAAGCGATTTAGAAAAGATATCTGTATGGTGTGTCAGGTGGCAGTTGACACTAAATAACGAAAAGTGTGAGGTGATCCACATGAGTTCCAAAAGAAATCCGTTGGATTTCGATTACTCGATAAATAGTACAATTCTCAAGGCTGTAAATTCAACTAAGTACCTGGGTGTTAAAATTACGAACAACTTCAGTGGGAAGGACCACATAGATAATATTGTCGGGAAGGCGAGCCAAAGGTTGCGTTTCATTGGCAGGACACTTAGAAGATGCAACAAGTCCACTAAAGAGACAGCTTACACTACACTCGTTCGTCCTCTGTTAGAATATTGCTGCGCGGTGTGGGATCCTTACCAGGTGGGATTGACGGAGGACATCGAAAGGGTGCAAAAAAGGGCAGCTCGTTTTGTATTATCACGTTATAGGGGAGAGAGTGTGGCAGATATGATACACGAGTTGGGATGGAAGTCTTTACAGCATAGACGTTTTTCGTCGCGGCGAGACCTTTTTACGAAATTTCAGTCACCAACTTTCTCTTCCGAATGCGAAAATATTTTGTTGAGCCCAACCTACATAGGTAGGAATGATCATCAAAATAAAATAAGAGAAATCAGAGCTCGAACAGAAAGGCTTAGGTGGTCGTTTTTCCCGCTCGCTGTTCGGGAGTGGAATAGTAGAGAGATAGTATGATTGTGGTTCGATGAACCCTCTGCCAAGCACTTAAATGTGAATTGCAGAGTAGTCATGTAGATGTAGATGTTCCTGTGTTTAAACGAGCAGTGGGCATCTTATTTGAGCATCCCCGCTGCGTGAAGCAGTTTTTGTCCTTCGCGGAACCGTTTCTGGCGCAGAACCTTTTCCTGGCGCTGGAGGGGCGCGGTGAAAGGACAGCTGTCCTCGCAGCTCGACTTTCTCCCTCCCAGCGCCGCCACTTCCCCCTCTCCCTCGCCCTGCGCCTGACGCCACAACCGGTGGCACTTCTCCGTGGGAATCTATATACGTGCGCTGCGTGCCTGCGTGTGGCGGTGCCGCTCCGTGACCTTGACCTCGCCGAGCTGCGACCCCGATTCCGCAGAGCAGCCAGCTGAGGCCGGAGAGGGATCGCCTTGCGCGGGCGGCGGCGGTGGGGGGCGGAGGAGAAAGGGAGAAGAGGTGCCGGTGGTGGGTGGACGTGCAGGTGGTGGAGGAGGCGGTGGAGGTGGTGGTGTTTACCAACAATGCGCTCGCCGCGCTGCGCCGGACTCTCTCCGCTCAGTGATGCTGCGGCCGCGACCGGGCGAAAGACAGCCCTGCAGGGATGGTGCACAACGACTTCCTGTCCGACCTCCCGAGGGAGCACGAGTTCCAGCGGGTGAGTCACACACGGCGCGTGCCGACGCTCAGCTCTCCGTTGTTGCTCCGGCGCGGCGCGGCGCGGCGCGGAGTCGACGGAGCCTCGAACAGTGTGCTCGTCTCTTCTCAGCCCATCCAGCGACGGATGATGGGCGTCGTGAAGTACTTCTGCATTCTTGTGATCACTCCCTACGTAAACTCTGTTAGTTGTGGTAGTGCTTGTACGTCTCGTGTGGTGAATGAGTCGATTCTTTACTGACAGGTAGACTCTCTCGGTCAACGTGCAGTATACTGGCGAAGACTCTTGCTCACGTAGGAAATATTATCGACACGTCACTGTACGCGAAGTGGCAAGTCGAATGAAAAATGTTCAGGATTTGAATTTTACACTTGTTTTTCCAGATGGCACATATGCACTACAGTGATTGTGCAGGTATTGGGAGAGCGTTAGTCCTTACAAAACAAGTATTGGACTACCCGAGCCGGCCGCTGTGACCGAGCAGTTCTAGGCGCTTCAGTCCGGAAACGCGCTGCTGCTACGGTCGCAAGTTCGAATCCTGACTCGGGCAAGGATGTGCGTGATGTCCTTAGGTTAGTTAGGTTTAAGTAGTTCTAAGTCTAGGGGACTGATGACCTCAGGTGTTAAGTCCCATAGTGCTCAGAGCCATTTGAACAATGTTTCTGGACTCCCTAAGACAACGCACCGCAAATTGTATTTTTAATACTCTGCCCTTTCTGCTCACTCATTCACCGTGTGACAGAGATCCCATAAAAGAAGGATAATCTCCAGGAATAAGGAACTAGTGAAGGTATACATTAGCAAAAGGGAAGAAATTATCGGAAATTACATATACGCACTGTGTAAACTACCACTAAAGAGCTTAATAGTGTTTGTTCGTGTGTCATCTAAACATAACCAAGAAAAATATCAGCAAATCCACTGCTTCAGGGAAAGCTGCTCTCTCGTCAGTTGCGACAATTAGCTGCATTTTTCCTCGTGCGGGTACTTTAATATTTACGTGAGTACACAGATATATTTCGAAAAAAGATTATTAGAAAATGAACCACTAGTAATCTCATATAATTCCATACTGCGCCAACTTCTGGACTGTTATAGCGTGCTCCACACAATCAAACATTGTTTCTCAAATCAAAAAGGATATCTACCGTAGAGGCCTTCTCACACATCCAGCGTCTGGTAGTTTTCTCTCTCTAATCATTTCAGTTTCTTCCTGACATTAATCTGTTCAAGTAGTATTTATTATGAATTCGAACCTTAAACTGTTGAAAAATTTTGTCGCTAGATACACTGACCGCAAGAAACTGAATTACCGTTGTCCTTAAACGTTTCAATATTATTCTTATGTTACTGAGTTTTCCTAAACTACGTCCTTATGACAGATACTGCTGTCGATGATTACAAGACCCAAATATAGATATTAGTGGCTGAAGTCAGTAATTTTCGAATTAATATAATATAGCGGAATAGATTTGAAATGGTGAAAAACGGAAAACCAACTAAGCTTGAATTTGTCTTGATATGCACAGAGCCGGGCGCTGTGACCGAGCGGTCCTAGGCGCTTCAGTCCGGAACATTGCTGCTGCAACGGTCGCAGGTTCGAATCCTGCCTCGAGCATGGATGTGTGTCATGTCCTTAGGTTAGTTAGGTTTAAACCTAGTTCTAGGTCTAGGGGACTGATGACCTCAGAGGTTAAGTCCTGTAGTGCTTACAGCCATTTGAACCATTGTGATATGCACAAACGCTAGACGTCTACGAGCGAGATAACATTTGGCACTTGGAGTGATTTTATGAAAAAAAAGGCCATGTAGACGGTAAAACCAACTGGTTTTCAATGCAAAGACTTGATCTGCGAAGCATAACACCGCTTTAATCTTTCAGGTAAAGCTAGTTTGCAAAGCCATAACTGTGGTTTGATTGCTGATATATACAGAGAAAATCGATGGACCTTGAATAGAGCACAATTTTAACAAGCCCGGTAGTCACATCAGTATCAAAAATGGTTCAAATGAGTCTGAGCACTACAGGACTTATCTGCTGAGGTCATCAGTCCCCTAGAACTTTGAACTACTTAAACCTAACTAACCTAAGGACATCACACACATCGGTTTTCTTTTCAATAGGATTTGTTCAGAGGTGAAAATATGCGATACAAATACAATACAAAGTTTTTCAAATCATCCTTATAGCACATTCTTTTCATTACTTACAGGAATTCCTCACCGTTGTTTTGAGCTTAGCTTTTCAACAGCGTACTCATGAGCTGGGCTAGAGCGGGGGGGGGGGGGGGGGGGGGGTGCAATTCATGTTAATTTTCCGGTGACTGACTAAACAGTTTTGACAATTTACACGTGCAGCTACTGGTCACTACACCACTACCCATTACGTGTTTGCTTCCTTCAGACGCTGAACTGACATATATATCTGTCTGGAGGGGCTAGATATACAAATTTTCGTTGGGATTTTATAAACGATGGAGTGTCTCATTTCATGACGGAGGTGCTAAAGCTCACATCACGGAAAGTGAGGAAAGCAGGTGAATGACCAAACACAGAAGAGTAAGGCGAGGTGACGATAAATTACACGGCTGATATTCCAGGCGTAAGAACAAACTGTGAGTACGGTGTGCTCCACCAAAGGCAAGCAAGCAAGCAAACCCAACACGTTTGCCGTGAGCCGTTCCGCAGAGCAGCGCGCGCCGGCCGTTAACGAGGGCGCCGCGCCGCCGACGTTCTGGGGTGGCGCACACACGGCCCTCCGCGCCGCCACCCATTCGTTTTCCGGCCGCTGCCCGCCTCATTAATTAGTGGGAGTCGTCCGCCGTGCGAGGCGAGCAAACAGACGGCGCGAGCCGCGGGAAACACGTTGGCCAGGAGCCGGCAGCGGGAGGCCAGGATTTTTGTCACAAGGCGCTTCTCCGAGCCGAAGTCTTCTTTTTGCGAACTGCCGTCCGCGTGCAGCTCTGCTTGCGTTTCGAGTAACACCGGCACACCAAGCCACCTCTCTCCACTACCTGAGTATCTCTTACACTGGTGAATGTTTCTCACTCTGGCACTGAATAACTGTGTCCAGGTAAAAATTCTCTCTCATCAATGCGCAGTGTCCAGCACACTTCCCGTGAGTAGAATGCACTCTTCAATGCGTGACATCTACATATATACTCCGCAAGCCACCATTTGGTGCGGCGCCGAGGGCACCACGTACCACTAGTAGTAACTTCCATTACCGTTCGACTTGTAAATAGAGCGAGGGGGAAAGGACTGTCTATAGGCTTTCGTTGTTGTTGTTCTTGTGGCCTTCAGTCCTGAGGCTGGTTTGATGCAGCTCTCCATGCTACTCTATCCTGTGCAAGCTTCTTCATCTCCCAGTACCTACTGCAACATACATCCTTCTGAATCTGTCTAGTGTATTCATCTCTTGGTCTTCCTAACGATTTTTACTCTCCACACTATCCTCCAGTACTAAATAATGATCCCTTGATGCCTCAGAACATGTCCTACCAACCGATCCCTTCTTCTAGTCAAGTTGTGCCACAAACTCCTCTTCTCCCCAATTCTATTCAGTACCTCCTCATTAGTTATGTAATCCACCCATCTAATCTTCCTCATTCTTCTGTAGCACCACATTTCGAAAGCTTCTATTCTCTTCTTGTCCAAACTATTTATCGTCCATGTTTCACTTCCATACATGGCTACACTCCATACAAATACTTTCAGAAACGACTTCCTCACACTTATATCAATACTCGACGTTAACAAATTTCTCTTCTTCAGAAACGCTTTCCTTGCCATTGCCAGTCTACATTTTATATCCTCTCTACTTCGACCATCATCAGTTATCTTGATCCCCAAATAACAAAACTCCTTTACTACTTTAATTGTCTCATTTCCTAATCTAATTGCCTCAGCATCACTCGACTTAACTCGACTACATTCCATTATCCTCGTTTTGCTTTTGTTGATATTCATCTTATACCTTCCTTTCAAGACACTGTCCATTCCCTTCAACTGCTCTTCCAAGTCCTTTGCTGTCTCTAACAGAATTAAAATCTCATCGGCGAACCTCAAAGTTTTTATTTCTACTCCATAGGCTTTCTGTATGAGCCGTAATTTCTCTTACCTTATTTCTGTCCGCCCCGGTAGCTGAGTGATTAGCGTGACAGAATGTCAATCCTAAGGTCCCGGGTTCGATTCCCTGCTGGGTCGGAGAGTTTCTACGCTCAGGGACTGGGTGTTGTGTTGTCCTAATCATCGTCATTTCATCCCCATCGACGTGCAGGTCGCCGAAGTGGCGTCAACTCGAAAGATCTGCACCAGGCGAACGGTCTACCCGACGGGAGGCCCTAGCCACACGACATTATTATTATTTACCCTTTTTCTATGACTCTTACGCGAACTCTACCCTGGTGGCGGTGGAATCGTTCTGCTGTCAGTTTCAAATGCCGGTTCTCTAAAATTTTTCAGTAGTGTTCCCTGGGGGAAGAAAACGTCGACTTCCCTCTATGGATTCCCATCTCTGTAGTATTTGCGTGTTGTTGAACCTACCGGTAATTGATCTAGCAGCCTGCCTCTAAATTGCTTCCATGTCTTCCTATAATCCGACTTACTGCCGATCCCAAACACTCCAGCAGCACACAAGAATGGGTCGCACTAGTGTCCTGTATGCAGTCTCCTTTACAGATGAAGCGCACTTCCCTCAAATTCTCTGAATAAACCGAAGTCGACCATTCGACTTCCGTACTACAGTCTTCACCTGCTCCTTCCATCTCATTTCGCTTTGCAAAGCTACACACAGATATTTAATCGACGTGACTGTATCAAGCTGTACATTACTAATGCTGTAGTCAAACTTTACCGGTTTGTTTTTCCTGTTCTTCTGCGGGATGACCTGGGAGAGTCGCTGCTACAACCTTGCGACTCTGGCTAAAAATGGGGGTGAGATGCGATTACAAGAACGCAGCAAGAGAGTTCTATTAGCTTCACTCATCTCAATTCTCCACAATCCTACTTACACGTGGTGACCCCGTTAAGCTGAGCAACCCAGTGCTAGGTTGGGTAACCACCCCAGCGGGAAACTGGGTCAGCGAGCCGACAGTATGTGGAGGACACTGGAAGGCAACGGGAAACCACCACTGGAATTACTTCCCGAGACGTTCATGAGATGGACCTCTTTGAACAATATTCCGGAGGTAATTGTTGAGTTCAATGACCTTGAAAAGGCTTTTGACTGTGTCAGATGGGACAAACTGATGGAAATCCTAAGGAAACATGGACTGGAGGGATAGACGGATAATTAGAAATTTATATTTGAACCTGAGCAAGAGTAAGAATAGGAGGTGTGATGAATGAAGAAATAGAACTGGGAAGAGGTATGAGACAAGGTTGTTGTTTATCACCAACACTGTTCAATATATATCTGGAGGAAATTATTAGTGAAAGTTTTGATGGAAGGAGAGAGCTTATGTAGGTGGTAGGAAAGTGGAATGTATTAGATTTGCAGACGACATGGTTGTGATGGCAGAGAGTGCAAGAGAGAGGGAACAAATATTAGATGATCTAAACACAAAATTAGAAGAATATGGAATGATGATTAACAAGAAGAAAACGAAAAGCATGGTAACTGGAGGAAAGGGGAGAAAATGCCATATGAAAATAGAGGGAGAGGAAATAGAGCAAGTGAATAACTTCAACTACTTGGGAAGTGTAATAATGGATGAAATGTATTGCTCAACAGAAATTAGGAAAAGAATAGCAATGGCAAAATAAGGATTCAAGAGGAAACATAAATTACTTTTTGGATTACTAAACAAAGATCTGAGGAAAAGACTTGCCAAATGTAACATCCTGAGCGTTGCACCATATGATGCACGTGGACATTGAGGAAGGAAGATGAAAGAAGATTGGAGGGACTAGAGATGTGGATATGGAGAAGAATGGAATAAGTGAAATGGGAAGACCGAGTAAAGAATGAAGAAGTATTAAGAAGAGTTGAAGAAGAAGGAAACATGCTGAAAGTTATCAGAAATAGAAAACGGAACTGGATTAGACATTGTTTGAGGAGGGACTGTACATTGAAGGAAGGAATAGAAGGAATGGTGGAGGGAAATAGGGGAAGAGGAAAAAGAAGATATCAAATGCTGGACAATATAAGAGGAGACAAATATTCAGAAATGAAAAGACTGGCTATGGAGAGACAAAAGTGGAAGAGGCAACCCATGACAAGACCTGACGTAAGGCAGAATGTCGTACTACTACTACTACTACTACTGCATTAACTTACATTTTTCTACATTTAAAGCAAGCTGCCATTCATCACACCAGCTAGAAATTTTATATGCGTCATCTTGTATCCTCCTATAACCACTCAATGACGACCCCTTCCAGTACACCACAGCAGCATCACGAAACAGCCGTACATTGCTGCTCACCCTGTCCGCCAGATCATTTATACGTACAGAAAGTAATAGCCGACCTATCACACTTCCCTGGTCCGTGATAAACACTCGCCGTTGAGGACAATGTGCTGGTTTCTATTACTTAAGAAGTCTTCGAGCACTCACATATCTGAGAGCCTCATAACTTCGTAAACGGTCGGCAGTGGAGCACGGTCTCGAGTTCTTTTCGGAAATCTAGGAATATGATATCCACCTATTGCCCTTCATCCATCCTTTGCAGGATATCATGTGAGAAAGGGGCAGACTTAGTGACTTGCAAGGCCGGTGAAATATCGATGTGATTGTCGTTGTTGCTGAGGTCTTCAGACTGCTTCGATGCAGCTCTGTCCACGCTAGACTACCCTGTGGAAGCCTCTTCATAACAACTGCACTCTACAACCACTTGAACCTACAAACTCTGTTCAGGCTTCGGTCCCCCTCTGCACTTTTTGCCCTGCACATTTCATTCCGTTGCCGAACTGACGGTTCGGTGATTCCTCAGGACGTGCCTGTCTATGGATCCCTTCTTTTAGTCAAGTTGTGTCACAAATTTATTTCTTCCTCAGCTCTTTTCAGTGCTACTTTATTAGTTAGCCGACCTTCTGTATCAAGCTGTACCGCCACATTTCAAAAGTTCCTATTCTCTCGGTTGTTATTGCTTTTCCATCTTAAATTTATTGCAGTTTATTCTAAGCGTCCTTTTGCTTTGACTTTCTCATTCCAAATCTTACTCACCGTCGAATGATTTAATTTATGTATGTTCCATTTCCTTTGTTTGACGTTTGTTGATGTTCATCTTATAAAATCATTTCAAGATATTGTCCATTCCATTCAGATCTTCCGTTTTTTTGCCGTCTCTCACTCATCTACAATATCATCGACAAACTTCGAAGTGCTACTCCCACGCCACTTCATCCCGCATCCAGTGACGTCGCTGGCTGAGAGGGGTTGGGGGGGGGGGGGGCGGGGGGGGAGGAGGGATGACACGGCAGTCGGTCGCTTACGGTGACACCTCCCCCTCCTCTCCTCCCCACCGCTACCCAGGGCTTGTAGACAGAGGTTACATTTACGAATATAAATTCCGTGACATTTAATTCCCTTTCCAAATTTCGTCTAGGTATCTTTCATGGTGTGGTCAGTGAACGAACAATAACATCGAGGATAGGCTAGATCCCTGACTTGCTGCCTTCTTCATTATAGCTTCCCTTCCATGCCCTTGATTCTCATAGCTGCAGTCTAGTTTCGGTACAAGTTGTACATAATTTTGCACTCCCTGTGTTTAATGCCTGCTACCTCTACAATTTTTGCCGCTATCTATTTTCTTCACAGATACAAAGATATGTCCAGCCACGAATACTTTCAGATATGAGAATATGTGAGAGTTAGAGGATACCGAAACAGTGTGAACGTTCCAACAAATGCCACTTCAGAACCTTCATTTTTTGCCGTTCCCAAAGTAACTTCGCACGCAGATTAAGTTCCGAAAAGAACGAAATCGTATTCTCCGCAATTGTAGCTTCTTATCGCAATTTTTCCTTTCAGTTTGTCGTCAAGATTTACCTGTTTTTCACAGTTTATTGGTTTGAACTCATTAAGACGAATCCCTTTTAATTCCAAATTAAGTCGACTTCTGTCTACTGCTGAAACAACGGCTTCTCCACACTTCCTTGAGTGCTGCTTCGTTTCGGCGCGCAGTGCTGGACTCACGATTCATCATCAGTAACAGACCGGCAAATGAAATCGGCTGTATTCTGTTTAAAAAGAGAAACTGTTTCTCATATTTGTTTTTGAGCAGCATTCAACAAATGCAGTGCCTACCTTGCAGGCAGGTCCTCGCAGTTACTTCTTCATACAAAATGTTTGCTAGTTCTATCTGATATATGGCGTTAACTATTTCATACACCTTTAACCACTGTCCGCCAAATTTCATACTATGCGCTCTGTTAGTGTTTTTATGTGTGATTGCAGTTTTGGATGATTACCTACGTGAATCATAGTCGTGGGAAGTGTGCCCACGTCTGAATCAACCATGTGTTTTCTGACTGTTGAAAATGAAGGAGCAACCACTTTCTATACTTTTATCGAATTTCAGTGGATGAAAGAATGGTTCAAATGGCTCTGAGCACTATGGGACTTAACTTCTGAGGTCATGAGTCCCCTAGCACTTAGAACTACTTAAACCTAACTAACCCAAGGACGTCACACACATCCATGCCCGAGGCAGAATTCGAACCTGCGACCGTAGCGGTCGCGCGGTTCCAGACTGTAACGCCTAGAACCGCACGGCCGTCCCGGCCGGCGATGAAACAATGTTATGGCGGCACGCTATTAACAGTAATCCACCATAACTTCTGTTTCCCGTTTCGAATTATCTTTAATCCGAGAAAGCGTTTAACTGGAAAAAGTTGCGTTAGGCTGTCGTGTCACAAACGTGAGCTATTACTGATCGGATATTAAGTCGATGAAAGTGCAGTGTTATAAAAGGAGAAAAGAAAATATGAAAACCAGTATCATTTCAGTTTCTTCCTCAGAAAAACAAAGGCGAGGAGCCTCACATAGTTTGTGAAGCTTAAGATGTTCTGTCCTTATGCACTGTGTATTAATAAAATAAGTCAGTCTTCCGAAGCTGACGAATACTATTTTCGAGACGTCAGTCATGATGCATGTTGATAAACACACCTTCCAGCTGTGTTTGATAATTATCACATAACCTACTGAAACTCGTAAAGAATACTCCAGAGACAGGAAGAAAGACTAAAGCCAAGTCGTATATGCATGCCAAGGTAGCGTTAACCTTTCGTTGTGCCACAAAGCTAAACACCTGTAAATACATGATTTTTTTATTTCAGGTTGTAAAAATTACCACATTTAGTTTATAGTGCCTACATTACATAAAAATTATGGAATTTTTTTAATTAAATTAATAAAGCATTATTGTTGACAATAGCTACAAACACAAAAACAGACTTAATTTCAAATCTATCTTAAAAACACTCGAATTAACTGTCTGCACGATAGCCACTTACGTTTTCAAAATAAAAAAATATGTTTCAAACCCACAATCAGAGCACAAACGCCTCTAGTTTCCGCCATAACACACGCGTGGTAGTACATCCACACAGCTGATTGTCGATCTTGCTCAGTTTATTCCGTCATTTACGATCGCTATGAAGAACTACTAACAGCTTAGCAGCTGCAGTAAAGTGTATACACTTAACTACATAAAAAAATTTGTCAGAAAATGTTGCTCAGTACAGGATACATCAAAGAAACGAAGTCTGTAGCTGCTCAGCTACACTGTGCATGTTGTTGTTGTTGTTGTGGTCTTCAGTCCTGAGACTGGTTTGATGCAGCTCTCCATGCTACTCTATCCTGTGCAAGCTTCTTCATCTCCCAGTACCTACTGCAACCTACATCCTTCTGAATCTGCTTAGTGTACTCATCTCTCGGTCTCCCTCTGCGATTTTTACCCTCCACACTGCCCTCCAATGCTAAATTTGTGATCCCTTGATGCCTCAAAACATGTCCTACCAATCGATCCCTTCTTCTAGTCAAGTTGTGCCACAAACTTCTCTTCTCCCCAATCCTATTCAATACCTCCTCATTAGTTACGTGATCTATCCACCTTATCTTCAGTATTCTTCTGTAGCAACACTGCATGAAAGGTTTAAAAGTCGACATGCGAGTGAATACAATTTGCGTCTACGAAAGGATCGTGTCTGTAATGAGTGGTGTGCAGCGTCTACAACTGAATGGTACGGCTGCTCGCAGGCATCACCAAACCCTTAAGCGTAGAGCAGAAATCGTGAAACATGTAACATTTTACTTCAAGCCTAAATATAAATCCGCCTTCTCGCGTACACGCTGGTCCCGTAGGAGAGCCAGACGGTACCGGCGGAGTATGTCGGACAGCCACTCACGAGAGAACAGCGGCCAGCGGCCGCGACCCCTGGGACGTACGTAGCCGTCTCCCACGCGACCGCGCCAGGGTTTCCCCCGTTCGTGCCCTTGCGGGCTGGAGGCGCGGCCCTGGCGGTACAGCACGGTAATTGGACGGGCCGAGGCTTTCCAGCGTCACCGTAACGACCCACTGCGCCTATGACCGCCACCCCGGGGCACCTGCCCCGCGGAGAACTGCGCTCCTGCTCGCCGTTACACCACACGCGCCCGGAAGTTTCCCTGCCGGCGGTGACTGTTCCGGGATCCAGTGCGCAGCGTTTCTTTGTGGCTCTTGTGGGACGCAGCAGAAACCACCCAGCATTACAAGGCTGCCAACAACGGGACATAAAGTACCCGACGTTCAGTTAGTTAGTTAGTTACGTGTTCCATTGATCAATAGCACGGAAAAAAACCGTTATGATTTGGAACGTGTCAAATACACAAGAAATGCGCACAGGAAACTAGTTTTTTTTGCGTTTTAGCCTCATACCTAAATATTTCTATTATCTATCCCATTCCCTTAAATGGCACAAAATGCATATATTGTATCTCCAGATTTATTTACTCATATTCAAGAATTCATCTATGGTACAGAAGGGGGTGGCAGTGATCGGCGCAGTGGATCGTTACGGTGACGCTGGAAGGAGTTATCAAGGAGGTATGATTTCAATTTAGAGTGAAATTTTCACTCCCCTGTGGAGTGTGCGCTGATATGAAACTTCCTGGCAGATTAAAAAGGTGTGCCGGACCGAGACTGGAACTCGGGACCTTTGCGTTTCGCGGGCAAGTGCTCTACCAACTGATGTACCCAAGCACGACTCACGCCCCGTCCTCACAATTTTAATTCCGCCAGTACCTCGTCTCCTACCTTCCAAACTTCACAGAAGTTCTCCAGCGAACCAGCTCTTATTTCGCTTATCTTTGAATGGTGATCTTTGCGCGATTTGAAAGTTGGTGGTAATAATACATGCCCTACACCCTTGGTGAAGATCGGATTTCGGAATTTAGTGAGCAGTGCAAGTGTGTCCCACTTCAAACTTTCTATGAGATTTGTAACGCTCTCGCGATGGCTAAATGTACCACTCACGAATCTTACCGCTCTTCTTTGGGCCTTGTCAGTCTCTTGAATCAGACCCAACTGGTAATGGTCCCATACAGACGAACAACACTCCAAGACGAACTAGCGTATTGTTAGCTATTTCCTTTGTTGAAGGACTGCATCGCTTCAGGATTCCACCAGTAAACCGCAATCTAGAGTTCGCCTTACCCGTTACTTGTGTAATCTGATCATTCCACCTGAGACCATTTCGAATAGTCACACCCAGATACTTGACGGACGTTACCGCTTCCAAAGACTGGGCATTCATTTTGTACTCGTACATTAATGGCGATTTTCGCCTTGTTATAATTTAAATAACTGTATATTAATGCTGAGCGTATAGAGTGATCGGTCAGAACATTATGACCAAGTACATAATACGCGGTATTCCCACATTTGACACAGATAATACTGGCGACGCGTCGTGGCAGGGAAGTGGCGATACCTTGGTAGGTCGCTGCAGGGAGCTGGCACCACCTCTACACATACAGGTCACCTAATTCCAGTAAATTCCAGGGAGGGGGCCACGTTGAGTATCATGCCGGATGTGTTTAGTGGGGTTCAGATCTGACGAGTTGGAGGGCCAGCACGTCAATAGTGTAACTCGCCGCTGTGTTCCTCGAACCACTCTATCGCACTCCTGGCATTGTGACATGACGCATAATCTTGTTGAAAAACGCCACTGCCTTCGGGAAACATGATCCTCATCAAGGGGCGTAGGAGGTCTGCGGCCAGTGTACGATACTCCTTGGCCGTCATGGTGCCTTGCACGAGCTCCACTGGACCCATAGATGTCCATGTGAATGTTCCCCATAATGGAGCCCCCGCCAGCTTGTCTCCATCAGCACAGCTGTTAAGGAACTGTTCCCCTGGAAGACGACGGATTCGCTCCGTCCCATCGGCATGATGAAGGAGGTACAGGGATTCATCAGACCATGCAACGCCCTGCCACTGCGCCAACGTCCAGTGGAAATTTCAGTCATAGTTGCCAATGTCGTGGTGATAACATTGGCACACTCAAGGATCGTCAGCTGCGGAGGCCCACCGTTAGGAGTGTTCTGTGTACTGTCTGTTGAGGCACAGTTGTACTCTGTCCAGCAATAAAGACCTATCTTACTATCGCTACAATTCGCCGCCGGTCCCGTTTTACCAGTCTGCCCAGCCTTGAACGCCCGACATCTATAATAAGTGGTGTCCGCCAAAGCCCATGACGTCTGGACGTGATTTTACCTTGGTTTCGCCACGTCTTGAAGATACTCACCATAGCACTCCTAAAACACCAGACAAGTCGTGCACTATGAGACTTAACATGTGAGGTCATGAGCCCCCTAGAACTTAGAATTACTTAAACCTAACTAACCTAAGGACATCACACACATCCATGCCCGAGGCAGGATTCGAACCTGCGACCGTAGAAGTCGCGCGGTTCCAGTCTGTAGCGCCTACAACCGCTCGGCCACATCGGCCGGCTGGAGAACGTCAACAGAGAATGGAAGGAACTGCCCGCCGCATCGTTGTTTCCCACCCATTTCATGACATGACAGGTCGCAGGTAGAACAATGCACCCCATTGACATAACCGTGTCAGAAAAGAGCTTTTCTACCAGCCCCTGTCCACTACTCTTGGAAAAGGCTTTCTTTTCGCATGTTCCTCGATGTGATGGGTAACATACTATGTGATTCATCCACCCAAGGAACTCATTGCTACAACTCTGTGGTCCAACAGCAGTGTGTCCGAGTCCGCTCCCATTTTAACTGACGTGGGAATTGACAAAACACGTTGAGATGAATGTTATCAACAGTTATGGCCATTACTTTTGAAATAATAAGCAGCTTACTTACTTTTTTTAAACAGCTTGCGGCAATTGAGTCTGGTAATATTTAAAATTGTGTACACCAGGAGAAACTCCGGTCTCACAAAGTTGACTTACTTTTTATTTGCTGTCCTTTTTATTTGTAAGATACTTCTCAGACACTCGCATGATAAGAGACAGGTCTCATTAAAGTGCTATCCCGACAAGGTGCGTATCCCGACAAGGTTTTATTGGAAGTTGGATTTTCAACAAGACACTCGAAAAAATCCCTCCTAAATCACGATACCTTGCCGCAGCTCTTGTTCCGAGGCGGCTATGTATCCTTCCGGCGCTATACTGTTCGCGGGGAAGTTGACTTGTTACACTTCAGAAAGCAAACAGGGCTCATTCAGCCACATTGTTGAATGAGGTACGGACCTGTGAAGCTTTGTCAGTTGCTAGCACTTCTCATACTTTGGATAGTGTAATGTCTCTTGCAGCGGTCTCTCCGCGATATTTTCAGAAATTTTATAAATTATATAACTCAGAACATATCTCGAAATATCTCTTCTTATCTTACCGATTCATAACTTTAATATACGATGATTATCAATGCAAAGTAGTTTCAAGGCCTATTATTCCTTGGAGCGTGCATTTACT
This sequence comes from Schistocerca gregaria, assembly GCF_023897955.1. Classification (NCBI taxonomy): domain Eukaryota; kingdom Metazoa; phylum Arthropoda; class Insecta; order Orthoptera; family Acrididae; genus Schistocerca; species Schistocerca gregaria. The sequence goes on from NC_064923.1 coordinate 737,071,307, forward strand.
CCATGGAATAGCTTCTCTGCTATCTATGTTTTCTCTTATGAAAAGAATGATTCAGATCTTGCCGATTAGCCGTGAAAGAACGAAGATGTATATGTAAGTATTGTTGAGCTAGTCGCCATCTTGATGAAATTCTGTATGAGAAGGAATGTAATACATGAACTAAACTAAAGTAAGTGTGTTCGCGTATTATTTAACTGATTATTATTGACAGTGTCTGCTTACTACGTTGTGTTGCACGGGATCAGTGGGAAACGTCTGATTTACACTGGACGAACCTGCTGTTTTGTACGCTCAAGATATCCGGTTTATTACTTTCAATAAATGGGCTAACACGGTCTTACCAGCAGATCTCCGGTCTTCCCCATGTGATCACCGAAAGTTAATAATTATTACAAATGTTTTCAGGAGATCGACTGACAATTTTTGCCCGCATCTCGTGGTCGTGCGGTAGCGATCTCGCTTCCCACGCCCGGGTTCCCGGGTTCGATTCCCGGCGGGGTCAGGGATTTTCCCTGCCTCGTGATGGCTGGGTGTTGTGTGATGTCCGTAGGTTAGTTAGGTTTAAGTAGTTTTAAGTTCTAGGGGACTGATGACCTAAGATGTTAAGTCCCATAGTGCTCAGAGCCATTTGAACCATTTTTGGCTGACAATTTTCGTCGCACCGAGACTTCGAAATTGCTTCACTGCCTTATGGAATTTAAGTTAAGCTCAATTTAATCAGGATAGAACAGTATTGAACTGTGTGAATGTGACAAGCCTGCTTTGTGAATGAAAATCCCCTTAATATACGCATGTTTTTTTACAATCCTGATCAGTGAAGCTAAATCAGTCCGGTGTGAGACAGGTTTTTAAATTTCAGATCCCACAAAAATATTAAAATAGGTCTATAACTTTAGCTCATGAGCATGCAGCTAGCTTCGTTGACACTTGTTCCCAGGCGGTGGATGTCAAATTCCGTTCTTAAAGTAGGAGCTTTCCCCCTTCTTGCACTTGCCTTAATGAATTGTCCTTACCTCCGCACCTGTCGTCCGTATTTTCTACGACGCCAGGTTCCTTCAAGGTGATCTAGACATCCTTAACACACGAGAGCGTGAAGTACGAGAGGCTCTCCGGGCACACCGGCCGGCAGCGGCGGCGAATTTCCACGTGGCTGGCGCCCGGGCTCGTGAGGGCGTGGCGGCGCGGGCGACCCCGATTGCTGCTGAGAGCCGTGGCCGTGAAACAGCAGCCGGCAGCCGGGGCCCGGTCTGGACACCCGGTCCCTCTCGTCGCTTTCCACCTCCGCCAAACGCGAGCGACTGCCTCCCTGCGCTCCCTTCTGCCAGCTCTCGGTCTCCTACGCGGAATTTCTATACGCGTCCCATTGCCTTGTCGACCGTTAGTGGGGTGAACCAGAGTTAAATTACAATTTCTCCAAAGATAAAGAAAAAAAAAGAAACACTGACAACGGAAAAACCGTATGGGTTAAAAACAGTCTTGGTTGCGTTTCGCCTTATTTAGGCATCTTCAGGTTATCTTTTCTAGATGGGCGCGAGAGGCACAAATATCTGCATAACGCGTTCCCGTTGACAGGAGCGAGTAACAGAGCAAGATGGGAGCTCAGGTAGTAAGCATAATGCGCCACAGCGCCGTGTGCCAGTACCGTGTTAAGCTTCAGTGCTGGCACACAACGCTGTGGTGCATTATGCTTACTACCTGAACTCCCATCTTGCTCTGTTACTCGCTCCTGTGAACGGGAACGCGTTATGCAGATATTTGTGCCTCTCGCGCCCATCTAGAAAAGAAAACCTGAAGATGCCCAAATAAGGCGAAACGCGTTGTTGAAAAATAAAAAAAAAATAAATTGCAACCAAGACTGTTTTTAACCAATACTGTTAAGCACTGGTTTGCTGTATGCCACGTATGGATTGGAAGAACGGAAAAACACATTACGTACGGAGTTCCAGCAATTTTTGTTTACCAGTCTGAACTGAATCATGCAGCTTTGGCTGTATCTGCAGGGTGACAGATATTGAACTATAGGGAATGAAATCGTCATAACTTCTGAACGGTTTGCGTTAGGACGTTCAAACTACACGGTTGGCCGCGGTGCATGCTGGGAATTAGTATGCTCAAACACACGCGCCTTGTTGTGGTCGGTCATTTACAGGTGAAAATGTCGGGATTCGGCGGATTTGGGAGATTTCGCGATCGAGTAGTCTCATGATCCTCAACGGGTGACTGTGTGATGTACATTGTCCAGTCACGCAATAATCGGTGCGATATTCCTTGAGGGTACTGTGTTTGCCGAACGATGCTTGAAGGTTTTGGAAGATAAAAATGGAAATGCCGTGTGTGTGGCCACGGCCTCCCGTTGGGTAGGCCGTTCGCCTGGTGCAAGTCTTTCGAGTTGACACCATTTCGGCGACTTGCGTGTCGATGGGGACGAAATGATGATGATAAGGACAACACAACACCCAGTCCCTGAGCGGAGAAAATCTTCGACCCAGCCGGGAATCGAACCCGGGCCGTTAGGTACGACATTCCGTCGCACTGACCATTCAGCTACCAGGGGCGGACTTTTGGAAGATGATGGTGTTTGGTTTGTGGGCCGCGCAACTGCGCGGTCATTGGCGCCCGTGCAAAGTCCCAATTATTACACAGTCCAAGTTTTACACAGTGAAATCTAGCCACAGTTACGAATGATGATAATGCAAGGATAAGGACAACCCAAACACCCAGTCCCTGGGTAGAGAACCTCGTGATCCAGAGGCAGCAACGCTAGCCCCTAGACCACGAGCTGCGGACGTTTTGCAAGGTGACTTCATCCCCATTATCCAAAGTGAGCCTTATTTTACGGTTTCTCAAGATTACATCCTGATGAAGACACACATTGAGGTGACGAAACCTAGGTGAGTGTACCTAGATGAGTGTATTTGCAACCAGTCGGCTGAACAGTCCTGCGTTGAAATTGAACAGATATATCATCTCTGTTGATCTCATTGCGTATATCTCTCAGTTACCTTCTCTAGTACATTGTAGCACTTCTTTCTCTGTATGGTCCAAGTTTCATCGATGTATGTTACTTGACACTGAAACATTATGCGAAAGTTACTTTACAGCAGTGTATTTTTTCCTTGAAACATAGGTCCACAGTTGATAGTATTTTTTTTTTTAGTTTTTTGTAATTAGATACCATCTCCAGCTGTACGTTTTTTGTTTATTTCCATACTATTACACAATTTCGACTTGAGGACATTTTCAAGTTCTCTAGTAAAATGTTTTTTTCTATAAAAACAATATTAGCTCTGCTGCATATCAATTAGTAGTTAAAGACAAAAAGAATAATTGAATTACGCTAGCTGAAATAACTCATTTGCTAGGTGTATGTTGAACTGGCGCCACCAGTATGGTTCAAAAATGATTCAAATGGCTCTGAGCACCATGGGACTTAACATATGAGATCATCAGTCTCCTAGAACTTAGAAATACTTAAACCTAACTAACCTAAGGACATCACACACATCCATGCCAGAGGCAGGATTCGAACCTGCGACCGTAGCAGTCGATCAGTTTCGGACTGAAGCGCCAAGAACCGCTCGGCCACTTCGACCGGCCACCAATATGGCCATCCGAATATTCCTGCCTACATGTTTTCGTGTAATTTGGAGATACATATAGCTTCAGCAACGCAGAAGACAGAAAAAGAAAATTGATTCGTTCTTGACTTTAAGTGCTCTCATTTCAACTACTGCTACTCCTCTGTTATCCCCGTTTGTGAAATGGATCTGCAGTGAAATGAAACACCAGTCCAGAAAAAAACAAAATATGCCATATATTTGCAAGGCATTTAATAATCTGCACGGATAAGTAACAACACAGGCGTCGCCCTGGCGTGAAATCAGTGAAGAAGGAGACTGACAGATGCATCATTTCTAAAGATGAAATTACTGCTGAGATTGGTATATGAGCTTAGACCACAATATATTAACTGAATGTTGAAGTTAAGAGCCGAAAAAATAGCCCTCTCAGTATTTTTACAGCTATAACAAATTATTTTCAAACTGTTCCTTACCTGATGTTTCTATTGGAATACAAATCATTTCGCATCATTCATGACATGATGATTGAAAAAACGAAAACTTATCTTTCAGCAGGACCATAAATGAAAAGGGAAAACATGAAGGTTACATAGCCAAGATGCGGAAATGAAGATAGGTAGCACAAGGCAAAAATGGCTACAAACCTGACACGTCGTGTTAAGCAGATTTGTATAATAAACATACAGTGTCGTGTGTCTAACATAAAACAGAAGGATCTGGTTAACGTGGACAAGCGTAGTGTGAAAGTGCGGTGCACTCGATGCTCATTCGCTTGGGACACACTAAGTCTGTACCTGCGAAACGCAAACGTGCGAGCGATAAGGCAGGTGCTTGATGGTCGTTAGTGTTGTGCACCTCGTCCAGTTGTGGCGTGAGAAAATCTCGATATGCCGGAAATCACCTTGCAAGTAGTAACAGGCAGAGGAGAGGGACTAGACGGAAGAAATTAGCAGCACCCTTCTCTGGTATCGTGCCTGGGATCCCGCGACATTTCACCTGTCGGCAGGTGACGGCGTGGCGCGGAACCGGTAGAGCGCTCTTTGGGATCGGGCCGAGGTGTGATGGGTGAAAGTGGCGGCCGCGACCGCCCTATCGGCCATCTCGGTGGGACCCCGCGGCTGCCCGCAGATTCGCTGGGGGCTCCGTGGCTAACTGCCGGCACGTGGGCTGCACGTCTGCATGGCGGCCACGGCTGGAGGGAGCGAGTGGGATGCTCAGCACTGGCCAGGGACAGATACGCCTCTAGGGTGTTTAGGGTAGCCCTAAAATCGTCAACAACACAAATGTTAGGTATCTTTTCAAACAGTGAGGAAATAGCTTTTTGTAGAGCCGCATCGTTTGGTGTTGCATATAAGCAGCAACCTTTAAATCTCTTTGCTTAACCCACGAAGTTTGTTGTCTTGCTCACCAGTGCAAATACTTGTTACATCCAGCTCTCCATGCTGCTGCTCTTTTTTTAAGTCACCAGTCTTCTGACTGGTTTGGTGCCGTCGGTCACGAATTCATCTCGTGTGCCAACCTCTTCATCTCAGAGTAACAGTTGCAACCTACGTCCTCAATTATTTGCTGGATGCCTTTCAATTTCTGTCTTTCTCTACAGTTTTTGTCCTCTACGACTCCCTCTAGCTCTATGGAAGTCATTCCCTGCTATTCTTAACACATGTCCTATTATCCTGTCCCTTCTTGTTGTCAGTGTCTTGCCGGCCAGTGTGGCCGAGCGGTTCTAGGGGCTTCAGTCGGGAGCCGCGCGACCGCTACTGTCGCAGGTTCGAATCCTGCCTCGGGCATGGATATGTGTGATGTCCTTCGGTTAGTTCTAGGGGAGTGATGACCTCAGATGTTAAGTCCCATGGTGCTCAGAGCCATTTGAACCTTTTTTTTTTTGTCAGTGTTTTCCACATATTCCTTTCCTCTCCGAGTCTGCGCTGGGCTATCTTGTCCAAACATATCCATCGCTGTATAAATATTGCAACCTAATTATTTGGAACCTGCTTACTGCATTCAAATCTTGCTGCCTCTCCAAAATTTTTACCCCCAACATCCCCTTTCATTCAAAAATGGCTCTGAGCAGTATGTGACTTATCTGAGGTCATTAGTACCCTAGACTTCGAACAACTCAAGGGGGGTAGGACGTGAAACGGGCCGGCTTGGAGCAGGAGAGGCACCACAGGACATTTTAATTTACACTGTCTGTACTTTTACTAATAAATTAATAAAACTTTGTTAGAATGACCAGGAAGGATTCAGGGTTCACACTCATAGCAGAGGAAGTTCAAAAATATAGCAAAACAATTTTTTTTTACATGTGAAATTTCATCATTTTTTCACTTGGTATTGGCTGCATTTGTTGCTGTAGGTAGACTTTTATTCATAAGTAAGAGAGATTCATCGATGAATTTTGCAGAGCATACAAACCATACTTACAGGTGTATGAAACTCTAGAATTTCCCAAATCTGTTAAAAAAACTGTGGTAAAAATTGAGATAATTAAGTATAAAATTCGAGTTTTCTCTAAAATCGAAGTTTAAAACGTAACATTCATTTTTGCATAGATTAAATAAATTCTAGAGTTTCATACACCTGTAAGTATAGTTTGTAAGCTGTGCAAAATTCATCGAAGAATCTCTCTTACTTATGAAGAAAAGTGTACCTATAGCAACAAATGCAGCCAACAGTAAGTGAAAAAAAAAATCATGAAATTTCACATTTAAAAAATATTATTTTTTCGTGTTTTTGAACTTCCACTGCTATGAGTGTAAATCCTGAATCCTTCCTGGTCATGTTGACAAAGTTTTATGAATTTATTGTAAAAGTATAGACAGTGCAAATTAAGATGTCCTGTGGTGCCTCTCCTTCTCGAAGTCGGCTCGTTTGACGTCCTACCCCCCCCCCCCCCCCCCCTATGCGTTCCGGACTGAAACGCCTAGAACCGCTCGACCACAGCGGATGGCAGAAATTTTAATGGTTGCCAGTCTAGCGAATGGGACTTAACGTGTCTAGGTGAAATCGGAGAAGGTGCTGCAGCATCTTTCTGTTCGTACTCAAAAGCTAGAATTAATTTTGATTCTCGTTTCCAAACACACCCGGCACGTATAACAGAGAAAACGGAAATAAAAATCGCAAGCAGAGTAATCATTCGAAATGCGGTAGGTTAAAACAGAACCAGCAGACAGAGCAGTTACACAAAAATTAAGCTCAGTCGACTGTCCCGTCGTATTGATAGAATTAACAGCAGTAGTCGTAAATCGTTTCAGGCGGAAATTGGGATGGCAACTTCTACACCACAGCCCAGGCGAATTAGAGTGCCTCTCTAATTTTCCACCTTCTCCTATGAGTATTGTATATACCGGGAAGCAACAACCGACGATTTCCACCGTGTGCATTTTCTGCTGAAGTTTTCTCTTCATCACTTATGCGTTTTAGCGAAATGAAATTTACGTTCATGAAAGAGTTAACGGCTCTAGCGGAATCTATCTTTCCGAATCAGTTGATCAATTTATCTAGGTATACACTCATGTTACCTGACTCAGTAGACAATTGTTTCAAATTTTCACGACCATACTTGAAGGATTCATCGCTGTAAAGGTGCTACGTTTATTATAGCATATGGTACAACTTGGAAGGGTGGAGAAGAGCTTCAACGTCAGAAAGACTACAGTTGACTACCATGGCTTCATAAATACAGCCAAAGAGTCATTTACGACTGTTTGCTGAAGATGCTGTGCGTACGGGAAGGAGTCGTCGTTGTGTGACTGTAGAATTATACAAGATGACTTAAGCAAAAATTCTAGTAGGTGTGATGAAAGGCAGCTTACTATAAACGTAGAAAAATGTGAGCGTATGTCGATGAGTAGGAAAAACAATCCCGTAACGTTCGAATACAGCATTAGTATAGTGCAAATTGACTCAGTCAGCTCGATTAAATATCTAGGCGTAACGCTGCAAAGCGATATAAAATGGAATGAGCATGTCAGGATGGTAACAGGGAAGGCGACTGCACGATTTCGTTTCATTGGAAGTGTAGCTCATCCACAAAAGGTATTTAACGCTAGTGCAACCCACTCTTGAGTACCGTTCGAGGGTTTGGGATCCGCACGAGGTCTGATAAAGGAAGACATCGAAGCAATGCCAGTAGGTCTGTTACCGGTATGTTCGATCAGGACGCAAGTATTACAGAGTTCCCAGAATGAGATTTTCACTCTGCAGCGGAGTGTGCGCTGATATGAAACTTCCTGGCAGATTGAAACTGTGTGCCCAACCGAGACTCGAACTCGGGACCTTTGCCTTTCGCGGGCAAGTTCTCTACCAACTGAGCTACCGAAGCACGACTCACGCCCGATACAGAGTTGCTTCGTGAGATCAAATGAGAGTCCCTGGAGGGACAACGATGCTCTATGTTCAAATGTGTGTGAAATCTTATGGGACTTAAATGCTATGGTCATCAGTCCCTAAGCTTACGCACTACTTAACCTAAATTATCGTAAGGATAAATACACACACCCATGCCCGAGGGAGGACTCGAACCTCCGCCGGGACTAGCCGCACAGTCCATGACTCCAGCGCCTCAGACCGCTCGGCTAATCACCCGCGGCAAACGATGCTCTTTACGCAAGACGCTATTGCACAAATTTAGAAAACCGGCATCTGAGCCCGACTGCAGAACGATTCTACTGCCGCCAACGCTCATTTGGCGTAAGGACCATGAAGATAAGAAGCGAGGAATTAGGGCTCATACGGAAGCTTTTAACTGCCATTTTTCTTTCGTTCTCTTTGCTAGCGGAACAGGAAAGGAAGTGAGTAGTAGTGGTACATGGTACCTGCTCCATGCACTGGACGGTCGTTCACGGAGTATGTATGTCGATGTACAACTTCTGCATCTGCTCTGTCACTTAACAATTCCGTTTGCCCTCTACACGTGGCGCCAAGATAGTCGTTCAGTCAGCTAGCTGATTGACAGTGTGCGTCACGCCTGAGAACCTACGTCACCTGCACCACGATAAACTGGAGGCCATTGAGAACTCACCAGGCAGCTCATTATTTCTGCGCGTCTTTCCAGTGCCCCCTATCTCGCTAACTACCTCCAGCGACAACGGCGAAGGCGTGGTGAACACAGCAATTTTCTGCGAAAGTTGGGTTGTTACTTGCGTCCCACTAATATTGGCAGTCACGATGAACCAATTACGCTATCGCCGTGACCATTGATTGGGAGAGTGAGTATCAGTCATTGGCAGTGAGCAGGTGAATCGCAAGTAGAGCCAATTGCGTGGGAAGGCATCCCATTACGGCGTGTGGCTTTAGAAACTCCGCCGGGCCGCTCTGTCGACGCCAGACAATCGTTCCAGTTTGGCTGCCTCCGGCGGCGGGCAACCTGTCACTGCTATTCGTTTTGTTCGTTTCGTGGGCCCTTCCCCGCGTGTCCATTTGTCCACTTTTCACCTTATTTCCATATTACTGAGAGGCCTTTTTGCACTGGCGAGTATCGTTTGGCGATTAGAAAGCGATACTCCCGTAAATTGCCGTCTTATCTTTGCGCCGCCACTTTCACCACTGTCTACGTCCCAGAAGCGCGTGCATTGTCTGCTTGCAGAAATAAGACTTTCTGGTATTTCTGCATATTCCAGTCGGGCGTTACCCGCCGAGCCTCCGTGGTTCGGAAACGCCTGTTGGCAATGGACGGTAATAGCTCCACCTTACCTCAAAAGTGAGAAGTGCTCGTGCGTATATAGCCCACTGATAAGAAGCCTGCGCGTAAGAGGAATGCGGTAGAAAACTGGGTGCGCATTGTGTTGTATAGATCAGAATAGCATGGCCCATTCTAAAAACATCATCGTAATGTAGTTACGTCAACATTGTGCGACTGATTTGTTTATATGCAAACGATGTAAATCTTTTAAATCGTGACATGTTTTCTACGTACTAATTCTTCCGGGATAATAAAACAAAGTCCTCATCTGTGCCGCCATGAACTGGTCGCTTGTTACTGTGCAAGCAACAGAAGAAACGCGATGTTTTTTCCTTCACGCCACATATCTTATCTTATTTAGTTAAAACTTCGTGCCATGAGGGAGGGTTTCTTGTCTGTTTCTTGCATATAATGTCTGCATGCACGTTTCTCCAGAATTTTCGCATTTGATGATGATGCTGTAAATTTAAAAAAAATGTTCAAATGTGTGTGAAATCCTATGGGACTTAACTGCTAAGGTCATCAGTCCCTAAGCTTACACACTACTTAACCTAAATTATCCTAAGGACAGACACACACGTACATGCCCAAGGGAGGACTCGAACCTCCGCCGGGACCAGCCGCACAGTCCATGACTGCTGCGCCTGAGACCGCTCTGCTATGCCCGCGCGGCTGTAAATAAAAAAGCTTGCAAGAATACTACAGTCAAAGGTATGACTGAAATGTGCAAGTACCCCTTCGTAATCGATAAACTGAAGGAAGAACATCTCCACTGACACGTTTTTCGTAAGATGCGATGCGCATGGTAACAAGAAAGACGCATTTTAGTACTTGAGTACACGGTTGTCACTACTAATAACTTATTGACCAATTGGCAATATTTACAATGAAACGTGCACGTCAGGAAATGCAAAAATGATGTATTACCACGCATTAGTGAAAATAGAATGCCCCAACATAATTGAATGGCTATACTCAGTTTAAATTAGAAAAATTAGAAATATTAGGCAAATTATGAGCAAGATTTTAGATCCAATAAGAAGCAAATAAGCATTAAAAATTGAGACGTAATGAAGTACAGCAAGACCCAGAACAAAATTACAGGAAAAGTGACGACATAAGACGGATATTTTTTGGACATTTATAAAGGATGAATGTTACAGGCTAACAAAACAAATCTTCAAGTATGTCGGGGAGAATAATTAACAACAAGCTAGATCCAAGAAGTTACAAAAAAAGAGAAGAAAAATTAGAAACACAGAGTATAAAATCAGTCGAAATAACGCGGTGGGTTACATACTAGTGTACAAATGTTAACAAAGAAGCAATAAACAAATCAAATTTAAGCAACATCAGTTTTCAAAAAGACACGGGGACAAAGTTTCGCCATGTTTCATTTATATTTCGTAAGCACTTATCAAATGGATTTATTTGAGGAATGGTATCTCAGTCGATAAGTAACCGATAACTACACGGTGACAAGAAACGGGAATTTACCAAGATTAATCAATCTTTTTCAGACATGGCGCTTCCCCGTGTAGGTAGTAAACAAGGAGAAAAAATTTCAAAATAGATCTTATTCCATGTTTTCATATGCTCTTTATTTAAAACCAGATTTTTACTCTTCATTTTCTTCTCGTCATTACCCTTTTACCCAAACTACGACTCTTCTTATGGACCGTTAAAGGAATTGAATATGAAAAACCCTTTTTACCTTAGTTACACTTTTCAATCAAATATCCATTATGTATCATGAGAGTCATTCACATTTTAATTTGAGGGTTCCGTGTGATTTCTTTTTACAGAGGGACCATAACAAACACTGAAATGTACCACCGGAGTGCCATATTGGTGTGCTGAAGTCCTGAGAGTTGCTTAGCGCATGGCTGTTCACATACTGCGAGAATCGGTGCCTCTCTGGCCATACAGCTAACAAGCAGACGCTCACGTAATCCCGTATTCCGCTGATTAGAGACCTCTGATACATCATTAGGACCTCATTAGCCTTCCGCTAATGAATAATATTAACTCTGATCCCTCCATGCCTTCCTGTTTCTGGTGATAAACGGGCAACGGTTGTTTTGTTGTTCTCAGGTTCTGTGATGGATCTAGACCTCAGCTGTCTACCTCACTTACATGTAGTCAAGCACTGCTTAAACCTCGGCGACAAAAATATGAGAACTTCCTCCGGACTGAGTTATGCAGAATTAATAACATGGCACCCATTCTTCTGAAGATCAAAGAGAATAACTTCATCGTGTCATTGATATATCTGCCACAGCTGGGAGAAAAGATTTCATTCGTGTCACAAAACAAGATATTGGTTTACACTTACTGTGATGTCACTGCCCCGTAGTACCCCAATTTCCTGTTAATTGATCAGAAAATTGAGCCAAATCACCGCTACATGCAGAACGATTTTGTTCAGCTCACATATATGAGCCACAATACGGTTAGAAAAACGCCACTATCCCTTATTAGTTATGTACACGAAGTGTAATTCCGCATTATTGTCCTGTTCTTGAGTGGAGAGATTTATCACTGCCTCCTTCGTATCGATGAACGATGTGGTCGATCTTTTTAAGCTAACGGTAACATTTAAAACTTGTGCGAAACACATTTAAGTAAGTGTAATCTGTTCATTTGACCATTTTGCCATTGTGTTACCTTGATATTCGTGGCCGGGCGGGTGGCCGAGCGGTTCTAGGCGCATCAGTCCGGAACGACGCCGCTGCTACGGTCGCAGTTTCGAATCCTGTTTCTGGCATGGATGGGTGTGATGGCCTTAGGTTAGTTAGGTTTAAGTAGTTCTAAGTTTAGGGGACTGGTGACCTCAGATGTTAAGTCCCATAGTACTTAGAGCCATCTGAACCACTTTTTTTTTTATTCGTGTCAATTTTTGGTACGAAGTCAGAGTTGATACTATTTAGACGGATGTAAGAGTCTGTCTGCACTCTTCTCAAGTAACAAAAATGTGTAAGGAAGAGGCGATTCGAACGATGGATTAAAACGAGGATGGAAACTCTTGAACGCGTTTTTTGCTATCCAATACGTAGAGGATTCGTCTGCCCAGTTGTACCAATGCTTTCTTCTACATAAAGGATAAGTTTGCAGAATTACGGAACAAAAGTTAACGTACTTTCCTCAACCGTTTCTGAATTTCTCAGTTCGTGTCCGCCAGTTGGAACTCAGGACAACTGGATAATCTAAACTTCTGGAAAGCACCAGCAGCCCCGCATAGCTTAAGTTAACGTCTACACAAGACGAACGACTAACCATCAACAGTCTCACGTACTTTCTCTTCAGAAGAGACAGACTGGTAATTAGAAAGAACACGTGTTAACATTTCGTCTAATGCAGGTTAAATCCTGAAAGTTGAAGTAGCTTCCGGCAGCAGAATTCGAACCGCTAACATGACACTGCGATTAATAAAATTACCAAATATGCAGCAACCAGTCGCAAAACCATGTTTTATTTATTCAATTTTGCAAATAGATTTCAACTGATTAACCTCGGTGCTTTCAACCAATATGTGCCCTGAGTAGTAATACTGTGTTAAGCACATAAAGTGATCACTTGTGTGAGGGACAGGAGATAACTTTCCTCACTTTTATATATACGCTTCCTTCTCATAACTAGTTCGTACACACACAATTTTTTGCGCACATCTATCGCAAAGTACCGTTCATTATACACTATAGCACCATAGAATCTGGTATAGGCATGCATGCTGAAATGCAGAAAAGTGTGAACTGGCATAGTGCGGCGTTGCAGTCGACAACGCGTACTTAACACAAAAAGTGTCTGGCGCAGCTGTTAGATCGGTTACTGCTGCTGCAATGGCAGGTTAACAAGATTTAAGTGAGTCTGAACATGGTGTTATAGCCGGCGCGCGAGCGATGGGATAGAGCATCTACGAGATAGCGAGGAAGTGGGGATTTGCCCGTACGACCATTTCACTAGTGTACCGCGAATATCAAGAATCCGGTAAAACATCAAATCTTCGACATCGGCCGCAAAAATATCCTGCAAGAACGGGGCTAAGGATGACTGAAGAGAATCTTGCAACATGACAGAAGTGCAAACCTTCAGCAAATTGCTGCAGATTTCAATGCTGGGCCATCAACAGCGTGCGAACCATTCAACGAAACATCATCGATATGGGCTTTCGCAGCCGAAGGCCCACTGGTGTACCCTTGATGACTGCACGACACAACGCTTTACGCCTCACCAGGGCCCGCCATCACCGACATTGGACTGTTGATGCCTGGAAACATGTTGCCTGGTCGGACGATACTCGTTTCAAATTGTATCGAGCGGAGGGACGTGTACAGGTATGGAGACAAGCTCATGAATCCTTGGAACCTGGGTGTCAGCAGGGACTGTTGGATCTGGTGTACGCTCTGTAATGGTGTGGGCGTGTGCAGTTGGAGTGGTGTGGGACCCCTGATACGTCTAGATACGACTCTGACAGGTGATACATACGCATGCTACCTGTGTAACCATCTGCATCCATTCATGTCCATTGTGCATACCGACGGACTTGGATAGTTCCAGAAGGACAATGCGACACCCCTTACGTCCATGATTGCTACAGCGTGGCTCCAGGAACAGTCTTCTGAATTAAAACAGTTAGGCTGGCCACCAGCATGACATGAACATTAATGAGCATACTTGGAATGCCTTGCAAACGGACTTGTTCAGAAGAGCTCTCCACCCCCTCGTACTCTTGCGGATTTATGGACAACCCTACAGGATTCATGGCGTCAGTTTCCTCCAGCACTACTTCAGACATTAGTGGAGTCCTTGCACGTCGTGTTGCGAGACTTTTGAGTGCTGCCCGGGGCCTTACACTATATTACGCAGGTGCACCAGTTTCTTTGCATCTTCAGTGTATAAGTTTCGTTGGCCTCATTGTACAGTAATATTAAAAATTGATACTACAGTTTTTTATGTTCACGTATTATTATTGCGATTGTTGCTGTTTGCTGCTCGATGAATTGTACGCGGAGGATTCCGTAATACGCTGTCGCTTGGCAGCAGGTGGAAGATGTGTGTTGCTACAAGTAAATGCTACCGGAAAATTACGCACCAGACGAAACTGGTAGTTGCGGCGCTATTAGGGATAAGAGGTGTTTGCGGCTTGCGCCTGTCCTCTGCTCTGCTCTGCTCTGCTCTCCGTCTGCGAACTTAACCCACTGCCTCGGAGATCCGTCACGGTCAGCCGTCTGTGGCTGCGTAATTGGTACGTTTCACTGGCGGGAGTCGGCGCAGCGATGAGCGCTAATCACGGCCGGGATACCGGCACGCAATGCCCAGCCAGCCGCCACCGACCGCTGTGTACCTGCCCCGCAACTAAGTGCTCCACCAGGAAAAAATCATCACCTGACAGCGCGCCATCACTGCCAGCGAAATTTCTACAGTCGCCCCAATTTGTAAAATCTGGCACAGAATTGTCTTCATTGCCACGACTCCTAAAGACCTCTTTGTGTACCGGACATCTACTTTGTACGGGAAGATCCAGCGTCCAGTGACACACTGTCTTCCGCTTAGCTAACCTGCGGATATGAAAATGTCGTTAGTGTGAGTAATAGCTTGGGGATTCCGTCCTCCGATTTATGATGCTGATATAGGGAGTTATAAAGGTTGGGGATTTTTTATTCTGAACGATGGCTTTAGTATCCAGAATGAGATTTTCACTCTGCAGCGGAGTGTGCGCTGATATGAAACTTCTTGACAGGTTAAAACTGTGTGCCGGACCGAGACTCGAACTCGAGACCTTTGCCTTTCACGGGCAATTTCTCTACCAACGGAGCTACCCAAGCACGACTCACGTCCCGTCGTCACAACTTTACTTCTGCCGGTACCTCGTATCCTATCTTCCAAACGTTACAGAAGCTCTCCTGCGAACCTTGCAGATCTAGCACTCCTGGGAGAAAGCATATTGCGGAGACATGGCTTACCCACAGCCTAGTGGATGTTTCCAGAATGAGATTTTCACTCTGCAGCGGAGTGTGCGCTGATACCAAACTTCTTGACAGATTAGTTTTAATCTTGACAGATTAGTTTTAATGTGTCAGGAAGTCTCACATCAGCGCACACTCCACTGCAGAGTGAAAATATCATTCTGGAAACATCCCATACGTTGTGACTAAGCCATGTCTCCGCAGTATCCTTTCTTCCAGGAGTGCTACTTCTGCAAGGTTCGCACGAGAGCTTCTGTGAAGTTTGGAAGGTAGGAGACCAGGTACTGGCAGTATTGAAGCTGTGAGGGCAGGTCGTGAGTCGTGCTTGGGTAGCTCAGTTGGTAGAGCAGTTGCCCGTGAAAGGTAAAGGTCCCGAGTTCGAGTTTCGGTGCGGCACACAGTTTTGGTTCAAATGGCTCTGAGCACTATGGGACTCAACTGCTGTGGTCATTAGTCCCCTAGAACTTAGAACTACTTAAACCTAACTAACCTAAGGACATCACACACATCCATGCCCGAGGCAGGATTCGAACCTGCGACCGCAGCAGTCGCACGGTTCCGGACTGAGCGCCTAGAACCGCGAGACCACCGCGGCCGGCCGCACACAGTTTTAATATGTCAGGAAGATGCGGTGGCTTCAGTGTTTATCGTCTGAACTGACGATGCATGGTGATGATGGGTGTGTTATGATGGAGGTGGCCTTCTTCTCCGAGTGAGCACATGAGCTGAAATTGTGAGTCATGGCATGCTTTGTAGAATGAGGTGGAGTTTTGTTTATGATTTGATATATGGTAGAATGTCCCAGTATGACTCGAATCTCTTCATTGGTGGTAAATCTTGGTACGTCTCAGAAGATGCGAAGTGCCCTGGACTCGCTCAATTTTGGTTAGCTTGGTGTTTTCCGCCATGCTCTATACTTCAGAGCTGTACAGTAGAGCTGGCAGGATGACAGTTTTCCAGATACGTAATGTGGCATCTTGGTTCAAATGGCTCTGAGCACTATGGGACTTAACATCTGAGGTCATCAGTCCCCTAGAACTTAGAACTACTTAAACCTAACTAACCTAAGGACATCACACACATCCATGCTCGAGGCAGGATTCGAACCTGGGACCGTAGGGGTCGAGCGGTTCCACACTGAAGCGCCTAGAACCGCTCGGCCACAACGGCCGGCAGATGTAGTCATCATTTACGCAAAAAACATAATAAGACACACTGCTCACTAGGTGTATATATTTGTATATTATAGATCTGAGAATGGTCATTACGGACTGAAACCGGTCATCGTCTAAAGAATTCATATTGTGATCAAAGACTGGAATAAAAAAGCATTTTACTTACTTTTGTTACCGCGTCACGTTCCCAGAGGCGGCATCTGACGTCGCAGTGGGCAGTGCTCATAA
The DNA here is from genome assembly GCF_023897955.1 of Schistocerca gregaria. Classification (NCBI taxonomy): domain Eukaryota; kingdom Metazoa; phylum Arthropoda; class Insecta; order Orthoptera; family Acrididae; genus Schistocerca; species Schistocerca gregaria. Next base: position 737,087,940 of record NC_064923.1, read on the forward strand.
TCTTTTAGCTTATCAGTGTATGCCTCCTTTTATCACACTCCCTCTTCTTGCCGTCTGTCGATATTTTATCTCCCTTTCAGTAACAATAATTTTAAGTATAACTCGTTTCACCTTCTTTTGCACCGCGCTTCCGTACTCGATTCTAACCTACTATCCTCTGACTACCGCTAACTGCTTAAAAACGCTCAGCTCAAAAAACTCGCATTCTCGAGACAACAGCGTCCTGTGAAGATCCGTCTCCCAGAGAGATCGACACACTGATCAGTTCGGTCCCCTTTCATTGCTCTAACTGGCCCTAGTGAAACAGAACAAAGCCACACAAAGACACTTAACCCTTTCGTGAGCCGTGGGAAAGATGCTTCCCACTACAATGAACTCGCTCCTAGTCCCGTGGGATTGACAGTTCCCACCTCTGTACGATGCTACCACCTAGTGAACAGTATGGGGTACTACTTCCAATCGGAAGTTCCCGCCGTTTTTGCAGTACCTTCACACAGAGGCATTGTATAGCTGAGTGTTGCTCTGTAGAGGAGCCTTTCAGTGCTGTTTGCGTGACATTTTGTGATTTTTTCCTCTAAGCTATAGTATTTACCCAAATTTATGAAGGAAAACGTAAAATTGGAACGAGGAGAATTCCAGTTTGAAACAAAAGGGGCCATTTCTGCAGTAAAATGAATGGATAACCACCCAGTCACTTTCCTGTCCTCAGTTCGTGACCCATGAGAAACAGCCACAGTGAAAAGGTAAAACAGGGATGGTACTAGTACTGAGATTTCTTGTCCTGAAGTTGCGGCAGAATACAACAACATAATGGGTGGTGTCGGTAAGTTTGATCAATTACAAGAAAGGTATGCTATTGGCAGACGTTCTGTAAAATGTTGGCACAGAATATTTTATTTCCTGGTGGACGTTGCTGCAGTGGCCAGTTTTATCCCGATCCTGTGAAAAATAAGTAAAAAAGAAAGTGGACAGCATGATCAGCTCACATACAGGATCCATCTAGCCAGACAACTGATCGCTGGCTTCTCATCCCAAAAAAGGCGTGGACAAAAACCTGTCTTTCCGGCAAAAAGGGGTAAAGTACGTGAGGATTTTCGTCATGTGGCTGTAGGTGAGCATCAACCCATTTTAGGAGAAACCTACTGGACGTACCGTCATTGTAGTACAGAAGCTGTGGAAAAGAGCACTCGCTGTGTTTGTACATATTGTCAAATACCACTTTGCATAGACGCATGTTTCAGAAAATTTCATGGCAAGTAATTGTGAACAGTCACTGTAACAAGAGAATTAAATTCATCAAACAAATATGACATATATTGAAAAAGTTGTTTTTGTCATTTAACTTCAAGGAAAGGCAGTGGGAGGAAACTTCCCAACTTGTTGTGTGACCTCACTTTCACAGTTGGAGCAAATTTCATATTCTGTATGATAAATATACCTATCTGTTAACTACTGTCCGCTCTCCATTCATTAAAAAAAACTGCTCAATAATTTTGCCCGAGAAAGGGTTAAGACAAACGGATCGAATCCAGGCAGTCAGCTGTATTACTACACGCGATCGCCGGCGATACGTCTGTTTGCTTGGAAATGACGAGATGAGCAGCAGGCAGTTCGGCTTCAGGCCTGGGCGATCGGCATCTGATGCAATCGCCCTGGCGACTGAGGTCTGTGGCTCTACCCCGTACAAGCACGTTGTCGGCATCATGGTAGCCATAAGTGGCGCCTTCGACAACCTGTGGTGTCCTGCGCTCTTCTCCTCTTTACGGGAGAAGGAGTGTCCAGGGCCGCTATATGGGTGTCTGAGGAGCTATTGTGAGGATCGGGAGGTTTGGCTATCATCCCCTAGCACAAGAGTAAGAAAAACTATCACAAAAGGATGTATCCAGGGCTCCGTACTAGGTCCGCTGTTCTGGGACATCCATGTGGAACCCTTTCTAGACAAACTACAGCAAAGTGATGAAGTGCTAGAGCTGATAGTCTACGCAGATGACCACCTCCTACTGATCGGCGGCCATAGCCGAGAAGATAGAGAGCCCAAGATAGAAAGTGTAATAGAAAAACTACAACTTTGGTGGCGAAACCCAAAGATGAAGATCTCACCTGCCAAGTCCACATACCTTCTTCTAAAGGGACAGCTAGTTCGTAATCCAACTGTCAGGATTGAGGGCTCACCAGCTGCCCGGCGACGAGAGCCTCGCTTCCTTGGAATCATCACTGATGAAAGGTGGTCCTTCGGAAGGCACATTGAAACCGTAACTCAAAGAGCCCTGCAAGTACTCAACAACCTCATTTCCATTGGACACAAACGATTTCATCTCCCAACACATCTCATCAAACTATACCACAAGAGTATACTCACCTCAATAGTGGGTTACGGCTCGGGAGTCTGTGCACACATACTCTCGAGGGTGGTGCCTGCCAAGACAGTGAGAAGAGTCCAGAGAAATATGATTATGAGATTGGTGGGGGCATACAGCACTACGCCGGGAGGAGCCCTGTTAGTCATAATGGGGCTCTGCCCCCTGGACATCAAAATTCGAGAACAGGCCGCTTGGTATTCGCCAAATAAGGGGAATATGGAGGAAACAGAGGAAATTTTAGGCAGCAGGATTGGGAACAAGGCTGAGATTAGGTTAAGAGGGGACCAGTTATGGCAAAAACCGTGGGGCGATGAAGAAACAGGACGCAGAACTTTTGATTTTCTGCCAGATGTTAGGGAATGGATGGGAATGGCATATCTCGAACCAACCCGGGGACTAATTCACTTTCTCACTGGACATGGACGCTACTCGACATACTTATGTCGATTCGGAAAAAAGGCACACCAGCATGTGACTGTGGTGCTCCGGAGGGCACTCCTGACCAAGTAGTCTACGAGTGCCTCCTTTTCCATGATGTGGGTTCAATGTTACGCGACCAACTACCACACTATGACATATACAGACTGCTCAGACAACACGACAACTTTCAGACCATTAATAAACTGGCTAACGTGATATCACAGGAAGTCTTAAAAGATTACCTAAGAGATTTAAAACAGCATTTACGAGAGACTTGCCTAAACACCGATAGAGTCGGGTACCTTATTCCCAAACCGCCTGTGCGTGGAAAGGCCGACTTCCTCAGTCTCGAATCCGCCGCGCCTCGGAACTCGGGGAATAGGGCGCAACTTCACCGATCTCGACAACGCACCTGATTTGACCTTAGAATAAGTTTAGTTGTAGGAGTTAGTTTCAGGCACTATCTCTAGGAACCTGCAGCGATCAACACCTTGACCTGCCCAGTGTCAGGGGCACCCTCATTGGGATTAGCTCAATGAGCAAGGCTCTATAGTAGGTTTATATTTCAACTGACACATATGTAACGCTGTAGGCCTCAATAACTAGTCTATAGTTAGGTTACCTGCTTTCTAGTTAATTAACAAAACTAATTTGCCCATTGCATTTGTCCCATAGCTAACATACTAACTACACTCCTGGAAATTGAAATAAGAGCACCGTGAATTCATTGTCCCAGGAAGGGGAAACTTTATTGACACATTCCTGGGGTCAGATACATCACATGATCACACTGACAGAACCACAGGCACATACACACAGGCAACAGAGCATGCATAATGTCGGCACTAGTACAGTGTATATCCACCTTTCGCAGCAATGCAGGCTGCTATTCTCCCATGGAGACGATCGTAGAGATGCTGGATGTAGTCCTGTGGAACGGCTTGCCATGCCATTTCCATCTGGCGCCTCAGTTGGACCAGCGTTCGTGCTGGACGTGAAGACCGCGTGAGACGACGCTTCATCCAGTCCCAAACATGCTCAATGGGGGACAGATCCGGAGATCTTGCTGGCCAGGGTAGTTGACTTACACCTTCTAGAGCACGTTGGGTGGCACGGGATACATGCGGACGTGCATTGTCCTGTTGGAACAGCAAGTTCCCTTGCCGATCTAGGAATGGTAGAACGATGGGTTCGATGACGGTTTGGATGTACCGTGCACTATTCAGTGTTCCCCCGACGATCACCAGAGGTGTACGGCCAGTGTAGGAGATCGCTCCCCACACCATGATGCCGGGTGTTGGCCCTGTGTGCCTCGGTAGTATGCAGTCCTGATTGTGGCGCTCACCTGCACGGCGCCAAACACGCATACGACCATCATTGGCACCAAGGCAGAAGCGACTCTCATCGCTGAAGACGACACGTCTCCATTCGTCCCTCCATTCACGCCTGTCGCGACACCACTGGAGGCGGGCTGCACGATGTTGGGGCGTGAGCGGAAGACGGCCTAACGGTGTGCGGGACCGTAGCCCAGCTTCATGGAGACGGTTGCGAATGGTCCTCGCCGATACCCCAGGAGCAACAGTGTCCCTAATTTGCTGGGAAGTGGCGGTGCGGTCCCCTACGGCACTGCGTAGGATCCTACGGTCTTGGCGTGCATCCGTGCGTCGCTGCGGTCCGGTCCCAGGTAGACGGGCACGTGCACCTTCCGCCGACCACTGGCGACAACATCGATGTACTGTGGAGACCTCACGCCCCACGTGTTGAGCAATTCGGCGGTACGTCCACCCGGCCTCCCGCATGCCCACTATACGCCCTCGCTCAAAGTCCGTCAACTGCACATACGGTTCACGTCCACGCTGTCGCGGCATGCTACCAGTGTTAAAGACTGCGATGGAGCTCCGTATGCCACGGCAAACTGGCTGACACTGACGGCGGCGGTGCACAAATGCTGCGCAGCTAGCGCCATTCGACGGCCAACACCGCGGTTCCTGGTGTGTCCGCTGTGCCGTGCGTGTGATCATTGCTTGTACAGCCCTCTCGCAGTGTCAGGAGCAAGTATGGTGGGTCTGACACACCGGTGTCAATGTGTTCTTTTTTCCATTTCCAGGAGTGTAGTTACTTAAATATAACTTAGATTAGCTGCAACTAAAAGTATCGTACCACTTTCTCGGCCCAGTAATCACATAAGGTAGTGGGTTAAATTGTATAATTAATAGGTTTTGGAAATAAAGAATTTAAAAAAAAATTACGAGCTGTCAGCGATCAATTGCTGCGATCCACGCGCACACGTTCAGTCTGCGGACAGATCGCACGGCATGGTGACTGGTCGCTGCCGCCCGCCGCTGGTGTGCGGGGCCCTCAGTACAGAGCAAGCCGTGCCCGCATCCTGCGGCTGGGAACACACGCACGCTGGGCGTGGCCCGCGCCGTACCGGCTGTGTGCGGATGCCAGCGCGTGCTTCCTGTCCTCTCCACTCCCCTCTCTCCCCCGCTGCCCTGCTCTGCCCTCCTGTCGCGCCGTGTCGGTGCCGCTCGTTAGCGGCTGTTTGCAGACCGCGCGGCGCGGCGCCAGACACGTGCTGCGGCCCTTATCGTCGCCACGGAAGGAAGCGAGGGAGCGAGCGAACGAGAGCTGCCTGTTCGCCAGTGGCTTCCGGCGCTCGCCGCATTCCGCTGTCTGTCCGCCAACCAATTAGCGTCGCATTCCGACCGGAGAGGCGGATGGCAGCCCGGAACTAGCGTCGCCCCGTCTCCAGGATTTGGGCCAGCGACTAGCTAGGTGATCCACAGCCGCCGCGCCTGTTTACCGGGACGTGGGAATACGACTCAGACGCAACTTTAATCACCACTTGCCGATATTACTACATTTCTCGGACTAGGTGGAAGTTACTAATTAGAGGAAGCCATTAATGAAACACTATGCCCATAACAGGGCAGTTTGTTTTCTATGAGATAGCGACTGTGTTGTTTCATCGTTATTAGAAGATAAGTGGATATACGAAGTAAAAACTTGAGAATTACTGGAAAGAACGGTAGTGGGAAGTCATCTATCCAATCTCCTGAGAAGAAAGGACATGAAACTTCCTGGCAGATTAAAACTGTGTACCGGATCGAGACTCGAACTCGGAACCTTTGCCTTTGGCGAGCAAGTGCTCTACCAACTTTTTTTTTCTTTTTTAAATCTCATTTTGTTCGTCTGCTCGGGGTGGACATCGTAAGACATCCGTTTTAAGTTTGTTGATGATCGATCAACACAGTTTTTTTTTATTACAGAGGGCACGTAACCCTCTGACCGCACACGCTGAGCTACCGTGCCGGCAGCCAACTCAGCTACCCAAGCACGACTCACGCCCCGTCCTCACAGCTTTACTTCTGCCAGTACCTCGTCTCCTACCTTCCAAACTTTTCAGAAGCTCTCCTGCGAACCTTGCAGAACAGGACGGGGCGTGAGTCGTGCTTGGGTAGCTCAGTTGGTAGAGCACTTGCCCGCCAAAAGCAAAGGTCTCGAATTCGAGTCTCGGTCCGGCACACAGTTTTAATCTGCCAGGAAGTTTCATATCAGCGCACACTCCCCTGCAGAGCGAAAATTTCATTGTGGAAGAAAGGACATGTTAGTAAGACATGTACCATTGCCCGCAAAACCTACATTTATGATACTTCCTGGCTGATGACGGTATACCAGACCAGCAGTTGCTAAGAGAACACAGGGATTTTATAAGTATTGTAAATTTGACCCACAGCTTGTAAATCAAGCTTTCCGGCGGATTCATTTGTTTAGCCAAAAGTAGGGTGAAATTACGTACGACGAAAATCAATATAATACGAAAGCAGCGTTGTGCAATTGTTCTTTTTAGCTCATATGTGAGTAACGTTTAAATCATTTTACAACTGTGTTAGAGTAGCTCCCGAAAGTTCCCGGAGCTAACGCAGTCCTCATGCAGCCGTGTATTTTGTTAACTGCAATAACAGACTACAGCAAGTAACACTCGGCAAGTACTATCAAGGGATCTACTAAAACAGTTAGGAAGTAGAACAGTCCTGATCAAGATATGCAAGACGTCTCCTCTCCGCCAAACAGATTTGATACGCGTATAACCCGAATTTTGATGGTCTTCTCTGCAAGTGATTATCCCGCAAGTTTCTACACCAAACAGCGAGAACCGCAAGTTCATCCCAATGATTTATTCTGTGCTCTTACGTAACGAGGGGTACCTTCATTACTATTTCACGGTGTACGCATTGCTACACAGCAACCGTCGTGTAAAACTGAACCACAAGAGCATGGTTTTTAGAAGGATTTTCACACCAACATACACAAACGCTTTGATGGTATTCAAGTCATAGGCCAAATAAGTTATTCAAAAATATTCATAGCTTGTTTTGCATTTCAAACAGAGTTGCCCTTTTCATTAGCATGCGTAACGCTATTTCGTGTCCATATTGGAACGTAGCAGATTAACAGAAGGGTGTTTGTCGGTAAGAGACAGTGCGACATCATCCAATTAGTCACCTCAATTTTTTTAATCACAGTTTTTCACACTTACCAATGCAACAGGTGGGCTTATTATGAAGTCAACTGTGGTCTGTTGCGTTGACATTGATGTGCAGTATGTTTCATCTCACTGTCACTAAAGAACACTACGTGAGTTTTAAAAACACAAACACTGTTCTTTCCCTGCAGTACCTAAGCTAGCCTAATTTATATCAAACGGACTCCGTGTTGACAGAAAGTTAAGTAATAAGGAAGAAATGAGTCCTTACTGATAACTAACCTTGACTGAACGAACACACTGTAGACAAAATATAACAAGTAATCGAAACGAGTGATTCCGTTACTGGGTAGATAATGGAATACAGTAGTAATCAAGCGCACTGCAAATCGAATGACGCTATTGGCAGCTGTATTGAGCAGAAAGCTATAGGTTATTGTGCAGTACCATTAAGCCAAGGAACGCAATCGCAGGACATGAAACGTCCTGAAACAACATCTATCTGGAGGCACCAGGTTGTGAATGCCACAAATATGGAAGTACTAGCACTCTTCTTTGTCAAATGAGAATCATCATGTCCATTATGAACTTAACATATTTTATATATAATAAGCCACCAGAAACATTTTTGTTATTTCCTACTAATCTGCACCGTCTGTCACCAGTTTTCACTAGCTCTCATCTAATAAGCCATACGTGCACCTCATTCCCTGCCGTGCTTCCTTGTGGTCCATTGGACATGTTTCTGTGAGTGTTTTCTTAACAGCACTGTTTCAGCGGGGATGTGGTCAAGCCGGACTGCTGGTAGTTATGCACATGCAGGGTGCAACTGTTACAGACGCACATAATTTTATATGTGGTACCCTGAAATGTACACACATCAGTGAGTTGGTTAAACCATTACATAGTTTACTACCTGCTGTTTTCTTCAAGGTCATAATTGCACTACTAAGTGAACTGTCCCTGTCAGTATAGACAAACCACTTTTCGTCCACGCATACACATTTCAACATCTGAGATGCTGCCCAAGGGAAAATAGGTAAAACGGCTTGCTCTTGTCGCAAATGGCGAAAATGCTGGTGTAATGTTGTTCAGTACACCGTTCTATCACCAGTAGAAATATTTGCACTTACACTTGTTACACTCTGTATAATTTGGCCGAATCTTACGTGGTAAATGATCCTGAGCGACGCAATCGTCGAATGTATCTATTGTGGGTTTCCAAATTTTGCTGTGTTCGTGCGTGCACTGTGTATTGACTAATTATCGGATTAAAAAGTTCAAATGGTTCAAAGTGGCTCTGAGCGCTATGGGACTTAACTTCTGAGGTCAACAGTCCCCTAGACCTTAGAACTACTTAAACCTCACTAACCTAAGGACACCACATACACCCATGCCCGAGGCAGGATTCGAACCTGCCACCGTAGCGGTCGCGCGGTTCCAGACTGTAGCGCCTAGAACTGCTCGGCCACCCCAGCCGGCTGATTAACAAGTACCATTCTAAAATTGGTAACTGTAGTATAGTTATAATCCAAACATTTAACGAGCACAAAGCAAGCTACCATCTTGAAAAGCTGTAGGTATAATATAAGTATAGATTTTTTTGAAAACCGGTGAAGTGTATATGTAAACAAACTTTTCTGTAGCATGTTTAAGGTTATTTGCTGTTTTCCAGATATAGTTTTTGTAACCGTACAAAAGTCACGCTTCTCAACATACTTGTTTTCGAAAAGCAATATTCGAGTTTTGCATTGCGAATAGGGGCACAGGTGCTGTTGAACCACATGAAAGGGGGGGGGGGGAGTCATAGTCGTCCCTTACCACTCACGGTGACGTATCTAGTTTTAAACTGTCTCACTCTCCTTGCAGTCTCTTTCATGGGCAGACACTATCATTCATGTCATCTGTCTTTTCTGTGAAGTGTATTATTAAATGTTTGTATCCCACGCTTTCACTATGCGCTGATGTCGCGCCCGCATTACATTCACACGTCTCCCGGCTGCAGGTACTATCGTGGCTGTGCCAGAAGGGGGAGGAGACCCTCCGCCGACACTCCCAGCTGGCCACCAGCCTGCCCGCCATCAAGGAGCAGGAGAACGACTTCGAGAAGTTCTATTTCATCTCCATGGTGAGTACTCTCTGACTGCAACTTCTTATCTATCCAGCTACAGTTTTACCTTTAACTGAAGAAATGCTGCCACGCAGGTGAATATATACAAAATATGAAGACAGAATATTTCCTATCGGTACGGCTTTAAATTAGTACTAGAAATCTTCACTAGCATTGTGCTGGAATTGACGCCGAACTGAAAAGCTTATTAATAGTTTTACGGGACGAATGAGAAGTCATATTTCCTGCTAATTGACAGAATATCTAACATCTTTGGAAAACTACTCTTCATAACTGAGATAGAAGAGGTGATTCGGGTGTTTACAGTCACTTCTTAAAATGGCCAGTTATTCGATCCGACACAACCTTATTAGGATAGGAAAATAAGAAGTTTGTGACCAAGCAGCAGATGTGTAATAGAAAAATTTAACTGTAGGTATAAATTTGTACTAGTTCTATTCCATACAATTAAAGGGACTTTCGTCTGAAAATGCTCCGTCGATTTGAATTCTGTGAACTCTTCTCTCCTCTGAGCGATTCTGTGTGAAAGAAGATGCCAGAATTTCCATGGAATTTCGAGGAAATAATTTTCAGTCGTTTTTCTGTCCGCTTTATAAAAGCAAAATACATCACCTCCTCCTCAACCCTTTTCGCGCAGCATCATTCAGGGTTATCATTGGGAGTTATGGGAAAGACAATAAAATGTCAAACACTTTTTTTATCCCTGATATCACCATTTAACTACTGTTGCTTTGTAGTTTCGTAGTTCCTTCTTCAACTGCTAAGAAACAACAGCTAAAGGCATTTTGTTGTCAAGCTGCTACATAAAAAATGATCTACGAAATATAAACTGTATATCATCCGAGAAATTTCACGGACATGTTCGCTGACATCCACTATTAAGTTACTATTTACAAGTAGATTACTATCTTTTTTTTATAAAATCCTATTGCATATTTATCAGTGACATAAAAGTTAACTGCTTCATCTACGTTCTTTCATCCGTCCAGAAGACGTTACTTTTATACTGTCGCCCAAACTTTTGAAGTGTCAGACAGTATTCTTACTATTTTACATAAAGAAACAGGAAGAAGAGGGACAGTGAGCCTACAGCATGGCTGATTTCGATCCTCAGCCGTGCCATTCCGAGTCTGTATCCCATCTCTAGTGACCTCGGTGTTCACTAAACTTGAAACTTTAACGTTCCTTCTCTTTTTCATTTACACTAAGCCAAACATTACTACTTACGTGGCTTTCGAAACATCGTACATTTCCTCCAATTACGTGCCATGTACTGAATCATACTATAACACAGAAAATAAAAAGGATCGTTATGTCACATAACAACCGTTGCGGTGACTAGCATATCAAATAAGTTAACTGTGCAGTAAGGTAGTTGTACTGATGAAGATCGAGCTCTTATGGACAGTCAGTTTTCGTTTGCCTCTGACGGCTTCGCCTGCGTGACCGCTACCCGCGCAACACATATGTTCGCTGAGTAAAGGGAATGACAGGCGCAAAGTTCTTTACCTGTACGTAGTTGCAACAGTTTAATGATCTCTTTACAGTCTTTCGGAACTATATTTCAATCACTGGCAGCAATGCATGGCACAGTAGACAATTTACCGATTACACAAGTAGAACACAGAAACATAGCTACATTTCTTTTATTTTTTTCTGGTCTAGACATCTCTAAGCAACTTACACCCACGATGTTGTACATCACTGCAGCCCTGCCTCGGCGTAGTCTAATACGCATCATTATCCATTTACGTAGTGTTGCCTATAAAGTCACCTACATCGTTTCTAAGGCTTAATGTACCAGCTACACAAAATTTGACCACGATACAGAAGAGCGACTATAATGTCTGTGGTTGTACTGTGCAAGGCATTTTTCTCGAGAGTTGTTATTTTCACACCGAATAAAATTTGCTCAAAACTGAAAACCACGAGTTCGAGTGCATATTTGTTCACCGGAATATGGTACAATGTTAGTTCGGTTGAAGTGATCTCTCAAAAGTGAACACATTTTGTCTTGAAAATGGTTTGTTTTTGTAGGAGACAAGATTTTGATATTTAATAAGAATACCGTCATTCTTGAGCCGACGTCGTGACAAGAAACAGATCTGATGTGGGCTAACAAACGGAGTACAAAAATCCATACTAATTTTATAGAGAGAAAATATATTTCCGTTATAGTTCCCAATTTGAGTAACATAAGAAAAAAACTATTTTTAAGACTCCGTAGCTCAATAGGTAGAAATGGAACTTTTGTAAGACTACTCTTCTGTGCGTATATCTGCCCGTCTGTTAATACCCATTTTTCTCAGGGACACGGAAAAGCATCCAACTGAAATTTGTGTCAAATACTAACGTCTACAATAGCTTGCTTGTACAAAAAATTTAAGCTTCTAAGTCATTGTCGTCAGAAAATACGACCATTTATGTCACGTATTTTGATATTCACAAAATCACTCATCAAATCCTATAGATGAACTAACTTTATATACACATAATTAAGTTTGTATGGAACTGTCAGAGAGCGAGTGTTAATTGCACTATTTTTCAAAATATAAAGTAGTTCTTTTGTTACAAATCAACATAAAAGAACACATATCTGCACTTTATTAACAGCTCATTTTTCCTTCCTAGTCAGCGGTACTTCAGACAAAAGTTGTCCTGCCGGTGGACTGACTTAAGTAAGGTAGAATTTTAGAGGACGTATCGACTGTACACTGTATGAACAGCATCCTACAAAGAAAATAAAATCAAAGCATGGAATCGGGAAGCCTGTCAGTCACTGTCAGCTGCAGAAGCTCTTCAGGGTACCAAAAACTGGAAAAGGACGGAAGTTTCAAAGAAGTTGGTGAATTGCATTATTACATTATTCTGTCGGAGTAAAATGTGTTCTTCCTTAGTAGTTCATAAAAAAGATGTTAGAAACCATAGCATTTTGCACTGTGAAAACAGTGAAAAGAATTTTCATGAAAAACACGAGATCTAAAATATTTACGTACCAATAATGAAAAACTGTTGTATAAAAACGTCCGTTATCGTGAATGAATTTTTCAGTCTGGAGCGGGAAGCGCGTTGATGTGAAACTTCCTGGCTGATTAAAACTGTGTGAACACATTTTTAATCTGCCAGTGAGATCGATATACATTATCCTGCCTGTTTCTTTAGTTAAGAGTTGTCCACGCACCAACACCAGCAATATTATATGTATTGCATCACCGAACCTCCGCAACATAGCAACAAAAAAAACTGTTAAACAAAAGAATTATTTATTATTGAGAGCTCTGTGCAGCGATATTACTATCACGCTATGTTTCCCATTAAAACTTCTGAATCTGACGTCATTACTTCTAGCCTCTCCCAGATTCCAGGCAATGTGAGCTTCACCACTGAACTTGTTACGACTCGCATGCGGGAGAAGTGCGGTTCAAATTCCTGTCAAACAACTCCGGCGTAGGTTTTGCGTCGTCCGCTTAGACCGAGTAAGCCGTATTCCGACTGTGCGTTTGAAAAAGACACGGCCGATTGTCCCTTTCAATCTCCGTTTAGTCGGTGCTGAGCTGCGTCTGTAATGACGTAGTCGAGGAACCGATAAACCCTAACCTCCCTTTCTGTGCATGCTTACAGGTTTTTGCCGAAACCACTTTTGCCCGAAAGATCTCGGACGCTCCGTTTTTGAAGGAGATAAGGATCGGCGCGGTAAGCTTGGAGTGCCATTTATAGAGAAACTCGTGATCCGATTGATTTTCAACAGCGAATGGTACGGCAAACGTGCGGTATCCGCGTGTTCGGACTGGTGGCCGGCGACGCGCGCGACACGTGCATGAAGTCCACGTGGCAGGGAGAGCACGTGGCAGTGAGCGCACAGCGCTGCCACGTGAGCCGGCGGCGGTATAAATGGTGCCGCCATTCTCATAGCGCCATCACGGACTGTGGGCGTACGAAACCGGGGCAGTTCTCGTGCGCGGGAAATGTAGACCCCTGTACTTCACCATCTTTTATTTCAACGTGAATACGTTCTTCTGGCGCTGAGGAGTTGAATAAGGCTTCAGTAGAGAATCACATATTTCAAATGGATACATATTTCTCGGAACTCGTGACGCGTCGCATTTTTTATTCTCAGTTTTTCAGAGTTCCAGTTTCGGTCTGGCACATACTTTAAATCTGCCAGGAAGTTTCAAGATTTTACACTACTGGTTATTAAAATTGCTACACCAAGAACAAATGCAGATAATAAACGGGTATTCATTGGACAAATATATTATACTAGAACCGACATGTGATTACATTTTCACGCATTTTGGATGCATAGATCCTGAGAAACCAGTACCCACAACAACCACCTCTGGCCGTAATAACGACCTTGGTACGCCTGGGCATTAAGTCAAACAGAGCTTGGATGGCTTATACAGGTGCAGCTGCCCATGCAGCATCAACACGATACCAAAGTTCATCAAGGGTAGTGACTGGAGTACTGTGACGAGCCAGTTGCTCGGCCACCATTGACCAGACGTTTTCAGTTGGTGAGAGATCTGGAGAATGTGCTGGCCAGGGCAGCAGTCGAACATTTTCTGTATCCAGAAATGCCCGTACAGGACCTGCAACATGCGGTCGTGAATTATCCTGCTGAAATGTAGAGTTTCGCAGGGATCGAATGAAGGATATAGCCACGGGTCGTAACACATCTGAAATGTAACGTCCACTGTCCAACGTGCCGTCAATGCGAACAACAGGTGACCGAGACGTATAACCAATGGCACACCATACCATCGCGCCGGGTGATACGCCAGTATGGCTATGTCGAATGCACGCTTCCAATGTGCGTTCACCGCGATGTCCCCAATCACGAATGCGACCATCATGATGCTGTAAACAGAACCTGGATTCATCCGAAAAAATGACGTTTTGCCATTCGTGCACCCAGATTCGTCGTTTTGTATTCCATCGCAGGCGCTCCTGTGTGTGATGCAGCGTCAAGGGTAACCGCAGCCATGGTCTCCGAGCTGATAGTCCACGCTGCTGCAAACGTCGTCGAGCTGTTCGTGCAGATGGTTGTTGTCTTGCAAACATCCCCATCTATTGACTCAGGGATCGAGACGTGGCTGCACGATCCGTTACAGCCATGCGGATAAGATGCCTGTCATCTCGACTGCTAGCGATACGAGGCCGTCGGGATCCAGCACGGCGTTCCGTATTACCCTCCTGAACCCACCGATTCCATATTCTGCTAACAGTCATTGGATCTCGACCAACGCGAGCAGCAGTGTCGCGATACGACAAACTGCTATCACTATGGGCTACAATCCGACCTTTATCAAAGTCGGAAACGTGATGGTACGCATTCCTCCTCCTTACACGAGGCATCACAACAACGTTTCACCAGGCAATGCCGGTTAACTGCTGTTTGTGTATGAGAAATCGGTTGGAAACTTTCCTCATGTCAGCACGTTGTAGGTGTCACCACCGGTGCCAGCCTTGTGTGAATGGTCTGAAAAGCTAATCATTTCCATATCACAGCATCTTCTTCCTGTCAGTTAAATTTCGCGTCTGTAGCACGTCATCTTCGTGGTGTAGCAATTTTAATAGCCAGTAGTGTAGTTTCATCAAACGTAATCGTATGTTTCTTAGTGAGGCTGTGTTTGGCAACATTTTTGTTCGTCCTCGCGATATTTAATGGGCTTCGATCCTCTGAGCAGCGTTCTGAAGTCGTAAGTACAGCCTGGCCAATGTAGCTGCTACCGTTTCACAAAGACTTTCATAAATTCAAGGCGCTCTGAGAAGAAGAGTACCTTGTTGGTGCAGCATCTATGTAATTCTCTCGATGGTCAGAAAACAAGCACCTTTTCTGGCCAGGAATCTACTTATTTTATTTGTGTAGGTCCAAAGAAAGGAAGGAGTGATACAGCAAGGAAGGAAGATTGGACTTTAACGTCCTATCGACAGAGTGCAGAAGGCTAAGGAGCTGGTAGTGATCGACTAGCTGCGTGTTTTCATTTTGCAGAGATCATTTATTTAATATCTCGTTCAATAAAGCCGTTCTTCCGCAACTCCTTTTTCGTGTATCTGACCGCGGATTCCTGATGGTCCTCGAAAGAAACAGTTTTAGCTAACCGTATCAGCGTATTTAAAACAGCTATGTTTTCGGCTGGATGATGAAAGGTTCGCGGACTGGGATATCCGTCATTATGCGTTGGTCTTCCGAAAAACAGTGTGGCCGAGACACCTAATTGATTTTCGTTGAAGCAAAACATCTAAAAATTGCAATTTTCCTTCTCTGTCCACATCAGCGTTCAATTTGATATTGGTGAGTATACCATTCATATAATCAATCCATCGAAGATACTCCGTCCCGTGTATCCGGATAATTAAAGTGTCGTCAGCATATCGAAAGAAGCAAGATGGACGCTGCTTCTTCGAAATCCTCCTTAAAGAAATCAGCAACTGCCCTGAGAATATCGAGAACCATTGTTATAACGTCCGTTCCCCTGACCTTGTGACATTTCGATAATTCGGCCAACTAAATACGAAAGTATAACACTGCCAGTTACTATGGTAGGCAACTTGTGACGATGGCGACAGAGCATGTCGTCGAAAGCTTGAATTTACTTATAAATGTCATGAGGTAAGAATTCCGCGAAATATTTCTCCAACAATATCATCGCAAAATATTTTGTAGGTAATGTCAAAAGTTGTGTTTTGGTGCCACGTCTTTTTATGTGGTGGTGGTAGTAAGTTGATATGGGACCGAAATACAGAGGTCATCGGTCCCTACGCTTAAGTTCTAGGCGCTCAGCTACGGTCGCAGGTTCGATGTGTCGGGCATGGATGTGTGTGATGTCCTTAGGTTAGTTAGGTATAAGTAGTTCCAAGTTCTAGGGGACTTATGATCACAGATGTTGAGTCCCATAGTGCTCAGAGCCATTTTTGAACCTACGCTTAATCTAACTTAAACTAACTTACGCTAAGGACGACACACACACACACACACACACACACACACACACACACACACACATGGCCGAGGGGACTCGAACCTCCGACGGCAGGAGCCGCGCGAACCGTGGCAAGCCCCCCCCCCCCCCCAGAGCTACCAACCGCGGGCGTCTTTTATTTCAAATTCTCCCGATCCGCCATGTCGGCCTTCTTGCAGAGGCGTACTCCCACGCACTGTACCGGCCACTGTGGTCGTGCGGTCCTAGATGCCCTGGTCCGGAATAGCGCTGCAGCTACGGTCGCAAGTTCGAATCCTGCCTCGGGCATGGATGTGTGTGCTGTCCTTAGGTTAGTTAGGTTTAAGTAGTTCTAAGTTCTAGGGGACTGATGATCATAGATGTTAAGTCCCATACTGCTCAGAGCTATTTGAACCATTTTCTTGACTGATGACCTCAGATGTCGAGTCCCATAGTGCTTAGAGCCATTTGAACCACGCACTGTGTGCAGCCTGTGTTGCAAATTTGAGGAGAGTGTCTTTCGCATTTATCGGCGTAGATATTCATGATTGACTGTAGAATGACGTTGCCGTGATTTGTGCAAGCGTTAATCGACGTATAATAGTGGAAAGCAGGTGAGGAAGCGGTTGGTGAAGCAATGTGCGGTGGCAAGTGGAAGTGTGCCACGTTACTCTGCCCTCAGAGTCCTCTTGCTCTGTTTGTCAGTAATGTGTGCTTCCGGTGGACGTATAACGTTTAGCATTTATTTTCTCGTACGACATATACTACTATTATGCACTTACAACTAACGTTCATCATTTGTTTAGAAATCATATATAGACACGATATTTCTCGGATTACAGACCCGCTCTCAGCAGACGCATCAGTACGAACTACAACTGATCACTTTACATTCGCATTTTATTCCTTGCGTGAATGAACAAGACAGGGTCTTAGATGTCTCTTTATCTCTCAGATCTTTTTAGAAGATGCCAGCGAACTGGAATTGGAACAAGAAGTTTCCCGCTGGGAAAATTTAGAAGGCGTTTCCTCTTTGCTTTACAACCTAGGAAAAACTGACGGTAACAATGTTTGGAACACGGGACATGCATTACTCTTTTTTTTTCATGTGTGCCTGATGAAAATGTGGAATCCTGTTGTGTCTATGTGTTTCTGTTAGCGTGTGTAAGATCTTAAAATCGATGTTTTGCAATACACCAGACCTATTTAAACCCGTACTTATATATTAGTATATATTTTCAAATTTTTAAATTCAGTGACCGTGAACAGATAGCCACTTATTGTTGATGTTGTTCCGAATATACATATTTACAGACCTTTCTTTCGGAAAGCTTTCTTATTTGGCTATAATGAGTAACTTGATAAACACTGGTCGAGTACTGGATAACTTGATAACGGTGTGACGTTTATTTATAAGTATTAGAATAAAAATTAAGGTTTGTTGTAGGAACGAAGAAAATGCAATAATTTTGTGTAAAGCAGGCAGAATATGGCTCACATATCTGTAAACTTGTGCTTACACATACTCAGAAGTTGAGGTAAACAGTAAAGGCTCCGATACATTATGGAGCTGGGAAATAAATTTGCAAGCAGACGATGGAAGGACCACCCCCGTTTCCATAAACAATATGGTCAACTTATTAATTCGAAGCTTTCTGTCAACACACACCTCCAATGAATATGCTGAACAGTCAGAGAGCGAAGAAAAAAAAACACACGTCCTGGAAACAATTTTGGAAACATTCGATCAGGAAACTCTTTTCATAAATATGCAAAGCACTATAAAATCAACCAGCGCTATTTTTCTCTTTTGTTTTATTTTCTCTAACCTCTTTTTTAAAAAAAGGTTGTTCACATTTAACCGTAGTTGTGTTGCTGAAACAGGAACCACTTCAAACTATTGCAACAAATCGCAGAACAAAAAAAAGGGTTCAAATGGCTCTGAGCACTATGGGACTCAACATCTGAGGTCATCAGTGCCCTAGAAGTACTTAAACCTGACTAACCTAAGGACATCACACACTCCCATGCCCGAGGCAGGATTCGAACCTGCGACCGTAGCTGTCGCGCGGTTAAGACTGAAGTGCCTAGAACCGCTAGGCCACAATGGCCGGCAAATCACAGAACAGTACTACCTATTTTTCACATAATTCTTTCTGAAAAAGGTATGTCTCCTTCTCAAATTTCTTTCCTTATGAAATATAATCTTCTGTGAAATTTACTCACCATAAAGTTTTTCTCGCTCCTAAGCTCGCGATATTCGAAGAACGAATCGTTTCTCAATCCATTTATGGATTCTCCAGCAATGTGTGAAACTCCTTTCTCAAATGCGTAGCATTTATAGCTACCTATTACAGTACGAAATCAGTGAAAATAAATTGACATCCTCCTTAAAGCAGTAATTTTTTTTTCTTACTTATTTCATGTGTCGATCGATTTACGAATAATGCTATTGAAGAAAAGGCTGAGAGTTCTCTAGAAAGTGTTCCCCTTACTGTACCTGTGTATGCAACCCGCTTCGCCACTGCGCATTTAAAGCTGCCAGCCGTTCGGCGTAGTAAACTGCCGTTCTATCGTCACAAGTATAACCGAGATTATTATGATCATCATCAGGATTGTTGTCGTCATAATTATGCTGTATTTTGGTAATTGTCCGGTTTGACACAAGAATATTTCCAGTAGTTAACTCAACACCAGTGTTGTCGCTTTTATTGTAACCTCTTCCTTACCACCACTTGATTCGTTGAGGACCACTTTTGAAGCGGAATCCGTCCGAAAGGCTTTAAATTTACACAACTTAGCTCCTAGTTTTCTTTTCAGCATCGAGATAGCGAGAGTGCAATCCCGGAGGGAGTGGCACCGAAACTGTGCCACAGACTTCAAGGCAACGCAACCGCGCTAACCGAGCTGTGAAGCGTATTGCTTCCTTACAGGCGCAGTAATACTTCACTGTTATATTGAGACGAGGTACCAGTGGTCGGAAAGGCATATTTGTTGTGTTATGGACTTACACTGAGTACACTTCATGGTAACAACGCAACTCATAGTAATTGTTCAAAGTGACGACCGCCAGTCTCAATGCATGCATGAGAATGACACATTAAGTTCTTTCGCACCCTCTCAAAGATCTCTCAAAAATCCCCTGGAGTTTCAGGCACCAACGTCTTGACGTGTCCCCAGAGGAAAAAGTCGAGAGGTGTGGGATCCGCCAGTCACGCTGGCCATGATACAGGACTTATCCTTCCAATTCAACCATGAGGAAACGTGGTGTTCAGAAGCTCGACATTAACAATGAAGTGGGTTGGTACACCGTCGTGTTGAAGCCACATCCTTTCGCCGTCAACAAGTGGTACAGACTCAATGAATGCATGCGCCGTTTACAGTACATGCATTCAGACTAGCGGTCATCGCTTCTAACAGTTACCATGAGCTACGTTGTTGTCATGAAGTGTACTTTGTTCATGACGCAATAGATATGTATTTCGAACCATTGCGTTCCTATCTCAGTATAATTGGTTGTGGGCCCAAAAGGTTTGAGACACCCTGTATACGACACATTTATTCATGTAAAATGCAAAAAGAGAACAAATGCTGAAGCTGACAACAAAAAAAAAAAATAACAATTGTTAGATAGTACATAAAGCTACGTTTTAAATTAAGCAAATTTATGTGTCGATTTCCGTTCGTGATGCAGAAGCTGCAACTGAAGTAAAGGGTGGGGAAAATGTATCAGGCACTGAAAATATTTGCAGTAAGACTGACCAGGGATTGACCCTTCCTAAGGATCAAGAGGACTCGTAGAAGATGAACAACTGTATGGATATTTTATGCAAGTGGAAGCAACAGCAGACACCACCGTGTCGTCGTACTCACGGGTGCAGAGACAGTGAAATCGTCTGGTCACCGCGATCGCCTGATCTCTCCCCTTGTGATTTTTTGCTGCGGGGTAAATTGAAGGCTCAAGTGTACTCACATGGTACTCACACTCTAGAAGAGATGCAGCAGAACACTTAAAACACTACTGCTGCTGATCCCGCATGCGCAGCTGCTAAATATATCTCACTGTTCGATAAATCGAGCACAGCGCTGTATTGACGTCACTGTTCACCATTTCCATCATCTCCTGTGATGATCAGTCACAATGTCAAAATGCGTCAGTCGTATTGTAGATATATTCCGGACGAATTTTATTTTGTCCACACTATATGTAATTAAAGATGTAATCACGTTTTGAAAAGCACTGCAATGGAAACAATTATTGCATCACGATATCTTGGATTAGTCACGAAAAGAAAACTCAAGATTTCAGTTATTTTTTGGAAAATTTATTTATATCTTTGTTCTCCTTGAGGTGGACTGGATGACCTACGAACTGAAAATTTGTGCCTTTCTAAGAAGTTAAATGCTTCTCCAAGATAGCTTTTTGATTAATTGTGTTTTACCCTTCCATGTATTTCAATGAAGTGCTGTGATATCATCGTCCGCGTGAATCAAATTTTTGGCTTATAGCTCCGTTAATAAGTAAACTTTGACATTCAGCTCATTCAGGCTGCTCAATGTCCGAACTTCGCGACTTCCCCAAAGCTGCACTTCCCCCAGTACCCTAACTCCATAACTGGCAGTAGATCTGTGATTTTCTTGGTCCCATTCGGGAGCATATAGGTGAGTCATTGTAGGAGTGAATAGCAGTATTGAGCTAAAGAGTAGCACCATATTTTAACACTTTCTAAGGTAAATTTTATTTTGAATATCCAGATTGATAGACGGATGACGATAAACTGTTCAACGAATACAAAATAGCGAGCTTCAGTTGCAAGTACTGTTATTCAGAAGATATTTTTAAGGTAAAGTTAACATTGAAGCTTTGTCCGGAACACATTTCAAAAAGTGTATCCTGTTAATTTCGCCATTTTGCTATCACATGTTTTTTAGCCTGTATTTGGTTTTCTTATAAAGTTTTTGTCGCGGAACAAGAGCCGACACTATTTAATGGAATGTAAGAGTTCGTTTGTACTTCTCTCAAGTAACGCAATAAAGAGTTCAAATAAGAATCAAAACTATTCGACTCATTTATCGCAGAGGACTTTACACTAAAGAGCCAAAGAAACTGGTACACCTACCTAATAACGTGTAGGACGCCCGCGCGCACGCACAAGTGCCGCAGCACGACAAAGGATGGACTCGACTAATGTCTGAAGTAGAGCTGGAGCGAACTGACTCCATGAATCCTGCAGGGCTGTCCATAAATCCCTAAGAGTACGAGGGCGTGGAGATCTCTTCAAACAATACGTTGCAAGGGATCACAGATATGCTCAATATTGTCCGTGTCTGGGGAGTTCGGTGGCCAGCAGAAGTGTTTAAACTCAGGAAGGTATTCCTGGAGACACTTGTAGCAATTCTGGACGTGCGGGGCGTCGCATTGTCCTGTTGGAATTGCCCAAGTCCGTCAGAATGGACAGTGCACATGAATGTGTGCAGGTAATCAGACTCTATGCTTACGTACGTGCCACCTGTCAGAGTCGTATCTAGATGCATGAGGAATCCCGTATCTCTCCAACTGCACGCGGCCCACACCAATACAGAGCCTCCACCAGCTTGAACAGTCCCCTGCTGATATGTAGTGCCCATGGATTCACGAGGTTGTCTCCATACACGTACACTTCTGTCCGCTCGATACAATTTGAAACGAGACTCATCCAATCAGGCAACATGTTTCCAGTCATGAACAGTCCAATGTCGGCGTTGAAGGGTCCAGGTGAGGCGTAAGGCTTTGAGTCCTGCAGTCATCAAGGGTACACGAGTGGGCCTTCGACTCTGAAAGCCCACATCGATGATGTTTCGTTGAATGACTGATACTTGTTGATGGCCCATCATTGAAATCTTCAACAATTTGCGGAAGGGTTGCACTTCTGTCACGTTGAACGATTCTCTTCAGTCGTCGTTGGTTCCGTTCTTGAAGGATCGTTTTCCCGCCGCAGCGATGTCGGAGATTTGATGTTTTACCATATTCCTGAAATTCATGGTACACTCGTGAAATTGTCCTACGGGAAAATATCCACTTCATCGCTACCTCGGAGATGCTGTGTTCCTTTCTCGTGCGCCGACTGTAACACAAAGCTCGAACTCACTTAAATCTTGACAGCCTGCCATTGTAGCAGCAGTAACCTTTCTTTCGTGCTCCAGTATATATGTAAGCACTATACCACCTGCAGGAGAAGTTTTAGAATTCAAGTACGTGAATTAGTGGACCCTAAGTCGATCTTCCTTGAATTTTGGAGTTGCCATTAACACCCTCCCCCGCCCTTCCCCCCACCAATTTATGGACTCATCTGCCATCCGCCATGAACTACTCAAAACAGAAGGCATGATAAATGCTGAGTGTTATCGTGTTCTTAGGAATTCGTCAATCGGAGCTGGATTACGCAACGCACGCACAGAGGCACCGACCCCTGGCCGGTGCACAGATAAACACGTCGGACGAACCGCGCGTCCCGAGCGCCGTAATTCAATCCCGCGCCATTACGACGGCGCCACCGAATCAATCAGACTCGCTTGACACCCCGGGATGGGTTCAAGGCGGAACCAAACGTACTCGTAACGTAGTTTTCCAATCTGTGCTCTTTACTGCAATAACAGCACCGGTCCAAAGTGCGGGCGCGAATATACGGCATTGGCCGTAACACAAATCCTTGATAGTGTCCTAAATCCAGCAGTGCTGTTCAAGCACAACAGTCTTATTTGTTATCCTAAAATTCGCGACGTTACTCTCACAAAAGTTTTTCGACCGTGCGGTGACCGCGTTTGCGGTCTTTAGTTTTTCATGGCTTAGCAAATATTATTCTGTTGTCTTTTGCAGATTTTGTTTCTCGCTTAACATAATTTTCAGAGTAAAATCACGAAATAATTCATGCCATTTTTTTTCTTTTCAATGGGCGACATCCGTAATTTTTATTGCTGCAAAATTATTTCAAATCCTACGTCAGTTATTGCAATGCTGATTACGTTTAAAACATAGTTCTGTGTTGACTGCCTGCAATGAAAGAATTTCAGTGCGCGTTTCAACGACTTTACTTACTTTGACGGCATTTTTAAAATATCCTAACCGAAACATGGCATGCCACTTCGGGGACGACAACGAAACAATTGCAGCAACTTGTTCTGTACATTTTTAGTGTATGTATTATCTCCAGCAGCGGAAAACAGATACAAACTATACAGACTATGCTAATAGGGAAGCAAGATGTCGTTGCTGTTGAGGTCATTAGCCAGTGCATTAGCTCCTTTGCACGAGGATGTGGAGAAGAAGCCGCCGTGGCCCGCTCAAAGAACAATCCTGGCATTCGCCTGAAGTGGTTTAGGGAAACAGTCGAAAGTCAAAATCAGGAATTTTTCTCCATTCCACACAACTAAAACTTCGGTGTGATGATCACTGCCCACCACGGCAGTTTAAATGTTTACGTGCTATAGCTCACTTTGTGCTACAATTGAAATCCAAAGAGAGGAGATATGAATATGCGGATAAATGTCCTCGTATGTGTAAATTTAGATGGCATTACGTCTTCCTCTAAATTAACGTAAAAATCAGTAATTTGGATACTTTAGAAACGGACTGAAGCCGAGACAGAAGTGATCTGAAAGTTTCCAAATCCACTATCCGGTAATAAATAAAAATGTTTAGTTGAGAAACATTCACTGTTGCAAGCATTTACATTGCGTTAAATAACAATTTCGCCATTCCACTTTCATTTGATTTCCTTCTGGATACACTATGCAATTTCGGCTTCGTAACCATTTGCAAGTAGTTTTGTAATTTGCACACACATCTTAGCATTAGTGCTTCATTACAGCATTGCTGTTTACGCCATGAAACGTCGTACTGGGTATACTGTCAACAGAAAACATAACGCTGTTGTCATATCTAGATTAGTTACATTGCGTTTCGTAGCATACGCCAAGTACATTACTTTTTTGTTTGACTATATAGGGGTTAATGTCACTTTTTGATAGGTCACAGTACAAAATGAGTGAATCATGTTGTGATTACTTTTAATGAAGAAGCGAAGATAATTCTGCAGTGACACTAAAACTGCAGTACATCTTTGGCGTTTAGGTCTTCAACAGCGATATTGGGAACAGGATATGTCGTGTTCCAACCTTACTCGTCGCCACAGGTTGACGAATAGACAACAGGATATTTATTCTTTTGCTAAATGACGGCAGTAACAAATGTAATTCACGTAAATAAGATAAACATAAGCAGTAAGACATACGCTATGTCACTTGCAGAATCACTTGGAAATGGCTACAAATCCGAAACTGCAGTGATGTATCCAAAAGAAAATCTGATAACAGCCAAATAGGGAAAATCTTGTCGTTTAGATATTCTGCATGACTGTGAATCCTAATAATAAGGAAACGATTTACGTTATGATATAGGGAAGTCAACTTCTTGATTTCAAAAAAGAGTAGCTAATTTCCACTGTTTCTGTTTTTGTGTAACGATGCTATCAGGCAAAATGAAGGTAAAACCACAACAAAATCTTGAGCTTACTGTCGAAACGCATTTTTCTGTCAGTGACGGATTGCTATAAAACATTTAAAAAAATAAAGAAATAAAATGAAATAAAATAAAATAAAGGGAGAGAGAGTATTCCGAGGACAAGATGAGAATGCAGAAAAATAGTTTAACTGCACTTTCCCGAGTTGCTTTTCTAAAACGAAATTAGAGTGTGGCTACCTGTTTACCGGCTTAGGGGGAATTACAGTCACAATTTACGGGTTACCATCAGCCACAATTACTTTTCTCTTTCTTACTCCCCTGTACACACATAGGAGCCAACAAATACAGTGCACCGGTGTTATTCATCGTATTAGAACGCTGAAAAATGAAGTCTCAGAGCGTACGGTTTTTTCCCCTCGTTAGAATGAAAGTGTAGGTAATTGCGGAGGTGAGAAAATGCTAGCTTGGAGCTACATTACGTGGTACATCCGGTCGTTGGAGGCGTGAACATGGCTCGAAGTGTCTCTCGCTCATTACCAGACACTGCAATCTACTCTGCAGTGGTTTCCTCGTGACTAGGAACTGATACTTTCGCATCCAGAAATGAATTTGCGTTATTACTCTAAATGCAGGTTCCACTCAGTTCTCCGATTATTCACGGTATTTGTTTTTAATACCGAACAATTCTTCTATCAAATAAAATGAAGGTGTGCCTCCCTTCGGGTGGAAGTTTCCTCTTACAGTTACGGCTTCGGATAGTAGAGAACTCTGCCTGTTACAAACACTGAATATGTTGCAGAACCGCAGGGAATTTGTGCGTAATTTCTGAGTGTTTCATAGCCTCTTATGAAAGACAACTGAATTATTATATTTCCCAAAAATTTGTTAAAATTTCTTGGCATTTAATTTTTGTAGTCATAAAGAATCGCGATATTGCTAGAAAAATCTAACATATGCTATACAGGGTGGTCGAAAATTCCCGTTACAGACTTCTAAGGCTTGTAGAGGGGACCCATGTCCGGAAACGGCATCCAACGAGACTACAGAGCGTCAAAGTTATGGGCGCGGACGTCTGTAAATGTGCGTATACACGGGGTGATTCCGTGATGATGTTACAGACTTTCTAGGATGATGGAGAACGATAAATGTATTAATTTGAAGTAAGGATCCCTGTGCCGGAAACGAACGAGTCGAAAGTTATAAGCGAAAACCGTTTTGATTCCTCTAACGGTTGAATACATGTACCGGTTCTTGTGTTGCGAAGAGTGTAGGATTGGTAACTTTCAGCGGTGGTAGTGTGGACAAAAACGAGAAAAAATGTCCCGTAAACGTGGGCTCTAAATTGCATACCTGGGAAGCTATGACCATTCGTTCATCTTCGCTAATGTGAAACACATCTCCTCTACTGAGCTACTGTTCTTAGCTGTTAAGGTATGTACATTAGAGCCCACGTTTATTGGACATTGTCCACACTGCCACCACTGAAAGTTACCAACCCTACACTCTTCGCAACACAAGAACCGGTACATGTATTCAACTCTCAGAGGTATCAAAAAGGTTTTCGTTTTTAACTTTCGACTCTTTCGTTTCAGGTTCAGGGATCCTTACTTCAAATTAATACATTTATCGTTCCTAGAAAGTCTGTAACACCATCACGGA
Organism: Schistocerca gregaria; assembly: GCF_023897955.1. Classification (NCBI taxonomy): domain Eukaryota; kingdom Metazoa; phylum Arthropoda; class Insecta; order Orthoptera; family Acrididae; genus Schistocerca; species Schistocerca gregaria. The sequence goes on from NC_064923.1 coordinate 737,114,443, forward strand.
ATCATCCCGTGTATACGTACATTTACAGACGCCGGCGCGTATAACTTTGACGCTCTGTAGTTTCGTTGGATGTCGTTTCTGGACATGGGTTCCTATTCAAAATACGATGTACTCACTCCCCTCTACAAGTTCTAGAAAATTGCATCGGGAATTTCCGACCACCCCGTATGTCAAGCGAGGTGGCGCACTCTGGACTCGCATTCGGGACGACGATGATTCAAACCCGCGTCCGACCATCCAGATTTATATTTTTCGTGATTTCCCTAAATACCGACGATCCATTTCCGGAATGGCTCCTTTCAAAGAGCACGGCCGATTTTCTTCGTTTCCTCTCCTCTGTGCGCCATCTGTAATGTCAAAAATGGTTCAAATGGTTCTGAGCACTGTGGACTTAACATCTGAGGTCATCAGTCCCCTAGATTTAGAACTGCTTGAGCCTAACTAACCTCAGTACATCACACACATCCATGCCCAAAGCAGGATTCGAACCTGTGACCCTAGCAGCAGCGCGGTTCCGGACCAAAGCGCCTAGAACCGCTAGGCCACAACGGCCGGTTGTAATGACAAAAGCACACATTATGTTAACTATAAGGCCGATGTATGCGCAGCTTTTGCTGCATGATTCGGTTCACTTTTTTGTAGTACACGAGAAATTCAGTTGTTGCAAATGTTGCTGTTCAGTATCTCTAATTTACTCCCCAAAACCTGTTTAAACAATAGATCACCATAGTACAGAGGAAATATTCTGCAAGAACAAGTTAACCCAAGTTATGTTGATTAAAAATGTGTGTTCTTTTGCATAGAAGATGTGGTATTGCCGCTTTTTTTCAAATTCCCTTGTTTAATAGATTCTAGGACAAAATAAAAAAAAACAACGTCGCACCGCGAAAGAATTATCCGAATGGGATAGAAATCGGTAGATGTGGTGTACATTTACAGACAAACGAATAATTACAATTTCAGAAAAACTGGGTGTTTTATCAAAGAGAAAGAGATTTACAAATTGAGCAAGTCAATAACGCGTTGTTATCATCTTGGTCCTTATGCAAGCAGTTACTCGGCTTGGAATTGATAAACAGTATTGTTGGATGTCCTCCTGAGGGACATCGTGCCAGATTCTGTCCAACAGGCGAGTTGGACCGTCAGATTCGCGAATTGTTTGGAGGGCCCTTGACCATAATGCTACAAACGTTCTCAGTTGGGCCGTGATTTGCCGATCTTGTTGGGCAAGGTGGGGTTTGGCAAGCACAAAGACAAGCTGTAGAAACTTTGGCCGTGTGTGGGCGGGCATTATCGTGTTGAAATGTGAGCCGAGGATAGTATGCCATGAAGGCCAACAAAACGGGGTGCAGAATATCGTCAAAGTAGCGCCGTGTTCTAAGGGTGCCGCTGATGACAACCAAAGAGGTTCTGCCATGAAAAGAAATGCCACCCCAGACCATAATCACTCCTGGCTGTAGGGCCGTATGGTACCCCACCGCTCTCCGGGGCGTCTCCAGACATGTTTGGGCTGGTCATCGGAGCATTTCTGAGCGGGACTCATAACTTAACACAAAGCTACTCCATTGAATAAGATTCCAGGCCGAAGACGTGTCTGGAAACGCCGCGGACGGCGGCGAGATATCAACAACCAGGAGTCATGGTGTGGGCTGCCATTTGTTCTCGTAGCAAAACCCCATTCGTTGTCATCGGCGGCACCCTTACAACACTGCAGTTCGATACTCTACACCATGTTTTGTTGTCTTGCTTGGCAGGCCATCCGGGGCTTAAATTTCACCAAGATAATCCCTCAGAGCCGGCCGTTGTGGCCGAGCGGTTCTAGGCGCTTCAGTCTGGAACCGCGCGATTGCTACGAACGCAGGTTCGAATCCTGCCTCGGGCGTGGATGTGTGTGATGTCCTTAGGTTAGTTAGGCTCAAGCAGTTCTAAGTTCTAGGGGACTGATGGCCTCAGATGTTAAGTCCCATAGAGCTCAGAGCCATTTCCACCTTTTTTTTTAATCCCTCAAAAGGGCATCAACAATTCTGTCAATCAATGCCAAGCCGAATAATTGCTTACACAAGAGCCAGAGATGACCCAACGCGTTACAGACTAGTTCAATTTTTGAATCTCTTGCTTTCGAATAAAACATCCAGATTTCCTGAAACTGTTGTCGTTTGTTTGTCTGTACATGTGCATCACATCTACCGATTTCCGTCCCATCCGAATAATTCCTTCGTGTTGTGTCGGTTTGATCCAAAAGACAGGGTTTAGTTCCCGTTTGCTGTTAGGATTTATCTTGCACTTGCAGCTTTTTCCACCTCTCACAATGACTCTTAAGTATTACAGATGCCCAGTCGCCCCGTGGTTCTTGGTCCAAGTTAAAATGTAGGTCTCCAAGTAATTGTTTGTGGTTGTTGTTGTTGTGGTCCTCAGTCCAGACACTGGTTTGATGCTGCTCTCCATGCTACTCTCTATCCTGTGCAAGGTTCTTCATCTCCCAGTACCTACTTCAACCTACATACTTCTGAATCTGTTTAGTCTATTCATCTCTTGGTCTCCCTCTACCATGTTTACCCTCCAGGCTGCCCTCCGATACTAAATTGGTGATCCCTTGATGCCTCAGAATATGCCCTACCAACCGATCCCTTCTTCTAGTCAAGTTGTGCCACAAATTTCTCTTCTCTGCAATTCTATTCAATAACTCCTCATTAGTTACGTGGTCTACCCATCTAATCTTCAGCATTCTTCTGTAGCACCACATTTCGAAAGCTTCGATTCTCTTCTTGTGAAAACTATTTATCATCCACGTTTCACTTCCACACATGGCTACACTCCATACAAATACGTTCAGAAACGACTTCCTGACACTTAGATCTATACTCGATGTTAACAAATTTCTCTTCTTCAGAAACGCTTTCCATGCCATTGCCAGTCTACATTTTATATCCTCTCTACTTCGACCATCATCAGTTATTTTACTCCCCAAGTACCAAAACTCCTTTACTACTTTAAGCGTCTCCTTTCCTAATTTAATTCCCGCAGCATCACCCAATTTAATACAACTACATTCCATTATCCTCGTTTTGCTTTTGTTGATGTTCATCTTATATCCTTTCGAGACACTGCCCATTCCGTCTGTGGTATTCAGTTCAAAGGTAGGAGGAAGGCAGAACACCTCGATTAGCACCATGCCAAGCAGAGCAGTGCAGCACTCAAATCAGCCCTCGAGGGCAACTTTTAGTTCCTTGTAAAAGTTGCGTAACAGGCCTTTAGAGTATTCGAAATCGTTCGCCGTCAGACCTTCACGTAATCGAGACTAGCGTGGTCAGTGATTTTTGTGCGCTTGCGCCGTGCGAGGGATCGCGTGTCGTCATCGTTGCGCAAAGCGATGGAGGGCGCGGCTTTTGTGCCGTCAGTGCTGTTTCCCGGAGGCAGGTGTTCGTGACAGGAAAGAGGACACTGGCTGCGACGTAACGCGGCAAGTAGTGAGCCAGCGCCAGGATCCGCGCTGGGCAGCTGCCACGATGCAGCGCACCCCGCATCCCATTTCCTTGCGACTCGCTGTTTGCCAGGCTCTAACAGTTCGTTCCGCATAGCACTCTAAATTGTGACTTGCTATTTTGGAGGCATCATTTCAACTTGAAATACGCAAGTAAATCCTTAATTTATGCCAACTTTTCCACACTCTAAACAGAGCCCTATGCTCAGGACACATTCGCAATGAATCTTTTAGAGTACACACTTGGCGCTTAGCGACAGGGCTACTCAGTGAGATCCTTAATCATCGTTGCAGCCATACGGGGAAGCGATACAGTTTGTTGGTGTTTTAGCAGTAGTGGTAGGGGTAGTCGTTTTAATAATCGTGAATCACTTTTTATAATGATATTGCAAATGTTGTGGTATTACGTTTCAAAAAATGGGTTCAAATGGCTCTAACCACTATGGGACTTGACATCTGAGGGTATAAGTCCCCTACTACTTAAACTTAACTAACCTAAGGACATCACACACATCCATTCCCGAGACAGGATTCGAACCTGCGACCGTAGCAGCAGCGCGCTTTCGGACTGAAGCACCTAGAACCGCTCGGTCACATCGGCCGGCTATTACGTTTCAACAGCGACAGAAAACATAATTCACATACAGGATATAAAAAAAATTCCAAATTTCGAGTTTGGTGGTACGGAACAAAACTAGGGAACAATGTTAAGTAAACATGATCTCTACAATCCATGCGTTAAGAGATAATAACACTTGTTTATCTTCGTTACTTTGAAACACATCTGTTCTGTTGCAAGCTCTTTGCTATTACCGACGACCTACAGTATACACTAAAAAGCGATGACACATTCCTCTGTTATCGTCCATGCAGCAAACATTTGTTAGGGTTGCTACCCTCAACGATGTTCACAGTTCTGGGTAGTTCATCAGATACATCAGTTCTAATGTGTTGATAAGCTTGTGAAATGTGGTTTTGTCTTTGCACTTATCAGCAAGCTAATTATTCGCCACAAGACATGGTCCATTAACAATGACCACAAATTCAAGTCTTATATAATAGCAAGCAGTTTACATTACAAGCCCTGCTGTCTGACAGTAAGCCAGTAAAGTGTTTTCTTGTGTGTATTGCATTCCGTAGGCTGTTCGTGGTAGCAAAGAGCTCACAGTAGAAAGTAAGGGGTGTAACCGCACATATTATTGTATGTGGAACCTTAACATGTACACACATCAGTCTTTTGTTTGCTTTTTCTCTGGGTCGAAAGTCATCCACGGACGATACTTTCCTGTACACTTCATCATCATCATCATCATCATCAGTGAACAGCCGCTGATTGTTGTTCAGACTATCAATCAGGAAACTGATATTCCCAAAACAAATGTTTCCCTAAAGTGTGTGACGCTAATGCACAGATCAGTCCATTGTAAATGACGGTCAATTTTCTTGACCCATCGCTGTTTGTGCTGTATCTATGATGACATCGTGGTCGACGGAACGTTGAAAGCTACTTAGCTGCCGCTGACTCGTACTCCGCTGAGCGGTATCGCTCCCCAGCTGCTGCAGAAAGTGACAACTGCAGCCAGAAAGCACGTCGGAAGCGACGCGATCCTCGCGCTTATTAAACCTGCTCCCGCTGTATTACTGCGGACGGAAACCGCAGAAGTCACTTTTTCTGCGAGACCAGTTGCGGGAAAGCGCGAGTGTCGGTGTGAGTAACTCACTCGCCTGTCTGCGGTCGCCGCGAAAGCGTTAATCGGAGCCGCCCCCGGCTTTCACGGCCTCCGTAATGAGCGCCCGTACAGCAGGGGTGGCAAGAGGCCCTCTCGCCGCACGGGGTCAAGGTCGGCCGCCCGCTGCCCGGCGCCTGTTCCGCCGCTGCCGAGTTGACGCCTGCAGCTAGGCAACCGTACGAACACATCTGAAAAGCGGGTTGCCGTCGCGCCTTCCCGGTGACTTCAGCGAGCTGCCCGCTCGTGTTGACGTCTGCTACGTCACTACGTCACAGACAGTGTCCATATAGACCACATCTAGAGTGAATTCAAAAGGCGCAGACATGCTCCCTCCACTGATGAGTGTTTTCTGTATATCTTGTAGTTTTCACGCAGTCCTCTTCTGAAAGCCCCGGTTGTACTTATTACTAACCCTGCAGTACATACCTGTCAGTACCAGAAAAATTATTCCACGCATAACTTTTTAAAACCTGCAAACCGTTCTTTTACGTGTTTAACAACGAAAGACTATAATTTAGAGCTCATTATCGTGCATAGTTAATTCAGAGCTTCCAATCTATTGTACTCTGACCGGTAATCTACAGTGCTACCTCAGGAGCCTGTGAGGAAATGATAGAGGGGGTCATTTAACTAAAGTCAGTGAACGGACACTCACATTTGTAATATTCATGCCGTATCATACGGAGACGCAGATACAATGAAGTGTGATCAGAATCGGGTCAAAAACCTTGTTATTGTTGGAGGGTAGGTTGTGCTAAGACATAGCTGTTGAGAAAAAAGGATTCTGTACATTGCGCCGTTCCCGACTTAATTAGCATTGAAGTTAGCCAATAAGGCCGCTGCCCGCGCAGATTCAAGCGGCCCACCAAATACAATTAGTGTTAGTTGTTGTGATAGCGTAGATGATGGCGCACGGGACTGCTCAGCCTTTGGCTCGGGTTCGATCCTTACTACAGTCCGATGTCCAATTTTTGTATCACTTTCTTATTCCATTTTAGAAAGCCAAACGAAGAACACATACGGCGAAACCGTCTCTGTCGGGCCGCTTGAATTTGCGCGCACAACGCCCTGACTGGCTAACTTCAACGCTAATTAATTCGAAAACGGAGTTACGTATCGAATTTTTTTCTTAAAAATTATTTGTCTGCACAGCCTACCTTGCAACAGCCTTACAACCTTTTCAGACTGTTTCTGACGACCCTGCACAGACTTTCGGATTCTTCTTCCCAAAAGTATGCTGGCCGTGGTGGCCGAGCGGTTCTAGGTGCTTCAGTCCGGAACCGCGCGACTTCCACGGTCGCAGGTTCGAATCCTGCCTCGGACATGGATGTGTGTGATGTACTTAGGTTAGTTAGATTTAAGCAGTTCCAAGTTCTAGGGGACTGATGATCTCAGATGTAAGTCCCATAGTTTATTTGAACCTTACCAAAAGTATTCTACTTGTCATTATTATTACATTAGAAATCGGAAAATATTTAATCTATATACGTCAATACGAAATCTGGCAGTTTCTTTGCAAGAGTGAGAAACAAGCTACATGTAGTTTGTGTAGGCGATCCTGTGACACAGGTGGAGGAATAATCTACACAGTTATTTATAACTACGCCAAAATAATATTAATGAAGAACCCAAAAACGTCGAAAGCTTGAAATATTTAACACATAACCACCGAGTTATATACTGGGTATCCCAGGAGAAAAGGTCAATATTCAGGGATATGACAGGATACATCATTCGCAGCAGAAGTTCGGTAGACATACGCCCTAAAATGTGTACCTTGAGAGGCATGAGCATTTGTTAATCTTCGATAACGTGACACACATCTCTTCTACTGAACAAGTGCTCTTAGCTCTTCACGTATGCACTTATGGTCCATGTGTACTAAACAATTCTTTCTCTTTTTTGGTCCATACTACCTCCTCACAAAACAGGGAAAGGTAAGAGTTTGCAGTAGAAGATATTTGTTTCAGATCATCGAAACTGAAGGAATGCTTAGAGCTCTTAAGGTACGAATTTTAGATCCCATGTTTACTAGACTTCTTTGCTTCGAATGATGATTCCTGTCACATCCCTGAACACTGGCCATTTCTCCTTGGACACTATCGGTTTTTACACTTACTTACTGCTCAAAAATATATAAACTAATTGATGCACGTATATGAGACAGATGCTACAACTGAAAGTTATGCTGTAGTTGACGGCAAGGAACCTTACTTTAATTTTATTCAATGGTAATCCTTGACTTAAAAATGGTACTTTGATCGAAACTAGTTGTTTGCGAATAAATGTACTTTACAGCAGCATTGCTGTTTTCGTGGTGCCTTTCGTCAAATGCAGTAAGCCGTGCAGTTCTGTTTACAATAACGTCTCATCTCCATACGTTACGACACCTTCGACATCGGGAAGAAAAAATTGTCCGTCATGATGACGCATAAGGACTAACCTGTGGCACTCATGAACCTCCAGTACGAAACCGCAAAGACTGTTCGCAAACAGTCCGCGTGATTAGAGATCATGAGGACCCAGTTGGCAAACTTCACTAGAGTTGTAGTGGAGTAAGATGTCACACTGAATCAATGTGAACGAAATTGCACAAGGCAAGACCAGATTATAGGCCAGAATGAGTGCGACGTGTACTCGGAAATGGCAATGTGGGTCACCCAAGACAACCAAGCGCCAGGATGGTTGTCTTGCCAGAAGTACCTGCAGACATCTAATCAACACGATACGTGTAATGGATTGAACTAGGCATAAGTTCCCCGTCCGAATGTGTATCGTCCGCTTCCAAACTGCTTCACCGGGCGGTGTGGCCGAGTGGGTCTAGACGCTACAGTCTGGAACCGTGCGACCGCTACGGTCGCATGTTCGAATCCTGTCCTTAGGTACGTTAGGTTTAAGTAGTTCTAAGTTCTATGGGAATGATGACCGCTCAGAGCCATTTGAACTATTTTTTGAACCAAACTGCTTCGTGCTCTCAGTGACTCGTAAGAGGAAATTCATCTCTCATTAAAACATCGCATTCCGCGGTGAATGTCGTGTCTTGCCCACCGGGAGAGTACCCAGGGACTGTGGGGTAGCCTTCACTTCACGGAAGAGTCGTGGTTTTATTAGGAGACCGATTTCTGTGTTGTAGGACCCTTGGAGCCCTGCCAACATTGTGCAAAGTGCCCAATAAGATTGCATTATTTCTCCTTCCGGAGCTGCATCGTATTAAGAGCCGCTAAGCCACTACGTGTTATTTTTAATGGTACTGTGACAGACGCGGTCTGTGGCGAAGATAATCGGCGATATGCATGTCGTTCATACGGACTTGGGCTCCATACGATGGCTGTTTATACCCGAGCAACGGGATTCATCTGGTGAAACAGTATATGCAACGTGTAGCCATCACATCGCCCCTAGAGTGAACGTTTTCATATCGTGGATACGTGCTACTCGGACTTCTTGCTGCGCCTGACTTTCCTGCAAACTCAAGTTTGAAACTGCTCCTCTGTCATCGTCGTCAGATCTGGATTGTAAATTTGTGGGAAGACCTTATGGGACCAAACTGCTGAGGTTATCGGTTCCTAAACTTACACACTATTTAATCTAACTTGTACTAACTTACGCCAAGGACGATCCACACACACACACAAATGCCCGAGGGAGGGCTCGAACCTTCGACAGGGGGAGCCTCGCGGACCGTGGCAAGATGTCTGAGACCGCGCGGCTACCTCGCGCGGTGGATTATATCGTAGAAGCGTCACCAAGTCAAGGAACTTCCGTATGTTACGAGAGATCATATCGATGATGGTGGAGTACAGCAGTAGCGATGCTGATTCTGTTAGGTTGTAGATAACTAAGCTTACTTCTTCGCAGCCCTTCAAGCATCGAGTGCCCGTTTCCGCACACCACTGAGGGCGTAAACACTGTCACGATTAAATTTGTTGTTGCACCGTCTGATCTCAATGACTTCTTTGACGAGAGAATTCCTGTCTGGTGATGCATGTAGTCTCATCAGATATACTCGTATCTTCGAGGCGTCTATGCGACATAATTGGGCCAACGAAATACGAAAGTACCAGGCAGCCTAATAAAATAATATTTATTTATTTATTGACAAATTATAGACCTGTTACCTGATGTTTAAAACAGGTCGTACATCTTACAATTTTCGTTTGTCATCTTTTTACAGTTTTATTTCCTTTTGTTTTGTCTTCAACATTTACAAAGAATGATACTTTTTAAAATATAAAATACAATAGATAATACAACAGATAATTTTTGTCGATGACAAAAGCACAGGTCCTTGAAAGCTTGGGTTTACAAGTATTCCGTAAAGTATTCATCCGAGAATGCCGCCGCGAAAAACTACGTTTCCTCAAATGTTTACCAACGGCAATTTATCATTTCTCATTTTGTTACCAGCATGATTTTTATCTTGTGATACATTTTCGTCTTATTCACTCGTTTCCGTACATTGTGAATGTAAAATTTGTTTTCTGTCCTTTGTTAAGCCTGTGTAACTTCGTATCAGGGTGCACTCAAACTAATCTATACTCTCAATTGTCGAAACAGACTGCAATGTAACATTTCCAGTGTTGAGATGGCCGTATAGGCACGTCACGAAAGCCATTGAATGACCACCATAGGATGTTCGTTCTGCAATCAGAAGCTTTACAGAAACCAGAGTTTTTTTCTTTCGATTTAGTTTCCAGTGTATGACATTCAGAGGCGACTTCATTTTATGAGAGAAATCACTCCTGCTGCTGATAATGACGGCGGATTTAAATTTTAGAGAGTACCTGTACTATGGCAGGTAGTGGCCATCGTCCATGAAACGTTGTTCCGTATGATAATACTCTGTTACCTTGATGTGTAAAAGTGGTAGCTTCAAGGATTTAAAATGTTGCATTCGCGATCTCAGTCCAACTTTTTTTCCCCTTGGGGGTACTTAAGGCTCCGTGAGAGAGTAACAGGTGCTCTACACACCCGTCGATCATGGTCTGCCACAGAATATCTCTCTCTTAATTGAGCCGTTCCACCATGTAACAGAGAATTGTTTGTGCAGTTATTTCGGATGTCCAAGTAGACTATCGGTCTAGTGGTACTTCAAGACAATTGTTTTCTGTGCCAACGTTCGGAGCGACGACCTTTTGAAGGAACATTTAATTCCCGCGTGGTACCGAGGAGATCTCAGTTACGTGGATGTCGCCCACAACCTGCTGTCGTGCCATTTGTATGCGGACGCGGCCAGCCTCGTAGGCACTTGTCCAGCTTCGGGGCGAGCCGGAATCGCGGCGGTGCGGCCGGCTTTCTCGCGCCTCGACGTTCCTCCTGCGACACCGACCACCACTACTGCAGCCGGCGCGCTTCCGGTGCTACAGTGCGGAAGCCGCAGCCGCCCTGATAGCAGGCACGCTTTCTACGCGGCTTTTGTAGGTGACCGCGCGCCCCGTACCGTGTCACCGAGCCACTTCGTGTAACACGCGACTTCGAAAGCGATTGCCCCGTGCGAGGATAAGCAACAAAGTGACGAAGTGCAGGAAGATCTACATACACTGAAGAGGCAAAGAAACTGGCACACCTGCCTAATATCGTGTAGGGCCCACGCGAGCAGACAGAAGGGTCGCAACACGACGTGGCATGGACTCGACTAATGTCTCAAGTAGTGCTGGAGGGAAATGACACCATGAATCGTGCAGGGCTGTCCGTAAATCCGTAAGAGTACCAGAGGGTGGAGATCTGTTCTGAACAGCACATTGCAAGGCGTCCCAGATATGTTCAATAATGTTGATGTTTGGGGAGTTTGGTGGCTAGCGGAAGTATTTAAACTCAGAAGAGAAACCACTCTGTAGCACTTCTGGACGTTTGGAATGCCGCATTGCCCTACTGGAATTGCTCAAGTCCGTCGGAATGCACAATGAACATGAATGGATGCATGTGATCAGACACGATGTTTACGTACGTCAGAGTCTGTCAGAGTCGTATCTAGACGTATCAGGGGTCCTATATCACTCAAACTGCACACGCCCCACACCATTACAGAGCGTCCACCAGCTTGAACAGTCCACTGCTGACATGCTTGTTGATGGTCCAGCATTAAAATTTGCAGCGATTTGCGGAAGGGTTGCACTTCTGTCACGTTGAACGATTTTCTGCAGTCCCGTTCTTGCAGGATCTTTTTTCCGGCCGCAGCGATGTCGGAGATTTGATATTTTACCGTATTCCTGATATTCACGGTACGCTCTTGAAATGGTCATACGGGAAAATCGCCACTTCATCGCTACCTCGGAGGTGGTTCGATGGTGCACCGACTATAACACCACCTTTAGATTCATTTAAATCTTGATAACCTGCCATTGTAGCAGCAGTAACCGATCCTACAACTGCACCAGACACTCGTTGTCTTATATATGCGTTGCCGACCGCTCCTCCATGTTCTGTCTGCTTACATATCTCTGTATGTGAAGACGCATGTCTATAGCAGTTTCTTTGGCGCTTCGGTGTTGATCAGAACCATGGCTTGCGACAAGTGAACCAGTCTATTTAGCTAGTGATGATTAGTGTCGAGCGAGGTTCGAGTCCTCCCTCGGGCATGGGTGTGTGTGTTTGTCCTTAGGATAATTTAGGTTAACTCGTGTGTAGGCTTAAGGACTGATGACCTTAGCAGTTAAGTCCCATAAGACTTCACACACATTTCAACATTTTGATTAGTGTCGAGTTTGATGTGCACTTTCATGTTTTCGCGTGGCAGTGACGGACCCATTAAATTTCTGGCGTTCAGTTGCATAACTTGCATTTCTTCTCCAAATATTTCGGTCGTAATTCTTTCGACTATCCTCAGAGTCAACGGGAAGATTGAGGCCACAGCACTTGTTCGTGCTTTTAAACCCGCGGATCTCGCCACTGAGCTTGCAGCAAGTGCCAAAGACGTTGATCGGTGGTAAACCAGCATGTAGTATGCGGTCGAAACATACTGGGATATCGAAGTATCATTACGAAGTACTCTGCAACGACATCTTTGCAAATTTATTGAAAGACGCGCCGGGTTCCTTGATTTGTCCAAGCTAAAACCGCTGTCTCCATCTTATAAATACGCTAAAAAAATGTCACTACATCTGTCACCACCGAGTGCGAAAAAGATGAAGTTGACGATAGAATTTCGAAGTTTCATACTGCATAGAACAGTGTTCCCAACCTGCGTGTAATTATCCGCTTAGGGATGAAATGAAATTTTTTGAGGGGAAAAACAAAAAGGTTCGATTGTGTCTCAGTAACAAAACTATATTTAAAAGATCATTTTTATTCTCATAAATACTGATTGACTGATACTGATTACATAAATTAAAATAAATACTTCCTTTCAAACACCAGCGTCGATGAAACTTTCTGGCGTATTAAAACTGTGTGCCGGACCGAGACTCGAACTCGCGAAAGGCAAAGGTCCCAAGTTCGAGTCTCGGACCGAATACAGTTTCAATCTCCCAGGATGTTTGATATCAGGGCAAAATCCGCTGCGGAGAGGAAATTTCATTCTGCCCACTAGCACTGATGCGTGACACGGTGCAATGCAGGTTAGCGCTTGTGAAACGAATATGTGAATAACATGTTCTTACCGTATTCATTCCCAACACACATACTTTGTGTGGTACATCCATGAAACAGACACGTAACAAGTCGTAAATATCTCATCAAAATCTCTTCTCCAAGTTGTACGAGCTTCCTTCAGTGGACGAGAAACAGCTTCATTATTCACTTTGAAAGAGATAAAAGAACAGCTGGAATTAACATCGTAACACAACAGTAAGTACATTATGTATACTCCAGTGATGCATGCAGTATTATTATTATTGTTGTTGTTTTTGTATCGGGAGACAAAGCAGTGGCAACCTGACGTGTTTCAGTTTCTGCCAGTTCAGGGATAAGACTCCAGTAATCAAGTGATTTTCAGATATTGAGTATAGCTAATGCGTTTTAACTTGCTTGATTCCAAATGAGAATTCAGGATGCGGGTGAAGCAATTGTCGCTAGGAACAGAAGTGGTGGAGAGAAAGCATGTTTTGTGACAAGTGTCTACCCTCTCTGTGGATAAGTATTTTTTCTTAGAAAACGGTCTTAGGTAGCACCTACAATGTACTGAGAAATGCTTCATCATTCATTTTAAAACACACATTGCTCGAACACAGTACATGAAAAAAAAAACATAGCGGTCAAGAATTAGAGATTTCAAAGTAGATTCTTGATTTTGATGGCAATGGAAATTAAACCAAGGAAGTGAATGTACTTGGAAAATGATTTATGGTGTGTACTGGCTAAAACCAAACCAAGTATTAAAAAAGTTGGTAGGAATAAGCAGCAACAAGTTGTTTCACTGACTGATTTGCTCTCGGTTCAATAAAACATCTCCAAAAAGTAACTGTCATTTTTATTTCGTCATTTTAAAAATAAAAGTGTACAATAAAATTCGTTTTCGTTCTGAAGTTTAGATATATTACAGGGAGGGAGGGGGAGGGGGGTACTAGCTAACATCTCATGGTGTTCAGCAGTAATATTCCGAGAGAGGTGGTAACCACTGGCATAGAGTGGACAGTGTTCTGTAACACTCGATTTACTGCGGTGTAAGAACTGGGTGTAGCTACGATGTTCCGTGCATCTTTCACAGACTGCACGGCTAGTCCGATGTGCGACAGGCGACACTCGCAGAGGATCTTGTAAACTTCAGCCTTGCCTAGCATCTGGTCAAGGTGCTGCTGGCTTCACCTTCCACCGCAGGTACATGCAGTGCAAAATAATACGTTATTTCATGACGCCAGGTCACAAGGGGTGTGAGGCAGAAATGACAGGGACTGACGAGGAAGTGTTCCGTGGCGTGCAAAGCCTACAGCCTCACAGAGGCGTCCGCCGGCACGCAGCCACGCTTTCCCTGATCCGCCATTGCCGGGCGCCTGTATCTCGCGCAATCATCGACAGCGGCGTCGGCGGCGGCGGCGGGTGCTTTCGCCGGGTCAGCGCAGCGGGTGGCGACCTGTCCGCGTGTTGTTCGGCGGGCACTTGTTCGCCTCCCTCTGCGGCTTTCGCGGTGAAAGCCGCGCCTTTATCTGCCGCACGTAGCTGCCAGCAACGCACGGCCCGGGTCAATCCATTACCCCCGCCGCAGATATCTTCGTCTGCCCTCTAGAAACCACGTTTCGCCTTCGGCGGCTGTTGAGCTCCCCGTCAGGCGATCTTCTACAGGAGTTGGTCTTCCCAGATTACATATGCCTTGAAAGGTAATACCGGGAGGCATTAGTTAGCGCCTGACGTTTAACGTCCAGACATGCGACGTTGCTGTCGCAAGAAGTGTCTACAGCCAGCAACCACAGCGTAATGCTTTCAGCGACGATAGAAAATCACCTTAAAGTAAAAAAAAAGGAAAGAAATGGCTCTGAGCACCATGGGACTTAACTTCTGAAGTCATCAGTCCCCTAACCTAAGGACATCACAAACATCCATGCCAGAGGCAGGATTCGAACCTGCGACCGTAGCGGTCGCTCGGTTCCAGACTGTAGCGCCTAGAACCGCACGGCCACTCCGGCCGGCTGTAAAGTGTAGCTCGTCTGTAAATGAAGCTGCTTTCGAAGTGCGACCAGTTCTTGAGTAGCGTCGAGTGTTTGGCATCCCCATAAGATCGTATTAAAAAAGGCACCAAAGCAATTCATAGGCGGGCTGCTAGATCTGTTAATCCAGAAGCAGGTATTAGGGGAATGCTTCGTGAACTCAAATGGCAATCGCTGGAGGAAAAAGGACGGTCTTTTCGCGAAACGCTATTGAAGAAATTTAGAGAATCGGTATTGGTAACCGGCTGCCAAACGATTGTCCTGCCGCCGAAGTATATTTTGCGTAAGGATCGCGAAGACAAGACAAGAGAAGTTACACCTGCTGTGGACACAGACGTTTTTCCGTAGCTCCATTTGCGAGTGTAACGGCAAAGGGATTGCTAGAAATAATATTCCAAATTTGGTTAAAATGGCTCTAAGCACTATGGGACGTAACATCTGAGGTCATCAGTCCCCTAGACTTAGAACTACTTAAACCTAACTAACCTAAGGACATCACACACAGGATTCGAACATGCGACCGTAGCAAAATAATGTGTGTGAAATCTTATGGGACTTAACTGCTAAGGTCATCAGTCCCTAAGCTTACACACTACTTAACCTAAATTATCCTAAGGACAAAACATCTACCCATGCCCGAGGGAGGACTCGAACCACCTCCGGGACCAGCCGCACAGTCCATGACTGCAGCGCCTTAGATCGCTCGGCTAATCCCGCGCGGCCGCGACCGTAGCAGCAGCACGGTTCCAGACTGAAGCGCCTAGAACCGCTCGGCCACAGCGGCCGGCGAAGTGTCATTAGGTAACCTCCACCGTGCACCGTACGGTGGCTTGCAGGGTATGTGTATGGATGTAGACCTGGTGGCGTGAAATGTAACTAACTGACCCATTGCACCACGAATGAACAGGACGTCGGGCGGAAGCGATTGCGCTGGCGGAGTGCAAATGAGCTACGATGGCGATAACGAAGTGTGTGACCGCCGAGCGCCGCGGGGGCGGAGGCCGTGCTGCAGTGGCGCGGCGTGGCGCCTCCCGCTCCCTGATCAATACGGGGACACCGCGGGGGCCGCCCGCGGGCCGTGGGCCGTGGGCCGTGGGACCACCAGTGGCCGCCCACACACGCGGACCACGTGCTCAACACTGCCGCGAGCCGCTCCTTAAGCCGTCGCCACACGGACCGTGCATCCGAACGTTGAGCGTGGCGAGTTTCTGACGTCACAGCGTGGAATAGCCCGTTCGGGAGTCTTTCCGAACGTGCAGAGCGTTATCTGGCATGTCAGATATTCTGAGCGTTGACCAACGAGATGGCACATCGCCACCTACGTCACACGCACGCCGTCTGCCTTCAGTACAGAGTTGTGAAGCGCCATATTAACATTCATTTCAAGCCTACATGTATATATGCCGTTTCTGAGCACCAGCATATTGACAATCACTGGAAAGCCCGTTGTTAGTTGTGTGATTCGATTCAATAAATTAAAGAGGAACATCATATTCGAAGGCAAAGAATTGTTGTAACTTGCGGATTATGAGAGTAGGCTATTTGAAGGCAGTGACACACTGAAGATCCACCCAAGACACACTGTTCTTGGTACAATTTGTTATAATTAAATTTCAATTAGTAACATAATTACTTTTGAATACATTACCGGAAAGGCAGCGATCAATGTCTTGTAAATATTTACTTTTAAAAACAGTCTTGATCACGATTTATTTATCAAGGTGACCGGTTTCGACCACTACTGTGGTCATCTTCAGACCATTGAGTAGGAACCTCTTTCCGTTGGAGTGATTCACCAACAGAAAGAGTTTCCTAGTCAATGGTCTGAAGATGACCACAGTAGCGGTCGAAACCGGTCACCTTGATAAATAAATCGTGATCAAGACTGTTTTAATAGTAAATATTAGTAACATAATTATCTACATTAAGGTTTTCCCTAATGACTAAGATAATATGACTCAGTGCAGAGGTGCTGTAGTGAGCAGCGTCTCTGTCCAGTAATGGTTATTTGGTGGGGTGGTACTTCGCATCCTAACACTTCCAAACTTTTCTTTTCTTAACATTCGCGTTTTTATTAGATTCTGATACTTTATTATTAGTTTAATGTAGGTCTATACTATAATATTTGATGTTATGTAAATGTAAGTTTTTTTTTTTTTTTTTTTTTTTTTTTTTTTTTTTTTTTTTTTTTTTTTTTTTTTTTTGAGGGGTCACTTTATCCGATTGACTTAACCTACGAGACAGCTTGTGCTACTTGTATAAAGATATTTTGCTCCTTTTACGCTTCGTAATTCACATGTTGCAAAGATTCTGCTACTGGGTGGGAACAGTGATCAAGTAAGACTGACCCTGGGGTTTTACTAAAATGTGGGAGTGATGAAATAATGTTTATCTTATGCAGAGAAGTATTTCAAATTTGTACCACACTGTTTGTAATGGAACTTTTATAAGCCTGTCTCCTTATTGATTTTACATTGTACTTTCCTTTTCGTGGACGATGAAGGAAATGTCCGTTTTAATAGAGTTAACGTGGGAATTTTACGCGCGCCCGTTGAGTAAACAGTGTGATTTACGAACTAGAAACATCCCTCAACTGCCGCTGGTGTGCGTTGCGATCGCGTTTACCACGTTGGGACCCACGTACCGTATGCACAAGTCGGATCGTTCCTGAGCGTTCAGCAGCACTTTGAACTTGGCACGCTCAACGTTAACGTTTGACAGCACGGTCCGTGTGCCAACGGCTTTAGCGGTATTCTTCATTACCCCAACGTTCGGCTCACCGGACAATATGACAGTAATAAACATCACCTCAAAAGACCACATTGGTCGCTTAGGAGCCGTGTTTTATTGGTCGTGTGTCCTTCGACCACTAACATACCTCACGACAGTGAAGTGGTGTGAATGTGTCAGTCGGTTGTATGGAATCAGTGCTATGAAATGCATCAGCTTGGAGACGGGGCAGGCCGGCCGGTGTGGCCGAGCGGTTCTTGGCGCTACAGTGCGGAACCGTGCAGCTGTTGCGGTCGCGGGTTCGGATCCTGCCTCGGGCATCGATGTATGCGATGTCCTTCGTTAGGTTTAAGTGGTTCTAAGTTCTAGGGGACTGATGGCCTCAGAAGTTCAGTCGCGTAGTGCTCAGAGCCATTTGAACCATTCTGTAAGGACCGACAACTAAGCAGAAGGGTGGCATTCGTGTCTTTCCGATGTACTTGCGGTAAATACGGAAAGATGGACAACACCTTTATTACCAAATGCGTCCAAACAGGACCAAGTGCTGTTATTCTTTTGTTGGTGCCGAAGGGCACCCATCGAAAAGTATACCGTTGAGGAATGGTGCTCCAAGGGATGTTGCTGCTACATAATAAGGCAAATGTCGTAACGCAAGAGTTACGCCAACACAAGTGGGAGAGAACCAGTCCAATAGACCTGATCTCTCCCCATGCGATTATTACGCATTCGGTGTCTAGAAAAAGGCCTTGAAGGGCCGACGGTTATTGTCGGACGAGGATGTGCCACAGACAGTTACGGTCTTCTTCATTAATCAGAACACGGTGTTTTATCACACGTGTATCTTCAACCTGGTATACCGGTGGAATGAGTATCTCAACGCCCACTGCGATTTTGCCTGATTGGCGTACCGAATCTGGGCTGTACAGTCTTCGAAAGGAAAAATTTTGATCGTCCCTAATACAGTTCAGATGGGAAAAACAAGTAGTTCACAATGGCTCTGAGCACTATGGGACTTAACTTCTGAGGTCATCAGTCCTCTAGAACTTAGAACTACTTAAACCTAACTAACCTAAGGACATCACACACATCCATGCCCGAGGCAGGATTCAAACCTGCGACCGTCGCGGTCGCGCGGTTCCAGACTGAAGCGCCTAGAACCGCTCGGCCACTCCGGCCGGCAAACACAAGTAGTATTTATTCTTACATACAAGATAAATAACATTTTCTGTCATGGTTTCATTCCTGTGTATTCGTACAGCCTCAGAAGTCTCATGTGCTGTAGGTAAATAACTCGATTGTAACTGCAGACGTAAATGAATTTGAAATAGTGCGTTTATGATCTCTTTCTTTTCCTTTTCACAGTCAAATTAAAGGCGAAATATCAAACAAATAACTTCCATGAAAAAACCCTCACGGTGGTCGACTTGTGTTAGAGAGTATAACTTTAATTTAGATTACGTGAAGAGGAGAATCGATTGTCAAAACGTGTTTAATGCATTGAAAGATTAATTACAATTTGACTGATTAGAGAAATACGCATTGTCAGAGTGATGTAATGTTTTATACGTCTGTATTAGGTATTGAATAACGCAAACAAGTGTAGCGTCGTGAGATTGCATCTGGCGCCGGTCCGTTTCACCTGCCAGGGCCCCCCTCTGGAAGTATGTGAAGGCCGCGGAGTCGGGCACGCCAGCTAAATGGCAGCAGGTACTCAGACACTCACCTGCTACGTGCAGGCACAGCCCGAACCGTAGCTGGCTGATAACTCAGCTGTACACAGATTTGGTTGTGGTTGACATGGTTACGTTCGAGTCGTTGCATTGGCTCTTCGTATAGATTCCCATTTACAGCTTTCTGGAAACTAGTTACAGCTTCGTGTCACCGAGCGATACGAGTCAACAAAACTTGTGTAGAAAAGCAGTGCATCGATGTAGACTTTGAGGCTGCTGTCTGACCACGAAAAAGTCTGGTAGTATCAAGTGTGAGCAGAACGCAAAACTCGAGTCAAATGGCAGATTATTTTTTTTTAAGTTCCGATTGTTTTGGGTGTTTTGCTGTAAAGGGGCAGCCACATGAAAACGAGACAGATGGAAAAAAGTGAACTGCTTGATATTTAAAAAGTGTTCGCTGCAACTACAAATATATTTATTCCATTGGGAGGCCGGTCGAAGTGGCCGTGCGGTTCTAGGCTCAACAGTCTGGATCCGAGCGACCGCTACGGTGGCAGGTTCGAATCCTGCCTCGGGCATGGATGTGTGTGATGTCCTTATGTTAGTTAGGTTTAATTAGTTCTAAGTTCTAGGCGACTGATGACCTCAGACGTTACGTCGCATAGTGCTCAGAGCCATTTGAACCATCCATTGGGAGACAAGGTGGGCGATCTCATCACGGAAATTGTTTTCGGTCGCCTACGGAATCATGATTGTAGCCAGGCGTGCACCTCGTCGTCCAAAGCAAATCCACGGCCACGATTTTCTTTCTTCGGGGCTCCAAAAAAGTGTAAGTCGCGAGGAGAAACACCTGGGCCGTATGAAGGATGTGTCAGAAGTAGGTGTAACGGCTTCCCAGCGGACGTTCTGCAGCTTACTCGAAACAACCTTGGTAGCCGTGGGCGGGACCACGAAGAGTTGCACGCCTGGGTACAATCATGGTTCCGTTGGTAACCGCAAATATTATTCCATGAGAGCATCGACCGTCTTGTCTCGCCGTGGGACAACTGTATTAGCAGCTATGGTTATTAACTGATTACTTTTGAAATACTAAATAATGTACTTACTTTTTTTCATCTGTCTCGTTTTCATTTGACAGCCTCTTATAGAATGGGTAATGTAGCAGGTTCTTGTCCCATCCAACAGAGGCATCCCACTTTGTCTTGTTTGCAACACTTCACGAACAGTGGTTTTACGTAACAATGGATTTTCATGATATGCTATTGTGCCTTGGTGAATAGTTATAAACCGCAATGTGCTAAAACATTCATAGCGCTCAAAGATGATAGTCATCCACGTTCTAACAGTATTGGCGACAAGTCACTAAATAAACGACTTAAAAAATTGTAGAAAAGCAGCTATCGCGCTAATATTATGTGGGAGAAACTGAAGGAAATGTAGTTCATCCACGAAATAAGTGGCTTCCACAACACTTGTTAGACGGATTCTGGAGTACTGTTCATCGATATAGGATCCTTATTAGTTTGTTTTAACAAGACATGGAGAGAGAGAGAGAGAGAGAGAGAGAGAGAGAGAGAGAGAGAGAGAGAGAGAGAGAGAGAGAGAGAAGGGGGAGGGGGTGAGGGAGAGATCTTCTCTCTAAGATACAAACGAGGAGAGTGTTCGTCACAGGATCGCTGTACTCGGCGCGAATGCCGTAACGGAGATGCTGAACAAACTACAGGAAGGAAGTTTGCAGTTTAAGATTACATGGACAACAAAGTCAATTAGAAACGGAGCACAAGTTCGGATTACGAATGGATGGGGAAGGAAATCAGCCGTGTTAGTAAACATCCGAACGTTTGCCTGGAGCGATTTTTGGGAAACCACGGAAAACTCGAAATCTGAATGGTCGGACAGGGATTTGGAACGTCGTCATCCCGAATGCGAGTCCAACGTGCTAACAACAAAGCTGCCTTATTGGTTCAAGGCTCATCACGAGGAAGAGAAAATCCCTGACCCCGCCGGGAATCGAACCCGGGAACCCGGGCGCGGGAAGAGAGAACGCTACCACACGATCACGAGTTGCGGATAATGCTGCCTTACTCGGTAACAAACTACAGTGGCAGACGCTAAAAGAGTGGCGTTGTGCATAAAGGGAGAGCTTTATTATGGAATTTCCGAGAGCGTATGTTCCAAGAAGAGTCGGCATTTCGTCCTCACTTCCTCGCAGATACGTCTCAGCAAATGACCAAGACAGGAAAAGCAGAGATATTAGGAGACATGCCGAACTTTATTGACAGAATTGCTTCACACGATGTTGTTGTTGTGGTCTTCAGTCCTGAGACTGGTGTGATGCAGCTCTCCATGCTACTCTATCCTGTGCAAGCTTCTTCATCTCCCAGTACCTACTGCAACCTACGTCCTCATGAATCTGTTTAGTGTATTCATCTCTTGGTCTCCCTCTACGATTATTACCCTCCACTGTGCCCTCCAATACTAAATTGATGATCCCTTGATGCCTCAGAACATGTCCTACCAACCGATCCCTTCTTCTAGTCAAGTTGTGCCACAAACTCCTCTTCTTCCTGATTCTATTAAATCCCTCCTCATTAGTATGTGATCTACCCATCTAAACTTCAGCATTCTTCTGTAGCACCACATTTCGAAAGCTTCTATTTTTTCTTGTCCAAATTATTTATCGTCCAGGTTTCACTTCCATACATGGCTACACTCCATACAAAACCTTTCAGGCACGTCTTCCTGACACTTAAATCTACACTCGATGTTAACAAATTTCTCTTCTTCAAAAACGCTTTCCTTGCCATTGCCAGTCTACATTTTATATCCTCTCTACTTCGACCATCATCAGTTATTTTGCTCCCCAAATATCAAAACTCCTTAGCTACTTTAAGTGTCTCACTTCCTAATCTAATTCCCTCACCTTCACCCGACTTAATTCGACTACATTCCATTACCCTCGTTTTGCTTTTGTTGATGTTCATCTTATATCCTCCTTTCAAGACACTGTCCATTCCGTTCAACTTCTCTTCCAAGTCCTTTACTGTCTCTGACAGAATTACAATGTCATCGACGGACCTCAAAGTTTTATTTCTTCTCCATGGATTTTAATACCTACTCCGACTTTTTCTTCTTCACACGTATTATTCGTGAATGTGCTAGGGGAAAAAAATGATACCACACACGGTGGCTTGCTGGATATAGACGAAGAAACACAATCGAAATGACCAGCTGTCCAGAGTCTCATTTATAAATAAGGCCATTTGGACTCTGACCACGTAGTACACCAGATAATCCAGCACATATCATTGCTCCGCGATTTAATTTTGTAGATTGTGCAAGTAGAACGTACTACAAGCGTGCTTTTATGCAAGTATGCTCATCCATGCCGTTTCCGGTTTATTTGAGTAAATAACGTAGAAGGTAAAGTTCCGCTTTCTGGTCATGACGGGACAAAATGGTTCAAATGGCTCTAAGCACTATGGGACTCAACATCTGACGTCATCAGTCCCCAAGACTTAGAACTACGTAAACCTAACTAACCTGAGGACATCACACACATCCATGCCCCAGACAGGATTCGAACCTGCGACCGTAGCAGCCGCATGATTCCGGACGGAAGCGCCTAGAGTCGCTCAGCGACAGCGCCCGGCCCTAATGGGACAACCGCGCCCCACTGACCGCCATGTCATCCTCTGCCAGTGGCGTCGCTGGATGCAGATTGCCGGGCAAGTGGTCACCACACCACCCTCCCAGTCGTTGTGTCGGATTTCTCGACCTGGAATCGTTACTTATCGGTCAAGTAGCTCCTCAGTTGGCCTCAACAGGCTGAGTGCACCCCGTACCAGTCCTTCCGCCAAATATAAATCCTTGGCAGTACCGGGAATTGAACCAGGGTCCGACGCATGCAAGTCAACCGCACTGACCACTCAGTTTTTTTTTTAACTTATTTTGTAAGCTTTTGTTCGTTGAATCTGTCCATCGTGGACGTTGTAAGACATCCGTTTATGTTCGGTGGTGATCGATTAACCCAGTTTTTTTATTATAGAGGACAGCTACCCTCTGACTGAACACGCTGAGCTACCGTGCCTGCAAGTTACAGAAGCGGACGAGCAAAACTCTACCGAAGTGTGAATGGTAGCCACGTACCCGCTGTATCCCAACTGAGGTCACTGGTGTCCCGGAATGCAGATTCAACTTATGCAGTCGTACCTGGATCACTTTTATTACGGTGGAGCTCTTGGAATTCAGCCAGCGTAGAGGAGGCAGCCTCATAGCTTTGTCTTTACGTCACTGCATTCGTCCGGCGGCAGAAGTGATTTGGCGGCTGGACAGGCAGAGTCACAACCACCGCTACATCCAGGACCGCTGCGAAAGTCTGTCCCTGTGCATTTAGTGAGAGGTCTCTGCCCTGGCCACAACGGCGAATCTGGCGTCAAGGACGATTCACGCAATATGGAGGATATCGGAGCGTCTAACACTCTGTGGTATTACGAAATGGTGAGTCATCGCCGTTGTTTTTCCGTCTTTGGCCGTACTGAAAGCAGTTTTAATACGTACGTGTGCTGATCACGTTCGTAAATAATAGTGGTAGTACGACGTGCGGGTCAGCCTGGGAATTAGAAAGCGATCTCAGAGCGGAAAGCTTGAATGTGCCACAGTTTCATACAAGCGGCAACTGAGACGACGCGTGAGACTAATTTTGATATTTCCCGAGAGCAATGCTATGTTTGCATGAGAAATGTAATTAATATGCTTATTTTCTGTTCTGTGTGCGTGCCTGCACTCATTTAAGCGAGATACGTAGCTATGTGAGGTGCTCCAGTAGCCATGCAGTTGTAAGCCTCAGAGTGCTGCTCTGCTGTTGCATCGCCGCCGTTGCCCTTGGCAGTAACGCCCGCCTTTCATAGACTTCCCGTCACACTACAGGCGTTCCGTCATACGCGCAAATAGCCTTACGTCCTCTGCGGTTCTGTACTCTGTATCCCACCGCGCCGGAGACCGCAACAGCTGCACTGTCTTGTATGGAATAAAGGCTTGCGAGGTTTTCTCACAGCTGCAGTTCTTCCTTTATCGATGTAGCTCAATAAAATTTAGCACTATGGTCTAGAGGAAATAGGTACATAGAGAATAGACTGTTCGCTGTGATTATTAATAGTGTTGAGTTTCCGATACTCAAGAAAAATTCAGTTGTGGTTTGTCCTTTTTTTCTCATTCCGATATCGTGCACGTTGTAACCAGCACACGTCGGTCTAAAATCGATACTTTCATGTGTTTGACCTGTTTCGCACGGTGTCTTGAACATCAAGGGTGGTGGGATAGGACATAGTTTATGAGTTGAAGTCACATTTACAGTGATAAGTATAATGGAAGAGTAATCGGACGTGGCGTCATCGAAGGCCCTATACGGCTGCCGGAAAACATTTATTGATGTCCGCCCCTGGTAGCTTGTGTGGTCATCGCGGCGGAATGTCATACCTAACGGCCCGGGTTAGATTCCCGGCTGGGTCGGAGATTTTCCCCGCTCAGGGACTGGGTGTTGCGTTGTTCTTATTATCATCATTTCATGCCCATCGTCACGCAAGTCGCCGAAGTGGCGTCAACTCCAATGATTTTCACCAGGCGAACGGTCTACCCGACGGGGGCCCTAGCCACACTGCATTTCCATTTCCGTTTATTGATACCACGGAAAACATCAGGTTATCTGAGCGTGTATCTGAATCTCTATGCCTCGTAAACGCTTTGCCACGTCGTTGTGTAAAACACCAGAAATTTGTTTCATTGTGTCAGCTTCATTGAAGTGCCAGTACACTGGCGTAAGTGCGGTTCTAGGCGCTTCAGTCTGGAACCGCGTGAGCGATACGGTCGCAGGTTCGAATCCTGCCTCTGGCATGGATGTTTGTGATGTCCTTAAGTTAGTTAGGTTTAAGTAGTTCTAAGTTCTAGGGGACTGATGACCACAGATGTTAAGGCCCATAGTACTCGGAGCCATTTTTTTACACTGGCGTAAACAAGTGAATCTGAGTGAATTCGAAGCAAGTGGCGCAGTTCCACGTCAAACGACTTTGTTGTCAAAGCTTCCAACAAGTAAAGGGTCTAAAGTAAAAACGTGCCTACAGAAAAACCTCGACAACATTGACGAGATATTTATTAGACTATAGTGCTGGTGGATGATCTGTAGCTGTCAGTTAATAATAATGGGGCATTTGATGAGCATTTTATCTGAAACACAGATATGCACATAAAAATGGGGTTAGTGGTATTGGTGCAAAATAGATTGCAGCGAATCCGCCTTACAGGTGGCTGTTATGTTTATCTCTGTTTCTAAATTACGATGTGGATACCGCCCGTGACAGAGACATTCGTTCGCCGTTGTGCCGCTGCTGTCCGCGAACAATGCTTCTCGGAACCGTTATTGCGACAGACCTGTGTTCCCATCAGCACATCTCATGACGCACCGTCCTGAAACGTGCCATTTCATGGCTCAAGGCTGCAGCGGCAACTGTGCACTACGGAACGCACTGTCTGCAAACACCGGTGTTGTCGAATGACGAACTAGTATATACAGCCAGTTACACAGGATACTGTCCCCCGTTATCTGTATGAAATAAAAGACACTACCATAATATTACTAATTGCGCAATCACCTAATAGGTAATCCAATTGCCGCCTTATTCGATTCTTGGCACCTTAGCCCTCTCTCCGGTAAATCATCCACTTTCCACTCTCTAAATATCGTGTGACCCACTTCGCAACAAATTTCTTTGACTTCTTAAGAATTTTAGCAGCAGCTCCACATAAAAGATTGGTCCCTTTGGATGACTTACAAACAACACTGCAGTCATTTTAAACTGGCACCGACAAAGCAAAACATTCAAGTCTCACGCTGTTTATCTGTACACTGAGCAAAAGCGCACTGATTACAGATTCGAGACCACTACCAGAGATGTCATTGAGGACGTTACTTTTAAAATTATGGCGTACACTTTCTTGTGGAACTGACTGTGTCTGTACATTTTTGCTTCGAAGCCTTTTACCACTGTGTGTATTAAGCGTTCTTTTTATCAGTTCTGCCAGTTTATAAATAAAAGTTCTGAAGAGCTCTCGTATCATGTTGTTGTTGTTGTTATTGTTGTGGTCTTCAGTCCTGGTTTGATACAGCTCTCCATGCTACTCTATCCTGTGCAAGATTCTTCATCTCCCAGTACCTACTGCACCCTACATCCTTCTGAATCTGCTTAGTGTATTCATCTCTTGGTCTCCCTCTACGATTTTTACCCTCCACGCTGCCGTCCAATACTAAACTGGTGATAATCCCTTGATGCCTCAGAACATGTCCCACCAACCGATCCCTTCTTCTGGTCAAGTTGTGCCACAAACTTCTCTTCTCCCCAATCCTATTCAATACTTCCTCATTAGTTATGTGATCTACCCATCTAACCTTCAGCATCACTCTGTAGCACCACATTTCGAAAGCTTCTATTCTCTTCTTGTCCAAACTATTTATCGTCCATGTTTCACTTCCATACATGGCTACACTCCTCGTATCATATGCAAAAGAAATCAACAAAATTGACAGATAAGCTTTTCTGGAGCCGGCCGGCGTGGCCGAGCGATTCTAGGTGCTTCGGTCTGGAACCGCGCGACCACCACGGTCGCAGGTTCGAATCCTGCCTCGGGCATGGATGTGTGTGATGTCCTTAGGTTAGTTAGGTTTAAGTAGTTCTAAGTTCTAGGGAACTGATGACCTCAGATGTTAAGTCCCATAGTGCTCAGAGCCATTTGAACCATTTAAGCGTTTCTGACGTGGAGGTCCATACATAACAGAAGTAGCCCTAATGACGAAGCTTGACTTTTAAATGCTCGTTGACAAAGTGAATACGCTATAAAGACAGTACACATGTTTCCGTTACTAAGTATTCCATTTATTACACTACCTCGTATTGCCAAGAATAGCCACCATGACTACCGTGAAGTTGCTAACCTTTTTCTTTTCCTTTTTCTGCCATTAACGCATCTTAACTCATGTGGCACGAGGCACTTTGCAGTAACCGTCGGTAATAACCACGTAAGGTGAGTGCCGTCAATGCCAAGAGCCGTCATACCTGCCACATATTCGCGTGCCCCGCGGTGAGTGTTGCTTTTGTTTACGAAAGGCCATTGACCGCGCGGCGCCGACTCAGTCCTCCCCTACCTGTTGCGCCTACCGGCTGCGTAGACGGTGGCTGCAGCCGCGGGGGTGCGTTTCCGGTCGCCCATTAGCGGAGAACGGCGCGTGCCGGCGACCGCCGCAGAAAGGACTCGCAGCAATATGCGAGCGGCTTTCTGCGTGTCAGAGCGCGACGCTAGCTGTGTGTGAGAGTCTGGTCCAGCTCCTAGCTTTACTGTTCGCAACGTCTAGTCTGCCCAAGCTAATGAGGACAATACCCGTACAGTGGACGTTTAGTTTTCCTTAGGACTTTGATTAACGCTCTCACGGTCAGATAAAACTTTCACTCGCCACAGTAGTAAGACCGCAACGAAAAGATTTACAAGTCTGTCACAGAGATGCATTTATATCGATGTTTGTTTTCATTACATTATGTTACTACACGTACCAACTTGGTCTGCAGAATAATTTTGTATGTATTGATTTTTAAATTAATTGTATTGGGTATGCTTGGTTCAGATGCAAAAGTGGAATATTATCGCTGCATAATCTGGAGTAATAAGAGCACAAAAAACTAAAATTATTACATACAAAATGGGAGTAAAAAGTGTAAGAGTATATGAGTGAGTATTGTGGGAAATACGGAAAAAAGAAAATGATATATTCATAGACATGGACTTCTGGAAACTGGAGTCTGCAGATCAGAAATGAAGAAACTATAAAAAATGATGGACGTGGAAGGGACTAGAAATAACACTGTAAGACCGTCGTTCCTGTCAGTCTATCTCTTTGAACACGACAATCTCGAAAACTGTTGGACGAGTTTTCAGAGGGTTTTCATGTGTAACTTGAGCTTACTTGGGGCAAAGTATAGGCATTACTTCATCAAAATCTCACAACGAAAAGAAAAGATCGTGATTTACAGTTTTATCTAAAACCACCATGTCTGTCTGCCTGTCTGAACATGCTAACCTCAAAAAATGCTAGAACAATTTTCGTGTGATTTTCAAAGATAACTTGAACTTGCCTTAGGGCAATGTACAGGTTTTACTCCATTACGGAAAGAAAGATATTGCGATTTAAAGTTTTGTCTGATAAAGTCTTGACTGTCTGTTTGAACACATTAATGTCGAAAAGTAGTAGATGTATTTTCAAGGCTTTTTTTTCTTTCTTTTTTTGTTTTCTTTTCTTTTTGAAGTTAACGTACATCCGTAGTTACTGATCACCAGAGCAGGGCAGAAACGTGATGGCAGCTGATATTATCGTACATACAACAGCTCACTTACTCATCTTAAGAAAACTACTGATATGCGACCAGAGCTGCGAGTAACACAATTTTGAGAATAAGAGGTTACAATGTTGTGGCCATTTAGACCGGGGAAATGATAATACATGGCTATAGAAGGTTTGGAGGTGATCCTAAAGGGAAAAAGTGAACGAGGTGACTGACTAAAAGTTGGGCTGCTGGTAGCTGAGGATTTGAGGGGACTGAACAACCTAGGTCATCAGTCGCCTGTTCACCCCTGCCATCCCCCCACTTAGAGGACGGAATCAGTGTACACAGCTGTCTGCTTCTAGAGCAAATTCTGTCCGCTGCAAGTGTGAGAAAGAGTTTTCAATGTTTGCGTACCGCGTGTCTAAGGCGGGACGTGGGTGCCAGCCCGGTATTCGCCCTAGTGGGACGTGGGAAGTAGGTGAAAAACCACATACAGCTTGGCCGGCACACCAGCCCTCGGAGAGATTCGAACCGGGGCCGGCCCGAATCCTCGTCGTGGACGCAGGCCCCTTAACACACACGGCTATCCAGGCAGGTGCTAGAAGTTGGGTGACAGATGAGGGGTTGTTTTGGGGGAAGAGACCAAACAGCGAGGTCATCGGTCTCTTCGGGTTAGGGAGGGACGGGGAAGGAAGTTGGCCGTGCCCTTTCAAAGGAACCATCTCGGTATTTGCCAGGACCGATTTAGGGAAATCAAGGAAAACCTAAATCAAGATGGCCGGACGCGGGATTGAACCGACGTCTTCCCGAAGGCGAGTCCAGTGTGGTGACTGACGTCACGAAAGCCGTGGATCCCAAGAGTGGCACTGTGAAGATAATGCAATTGTATAAAGGATGAGGAGCTGGCTGTAATATACGGGTAGATAACGTTCCAATACAAGCTCATCCAAAGTTGGTGCAGTTTGGAAATACTTTCGTTCTTCAGTTTCAAGACTCAACTGTAACTTAGGGGGTTATAAAACGCTGAACTTTTTGTGTTAATCAAGGCAATAACAATAAAAGTTTGTAAAGTTTGTAAGTGGTGTTGTGCAGTCTGGTGAGACATTGCCAACGGTTTAGGATCGCAGATTTTCACGCCTAAAACTTAAAGGGTCGGAAGAGAACGGCAGTCGACGCATCGGCAGTAGAGGTAGCTGACTTCCACTCCCCCTTGATGAGAGACCGCCGAGGCCCCAGACTGTGTCGGAACTTCCTGCCGCTCTGTCACAATACAGGAGTACAGAGCACACAACTATTGATAGAGTCGGTTGCAGAGAGTGTTTTTTGGCACAAAAGACATAGAACTGTTGAGTAGAGAGGTAAAGGGACGGCGCATGCGCCCTTCGCGACCGCCGTTGGTCGCTGAGCCTGCTTGCCGGGCTGCGGTGGACTGTCTGCACGCCGGAGCGCGGCCGTCGCAGGCCGCGGCTTTTTAATTGTGGCCGGTAATTGGCGGCTGCCGTAATTGCCACGGCGGTCGCTTCCGCCTGGCCGGCGCCGTTGAGCGGGGGTTCGCTGTCCTCGTCTGGACCTGCACCTGCGATGGCCGGCGTCCGTTACATCTCATTACGGGCGCGACCGCCCCCGCTGTCTAGCGGCTACCACGGCGGGCGTCGCAGGTATCATCTCCGATGAACAGTCCAGGCTCCGTGAGTTCGTAGGGTAACGCTGCCCAGGCATACATCCACGATTCCGTTCCGCGTGAGGGAGACTACAGTTCGTTACCACATCTCCACGCCGGCCGGAGTGGCCGAGCGGTTCTAGGCGCTACAGTCTGGAACCGCGCGACCGCTACGGTCGCAGGTTCGGATCCTGTCTCGGGCATGGGTGTGTGTGATGTCCTTAGGTCAGTTAGGTATAAGTAGTTCTAAGTAGTAGGGGACTGATGACCTGAGAAGCCCCATAGTGCTCAGAGCCATTTGAACCATATCTCCACTCCCATTCCGCGTGGTATCCTTTCCAATACCAGCCGCACATTACGCCGGTCCTGCAGGGCAGCTAAGATATCAGGCGTTACCGACCTCTTTCGTCCCCAATCCTGCCCCTGTCGGACAGACTGACAAGAAAGCGAGTTAATGTCGCAATGTGATCCAGTTACAGGATATGTTTAAATCTACAGATATCTTGATTCTCGAGAAGTTAATTTAAAATCAGTCCCCAGTTTTTCATGAACAGACAGATAGGTAAGAAAGACATCTAATACAAACGTGTTAAAGATAAAACGAGGAAACAAGCAAGATTGAAGTTTTATAAGACAGTTGCAGTCCCAGTGTGTGTTTATGGAAGTGGATCTGAGTTATACATAATAGCCAGTCATCTCGAGGCAGAGAGAGAGATGGGGGGGGGGGGGAGGGGGAGGGGGGGAGGGAGAGAAAGACCTAGTACTTGAAGTGAAGATTATGATAGCGACAATGACAGCTAGTGCGTGGATTCGCAATTACCCGGATTATATTATGAGCACGAGTCTGTAGAGTATTATAATGCGAGCGTGTAAGTGAGGGGAATGTCGTTTCTTTGCCGCGTACATTTCGTAAGTCAGTCCTTTTTTCACTTCTTTTCCGAGTAGCGTGGAGATTCTTACCCTTGCTGTTTCCGCATAATCAACTGCCTGTGGCTCACCCGCCCTAGTTGTGTGCGAGCAAACTTCATCAACAAAATCATCAGTGTGCCTCAACGATTGAGTGTGCACTCAGCAGGAAACCGGGTGAAAAAATTAAGGTCAAAAATGTTTCAAATGGCTCTGAGCACCATGGGACTTAACATCTGAGGTCATCAGTCCCCTTGAACTTAGAACTACTTAAACCTAACTAAGCTAAGGACATTACACACATCCACGCCCGAGGCAGGATTCGAACCTGCGACCGTAGCAGCAGCGCGGTTCCAGACTGTAGCGTCTAGAACCGCTCGGGATCACCGGCCGGCCAGGACTAGCAACATATTCTGTCACCCCTTGAGTTCTGCTCATATGATCCACGTCTGAAACGAGCATCATTGTGTCCCGTAGGTCGCTTTACAGTGGTAACGTAGAGATAACTTGAATACTAGGCGATGCCTTCCTAGCGGTCATCAATTCTGGTAGAGGATCAATGACGAGTAAACATACACTCATGCCCTGTTGACACGTTACGCGGATCGTGCCAGTAACTTAGAGGACTATGGATTAGCGGAGGCACGTTACAGTTGCAGATCCAGCACCCCGCCCACACGACGCTGTCCAAGGCCGACAGCTCCACGCAAAAGGGACCACATAGAGAGAGAGAGAGAGAGAGAGACGTTGTTTGGCGAGCCTGCTCGTGCGTGCTCTGCTCGTGGGAATGCGCGCGTGTCCGGGAGCGAAGCCGTGGCCTCTTGTTCATGAAAGCGAGTCGGGAACTGCCTACCAAGTAGCTGAAACTCTATACCACCGTCCACTGAAAGAAGTTAAATGACCAACTACTCCATGCCCGAGTGCCCTATCGAGAGACGTTACCTGCATTTTTTGACAAGCAGACAAAAACATCTACGTAGCGAGCGGGATGGCACGCCAGTCAAGACGCAATAAATGTTCAGGGTGGACGTGGTTAAAATATGGGTAATTTGAAGGGTTATTTCAGTAATATCATGAACGCTACAAAAATGTGTGGAAGTCACAGGCTGTGCAGTGACTACTTTCTTTAATTACGCGTTTCAATTTACACATCATCTCCAGATTAATGAATGTTTGGCTGAACTCGTCATACAAAAGTATGGAGTCATCTATCTTACTCATAAGACAATGCAAAATGATGAAGAGCTACCCTTAATTTAGCCAGCCTTTGTGGCAGAGCAGTTCTAGGCGCTTCAGTCTGGAACCGCAAGACCACTACGGTCGCAGGTTCGAATCATGCCTCGAGCATGGATGTGTGTGATGTCCTTAGGTTAGTTAGGTTTAAGTAGTTCTAAGTTCTAGGGGACTGACGACCTCAGATGTTAAGTCCCATGGTGCTCAGAGCCATTGGAACCATTTTTGACCTTAATTTTTTCACCCCGTTTCCTGCTGAGTGCCGGGAAGATTCCATAAACAGACCAAGGTCGCTTGTTTAGCCCTTCTACATCCAGTTAATTGGCGATCCAACTTCATTGATCTTTTCGTCGACGAGACGCGAAGCTGTAGCCACCCTTCCTTTCCTATTTTCTTTTTCTGTTTGTTCCCGTGGTATTCAGAGCTGCCCCAGGGTTCAAAAGTCACTTGGCAGAAATAGTTCAAAAGTATTTCTTGGTCAAATTCGTACCTCCGACGGTCACGTCAAATTGTAACAAACACACCGAGCAAAGGTGGCGCAGTGGTTAGCACACGGGCCTAGCTTTTGGGAGGACGACGGTTTCCTTTATTTTACACTCGTAACACACAACTGTTGCCTTTCTTTATCACAATCAACAGATCTGTGGTGCAAAAAGACAAGGTGGGAAACAGTTTTCTGTTCAGTGACTCAATAAGCTGAGTTACATGTCTTAGTATATACACATTATCTAGTCAGTTGTAAACATTCCTCTTTAACATCAGTGCCTAAACTGGCTCATGCCATACAGGTAAACACCTTTCGCAACAAACTGGCGTTAGAGGATTCGTCAGTACCAGAACAAAAACTATATGTGAACTGAAATGCTTTTTTTCAAATAATATGTAAGCCGTCATTACGAATTCCATAGTATTTATATAATGTATTTCATTTTATAGGATATGCGTGGACACATACATACGAGTCTATATAACTCGTGTAGCTAACATTTACATGAGATGTTTAAAGATACAGCGGTATGTTGAGCCATCAAGATAGTCATGGATAGCAATGTTTAACAAAATAGGAAGGGATCAGGAATTTTAGTTACGACAATCTGTTGGCAACAATCACACGTGCCGCCATGATGCCGCTCACAGATTAAAATGAAGTGCAGTTCAAACATACCCCATATATCTCAAGAATATGTAAATAATTGTTTCTATTATTTTTTTAATTTTATAGACGTCCCTTTTCTTGCTATATTCAACTAGTACTAGACTCCCACAAAAAGACAGTTCTGCAGCACTTAAAAGTTCAGACTAACGTTATACCCATTAAAAACAGTTGAATAAATATTTACAGAAATAATGTCGTGAATTAAAAAACATTTACACTATAACATACCACAATTTTTACAGACTGGATGCTGCTAATCAATATTAAATGTCTGTATACTGTTAGCAGCTAAGCGATAGCCATAGCTGTAGATGTTTACCTTGCAACATGCTGTATGGCATGAGTCACTTTGTGCACTGATGGTAAGGAGCAATGTTTATAATTCACTACATACTGCGTGTCTATTAAGTGATGCAAATCAGCTTATTGATTCATTGTTCAAAAAAGTGTTCTCCTTAAAAAAAATTTACTACAGACGCGTCAGAAGTAGCGCTAAATAAAAGAAATATTTTGGCGACTGAAACAAGAGTAATTTATTAGTGACTGTTGTTTTATCTCCGAGACTAAATAAAACCAAGTGGCTTAATGTGACTGTCACTCGTTCTTCCTCAGTCTTCAGCCCTCCCCGCCAGTCACGAATTCGTACGAACACACCTGGCTGACCTCGGATTTGATCGCAAGTATGGGACACACGTCCTCTAACGTGGAATACAACAACACCGTTAACTGCAATCATAGCCAGAAATCTAAGTGATTATGGTCAGCTGAAATGGATGGCCGTGTTTCTGGATCGCATAGACCAACTCATAGTTTATAAAACGTTCTGTGACATACGGAAGTACGTGGCGTAGAAAATGGGGTGGTGCCTCACTTGTCTTTCTGCAAGGGTAACGTTCTGCAGAAGCGAGGGCAATTTTTAGTAAAAGGCACCTGTTAATTTGTCCCACAAAGCGTACAACCCTATGTCGTTCGGCGTTCATGGCAGGTGCCTGTAGATTTCCTCCTTTGGCTAAAGCGTAGCAAATACCGTACCTGCCATTTCCAGCGTCGAATAATAGGATTCGACTGCACTGTTTTCGTTGTTCGCACTTCACGTAATCACTAATATTGTTCTGACGATATCTCCGACCCTATATCCAGAACGGCTGACGTGTAAGACGATTGTAAGTGCTGCGTCTGACAACAGCACTAAAATCAAAGGACCAAATACAGAGGTGAAGACAAGCCGTAAGAAATAATGAACGCCAACAGTAAGACAGCCGACGCCAGTCAGTACTCACCGTACGAGATACAAATAAAATGGCTCCTGTCTCAACATCGTCCGGTACTTTCACCTGTAAGTATATCGTGTACTTTTTTCCTTATTTTTAATACGCTGCATTAAGTAACTTTTCCGACAGTTAGCTGCAGAGTACAGTGGCGGCTACGCACAGTGCAGTCGCCGGCGCCGGCGCCTGCCCGTCGTATACAGATGAGGCCGCCGCCACGGCTGTTACGGCGGAGCGCGTGCCGTTTTGTTACGCACTCGACTCGCACACGTAACAGAGCATCGTCAAGTTAGCGCGGTCGCCGTACCAAATGCGCCGTAAATTGGGACTCCGGCCCTTATTCAGCATCCGTCACGCGAATCCTCCGTGAAAATGGAAAGAGCGGCCACTCCCGTAAAGTCAGCACCACGCCCAAGACTGTTTCCTACCGCGCGTAGTACGAAGTTAGTCCCCGTTCTTCTTACTCCACGCGTTTGAGTTGGGGCCTCCTACGTGCGAGAGTAAAAGAATCCATGTTTTCGCTGGAGATGCAACAATAGCAGAGTTTCCGTCCGTTTATGTTGTTCGCAGGCGGCCTGGCGAACATTTCAGACAGTATTTCTGCTACAGATACATTACTGTCATACACTGAAGATCCAAAGAAACTGGTACACCTGCCTAATATTGTGTGGGGCCCCCGCGAGCACGCAGAAGTACAGCAACACGACATGGCATGGACTCGACTAATGTCTGAATCACTGCTGCAGGGAACTGACACCATGAATCATGCAGCGCTGTCCATAAATTCATAAAAGTACGAGGGGGTGGAGATCTCTCCTGAACAGCGCGTTGCCGGACATCCCAGATAATGTTCAAAATGGTTCAAATGGCCCTGAGCACTATGGGACTTAACAGCTGTGGTCATCAGTCCCCTAGAACTACTTAAACCTAACTAACCTAAGGACATCACACACATCCATGCCCGAGGCAGGATTCGAACCTGCGACCGTAGCAGTCGCGCGGTTCCGGGCTGCGCGCCTAGAACCGCGAGACCGATAATGTTCATGTCTGGGCAGTTTGGTGGCCAGCGGAAGTGTTTAAACGCAGAAGCGTGTTCCTGGAGCCACTCTATAGCAGTTCTGGACGTGTTGGGTGTAGCATTGTCCTGCTGGAATTGCCCAAGTCTGTCGAAATGCGTAATGGACATTAATGGAAACAGGTGATCAGACAGGGTGCTTACGTACGTGTCACCTGTCAGAGAGGCATCTAGACGTATGAAGGGCCCCATATCACTCCAACTACACACACCTCACACCATTACAGATCCTCCACCTGCTCGAACAGTCCGCTAGTCACCAACAGTCCAACGTCGGTGTTCACGGGCCCAAGCGAGGCAACATGGACCAGCTTAAAAACAACACTCGTGATTATAATACCAGAAAAAAGAAAGACTTACACTATAATTTGCTCAACTTATCTTTGGCACAGAAAGGGGTAAA
Source organism: Schistocerca gregaria (assembly GCF_023897955.1). NCBI lineage: Eukaryota > Metazoa > Arthropoda > Insecta > Orthoptera > Acrididae > Schistocerca > Schistocerca gregaria. The sequence goes on from NC_064923.1 coordinate 737,150,698, forward strand.
ATACGCTGTATAAAAATTTTGGACAAATTACCAGATGGAACAAGGTGTCTGACAGACAGCAGTAATAGCTTCAAAAACAAACTGAAATCGTATCTCCTTGACAACTCCTTCTATACAATAGATGAATTCATGAATAGGAATAAATAAATCTATAAATATAATATATGCATCTGTGCCATTTAAGGGAATGGGGTAAATAATAGAAATATTAATCTTTAACTCTGTATTCTAATATATTGTGCACTTGACACGTTCCACATCATAACGGCTACCGTACCGTGGGATTGATCAATGGAAACGCAACCAACTAATTAACTAACTAAAGCTTTGTGTCGTTCAGTCATCAAGGCTACAAGAGCGGGCCTTCGGCTCCGAAAGTCCATATTGATGATGTTTCGTTGCGGTTCTAAGCGCTTCAGTCTGGAACCGCTACGGTCGCAGGTTCGAATCCTGCCTCGGGCATGGATGTATGCGACGTCCTTAGGTTAGTTAGATTTAAGTAGTTCTAAGTTCTAGGGGAATGATGACCACAGATGTTAAGTCTCATAGTACTCATAGCCAATTGAATTTTTGAATGCCTCACACGCTGCGACTTGTTGACAGCGCAGCATCGAAATCCGCAGCAGTTTGCGTAAGGGTTTCACTTCTGTCACGTCGATCGACTATCTTCAGTCGTCGTTGGTTCCGTTCTTGCAGGATCTTTTTCCGGCCGCAGCGTCGTCGGAGATTTGATGTTTTACCGGATTACTCGTGAATGGTCGTATGGGAAATTCCCCACTTCATCACAACCTGGGAGATGTTGCCTCCCATCGCTCGTGCGCTTACTATAACACCACGTTCAAACTCAGTTAAATCTTGATTGCTGCCATTGTAGCAGCAGTAACCGATCTAACAACTTCACCAGACACTTGTTGTCTTGAATAGGCGCTGCCGCCAGCAGCGCTGTATTCTGCCTGTTTACATATCTTTCGTATTTGAATACGCATGTCTGTACCAGTTTCTTTGGCGCTTCATTGTATGAAACGTGTATTTCATTTTAATGGACGCAAAAAATCACATTGTTATTAAAAAGCAAAAGAGAAAATTCACCGTGTACATAAACATGTGTGGACAGACACGTTCGTAGAATTTACTGTAGAAAAACCGTTCGATAGTCTAAAACGATACAAGACGTACGAAATTCTAAGGGAATAGGTGTTACGTTTAGGCAAAGAGCGGTAATGTACGATATGTGCAAGAACCAAGAGAGAAAAATAAGACTGGAAAGTCAAGAACGAAGTGCTTGGATTACAAAGTGTGTGGGAGAGGGATGCCATCTTTCGCCCTTACTGTTCAATATGCAGAGTGAACTCCACAGACAAACTTTCAGCGGTTTTTCAAGGATACCTTCTGAGTATTTTTGTATAAGGGGCCCAAGGTCTCTGGCGGCGCGTTACACATTATTAAATTTCGTTTGCCTTCTTGCCCGAATTACCTTCGTATCTGTATTTCACGAATAATAGTACACAACAGCGCAATTTTCAGCGCTGTGCGACAGGTTGTCAGTGAATTGTGGTTCATCACGTATACATCGAAGAAACAATGATACGAATAAAATAAAGGCCTAGGAGAGGGATGTAAATTCAAAGTGAAACTGAGGATGAATTTCTTGCGGGCCTGTTGAATGGAATAAACATTCTAATGACTGCATAGTATGCATTGCAGGCCAACCGCAGAAAGCCAAAAGCAATGAGAAATAACAGAAACGAAATTAGCGATAAATTTATCGTCAAAACGGGGCACAGCGAAGGAAATGAACTGAAGGAATTCTGCAACCTAGGAAAGTAAATAACATATTATGGGCAAAGGACGGACGACATACGTAGCAGGCTTTCACAGGCAAAGAAGGCATTTCTGGCCAAAAGAATCCTACAAGTATCGGACATCCACCTTAACTCGAGGAAGAAATTTCTGAGAATGTATGTTTGGACCACAGCACTGTACGACAGTTAACTGTAGAAGAACGGCGAAAGACGAGAATCGAAGCGTGAGATGTGATGCTATAAGGGGCGGTGAAAACTGAATGGGCTGGTCAGGGAAGAGATGAAGAGGTCCTCCGTAGTATTGGTTATGAGAGGAACATGTGAAAAACGTTGACAAGAAGAAGGGACAGAATGTCAGGACATGTTTTAATATATTGAGGAATAAATTCCGTGGTACTCGAGAAAGCTGTGGAGGGTTCAAACTGTAAGTGTGGACACAAATTGAATATATCCAACAAATAAGTAAGGACGCTGAGTGAAAGCGCTACTGTGAGGTGAAGAGCTTGGCACAACAGATGAATTCTCACTTGGCTTCCTTCCGTCCTTTGAACTGAAAGACATCAGCAACAGCAGGACTTACGGCTGTTTACCGACGACTCCGAGGGACCGTACAACTAATCACTTTTTACGTTAAAAAACATTGGCAGATGTGTAGGAAAACGCAAACTCCACTCGCGGATTAGTCTTTAGACTCCGCTACAGTGGCACCGACATCGGTAGATTCCGCCGACGACCGGCCTCGGCCGAAGACGAACGATCTTTTCAAAACAGTAAACCAGCACGAGCGCCGTCACAATACAGCCAATCTCATCGCCCGAACTTACAGACTTCAGACGACAATCGCTGAAATACAAAGCAGGTTTTATTCGGTCTAATCGGCCAACGTTCTCAAACATGAAATATACTCTGAGTAACTGGAAGTTTATTCCAAGGAATAGGGAGTTCGTGGCATCCTGAGGATGAAAAACATCTTAACTGAGATAATATAGCACGCAGTCTTGGACTGAAATCGCAGCTTTATTGGAATCCACAAGTAGGCAAAATCTTTATCGAAAATTTTGGCCTAAATGATAAGCTCAAAAAATAATTTGTTCAAATGAGAAGGGTGGCATACCTTAAAGTTAGTATACTGGGTCTATTTTGGGTTGTTGTAGGAGGTGATTAGCTGGCTACGAATTATTATTAGTGCTTAGTGGTGTTTTATGCCAGTAGGGTGGTGATTCTGCTGTACTAGGTGCTTTGCAAATGTTCAGAATATCTTATTCTATAACTTTGTTTGTCTTGCACTCATACGCCCAATAACAGTGAATGATAAGTGACGTATGTCTGTTTGCCTGAATTTATTTAAAACGGTACCGAATGTTTGCAATCTTACACTTCAATGTACCACGAACAATCTCAAGTGCCTAATAGAACGTTTCTATCTTCATCTCATATATTTTCAAAAATTGTCTGGTTACTTCAATAACTGAGAAAAGAGGGCGCAGTACTCGCCACGTTCTTTTTCAGACAGATATGGCTCTGTCACATGCTTCCGGTGTCTTGTTAATAGCATTATCCGTAGTGTAGCACACGTTTTCGAAGTACAAAGGCGTTGTGATGTCCACCCCACCCACGATTAAAATCTATTCTAACCCCCTCGATAGAAAAGATTCTAACCCAACCAAACGCCCTTGATCCAGCCACAAAGTGACGAAGGAGATCGGACGCAATGTGACCTAGCTCTGGACCGATGATATCGGGCGACCTCTGACAATCGCCGATTAACTGCTTCGATCCGGCAGGTTCCGGCCTCACATTTAGCACATTTCCCATCTACGCCTATGAATAGTTTCGCTGCAATTAAGATACGAAAAGTAAGATGTTCCCTTTAAAATATGTGTATGTTAAAAAAAGATTACATGTTTTAGGCTGGCTAGTGAGAACTCAGTCGGCGACATTAGAAACTTGCCAAAATCTTATATCAAAATCAGGAATAGTTTATTAAACGTAAAAGGCGTGTGAAGTCTAGCAAAGCAGGCGTCTAACGGGAGCACGGCGTTCATCTGCCCTGCCTTCAATATGAAAGTGACACTAACCACTAGCGAAGTAATTGAAAAGTTCATATATTCTGCACTGTTAACTGTCATTAGAATTAATTTGTGGCAAGTGGAACACTTACTGATGCCGTATACCTTCCAGGGGCGTGGTAGCAATTATACGTTTTTCGTTCTCTCTAATAATTATTTCGCTGTATTACGGTCCGTGTTCCACGACCAGTGAGTGGTCCGCAACAAATAAACGAAGACGACGAGGTACGAACGGGAAGAGTACCGGCGTCCTAATAGCTAAGTAAATCTTGAGTAATCAGACCTCAGGGGCACATATGTCGCCCCTGCGTTCTCCATTATATTAATTAAAGACGTTCACCTATTGTTACTCAGCGCTCTTGCGCGGTTTAGGTGTCTAAGTGAATTGCCTGCCGCGGCGTCCTAGACGCTGAATTACGCACGCCTCCGTACGCCTTTAATAACGAGGCAGCGGGCGAATTAAGCTCGGCGGTTCGAGCACTTGGCTACTCACCTCTCTCTCCTAAACCCGTCCGCTCATCGCCGTGTTGCAGATATTTATGTGAGGGGCGGCGTAACGGCGCGGGCAGGAACTGGTCGAGAGTGGGAAACCCCCTCTCGCAGTCGTACCACAACCAGCAGACGGAGCCAAATGAATTTTCATCCGCCAGCAGGCACGGTGTAACACGCTGAGGTGACGATAACACTGCCGACGTAAAAACTCCCTCAGATTTTACTGCTGGGTACTCCTGCTAACGTTACAAACCTCTGTTGCCTGCTACCGTCCTTGCTACAACTACAAACTGTCGTCTTATTTTTGTATGCAACTTCTCACGTACTGGCACAAATACAACAAAATGGAAAAAATTGCCTTTTTATTTATTTTTCTATTCTTAGTCGGCAGCGTTACATATTTCTCTACATTATTCATGACATGCCACAATACAGCATGCAGCTGAAGTACTGTTCTGCTCAAAGAGACGAAAAATCGCTTCCAGCTAGCATGTCAGCTCCACATCCCTGCAAATACAAGAAGTCTCAAAAAGTTAATCCGATTTCAGAAAACTGTATCTCCTACGTAACTGAAGACAGAAATTTGGGGTAAATTTTAACTTACGTAGAAGACTACTAGCTTTTATTTTCGAAACAGCAATACGACTTCACAGAGGTTTACCTTTTACATTCCTGAACATACGACCATAGGTACTTTTTACAATTCAAGCCATTGGTGCAACGACCAAACAAGTCACGTTTACGTAATTTGGAGTAAAAGACGAAAATCAGCCCACAAATTGGAAAAATTCGTTATATCTCACCACTCTGACTTTGGCCCACCATGAAACGAAGTGATTGTCAAAGAATACGTGCCACTTTTCCGTGTGAATGTCAGTGTTGCGTAATAGACAGGTAGTCATCGTTTCGGCGGATATCGGTACAGTAAGTCAGCTTATCTGTGCAAACGGCACTTCTTATAACATCAGTTGCCGGGGTAGGTCTGTCTCCCGATTTTCGGGGAAAGCTCGGATCGGCCAAACTTAAAACGAACCGGAAATATCCGCGTAAGTAGACACCAACCGTCATATTTCAAGTGGACCCCATGGCAGCCAGGTTTTTGTATTCATCTGTATTTACGGAGTTCAGAAACTCAAGTATCAATGTGCCATAGCACTTTGATGCAACTCAGAAAAATTCTCGATAAAATCGACTTTCTAGTTTTCTGATCATCTTCAATATGCTAAGGCAACGACCATTCGTCTCGACAGGTTGCGGGTTAGCTCCCCAACCTTCCTGGGCTTTTAAACATGGATACGTGTTCCATGAACATTCCCATGGAGCGTAAAATAAGAACAAAAAAGAATTTAATTCGTAATGTTATTTTTTAATTCAAACAATCTTAGATCAGTAGTTAAGAATATACTTTTACAACGAAAACTAAATTTTTGTGTGCGATGTGTAATTATAAATAAGACAACGTGCATTTTTCATATAAATAGCAGTTATATGTATATTAATTAGCGTATATTCGATGAATATTGTAATTAAGTGTCAGAGATAATCGAACTGAACGGAAAAAAAAACACGAAAAAAATAATGACCGAAACGAGTCTTGAACCAGCGATCTCGATAGTTAGTGATTTTCTTTCATCTATATGTATTTTAAACTTAACGGAATTCCTAGTAGAACTTATACTCCCCGTCCTATAGCCACACGGCCTGTCGAGAAGAAATGAACTTGCTTTAGTGTATTAAAGACATTTAGAAAGCAACAAAGTCAGTTTTATTGAAAATTTTGGAGCGTTCCATTGAACTATTTTGGGGGATTAATATTTGAGTTCTGAACTACCGTGAATATAAAAAGAAATTACAAATATCCGATTGGCTTGTGATGTCTCGTTTGGCCTATTAATTAGATAGCTATTGCGATTTTTGCATTTTTTGTCTTTCCTACTTTTTGAATTAAAACGTAATAACTTTGACGCTTGACAACATATCTTCACATCAGACTGTGAATGATCATCAATGCTCATCATCTTAATTGTTCTCGGCTGACTATTTCTTGTAACTCTTCATCTTCCCCAAGCTCCATTGTGCCAAAATGCTGAAACGTTGTGCCTCACAGTTAACCTCCAGGGGTGATAAAAGAGCAAAATTTTGCAGACTTTAACCCAATAATTCAGTGAACATGTTCCAATAATGAAACGTTTGATACATGCTGTTGTATTGTAGACTCGACTGTTGAGTGAATACCAACGTTGAAACTGAAGTAAGCCACAGTATCTTCCAATCTGCTGAAGTGGAGGAAGTTATTCCTTGGCAGGCTCCAAAATTCCACAGTCTTTGGTTGCGGAAGGCATTTCATGTTGAGCAGTAGGATTTCTCCGTCTCGGCCCTTTACATTGTGTGAAGAAATATTTTGCTGATGTTACACTTAAGCACTCAATTTCCATCAGCCGTTTTACGATTACAAAACATTAATATTCTTATGCTTTATCTAAATGGATGTACTGCTTTGGAAATGCGTTTCGGTTACGTAATAGTTTTTTATGGCATGTTACTTTAATTGTGAGTTAAATTTAACGAAATTAATCGTCTCGTTTGTGTCAGTGAAGGTAACAGGACACCTGTTTGTCAACATCATTGCAATCATTTGATGCACAGTTAAAGATGATGGACGTTTGCATCTGGAATACGCTATGGAGGCCAGCTGCACGTGTTTTATAACGAATCAGATCGCTTCACTCCTTAAAAGTAAACAACAGATCTCACTCGGTATACACGACGCTGCGAAATAGAAGGCAAGTGAAATGAAGAGGTAAGAGAAGTGTGTCGAGAGGGAATTGGAGAATTTGCATATCACACTTTTTACTCTCAGAGTTTAAAGTAAATGCATCGATAACAAATATATTTTGCCGTAATGCTTAGGGTGCTTCCCTTCTGCAATATGTACAATGCCGAACTGCAAAAGGAAGAAAAACTTGTCATGTATTTGTAGCTGTCCCTAGTTGACAGTGTAACATTATCTCGCAGGGCTCAGTTGGATAATTGTGCCTCATTTTACTCTCGGAGATTTCTTTTAAATAGTACAGATGCAAAATGTGTGTCAGTGTCATGTTTGTTTAACGACAATCAAGGACATGTGGAATATTATAGCCGTAATACTAGGACACAAATGATAAACAAAGAACTGTAATCAAAATACAGAGATGACGTCCCATTCCTCGTTCAGTGAAAAGAGAGTGAGACAGCGACAGGAAAATGAAAAGGGAGACGTGACGATGGGGAAAACGGTTGACAGGCAGCGAAGAGAAGGGGAAATACGCCCCCAAGCTGCTGAGCCGGATGCTTCCGGCTCTTTTATGCATGACGGCAGCTTCAATGTTATCTAAATAATCCCCTTTCACTCTTCATCTCCCCATCACAATTATATGCGACCCTACCATGGCAAGTTGGCAAGTAGAACAGTAAAGACATGTATTTCCACATCTAGACATTTACATGACATCATCACTTCCTTTTACTCGCTTTTGTCGGTTAATTACTGAGAAACGCAGACAGAAAGGAAGCAATTACCATTCCGAGATATTTCCTGGGCAATTTATGTAGGTAGCCGCAGCACTGATACTAATATGTTCCAGGGAGAAGAAGAAATAGTAAATGGAAATTCATGTACTGTGACTGCTATCTTGGACCGTCAGTGCTGTCAAATGAGTTCCAGTGTAAGAAAAACGTTTGTGTTTGCTGGAAGTGAGAAAGCGTACGCTTATACCGTGTCCAATCTAAGGACCTTTTTACAAAAAAATAAAATTTTAAGGCACCTTGATTTTGATTCCCTGCACTAAGACGTTAGTCATGCAAATGGCAACAGCTTCTTTCAACATGATGTTGGCAACAACTGTTTGTTAAATCGCGTTGGTAGCAGTTGCTTGCAGTCATTAGAAGTTCATGATTCACTACGCAGTACTGTATTTGATAAATTGCATTGTAATTACATTCCACCAGAGCTGCATTTTTGTATACAGGGTGTAAATGGTACAAATGCAGATATTTTTGTATGTGATATCTTAATATGTACACACATTAGTGTGTTATTTGTTTTCTCATGCTCTTGTTACACGTACATGGAGGTACTAATCGACCTAAAAACATACGAATGGTTATAGCTGTAATTATAACCCAGAAAATGACATAAATAGTGATATAATATTCTTTAGTATAGAGTCCTCAACCACCAATAGAAATAACTGCACTTATACCCGCTACACCTCGTATACCTTTCTTTTTGCTACCTGCTGCGAGCAGTACTAAATATAATTAAACTTTTGTCAGTAATATATATATATATATATATATATATATATATATATATATATATATATATATATATATATATATATTGCAGTGCATTATTTGCCCTTCATAGAGAATTGTGATGGTAATCTCTAAGATTATTGCCACATTCACATACAATGTCAGCTCTGAATATCTTCTCCGTACGTAAACATCACCGAATCAATGGACTCGCATTCGGATTGGTACTTCAAAAAGACAAAAGATGAAATTTCATGCGTGAACTGCCAACACTAAGCTCTTAAACATGCCAGGCCAATAATAAGAGATATAACTGTATATATATACTAGATGATTTACTGCAGTCCGATCCAGTACGTAAAGTCTTTAATGACGAAATGTCTGCGCATTTTAGCGCGGTGCGTTCAATTTGTAAATTCACGCCCCTACAGGTAACTTAATTTGAATCAAACCCGAAAGTAAACGGATTGCCGTGTCCTTCTTACTGTTCCCCAGCTAGACAGCTTTGCTCTCACAAACTTAGCTTGTTTAATATTAGATATTAGTTCACCTTGCCTTGTTCTACGTTTCAAAAATGGCTCTGAGTACTATGGTACTTAACTGCTGAGCTCATGAGTCCCCTAGAACTTAGAACTACTTACACCTAACTAACCTGAAGACATCACACACATCTTTGCCCGAGGCAGAAGTCGAACTAGGGACCGTAGCGGTCGCGCAGTTCCAGATTGTAGCGCCTAGAAGCGCTCGGTCACTCCGCCGGCAGTTCTACGTTTCTCTATAGCCTTTCTTAGGGGATCCACTTTGACCATCAGAGCACACCGAACCAACTGAGGACTTTCTTTTATGAATTTACCTTCAGTTTTTATGTTTTTAATACTATTAGTAATTACCTTTCCTGCCTGTTGCTCAGACTGCTTTATTGTTTTGCACTGAGGTGGAGAGAAAATCTAAGTACTTTATTTTTCATTCGGTGGAAACACATTCGAACTGCATGTTCATATACCAGCGAATGTCACGGTCAGTTCGCATTGCGCATCCAGTAGGCAGTAATCATTCCATTGTCCGAGATCGTCTGCAGTATTTGAAAATGCGCTCATCATGAGTTTCACGACCACTGGCACCTGCACACGAAGGAGAAAGACTTATGACGTCTCTGGACTCCCTTCAGCGTTACTCCATGAAAGGCAAAGATATCCTAAGCCGCATTAGCGCGGCTGTTGCGACACGGGTCCCTCGTTTCACATCTGCAACAAAGACAGTGTGTATCAAATGAAGACACTCCGTTTCGCCACTACGGAAGGAATGCAGAGTTGCACCGTCAGCTTGGAACGTGACGGTCGCCGTTTTCTTCGACTGAGGAGGAGCTGTGCACAGAGAGTTTATGGCAACAGTCACAACCATTAATTCCAATTTGTGCAACACTGAATTTGCTGCACATTCCCATAAAGGCCAACCAGAGTGCAAAATTAAGCGAAGGCTTTGTTCTCACGTACGACAATGCAACACCGCATGCAGCACGCCCACATATCGTGGTCGTGCGGTAGCGTTCTCGCTTCCCACGCCCGGGTTGCCGGGTTCGATTCCCGGCGGGGTCAGGGATTTTTCTCTGCCTCGTGATGGCTGGGTGTTGTGTGATGTCCTTAGGTTAGTTAGGTTTAAGTAGTTCTAAGTTCTAGGGGACTGATGACCTTAGATGTTAAGTCCCATAGTGCTCAGAGCCATTTGAACCATGCAGCACGCACAATGCAAGCTTCGTGTCAGCCTTTTCTATGGGAGGTTTAGAAGCATCCACGATAAAGCCAGATCTTACACCATGCGATTTTCATCTTTTCAGCAAGATGAAAGAATATCTAAGGGGAAAGGCATTTTCCAGCGATGAGGATGTTGACATAATCTTCCTCGAATGGCTCCTTGACCAAGGGGCGGGTTTCTGTTGTTGAGGAACTGATGATTGGCAAAACATTATGACCAATGTGTACAGATACTTGGTAGCTATGGTGAAAAATAGTGTCATGTACTGCGTCACTTTGAAGTGTAGTGCAGCAGCATTCAATGAAAGCTATTTGGTCTGCCGTAATTGTGCTGGCGTAAGCTGTCTCCAGCACACCGGTCGGCAAAGAGGTTGGAAGCAGCTCGATAATAGGCGCTGAATCAAGCGCGCCTATAATGAGAGTGGTCAAAGACAGTCTTGAGAGCAACGTCCCGCCAACGCCCTCTGGACTGCCGGTATTTAGATCGCCGCCGCGGACCGGGGGGACCAGAGAAGACACTCTACATGTGAAGACGCATTACATCGGCATGCATGGGAGGCAAAGCAAAAACTGCTGCGAACTCCATCACACATCGGAGGACAAGTTATCTCCGTGCAGATCCACGCGACGCGGAGGGACCAGTCAGTCACAGACATTCAGCTCAGTCGCAGACGGAGTCGCAGTTACAGTCAGTCAGAGTCGCAGTCTGTAGCTCAGAGTCAGTCGGAACCTAGCGACCAGAGCTCGTACATTGTGGGAATTGTACTCCACCAGCAGTGAGGCTAACGTGGACTGCTACGGAAGAGCTTGTACCACAACACATGGGCTACCAAGTAGCTTTCTGTTCTAGTAAATAAAGAAACCTGTTAAAACATGCGTGCAGTACAGAAAGAGGATACTGGCCACTGAACAACATCGTCTCATTGAAACTTCCTGGCAGATTAAAACTGTGTAGTGCACCGAGACTCGAACTCGTGACCTTTACCTTTCGCAGGCAAGTGCTCTATCATCTGAGCTACCCAAGCACAACTCACGCCCCATCCTCCAAGCCTTAATTCTACCAGTTTTAATCTGCTGGGAAGTTTTATATGTGCGCACCCTCCGCTGCAGAGTGAAAATCTCATTCTCGGAACATCCTCTCGTTGCTTCCCATGCTGGCAAGGAGACGACACAAAAATAATAATGTGTAGCAGCTTTGAAGTCCCCTCGTAGCAAGCCATAATCTTCGTTCCTCCCTCTCTGTAGGAATCAACATGGATTGCGGAAACAGCGATCGTGTGAGACCTAACTCGCTTTATTTGTTCATGAGACCCAGAAAATATTAGATACAGGCTCCCAGCTAGAGGCCATTTTCCTTGACTTCCGGAAGGCGTTCGATACAGTTCCGCACTGTCGCCTGATAAACAAAGCGAGCCTACGGAATATTAGACCAGCTGTGTGGCTGGATCGAAGAGTTTTTAGCAAACAGAACACAGCATGTTGTTCTCAATGGAGAGAGGTCTACAGACGTTAAAGTAACCTCTGGCGTGCCACAGGGGAGTGTTATGAGACCACTGCTTTTCACAATATATTTAAATGACATGGTAGACAGTGTCGGAATTTCCTTGCGGCTTTTCGCGGATGATGCTGTAGTATACAGAGAAGTTGCTGCGTTAGAAAATTGCAGCGAAATGCAGGAAGATCTGCAGCGGGTAGGCACTTGGTGCAGGGAGTGTCAACTGACCCTTAGCATAGATAAATGTAATGTATTGCGAATACATAGGAAGAAGGATCCTTTATTGTATGATTATATGATAGCGGAACAAACACTGGTAGCAGCTACTTCTGTAAAATATCAGGGAGTATGCGTACGGAAGGATTTGAAGTGGAATGATCATATAAAATTAATTGTTGGTAATGTGGGTGCCAGGTTGAGATTCATTGGGAGAGTCCTTAGAAAATGTAGTCCATCAACAAAGGAGGTGGCTTACAAAACACTTGTTCGACCTATACTTGAGTATTGCTCATCAGTGTGGGATCCGTACCAGGTCGGGTTGACAGAGGAGGTAGAGAAGATCCAAAGAAGGGCGGCGCGTTTCGCCACAGGGTTATTTGGTAAGCATGATAGCGTTACGGAGATGTTCAGCAAACTCAAGTGGCAGACTCTGCAAGAGAGGTGCTCTGCATCGCGGTGTAGCTTGCTGTCCAGGTTTCGTGAGGGTGCGTTTCTGGATGAGGTATCGAATATATTGATTACCCCTACTTATACCTCCCGAGGAGATCACGAATGTAAAATTAGAGAAATTCGATCGCGCACGGAGACTTTCCGGCTGTCCTTCTTCCCGCTAACCATACGCGACTGGAACAGGAAACGGAGGTAATGACAGTGGTACGTAAAGTGCCCTCCGCCACACACCGTTGGGTGGCTTGCGGAGTATAAATGTAGATGTAGATGTTACGAACTCTGCTTCGCAAAAAGTATACTGTGTCATATGCCCTCTTAAGTCTTTAAGTCAGAGAGCAGAAAGAAAGCCTTCACTGGCAGCACCGCCTTATACCGCAGAGGCAACAATCTTTGCAATCAAAGAGCGCAGTGCTCCGCAGTAAATTGCGATTCCCTTAGGTTCGTCTCCTCTTCCACAGAAGACCTGGGAGTCTCCCTTCCAATTTCCATGTAAGTGCTCCCGGTATTCCCCTGGGGAGCTGGGCTTTACGATTTCTAACAAGCCGCCTCAGACGCGCCAACTCGAGGCATGCCAGCACGCTCTGCGAAAGAGATCGCCACTGCGTACAGGCTCTTTGGACGTCCGCCGGTGAAAGGAGGAAGCCTGCAAGGTCGGGACAGATGGCAGGCTCATGCGTAACTGGCAGGTTGCCTGCCGGGCCGACCTTGCGACTTCAAGTGCAAAAAAAATGCAGTTCTTTTCTGTTACCTGCGGGTAAAAAAGAAAGCAACACACACCGCCTTTGCGTGGGAATGCGACGGGGCTGGCCGACAGAAATAAACGCGGTTGAAGAAGCATGAAGCCGGATATTCGTGATATGTCCTTACAACATTGTGGGAGCTCCAGAACAACTCTAGAATAAGCGGCAAATGGGATAACCATTTGTAACTAAAAATATTCATTGATCCACAGAGCGATTTGAGCGTTATAGTATCGTTTTTACTCTGGGCAAAAAATAGTACTCTGTGTTCGAATTGTGAAGCTGTAGCTAAGTTCTGCATTCATGTCGTGTATTGCTTCACTATGTGCCAGTGATCACCTCGATGTGTTATATTATCCGTTGCCTTTTCACCGTACACTTTTTCTGAATTTTTTAATCAATGTAGATCGATTTTGGCTTTACTCTATTGTAATTCATTAACGATACCAGAATTGAAAAATTACGTTTGACTACAAAAACGTAAAATCACAAATATATGGTAGACAATCTTCGAGGAACACAGGTGATGGTACTTTATTGCAAGTGATATGGCAACCAGCAGTTTCATAATACTCATCGCGTACTAAATACGAGGGCTTCCTCAAAAGTAATGAGTCCGAATTTTTTTCGTTAAAACTCTTCAGTCTTTTTTAAATAAAACAAACATCATTGACAATCTTTATTCTTCGTGTCTAATAATGGAGTATAGATGTAAGTCTTTTCTGAAAGTATTTGTATGGAGTATAGCCATGTATTAATGGTCGGCCGCTGTGGCCGAGCGGTTCTGGGCGCTTCAGTCTGGAACCGCGCGACCGCTGCAGTCGCAGGTTCGACTCCTGCCTCTGGCATGGATATGTGTGATATCCTTAGTTTGGTTAGGTTTAAGTAGTTCTAACTTCTAGGGGACTGATGACCTCAGATGTTAAGTCCCATAGTGCTCAGAGCCATTTGAACCATGTATTGATGTGAAACGCGGACGGTAAACAGTTTAGACAAGAAGAGAATAGAAGCCTTTGAAATGTGGTGCTACAGGATAATGCTGAAAATTAGGTGGGTACATCACGTAACTAATGAAGAAGTACTGAATAGAATTGGGAAGAAGAGGAATTTGTGGCGCAACTTGACTAGGAGAAGGTATCGGTTGGTAGGACACGTTCTGAGGCATTGAGGGATCACCAATTTAGTACTGGAGGGAAGGGTGGAGGGTAAAAATCGTATAGGGAGACCAAGAAATGAATACACTAAGCATATTCAGAAGGACGTAGGTTGCAGTAGTTACTCGGAGATATAGAGGCTTACACGGGATAGAGTAGCATGGAGAGTTGCATCAAACCAGTCTTTGGACTGAAGACCACAACAACAAGAAGATTATAAAATTTTTGAAAACATTATCAGCGATCTTTAAAATGAAATTTTAAAAATTAAACACAATCCTGATCGCAACTTTCTATTTTTATTGGAGTGACCGGTTTCGATTCTCTTTAAGAACCATCTTCAAACTCCAGAACGGTGGGTGGACTCCGTTATTCCAGTGTCGAGGGTCGGCGCAACTTGCTCGATGTATGTATGTATTATATGCCAGTATTCCAAGAAGAAAAGCACCTATATTATGGGCAAAAGGGGCATCCAACCCCTTATTAATAAACCATTCCGAAGTAATTGCAGGTGTTCGCATTATTTTGCCTGTCCCCAATGTCTGTCCCGTGTGGAGCGAGCGGTGGTTAGCTCGTGTCTGTATGCACAACAGAACCGGTGTCGGTCCGGGTTCCGCTCGAGAAGTCGCAGTGGCGCTGCCGCTCTCATTCACCGGTTCACCACCGGCTCGCCACTCTCCCACAGGCATCTCAAGGACGTCGGCTGGATAAGCGTGCGGACTTGGAGCGCGCCAGCAGCAACAAGGTCGGGTCGCTCTGATGGCAGACCAGACCACAGCAGCCGCGACCGCGCAACAACACTGACTCGACGTCCGGCGCGCCCCGCCAGCGTTCACGGCTTGAGGGCTCTGCGAGAATGGAAACCAAGGGTAGAGGGCGTACCAGATAACAAAACTGTAAAGTGAGAGAGTGTTTAAGGAGGGTAGTAGGAGTAATCCATCGAACTACAGACCTATATCATTGACGTCGGTTTGCAGTACGGTTTTGGAGCATATACTGTATCCAAACATTATGAATCACCTCGAAGGGAACGATCTATTGATATTCAGCATGGTTTCAGGAAACATCGTTCTTGTGCAACGCAGCTAGCTCTTTATTCGCACGAAGTAACGGCCGCTATCGAAAGGGGATCTCAAGTTGATTCTGTATTTCTAGATTTCCGGAAAGCTTTTGACACCCTCACAAGCGACTTCTAATCAAGCTACGGGCCTATGGGGCATCGTCTCAGTTGACTGGATTCGTGATTTCCTGTCAGGAAGGTCGCAGTTCGTAGTAATAGACGGCAAATCATCGAGTAAAACTGAAGTGATATCAGGTGTTCCCCAGGGAAGCGTCCTGGGACCTCTGCTGCTCCTGATCTATATAAATGACCTGGGTGACAATCTGAGCAGTTCTCTTAGACTGTTCGCAGATGATGCTGTAATTTACCGTCTAGTAAGGTCATCCGAAGACCAGTATCAGTTGCAAAGCGATTTAGAAAAGATTTCTGTATGGTGTGGCAGGTGGCAGTCGACGCGAAATAACGAAAAGTGTGAGGTGATCCACATGAGTTCCAAAAGAAATCCGTTGGAATTCGATTACTCGATAAATAGTACAATTCTCAAGGCTGTCAATTCAACTAAGTATCTGGGTGTAACTCTTCAGACTTTCCCGGCGATCTAATGACATCTTGGGTTGTCGAGTGTTCTGCCGAATATCAGCGTCGTACTTGCACGATATTTCGGTCATGTAGCTCGTATCCTTCATCAGGTGCGACCTGGGTGTTAAAATTACGATCAACTTCAGTTGGAAAGACCACATAGATAATATTGTGCGGAAGGCGAGCCAAAGGTAGCGTTTCATTGGCAGGACACTTAGAAGATGCAACAAGTCCACTAAAGAGAGCTTACACCACACTCGTTAGTCCTCTGTTAGAATATTGCTGCGCGGTGTGGGATCCTTACCAGGTGGGACTGACGGAGGACATCGAAAGGGTGCAAAAAAAAGAGCAGCTCGTTTTGTATTATCACGTAATAGGGGAGAGAGTGTGGCAGATATGATACGCGAGTTGGGATGGAAGTCATTAAAGCAAAGACGTTTTTCGTCGCGGCGAGATCTATTTAGGAAATTTCAGTCACCAACTTTCTCTTCCGAATGCGAAAATATTTTGTTGAGCCCGACCTACACAGGTAGGAATGATCATCAAAATAAAATAAGAGAAATCAGAGCTCGAACAGAAAGGTGTAGGTGTTCGTTTTTCCCGTTCGCTGTTCGGGAGTGGAATGGTAGGGAGATAGTATGATTGTGGTTCGATGAACCCTCTACCAAGCACTTAAATGTGAATAGCAGAGTAATCATGTAGATGTAGATGTAGATGTAGAAGCTAACAGATCATGAAAAGATCCAAAATAAGTCCCAGTACAGAAAAGTTGTCCTGAAAATGCTGATAGGTTAATCCAACTGCAATACTATGGGAGCATTTTCACGCATATTGGTTAGTTCTAAGAGAAACTTCGTAGCAGATTAAAATTATGTGCCCGACTGGGACTCGAGCCCGGAAACTTGCTCTTACCAACTGAGCTGTCCAGCCGTGACTCACGGCCCCTACTCGCAGCCCTACTTATGCCAGTACCTCTCTTTTCTACTTTCCAAACTTTACAGAACTTCTCGTACCTATCTTGCGAGACTAACACTTCCTGCCTTCCTTGCTCGCAAGGAATTCGGTAGAACTTATAAGTACGCGTATGGGTTTAGAGAAGGCAGAGGAAGAAGCGAAGCAACTTTGGCCTTGCTCACATGCTATTGTAGGGGAAGATCGATGCGAATAGAACAACTTATGTTACCTTCATTGACTCTGAAAAAGCTTTACTTTTGAGAATGTGAGCTGTGAACCTTGAGAACTACGACGAGAATACTAGGGGAATGGATGGATAGAAGAATCATGAATCAGAACGAAAGCACAAAAGTAGATATCAGAAAGATAGAGAAAAAGGCCACACTTAGTAAAGGTGGTCGACAATGATATCTCATGTCTTTGTATTTATTTAATGTGTTCCGGTATTCATATCATGAACGTGAAGACTAAGGGAAAAGAAGCCAATAGTGAAAGCGCACATTGTATCAAATGGTTCAAATGGTTCTGAGAAATATGGGACTTAACATCTGAGATCATCAGTCCCTTAGAACTACTTAAGCCTAAAGAACCTAAGGACATCACACACATCCATGCCCGAGGCACGATTCGAAACTGCGACCGTAGCGGTCGCGCGGTTCCAGACTCAAGCGCCTAGAACCGCTCAGCCACACCGGCCGACCATTGGATCAAGTTGATGACGTTGTAGTAGTTGCAGATTCAGAAAAATAAATGAATAGAATGCTATAAGTCCTGTCAGACACTCCTAAACTATGGAAATTAAAAGTGACCAAACAGAACACATAAGTAATAGCAGTATGGAAAAAGGCGGAAGAAATTCAGACCACTAAAAAATTGGTAAGGTCAGGTGAAACAATTTTGGTATAATCATAGAGGATAATAGAGGCTTAATGCAAGTGAAATTACCGAAATACGTATTTATAACTAAGAAAAACATTTTAACCAGCGCACATATGTATATAGATGGGAGAAAACCCCTTTCAAAATCATTTGTATGAACTACACTGCTGTGAAATTGGAAAAGAATCGAAATGAAGCTGCTGTAATGTCAATATGGCGGAAAATGACAATAACGGGCCGTGTGGGAAAAAAACGAACCTGTTATTCGTAATGGAAGTCAGCGAAAAGAGAAGATTTTTAAAGGATGTGGCTCAAATGGTTCAAATGGCTCTAAGCACTATGGGACTTAACATCTGAGGTCATCAGAACTACGTAAACCTAACTAACCTAAGAACATCACACACATCCATGCCCGAAGCAGGATTCGAACCTGCGACCGTAGCAGCTGTGCGGCTCCGGACTGAAGCGCCTAGAATCGCTCGGCCACAGGGCAGGCAAAGGATATGGAAGAACCAAAAAAAATATTGGACATGTCATTAAACACAAAACTTATCATCATTAATATTTGTGAAAGGAAATTGCTGGGAAAGAAAGGGAGGGCCAAGGATGAAGAATTTGGACGAGATGGAGAAGAGCATAGGATGTGGCAAGTTACATGGAGCTGAAACGAAAAGCTGGTGGCAGAAGAGATTGCTTGCACCGAGCCGGCATTAGCTTCGAATATGTATGTTTTCATTTCCCTCATCTTATTATCATACCCCTTACGAGACGAAGATAAACTGTAGAGCATTGGGCCACCTTACATTGTATGTGAAATGCTAGCCTAAAATTGTCACCGCGAAAATGAGGGTTTCTTTTTTCAAAGATTCGCAACAGCGTGCGCACTAACGTTTGTCAAATATTATGGCAACTCCCTCTTCTCCTTCATTTCCGTCATAAATTATTCATTCTGAATTTGATTTTATAAAGAAAATGCTTCTATAAAAGATAAGTCTCGTTTTAAAATGACTGTTTCTGTTGAGAATCAATAATACGGTAATTTAGACATCCCCGAATACGGCACATGCTTTCTGCACCACACACTGTACGCAAACGGCACGTGCGATCGTAATGTTGTAAATCTCATCAACTCACTACATACATTACACAAAATGGCATCGCGTTTCAGTTCTAATACTGCTCACCGATGGCGCTTGCGAAACAAACGCCTTGGTTCATTTCAGCGAAAACGACATTGCTTCACAGCAATAGCTCTGACACTGATGAGGACTCAAGAACCGGAAATCAGGAGTTAGTTACAAGGAACTAATTATGTTACCAGAAACTGGAGAATCCATATCGATAAAACAAGCGACTATTGCAAAAGATTCAGTGATTATTTGCTCGGGCAACTTAATGGAGTAATCAGGAAGACAACCAGAAGGCTTTCACAGCAAGTAAATGCCTTCGATTACAGCTCGTCCCGTGTTGTAATTCGCTGTGGACATACGCCGTATTTTCTTGCCGGTAGCGTTTTCGCCAGAGATAAGCATAAATTTCTTGTTGGATAATCTCTTACAGACGGAGTAATAAAAAAATGAATCAATAAGTACAACGCAGGTAGCAATTGTCAACATATGTCTCCATGCCTGCTTAATGTGTGATCTCACGGCAGCGGAAAGAATGGGCTCGTGAATAACGCATCACAAACGTGACTCACTGGAAACTAAAGTTGCTTTTTTTTATTTTTAAAGCACTCTCATTTGTAGATTTTCTCTATTTTACTTTATCACGTGCCTGGATGAAAAAACAAAGCCTGGTTTATAGCTTCTCTAAAGAAAATGAATTTGCAGTTTCCTGAGAAAACATACGCGTCAATTATTTTCAAGAAAATTGCTAATCTGCGATTAGTTTTAGATACCCGTTTCCGTAAAATTGTCACACATATAGCGTTCGGATGTACGTCTTCTCCTAATTAATTCTACATCAGCTTTAGATACGTACCACAAAATTTAGACGCACAGCGATCTCAATTCTCTACATGTCACGGAACGGCGTGGACTATGAAACGATTGTAAATTATTCCTTCCCATCAGTAACATGTCAGATACAAAGCCTGTAGCATTAGATTTGCCCATCGATAGTGTATCTGATTGTCGTTTTTAATGCTCCCAATGTATGTGATTCCAAAAAAATTACGAAGTGTATCATTCCACGTACTCAGTGAAAAGAAGTCGTACAATTAGTGCATTTATAGTCAGTGAATTGGCCGGTAGGAATAAAACTGAGTCACAGCCAATTGATCTGTTTCACTGCTGTTGTGAAAGCGTTCAGACGCTACGGTACCTTCAGGGGTACCGAATCGAATTGCGTCACCAGGTTATTTGCGACATTACGGAAGACTCTACTTCCTGTGTGACCTGCCACTGATGCAGTAATTATACAAGTAATTACCCAGCTGAATTTTACAGCTTCTGTTGCAGTTATGCGACGAAAGTGAAGCTGAAGTACTTAGAAAGTCCAGTACCTTTAGTACGGGGAGCATTCGGAAATTAATGATTATTCTTATACCTGTTAAGGTTAATTATCGTTTACTTCTGTTAGCTACGCACCTTTCGACTTTGACTGCTTTTAATTTCACTCTTGGCCATCACACACACACACACACACACACACACACACACACACACACACACACACACTTCCTTCTTTAGTTCAATCTCCGTATGGACCATAATGGTACACATTTACAACCAACACTTTGACCTGCTATAGAACTCGAACGCACGAGCTCCACTCTTCGAACCAACAGCTCTGCTCGGAGAATGTTGAACTGCATCACTCATTTATCCTCTGTAGATCGTCGTGGAGATAGTTACTACATTCTGGCGTTTCTACCCTCTTACAGACAACCACATCATGTGCGAATAACTTCGAACGCTTATGCTAAATCATTTGCATACATTGTAAACAGTAACGATCCTGAAACTTCCTGGCGGATTAAAACTGTGTGCCAGACCGAATCTCGCATTCGGGACCTTTGTCTTTGGCAGGCAACTGCTCCACCGACTGAGATACCCAAGCACGACTTACGACCCGTCCTCACATCTTCATTTCTGACAGTTCCTCGTCACCTACCTTCAAAACCTCATTCTAGTAACGATCCTGTCAACGTCCTTGGAGCACTGCGGAAATTCCCTTTACATGTGCCGATTTTGTTCCGTTAAGAGCGACGTGTTGAGTTCTATCTGCAAGGAAGTCTTGAGTCCAAACACAACTCTGATGCGATACTCGGTAAGCTCGTTTTTCACGGCATTAATCCTAGTGCCGATGTCCTTAGCGCTGTGGATCTCATGCAGGGAAAGAGCGACTTGAGTATCGCAGTATCTCTGTTGCGGAATCCATGTTGGTTTCTCCAGAGGAGATTTTCGTTCACCAAAAACGTGATAATACATCAACGATATAGGCCTTTAGTTATGTGCACCTGTCCTACGACCATTTCTCGACAAATAGTGCAGGATACAAGAATGCCTTTCCTGGAACTCAGTACACCTAGCTGAAGGTAAACATTCCCTGTGAAGACCTTATAACAATACCTCCACTAACAGTTACTTAGTTCAAAATTTTTCACGTCGCGCACTCAAAGTATGATCTTTTATTGCGCAACTAAAAGGTCTTTAATGTGGCAAGTATTGCCACATCAATTGATTACAGTCACTGAAGAAAATTAACGGTAATATCACTAATTTTGTCTTTGCAATCCAACAACGATCTCGCTCTGGCTTTGGCTCGTAATTAAAAATGTTGTCTAGGTACCATGACTATCGCTGCCGGTGCGAAAGGTACTCGGATGTTAATTACGCCGACTTGACGAACTTACGAAGACAATCTTTCAGTATTAATTTGATGATTTATGTTTTTCACTGCAATGTAAAAATGGCTCTGAGCACTATGAGACTCAACTGCTGTGGTCATTAGTCCCCTAGAACTTAGAACTACTTAAACCTAACTAACCTAAGGACATCACACACATCCATGCCCGAGGCAGGATTCGAACCTGCGACCGTAGCAGTCCCACGACTGCAATGTACTTCATACTTTTTTAAACAATGGTCACTTGAAAATAATTCTTGACACTCACTTTTCACAAAAATTCACATTTATTAAACTTTTTATACTTTCGCATGTTCAAAAGATTATTTCATCATACAATTTCGCAGCTCTTAATAAAACACAACATTTTTCATTGTTCACAACTCAGACTCATCTTTTCATTTTAAACACAAAGTCAAGACTGTTCATGTTCAACACAAAAACTTGACTACCCTGTACGCTTCGGCGCCACAATACACAAGGCAGCATCAAAGATAACAATAAGTTCAAAGATATTCACACTAGATATTATATCGATTTCATCATCTCAAAATATCGACTTACATACATATAAAAAAAAAACAAAATTGAATAGAGTGAAAAATATGAGACATTACGTAGAAAAATATTCATTTATCTACGGTATCGAAAAATAGGGTTGGCGGGTGGTAATGGTTTCGCAAATAAAGAACCATTACAACCTAGTGGTCTGTCGCGGGCATTTGGTGGAGACCATTAGACGAGTGTGCCACTTGTGCTGAATGCGTGCCGTTTCGAAAGTGGCAGAGCGTCGAGGCGGGATCGCACGCACGGCAGACCCGCCTGTCGTCACCCACGGCCGTGCGCAGGAATGCCGCCGCCTTTGTGCGTGCCGCTCGCTGACCCGGTGACACGGCGCTAGCCGGACCTGCCCAGTGTGCGAGGCGCGGCGCGGCGCGGCGCGGCGCGGCGCGGCGCGGCGCCAGCTCCGTGGTCACTGGCCATCTGCAGCTGGAAGTGGCGGGGCGGCCTTCAGCGGCCAGCGACGCTCTGCACTGTGCGTTCGTGGGCCGGGCCCCAGCCGGTCTCCAGAAGTCTCGATGGCGCCAACACCTGAAGTTGGTCTGCTGCGAGCTGTGTCAAACGGCCGAGGAACCCAGGTGCACCAAACAATCCTGTCGTGATCATGCCAATTACCGATCGAGGTGGCGCATTGGTTAGCACACTGGACTCTCATTCGGGAGGACGGAGGTTCAATCCCGCGTCCGGCCATCCTGGTTTAGGTTCCTTTCAAAGAGCACGGCCGACTTCCTTCCCCATCCTTCCCTAAGGCGATGAGACCGATGACCTCGCTGTTTGGTCTCTTCCCCCCAAACAACCCAACCAACACCCCAATTACTGGCGCCACTTTAACCGGTGCCCTACCTAGGTGGATGTATTGACTGTTCCATGCAGTTGCGGAACGGCCAAAAAACGGTTGAAAATCAGCTTGCACCGATCAAATTATGTTACACAAAAAATGACTGGATATTGGTACTTTTTTCATAATTGGCAGCATGTATCAGGAGCCGCGATCTCATTTGTTATAACGAATGAACAGACACCGTCTGGATCACTGTTTCTTTTATTAATGACTAGCTGGGGTACCTTGCCAGCGGCTTTGCCGCAGTGGTAACACCGGGTTCCCCTCAGATCACCGAAGTGTCGGGCTGGATGGTTGACCATCCGGTCTGCCGAGCGCTGTTGGCAAGCGGGGTGCACTCAGCCCTTGTGAGGCAAACTGAGGAGCTACTTGATTGAGAAGTAGCGGCTCCGCTCTCGTAAACTGACATACGGCCAGGAGAGCGGTGTGCTGACCACACACCCCGCCATATCCGCATCAAGTGACGCCTGTGGGGTGAGGATGACACGGCGGCCGATCGGTACTGCTAGGCCTTCATGGCCTGTTCGGGTGGAGTTCAGGGAGTTGATATGACTTTGTGTGGTAGGCGGAATCAAAGGATAGACTTTAAAATATAAGAGGTAAAAAAATTATCGAAAACATATATTTAAAAAAATGGTTCAAATGGCTCGGAGCACTATGGGATTCAAGTTCTGAGATCATTAGTCCCCTAGAACTTAGAACTAGTGAAACCTAACTAACCTAAGGACACCACACACATCCATGCCCGAGGCAGGATACGAACCTGCGACCGTAGCGGTCTTGCGGTTCCAGACTGCACCGCCTAGAATCGCACGGCCACTTCGGCCAGCAACTATATACAATGAAGGAACTTTTTTAATTGAAAACGTATTCTATTTACAATATTTGTTTATAAACAGGGTTTTTCATTTTGTTATCTGGGGTGTACATGTACAATTTTGTTTCTAATTTCCTACTCGAAAGCAAGCTACATATATTTGACCGTCAGAGAACCAAGAGTCATTGAGGTTGATGCCGCAGTATTTTGAAGTTTGTCCATGCAGTTTGTTAATTGTAAAACTGTAGACTAGGTTGATTGGAAATTGTTCTCGGTTTCTCCACTTCCCACGGTGCTCATTCTCGTTCATTGGGAACTTGAACGTGCTTCGCGCTCTTCGTCTGCTTCATTTTCTTCGCTGTTCTTGCTTTCGCCCTTTTGCTTCAGAACTGGCAAGGTCTCCTCCTCTTTCCCATTTGGGCATTGTCTGAAACATAAATAAAATCAACTTGTTATTAGCAAATACACTAAGTGTACTTTACACATTTTTGCCGGCCGGTGTGGCGACTGCTACGGTCGCAGGTTGGAATCCTGCCTCGGGCATGAATGTGTGTGATGTCCTTAGGTTAGGTTTAAGTAGTTCTAAGTTCTAGGGGACTGATGACCTCAGCAGTTAAGTTCCATAGTGCTCAGAGCCATCTGAACCATCTCTATACACTTTTCACACTTTATTTTCGATTAATATTCAGTCGCTGTATCACTTTGACTACTCACAGTTCTTTGTTTGTTTTTATTCACTCACTGCACTGATTTATAGGGGAGTCCCTTCGTCACTGATAAGAAACTGACGTTTGAACCAACGACGGGTGTTGCTTCATACATCCCTAGCAATGAGTAGAGCCACCAATGGTGAATTCCAGAACATACTAAAAAGGCTTCGACTGGTCCACAACATTCGAGAGTGTTCTGTAATCTCCCCAATGATCGGGGATCTTCCGGAGTGTTCCCGAACATTCTGAAATCTTTCAAAATACACCCGAACATTCCAATGTTCAAATGTGTGTGAAATCTTATAGGACTTAACTGCTAAGGTCATCAGTCCCTATGCTTACACACTACTTAACCTAAATTATCCTAAGGACAAAAACACACACCCATGCCCGAGGGACGACTCGAACGAACGTTCTTTAACTTTATGGAATGCTCTTGAATGTTTTTGAGTACTCTAGAATGTTCTGGGATGCTCTAGAAATGTCCAGTGTGCGAAACTTCCAGGTCCTTATATCTTCAAAAGCACACCTTTCAGATGTAAACGGGAGCCTTCTTCATGTATGTGGCGTAGAGGGCCACCACACAAGTTTACTCCTCTGATCTTATCGGGACTCGTTTCTGAGTTTTAGCAGCACGCACATTGTACACTTCTTTTTATAGT
Organism: Schistocerca gregaria; assembly: GCF_023897955.1. Lineage (NCBI taxonomy): Eukaryota > Metazoa > Arthropoda > Insecta > Orthoptera > Acrididae > Schistocerca > Schistocerca gregaria. Next base: position 737,176,081 of record NC_064923.1, read on the forward strand.
ACGTATTGATTACCGGTTTCGATCTGCCCAGCAGATCATCTTCGGATCTAGCGCTGCAAGGTACTGTTTATCAACAGTAGTATGAATGACAAAACGCTAGTTTTACTTCACTCATACCACTGTTGACAAACTGCACCTAGCGGCGTCAGATTTGAAGTTGACCTGCTGGGAAGATGGAAACTGGTAAACATTAATAAAAGAAACAGTGATCCAAACGAAATTTGTTCACTCACTGGCACTTTTATTGCTACCATTTATTTCGCAGTCCTGGGGAAAAAGACAAACTACTGCAAACATTTACTCCGAAAAATACGCTCAAAGCAACCTAAAGCAGCTTTATCACATAAAACAAAGTGTAGGAAAACTATTTGCCAGCTTGAGATTTACTGGGACAATCTTAAAGAAATGTAATTCATCGACAAAAGAAGCAGCCTACACATGACTTGTTCCACCGATTCTTGACTATGACTCTACAGCGTGCGACATTAACTAGTTCAGATTACTAGAAGAGACAGAGAGGATGCAATGAAGAGCCGCGCGTTTCGTGAAAGGATTCTTAGCCGCCGCCAGGTGTTACGAAGATACTCAACGAACTCGAATGGTAGACGCTACACGGGAGTTACGCATCACGGAGACGTTTTAGTATTGAAATTCCAAGACCATGTATTTCAAGATGAATAAGCAGGCATATTATTTCTTTCCACACACGTCTCGCAAAATGGCCACAACAAGAAACTCAGAGGAATTATACGTGCAAGAGATCTTCCCAAGTGCCATTCGCCAATGGAACAGGGAGAAGGAAAAAATATGGCGGTAACATACATCGAAAGGCGCCTTGTGTTGTTTTAGAAGTAGACAAACTTGAAACATATACCGAACTGTACAGTTGTAAGATCGGCAGCCTTTGGGACAATCTTACATTAAAGAGCAGCTCATTCGCAATACGGCCTTCACCTTCGTGAATGTCATTCCACTTCTAGAATTCCCCCATGAATAAAACTATATGGAATCAACTATCCTACGTCTGCTGTCCGAAACCTCTCCCATGTAACGTTCACGTCACAGACAGAATTATTTACGAAATCACTTCCAACAGGCCTTCATTCGCCCCCTATTTATACGTGCCGCCATCAATGTAACAGTAACCGGCTACTTCTTCGCGGCAGCCACCAGTCAGTCAAAACCTGTTTACATCCCAGAAGCCTGCATAGTCACTGAAACAAATGAACCGGCAATTACCGGGAGCACGGTGGCCTATCGTTGCTGACTCTTCTACTGTAGGGTTCGCCACAACAGACACACACAGCTTTGTCACAGTAGAGCGAACTTAACGACTGTGGTGTCGCAGTACCAAGTGTAGGGACTCGATAAAACGATGTCATACAAAGAACCGAAGCCCAAACATTCGCCCAAAATTAGCATTTAGTGAGGCCGCCCCGCGATGGAATGAGAGCCTTCACATGACGACACATGAACTCAGAGAGGCGTTTAATAAGCCTGTCGGATAAGGTATTACAAATACACCCTGCCCGAGCGCAAGGCTGTGTTGACGACAGCTGAATGAGAACGAAGAGTCATCCTCCGACCGATGAGATCCCGGGCATGTTGAATGGACGACATACCAAGTGGATAAACCAGACCGGGGAATAGGCGGTGTCTTTTCTACACAGAAGAGTCTTTAACATTCCTTACGTTATGTGGACTGACACTGTTCTGGACGATAACTTCAAACTGCGACCTGCAGAGGCGCACGCCGCCACTCCCTTGGCAGTCTTGCCAAGGTGTTTCGGTACTCAAAACGAAGCTCTCATTCCCTTGTGGAATGTATAGGACGTTGACGGCACATTTCCTACTCCGCTGCCTGGATTACTAATCATATAATTTCCTGCTGCCGATATATATCGCATGAACGACAGTGTTGGAGCCGTAAGACTCCTACGGCTTGCTTTTTTTTTTTTTTTAAGTAAAGTAAACCATATTTAAGAAGGTCAGTCACTCGCTCCTGATCAGAATCCCTAAATTGGTCACATGGCGGCATCTGACGTCAACGAAGTATAAGCATATTCCCATCTTGCCGTAATTTTTGTCGGCTTATTGAGGATTCAAATTAGAGATCTGACGAAATTACATGCAGCTGTTTTACTTGGACCGCTATCAACGTGTGAAAATTCCCTTGCCATCCACGTAGTAACAGTGCAGAGAGCAACTACAAAATTTATGGAAGAGGAGGAGAATTATAAAAAAATTTCTACTTTATGTGTAACTTCGAAAGGAACGGAAAGAATATTTTGCATTATTATCATCTGGACAACCTGTGTACGTACAGTTTGCGTAATTTCCCTGTTTCACTTACAGAAGAATAATACAGGTCACGATAAGAATGACGTAAAGTAGACAGGTTTTGTAACGTTCACTGTTTGCTCGGATCAGAACCGAAGTAACTTTCTCTCTGCCACGAACTATAACTTTTCGCCACTCCCGAATTTAATGTAATCATTTCACGTACTCCATATGCACTGTCGCAATAATAAATCTGGAGTGAAGGGAAAACTTCTGAAAAGGTGCGCTAATTTTTTTTCCGGCAGTGCATTTTCGCTGGTGACAGCTTTATGAGTACCATGTGACGTTGGAGGAAGAGAAAGAGTCCTCCTTCTCCTGCTCAAGTGCGTCAACCTAGCGCCCAATCTAACGCCGAGAGTTGCCGATTAGGTCGCCGACAGCACTGCCCTCTGCTCTCACTGCACGCGACTCTGGTGAAAGATCTGTGGAAAGTTTTCCAGATTATCCCACAGCACTTTGGCGAGTGGTTTGGTGCAGGGGCAATGTTCGCCACCGATCTCCTCCCGGCAAATTCCAGAGAAAATTGTTTAGCGCCGTTGGGATTCCAATCGACTCTCTCCCGACCGAGTGTCTCGGCGTGTCTGCGGCTTGCCAACCGCAGACCGCCAGGTGGGTTCCTAGTGAGTGACACACGAAATGCCAGAGTTACGCCGAACATATTTAGTTCTTACAGTGTCCAGTTACTTTCTGTGAAACGAAAGGAGTAGTTAAGCCTACTGAGTGTGTTGTGCCACATCGCAGTCTTGAACATAGCTGTTAGCAGCAACTGTACGTTTTCAGTTAATAAAGTACACAGTCACCTGCCGATTTTCATTTATTTTTAGACTTTACCCGGATACCGTTACCGTTACCGGCATCATCTTCAGAAGACCAAAGAGTCACCTAAAAAAAATTTTTAACGACAGCAAGTGATATTCGTAAATAGAAAATAAAAATTACTACTTACTTGGATTACATTGAGTAAAACATGTTACATCCATCACGAAGTAAGGGCCTTGAGTCACATACAGACAATATAACAATCATTTAAATTTTGACATAAAAATAGTTATGTCAATTGAACAGACAAACGTCATCTACTCACGTAACAACTAGCTGCAGCGCTTACATAGTCTAGCTTAGAGTGCGCCACATATTTCGGGCTGATGCCGTACTATACACTCAGTTACATAATATTTAACTTTCCTTGCAGCGATATAACGTCGTAAGACATTCAATGTATCATATCACATTCTTCTTTTTATTATTACAGGAGTTTTGTCGATGTTCTAAGTTCTAAGTCTAGGGGACTGATGACCTCAGATGTTAAGTCCCATAGTGCTTAGAGCCATTTGGACCATCTGAACCTAAATCTCGTTATTCATCGCGTAATTAATAAAATTGTCTTAGAGTCACGTAATAACTTAAATCTTCTTCTTTTTCTTGACCTTTATCTCGCTTATCTTCATGGCTTCGGTCTGTTAACATGTCGATTTGACAACATTAGTGATAGACTAACTGTACACGCCATCCGCCTGCGTCTAGTATTATGGCAGTTATAAGAGTCGAGGGACATGGAAGGGAAGCAGTGGTTGGGAAGGGAGTGAGACAGGGTTGTAGCCTCTCTCCGATGTTATTCAATCTGTATATTGAGCAAGCAGTGAAGGAAACAAAAGAAAAATTCGGAGTAGGTATTAAAATCCATGGAGAAGAAATAAAAATTTGAGGTACGCCGATGACACTGTAATTCTGTCAGAGACAGCAAAGGACTTGGAAGAGCAGTTGAAAGGAATGGACAGTGTCTTGAAAGTAGGGTATAAGATGAACAACAACAAAAGCAAAACAAGGATATTGGAATTAAGTCGGGTGATGCTGAGGGAATTAGATTAGAAAATGAGACTCTTAAAGTAGTAAAGGAGTTCTGCTATTTGGGGAGCAAAATAACTGATGATGGACGAAGTAGAGAAGATGTAAAATGTAGACTGGCAATAGCAAGGAAGGCGTTTCTGAAGAAGAAAAAATTGTTAACATCGAGTATAGATTTAAATGTCAGGAAGTCGTTTCTGAAAGTATTTGTATGGAAGTGAAGCGTGGACGATAAATAGCTTAGACAAGAAGGGAATAGAAGTTTTCAAAATGTGGTACTACAGAAGAATGCTGAAGATTAGATGGGTAGATCACATAACTAATGAGGAGGTTTTGAATAGAATTGGGGAGAAGAGGAGTTTGTGGCACAACTTGACAAGAAGAAGGGACCGGTTGGTATGACATGTTCTGAGGCATCAAGGGATCACCAATTTAGTACTGGAGGGCAGCTTGAAGGGTAAGAATCGTAGAGGGAGACCAAGAGATGAATACAATAAGCAGATTCAGAAGGATGTAGGCTGCAGTAGGTACTGGGAGATGAAGAAGCTTGCACAGGATAGAGTAGCATGGAGAGCTGCATCAAACCAGTCTCAGGACTGAAGACCACAACAACAACATGTATATGCTATATAATGAGTGTTCCGATATCGCTTCGGTAGAAGAGGCGTTTAAATGATCTAAGCAACAAATAACAGGCAGTTTTAACACATCACGAAAGTTTCTATTATGATCTTGTCTAGTATGTTCTTCATGGAATTCAACTGCGATGTAAGATTTGTGGTCATCGATCGTTATTCATCACATAATTAATAAACATGCCGTAGAGTCACGTAATGATTTAAATCTTCTTTTTTTCGTGGCATTTATGGCGTCGCCATATTAATTTGCGGATTTCACAACGTTAGTGACAGGCTAACTGTATACTCCATCCGTGTGCGTTTCGTGTTTTGAAAGCGTGCGTACAAATGCACGCGAATCGTCTAACTGAGGCGGATCGTGGGTACCACCCCGATATTTATAGAGTCAGACGTGGGAAACCGCGTAAAAGCCACGTCCAGCTTGGTTGGCCCTTCACCGGGCGGATTTGATCCGGGGCCAGGGCGCTCCCCCAATCCCGGGAGTGGCGTGCTAACGCTCGCGGCTATTCGGGTGGGTCACATGATAACCCCAGCAACATCACACAGTATTTTTGTAGAGTAATACTGGCCGTCTAGAGGGCGCTTTAAGATTCCCGCCGAGCACAAGGCGGTCACCGTCTGTAGTGTATAAGTGGTAACAGGTGCAGCAGCCATCATGCGAGGCCTCCATAATGTAATACTGTGACCTCTGGATGAGTCCCCAGGGTAGACAGCGGCACGCAGCCGCTTCCCACGCGCATCGCCGTCCCCGGGGACCCAGCCACGCTGCACAAAGCCTCCGCACGCGACAAATCAGTCCTTTGTACAGCTCGCCACACTCGTGTCCCACTCCAGGCGACTACACAGCAGATGCGGCCGTCTAATCCCTTGTGGTGGCCCCCACGTCTGCCAATATCGCCCGGAATTTATTGCGGCCGAAATAACGCGCTCGCCCGAGATTAGTTCCGCGGTGGATGTGTAACACCTAATCCGTTTAGCGTCGATATGTCATCGCAGAGGGATCAGTAAGTTATTTATACCAATACTAACGGGAGAGAAAGCGAGGACCACTGGCTTACCATTCACTCACGAAGAAGAGATATTCTAACGGCGAGGACCTTCTTACATTGGTTCACAAGTGGCTCCATGACCAAGAAGCGGATTTCTATTGTCGAGAAACTGAACTAAATGTAGAATGTTCCGGCCATTGCTTACGGAGACTTCGTGACTAGATTGCAGAAAAAGTGCTATTCATCTATGTTATTCTGAACTGTAGTGTCGTATTCAAAAAAATGCTTTTTAAAGGCCCCACGTGTATTTCAGTTCGTTGATTTCTGTAAATCAAATGGAAATCACAAAACTAATAATCACTCAACATTTTATTTTGTTGCATACAATGAAACTTAATTTGACGTTTTGTTTACTTCACCATCGGAGAGCGCACAATTTTTTTTTCATTGTGCCTATTCTCGGAGCCACTGAAGAAATTCCATCACATTTTACTGTCCGTCTAAATCGCAAATATTACTAACAATATTACAGGTTTCGGTTCCACGAAATTAAAATCTGCAGTATTTTCGAAAAGTTTGAGATTAGAAGTAATTCTATGGGCTAAGTCATGAATGTATAACACAACAGTTAGTGTTCTAAAACGTAGCTTTAGTATTACTTCACACAAATCTGTGTTGCACTTCTAGCCGACGTACACCAACTTGACGATGTTTCTATGGCACCGAAAGCGATCATAATACATATACACAATGTAGGCGCTTAATAAAATTTGACCGGTTATTCATAGTGGCTGCTCTCCAAAATGGACAAGGTATTAATTTTTGAAAAAGTTATGTTGTGAAGTAACACTTCGTAAGTCCATGTATATAGGAATACATGGTTGTCTGTAGTGTAAATTTCAGTGGATCCGAATTTGGTCAACGAAATGGCGCGAAACTAATAATCGTTCGTAAAGATGGTTCAAATGGTTCTGAGCACTATGGGACTTAACATCTGAGGTCATCAGTCCCCTAGAACTTAGAACTATTTAAACCTAACTAACCTAACGACATCACACACATCCATGCCCGTCCAGACTGAAGCGCATGGAACCGCTCGGCCACCGTTCGTAAAAAAAGCTACCGTTACAGTGAGATAGAAGAAACGTATTTGCTTTCAGTCGCTGTCTCTGTGACGGAATATGATGTCAGTGTTTACCGAAAAAATTATGAAACTTAAAGTACTGAGCACGTGACGTCACTTAAATAAAACACGGAAACGGTCTGAAAGTCTGAGGGCAGCAACCGACTCCAGTGATCACCCCCAACACGATACGTCGAAATATCGAGCTAGTAACGCCATTCACTGAAATGTTTGCCGTTGTCTTGGTGGATGAATTTATAATCCATACGTCAGCATTAGTGATGTATGACTATCTCAGTTCCACGTGGAAAGATACTGAGATTTGTGTTTCCACCTACACACTTGATACTAAAACAACCTTTTCACGAAGCTTCCATTTCACGGATGTTTGATTAATGATAACGGATTATAGCTACTCGACAAATAGAAACACATCTGCTGTACATGCCGGGATCATGTGTGGAGAGAACGGCCCTCCATTGATCCCCAGTTCAGTGTACATACTAGTGTGACGAACGCATACGTTCCCTAGCGTAGGGGACTCGTGAACGATAACACGCAACTGGCCGCCTCGTGTCCACATACATCATTTCGGCGCCGCCTTCTGCGCACAACACTCAGCGATATCGGCCTTCCGGTGGCTGGAGGAAGCATAGGCCCACGGGGCTATTCCATCGACTACGTATCAGCAGATACCGGCACTAGTGGTATTCCAAAGCAGCGCAGATCGCGAAAACTCCATAAAACCCCAGATCCCAACGAAGCCCCTAATTAGTTCAACACAGCGTTTGCGAAAGAAAATGTTCCTTTCTTGAACAAAATTTGCGGCCGATCTTTTCACTGGAGAAAATTTTCCCGTGCTTGGAAAAGACCGGATGGCGTCTCCAATAACAAAAAAGGAAGTATGACTGATCCACTGAACTACCGTACCATATAGTTCACATCTATTTGCAGCGGAATCCTCGAACATATTCAGAACTCGAACATGACCTTGCAGGAACATGATGACGTACTTCGTGGACATCAGAGATGGGTTCCGAATGTTCAAATGTGTGTGAATTCCTAAGGGACCAAGCTGCTCAGATCATCGGTCCCTAGACTTACACACTACTTAAACTAACTTATGCTGAGAACAACACACACATCCATGCCACAGGGACGACTCGAACCTCCGGCGGAAGGAGCCGCGCAGTCTGTGACATGACACATGGGTTCCGACAAGATCGATCATGCGAAACTCAGCTCACGGTCTAATACACAAAATCCTCAGTGCCATGGATACAGGAAACAGAAACATGAATTCTAAAATGCATACGTTAAGAGTTGTGATCACTTGTTCATGGCCAGCCGGATTGGCCTTGCGGTTCAAGTCGCTACAGTCTGGAGCCGAGCGACCGCTACGGTCGCAGGTTCGAATCCTGCCTCGGGTATGGATGTGTGTGATTTCCTTAGGTTAGTTAGGTTTAAGTAGTTCTAAGTTCTAGGTGACTGATGACCTCAGAAGTTAAGTAGCATAGTGCTCAGAGCCATTTGAACCATTTTTGAGTTCTGAGTTCTAGGGCACTGATGACCCCAGAAGTTAAGTCCCATAGTGCTCAGAGCCAAAATACAGATATAGTTAAAAACATAGCGGTACACAGTAAGGGGTAACATCATGTACTAACACAGTCTGGAATAAACAACATGACAGCAAGTAGCCGGCCGCTGTGACCGAGCGGTTCTAGGCGCTTCAGTCCGGAACTGCACGCTGCCTCGGGCATGGATGCGTGGTTATGTCTTTAGGTTAGTTAGGTTTAGTAGTTTTAAGTCTAGGGGACTGATGGCCTCAGACGATTAAGTCCCATAGCGCTTAGAGCCATTTGAACCATTTTTAATTTATTTTTTATTTATTTATTTATTTATTTATTTTTTACACCAAGTATTTGTTGAATAGCTGTGCCATGAATAACGACATGCAAGTTGAAACGCCCCCTTAGAAAAATTAGTGAATTACTGTCCTGATAAACCTCTTACATTATTTGATTTTCAAACAGCGGAGCAGAACTGAACGTACTCAGACATTTCTCTCTTTACTTATTCTGATCAACACTAAACTGATACACAATATTTTTAGCGCAACGCAATCTGACTTTCAGTAATCCCTACAAAAGAATGCCCTTGACCAACAATAACATATACCCTTCACAAATCACTTACCTCACAAAACACTTCGTTACTCGAACTACTGCAATACAGCGAGTGCCAATACTGCCAGCTAAATAAAAGATTCAAACTACTGAAGGCACTAACTACTGATTGGCGTAGTTAGCAAATGAAAGATTTTGATGGAGAACAAACAATGTATTTACCTTAATAGTGTTCAAAAGTCAGTTCATGATATACAGTATTACAAATTTACTCTTTCTGATGGACACACGTCCAGATCGTCCGCTCTCAAAATTCTGCCATCTATCTCCCCACATCCACCACTGCTGGCGGCTCACCTCCAACTGCGCAACGCTACGCGCTGTTCACATCCAACTGCCCAACACTACAATAGCAATTATTCCAACAATGCCAACCAGCCGCAGCCTTCATACAGCAAAGTCAGTGATTTTCATACAGAGAGCTACGTGGCGTTACCAGCAAAAAAAAAAAAAAAGCTAAACAGCCCACTTACGAAATAGGTATTAGAACGTTCGGCGGCACCTTACATCTAGGTGGTCAGAGATTGGCAACATTCAGGCTTTTCGGCAAGGACCTGCTGTGCTGTTGTCCAACATGTAGCCGAGTCTTTGTTTCGAGCAGAACAACAAACAACATAATCAACTTTCGCTAATATTCTCCCTGAGTTATTTGACGTTGGTTATTTTACGATTTATACACAGTTTAGTATAGCTGGAGTCGTTGGGAATTAAAAAGACCTAAACATCACGTAAGACTGGTCACGTGTCCGAGCTGCGGCGCCGTCCGCCGCTGAGTCAGTGCCGGCGGTCTCCACGAACGGACCCGCGTAAGCGGTATTTATACACACCGGCCGCCCGCACCGCGGTACAGGGGACCGTGCTGTGCGCCGGTGGCGGCTTCTCGGTAGTCGGTGGCGCACAGACACACACACACACACACAGGAGCCCACGCGCCGCCACACGTCTCACAGCGATGCGCCTTATCTGCGCCGGCGGCAGATGACAAAGCCGGCCACAGCTTCCGCACCGCACGGCGACCGCGCGCCGGGTTTCTCGCTGCACGGGCAGTCACGGCTGGCGCACAAAAGCGCCTCTGTTGCACGAGCCGCACTGCTTTGCGGAAGACGGTAGTTACCGGAAGACGGCGTTCTTTGCTCAGCTCCTAAAACACACACAGCTGCTCCTTTCCGCGCAATAATAACGCAGTTTTGGGCTCCCATTACTTTGCATGTACTTTGAGTCCATACCGTTCATCGTGTTCAATCATTCCGTAATCACCGATGTGGACTGAAAACTGCCCCTATTTTTCATACTCCTTTAAAGTTTTTAAGTTGGTGTTGAAACAAAAGAAAAATTCGGAGTAAGTATTAAAGTCCACGGAGAAGTAATAAAAACTTTGAGGTTCGCCGATGACATTGTAATTCTGTCAGAGACAGCAAAGGACTTGGAAGAGCAGTTGAACGGAATGGACAGTGTCTTTAAAGGAGGATATAAGATTAACAACAACAAAAGCAAAACGAGGGTAATGAAATGTAGTCGAATTAAGTCGGGTGATGCTGAGGGAATTAGATTAGGAAATGAGACACTTAAAGTAGTAAGGGAGTTTTGTTATTTGGGGAGCAAAATAACTGAAGATGGTCGAATTAGAGACGATATAAAATGTAGACTGGCAATGGCAAGGAATGCGTTTCTGAAGAAGAGAAATATGTTAACATCGAGTATAGATTTAAGTGTCTGGCAGTCGTTGGTGAAAGTATTTGTATGGAGTGTAGCCATGTATGGAAGTGAAACATGGACTTTAAATAGTTTGGACAAGAATACAACAGAAGCTTTCGAAATATGGTGCTACAGAAGAATGCTGAAGGTTAGATGGGTAGATCACATAACTAATGAGGAAGTATTGAATAGGATTGGGGAGAAGAGAAGTTCGTGGCACAACTTGACCAGAAGAAGGGCTCGGTTGGTAGGACATCAAGGGATCACCAATTTAGTATTGGAGGGCAGCGTGGAGGGTAAAAATCGTAGAGGGAGACCAAGAAATGAATACACCAAGCAGATTCAGAAGGATGTAGGTTGCAGTAGGTACTGGGAGATAAAGAAGCTTGCACAGGATAGAGTAGCATGGAGAGCTGCATCAAACCAGTCTCAGGACTGAAGACAACAGCAACAAGTTGGTGTTTTGTGAACATATCATCCCAGCAGCACATTACTATACGAGTGATGTATAGCCTTTGGCTTTAGTCTCGAGATCTTGGGCCGACGTTTAACAGAAAATGACTCTGAGCGCTATGGGACTTAACATCTAAGGTCATCAGTCCCCTAGAACTTAGAACTACTTAAACCTAACTAACCTAAGAACATCACACACATATATGCCCAAGGTAGGATTCGAACCTGCGACCGTAGCAGTCGCGCGGTTCCAGACTGAAGCGCCTAGAACTGCACGGCCACACCGGCCGGCTTGTTCAACAGCTTTTCTGGCGTTTCGCCTGGCATTGTCAGGGATTCACCAGTCACAGATGCAAATATAATCAAAGATTAATAGAATATAGTCGAAATAAATCACGACTTGCAGAGGGAATTACGTATAGTAGGAAATGAAATGTTTAGAAGTAGTGGGTGTGCTTTGCTATTTGAGGAGGAAGGTAACTGACGGTGGAAACGAATGACGATATGAAAAGGAGACTGGCCGTAGCAAAAGAAATACGTCTGATAAAGAGTAATTTCATAACATCGAATTAAAATTATTACGAATCCTTTTATTTTTTTTATTTTTTTGAAAATATTTCTCCATAGCGTAGCTCCCTATAGAATGGAAACTTGCACAGTAGTACAAGCTCAAATGTGTTGCTACAGAAGAAAACCGAAGCTTAAATGGGATGAACGGAGTCTACTGAATCTAAATGGAGAGAAGCAAATTAATGGTACAATTTGACTAAATGAAGGGATAGATTCACAGAACATATCCTGAGGCATCCACCAATCGTCAGTTTGCTAATGGAGAAAAGGAGGGGACGGGGGGAGATTGTGGAGGTAGCCTAAGCCTCGACTACAGAAAACGGTTTCAAATGCATGCAGCTCGCAGTAGGGACGCAGGGATTAAGAGGCTTGCACAGAATAGGCTAGTGTTAAGAGCTTCATCAGATTGAACACACAACACCACCAACAGCAAAAACAATAATAGCCGGCCGGTGTGGCCGATCGGTTCTAGGCGCTTCATTCTGAAGCCGCGCGACCGCTACGGTCGCAGGTTCGAATACTGCTTCGGGCATAGATGTGTGTGATATCCTTAGGTTAGTTAGGTTTAAGTAGTTCTAAGTTCTAGTAGACTGATGACCTCAGAAGTTAAGTCCCATAGTGCTCAGAGCCATTTGAACCATTTGACGTACAGTTATTGACTGTTTTGAAAATAATTTATTGTCCTGGACAGTCACAACAATTTCGAACGAAATGATCGGATTCGGCCGGCATCAGCTATGCTCGAGCCATAAGTCACAGACTGAAGTTCAGTGGCGCCACTATGGAAACAACATGGTCAGTGACTCTGAAAATGTGGCTCATGCAATGATGCCATTGAACCTCGGCGTGTGTTTTACGGTCTGAGCGTGGTCGGTGTTGGTCGAAACCGATCACTTCGTTTGAAGTTATTGTGATTGTACCTGTCCTGTTCAGAACAGTGGTTGCGTTAGAACGTCGCCACATGGTTTGTGTGTGTGTGTGTGTGTGTGTGTGTGTGGAGAATTGGGCGGAACAGAACGAGAGGAGCATTACACAGGCGCTGGCTGCAAGACGGGAAGCACGCTGCTATCTGATGAGCACAAGGCTGGTTAGCGAGCGGGCGTGTGCAAACACGGCGATCTCGGGAGTTCGTCACAATGCTGCGTGGCCTCTTGTACCTTCCGTTGCCGCGTCACGCCTGCGTCTAAAGAAGGGACCAGGCTCGGAGAAAACAGCAAGTGAGCTAAGTTTCGGTGAATGAAAAACAGTAGAGGCGGCGAAATGTGATGTCTCCCAAACAAGGGAAAGAGCCGAGACACCTGTTGTTTGCAATGCGCATTCAGTACTGAAAACTCAAACTTCATTTTTTTGTCTATACCAAGAACTTTGTACCTGTGTAATGATTTATTAAAGTATAAGTTGAGGAATCGCTGTCGACGAAATAATTTTTAATGCATAAACTAAATCAATTTTTTTTCTTTTCAGGTGAGTACTACTTGTCGCACGCTTATGAAGCTATAGTACCACTGCGAGAAAAGGTAAGGATTGCAGTGCCACATATTTTTAATAATTATTAACTAAGTAAACAGCCAAATAGTCGGAAACCGCCCTAAATTAACTCGATAGCTGATTCCTCTTTATACTTCTCGTCGTTTAAAGGGAACTTCGTAACTAATCTACGAAATCATATGCCAGACAGTGTGAACCATCTCAGTATCCCAATCTGGCCAAAAGATTTTGGACTGCATGGGTGCTGTAACAGCCTTCCATGATCCACACTTGAATACAAGAGAAGGCCTAACATTAGTACTGTCAGACGTCCCGTATAATGAGAAAGCAATTTAGTACTTCTGGTATATATTTTGTATAAGGCATTAGCATTTTCATTATTAATGCCGCATATTGCAGACCTTGCCGGTAAGTCTTTCTATTTGATCTTTCCCATACAGCTTTCTAGGAAAATAAGGTGTTCAGAAAATGCCTCAAATGCCACAGATACGGGCTGGCGCCGAGTCGAGTTATCATCCGTCATGAATTACTTTTTATCCACTGATATCTCGGCCATCCCCTGCAATCTTCCACGTATTGCAGTCCTCAGCGTTCCTGGATGTTTTCTGATACCATCTATCACTTTGCAAAGGCGCCCGGCCAGTTTGCCTCGCCTTATGGCAGTCCATAAAATTGGTTACATTCTCCGCAAATCGACTGTCGCTACAGATTTGAGGTGGAATGTTTATGACACATGCGTCCTGCCAGCAACCGCGTATAGCCTCTAAATAATGACACAATAAGGAGCACAAATAGACTCCGGGATGGCAACAGCCGAAACAGTGCGTGGAGTGAATCTGATAGACAGGATCGAGAACGAAGAGGTAAGGAGAAGGACGGAAGTGTACTAAGTTTTTCAGCGGACAACGAGACGAAAATGGAGTTGGGCGGGAGACGTGGCCAGACACAACATCAAATGGACCAAAACACTAATGCAGTGCTGTCCGAGGTAGTCAAAGGGAATTTCTCGCGACACACTGGAAAAAAACTGGATCCAGACTGCTCAGCAAAAGATTGACAAGGAATTCTTTGTAAGAGGTTTGCGTCCAGGAGTGGACATCTGAAGGTTGAAGGAGAAGAAAAAGGAGTTCGGAAATTCACGAGCAGAACGTATATTAAAACAGTACTATGAGGGATGGGGCAAGGAATCATGCGTGACCTATGTCAAGCTGGCGTGATGAGTTATTGAACCTAATCCTCCAGAGTACAGATCAGAGGGTGAGAAGCTATTCCAGCCAGTATAGAACCCTGCGAGCACTAGTTCTGTATAACCCACTGATCAGCGTGCGTCCAGCCGGTAAGCATTCTTCCTCGACTGTCACGCTCCATTTTCCGCCCGCCTCTCACCGCGACCATTGTCAGACCGAAAACTCTTATCTGCTGTGCCGGCCTCGCCCGCGAGTCGCGCACAACGCCGCGTTACGAGCTCCAGGTAATAACTTTCGTTTCACTTTCGTCGTAGCCAGCCAGCATCCGTTCCACAGCCGCAGCCGGCAGCTCTCAGCCACGTATCACACATACATACATACACACACACGTCAACGTCAACGAAGCGCGATCCCACCAGAGGGTGCTCTTCTGAGACAAAACCGTCCAGCAATATGCCCGATAATAACGCAAAGACTCCATCTAGTGTGTGGGCAGGCAGGGAAAGGAGAGGAAGGGCGAGAGGGGAAGGGAAACGGGAGGCAAATCGTTAACTTTAACGGCCCGCGTGTATACACTCGTTATTACATGCCTGTCCCATATCGCACACGTGGCCCCAGCGCGGTGTGCCGGATTTGTGGCTGCAGATTAAAACACCCGCGACTGGCGACCATATCCCTTATCTGTGTCCGTATACTCAATCAACAGAATGGGGACTATACTGCCGTCCCCACAATGACTGCGCCATTGCCACATAGCATTAAGATATTATATTTCACAATGCCTTTCCCTTCGAGCGATTCAGTTGGTATCAATAGTAACTACCAGCTTACTGTAGTCAGTCACATTTTATTTTTAATGTCACTGCGCGTTTCAGAGGGTTAAACCTCCATCCTCAGGTGGACTAATGTCATCGAATAAGATATGCATACTCTGTGTATACGACTTTTGGGTAACTGTATGGCAGGAGCAGCAGATGACAGATAACAAAACATTATTCCGCGTCTGGTCATCCTGATTTAGGTTTTCCGTGATTTCCCTAAATCGCTCCAGGCAAATGCCGGGATGGTTCCTTTGAAAGGGCATGGTCGACTTCCTTCCCCGTCCTTCCCTAATCCGATGACCTCGCTGTTTAGTCTTCCCCCAGATAACCCAACCTAAAACACTATTTTTGTAAAAGCCTTAAGTTTTGTGGAGGTCATTGCTTGCAAAGATCAGCAGTAATAAAAATGTAAATACATCCTGTGCTCCCAGGCTCCCTTTTCATGTTATGATTACACCACCTACAACGTCAGTTACACTTTTTTATACACTGTAGTGAGCAAAGTTGACGTATTAGAAGCCAGTTAGTGCAAAGATCATTTAAAATAATAATTTTGTGAAGACTGAAAATTTACGTAACATTTTTAAACAACATGTGTGTGTTTGTGTGTGTGTGTGTGTGTGTGTGTGTGTGTGTGTGTGTGTGTGTGTGAGTGTGAGTGAGAGAGAGAGAGAAGTTCTCAGAGAGATAGACACAGCGCAGTTAGGAGTATGGCAGAGCTGTGGTTGTTAAGAATACGGCAATAGCCGTGTGCCTCATGCCACAAAGGTGTACATAAATATATGGATTCTAGCTCTATATGTGGAGCGTTCTGGGTGGAGCTAAAGTTAGTGGCTGTATTAAAACTTACCTCTATTACGTAATAAAATGTTTAAGGTAACATATTGATTATGTTTCAAATACTATAAACAGAAAATAGACAGACTCTGGAGATGACAAGGGACTTAGACTGTTAATGTGTGGGTGAGTCTGTTGGATTTTGTGAGTCGATCGAACAACTGCTTCTTTACAAACTGTCATGAAAATTTACGAATTATTACTTATAATCCTACAAGTGGTTTCGGCAGTGGTCACTTAACGAGATCTATTGTATGGGAAAGACGACATAGCTTAAGGCATGTTTCTGCGTCTGAAGTTTCGTCAGCTGATGCTAGACATTTAGAGGTTGTAAAAACTCACATAGCAGACGAAACGTTACATAGATAAACATTCCATGGACCACAACCCAATGCCTATGAAAGAAATGTCACAAAAGACGCGAATACCGGCCATGGAAGTGTGCATTGTGGGATCAGTCGTCATGTAGCCCCTTGTGACTGGCTGAAGTGTATGTTCCGCAGCGCTCGCTTAACACACTATTCGGTATTTGTCCAGCGCCGATCTGCTGGAAACAGACAAAAGTAGCCGCAGTGGATAACGGTAATAAAATAAAGCTTCCAAAAGTGTTGGTGCCTGATTCAATCTTTAATAGAATAACAGGCACGGAGTTAATCAATATCCGGTATGGGTCAAACAATATACACTCCTGGAAATTGAAATAAGAACTCCGAGAATTCATTGTCCCAGGAAGGGGAAACTTTATTGACACATTCCTGGGGTCAGATACATCACATGCTCACACTGACAGAACTACAGGCACATAGACACAGGCAACAGAGCATGCACAATGTCGCCACTAGTACAGTGTATATCCACCTTTCGCAGCAATGCAGGCTGCTATTCTCCCATGGAGACGATCGTAGAGATGCTGGATGTAGTCCTGTGGAACGGCTTGCCATGCCATTTCCACCTGGCGCCTCAGTTGGACCAGCGTTCGTGCTGAACGTGCAGACCGCGTGAGACGACGCTTCATCCAGTCCCAAACATGCTCAATGGGGGACAGATCCGGAGATCTTGTTGGCCAGGGTAGTTGACTTACACCTTCTAGAGAACGTTGGGTGGCACAGGATACATGCGGACGTGCATTGTCCTGTTGGAACAGCAAGTTCCCTTGCCGGTCTAGGAATGGTAGAACGATGGGTTCGATGACGGTTTGGATGTACCGTGCACTATTCAGTGTCCCCTCGACGATCACCAGAGGTGTACGGCCAGTGTAGGAGATCGCTCCCCACACCATGATGCCGGGTGTTGGCCCTGTGTGCCTCGGTCGTATGAAGTCCTGATTGTGGCGCTCACCTGCACGGCGCCAAACACGCATACGACCATCATTGGCACCAAGGCAGAAGCGACTCTCATCGCTGAAGACAACACGTCTCCATTCGTCCCACCATTCACGCCTGTCGCGACACCACTGGAGGCGGGCTGCACGATGTTGGGGCGTGAGCGGAAGACGGCCTAACGGTGTGCGGGACCGTAACCCATCTTCATGGAGACGGTTGCGAATGGTCCTCGCCGATACCCCAGGAGCAACAGTGTCCCTAATTTGCTGGGAAGTGGCGGTGCGGTCCCCTACGGCACTGCGTAGGATCCTACGGTCTTGGCGTGCATCCGTGCGTCGCTGCGGTCCGGTCCCAGGTCGACGGACACGTGCACCTTCCACCGACCACTGGCGACAACATCGATGTACTGTGGAGACCTCACGCCCCACGTGTTGAGCAATTCGGCGGTACGTCCACCCGGCCTCCCGCATGCCCACTATACGCCCTTGCTCAAAGTCCGTCAACTGCACATACGGTTCACGTCCACGCTGTCGCGGCATGCTACCAGTGTTAAAGGCTGCGATGGAGCTCCGTATGCCAGGGCAAACTGGCTGACACTGACGGCGGCGGTGCACAAATGCTGCGCAGCTAGCTCCATTCGACGGCCAACACCGCGGTTCCTGGTGTGTCCGCTGTGCCGTGCGTGTGATCATTGCTTGTACAGCCCTCTCGCAGTGTCCGGAGCAAGTGTGGTGGGTCTGACACACCGGTGTCAATGTGTTCTTTTTTCCATTTCCAGGAGTGTAGTTTCATAAAGGTCCGATAGGTCGCGGCGCTGGTCGTAGCCTTCACAATGGCGTCCGTAACCGTGATGCATTCCAAACAGAGAGCTGTCATGTCTTCTGGCGGAAAACCAGAACATCGCAGATATTCATAGAGGCTTGCAGAACGTCTACGGATGCCGAACAAAAGCACGGTGAGTCGTTGGGCGAGACTTCGCAACAAGATCGCAAAAACGTGTCCGATCTCTCGCATGCCGGACGGGCGCACGCAGAACGTCTACGGATGCCGAACAAAAGCACGGTGGGTCGTTGGGCGAGACTTCGCAACAAGATCGCAAAAACGTGTCCGATCTCTCGCATGCCGGACGGCCGCACGCAGCCGTGACTCCTATAGTGTTGAAACGTGCGGACATTCTCATTCGAGATGATCGGCGGATGACAGTCAAACACCTGCCTGCTCAAGTCGGCGCCTGTGTTGGTAATGCTGACATACTTGTCCACTACTTGGGTTACTCTAAGATGTCTGGCCGTTGGCTTCCTTGCCGTCTAACAGAAGACCAGAAAGGCAACGAAGGACGATGTGCTTGCGCTTTGTGAAGCTGCCCGTGACAATTTTTTGTCGAACATCGTCACAGGCGATGAAACATGGGTTCATCACTTCGAACCGGAAACAAAACCGGCAATGCGTGAAGTGGCTTCACACCACCTCTCCTCACAAAAAAAAAGTTCAAAGCCGCACCCTCAGCCGGTGATCATGGCGGCGGTATCCTGGAACTCTGAAGGGTTTATTCTGTTTGATGTCCTCCCTCATAGTGCAACGATCTACTGTGAATAATATAATGCTACTGTCAGGAGACTAACGACGTCAGCGTGTTCGTCGTCACAAAAATTCACTTGGACTTCTTCTCCGTGACAACGCAAATATGAACACCCGAGAGGAGCTAACATAACTTTCTCATCTACCTTACAGACCGGATCTCACACCTTCCGATTTCCGTCTGTTTGGCACAACGAAGGGCGCACTCCGCCGGAAGCAGTACATGGATACTGGGCTGGTTATTGTTGTCGACCAGTGCAGTGGTACCATGTGGGTATACATGCCCTCCCAGTGAGGTAGACTAAGGCCGTCACACTGAACGGAGATTGCGTTCAAAAATAGGGTTTCGTAGGCAAAAGAGTGGAGAATAATATGGTGCATTGGAATTCTAAATAAAACGAACCTGCTTACAGAAAAAAAAACATGTTGCATTACTTTTTGAACGCCGCTTGTACGAAGTTAATGTAAAAACGTAACAATCAACTTAGTTATATCTGTATGTACGTATATGTGAATTATGGATATCTAATAACTGTGTCAATGATCGTATGAGTTATAAGTAAAAATCTTCTAATATCTCTTTATATTCGATGAATTATTCTGATACAATTCTACCCCTGAATGACGTTTACTAATTTTCTATCTTCATACTCGCAGAATCCATGCGCAAAGTAGTTTCATACAATATCTATGCCATGATGGCATAATTATTCTTTGTAGTACTCTCTCTGGTGGTTGTTAGAAAAAAAAAGCTTCCGAAATTGTCTTCGTGCCGATTAGCCTGAGCTTTGTTTGAAGAATTGTAATCTGAATATTGAGATTTATGACAAAAGATAACATACGAAATTGTACGATTAAAAGGGAAATATATATATATATATATATATATATATATATATATATATATATATATATATATATATATATATATTGCCCCGTCATACAAAAGTGTGTATTTGACATTTGAAAATTAATTATATTGCCGGCCGTTGGTGGCCGAGCGGTTCTGGCGCTACAGTCTGGAACCGCGCGACCGCTACGGTCGCAGGTTCGAATCCTGCCTCGAGCATGAATGTGTGTGTTGTCCTTAGGTTAGTTAGGTTTAAGTAGTTCTAAGTTCCAGGGGACTTATGACCTCAGCAGTTGAGTCCCATAGTGCTCAGAGTCATTTGAACCAATTAATGGTATTCATCAATATATTGCGTAGTTGTTAATCAGAAGGGAACTTCCGAAAGACTGGATACGAACCTGCATTTAATAATCCAAGAGCTCCATTACCTCTTCGGAAGGTTAAACTTCATCAATGCCAAAATTCCGCTTGATCTGAGGTTTCCCGACTGATTATACAACGCTCCCAAAATTACGAGGCATTTTATTTGTACAGAGTAGCAGACTTCCGCAAAGCAGGAGCCTGCAGAAAAGAAGAATCATCGCCTGATTTCATTCTAACAAGTAAAATTTCTGAATCATTTTGAGTGACTGAGTTATGTCTGTGTTTCGCATTGTGAATGATTGATTGCTCGAACGAATTGAGGACCACACAACTACATAATTACATAGATAGGAGGAAAAATAAAAATCTGTCAGCCTTCCAGCATACATTTAGGTTTTTCTGGGCATGTGCGAAATTACACTTGTTATCAAAGGACTGTCATACTACTGAGAATGTTATTGCATTACAAAAGTCGTAAGAATCTGTTACGAATTTATTGTGCTTTATTGATGTCGTAAAATTGGTACAGACTACTGTGCGTCTTTAGTTATTTTGAACTGTTTATAAAACGCTTTCAAATTTCCGTAGCTTCTTAATAACAATTGTTTGTTAATGTGTGCTTTTAAGTAGTGTTTCTGCCTGTAGTGAAAAACGTTCCACCTACGTTGAGAGTAATGTTGTGGGTACCAGGTGGCTGACAGAACAGGGTGGCAGCAAATAGCAGAGGAGGCGGCGCCGGCGTTGCGTTACGAGGTTGTGATCCCGCGGGCCTACGGACAGCTTCGGTTTGCAATTGTTAGCTTTCACCGGGCACGCACTGGGCGCGATTGAGCAAGGCGCCGGCAGCTCGCGGCTTCGAAACGAGAGCAGGACGGAGCAGGCTGCGTTCCTCCGCCGCCGCGAATTCCCCCGTCCTTCTGGCAGGCTGGTGCCGGCGCTGCCTCCGCTATCGGCCACTCGCCGCTCCGCCTCCGTCGATAACAGAGTTTACACACCTCCGCACTCACAGATAGTTTCCGCTGCATCAACCCGTCCGGGGCACTACCCGACCGCTCCACGGCGGCAAGTAACTCCATCTTTCGCCCTGCTGTGAGTCCGCAGCTCGTTGTCGTGCGGTAGCGTTCTCGCTTCCCGCGCCCGGGTTCCCGGGTTCTGTTCCCGGCGGGGTCATGGATTTTCTCTGCCTCGTGATGACTGGGTGTTGTGTGACTGGAAGCTGCTTTGGAATACGGGGGTTTACAGTAGTATGCAGTATTGAGTATCTTCAGTGTGAAAAGCTGAAGCAGTACGCTGATCATCGGCTCTTTTCAGCAGTGATATCCAAGGTCCCTTGAAGTCCAAGGTCCCTGGCGCGAACCCAGATGCACCTCAATAAGGAAAGCGTGGCAGCAAGGTTGCTTAAATGTCACGCCACCGGGCAAGGAGTAACATCTGCACCGACCTTGGAGCACGATTTTGCTGCTGCTACGAAGAGAGCACAGATTACTGGATACAGTGTATGCTAGCTAAGCACGTTAGTAAGAGTACCAACGCACGTTTTCTCGACACGTACAGCGGATGGATGAAATCATGGAAAAACGAATAACACATTACCATGCGTAATACGGTGTAGGAAAACCGTCGGCACCCAAAACGCCTTCCTGTCTTCTCGGAATGGACAAATGCAAGTCCTCTATGCTTTTCAAGGGAATAGTGTGAAATAGTGTTAAGTTCAGGTAACGCGACTGAAGTGCGTACAGCTCACACACCCATCTCGCCAAAGTGGAGGAGAAAGGCTCAATAATACTGTACATATTATTTTAAATTGCAGGCAACTGCAACCAAACTTCCACATTTTGAAGGAAGTAATCCGCACTGGCTGCAGAATACTTTTTATTACAAGGTCAAAAATTAATTATGATTGTAGTGTTGCTCACGCCGCTAAATATTGCATTTTTGGCAATAACAAAGTTATATTATGTGGCAGGTGTCATTAGAGCACAGTTAATAAAGTCATTTCTTGAAATAATAATAAACTACGCACTCATCTTTTCGTGTTTCCCACGCTGGTCTCGTTGTGAACTCATGGTTCAATCGTCGAAAATCTAGGTAGTGATGATTCCAAGCTCGGATGCAAAGAGGCCTAGGTGTTATTCTGCGATATTCAAAAGTTTTATGGATGTCTTTCATAAACCATTCTTGAAGATTAAACTTTTGCAAGTTAGGGCAATGGTGATGTAAAAAAGTAATCAGCACTCCGAATTTAAGTTACACTTCTCTTTTATTACTTTTGTTGCAATCTCACATAACTCGTTCCAGAGCATCACTTCACAATATAAAACATACTTGAAAATATCTTCCTCACTGTTAAAGTTCACATTTCATAAACTGACTACAATTTGCGTCTTTTTAACATGACGACCAAAGCTTGACTCACTAATAACCGCTTACGTGCCCAAAAATCAGAGTTACAGGTACGTCAAAGATCATAGTGATAAAAGAAAGAATAGACGTAAGAACAATATCATTGCAATATATAGATATCGATGTATCGAAGTACCTCTACTTTAATGAAATCAGATCTGACTGTTGTCACAGAAATATGTTAACTATTTTACAGGAACACAGTAGAATACTGCTGGTGTCAAGAGGTTGAGGTGAGGTGTCGTAATGGTTACGAAATTCAAGTACCATTACAACCTGTTACACCTTCTAAGTGTTCTGCGAATGAATCGCAGTCTTTGGTTTGCTCTTCCCACAATATTACCTATGCGATCGTTCCAATTTAGGTTATTTGTAATTGTAATCCCTAAGTTACGGAATCAACCACATTCGAGCACCAACAATTTGCCCACGTTCGAATTCGATAATCTGCAGCGTAATGCACTCATGTCACTGTTTTAACCACGGCTGCCATGTACTGAGGATCCTTAACAGGTGTGAGGGTATCTACATCTAAGTTACTCATGTTGGGAGCTGTTCTTTATTCGAGTTTTGGAATATTTATTGTCTTCTTCGGTTAAGGGCTTTTCGGAAAAGCATGTTTAGTATCTCCGCTATAGTCGCACTGTCGTCGGAAACATTACCGTTGCTATCGCGCAGTGGCTGGCGGAGTAATATCGTGTGTACACGGTGCTTAAAAAAGTTACTCGGCCGAGCAAGTGGCTGCCGGCCTCGCGGTTAGTTCGGTGCAGCGCGGCGCGCGCACGGCGCCGGCGGTGAGGAGAGTGGCGTGTAGGAGGGGTTGCCTAGCGGGCAGGCGCTCCGCTCCCCGCAGCGCCAGCGCAGCGCAGTAGGCGGGCAGTCGCGCAGTGGGTGCCGCGCGGTGCGGACGTGTGTACTGAGTGCTCGCAGTGGTCCGTGTGGGCCGCGATGTGAACTGGCGATGGAAGCAGTGCCCGCCGACGACGATGGCTGCGTGCGCCTCGTGGCCGTCCGCAGCCTGCCCGGCGCCGACCTCAAGTCGGTGGCGGTGGCGACCGCCTCCCCCGAGCACGGGGGCGGCTGCTGCCCCCGCGTGCAGCAGCGCAGGGAGCGCGACCTGCAGAGGATGGCCCGCCGACGCAGCTCGATGGCGAGGGCGGCGTCCGTACCACGGCTCAGGGTGAGTCTCGGTGCTCCGCAGACGCTTTAGACAACCGTGGAAAAAAATTACGTGAAAGCAAAGTGTCCTGCAGCGGTCTCGGTTGCACTTAAGTAACTTAATTATATGTTTTTATGGGCCAAAAATATTAATTTTCTGAAGCGTTTTGCATTTATACAAAAGCCATTATATTGCTTCCTCTTACCGCGAGGATGCCTTGAACGAAGATTAGAGACAGACTGGAGATGACATTCAGGCCTGCCAACAATTGCTCTTCCCTCCCACCATTAGAGACTGGAAGAAGTGACAATGGTAGCCGAAGCAGCCTCCACCACTCATCTTTCGAGGTGTTATGTTATTTACAACTCTGCAGCTGCGCTTGCTGATGAGAGTCCACTGTTCGTATTCTTCAGTAACGACTATTGCAGAGACAAATGTTAAGTATTTCTTTGAGTTCAGTAGTAGATACCAGAGTATTTGCCGTTTAAACATCCCTGCTTATTTGTGCATTCGAAAGAGAGCGTCGAATAATCAGAACAGACGAAAGATCCCTTTTTTTTTGCCTATACGATTTTTACCAACATCAGCGAGTGCTAAATTTTTGACTTGCGCTTTGTACCGACGACAGTGATGAGATATTTTGTATCACGAGTTTTTGAAGATGGTCAGTGGCAGAAATGCGTTAGGAAATTGATAAAATATGAGTGATTTAGACATACAAGAAGTTACATAAGTTTTACAGATGCGTCTCAATGCTGTAGTAATCTACTTGAAAGGACACTTGTGTTCGTGACTCACACATTTTCCATAACTTGCACTGATCACTCCGTCCCCTGAAAGCGAAAAGAGCTGTGACGCACCAAACAGTGTAGTGTCACTCGTTTTCGTCGCTCAGGTCTGGTAGATTTAGTTAGTTCTAGGTGGTTTCAATCGTTTGTTCCTCTTTTACTGCGTCAGGCATATTCCCTAATATATACAATACATGCAGTCGGACAGGCTGGCCCACAATATTACACATGTCGCGTAACCACACCCACTAAACGAATATTCGAAACTTTTAAAAGAGAAACCGTTGTCGGCGGTAGATATTGGCTCTTCCACAAGTTGTAACTGTGAATAAACATTGAAGTACGTGTACTAAGTTCAGTATTACTTCACTAACACATTGGCACATAATGGCTCATACACTGTACTGCCCTTCGTTAGCACAGTGCCTGAGTGACCAGTTCATACTACTCATTTCATCATATCGCATAAAATTTCTCCGCACTGAGAGAGTGTTTATTTATTTTGCGTTTATTTGTTGTTGCTATCCAGTTTCATAGAGCCATTCAGATTGTCTGCTACTAACTAAAAAACTGAACTCCTCCGGAACAGGCCTTGAAGGCCCAACGGTCCGACCGGCCGCCGTGTCATCCTCAGCCCATAGGCGTCATTGGATGCTGATATGGAGGGGCATGTGGTCAGCACACCGCTCTCCCGGGCGTATGACAGTTTCCGAGACCGGAGTCGCTACTTGTCAATCAAGTAGAGCCTCAGTTTGCCTCACAAGATCTGAGTGCACCCCGCTTGCCAACAGCGCTCGGCAGACCGGATGGTCACCCATCCAAATGCTAGCCGAGCCCGACAGCGCTTAACTTCGGTGATCTGACGGGAACCGGCGTTACCACGGTGGCAAGGCCGTTGGACAGATTGTCTGCAGCTATGTTTGTAGTATAATATCGAAAAACATTCAGTTACATATATTCTTGAAAGCACCTTCGAAATTGTGAAAAAATCATACAAAAAATTGTGGTTAATGTACAAATGTATATTTTACATTATCACGGAGAGATTGTTTATGCTGGACACAGTTGCTTCGCGATTTTGTAAACGTCTCTATGGCAACGTCTCTTCATAGCTCTATAGACAACTATTGTTTTCGTCTACAACCGTCTGCGCTTCGCAGATGAAAGTTGTCAGAAAAGGCTGCCAGGTGTCAGGGATTTCCTTGAGATGGCTCGACTGTAGGAGTGTCTTAGTGTATTAAAACTTTATACATGTATTAAAACTTTATACATTTTTTCACTCACTCAATGTTTATGACGTCGTATCTGCTGAACTATGAGATGCAGGTGTTTCTTACACCCACGGCGAGTGTTACCTGACAGTAAGGAATATGTGTAACAAGTTTGGTTGAAATCGGCCCAATGGCTTAGGATGAGCTGTGGAAAATACGTAAATACATTTTTATAATTTATATGGGTTATTTTTATGTCAGTTTGTCATATTCACTGGGTATTATTGCATATTTAATAGCGAAAATATACGAGCGTTAATCTGCAACGTTAAAAGTTCACACATGTTTAAGATTCGATTTTGTGGTACACATCTGCACTGCATACATAATCCACACTGAGTTACGACCACACCGGATGTGTTACTTGGATCCATGTTGCTAAATGAGCTATTGTTGTTTGGGAGACGTGGTACTGGATGACGTAAACTGAATGTTAACAACGCAGCGAGCAGGACATCTGATGGAAAATTTCGAGCACAAACTTTGAACAAGCGAAATAATTGCAATGCTTAATCAACTTACGCTACAAAATGACTTCGGTGCAGATGTCCGTAAAGTCTCCTATTCGACAACTGCAAAACAACACGCCTGAATATGAGCAGTTAACTTATTTTTCACCTACACACTCCGTTTAACGCGACAGTAGTACCATTTGCCGTAAACTAACGCCTCTTTTCTAACAGCGGGCCGCGCGGGGAAGCCGTGCGGTCTTAGGCGTCTTGTCACGGTCCGCGCGGCTCTCTCCGTCGGAGGTTCGAGTCCTCTCTCGGGCATGGGTGTGTGTGTGTTGTCCACGGCGTCAGTTAGTTTAAGTAGTGTGTAAATTTAGGGGACGATGACCTAAGCAGTTTGGTCCCATGAGATATTGCCACATTTCTAACAGCGTAATTATTGTACGTTGTCTTTCAAGAGGCGTCCTTGTAATGGTGGCTCAAGTATTGAAAACAGTTACAGATACTCGCCGTTGAGACTTAGGTATCATGACAGAGTAGAATTTTGACAAATGTCATTGATTCAGAGCGCTCCTTGACAACACAAACATATTATCAATACTGTTGCGCATTTATTGGTGATATCGCATCTGTTTTTTTAGTTTTTGACTTGCGTTGTTTCGTTGTTTTTACAGAATTTTGTTAGTTTACTTCTTCACGAAACTGAACTGATAGCGACTTCTGAAAACATATTTCCGTTTCACAAAGCGCTCGTTTGAGAGTCCTCTGGAGGAACTGGTGGAGGAAAGCCTTAATCGCCTTTCACCTCGAGGCACGACAAGGAAGTTTACTCCGAGCGAAAATGTTTATCTTTGACGTCCGCACTGAGTGCAGTTTAACGAGCAAAGTTCCAGCGCCGCTCTCTAAATACAAGAAATACTTTTCTCGATTCGGCTTTCCACTGGGAGAATTCCGATTGTTCCGCTGAATGCTCTCTGAGAGTTCGCAGCAGGGGGCGCGGCGAAAGCTGTAGCCGGCTGGAAAGCAGATACCGACAGAAGACCTGGCAGGGGAGGTCTCTTCTTTCAGCGGCGGTCCCGCGAGAATGGAAAGGAGGAGGCGCGTCGGTGCGCATCCGGCGTCGGCGTCGGATTCCAGACACTCTTGTGTGTGCGGAGTGAAGGGCACCCGTGGGCGGTGGTGATCTGCCATCGCGAAGGCCCGGGGGTCGTCGCCGTGGCGACCGCGAAGCGCGGCTGGCGAGCTCCCAGCGACTGCACGCGCCCGCACTGCCGACCCCGAGCAAACCCTGAGGCACCGTCCGAATTAGCGCTGGGGTGTTTTGAGGAGAGGCGCATCAGGTGCTAAACTCGTCCGTCACCGCACGCGCCGCTCTGGTTCTGGGAACTCGGAGGATGGTGTTATATAAAATCTCTGACAAGTTTCTCGATGAAAATATCGCGCGCGCGGGTCCGTCCGTGGACATTCGTCCCACCTTGACCTTCAATCTTTTTCCCTTGCGAACTGTTGACGAGCTTTACTTTGCTCCCTGCTTTTGCGTTTCTTTCTTGTGACCGCTTTATCGGCCCAGGATTGTTTTCACAAGAAGGTAGGTTCCAGTTCTGAGGTGCCACAGGGATGCCTTTCGCCCTCGCTCGTTTGCTGCAGTCAACGAAACGATGGGCACAAAATTTGTGAAACCGAAACAGGTAGATGACTAATCTATGTAAAACCACGACAACAACTACTTTTGTTCTCGCTTTATCTTCACTCCAAAAGAAATGCACACTATTTTTGTAAAAATACAGTTTTCATTCTGCATGTGTGAAAGTTTTACAATGTGTAGCTACATCCTTCCCGCTTGTTTACAAACTTAGTTCAACCTATTCCCGTGAGTGGCGCCGTCACAGAATGTCTTCAAGATGGCTGCTACACTTGACGTTCGTCAGAAGCAAAGTGCTGTCATAGAATTCCTGTGCTGTGAAAATGAGACAATGGGAAACATCCACAAGAGGTTGAAAAAGGTGTACGGAGATGCTGCTGTCGATCGCAGTACAGTTAGTCGGTGGTCAAGCAGGTTACGTGATGAAAGCGGGCACGGCAATACTGAGGATTGTCCTCGCAGCGACAGGCCTCGTACTCCACACATTCCAGACAATGTGCAGAGAGGTAACGAACTGGTGACTGCTCACAGACGCATCACAGTGAACGAATTGTCACGCTACGTTGAGATAGTGGAAGGAAGTTTCTGCAGAATACAGAAAGTGTTGGCGGTAAAAAAAGGTTTGTGCCAGGTGGGTTCCCAGGATGTTGATAGTGGCTCACAAAGAAACAAGAAAAACGGTATGCAGCGAACTTTTGGAATAGTACGAGAATGGTGGAGATGAATTGGTTGGAAGAATTGTGACAGGTGATGAAACATGACTCCATCATTTTTCATCAGAGACGAAGAAGCAATCAATGCAGTGGCATTATGCAAATTCATCCAAGAAAAAAAATTCAAAACCACACCTTCTGCTGCAAAACTTATGGCTACGGTGTTTTTCGATTCCGAAGGACATCATGCCAAGTGGAACCACCATAAATTCTGACGCATTTGTGACGACACTGAAGGAACTTTAAGCTCGACTGAGTCGTGTTCGACCACATCGGCAAAAGCAGGATGGTTTGCTGTTGCATGACAATGCACGGCCGCATGTCAGTCAAAAAATCGTGGAAGCGATCACAAAACTCGGATGGACAACACTGAAACACCCGCCTTACAGTCCTGACCTGGCTCCATGTGACTGTCATCTCTTTGGGAAACTGAAAGACTCTCTTCGTGGAACAAGGTTTGAAGATGATGACTCCCCTGTCCACGCTGCCAAACAGTGGCTCCAACAGGTTGGTCCAAAATTTTACCGTGCGGGTATACAGG
The DNA here is from genome assembly GCF_023897955.1 of Schistocerca gregaria. Lineage (NCBI taxonomy): Eukaryota > Metazoa > Arthropoda > Insecta > Orthoptera > Acrididae > Schistocerca > Schistocerca gregaria. The sequence continues at coordinate 737,205,335 of NC_064923.1, forward strand.
CGCTGGTTCCAAGATGGCGTAAGGCAGTTGAGAGTGATGGAAATTATGTGGAGAAATGAAAATATTGTTCCTAAAGGATGTATCTACACACTGTAAAACCTTCAAACATGTAGAATAAAAGATGTATTTTTAAAAAATAGTGTGCATTTCTTTTGGAGTGACCCTCGTATCTTAGTATCCGTTCCCCCTTTTGCTGTCTGGTTACAACAATACGCAGACTTTCTCCTCCAGTCTCCACCCTTCCATCCCCCGCCGTGTCGTTCATACAACTCTTTTTATCCACGTTTCATCTCCCCTCCGTGCCGGCTGTGTTAGCCAGGGGCAGGGCAAGATCATTTCCAGCCGCAGTGGGCGATGTTGGGGTACTCCTCTCTATTTGATTTGCAGACAGGGGGCGGCACGGGGGAGGTGCAGACATTCCCAACATTGACCTGAGAGTCAGGGGAAACAGCTGCAGAAACCATTTAGTTAACGCTTCTGTCTCACAGTTTTGTGGCGGCGTATTCAGAGCCACAGACAGCATATTCTACACTCGATACGTGAGAAAAGACGGCAAAGCGGGGATACCGATTTCGATTTCATCATAAATGTCTAAACATAGATGGCCGATAACAATCGACATCATAACACCGTTGTTAAATAATGAATTTATATCATGAGGTTTATAAATATATAACATTTATTAATCAGCAAATACAGAAACAATTAACATTACGTATTCCATAAGTTTCTACGGACTGTAATGCTTTTTATTACATTTTGGTAGTGCCAGTAACACGGAATTCTCCAGTTTTGTGATCCCTTTCGAAACAACATAAACGTGAAATAATCAAAAAAATCTAGTGTTAACAAGCTGCTGATTTCGGTCGTCGGCGAGTGGGACGTTGCTATACTGTTGTACCATTTGGTAACCGTCTTTAAGGTTAACACAGACCTCAAGAAAATGGATAAGAGTTCTAAACATTCATGGTGGTGTCTGTTCTATATCGTGTCTCCCCACCAATTTCGCTCAACGACGCTCTGAGCGTGTTTTTTAGGGAATTGACTTGTTTGAACTTGGGACCTGTTGCTGGTAAGGAGACGCCAGACCACACATGACATGTAGAATTCAGAAGATTTCAGTGAGACTAGCGATGATATAATCAAATACTAAATTATCTCAGCGTCATCACCACTGTACTCCCTGTAAAAGAATCTTAATACTAACTAAATTTAGTGGAAAGGGTTCAAGGCTTTCCTATTTTTAGTTAGCTGGTAAAATAACGTCGAAAAAGCAGTTACGTTTACCATTGGAAATTTTGTTCTGCTCACAAAACATCGTTTATAAATTGCACTATTGATAAAAGGAAATGTTTTAATACAGGATGGTAAAAGCAACTGCGTTCAACAAAAATGTGAACGAATATTCCCTGAATGGGTTTCCAAGTTCTACAATGGATCGAAGGATGACCTATGCCATATCACATCTATAATCTAGGTTTAAATTAAGTTTCACAAAAGAGAAAACTATCAAAATGGTCTACAGTGACCCTCAATTATCTTTAATTACTTATCTAACTTGTCGTAAATTACAGTGGCTGATGTGGCTTCTCAATAACTATATAACAGAGCAATTATCGCGTTTCAGATTTTTACTTCAAGTGGCAACTGTGAACACCATGAGTTTTAATTAACGATCGACACTAGTATTACGCAAAAAGGGGATTAACAGATGAGACTTCTGCAGTTCTGAGTGAAGCCTTATGCGCTCAAAAATGCGGCATCGCGTGCGTTCATTACCTTGTCGGTGTTTAGGCAGCGTCAGGGCAGCGGCGGGCAGCACAACTCCGCTCACCTCGCCATCTCGGAAGCAACTCTTAACTTCTCCTTACTACAATTTACGAAAGTTGGTTTCAAAAAAAACTATCTGGCTGTGTTTTCATCTGACCAATCAGGGTCTCAATGTTAACCTTAAGCTCCGCCTACAAAAATTCTGTCTATCCAATGAGAAACTTTATACTTTTCGTGGTGGGACAATGTTTTTAAAGTTTGCAGCGTAACAGAGACGCTAAAAAGTCTCACGGTAAAACCTTCAGCTGGTGTGGTCCTTTCAGCGTTATCGTAAGATGTATACTGTTCTTCTGGAGGGCTCTATCTTTTAACATGGGCTGGCGGGTGGTCCTAATGCAACAGACACGCGAAAAGGCTCACGCTAAAACTTGCGGGTGGTAGTGACCCTTTTTGTGTTATTGAAAGATCTATACTGTTTTTCTGGAGGGCTCTAGCCTTTAACATGAGCTGGGGGTTGGTCCTTGTAACAGAGACGCGAAACAGTCTCACGCTAAAACGTGCGGGTTGTGTGGCGCTAGTGGTTAGCTGGCGACGTGGGTGTCCAGTCCGTCCCTTATCGTAGGGCCTTCTAGCTTAACACGGTTCTGCTCTCGGCTTCTGTCCTCGTTTCTCCCCTCGGAACTGCGTCGGTCTCACGGTGGGAAGGTACGACATGCATTTAGGCATTCTTGTGTTAGTCTGTGGTATTCCATTTGCTCACTCGTTACTCGTATTACTTCGGTTAATTGAATGTCACGATTTATTCGGAGCTATGTGACATACTACTGGATTTGCTTATCATGTCAGGGTTTTCATGGAAGGTGTTGGATTTGCCTGACACCTTACAGAGTGTCGACAGTGTTTATTAATCGTAGTAAGTAGCTTTCAAAGTAACAAAAGAAAAGTGCAAAATTATTTGATAACTGATAGAGTACAAACATTGTGAATACATTTATTTCTTGTAAGTGCTTAAATTTACGTGCATTATATGTAATCTTACGTATCGCGATAGGGAAATGTCTTTGCATAAAAATGAACTTACTTAATTCGCAGTATCATTCGTAATAATTAAAAGGAATAATCCAGACAGTACGGGCGTACAATATTTCACATCACGAAAGCATGAAATGGATGTACAGTGAAAGGCATTAGTCGACTCTTAACTACAAAAATAGCCTTAGTTCGTTCCTTCAAAAATTTTGCTCACCCCACTCTATGGCAACGTTTTACAAGTCGCATTTTTGTTACACTGGTGTTGTTATTAGATATGTTCAGAAAAAGATTGTTTTGAATAACGAAAAAATTACTGACAGTGGTGAAAAGTTGCGGTTTTTTTCTTTTTGCAGCATCGGCGGTCGATATCTTGTCTTTAATATCGATGTTACAGTATTATAGAAACTTTAACATCGATATTTTGTGAATATTGCGATGATCATCGAACATCCATTCTGTCCACTGTTTCGATCTTGGTACCTGTGAGCATCGCAAAAATGTAGGACCCCAACTACATCAAACGATTCTTGTGCCCTATATTAATTACTGCGTAAGATGGCTTATCTGTAGGATAGCGAATGTCAGAAATATGAAAATATAGCGGTATTGACAACTGGTCTTCTTTCGTCATTACTGTGCTTCAGAAAGCAGTAATATTGGGGTTTATCGTTGCGTCAACGACGATGTCATTAGAGTGGGTCAATAAGGTTGGATTGGGCAAATGTAGGGAAGGAAATCAGCAGTGTTGTTTCAATGGAACCAACCCGATGCCCGCTTTAAACAATTTGGGGCAATCGCGGAAAAGTTGACTCTGGATGTTCGTCCTCCAGGAACAAGCACAGTGATTTACCACTGAGGCGTCACACTCGGCTTGCGAATCACATGAGAGCATTGAGTGTACCTGGCGATGTCTGAAATGTTGGGCCACTTTGGATTCAAAAACTTTGCACGCTGATGCCTTCTTTCAGAGTCTATTATTGCTATTTCAGTATTCCTGAAAGGGTACTTAACGATAATAATCTACAAAATGAAATCCGCAATCATAACAGAAAGAATTATCGTGTTTTGGCCGAGCAGCGTGGTTACACGACGAACTGAAGGGTGTACTTGTATGAGGAAAAGCTTATAGATCACTTTAGACAAAAGCCGCTTGAACAAGAACCCGTTGGTTTTTTATTTCCCTTCCTACTGATACTCTCGACTATAAATAAGCCTCTAACCGTTCTTTATGTTTTTGACGTACCCTTTCCTGAATTCAGTTCACGTATGAGAACAAATTCCATTATAAACAAAGGGTTCCACATGTGCTATTTATTCATATAAAGTTAATTACCCATGCATGTTTCCGTGATTTCTTAGAGTACTTAACAGTGCCAACTGTCTTCTGCATGACAGGCGATGTTTCAATACAGTTTGTTTTCTGCAGATTTGTAGTTGGTGTTCGTGTTTTCAATAGTGTCAAAACTCTTATGAACTGTTCAAAATGTTCAAATGTGTGTGAAATCTTATGGGACGTAACTGCTAAGGTCATCAGTCCCTAAGCTTACACACTACTTAAACTAAATTATCCTAAGGACAAACACACACACCCATGCCCGAGGGAGGACTCGAATCTCCGCCAGGACCAGCCGCACAGTCCATTACTGCAGCGCCTCAGACCGCTCGGCTAATCCCGCGCGGCCCTTATGAACTATGTTGGCAACGTACAGTTCATAGAGTTTTTACGAAGTAGGGACCAAAACTACCAACAACAAAATCTGCGGATGACGTATTGAAACATCGGCTGACGTACAGAAGGGAAGAGCGAGATGAACAACAAGAAGTGCTGTTAAGTGCGTTAGAGGGTAACCCTGTATGTATGTATGGGTGAAGACAAACAAGCAAGAAATTGTTTTTTTGCTCAAGGCAAAGTTCTCAAAGCATATTATTTATCGCTGAAGTAAACTCTGACACAGGCAGCAAGCTTCTCAACACCATAATCATCGATATGAGTTATGGTGACCTAGTAATGGCTGCTGTCAGCTAATTTTACAGAGCATTTCGTAAACAATGACCAAGGCACCGTTTTACTGGCAGATTCTAGTTAGCTTTGCTGTCGTATGTTTTAAGGCACTATTCGACATTATTTGTGCTCTCGGGGCGCAGGAAGGGGCAGGCAGTCTGTGTATCTCCTGGCGCTATGCGGCCTTGGCGCGAGGGGAGACGTTCAAAGAAAGCGACCCCTCAAGGCTAGCCACAAGGGAGCGACGCGTCCACATTTTATCCCTCCCTCCCTCACGCCCTCATCACGTCGAGGGGGCGCGCGCAGTGTCTTACTTCCCGGACAGATCCGGCCTGTTACTCTGCTATCACTGCCCGCTACGTGTTAGCTCCATCTGTACCACCTAAAATGGAAAGTTGATGTTCTCCTCGTGATAAACATCGCCATGTTAGATACAGTGAGTCATAAAATTCTAGTTGCCGTAAAGCACTGGATTGTGCCTTGTTTTAACATTTTGATAAACCTACTGCTTCGCAGTGGCTTTTACCACACTTTCATTCTGAATACAAGCTCAGCAGACAAAATCTTAGACATCTAGGCACCCCCTTATAAATGAGCACACTGGTCGATTCCGAGCGTCTGAAGTTGACTTGATACCACGCAACCATGTGATTAGGAATGCAATGTGTGTTCTGGACCGAATTTGTACTTACGAGGTACTGGAATATGCGATACCACTGACTTCTAGCAGGGTCTGGAGACAAATGTCACGTCTCGTCAGTGACAATCGCCTTAAAACCTGACAGGAATTACTCGACCGTTAGTGAATGCTGGTCCATCTGAACCAGTTTTCGAGTGAAAATTGCGAAAGGAATTGCATATAATCGGCATCTGAAATCGGGTACTACGCAAAAGGCCATTGCTCAAAATGGCAGACATAGCTGCAGTCTTCACTGGGCAAAACAGCACAGAAACTGGACAGACGTTCACTGAAGTCATGTAGTGTGGCCCTACGACTCGTGCGTATCCCTTTTCAGATCATGTAAAGCGCCCTGTGCAATGATGGCCCTTGGAAGCGTTTAAACCGCAGTGTCGGGGCTGTAGTCTAGGTTGAACGAAGTTATGTGGGTGTTTCCGTAGCATGACTTGAGTCGAACCATTCAGGGTACCGTGAACATGAGCCAGGTTGTTCATTTCAACATTGTCTGTGAACAACTTTTGCCCTTTGTTCTACGTATTCGTGTCGAGTATACTGTGGGCGCTCGAAGGTGACACATCAGTGCTCACAGGGATGCACGCATACGTGCCTGGTAAATGAGCTGCTGTCAGCCCATAGAAAATCTCTACTTGTGCTGGACGAAGGGTGGAACGCGGCGACCAACATGCCTGCAGTGTCGTACCGTCTACGGAATCTAATAATCGATCACTGGCTTTAGCTTGCTGCTGTAATCTGGAATACCTCGGATGACGCGAAAAAACGCACTAAAAGATTTCTAAATAGTTCAGAGAAGACAGGATGATTCGTGAGACACTCGTTAGGAAGCATACGTGTTTACGGCATTCAGGCACTGATCGGGACTGTAGGAAAGGCATCGCTCTCCATCGGAATGCCTCTCTGCGTAAACAAATCGCAAACAAGGTCACATATAAGTAGTACCAACACCACTGCAAAGGACACCGCATTGTAACACGAATGTAAAAGTTCGATTTATGATGAAAGCTTTTCCTCATGTTGAAAGAATCAAATTATTAAGTTTCGTACGCGATAATCAAAGAATGAAATCTGATATACGTTAAAACATGTGGACAGTAAGACAAAGAAGACATTTGTGTGACGTAGCGAATGGCCGAAGTAGAGAAGATATAATAGCACTGACAATAGCAAGGATACCTTTTCTGGAAAAAAATAAATTTTCTAACATCGCCGGCCGCTGTGGCCGAGCGGTTCTAGGCACTTCTGTCCGGAACCGCAGGTTCGAATCCTGCCTCGGGCATGGATGTGTGTGATGTCCTTACGTTAGTTAGGTTTAAGTAGTCCTAAGTTATAAGGGACTGATTACCTCAGAAGGTAAGTCCCATAGTGCTCAGAGTCATTTGAACTATTTTGAAATTGTCAATGTTTAATTCAGATTTTACTCGAAAATTAAGAAAAAATACAGATTTATCATATAGCGCTAGGAAACGCAATTTCCTCAACAGAAAGGTAAACTTAAAAAAAAAAAAACGCAAATCATGTCTTCAGTACTTCGTCGAACGTGTATAAAACGTGTTTCTGTTATTCATAGCCGGCCGCGGTGGTCTCGCGGTTCTAGGCGCGCAGTCCGGAACCGTGCGACTGCTACGGTCGCAGGTTCGAATCCTGCCTCGGGCATGGCTGTGTGTGATGTCCTTAGGTTAGTTAGGTTTAAGTAGTTCTAAGTTCTAGGGGACTAATGACCACAGCAGTTGAGTCCCATAGTGCTCAGAGCCATTTGAACCATTTTTTTGTTATTCATAAACAACTTTTACATTTATCAATAATACCAGGAAACTCTTGCCGTCAATCATAGAGAAGAATGTTCAATTGAATACAAAGTTGCAACAATAATTACGATTATATACATATTTTTGTATTTCTGTGCATGTAAACTGCACGTGCCCCAAAAGTAACTGCTTTGGTTGTACGAAAGCGCAGAAGTTACGCGATCAACTAACTTTTATTATTTACCAAATGTAGTTTATATACTGTAAGGATACAAAATCCACAATGTACTAACACTGAATAATGTATGGTTCTAATTATGTACAAAACAAACAACCAAGCAAACAAAAAAACACAAAGAAGTCGTCATCTCCCAGTTTCTCTTTTACATGTTCATTTATGTTTCTTTCTCTACCAATGCTGCCTGCACTACCGGTAATACTACCATTTTACAATGTCATTTATATCATCTACAAAAACTACCGAACCGTAGTTTTGGTAGAGTGCAGCTCTAACCGTGCCTCGCTGTTACAAAAGACATGGAGTGGAACAAACGGGGTCGAACGGAATGTGGACTAAGCCAGCGACCGCCACGGGTCTGGTTATATCACGGAAAGCACAGCTCATGTTACGTCTTGGTTACGTAACAGTTGAGAAAGGAGCAGTAAAGTCCGTGAGCCGTGAGCTTTCCATGCAGGCACTTCCGACAACAGCGTGTCCAATTACTGTCCTTGCTGATAGCACACGGCAACTTCGTGCGTGCACACGTAGAAAATCATAGCCATAGAGCTGACACGTCGCCCAGGCTTCCGACTTTCCCCGCTGCTGCTCATAATGACACTGGAAACACCATACAAACGACACCCGGGGGCTGTCTATGGCAGCCAAAAACACCTGCTGTTGTGGCGGCAGGCACATCACTGGAAAATTTTCCGCTTTTCATTTGCTTCATATGAAAAAAGAGCCCAAACATCTTTGTGTTTTTAAGCCTCCGATGTTGCAAAATTCTGTGTCTGTTATCTCACATGGCACGTATGAACAGAATAATATTTCTGTTTTGTCCTTCGCTTCTTGTGTCTTTAGACACATTTCCCACAATTTTGTATTTACAAATTGTATGAGCTCAGCTTTTCCCATCTGAAACCGATCACAGTTATGGGTTTGGTTGACTTCCTCTTATACTTTGTTATCATGTGCAAACTTTCTCTCGTTTGTACCAACATTTCCCCTTGTTTATACTAACACTTCAGATAACATAGAGCCAATACACATAGTTACTTCCGTATCTGTGAACACGGGCCTTTCGAAACGAACAAATAACGGTTCTTCGGTATAACCGAGGGAATATCTTTCATATGCACCATTATTATTATTATTATTATCATTATTATTATTAAGGGTTTATGTTCTGTATACGTAATACATTAAAGGCTAATTTCTGAGTGGAATTTGTCAAAAGATGAGTAAAAAGTTACAAATACGACTAACATGAAAACATCAGAAGACACAAACTGGAAATTACTACTTCAAGTTATGATAGTTCCATTTTCGAAGCTTACCTATCTGTTGGCGTATTTCGATATTTGTTAAAATATGAAGGTTGATTACTTTCACACCAGCGTACATCACCATACAGTTTCGGGTTAGTCATTTATTTAACCGCAAAGTGGCGAGTGTGGCGGTATAATTCTTCGTGTGTAAGTGCCGTCTCTGAAATGCACGACCTGTTTATAACAAAAAATGTCTGCCGAACCTAGTGGACAGTGCCGTTAGCTTTTGTCACAGCCGAAGCACGATGCATCGGATTATTTCTTCAGTTGACTCCCGAGCACTACGCCGTGTACTACGACTATTAATCAACACCTGCAACGGTCCGAAGATGGAAACGAGAAGTGTGAAACGTCCCCTTAGAAAAATTATACAAGACTGTGCTTAAACTGAAACACAATATTTTTGGCGCAACGCAATCTGACTTCCAAAAATCCCTACGAAAGAGGTCGCCATATGAATCGTCCCCTTAGAAAAATTATACAAGACTGTGCTTAAACTGAAATACAATATTTTTGGCGCAACGCAATCTGACTTCCAAAAATCCCTACGAAAGAGGTCGCCATATGAAACGTCCCCTTAGAAAAATTATAGAAGACTGTGCTTAAACTGAAATACAATATTTTTAGCGCAACGCAATCTGACTTCCAAAAATCCCTACGAAAGAATGGCCCTGATTAACATTAACCTATACGTTTCACAAATCACTTACAAAAATCTTCGTTACTCAAGCTACTGCAATACAGCGAGCGCCACTACTGCCAGCTAAATAAAAGATTCAAACTACTGAAGGCACTAACCACTGATAGGTATAGTTAGCAAATGAAAGATTTTAATACAGAACAGACAATGTATTTACCTTAATAGTCATAATATATATGATAGTTCATGACATCCAGTCTTACAAATTACAAAACTCCGCCATCTCTCTCCCCACGTCCACCACTGCTGGCGGCTCACCTCCAACTGCGCAACGCTACGCGCTGTTAGCATCCAGCTGCCGCAGCTCAACACTGCAATGGCAGACAACAATGCAAACTAAACACAGACTGCGCACAGCACAGCCAGTGATTTTTCATACAGAGCGCTATGTGGCGTTACCAATAAGAAAACCTAAACAGCCTACTTACATATGCTGTCAAACTTCATGTCGTGGCCACGAGTATGCACACCAGCATTTCCAAGAAATGTCGTAGCGATTTTTGGAAGGACTACGTTTTAAGAGCAGTTACGCAATAACCAACACTGCTAAATTTAAACGACAAGAGATTTCATGGAGGACTGTCGAATGCACTGTTCTCCTGTATGCTCCACTTGAGAGGAGAAAGATCAGGGAATTACTCCATTCGCGCTGGATTCGTTCAGATGGAAAGAGCAGATATTTTGCTATTTCGCGGGTGCCTTGTATATTGTATAAATACTAAGATAAAAATTTCAGACTAAGAAGATACATTGCCTTACTCCAACACAGCTGCTCTTTACGTGGAAACGCAGAAATTACTTAATGTTTACGTCTGAATGTGACGCTAAAAATCTTTTAACAAGAACGAACAGGCACGGCGGTTACGGGTGGAGAGTGTTAGCTTATCTCCTCCTCGCAGCAAGGCAACTTCGTCTGTCGCCGCAGAGTGAAAGCGCCCACAGCTTCAAATTCCTCAGTGATGAGCCCGCCGTGTCTGCCTTCTCTACAGATGACACCTGACACTGTGGTGAAAGTATTGCAACTTAAAACAGTCTGTCAAATGTCAGTTTAGGATTACGATCGCTTCACCTCTAATAAAACGTGGTGCTGTGGCAACGCAGGTGTGTAAATTCAACCTTAAACAATTAGCAAACACTGAATAGCGCGAAGTACAGTTCTGCTAGGATTGAACCTAATCCATAGAATGCGTTAGTCTCCACTTTGACAAACAGGATGTTGCAGAAGTTTACAATACCGTCCCTCGTGAAGGTACGTACGGTATCTCGTGCTTCATGATACGAATAAAATGGCATCTGATAGTATCATTTATTTCTGAACGAGTGTTCACTGCACAGCATTTCTCGTAAACCGTCTCCCAATTTCCATTCCCCCCTCCCCTCTGCATCTACATCTACATCTGTGTACATAGTCCGCAAGCCACCATAACGGTGCATGGCGGAGAGTAGCACCTACCACTACTAGTAATTTCCTTTTCAGTAGAGCAACGGAAGAACGACTGTCTATAAGCCTAGGCACGAGCCCTGATTTCTGTCATCTTGTCTTAGTGGTCCTTACGCAAGATAAACTTTGGCAAAAGTAAAATCAACCTTCAGTCGGCCTCAAATGCCGATCTTTAAATTTCCGCAATATTGCCTTCCCTCGAGTGATTCTCATTTGAGTTCACGAAGCGTTTCCGTAATACTTGATTCTTGGTCGAACCTACCAGATAACAAATCTTGCAGAACGCTTCTGAACTGCTTCATGTCTCCCTTTAATCCTACCTGATGGGGGCCCCAAACGCTAGAGCAGTACTCAAGTATCGGTCGCGCCTGCGCTCTTTATAGATGAGCTATACTTTCTCAAAATTCTCCGAATAAAACGAAATCGAGCATTCGCCTTCCCGACTAACAACCTGACGAGCTCATTCTGTTTCATGTCGCTTTGCAACGTTATGCCTACATATTTAATCGATATGACTGTGTCATGCAGCATATTACTATTCGAAAGTTACAGAATTTTCCAACTCATCCGCATTAACTTTACATTATTCTACGTTTAGAGCAAGCTGCCATTCATCATACCAACTAGAAATTCTGTCTAAGTTAGCTTGTATTCTCTCCGCTGAATGTTTGATGGTTCAAATGGCTCTGAGCACTATGGGACTTAACTTCTGAAGTCATCAGTCCCCTAGAACTTAGAACTACTTAAGCCTAACTAACCTAAGGACATCACACACATCCATGCCCGAGGCAGGATTCGAACCTGCGACCGGAGCGGTCGCGCGACTGTAGCGCCTAGAACCGCTCGGCCACTCCGTCCTGCGCTGAATATTTGGTACCAATAGCTCTGAAAGTAGCAGGAAGATGACCCAAGAGGCAAAAACCGCATCATAAAGGACCAACTGTTCTACAGTCGCGTAAGATTTACAAATTATGTGATTAACTTGTGTCTGGAAATCGATAAATTTGGCACACATTTACAAATTATGTGATTAACTTGTGTCTGGAAATCGATAAATTTGGCACACACTTCTCTATGGTTTATGTTCGATATACCCTATAGGGTTATTATGACAGCAACATTAATGTATTTGTAGTTAAAAGTGGGTTAGTACCCAAAATTTAAATCAAACGAGCATAAACACATGTAAATTATTACAGATTTTTGCCGAGTAGTAGCAGTTAAGTAGCGAAGTCAAAACCTGTCTTTGTTTGTTGATTAGAATGTATCGGAAATATGATTTCATATGTTTATTATCCTATAATGCATTATGCTATAATGCATCATCCGTAGGATGATGTTACGTGGTTTCGTATATTACTTTCGTTAAGTCTCGTAAGTTCTTTTCTTACTTATAACAATGATATTGTCACTCAATCTACTTAATTACTATATTAGTTTCAGTTTTTCTGGACTGTGGTTACAGTAATTCCGTATATATTTCAAGTGCTTACTATGTATTCTGAAAATGTACAATCAAATTTCGATAAATGGTGCAATGACGTCAGTACTACCAAACCAAGTAAATACGTTACTACAATTAGTTACGAAAGTTGCTTCTTGGTTTATTGGATATGAATCTACAACTCAAATATTCCCGCTCCGACCCCTCGCATGGTGGTAATAATTCTCTTTTCTTCATCTCCAAGCAGTGCAACTTTCTTCATTCCGATTATGTCAGTGAACAGACGGGTCAACAATTATCGTCAATATTTTATCAGTTTTTCTAGATCCACTGCCTAGTCTGCCTGTCTGTCTGGGCCATATCTCATGGGGATTTATGCACCGAAATAAATCAACAGCACACTGTTGTTGTTACTGAATTGTGGTGGAAGAGAGCGCGGCCTCAAGTGTCATCACAGACATGGGTGGAGTCTTGATCTATGTGTCTGCATCGTGCTCGCTGTCAGGTTTCTACGTCTGCCACACCTTATGCAGACTTCATAAGTACAGAAAGCGACCATTATACTGATATCTAGAGTGGATCTCCGGGAGGGGCGTTGACTAATTGGCAGCAGATGCCGAAGCGCAGCGGACAGCTCGCCCTGAATGCTCATCTCGCAAGACGCATCGCCACAACATATATTAGAGTCAAGTGGGCAGATGTCAAGGCGATCGCGAGTGTGATAAATGTGTCCCAGATCGTACCGGCTTTGCACAGGCCTATTTCATCTAATATTCCTCTGTACATTAGCAGCAAGAGATCAATTTGCGAATAAAATTTGTGTTGCAATTCTTTGTGTCTTGGCGTCACACTATTATCTGTGTCACTACTGAATTCAAATTATACTGGAAAGAACGACATAAACTGGAGAGTTTAATGATTGATTCTTTTGAAAACTGGTTGTCTTATAGCATATGTTCGATTTGCTACACCAGATGTGTTGTCGCTAGTCAAGCTTGCTGTTTGTGCATTGAAGGTTCTGTATCCCCAATTTTAATTCGTCTTATTTCTGTGTAAAATGTGAAGAAATATATGGAAATAACCTATTCCGCTCGGTTGTTAGATATCTCTTTGTAAAAAGTATTAAAAGGTTCTCCTCGACAGCTTCTCAGGTATATTATGCAGAATAATGCCAAATTTCCTATGAGCTTTCAAATTTTTTGAATCTCGTATGTATTCTGTTTCCTCTTTTACGAACGTTATTTCTATAATTTGCAGATTTTGTTTCGATTGAGTCAGTACTTTAATGTCATCCACGGGTATAACAGTTTACTAAATGCATCGATGCAGTTGAGGACTCGCTTGCAGAGAACTCATTAAGAATGATGTTAAGCACATATAAACCTAAAAAATTGTATTTCGTGAGACTTCTGACGCAAAATACATTTCTTTAGGCGTTCTTCGGTGGATAGTCGGAAAATACGAGGGTTGGAACTTTAATAGTGGCAACTGTTTATTTACAGGTCGTTCAAAATAGCTCCGTGTTTCAAAGTTTTAGTGAGTAGTCACCAGTATTGTGTATAACCCGTTGCCAGCGATGTGGTAGACGTAGGATACTCTTAGCAGTGCCAGTTGTGTTGGCAGTTGGAGCGGCGCGGCCTATTGCCCGACGAATTTGTAGCAGTTCCGAAGCGAATGCCATGAAGGGTTTCCTTCAGTTTAGATATCGAGTTGAACTCACGATGGCTTAAGTCAGGAGAGTGCAGTAGGTGGTATAGCACTTAGCAGCCACATCAGTCAAACAAATCGGTAACAGCTTGCACTGTACGTGCTTCAGCATTGTCCTGCAAAATGATGGTCAGGTCCTGCAGAAAGTGTCATCACTTCTACCTCTATGCCGTTCATTTTTGGAACACAACATATGACCAGCGTAGAGACAGAAGTGGTGATACTTTCTGCAGGACCTGACCATCATTTTGCAGGACAATGCTGAAGCACGTACAGTGCAAGCTGTTACTGATTTGTTTGACTGATGTGGCTGCTAAGTGTTATACCACCTACTGCACTCCCCTGATTTAAGCCCTTGTGAGTTCAACTCGATTTCCAAACTGAAGGAAACCTTTCACGGCATTCGCTTCAGAACTGCTACAAATTCGTCGGGCAATAGACCGCGCCGCTCGAACTGTCAACACAACTGGCACTGCTAAGAGTATCCTACGACTTCCACATCGCTGGCAGCGGGTTATACACAATGCTGGCCACTACTCAGTAAAACTTTGAAACACGGAGCTATTTTGTACGACCTGTAAATAAACAGTTGCCACTATTAAATTCCAACTCTCCTACATGTATCAGAGAATTATAGCGAATTTAGAGTTTTATTTCCTTACGAAGTTACTCCCAGATTCCGCTAGATATTCTTAACGACAGCAGAGTGTTCATGAAATCTTGAAAGACTAGTACATTGTGAGTTTGCTCTTCCTGCTCCGGTAGAGACACGAAGAGTATGACGCATTGTCTTTTTTTGCGAACTAGCTGAACCTCTCTGCAACAATTCCCATATCCTTTGTGTCAGTATTGTTGAATTCATATAATACACCAGTATTGGACAAAGTACACGCTGCTATTATTTTCTTTTGCACGGACGAGATTTTCATACTAGCCGAGGAGAGATTGGATAAACAAATCATGAAGTGTATAAAACCAAAAAAAATGCCTCTAAGCACTATGGGACTTAACATCTGAGGTCATCAGTCCCCTAGAACTTAGAACTACGTAAACCTACAAGCCCGAGGCAGGATTCGAACCTGCGACCGTAGCAGCAGCGCGGTTCCGGACTGAAGCGCCTAGAACCGCTCGGCCACAGCGGCCAGCTGTATAAAACCTTTCGTATTGTGGAGCTCATGTTCATTGCTCGCTAGGACGAGATCGCTCTATTTCCAAAGCAGTGTTCGAGTTAATTAGTGTGAAAGAACTTCGTGTTTCCTTTTAATGCCCGTTTACTGCGTCTTTCTAGGCAGGTTCTCGACTGGGAGTGAACACGGCTGACATCGCAGCTGGAGAAGATTGAGGCGACAACAGGATACGTTTGTTTTTCTTCTCGCACGAAGAGTGAAGGACTCTTTTTTTTCACATCTCCACCTTCACCTGGACGCCTTCATATTTTGTCTGTCGTTACTAGTTTTGTGCAGCTCCATATTATCATTTCGTGGTACGTACCAGTCAGTGTCAGCACTGTATCAGCGAGAGTTCGATACTTCAGAGCATGCCGTACTATTTGTCAAGCGACTGACGTCGCAGTTCTGTTGTTGAATATGGCGTACAACAGAAACTGGCGTAGCGTAGTGTAGATGGACTGACCCGTTGCATCGTGGCTTGTCTAGTGCCATGCCACCTACAGTACTGTTCCGTGGGGCTTTCAGTGTGAACTGGAACTGCGAACACGTGCCTGCAAACAAAGACAAAATTAATTACGTAATTGTATTTTTTCGAGGTGATATTTAGAACTGTACTGCACCTCTTGGTACATTATCAACGAGTCAAAGTTAGGAAGGGACAAAGAAATTTGTTCGTCTGGATGTACACAGTTAATTGCACGTGTGGTGGCCGAATGTTTACCTCCGGCCACGGGTGCGCTCTGTGGGCGAAGGGCGGAAACCGATGTGTGTCTTCTTGAGTGCCCACGAGGGACAACCCGACGCCTTTCGTTGGCTTCCGCTGCTAGCTCGCGCTTCCTTCGGCGTTCGCCTCCTACGCATTGTCTTACGTTTTTTGTTCCGTGGCTCCTGCCGGATTGCTACGTCACGCGCAGCTCCACTGTTTCGGGCTGATGCGCTGCTGTCATTATATTTTTATCCGCCTGTCATTCATGTGGCCTGTCTCATCTATTAACAGGGTTCCACAGCTGTACAAATAAAAGTAACGATAAACACTCTATGTAGCGCAGCTTGGCACTTGTTATTTTTTGTCGAATTAATTCATAACACCCACCTTAATGGTTCATTACCGAAGGGACATTAAAGTTTAAGGTTGCGCCGCCCCCCGCCCCCCCACCCCGTCTATTTGTTAAGAAAGGGCATTACAATTATCTCTCTATTATTTATATTTTTTGTGACACTCAGCCTCTTTCGCTGCTGTGGACTTGTATCTACAGGGTAACAATTGTTGAACTATGTGAAATAAAATAGTCATAACTTCTGAACGGTTGGCGTTAGGACGTTCAAACTGCACGATTGGCCCCGGGGCATAATGGGAATTAGTACGTAAATATGGTTTGGTTTAGTGATGATGCCCACTTTCATTTGGATGGGTTCGTAATAAGCAAAACTGGCGGATTTGGGGCACTGAGAATACACATTTCGAGATCGCGAAGTCTATTCACCCTCAACGGGTGACTGTGTGGTGTGCAGCGACCAGTCACGGAATAATCTGTGCGATATTCCTCGGTGGCACGGTCATCATCAACGGTACAAGGTTTTGGAAGACAATTTCGTCTCCATTATACAAAGTTGCCCTGATTTCAACAAGATGTGGTTCGTGCAAGACGGAACTCGACCCCATCGAAGCAGAAGAGTGTTTTATATTCTGGAGGAGCACTTTGGGGACCGTAGTCTGGCCCTGGGATACCCAGAGGCCACTGGCATGGCTCTCTTTTGGACGCCATATTCACCGGATCTCAACACATGCTACTCCTTTTTGTGGAGCTGACGTTTATATGTTGAATGAAGCATGTGCACGCCTTAATTTGTAACTAATTTACATTTTTTTCATATAGTTCAATAATTGTCACCCTTAGTATGAGGCAATGTGTTCTCATTAGTCAGTGTGCGTGGCTCACTGCTCCGAAAACGCGTTCCTGCAGACTCAGAAAAGATGTTGCGCTCTCTTTAACTTCCAGAGTTATACCAAACATCAGTGTTGGTTGTCTTTAAGCAGGAAAACTTTTGATGTTCTGAAGGAGTGCTTTGGGGAGCCATGCGACTCCTTTTTGTGGGGCTATACTAAACACAACGTGTACAGCAATAACTCCAGAACGATTGCTGAGCTGAAAACAGCCATTCAGGAGGCCATTGGCAGCATCGATGTACCGACACTTCGGCGGCTGATGCAGGATTTAGCTATTCGTCTGCGCCACATCATCTCCAATGATGGCAGGCATCTCGAACATGTCATAACTTAAATCCGAATATCTGTAGTGACGTCTACATGTTGAATAAAGTCTATACACGCCACAGTTTTCATGTCGTCCAATAATTATCACTTTGCATGTCCCACTACGTCGTTTCCCAGGTGCTGTGGACGAGTATATGCGCGCTACTGGGGTTTTCCTACAGTCCTATGGACGTCTGCATGGCTCCCGAGCCGCCGGTCTCTAACTGCGACTCGTTATTTCCATATCTCGACGAACGAAAAAATATCGAGTATTTATCGTACAATATATGTGCCTCATGGGGTGCAACCATTTACAAAAACATAACAAAAGTCGTTTCGATATCTTGAATCGGTTATGAGATACGGCGATTGTTACGACCACATAGATCGCGATGTGCAAAAACGTGAATGAACACGTCGGGCGCGAGCCCATCCATCGCATATAAAACCCAATAACTCCCGAACGAAGTGAGATAACGTTCTGCTCTCAGCTTCAAATAAAATTTCGATATCTTATTTACATTCGATTCGGTGCAATGTATCAGCTAAAGTCAACCGTACGCAAAATTTACTCGATGGCTTTTTATCTCAGCAAAAATCTTTAAAATTTCGTGCAATGTTTTAATTAATCCTGTGCAGCGCAGTTAGTATGACGGACAGCGAAAAGAAGTTCATTTCTTTATCGAGAGAAGATATCAGACTATAAGATGTGTAAAAATCAAAGTTTCATCTGGGGCGAAAACTAAAGAGAAGCCGCCCTCAGCACGGAATGAAAAGAGCACTTCTGTAGCAGCGAAAGGGTTAATATGGTGCCTGTTAGCAAAGGCATTTATCTGCAAGCTGTCTTCGTAGCTATGGGTCATTCGCACTCTGCTTCTGATACGGTTGCCTCGAGCAGTTTGCACACCATTATGTAATCTGGGTCAAGGAACTACAGCAAAGACGTTATGCGTAACATAGACAAAGGCGTAATAGTGATGAATGTAAATGAAAGAAATTTTGTCTCACCCATGAACATCTATATTTGTAAAATGAAAATAGTCACAACCGGAAGAAACGTTTTTTTTTTCTTTGCGGTTATCGCGTCCGCTCTGTTTTAGACCATCTTCAGACCTCATGCAATGATGGTACGCGGTGGCTGTGAACGGAACAGGCGCTTCGACTCCACAAACGCTAACTGCAATTACCATCATGGTATGAGGCCTGAAGATGGTCTAAAACAGACCGAAACCGGTAACTAAAAAAAAGATTCTTCCTTGTGACTGTTTATGTTCATTAAAAAAAACCGCTGTTCTCCATGAGAAATGTTCTCAAAAATTACTTATCTACATCTACGCTCCGCATAGCAGCTGACGAAGTTTGGTGGAGGGTATTTCTGGTTACCAAAACCTGAGCCCTTTTTCTCTGTTCCATTCGGGAATGGCGAGTGGGAGGAATTGCCGTTGGTAGACCTTCGTATTAGTTCTAAGTTCTCGAATTTTCTTGTCGTGTTCATCTCACAAGAGGTAAGTGCGAGTACTCTTCCCAGAACGCACTCTCTCATAATTTCATTGCTAAATCTGCCCATGATACACAACGCCTCTCTTGTGATGTCTGGTACAGAAGTTTGTTGGGCATCTCAGTAATGCTTTCGAGCCGACTAAAGGTCGGGGAAACGGACCGCTCCTCGTTGGATGTTCTTTACCTTTTCTATTAATCCAGTCCAATAAGATTCCCAGACCGATAAACGATCGTCATCATCATCAGTTATCTGCTATATTAGCAGGTCCTTTGCCTCTCCATTTTCTGCGATCCTTTGCTTCCTTCTTAAGGCTGCTGTGTGTTGTACGGTCCATCATGTCATCCAGTATCTGGAATCTCATCCTTCCTCGCTTCCTTTTCCCTTCTACATAACCTTCTAAAACTGTTTTTATCAGTCCGCCATTCTTTCTTAATATATGCACAATCCAATTTCTTTTTCTTCTCTTTATTACATCTTTTCTCTCCCACTCTTCTCAGTACCTCTTCATTTTTTACTCTGTCCATCTAGCTTATTCTTTACATCCTCCGCCATGTCCAGATCTCAAAATCCTCCAGCCTTTCTCTGTCTTTCTTCCTCATAGTCCATGTTTCAGCGCCATATAGAAGAACACTCCATACAACACATTTTATGAGTCTCTTTCTGAGTTCTCTGTCCAGACCGCTGCAGAAAATTCTCCTTTTCCTATAAAACGCCTGTTTTGCCATTGCTATCTTTGTTTTAATTTCTGTGGTGCACTTCCAGTCGGTGTCTATCCTGCTTCCAAGATACTTAAAATTTTGCACCTGTTCTAGTGTTTCTCCATTCAGCATAATTTTTATTTCCTTATTTCCTCCTAGTGCCAATACTTTTGTTTTATTGATAAACGATACTCAGGAGTATATCGAATAGTTGTTTTATACCCCAGTTATTTCGTGGGTTCGTAAGAATCTGTCTTGCATCTCATTTTCCCACTATTTGTTTTATGTGGTCATTATATTTAAACAGCGCTCCGGATGGTTACCCCTAGATATTTTACGATAGCAATAGTGTCCTTGTACAGTAGCGGGTTTTTTCTCTCATGTATGTCCATTATGTAACATTTATTTACGTTCAGAGTCAGCAGCCAGTCCCTTGACCATACATCAACCTACTGAAGGTCTTTTTGCAGATCGCTATAGTCTTCTGACGTGACACCCATCTTATGCAGCAGTATCGGCAGTCTTCGTTCGCCCACACCGGTCTGAAAATTAGTAGAAGATCGGGAAGAAGCTGTCAGTAAAATTCTTCTGGATTTGAGGCCACATTGTCATCTAAAAAATTCCGAGGTTTCGGCGACTGTTGCAAGACGCCTTCCTCAGGATGTATTGCTGTATGTTCGATGTGTACCTCTTGCCGCACAATGCACCGTTGCTCGTAGAGTACAGAGGTAAATGAAGACATTCAGACGATGAAATGGGTTCAGCTGGTAGCAGAATTTGCTTCGCCTAACAGGTAACACAGGCGGGAACACACGCCTAACAATACGCCGGCCGGAAGTGTGGGATCAGTTCCCACGAGTTGCGCCTGTGCCCTCGTAAATTGAAGGCTGACAGCTCGCCGTTGCGCCGTTGATCCGCGCCAGTAGCGAGAGACGCGACACCGACGCCAAGGAAGGCTGTAATCTGCAACGCGAGACGCGGAGCGCGCAGTTTGTGTGTGCCCACTCGAGCTGATGGATTGCGCTGCAACCTGATCGCAGCACGGGCAGCCGAGTGAGTCGTACAATCTGTGGCGCTCCCTCCGGAAGTCAGGGCGCCTGGAAGCTGTCACGGCTTTAACTGCCCGCGTCCCCACCCACACCCACACCCACGCCGACGCTCACACTTGAGCGGCGCTCGCTCCATTGTCCGAGCATCCGGCCGGCCGCAGAGCGACACGCTGGCTGGCCGCGCCGTCTCCGCTCTACCTGCTGTCCGTCACCTACGTCGCCCGGTTACGCACCCAGCGGTACGTGGCCGGCCGTGTCCCCAACAGCGCGTCACGACCTATTACCACGACTCTCGTACGCTGCAGCCAACTCTTCCAACAGTAACAATATCGCCGACCTTCTCTGTATTCCGTAACAGGTGACGCTGCTATCAATATCCGAAGACGATATCTACTTGGTGCAACGTCTACCAGCTCGCCCACAACATAACCAAATTGAATGTTGTTATTGTTTTTGTTTTTGTTTGGAAGAGCAGTTGAACGGAATGGTCAGTGTCTTGAAAGGAGGATATAAGATGAACACCAACAAAAGCAAAACGAGGATAATGGAATGTAGTCGAATTAGGTCGAGTGATGCTGAGGGAATTACACTAGGAAATGAGACACTTATAGTAGTAAAGGATATTTGTTTGCTATTTGGGGAGCAAAGTAACTGATGATGGTCGAAGTAGAGAGGATATAAAATGTAGACTGGCAATGGCAAGGAAAGCGTTTCTGAAGAAGAGAATTTTGTTAACATCGAGTATAGATTTAAGTGTCAGGAAGTCATTTCTGAAAGTATTTATATGGAGTGTAGCCATGTATGGAAGTGAAAAATGGACGATAAATAATTTGGACAAGAAGAGAATAGAAGCTTTCGAAATGTGGTGCTACAGAAGGATGCTGAAGATTAGATGGGTAGATCACATAACTAATGAGGAAGTATTGAATAGGATTGGGGAGAAGAGAAGTTTGTGGCACAACTTGACCAGAAGAAGGGATCGGTTGGTAGGACATGTTCTGAGGCATCAAGGGATCACCAATTTAGTATTGGAGGGCAGCGTGGAGGGTAAAAATTGTAGAGGGAGACCAAGAGATGAACACACTAAGCAGATTCAGAAGGATGTAGGTTGCAGTAAGTACTGGGAGATGAAGAAGCTTGCACAGGATAGAGTAGCATGGAGAGGCGCATCAAACCAGTCTCAGGACTGGATACCACAACAACAACATTGTTTTTGTTGTTCAAAACTGGTTCAAATGGTTCTGAACACTCTGGGACTTAACATCTGAGGTCATCAGTCCCCTAGAACTTAGAACTACCGAAACCTAACTAACCTAAGGACATCACACACATCTATGCCCGAGGGATGGTCGCGCGGTGCCAGACTGAAGCGCCTAGAATCACTCGGTTTCAGAGGCCGGTTAAAACTTCAGGCATATACCTTTGAAAACAAAAAAAGCTTTACTGCTACTTAAATTACTTTATATTCGTAGTGAAGAAACTTCTCTTTTGCAGAAACATTTTTCTCGCTATAGCCAGTCTGCTGTGTATATCCTGTGTATTTCAGCCATCGTCAGTTATTTTGTTGCCCAAATAGCGAAACTCATCGATCACTTTTAGTGTCTCATAGGGTGGTTTAGTAAGAGCGAAAGCGTTGCGGCGAAGAAGCTCAGCAAACTTCGCGTGCAGAGACTACAATACATAATTTGTGCATCAGCAGGGCTTTGCTTTTTAATACCGAGAGCGTACATTCCAAGAAGTGTCGGGCAACATAGATTACTTCCTTTCACGTATGTCTCGTGAGACTTCCAAAGCGGAAAAAACAACAAAGAAACAGAGAATTCTGAGCTCAGAGCTCATGTGGAGGCTAACGGAAGGTCGTTCTCCACGCGCGCCATAGTCGAATTAAACAGAGAAGGAGGGGAAATTTTATTTGTACCAGAAGTGTCCTCCACTGCACACCGTAAGGTGGCTTGTGCAGATGTAGCTCTTTGCTTGAAAAATCTGGTTCACCGTAGACGTATTACATACGGGCTTTCAGCACGAGCGCTAATGTATCTTTTACTACGTTGTAGCTACAAAACAAAGACGGAACCTGCTGGAGCTTGGTCTTACGGCGGCGCTATTTCGGCCCGAAGTTTCGCTTTCGGTTTCGACGCCGGCTAGTGGACGCCGCCCATCGCCAACCGGTTCGGCAGGCGCTGCGCCCCCCCCACCTGGCAGCTGGCGCGGCACGCAGCTGATTTCCCCGTGCGTGCGGCCTCGCCACCTCGCAGCTACACGGAAGCTTTTTTGTCCCGCAGGCTCCGATACACGTCACGGGCGACCCTCCAGGAATGCGCCATGCCGGGGGAACGTCCTTCCCCATCTGCTGTTAAAAGACCCCGATGCCGTCGTGGATTCCTTTCCTCTTGGCACTTACCGTTCCCTTCCTTTGTCCGTAATTGATTCGACACTCGCACACAACGAGGGAGCACGCGCTGGATAACACGGCAGGGGGCGACAAAGACAGGTACGTGTAACACAGGTTGGGTATGTTCGGTGTATCTGCATCTTCATGGATACTCTGCAAATCACATTCAAGTGCCTGGCAGAGGGTTCATCGACACGTACATGATTTCGCACAAGATAAACAGAAAAGAAGCATCTAAACTGTTGGAAGCTGATAGCCATTAATAAATACACGTAGAAACAAAACTCGGTCGTGATTAGGAGATGTGAATGAAAGTACACTGTCCGGTCACATTAATGGATTGGATTGTTTTGAGGGAAGAGATCAGACAGCGAGGTCATCGGTCTCATCGGATTAGGGAAGGACGGGGAAGGAAGTCGGCCGTGCCCTTTCAAAGGAACCATCCCGGCATTTGCCTGGGGCGATTTTAGGGAAATCACGGAAAACCTAAATCAGGATGGCCGGACGCGGGATTGAACCGTCGCTCTCCCGAATGCGAGTCCAGTGTGCTAACCACTGCGCCACCTCGCTCGGTCACATTAATGTGAGGCCGGCCGCGGTGGCCATGCGGTTCTGGCGCTGCAGTCCGGAACCGCGGGGCAGCTACGGTCGCAGGTTCGAATTCTGCCTTGGGTATGGGTGTGTGTGATGTCCTTAGGTTAGTTAGGTTTAAGTAGTTCCAAGTTCTAGGGGACTTATGACCTAAGATGTTGAGTCCCATAGTGCTCAGAGCCATTTGAACCATTCTGAACCATTAATGTGACCACCCGTTAAAAGCCTGCGTAACGTGGAGGAAGAGTGTCAGTGTGGTTCTGGAAGGCACTGACAGGGATGTGGAACCATGCCGACTATAATGTCACGGCCAGCTGCACGAGGTTTCTCGTTTGAGGTCCGCCTGCTTAGCTGGGCGATAACGTGCTCGCCTCCCATGCATGCAAGGGGGCCCGGGTTCGATTCCCGGCCGCGTTGCAGATTTCCTATTTTGTCCGTTCGGGAACTGGTTGTTGTGTTGTCCTCAGCATCATTTCATTCTCATTACCGGCGTCGACTGAAATAAGACTGGCAATTGGCGGCCGAACTTCCTCGGTTAGGGCCTCCCGGCCAACGATGCCATACGTTCATTTCCAATTTTTTTTTTTTTTTTTCCTCGTTTGAGGATCAACGGCGCAAACAGTCCGATCGAGGTGATGACACAGGTACTCGGTTGGGTTTACATATTCACAGTTTGGTGGCCAGAGGCGTACGGAAAGATCACTCTGTTGCTCTAGGAAACAAGCGCGTACACAGTGAGCTGTGTGCTATGTTGCATTGTCCTGCTGGTAGATACCATGGTGCCGAGGAAAAACAAACTGCGTGTAGGTGTCCCATGGTCTCGAAGGATGCGTGCATACTTTTGTTGATCCATTCCAGAATGACGACATCACCCAGGTAATGCCCGAAATCATTCCCAAGACCATAACGCCCCCACCTCCGGTCTGGACCCTTCCGACGATTATTGATTATTTGAGAAACAACATCAGTGCTACAGTCTGCATAAACCAGTTATGTTGGCCACTGATGCATCGCCTATAAAAAAATGGCTCTGAGCACTATGGGACTTAACATCTTAGGTCATCAGTCCCCTAGAACTACTTAAACCTAACTAACCTAAGGACATCACACAACACCCAGCCATCACGAAGCAGAGAAAATCCCTGACCCCGCCGGGAATCTAACCCGGGAACCCGGGCGTGGGAAGCGAGAACGCTACCGCACGACCACGAGATGCGGGCTTAAAATTCTGAAGCGACATACCCATACGGATGTCTGACGGTGTGAGCATCTAGTTCTCAAATGTTTCAAATGGCTCTAAGCACTATGGGACTTAACATCTGTGGTCATCAGTCCCCTAGAACTTACAACTACTTAAACCTAATTGTATTAAACTGTAGCGCCTAGAACAGCTCGGCCATACCGGCTGGCAACTCATCCCATTAAAATAGTAAGAGATTTTCGTACACACTAATAACAACATCGATATTTCAGAGGCATTCTAAAGTAATAAGCCTCGTTATGTCGCGTATTCACACCGTAAAACTTGGCGCCGATCTCGTGACGTGTGCAGGGGTGAACGTGGCCCTAGATTCCTTTCCTCGTGTGGCCCGCCTTCCCTAAGGGAGCAAAAAACTGTGCGACGCCCCCAAGGCGTGTCGAAGACAGTTCTGAGCCGGACTCACCCCCTCCCACACGTTAGCCGCTCCCCCGGCGAGCGGGGATTATTAAGGGAGCGCCACCCCGCTATATTACTCGCAGCGACCGGCGGGTTATGAGACGCGCCCGCAGGCCGCAGCGGGGTGGCAGCTGCGTCGCGTCGCAGGCGAGACACCGCCGATGCGGATTCCGCCCGTCACCTGGCCTCGCGGAACGCCGGGACCCGCTGGAATGCGCCGCTGATCCGCTTTCTCTTTCAGACACACGAAGTGCCGCGCTGACAACTGCGGGGTGCGCTGCTCGCTAAGCCGCAGTAGGCGTAGAAGGACCTGCCGGTGAGAATGTAAGTGTTCTGGTTCTTGATATTCGATACCTGTTAAAGAGGCTCACACGAACTCCGCGACTTTTACCTGCCCAGCACCCGAACTGCACAACTCGTCCGAAACCGCCGTTACCGTCGGTACTGGGAACTAGCAACAGACTTGCGATTTTCTCTTGGCCACTCCCTCGCCCCCACGGATTGTTCAAATGAAAAGGCACAAAACGTCGTAACAATCAAACCGGTTGAAATTTCCGTAAGCTTCGTAGGTATTACCGTAGTGTGACATCTATACAATGGAAGAATGCATCGCCACCTCGCCACCACCACCACGCCATAAAATCAAAGCTGTACTTTCAGCAGACAAGGTGATCAGAATGAGATTTTCACTCTGCAGCGGAGTGTGCGCTGATATGAAACTTCCTGGCAGATTAAAACTGTGTGCCCGACCGAGACTCGAACTCGGGACCATTGCCTTTCGCGGGCAAGTGCTCTACCACTGAGCTACCGAAGCACGACTCACGCCCGGTCCTCACAGCTTCACTTCTGCCAGTACCTCGTCTCCTACCTTCCAAGCACTTGCCCGCGAAAGGCAATGGTCCCGAGTTCGAGTCTCGGTCGGGCGCACAGTTTTAATCTGCCAGGAAGTTTCAGACAAGGTGATGCTCACCGTCTTTTCGAGGTTCGATATTCTAGACCCATCGAATTCCTACAGCCTGAAGAAACCATTAACAGTGACGTATACTGCGAGACACTCTAAACCTACGCAAGTTCGTCAGGAGCAAACGACCTGGACTGCTCACGGAGGGAGCGATTATGTTCCCCGATAACCTGAGTCCATATGTCTCGTCCATACGTCTCCAGGGTCACGCAAAATGTTCAAAAAATGGTTCAGATGGCTCTGAGCACATCAGTCCCCTAGAACTTAGAACTACTTCAACCTAACTAACCTAAGGACATCACACACATTCATGCCCAAGGCAGGATTCGAACCTGCGACCGTAGCAGTCGCGCGGTTCCGGACTGAGCGCCTAGAACCGCTAGACCACCGCGGCCGGCCACGCGAAATGTAATGACCAAGTTCAAGTGGGAGGAGTTTGAGCAGCTACCCTACAGCTGTGGCCGAGCGGTTATAGGCGCTTCAGTCCGGAACAGCGCGACTGCTACGGTCGCAGGTTCGAATCGTGCCTCGGGCATGGATGTGTGTGATGTCCTTAGGGTAGTTAGGTTTAAGTAGTTCTAAGTTCTAGGGGACTAGTCACCACAGCTGTTAAGTCCCATTGTGCTCAGAGCCATTTGAACCTACCCCACAGCACGTTTGGCTCACAAAAAAAAAAAAAAAAAACAAAGAAAAAACCAGGTGAATCGCTTCAATTTGGACGACGTAATGTGGGATACAGTGGTGGAGTACCTCCTGACGCAGCCGCAGGAATTCTGCGAACAGGGAATCCTTCAACTCGTGAAATAGTGAAATAGTTGCGGTCAGGCCTGTGGTGATTACTTTTGAATAAAGTCTTCGTTTATACTCAAATTGCCGGCCGGCGTGACCGAGCGGTTCTAGGCGCTTCAGTCTGGCACCGCGCGACCGCTACGGTTGCAGGTTCGAATCCTGCCTCGGGCATGGATGTGTGTGATGTGCTTACGTTAGTTAGGTTTAAGTAGTGCTAAGTTCTAGGGGACTGATGACCTCAGATGTTGAGTCCCATCGTGCTCAGAGCCATTTGAACCATATACACAAACTCTTGTTTTGTACCTTTTCTTTTAAACACCGGTCGCATTACCTTAACCCTTTCAAATCCGAATTTTCTTTCATGGAGGTATGTACCGTCTATGCAACTAAATGAAGGCAGTTCGGTTATTGCCATACGCGTTTCGCTTCTTTTATTTGGGGAGCATCAACAGTGGCTTGTAATACATGTTCCTTTTATACATACAATAAAATATTTGTGGAACATATAATATGATGCTATATTACATTTTGACATGTCCTTCTCTTGGGTTTTTTAAGATTAAAATCAACTTTTGTAGCGCAAAGTTTATAAAAAAAAAGTGTGTGTGATTTCCTAAGGGACCAAGCTGCTGAGTTCATCGGTCCCTAGACTTACACACAAAGTAACTTATGCTCAGAACAACACACACACAAACACACACACACACACACACCAATGCCCGAGGGAGGACTCGAACCTCCGGCGGGAAGGGCCGCGCAGACCGTGACAGTGCGCCTTAGACCGCGCGGCCACTCCGAGCTGCACATTCGCTAAATCCGCGTAATTTATTACACGACTGTTGAACTAACATATGGAGAAGGGGCAATATTTTCTCACCTTTTTACCTATGCGCTGCTGTTTATGTTGAGCCTGGAGAGGGACTGAGTCGATATTTCTGTAGAAGGCATCACCCACACACAACCGCATGACCGACAACTTACCTACTACTCATTGATCTGGTAGGAAGACCCACGATTGTTGTCGCCTCCGTGTACTCGTTTCTCGGACCGTGCCTGACGAATACACGTGCGGGTGTGTTTCCTCCTTCGCTGGCGCGTTATCAGCCAAACAAACAGCCGCTGTAGCTGTGCTCGTGTTGACGTTTGGGGTCTGCAGTATCTGGCTGTGTACCTAAATCAGTGGTAAGTGCAATCTTGATAACAAAGAGACAACACTGCCGTATCTGTGCTACAATACCAGAGGGATCGTCCAACGACAGAAAACATGGCCGTCGGACGACCGCTCTGCTCCTTTCACTGCATATACTCCTCGGTAAATTATCACGGCCAGAAATCTCCAGCGTCTTTAACAAAACCGCTGTAGCTCTACATCGAGAAGCTATTTTCATTCTTAGCCTTTGGGCAAACGGTGGAAAATAACGTATTGCCTTACCCTGTCATCTAAAATATCGTTCAAGCACAAAGGTCTCTTACAAACAGCATGCGCGCTTTGCTGTATTGTCAAAAGCTCGGAAAGTATTATTCTACTTGAGATTTAGCAGTACCCTAAAAATCCTTTGTTTCCTGTGACATCAATGGGCTGAAAATCCATTTAAATCTTCTTAGGCGCATATTTCCAGGCGACAGGACACGCTAAGCCTATTGGATGTGTATTCTGCGTCAGAGATATCTCCGCGCGCTGGAGCCTTTGATGTCAGAACGGAAGCTTGCTCAGCTTCGCTTTCAACGCCGGCCTCCTCCGACTTCAGCGGCACCGATTGTGAGACGGACGAATAACAGACACTCACTCCTGGCTCATAAATTCTTTGACACGGGCGCTTCTTCGGCTTCCGCCTGCGCCTCGTTTACATCCGCTTTCCACTGCTTTCTGAACACGATTCGTTTAGTGTTTGACGACTCATCTGAAAGACGTAAAATACTAACACCCGCAGTTGTACATCTACATCTACATCTATCCTCCGTAAGCCACCTGAGTGTACCTTGAGTACCTCTATCGGTTCCCCCTTCTATTCCAGTCTCGTACTGTTCGTGGAAAGAAAGATTGTCGGTATGCCTCTGCGTGGTCTCTAATCTCTCTGATTTTATCCTCATGGTCTCTTCGCGAGATATACGTAGGGGGGAGCAACATACTACTTGACTCCTCGGTGAAGGTATGTTCTCGAAACTTTAAGAAAAGCCCGTACCGAGCTACTGAGCGTCTCACCTGCAGAGTCTTCCACTGGAGTTCATCTATCATCTCCCTAACGCTTTCGCGATTACTAAATGATCCTGTAACGCAGCGCGCTGCTCTCCGTTCGATCTTCTCTATCTCTTTTATCAATCCTATCTGGTACGGATTCCACACTGCTGAGCAGTATTCAAGCAGCTGGCGAACAAGCGTACTGTAACCTACTTCCTTTGTTTTCGGATTGCATTTCCTTAGGATTCTTCTAATGAATCTCAGTCTGGCATCTGCTTTACCGACGATCAACGTTATATGATCATTCCATTTTAAATCACTTCTAATGCGTATTCCCAGGTAATTTATGGCATTAACTGCTTCCAATTGCTGACCTGCTATATTGTAACTAAATGATTAGGGATTTTTCTTTCTATGTATTCGCAGCACATTACACTTGTCTACATTGAGATTCAATTGTCATTCCCTGCACAATGCGTCAATTCGCAGAAGATCCTCCTGCATTTCAGTACAATTTTCCATTGTTACAACCTCTCGATATACCCAGCATCATCCGCAAAAAGCCTCAGCGAACTTCCCATGTTATCCACAAGATCATTTATGTATATTCTGAATAGCAACGGTCCTACGACGCTCCCCTGCGGCACACCTAAAATCACTCTTACTTCGGAAGACTTTCTCAATTCAGAGTGACATGCTGCGTTCTGTTATCTAGGAACTCTTCAATCCAATCACACAATTGGTCTGATAGTCCATATGCTCTTACTTTGTTCATTAAACGACTGTGGGGAACTGTATAGAACGCCTTGCGGAAGTCAAGAAATACGGCATCTACCTCTGAACCCGTGTCTATGGCCCTCTGAGTCTCGTGGACGAATAGCGCGATCTGGGTTTCACACTACCGTCTTTTTCGAAACCCATGCTGATTCCTAAATAGTAGATTTCTAATCTCCTGAAAACTCATTATTCTCGAACATAAAACGTGTTCCAAAATTCTACAACTGATCGACGTTAGAGATATAGGTCTATAGTTCTGCACATCTGTTCGACGTTCCTTCTTGAAAACGGGGATGACCTGTGCCCTTTTTCAATCCTTTAGAACGCTACGCTCTTCTAGAGTCCTACAGTACACCTCTGCAAGAAGGGGGCAAGTTCCTTCACGTGCTCTGTGTAAAATCGAAATGGTATCCCATCAGGTCCAGCGGCCTTTCCTCTTTTGAGACTGGACGTCCTTGTAATTGTACAATAATTAATATATCCTTGGACATTTACAAACCTCAGAATGATTTTAGCGTTTGTAATGCATCAAGCAATACTGTACCAATTTTGTGTTTGTTGTCAGGTTATTGCTAGAAGTAAACATCACCACTGAGCGAATTCCCAAAGAAGCGGAAAGTTATGGCTTCTTATACTGTGAAATGTTGCAGTTCAGATGCCACGTAACCTACCTTGATTTATATTTACCATTCTTCCCCACGTCACTCTAGGTGTGATCTGTGATTCATTAAACTCCGCTAAATAGTAGGTAATTTTTTTATCGTACTTTTTCTGCTGTGTTAGTCACCTGACTACTAATCGATGAATTCTGAGCACTGGCCCAAGTTAGTCCGTGGAAATTTTATGACGCCCTCTCTTGATATCTGCCTCTGCCCGTAATTTTGTCTTTCTTGAGTCGTACTGTGGTTTTAATTGGAAATATAACGATAATCACTTCGCAACTGGCAAGGTGATGGGCTAAAAATTCAGGGGCTATAAAGGGTCCAATCCTGTAGGACTATGAGTAATGCACGACTAGGGCTACCAATGAAACCCCAACTTGACGATAGCTTAGTAATTTCAAATTGTCGATTCATATTTATTTGGTTCGTATTTACCTACCGAATCAACGAGCACATACGGTCATTATCAGCTCTTAAACAGTAAAATACATGTATTCAGAGCTTTCCGGAATAAACACATCACGGATATGGAACAAAATTTCGGTAATTATAGTGGCGTGTGTGATGTCCTTAGGTTAGTTAGGTTTAAGTTGTTCTAAGTTCTAGGGGACTGATGACCTCAGCAGTTAAGTCCCATAGTGCTCAGAGCCATTTGAACCATTTTTGAACAGTGTATGGACTGAGAGTAGTTCGAAGAAAAACGAAAGTAATGAGAAGTAGCAGAAATGAGAACAGGGAGAAACTTAGCATCAGGATTGATGGTCACGAAGTAGATGAAGTTAAGGAATTCTGCTACCTGGGTAGCAAAATAACCAATGACGAACGAAGCAAAGAGTACATCAAAAGCAGACTAACCCTGGCAAAAAGTGCATTTCTGGCTAAGAGAAGTCTACTAGTATCAAACATAGGTCTCAATTTGAAGAAGAAATTCCTGAGAATGTGCGTCTGGAACACAGCATTGTATGACTGTGGGAAAACTCGAAGAGGAGAGAATCGAAGCATTTGAGATGTGGTGCAACAGGCGAATGTTGAAAATTAGGTGGACTGATAAGGTAAGCAATTAGGAGGTTCTGCGCAGAGCTGGAGAGGAAAGGAATGTATGAAAAACACTGACAAGGAGAAGGGAAAGGATGATATGACACCTGTTAAGACATCAAGGAATGACTTCCATGATATTAGAGGGAGCTGTAGAGGGAAAAAACTGTAGAGGAAGACAGAGATTGGAAGAGATACAGCAAATAACTGAGGACGTAGGTTGCAAGTGCTACTCTGAGATGAAGAGGTTGATACAAGAGAGGAACTCGTGGCGGGCCGCATCAAACCAGTCTGAAGACTGATAACCCGCCCAAAATAAACTAACCGCTGCTCCGGCTCGCTCAGCTAGGTTCGCTCGGAAAAACAAGGCATGAACAGAGCTGTTTCTCATTTCAGCTGGAGGTGAGTAGAGATCTGGTCCACGAACCGCTAGACATACGACACGATGAACGAACGAGCGAGTGCCACCGGCGGATCTCAGAGCGGCGAGAAGAGCAGTCATCCTCGGTACGCAGGCTGGAGCCCTGGAGAAAGCTGGAGCGTTACCAGCGCTGGCTGGCGCGCTCCAGATGCCCCCGCCAGATAGGCGTCGCCCGCGGCCATTGCGTAACCAGTCTGCCACGGCGCGGCCGGCCCAGCTTGCTCAGGAATGCATCGCCTCCGCTACCAGCGCGGCATTCTGGAGCCCGCGTCTCGACCGCAAGCTGCTCGGCGTAGCGTCGCTGCTGGTGCGTGTAGCGATTGCAGCATACGCTGGAGGCGCATTCCTGTTGCCGTCTATTACCGTATGTGGAGTGCGCTGGGTAGGCGGAACTTTTTCTGCGCTGTCTCCACCAGCGCATCGGCCTCTTGCGAGTGCCCAATCTTCCTTGTTCGCCGCGTGGGGGATCTTGGGACTGGGGACCGGATATCCACGTAAAATCGCAGGGTTTCGTCGCTATCATGATGCACGATGAAGTAATACTGTCTGACAAAAAAAGGTGTAGCACCTTCGGCAGAGTTGCAATTCTCTGTGGCAGGTAGAACGATCACCAGAGTGCGTTAGTGTGTTTGAGTTTTGTGTTCTTGCCAGCCCTCGTAAGTGTCATACCTTGAGTGATCAGTCTGAAGGACACGGACATGCTGCGTACTCGTGTGAGATAGTGTTATCAGCACCTGCCAGAGTTCGAAAGGAATCTCATTTAGCCTGCTGGTCGACTCGTGCAGTATCGAGATTTGTGGGCTATTCGGATGTGACAGTGACCTGATGCTGAACTGCGTGGGAGCGTGAGGGCGCACATAATCGATGGCTCTGAGCACTGTGGGACTTAACATCTGTGGTCATCAGTGCCCTAGAACTTAGAACTACTTAAACCTAACTAACCTAAGGACATCACACACATCCATGCCCGAGGCAGGATTCGAACCTGCGACCGTAGCAGTCGCGCGGTTCCGGACTGAACGCCTAAGACCGCTAGACCACCGCGGCCGGCGCGCACATAATCGTCGTCAAGGTTCCGGCCGACCGCACGTCTGCCTAACACAAGTAAGGATCGCCGTATTGCGCACCAGGCACATCCTAACCCATTCACATCTGCCCGTGCTGTCCGAGAACAACTAATGGATTCACTGCAACATTCTATGTGATACTGAACCATTGGTCAGAGACTAGCAGCAGTCGAATTAGGAAACTGGTGCCACAAGGTGGCTGGCTTTAACACCACTACACAAATAGCTGCGTTTGGAGTGGTACCGTTGAATGTCGTCGCATTGTGTTCAGCACTGAATCATTGTTTTGTACTACCTCGGATGACCATCGTCGTCGAGCATGGTGGCGAACTGGGGAGAGGTCCAACGTTCTGAATGTTTCGGAGACACACAGCGCTTTTATTCCTGCCGTTATGCAGTGTGGAGCCGTCAGGCGTGCTTTCAGGTCATATCTGGTTGTGATTGACAGAATGGCGGCGCAGAGGTGTGTCACGGACATCGTGCGTCCTCTAGTGCTACCTATTATGCCATTTTTCAACAGGACAATGCTTGCTCGTGTATGAACAGTCTGCGAGATGATGAAGTTCACCCACAGCAGCAAGCTCGCCAGATCTGTCCCCGATAGAAAATATGTGCGACTAGCTCAGACGTCAGTTCCTCCTCAGAGCCAGTATGGAAGATATCAAGCACCACTTACAACACTTGTCAGCCAGCTTGGCTCAGGAGAGGACACAACGGCTTTATGGCACGCTTCACGAGGGAATCACCGCATACATCCAGGTCAGATGGGAGCAGCGTCATACTGATAAGCGGACTCCTATTGCCATGTTTCTTTTTTTAAACTAGACTCAGTTTTGTAACTACAGAAATCACAGGGGTCCCACATGCTTTCTCTACCAGCAAAGTTTCATTTCCTGTCCTCCTCCTCTTTGCGTGCTTCACTTTTTTGCAGGCGGTTTATTTTGAACATTGCGGCGTGCAGCAAATCTTTCCGTAATTGATGCTACTTGGGATGCTTCCATACCAGGTGCCTTATGTGTAGCTGTATCACGCAGAAATCGCATTTATTTGCACTCATATAATGTATTCTATAGAAACAATCCCTGAACGATACTGCATTGAACGTATCGCGGTCTGTTCCCCGTGAATCAGATGTTATGACCCGAAAAGCTCATCCGTCTTCCCAGAGGAACAGCAGTAAACAGTGTATCTTCACAAAAAAAAAAAAAAAAAAAAAAAAAAAAAAACACAGAACCTTAACATATGAGGTCATCAGTCCCCTAGAACTTAGAACTACTTAAACCTAAATAGCCTAAGGACATCACACACATCCATGCCCGAGGCAGCATTCGAACCTGCGACCGTTGCGGTCGCGCGGTTACAAACTGTAGCGCCTAGAATCGCTCGGCCATCCCGGCCGGCAATTATTCTCAAAGAGCCAGGATCTGCAAATACAAAATATCCTCCGCTTCTGTCTCATGTCTAGTTATTAGCCAGAATCGGAAGTTTGAGATCACGTTTCATGTTTGTCCGAGTGATAAATAGTATGCAGTGCCTCTTTTCGTTAGGCAGATCAGTCTCTAGTGTATATCTGCATTGCGTCGATGGCAGTCATGACTGCGTACCTAGTGCAGTATCTGTGTCGTTATGGGTGACAGGACGGAAGGGGGTGAAGCCGTGTGCGAGCGGTTAACCTCCTCCCCTCGAATAGCACCAAGGGGTGCGCCGAGCCTACATCCCATCCGACGGGCAGATTAGCATCGATGGTGTGACATCCCCTAAATCCAGGAGACATTATGAAGCGGTTGGGGACTAAATCCTCGGTATTGACACCTGATCTGGTGACAATATACTGTCACACATCCCTTCTTCTCATATCGCTATTTTCTACCACCAAGTACAACATTAGTGCTTTTCCTTAGTGGAAGTTCCTGAAATGACATTTTGTATTAACGTCAGAGCATGAGTTTCGATGACGCGTCGCTAATACTGCGACTGCAGCAGCTTCAATTCAATTACTGCTGCGAGTGGGGCTTCAGACTCTCATCGTGTAACCTGTGCGTAGAAGACTGCTGAGTGCACGAGAGGTTTCCTCCTGTGGAGGTCAGAGGTGACGTGCCACATCGAGCAAGACGGAAGTGACGCACTCTCGCAGCAACAAAATGTACTGCCGCGGGTAGAGGGCAGCTGCCACTTGCCCATTGATGGGACGCCGGCTGCCCGGTGGTTTGCGGTCTGCCGTGAAAGGCGGCGCGAGGCCGGTGTAACGGAGGAATGTCGCGTGATGCAAGGCAGCAGTCTGACGTCGCTGTGGTGACGTCACGACCTCGAGCACTCCGTGACGTTTCAAGGAATTTCCTGTACGCGCACGTATGCACTTTTTGTTGGAGCTAGAAACTTCCGCTTTAGCAGCTACTCCCTGCAATTTCGTACTTATAGGGTACAATCCCATTGATCCGACAATAAAACATCGGATTTCTAGCCTGAGGACATCTTTGGAAACGAATGGTCAGTCTTTCCTTCAGTAGACGTAAGAAAGCAAGTACCGGCAACGAAGTTAAAATCTAAATACCGGATGGTTATAGAACTAAAGTGACTTGGTTTGTGATTATCATATGGCACCGAAACGTTAATGCGGAACCTATTTTCAATGGAAAAAATTGGTTCCAATTTTGGCCACCAGATGCAAATTTGGCGCTGTACAGCATCTCGCGGACGTCTCCGGTGCTCGTATTGAACAAACTGTGTAAGTGGCGGTTAATAATAAAATCACCATTAAGCCCTTTTCACTTGTTTGACCTTTTCTGTCCACGTCCCGTTCCTAATTCATTACATATGGAAATTTCTATACGTCTTTCTTGCATTCACAGCGCCAGATTTGCACCTGGTGGCCAAAATGCAACTATTTCTTCAGCGTAAATCGATTCCGCATAAACACATTACAATATCTACCAAATTTCGTTGCCATAGGATAATTACAATTCACACTGAACCTCTGTGAGTAGTTGCACTTTAATTATAACCATGCAGCATAATAATAATAATAATAAGAAGAAGAAGAAGAAGAAGAAGAAGAAATAAAAATTAAAAACGCGTAGGTGACTGTAACGCGTAGGTGACTGTACTGAACGAAACACTTCAGAGAAAGAAACGTTGGCATCAAGCTTGAACAAAATGAAAACTGACTAACAGCACATCAAGCGGGTTTGTAGCAAAAGGTCCAAATGGTTGAAGGCAGAATTCGATCACTATTAAGATGGAACAGCATCGCATTTTCTCTCTCTCTCTCTCTCTCTCTCTCTCTCTCTATATATATATATATATATATATATATATATATATATATATATATATATATATATATATATATAATGGCCCGCAACGAAAAAACAAATTCACTTGGGAATGGAAGCCAAAGAGAGAATTATTTTGAGGAAAATCTTAGTCCCACTCAAACAAATGATGATTATAGGAGACAAGATGTCCGTTCAGAAGATAACTGACGTGATGCCCAGGGGAAGAGTTGACATCAATGGATAAGTGGCATGAAGGCAGCCAGCAGGCTTCGTGCACTGGAATTCTGCTTGTTGCATTGATAAGAAAGTGAAATTAATCTAAAGCTTGAGATTCCCGGTTGTTCACTTCGTTAATAATTACTCCTCTTCTTGTTAATTATTGGCTGTTTGTTAATTACCATTATTTGATAGTCAGATGCGTGGAGTCCATTAAAACAATGGACTGAGATGTTGCTATTGGTTTGTTACATCCTTCGGCGAAACCTCGGTTGAGTTGCAGTAACAAAATTACGCCACGATATTCGAATAAAACTTCAAAATTCATTAATGCTTCACTCTTGGACAAGATTCCGTACTTGCGAATTATTCTTCAGTATTAATTAGTTCAGTTCGCCCGTCGCGCGACCATAAAATTCAGTACGCTATTCGGTTACCATTCGTCTGCTTCTCCGCGTCCGTCCGAATCTGTGGGCTCCTCATGAACGACTCCTGTGCTGGCGCGCGCTCAGAACTAGGCAACCGCAAAATTCATTGTTGGGCGTAGAGATGCTTAAGCACACGTTGTCGCAGCCCACAGAGCTTGTGTTTGTTGTTGTATCGATCGAGATGCAGCAACTGTGACCTCACGTACTGCAACAATTCTCTTCCCTAAAAAAAAGATTAACTATATTTTTCCCCTCTTGCGGTGATCATTTGGGTTGCTTATGGCAGCTCGTCGATCACATTGAGGTATGTGTGCAGTACAGGATTCGAAGTGACAGTTTCGTGAATTAACATTTTCAGTATATTTCGTAAACGTCTACATTCCATATAGATGAGACTGAGCATGCTTATGGGCAGTTTCCCAGCAACTGCTGCTCCAGCCACTGAATATTTGGAACCGCTTGAAAGTTGCAGACTCTGTGGAAATTTAATCCCCGGCGGATAGATGACACGAAAACTGGAAAGTGAATCGTGTCTGTGTCGGCTGGAGCATCAGGTGGCCAGGAAAGGCGAACATCTGGGGCACGGCACGGGACATGCGGGCCTCACATGCGGGCGCTGGGAAAGTCACACGCACTCCTCCCCTCCCTATATCCAGTGTCCGAGCACCTGCGCGCCCTAGTGTAGTGTCGAGGTGAAGGCGTTCCGCGGTACGGAACCGATACTGGAGGAAAATCCCTTCCCTCGGATTCTACAATTAGCTAACTCCAGTCACTGCTACACCGTACATCGAATACCGTCTTGAAATCTGGAAGCTCATTTAATTAACTCTTAGATACGTATCGGTCTTCGCGAGTACATAGCTCCTGGTGTAAGTGAAGCAAGTGGAAAACATTGGTTCACTTACGTTTGGAAATGTCGTTTTGTCTACGAAAGAGATTGTTTATGAAGCACCGTACGAATTATATTAGAACACTGCTCTAGTATGTGAGATCCCCAAATCTGATTCGATTAACATGGTCTGTTGAGAGCTTACAAATAAGGGCAATGGGAATGGTGAGATATATGTCACACGCAAGTACTTCACGTACAAGCTGAAAAACAAGCACTTAATGATGACGTCGAGAAAGGGTTTCTTACATTTGTTGAACCGAGGTTCAGGGATATGCAAACATTATATACTTGTCTATATTCTGCTTTCTTAAAAGCGGTGAATACTAGACGTACTACAGGTCGCAGTAAGGCGTATATAAAGTCAGAACGTCACACAATAAGAAGTACTATCTGAGGTTTTGCGTGACACAGTTGCTCAAAAACCATTTTCACCTGTTCGCGGCTGACAGGTTTCGATCATCTCTTGTCATCTTCAGAGCGACGTTCAATAAGCAGCATTCTGTAACATCACACAGTTACACAGGTTATGCGTTGTTGCAGTCTGTTGACACCAGATGAAATGTTATGTCGGTCACGAATTTCTCCTTTGGTAATATTTTTCAGAAGTCTTTATTCATTCGCTTGATGATATCGGTTTAACTGCCTGAATTTCTTGTAGTAAAAATACAGAACTACAGGGATTTTAATTTTCTGTATGACAAAACTATGAGGACTCTAATTCAATAATTTCAAATAATAACAGTTTGAAAAAATTCCAATACCGACGTGATTTCTGTTGTTGGTATTGCTTGCTTTTACACTGCATGAGGAGATACCATGATTCTGCACAGTATTTCCTCGCTGCGAAGTTCACAAAACCCCCATGGCTTAGTAATCAAATACAAGAAAAGTTTTCGCCGGAGATGGTTTAAAGAGAACGTACGCAGCTGCCGAGACGTGTGGGCTGAATGCAACGGATCCTGCCGATGTCATTTATTTAATGTCTGGCGATAGCATTTCGAAGCTCTTGCAAATAATGTAAAACTGAAGTGATACTGCATCTCGTATAATATTTACATATTGTCATTACGCTGCATAATTGTTTATTACAAACAAATTATCTTCTTCGCGCTATGCAAGATAGTCAGCGTTTATTGGGTGGAACAGATTTGGCTCTTATTTAAAATGTTAGTGATCATTAGATTGACAAAACTATCATTTATAGAATTAAAATAGTTTCTGTATCGATTTCAGAATAGATAAGCCGAATTCAGTTTTATTTCGCGTATCTTGATGACTTACGCAGCTCTTATACTCCATGTTGGCAACTATCAATACGTGTGAAAGGAAATTTAGCCCCAGGCACTATTCCATTTATGAAGGAAAAAAGTGTAAGTAAAGCTTTCGTAAAAGTGACTTGCTCGCTCGTCAGGCTTGACGCATAACTTGCTGGATTACGGTGAATTACGTGAGCCAGACCGCATGGAATCCCTACACTGTACTAATGTCCCATGCATGGTGTATTACAGGGGGTTAAAGAAAACTGTCTCTGAAAATATTTCATCCACCTGAAGCTAGGCAACCCAACTGACAACACCTGCACTCGGCCTGAGGTTGGGTTGCCTGTCTAAGTTCATTAAATACACTCCTGGAAATTGAAATAAGAACACCGTGAATTCATTGTCCCAGGAAGGGGAAACTTTATTAACACATTCCTGCGGTCAGATACATCACATGATCACACTGACAGAACCACAGGCACATAGACACAGGCAACAGAGCATGCACAATGTCGGCACTAGTACAGTGTATATCCACCTTTCGAAGCAATGCAGGCTGCTATTCTCCCATGGAGACGATCGTAGAGATGCTGGATGTAGTCCTGAGGAACGGCTTGCCATGCCATTTCCACATGGCGCCTCAAATGGACCAGCATTCGTGCTGGACGTGCAGACCGCGTGAGACGACGCTTCATCCAGTCCCAAACATGCTCAATGGGGGACAGATCCGGAGATCTTGCTGGCCAGGGTAGTTGACTTACACCTTTTAGAGCACGTTGGGTGGCACGGGATACATGCGAACGTGCATTGTCCTGTTGGAACAGCAAGTTCCCTTGCCGGTCTAGGAATGGTAGAACTACGGGTTCGATGACGGTTTGGATGTACCGTGCACTATTCAGTGTCCCCTCGACGATCACCAGAGGTGTACGGCCAGTGTAGGAGATCGCTCCCCACACCATGATGCCGGGTGTTGGCCCTGTGTGCCTCGGTCGTATGCAGTCCTGATTGTGGCGCTCACCTGCACGGCGCCAAACACGCATACGACCATCATTGGCACCAAGGCAGTAGCGACTCTCATCGCTGAAGACGACACGTCTCCATTCGTCCCTCTATTCACGCCTGTCGCGACACCACTGGAGGCGGGCTGCACGATGTTGGGGCGTGAGCGGAAGACGGCCTAACGGTGTGCGGGACCGTAGCCCATCTTCATGGAGACGGCCTCCCGCATGCCCACTATACGCCCTCGCTCAAAGTCCGTCAACTGCACATACGGTTCACGTCCACGCTGTCGTGGCATGTTACCAGTGTTAAAGACTGCGATGGAGCTCCGTATGCCACGGCAAACTGGCTGACACTGACGGCGGCAGTGCACAAATGCTGCGCAGCTAGAGCCATTCGACGGCCAACACCGCGGTTCCTGGTGTGTCCGCTGTGCCGTGCGTGTGATCATTGCTTGTACAGCCCTCTCGCAGTGTCCGGAGCAAGTATGGTGGGTCTGACACACCGGTGTCAATGTGTTCTTTTTTCCATTTCCAGGAGTGTATTCACTGAGGCAGTTTTCTGCTGCCCACCGCGTGCATTAACCAGTTGGAGTGTGGTTTTCGAACAAATGGCGAACCTTTCTCCGGTATCCGTTTCAGAAAACATTTAAAGGTTCACCTATGAAAACAGTGTACACAATTCACAGACACAACTGTGCGGCAGGAAGAACTCCTGGTCACAAAGTTAAAACGAATGTGATGATTGTCAAATTGTGAAACTAGGGCAAATTCTATGACAGGAGGACAAGATTAAAAAGAAGCAGTAGGAGGGGGAGGAGGAGGAGGAGGAGAATGCGTTTTTATGTATAAAACCAAGCAAGTTGCCAGGTTAAGATGCCTTTCAAATTAAAGGAAAATACATTTGTTTCAGGAAGACCTAATATATTGCAGCCTGCAGAAAAAGGCTGGAAGGTTTCTTGGGAATGACAGGCCATTCTTCATGGAGTGCTGCACTAAGGAAACGTATCGATGTCGGTTGGTGAGGCCTGGCACGAATTCGGCGTTCCAAAACATCCCTAAGGTGTTCTACAGTAATCAGGTCTGGACTCTGTGCAGGCCAGACGATTATAGGTATGTTATCGTCGTGTAGCCACTCCGCCTCAGGCAGTGCATTAAGAACGGGTTCTCGACTGTGTTGAAAGATGCAGTCGCCATTCCCGAATTGCTCTTCAACAGTGGGAGGCAAGAAGGTGCTTAAAACAACAATGTAGGCTTGTGCTGTGATAGTGCGACGCAAAACAAAATGGGGTGCAAGCCCCCTCCTTGAAAAAACACGGCCAAACTACAAGACCACCGCCTCCGAATTTTACTGTTGGCACTACACACGCTGGCAGATGATGTTCACCGGGTATTCGCCATTCGTCTAGTAAGGTCATCCGAAGACCAGTATCAGCTGCAAAGCGATTTAGAAAAGATTGCTGTATGGTGTGTCAGGTGGCAGTTGACGCTAAATAACGAAAAGTGTGAGATGATCCACATGAGTTCCAAAAGAAATCCGTTGGAATTCGATTACTCGATAAATAGTACAATTCTCAAGGCTGTCAATTCAACTAAGTACCTGGGTGTTAAAATTACGAACAACTTCAGTTGGAAGGACCACATAGATAATATTGTCGGGAAGGCGAGCCAAAGGTTGCGTTTCATTGGCAGGACACGTAGCAGATGCAACAAGTCCACTAAAGAGACAGCTTACACCACACTCGTTCGTCCTCTGTTAGAATATTGCTGCGCGGTGTGGGATCCTTACCAGGTGGGATTGACGGAGGACATCGAAAGGGTGCAAAAAAGGCAGCTCGTTTTGTATTATTGCGTTATAGGGGAGAGAGTGTGGCAGATATGATACACGAGTTGGGATGGAAGTCATTACAGCATAGACGTTTTTCGTCGCGACGAGACCTTCTTACGAAATTTCAGTCACCAACTTTCTCTTCCGAATGCGAAAATATTTTGTTGAGCCCAACCTACATAGGTAGGAATGATCATCAAAATAAAATAAGAGAAATCAGAGCTCGAACAGAAAGGTTTAGGTGTTCGTTTTTCCCGCTCGCTGTTCGGGAGTGGAATAGTAGAGAGATAGTATGATTGTGGTTCGATGAACCCTCTGCCAAGCACTTAAATGTGAATTGCAGAGTAGTCATGTAGATGTAGATACCCACACGCTGCAATCGGATCGCCGCATTGTGTACCGTGATTCGTCACTCACAACAACATTTTTGCACTGTTAAATCGTCCAATATTTACGCTCCTTACACCAAGCGAGGCGTCGTTTGGCATTTACCGGCGCGCTGTATGTCTCTGAGCAGTCGCTTGGCCATGAAGTCCAAGTTTTCGCACCTCCCACCTAACTTGCAGTGGATCTTGATGCACTTTGGAGTTCCTTGTGATGGTCTGGATAGATGTCTGCCTATTACACATTACGACCCTCTTCAACTGTCGGCGGTCTCTGTCAGTCAACAGACGAGGTCGGCCTGTACGCTTTTGTGCTATATGTGTCCCTTCATGTTTCCACTTCGCTATGACATCGAAAACAGAGGATCTAGGGATGTGTAGGAGTGTGGAAATCTCGCGTACAGACGTGTGACACAAGTGACGGCCAACCACCTGAGCACCTTCGAAGTCCGTAAGTTCCGCGGAGAGCCCCATTTGGAGTATGATTCTGGGGGTGTCCGGTACTTTTGATCACATAGTGTAGATTGCAGAGTTTTTGATGTGTTTGCGGGAAGACTGTTCGAAAAAAGGAAAAAGCAACCAACAAACTGATGGTTTTGCATCTTAAGGTACCACATATAAAAATATCCGTATTTGAACCCTTTACACCCTGTATAATGCAGTTTGGTAAGGGAGTGAGTGCAGATATTGTGATCATTGCTAACCCACTTCAGTGCGTTAGTTGTCTTTACTCTGCATACAATAGTCTTGCCGCAGAAATTCACATAATTTAGTACCTGATA
Organism: Schistocerca gregaria; assembly: GCF_023897955.1. Lineage (NCBI taxonomy): Eukaryota > Metazoa > Arthropoda > Insecta > Orthoptera > Acrididae > Schistocerca > Schistocerca gregaria. Next base: position 737,248,684 of record NC_064923.1, read on the forward strand.
TTTTTCTGCACGAGCCGCGCGGGATTAGCCGAGCGGTCTAAGGCGCTGCAGTGGTGGACTGTTCGGCTGGTCCCGGCGGAGGTTCGAGTCCACCCTTGGGCATGGGTGTGTGTGTTAGCTTAAGTAGTGTGTAGGCTTAGGGACAGATGAGCTTAGCAGTTAAATCCCATAAGATTCGACACAAATTTGAACTTTTTTTTCTGCACGATCGTAACTGGACCACTGAGTGGACTATGCCTGTCAGTATAGACTAACGATTTTGCATCCCTGCGTCCACACGTCAACACCTGACCTGCCGCCCAGGGAAAATTCAGCATTAATGGCTTGCTCTTGCCACATGTACTTGGAGGTACTATGTGACTAGGGTCTTTCGATTTGATGCCACTTTGGCGACTTGCGCGTCGATGGGGATGAAAACTTGGAGGTACTCACCAACCTAAAAGCATGCTGCTTCTAATAGCTGTAATTACGTCTGCAAATTACGTAAATACTGCTGTAATAATGTTCAGTATACCGTCCTCAGTCAGCAATAAAAATATTTGCATTTCTGCCCCAATACCGTGTAACTTGTATAACTGAAGTGAGTGAGTATCGGTGCTGAATGGGAGGAGGCGCCTGTCTCATCAGCCTCTTTGTGCGCTGATTCAGGGGAAGTGGTGCCACCCCGGAAGCTTGCTGGCGTCGCTACGACACGGGAGGGTCGGCCGGCAGTGCCCGGCGTGGGGTGTGGACCCCAGCCGGTGCAGCTGGCAAGACGAGCCGCAGTGGCAGCCAGGTGGGCAGCGGCTGGCGGCGCCTCCGCGATCGATGCCGGCCTGTCTGCACAGTGCCGCCCACTGACCCATTTTCGCGCTCCGTCGCGTAACGCGCCCCGTCCTGTACGCACAACCTGCTGCCCTCCCTTTGATGGAGAGTCTGCACGTCCAGCCGCTGGGCCGGGCTTAGCTGCCCACGAAAGGCCTTTGCTGTGAGCACACACATTACTCCTGTGGGGGCGGTTGCGCGGGTGGACTCAATCGTCTGCAGTCTGAGATTACTTCCCAGTGCTCTGTGGTGCAGCTGTTACAAACACGAATATACCCGTTGTCTTGATGCTGTGAAGAATTCGCAGAGTTGCAAAATAGTCTTCACGCGTTTGCTACCGGATGACGTAGTGCAAATTCTACATCGTCATTCCCTCGGAGCAACTTTCCGACATCTTCAGGTGGCTGAACCTTACTGGTGGCTAGGTACGACACGTACATGCATTGTAAATAGGCTGTTTAGTTTTTTATGTTGGTAACGTCACGTAGTGCTCTGTATGAAAATCACTGGCTGTGCAGTGTGCAGTCTGTGGCTGGTTGGCATTGTTGGAATATTTGCTATTGTAGTGTTGGGCAGTTGGATGTGAACAGCGTGTAGAGTTGCGGAGTTGGAGGTGAGCCGCCAGCAGTGGTGAATGTGGGAAGAGAGATGGCAGAGTTTTGAGAGCAGACGATCTGGACGTGTGTCCGTCAGAAAAACGAAAGTTCTAAGACTGGATGTCATATATATAATGACTTTTGAATATTATTAAGGTAAATATATTGTTTGTTCTCTATCAAAATCATTCATTTGCTAACTATGCCGATCAGTAGTTAGTGCCTTCAGCAGTTAGAATCTTTTATTTAGCTGACAGTATGGGCGCACGCTGTACTGCAGTAGTTCGAGTAACGAAGATTTTTGTGAGGTAAGTGATTCATGAAACGTATAGGTTATTGTTAGTCAGGGGCATTCTTTTGTAGGGATTATTGAAAGTCAGACTGTGCTGCGCTAAAAATATTGTGTGTCAGTTTAGTGCTGATCAGAATAAGTAAAGAGAGAAATGTCTGATTACGTTCAATTCTGCTCAGCTGTTTGAAAATCAAATAACGTAAGAGGTTTAACAGCACAGTCACTCATAAATTTTTCTAAGGGGAAGTTTCACTATACTGTCTCTCGTTCACTTGTTTCACATCTACATCTACACGGTTACTCTGCAATTCACACTTAAGTGCCTGGCAGAGGGTTCATCGAACCATTTTCATACTGCTTCTCTACCATTCCACTCTCGAATGGAGCATGGGAAAAAGGAATACTTAAATCTTTCCGTTCGATCTCTGATTTCTCTTATTTTATTATGATAATCATTTCTTCCTACGTTGGTGGGTGTCAACATATTTTCGCATTCGGAAGAGAAAATTGGTGATTGAAATTTCGTAAATAGATCTCGCCACAAAGAAAACCGCCTTTGTTTCAGTGACTAACACCCCAACTCGCGTATTATTTCAGTGACACTCTGACACCTACCGCGCAATAGTACGAAACGAGCTGCCCTTCTTTGCACTTTTTCGATGTCCTCCGTCACTCCTACCTGGTAAGGATCCCATACCGCGCAGCAATATTCCAGCAGAGGACGGAGAAGTGTAATGTAGGCTGCCTCTTTAGTGGGTTTGTCGCAGCTTCTAAGTGTTCTGATAACAAAGCGCAGTCTTTGTTTCGACTTCCCCGCAATATTATCTATGTGGTCTTTCCAATTTAAGTTGTTAGTAATTGTAATTCCTAGGTATTTAGTCGAATTGACACCCCTTATATTTGTGCGATTTATCGTATATCCTAAATTTATCGGACTTCTTTTAGTACCCACGTGGAGGACATCGCACTTTTCTTTGTTTAGTGGCAATTGCCACTTTTCGCACCATACAGACATTCTCTCTAGGACATTTTATAATTGGAATTGATCGTCTGAAGATTTTACTAGACGGTAAATTACAGCGTCATCTCCAAACAGTCTAACGGGGCTGCTCAGATTATCACCTAGATCATTTACGTAAGTCAGGAACAGCAGAAGGCCTTTGACACTACCTTGCGGATATCACTTCTGTTCTACTCGATGATTTACCGTCTATACTACGAACTGTGGCCTCTCTGAGAGGAAATCACGAATCCAGTCACACAACTGAGATGATACTCCATATGCAAGCAATTTTGATTAATGAGGAACGGTATCAAAAGCCTTCTGGAAATCTAGGAATATGGGATCGATCTGAGATCCGTTGTCGATAGCACTCATTACTTCATGGGAATAAAGAGCTAGCTGTGTTGCACAAGAAGAACAAGAAGGATATTTTCTGAATTCGTGTTGGTTATGTATCAATAACTCATTTTCTTCAAGGTGATTCATAATGTTCGAGTACAGTATATGCTCCAAAATCCTACTGCATTGAGGCCAGTGATATGGGTCTGTGATTCAGTCGGTGTGTGTGTGTGTGTGTGTAATAGACGTTAGTTTTCAGCATGTACCTCGTTAGGCTGGCAACAGGTACGTCCATGTAAACAAACCGAACAGGATGAGGTACACAGTCGACTCAAAGTAGTATTAGGGTTATGACTATATTAGCGACAGAAGACACAAAAAGCACAAAAAAATGAAAAATGGGAATAAAAATGTTCGAAACACAAAAATATGCTTACGTTCCCTACACAGAGCGGTAGTGCGACCTCTATGTGACCAGATGAGATGAAACACAGATACCAACTAAAAACAGGAAGAACAGTAAGTAATCACTTATTTACATAAAAAGCGAAAAGGGAACTGTTTTACAATCTACGAATAATAGATATCAAAACAAAAGTGTATCATAACTGTATCATTATCGATCCCTTTCATGATGCCTTTAAGTGAAAAAGGCGAAAAGCGTCTGGGAAAGTAAAACACGGTGCAGCAATACAAGGCGTATTTTAATTTACAAAACAAATAATAACTTACTTTCTTTGATTATCAATCGTATAAGCGTCCTACAGTACGTGCGGGCAAGGGAGCTCTTGAAGAAATTTGCAACAGAAAGGTAAGGATTTCATTTTCGTAGAAGCGTTGGTCGAGGAACAGGAAATTTGCAACGATAGAAAAGAAATAAAATAAACTTTCGCAGAACCAGAGCAATGGGCTGCTGCGAGACGTCAAGATCGTCATAGTTTGTCCACATATTTTAGCTGTCACACTTGCAAAAACAGAAGAAAAATGTATCGGAAAGAAGAAGAAAATTTTCTCTCTTGCTCTCTTAGGTAACAGAGATAATGTATTTTCTCGTAACTTGCTACTGTACCAGACCATATGTACATTAAAATTAAACCGGTTAAGATACGTCATTCGTCTGGCACTGTGCGTATGTTTTGTAACTAAGTGTAATGTAGTTCCGTCTCCCTGTAGAATATTATTAGAAACTACACAAGACTGAAACATGGTACGATACGAAAACTCCTTTAGGGTATCGTAAAAATATATACCGTAGCCAAAAACCTCGTGTAGAAAAGTTAACTACCGTAACACTACGAACTGGACAGTCTCCTTTCACAACACTGAAAACTGTTACACACAGCCCCTTATCTCGAGAACATAAAATCTGTTTACTGTCCCTCCTCGACATACGTTCACTCAGAGCTTTCCCTTTCCTCCCATTCGTCAGCTCTCGTACAGAACATTCCGTTGCTATTCTTAGCGACTGTAACGGAACGGGCACCGTTGTAGCGCTTTAGGACCGCTCGCTCAAAATTCGCGAGGCACGAAGCAGCTTTTGTTGCAAGCGGGCACTTACAGATCTACCAAGACGCCGTGTGACGACCAGACGGAACAGAATTGCATAACGGTTCGCTAAGAGCAACAGGTAGGGCCCCTCCAATTATGGAGTGGCCGCTCCAGGCGAGAATAACTGTTCGTAGGCCGCGGGCCGGTGGATTGCGAAAGGAAAAATGCCGAGCGGTCGTCGGCACCCAATTAGGACCCATACGGCGCCTGCCATTGCCACACAGCGGCCGCTCCAAAACCGTGAAAGTTCCCTCCGCCACGCGCTGGTCACGAGCGCCCATTCACCGCCGGCTGCGTTCCTCGGAGGGAAGAAAGGTCGCAGATGCAAATTACGCGCAGACTCGGCCCTGCAAACGACCGTCTCCAGCTAGCACTTCACCAGTTTACATCTTGTTGACATGGTTTTACAATGAATCCAGCGCCGCCCCGCACCCGAGTTAAGACCTTGTATTTACACGTCTCACTATCCAGGCCGCTGGGTTCCGCTTCGTTTGGCACACTCTCTTGCAACTGGAACAGAAGGAACTCCAGTACAAACAGCTATAGCAACTTGACGAATGACTGCGGTACCACATGCTTTAATGCGGGCAAACACTGCGTTACTGCAACATCATAAACATCAAGGCGTTCGCACCAACCGAAGACAGGCAGCGAACCGCAGTGCTGTACTAGGCACAAGGCTTCTATCATTCTGGGATGAGCGACAGACATGTTTCTGATAACGCCGTTACATACAATTCTAGGACACTTTTACAGACAGCACACAAACAGATTTCTAAAATATACGCAAGGAGATAAATGTACTAGTCTTGGTGTCGAAAAACAGCGATCAGGTGTTGTGAACGTTTCTTATACAGGTATGTAGGAAACGTGGAATAAAAAAACAGTTCATTTTATTAATGGTGTCGTTATCTAATGAATACCGAATGGCGTAAGCTGTTCTCTAAGTACATATGACGAAATACCGTTGATTAGATCACATATCGGAGGTAGCCTGCAGCATTTGGCGTACTGCAGGAATGATACATGATATGAATGGCGGTGGCATGGATGAGTTGGTAGACCCTCCCCTGCCATCACACACTACTCAGGACTATTGATCGTTTAATTCGGTCATGTACTGTAACAGGTGAAAAGCTAGCTTGTAACAGGTGAAGAGCCTACGTTGCGGCACTTTTAGGCGCTCCAGACTCGATTGAAACCCACGTGTTGCATTAACTGCTGTTGGTACACGGTCAACGTGAATGTTGTTTTTAGGTAGTGGTCCACAACCCATCGGGCTAATCCCAAACATGCCTTTAATCTGTATCTTGAAGATTCATCACATGTACAGTTCAGTCATGAAAACACACAATCAAAATCGATACAAGTAGAGTGAACGACTTTTCCTCCCATCTTAGAGAGTAAGGTGACCACATGGAGGCAAAAAAAAGCAATCAATAGAAACGAAACAACGCTGGGTCCTTGAAGAGCATGTCTCTTTCATCGTGTGGAAACTGAAAAAGTCGGAAACAACACCAATGAAGTAGGAGAACAAGAAAGGACGATCAATCGTTCCAAACATTTCCACACTTAGACTCAGGATGTTACATGTTATATTCACAGAAATTCTCTTGGTGTGAAATATCTACAGGGTGTAACGGATGTACGTACAGCATTTTTTTTTAGTACCTTAATATGTTCACTCATCAGTATGTCGGGTGTTTTTTTTTTCTGCGTCAAACTGTCTTCCCACAAACTCATCACATTCTTTACTACCTGATGTTTTCTGCGTGGCTGTGGACTACTCTTGTCAGTATAGGCTAACCATTTCAACACTTGAACTGTTGCCCAGGGAAAAATAAGGATTAATGGTGTGCTCCTGCCATATGTACTTGGTGGTACTAACCAACCAAAAAAATATACTACGCATAAGAGCTATAATTATTAGTCTGCAACTGAAGTAAATACTGATGTGATGTTCAGTACACTATCCCCAGTCACCAACAAAAACATCTGTACTTATGCCCATAATACCCAGTCTATTTGTCATAACTCTTTGCTGGATGTGTTTCAATCATTTACCTTCCCAGTTTTAACTGTCTGTAGGTTCCTCAAGTGGCATGGAAGTTACTCCTTGATTTCATAACAGATCTATCATCCTGGCCCTCCTGCTTGTCAAAGATTTCCACCTGTTGCTATCCTCGGCTATTCTGTAGTGAACTTGCTCATTTCTTACCTTGTCTGTCCATCTAATTTTCAACATCCCTGTATATAACCATATCTCAAAAAATTCAATTCTCCTCCGGTTTTCCCACAACCCATGATTCGCTTCCATACAATGCTGTTTCCAAACGAACACTCTCAAAAATATCATTTTCGACTTAAGGCTGATGTTTCATACTAACAGACCTCTCTCTCTCCCTCTCTCTCTCTCTCTCTCTCTCTCTCTCTCTCTCTCTCTCTCTCTCTCCCTCTCTCTCTCACACACACACACACACATTTATATAAACACAAACGCATACACGCGCTCGCAGCCACAAATACTTCGTTTTATTACGAAATTAACCATTCCCTGATGTCTCAGGATGTGTTACGTGAACCAATGCCTTATTTTAGCTGCGTTGTGCCATTTTTCCCCCAATTCGGTTTATTACCCGTTCATTAATTGTCCGATCTGCGCATCTTATCTTCATACGGGGAAGGGTTTCTTTTCCACCCAATTTCATAGCTTTTCTCCATACTTTGTGGATGTATAAGTAAAATAAAAAAGCAGCCCAATCTGAAGTTGGAGGTTGCCTAAAACAACTGTGCAGCACACTCGTCGAATTTTGTCTGTTAATTTAACTTGTCTGTGTTTTCTCGTATATCTGAGATTACCTTAATCCGTGGCCGACAAGTTACGTGATGGTGACAATGATCCACCCTAGTCTGCGCTTGCCGGTGTTCTTTTACATGGTCCCAGCTTCTAGCTCGCTACATGATGAAAAATGGAAATGAGCGTTTGGCGTCATTGCCCGGGAGGCCCCTGGCGGGGTGCAGGTCTTATTACGTTCGACGCCACATTGGGCGACCTGCCCGCTGTATGGGGATGAAATGAGGATGAAGACAACACATCGCCCAGTCCCTGTGCGGAATCGAACCCGGACCCGTAGGACGGCAATCCGTCACGCTGACCACTGAGCTATCGGGGCGGAAGCTGCATGATAACAGCACCCCTGATAATGGCACAAGGCAATCAGCCTTGTTTCGCGTGGTTACTCTGGTGTTATTTCAATCGATTACGCAGTTCAGTTATCTCTGTGTAGACGGTTCCTGTTATAGACCATACAATAGTTTCGATCCTAAAAAGTTAAACAGGAAATGACTCATTTCGGCTCTGACTGTGGTACTGTAATTACTTCTACATATGCATAGGCAATCCGCAAGCGACCGTACGCTGTGTAGTGGAGGGTACCCTGTACCGCTGCTAGTCATTTCGCGAATAGAACGAGGGAAAAACGGCAGTCTAGATGCCTCCGTATGAGCCCTCATTCCTCATACCTTCGTGGTCCTTACGCGCAAAGAATGTTTGCGGCAGCAGAATCGTGTCGCAGTCGGCTTCACATGGCTCCCTCGATATTTTGTTTACCAATTTCGTGAAATTGCTGAACAATTCGCCATTCGTCAATATTTCATTGGCATTCCTTGTTTGCAGAAGCTGTCTCTCAGCTCAGACAGCCTGTTCGTATATTGGACACTCAAACACTGTGTGTTCCGCCGATCCTTGGTGGGCACCACACTCACACTCCGGTGTTGCCCTTTTTCCTATTTTATGCAGGTACGTGGGATAGGGTCCCTGAGCTGTAAGGAAGTGAACCAGGCGCTGTGAGGGCTTCATTATCTTGTTCTTTAGTCTTTCTCTTTCCGTGGGTGGAAACCTGTGGACTCTACGGCCTCTACTGGACCCATCCCATTCGTCCCGCCAAATGTCAAGCATTTTTTTTTTCCCAAATAGCTTTAACACTTATCAGAGGACTGCCACCTAACGATCGGACGTGAAATATTTTCCGCCAACTGAAAATAATGCCGTCATGTGGCTGTTGGGCCAGTATACAAGTCATGTCTTCAATCGGCTGACGGGCGACGATTATTGCGAGTCTTAGGTTACACATGGAAACGGAATATCTTAAAATTAGACGCTACGCGGATCACCGTCGCAAGTACGGTAATATGCCCCATATTGCATTCAATAGAACAGGTATTGGGTAGCGGTTCGAGCTCTACAACCTTCACCCGTTTATGTATCAACCGAATGATCTGGCTCCAATCCCATATTGATGCTTTCACAAAAAAAAAATCCATGTTCCTTTACAACGAATGTGAGTGGTGATGGGTATGGAGGCGCCACCATGGACAGGCCTCGGACTAATTGACCCCTGCCCTCCTTGCCGCCATCTGCCTGCCCCGCTCGCTATAAAAAAAAAAAAAAAAAAAAAAATAAACAAAAGTAAGCGTCGCACACTGTTGATAAGATGTCGCGAGTTTGGGTACATTTTTAAAACGCCATACTGCTTTCTGCTGAAGTTATCGACCTAAAGGAAAAAAAAAAAAAAAGACCGAGGTGGCGCAGTGGTTAGCACACTGGACTCGCATTCGGGAGGACGACGGTTCAATCTCGCGTCCGGCCATCCTGATTTAGGTTTACCGTGATTTCCCTAAATCGCTCCAGGCAAATGCCGGGATGGTTCCTTTCAAAGGGCACGGCCGATTTCCTTCCCCGTCCTTCCGTAATCCGATGAGACCGATGACCTCGCTGTCTGGTCTCCTTTCCCCAAAACAACCAACAACCAACTAACCAAATACTCAATACCTATTGTGCTGGTATTCAGATTCTTCATGACATGACCAGCAAGGCCGACCAGGGTGGCCGAACGGTTCTAGGCGCTTCAGTCCGGAACCGCGTGACTGCTACGGTCCCAGGTTCGAATCCTGCCTCGGGCATGGATGTGTGTGATGTCCTTAGGTTAATTAGGTTTAAGTAGTTCTAAGTTCTAGGGGACTGATGACCTCAGAAGTTAAGTCCCATGGTGCTCAGAGCCGTTTTTTTTTATCATCAAAAGGCAGCACACACCAACACGAGACGATTCCACATGCTGTATCTCCAGATTGATGTTGTATCTGTTTTCGCCTCTTACCAATCTCCTTCCAGTTAGCGGCCGAACCCCAGGCGGTCCGACAAAGTCGCCAAACCTGGGGCGTACTCACTATGTATGCCTTTTGTCTTATGCATCATAATTACGTCATTGTCCATTAGGTAATTTGCCACTGTCTTATCTTAGAAATAGGCGCTGAGCTTCGCGACACAAAGCGTTCGTTAGTTTAGAAAAGATCGGGAAAATGTCAATGTTATTGAATATTTCAATTGCGTCACGTGTCGGTAAGAGCTGCCTCTCCCCTGAGGCAACCTGGTAATAAATCGGACAATCAAAAATGGTGTCTTTTCCAGTTCGGTGTAGATAATCTGGATACGGACTGTGGCCGGTGAGGAAGTGGATAACGCACTGAGATGGTACCATAGTCTTATTTTTCTGTCGCGCTCTAACAGTAGGAAAGTAGGCGGGTTAGACCCCAGACGGTGCAGGACTTGTCCTCCATATTGTCCGGTGTCGGGAGGCTGCGACGTGAGCGGCAGAGGCAGCGAGCGGCCGCGTTCCCGCGGTCAGGCGGTCGCCTGCGGGCGCGGGTGATTAACTTCCGGCGTGGCGGCCTCCAGGAGGCGGGAGGACGCACCGCTTTGTGCAGGCGGCCCTCAATAGCGGGCGGAGCCGGCGCTGGCCGGTGGGCCGAGCGGTCGCCGGTGCACAGTGCTCAGTGCTCAGTGGACAGTGGGCGGCGCGACGCGTCCGGGCAGCCGCGACGCCATGGACCAGGTAGGGCAGGAGCCGCGTCTCGTCCGGCGGGGGAATCTCCGCACCTAGCCGACACGCCGGGGTGGGCATCAGCTTGTAGCCGAGGAACCTCCCAACTCACCCCCCTCAGCTTTAGTTACAAGTTGGCACAGTGGATAGGGCTTGTAAAACTGAACACAGATCACTCGACAAAACAGGGAGAAGTTGTGTGGAACTACGAAAAAAATAAGCAAAATATACAAACTGAGTGGTCCGTGCGCAAGATAGGTAACATCAACGATAATGTGAGCTCAGGAGCGCCGCAGTCCCGTGGTTAGCGTGAGCACCTGCGGAGCGAGAGGTCCCTGCTTCAAGTCTTCCCTCGAGTGAAAAGTTTATTTTCGCAAAGTTATGATCTGTCCGTTCGTTCATTGGCTTCTCTGTTCACTGCAACAAGTTTAGTGTCTGTGTTTTGCGACCGCACCTCAAAACCGTGCGATTAGGAGACGAAAGGACGCGCCTCTCCAATGGGAACCGAAAACATTTCATCGCAAGGTCATACGTGAACCGATTCCTCCACAGGAAAACACGTCTGATACGTTCTATACGACACTGGTGACGGCATGCGCGTCACATGACAGGAACATGCTGTCGATCCACCTAGCTTGTACACTTGGCGAATGGGTAAAAAGATTCTTCTACCTTGCCCGATTTAGGTTTTCTTGTGGATGTGATAATCACTCCCAAAAAAGTGGTGAAAAGATAAGAGTTTGGCACATAAACTGCAACAAATGAATGCAACAGTTTCACAGTCGTTAGCGGGAATACTCTCTCCTCCGTGCGCTGTAGTCTACTGACGTCGTGTGTTTCGATGTTCGTTTAGTTGTAGCGTCCCGATACTACGGCATTGGAAGGACGGACGAACAGATAATAATTGTCTAAAAATAAAAAAACAAATTTCTCACTCGGGGGAAGACTTGAACCATGGACCTTTCGTTCCGCAGTTGCTCACGCTAACCACGGGACCACGTCGCTCCTGACCTTACAATGTCCTTGATGTTGCCTACGTTTCACATGGACCACTCAGTTTGTATATTTTGCTTATTTTTTTCATAGCTCCACACAACTTCTTCCTGTTTTCTCGATTGATCTGTGCTCAGTTTTTCAAGGCCTATCCACTGTGCCAACTTAAACTAAATCTGAAGGGGGTGCGTTGGGGAGGTTCCCTTGTCAGGAGTAGAGGCACCCTTTCCGCGTGTGCGTAATGGAAAGCGAAGCAACAGCTGGCATATCAGTGGTGAACCGGAGCCAGAAATACGTGACACACGTATGACTGACGTGCCTCTTTCTTGTTATGGTGCTCTTTAATCCAAAGACTGTTGTGATACAGCTGTCCAGGCTAGGCCGGCCGGTGTGACCGAGCGGTTCTAGGAGCTTCAGTCTGGAACCGCGCGACCGCTGCTGTCGCAGGTTCGAATCCTGCCTCGGGCATGGATGTGTTAGTTAGGTTTAAATAGTTCTAAGTTCTTGGGGACTGATGACCGCAGATGTTAAGTCCCATAGTGCTCAGAGCCATTTTTGAGCTGTCCAGGTTAGTGCCTCCATCTCTGCGTAACTATTGAAACCTGCATCTCCTTGGACTTGATTAACGCGGTCGAGGCTACATTTTCTCCTCAACTGCCCCACTACTCCTACCTTCCCTCCCCGCCCCTCCCCCCTCCACCCGTATCTCTCGCGCTATCACACATACATGTAGGGATTGCAGTAGGGAAGGCGAATGGTCGACTTCGGTTTATTGGGATAATTTTGGGACAGTGTGGTTCATCTTTAAAGGAGACCGCATATGGGACACTGTAGCGAACCATTGTTGAGTACTGTTCGAGTGTTTGGGATTCGCGTCATGTAGGATTAAAGGAGAACATCAAAGCAGTTCGGAGGCAGGGTGCTAGATTTGTTACCAGTAGGTTCGAATGAAATGCAAGTATTACGGAGATGCTCCGGGAACTTAAATGAAAATCCTTGGGGGCAAGTGGACGAACTTTTCGAGGAATACAATACAGAAATTTAAGTGTCAGGAAGTCGTTTCTGAAAGTATTTGTAAGGAATGTAGTTATGCATGGAAGTGAAAAATGGTCGATAGAAAGTCTGGACAAGAAGAAAATAGAAACTTTGGAAATGTGGTGCTACAGAAGAATGCTGGAGATTAGATGAGTAGATCACACAACTAATGAGGAGGTATTGAATAGAATTGACTAGAAGGAGGGATTGGTTGGCAGGACATGTTCTGAGGCATCAAGGGGTCAAAAATAGCTCTGTTCACTATGGCACTTAACTTCTGAGGTCATCAGTCCCCTAGAACTTAGAACTACTTCAACCTAACTAACCTGAGGACATCACACATATGTGATTACGATTATGAATGATAATGCAGGACTCGAACCTACGACCGTAGCGGTCTCGCGGTCCCAGAGTGTAGGGCCTAGAACCGATCAGCCACCCCGGCCGGCATCAAGGGATCACCAGTTTAGTATTGGAGGACAGCGTGGAGGGTAAAATCGAAGGGGGAGACCAAGATATGAATACACGAAGCAAAGTCAGAAGGATGTAGGTTGCAGTAGGTACTGGGAGATGAAGAAGCTTGCACAGGACAGAGTAGCATGGAGAGTTGTACCAAACCAGTATCTGGACTGAAGACCACAACAACAACAATATAGAAAATATAGAAACTGACTGCAAATTATTCAACAGTTCGTGTAAGGACCACGAAGATACGAGAAATTAGGGCTCATACGGAGGCTTATAGATAGCCGTTTCTTCCTCACTCTTTCCGCGAGTGCAACAGGCAAGAAAATGTCTAGTAGTGCTACAGGGTATCCTTCGCGAGGCACAGTATGTTGGCTTGTGGAGTATGTAGGTGCACTTATGTAGACTTTCCCGGCATAAGGACCGATGATACTCTTCTCGGGAGTGCATCCGCATAGTGTAGTCACATTGACACAATATTTCAATGGACCAACTGCTCGTCTTCATCAGGTCACTGGAGCACAGTTTCGCATCAGAATACTCACCTGATGTTAGCGGCTAGTTGGTCGTTTAAAATATTGTGTCAAGATGACTACATTATCCAGACGAACTCTCGAGAAGAGTATTATCAGATGTAGATACACACTTCACTCTATTACCAACTTATGTACGATTTTGTGATCTTTCACGGCTGATGGACAAGGGTTAATTGTCAACTTGACGCATCAGCGAAAATCGTTCTGACGTTGGACCTCTTCTACTACCAGCTCTTTGCTTTCCATATTTTGGGAGGAGATAGTATGGACCGAACAAGAAAAAAAAGTCATGGGCTCTAAAGTGACGCCTTCAGAGCTATGAAAAATGGTTCATCGTTGTTACTATGAAACACATCTCTTCTGCCGAAGAAGTGCTCATAGCTCTTAAGGTTTTTAGAGCACATGATGTTTTTTTCTTGTTTTGAAGCATACTGCCTCGTTCCAAAATATGGAAAGCAAAGAGCGTGCAGTAAAAGAATTCTACTGTCGCAGATATCAGAACGATTTTCGCTGATTACTTTTGAGTAAGTCGTTTCCGGACCGACGTCCCTTAGTTCAACTTGGCACATTTACCATTCATCATCCCTGTATGATTATGAACATTCGGTTCTTCCTTGAGCAAACACCAGTTCTTCTAGTTTAACACCAAAATATGTACCGGTGAAGTTTCACCATCGTCAGTGGGCTGATTTGTTTTCTGTAAAACAACGTGTGAAGAAATTATGAATGATAATACATATTGTTTTGAGATTATAGTATCTACATTTATGAAATTATTAACAGAGAAAGATATACCTTAGTATCACATACTCATGTTTATGTGAGTGCTAACATTTCCAGTACAGCTGATATTTTGCTCCAGTTTCTTATCTGCAGATAATCAGCATTTCTTATATAATGTCGCGTATACTTACCAAATGTTGGGCCTAAAATGAATCTACCGCTTTTTTTCCGGTTTGCTTCTGTTAGATTATATTACTCTCATTGTATTCTATTCTGTGTCGACACTGTTAGTTTAAAGTGATAGTTTTCGAAAATGGTGTGGGCAGATGTAGATTTGTAAATTGTTGAATGGAAGGGCGGTCAGTGTATGTTAACTGAGTGTGTTTACTTTTTTTAGGTTCCACTTTGTCATGTGTCTACAAGGCACAACAGTATTTCCGTAATTATATAGTAGGAAGCAAACGCGAACAAAACAGGGAACTTCAAACACAAGATGAATTACAAACTTAATAGAAAAGCGCAAAGGTTTCGGAAAGTTGGAAACAGTGTACAGAAAGTTTCTGTGGCTCGCTATTGCTTTGCAAGTACGCCGACCACGCCGATCTGCACTCACGTGAGGTCGCATGCATTTGCTAACCTCTCTTCAGTTATGCAAGTATTGCACCATCTCGCTGCACGATTCATAGTGTGATCTCCCTCCAGCACTACCTCAGACATTAGTCAAGTCCATGCCACATCGTTTGCGGCACTTCTGCGTGCTCGTGGGCGCCCTCCACGAAATGAGGAAGGCACACCAGTTTATTTGGCTCTTCAGTGTATAATGACAGTTACGGTACAACTTCGGTCAGACAGTATACTGGACACTGCGACGGTCTTTCTGTTTTTTGCATTTGATGACTGATGAAAAATGTATAACATAGTAGACGCAGCTGTATGGGGCAAATGCTGAAACAACGACTTTCTAGTGGAGCTGGAGACGTACATTGGCCGGCCGGTATGGCCGACTGGTTCTAGGCGCTACAGTGGCGCCACAATGGAAACGACATGGTCAGTGATACTGACAATCTGGCTGACGCAGTGATGCCATTGAACCTCGGCGTGTGTTTTACGGTCTGAGCGTGGTCGATGCTGGTCGAAACCGATTACTTCGTTTTAAGTTATTGTGATTGTACCAGGCGATAAGTTATTTTCAAATTATGTATCTGACGCCAAGGAACCTTCCTTAAATTTCATCTAGTGGTAATCCGTGACTCGGAGATAGTCGCTTGTCGGAAACTAATTGTCTGGGAATAAATATGCACTGCAACGGCTGTTGGTCGTTGCACGATGTCGTCCGTTAAGTACTTTCGACAGCTTGTTGATAATGGACCGCGGTTCCTCCGCGTTCAGTAGATCCGCTTTTCCACGTCGGGTTGCTGTTCGGTAAGACCTTTTCCGCCGGGCTGACTTATTACAGGTGAAGACGCGCTCAGGGGCTATCATAAGCGCGAGGGGCAGCGGTGGTTATCCTTGGCCCGGAACTGGGTTTGACGCAACGCTACCGTCACGACGCGGTCGTGGCTGGGGAGGCGGGTTAACGACGTCGGAAGCGTCCGGAGGCGGCGGGGGTGGCGGTGGGGGTGGACGGGCGGGCGCGGCCGCCGCGTTGCCCTCCTCGCCTCAACACGACACACACAGCGCTGCCGCGAAGCTGCTCCGACCCGTAGTTCTGCTTACAGCGGGACTTCTGCTGCATGCCAGGTCCCGCCAGTCATCGAAACAGGAAGATTGT
This sequence comes from Schistocerca gregaria, assembly GCF_023897955.1. NCBI lineage: Eukaryota > Metazoa > Arthropoda > Insecta > Orthoptera > Acrididae > Schistocerca > Schistocerca gregaria. Next base: position 737,264,668 of record NC_064923.1, read on the forward strand.
TCATCTCACGATAATAAAGTGTCAGGCGAAGTATGGCGCAAAATTCACACCACCAATAAGCAATGACAACTTTTTCCTCCTCTAGAAACGGAAGTACCGTAACTACAGTATTTCACCAGGGCCGTACCTCCTAGTCGCCGTTTCTGTGGAGGCGCAATTTTTTGACGGGCAAAAAAAAAAATTAAGAATGCGAGAGAAAGGGGGAAGGGTGAGGGCGAAGGCCGCGCGGGATTAGCCGAGTAGTCTGAGGCGCTGCAGTCATGGATTGTGCGGTTGGTCCGGACGGAGGTTCGAGTCCTCCTTCGGGCATGGGTGTATGTCTTTGTCTTTAGGATAATTTAGGTTGAGTGGTGTGTAAGCTTAGGGACTGATGACCTTAGCAGTTAAGTCCCACAAGATATCACACACATTTGATCATTTGAGGGCGAAGAAAAAGAAGGATATGGTTAAGAAGAAGGGGACGGCCGCGGTGACCGAGCGGTTCTAGGCGCTTCAGTCTGGAACCACGCGGCTGCTGTGGTCGCAGGTTCGAATCCTGACCCGGGCATGCATGTGTGTGGTGTCCTTAGGTTAGTTAGGTTTAATTAGTTCTAATTTCTAGGCGACTGATGACCTCAGATGTTAAGTCCCATAGTGCTCAGAGCCATTTGAACCATTTTGAACCAAGAAGAAGGGAATGTTGTGGAGGCCACCGAAACAGCGATGGGACGGAGATATATGAAAGCAAATCATTAGGAGATTCGAACTGGAGAGCGTGAAACAATAGTTCCATAAGACATACGCGTATTAGCTACGCAGACGCTCGTTGTTTGTTTCCGGTTAGTGGCCGGAGCCACTCTAGTTATGCCAAATGAGCCAAAGCAACGAAAGTGTGAAGGGCCATTTTTTTATAGCTTTGCATTGATCGGCAACTAAACAGTGAACAGATAATCGCGTTATTATAGCGAACAATGCGATTTTAGAATGTGTATTTTCCATGTTTTGATTAGTGTAAAAAATAATGTTTCTGTTGTGTACGTTTATCTCCACTGTACTGTCGTTTGATCTCAATAAACGGGCTACGCAGCGATGAGAAGTCAACGAAATAATGGGGAGGTGATAAAGGGGCTGAGCGAAGGGGGAACGTGTAAAGTCAAAGTTTACCTCCCATGGCTTAGTTATGTCATTGATTCGAAGAAAGCAATAAATCCAAATTAATGCTCACAATGTTTTAAATTAAATATCATCTGACAATATACTCTCGTAAAATAAAAAAAAATCCCGTTAACTGCCAGTTGAAAATTGGTGCTGTTTTTACCACTAAAATGTTTTAACTGAATGATCAGAAACAGTATTTAGCATTAAATATTTTTCCGGTTGGAATTGTGGGCGTGCAAGAAATTTTAACTGCCAGCATGTTGACGGCTGGTGGAAGAAAAGGTCGTGGAATAAAGTTCCGGGTTAACATACGTCGCACAAATGTCTCCGTGTGTTTCATGAAGTGAGGGCATGTGAGACTGTCTGTGTTGATAAGGATTCGTCCGTCAGATGCTTTATTAAGTTCGGCGGGCCCGTCGATGCCACTCTTGGAAGGGACACGGTGGAGGGGTGGGGGAGCCCAAGTTCCAGCTAACCCGTTCTCCAATGGCGATTCGGTTTAAGTCGCACGGAGTACGTTGACGTTGTCGACTTTCAAAAACATGTGGATTCCAAACATTTTCGATTGGATTCATGTCCGGACAACAGCCGGGCAAATCCAGTCTGGTGATCCTAGCATGTCGAAGGAACGTGTTTACGTGAACACTACGATGACCACGCAAGTTATTAATCATCGAAATGAAATTTTCATCAAAACACTGGCGATACGGTCCCTCTAATGGTTGCAGTATCTCGTGCACCGTAGAGAAATGAGATCGTCTTCAACAACTACGGAAGCTGAACGATGGCCACATGTAATGCCTCTCGAGAACATCACTCGACCACTACCTTTTTGCACATGTGGAACACAGTATTGGTAGTGTTCAGCATTGCAGGGTTTCTCCAAACACGTTGTGTTATTTGGGCACAAACAGATCGGAGTGTCATGTGTTAATCAACACCCGACACCAACCCTGGGGCATCCATTCTGTATGATTTCCTACCGACCACAAACGGAGTCCATGGTACTGGATGTACAACACGGTGTTCGCCTTAGTCGTCTGGAACCGAGATTCACATCATGCAGTCTCCTGTTAACAATCTGATGCGATACGTGATGTACCATCTTCGAACACAGAACTGAGTTCTGAAGCACTCATCCCAAGGTTCTTTTGACTCAAAAATTTGGGTATATCGATCATACTGTGCACCTGTCGAACATGGACGGCCTCTGCAGTCCTCAACAACTGGAAGCAATTCCATATCCACACCACTCTGACTCCGGTACACACGTCTAGTCATCTTTGGTTGACAAGACTTCTGCATTTAACATGATGACGTGGACCCGGTCATTGGTCACGATTATCCTTCGTGACACAATGGATGTTTACTCTTCTGTTCCCTGATGTCCCTAATGGGTCCCTACGAGTGCTTTACTTACAACTGAACTGATGCAATCCTTTCGAGTGTGGCGTTCTAGCAGTAGGTTGCCGTTCACGATACCTGTGTGTATGTCTACAAACAACGTCAGTAGTGCCCTTCCGATCGGTACATGAACCGTCACAATAACAACACCCTTGCATGATACATCAGGGTGATGCTACATTTTTTGTTGATGTGTTTACGTGTAATCGTTCGGTGATTGCTGACATTCGATTTGTAATTTCATCATCTGTGAAAATGTATGGTCTGAATTTACACTACTGACCATTAAAATTGCTACACCACGAAGATGACGTGCTACAGACGCAAAAGATAACCGACAGGAAGAAGATGCTGTGATATGCAAATGATTAGCTTTTCAGAGCATTCACACAAGGTTGCAGCCGATGGCGACACCTGCAACGTGCTGACATAAGGAAAGTTTCCAACCGATTTCTCATACACAAACAGCAGTTGACCGGCGTTGCCTGGTGAAACGTTGTTGTGATGCCCATCACGTTTCCGACATTGATAAAGGTCGGATTGTAGCCTATCGCGATTACGGTTTGTCGTATCGCGACATTGCTGCCCGCGTTGGTCGAGATCCGATGACTGTAAGCATAATATGGAATCTGTGGTTTCAGGAGGGTAACACGGAACGCCGTGCTGCATCCCAACGGCCTCGTATCACCAGCAGTCGAGATGACAGGCATCTTATTCGCATGGCTGTAACGGATCGTGCAGCCACGTCTCGATCCCTGAGTCAACAGATGGGAACGTTAGCAAGACAACAACCATCTGCACGGACAGTTTGACGACGTTTGCAGCAGCATGGATTATCAGCTCGGAGACCATGGCTACGGTTACCCTTGACGCTGCATCACAGACAGGAGCGCCTGCGATGGTGTACTCAACGACTAACCTTTGTGCACGAATGCGAAAACGTCATTTTTTCAGATGAATCCAGGTTCTGTTTACAGCATCATGATGGTCGCATCCATGTTTTTTGACATCGCGGCGAACGCACATTGGAAGCGTGTATTCGTCACCGCCATACTGGCGTATCACCCGGCGTGATGGCATGGGGTGCCATTGGCTACACGTCTCGGTCACCTCTTGTTCGCAATGACGGCACTTTGATCAGTGGACGTTACATTTCAGATGTGTTATGACCCGTGGCTATATCCTTCATTCGATCCCTGCGAAACCCTACATTTCAGCAGGATAATGCACGACCGCATGTTGCAGGTCCTGTACGGGCCTTTCTCGATACAGAAAATGTTCGGCTGCAGCCCTGGCCAGCACATTCTACTGATCTCTCACCAACTGAAAACGCCTGGTTAATGGTGGCCGAGCTACTGGCTCGTCACACTACGCCAGTCACTACTCTTGATGAACTGTGGTATCGTGTTGAAGCTGCATGGGCAGCTGTACGTGTACACGCCATCCAAGCTGTGGTGGTGGTGGTGGTGGCTAGTGTTTAACGTCCCGTCGACAACGAGGTCATTAGAGATGGAGCGCAAGCTCGGGTTAGGGCAGGATTGGGAAGGAAATCGGCCGTGCCCTTTCAAAGGAACCATCCCGGCATTTGCCTGAAACGATTTAGGGAAGTCGCGGAAAACTTAAATCAGGATGGCCGGAGACGGGATTGAACCGTCGTCCTCCCGAATGCAAGTCATCCAAGCTCTGTTTGACTCAATGCCCAGGCGTATGAGGGCCGTTATTACGGCCAGAGGTGATTGTTCTGGGTACTGATTTCTCAGGATCTATGCACCCAAATTGCGTGAAAATGTAATCACATGTCAGTTCTAATATAATATATTTGTCCAATGAATACCCGTTTATCATCTGCATTTCATCTTGCTGTAGCGATTTTAATGGCCAGTAGTGTAGTTGTGTGAACTTATGCTTACACGCTGGATGTAACGATTGCCTTGTCCACATTGAATGCTGAATTGGAATCCAGGCAGGCTGTTGGCTAGGCAGATCGTCTCGAGCTGCTCCTGGAAGCTGCCTGCGCTATGCTCTCATTAAATCGCATGCGCGGAGGCGCTGACCATAGGGGGAAGCTGGGATCGGCAAACTGGTTGGAGGCGGCGGGTAGGGCAGACTTTAAGTGCCGGCTGAGTCAGCGAGACAGACACCTGCGGCGTGGCGCGGTCTGGAGCCGTGTAAGGCGGAGGGACTGGGCGGTTCCGTGCGACCGTGGGCGCCAAGCCAAGCCAAGCCGGGCCCACGCTGCTGTCGATGGCCGGTTAGGCAGTCGCAGCGGACTTGCCCGCGAAGCGCCGCAGTCTTCCCCCGTACGTCTGGAGCACTGACTGTACTCCGTGCGACGTGCTACGTGGCGCCGACTAGGGACGCGCCGGCCGGTCGCTGCCGGCTTATGGAGGTCAGTCTGCAGCGTGTGTGTGTGTGTGTGTGTGTGTGTGTGTGTGTGTGTGTGTGTGTGTTAGCGCTCGCGCCCGCGCGGAATATCACGTGGTCTCGGAGGGTGAGAGGTTGGGGGGGGGGGGGGGGGATCCAAAGACGAATCACAGTGGTGGGGGAAGCTGTACTGAAGGAGTGCTAAAGCCTATTACACACGAAGCCCCACAATCGACCAACTGACGTAGCAGCCGTGCCTAAAATGCAGTCTCTCCTGCGTTTTTGCATTCATATTACCACTAGGATCGGTCTCATGTTGACTTGCTGCTGCTTTATATAAAACGGGCTCCGTAATCATCAAAGGTGGTACACTATTTATGACCACGTGACCGCAGTTGACTTTGTAGACTGCTGGAGAAAGGTTCGAGATCTTATTTTGTATATCGGCATCGTTCTGTAGTCATATGCTGTCATACACGTTAAACGCCTACTAAAGAATGAGGCTGAGGTTGTTTGGATAGCACGTAAGTAATCTACAGCGGGTTAATGCGGTCCCAACTCTGTAAGGATAACCGAAAAATGGATATAATACAAATTACTCATCTTTTTACTCGAAAATGCTGCATATTGTATTTACAAAACGTGTTACAGTTCGCATCTGGAAGCCTGTTCCATTGCTTGTGGATTGTTTCCAGAAGTAAAACATGAATTACGCGCAAATGAAATATAAGTTCCAGTTAAAACTGGGTACTTCAGAGTTCATCTTATTTTTTTTTCAAAATCACCAAAGTATGTGTCGAGAATACGCATCCGAATAACTGGGAGCGTGTTGTTGTTTAATTCAAAGCAAAAATTGAGGGCCGTGCGGCACTAGGCGCTACAGTCTGGAGCCGAGCTATCGCTACGGTCGCATGGATGTGCGTGATGTCCTTAGGTTAGTTAGGTTTAAGTAGTTCTAAGTTCTAGGCGACTGATGACCACAGATGTTAAGTCCCATAGTGCTCAGAGCCATTTGAACCAAAAAATTGAGTTCTTTGTTTGTAATTTCTCCTCTGACATTATAAAGTGGAGTGGATGGTAAAGAGGGTGGATGGGTAATAATTTTACGCCCTATAACAGGATTTCTCGGTGAATTTCACAGACTCCATATTCTCAGGTTATCGTCAGCGCAGTTGTGTCTTCCAGAAGAAACGAATGCTACCGGAGAGGACACCTTGAAAACTTGCGGCAACGTTGCTTCAAAAAGACGTCGTTAATCCGTTGAAAACCGACAATATCTAGCCATTTTCTACCCTCTTAACAGCGAAATGCTTACCAGCTACTGTGTAATTCCACAAAAGATCAAATGGCCTCCTGGCTGCGAGTTTCTCAAAATGACGATAACTGCACGGTGGTCAGTTTAATCTCAGCACCAAAGATTCCCCGTCCGTGGTAGCGTGATGCGCGTTTTCGGAAACGGTATTACGTTGCACTGCACTGTGCCAACGGCGAAGATCACGTTACGTAATGCCAGTTTTCAGCAGTTGTGTACCTCTGGTTCAGATGGCTCTGAGCACTATGGGATTTAACATCTGAGGTCATCACTCCCCTAGAACTTATAACTACTTAAACCTAACTAATCTAAGGACATCACACACATCCATGCTCGAGGCAAGATTCGAACCTGCGACCGTAGCTGTCGCCCCTACAACCGCTCGGCCACAACGGCCGGCCTGTACCTCAGGAGAAGAATGTGGGCAACAGAGGAAAGGGAACAGTATAGGTGTGGGGCAGAGAGGGGCCAGGGAGGAAGAGAAGGTGGTGAAGTGACACATTATAGTGGGAAATACAACAGCAGTGTCGGGGTAAGGAAGTCTTGCGAATTTTATGTGAGTGTGTTTAGATGAGTAGGTTCCTAAATGGACTTATCTATAAAAGCTGAATGCCACGTATTACATGACGTCGAATGGGAGTGGCAATCATTAAAACAAAGACGTTTGTCATTGCGACGGGATCTTCTCATGAAATTTCAATCACCGGTTTTCTCCTCCGATTGCGAAAACATTCTGTTGGCACCCGCCTACAAAGGGATAAAGGATCATCACGATGAAATAAGAGAAACCAAGGTTTGCACAGAAAGATTTAAGAGCTCGTTTTCCCGGGTGCCGTTCGAGAGTGGAACGGTAGAGAGACAGCTTGTAGGTGGTTCATTGAACCCTCTGCCAGCCACTTTATTGTGAATAACAGAGTAATCACGTAGATGTAGAATCTTGGATTCTGCAAAGCGTTTGGTCGATACAGAAAATGAAGTACTTCACGAATGCTTTAGTACAGCATCAAGCAACCTCAGTGATACCGTATACAAGCTTAGGGTGTTTACTCCTAACCGTATTACAGTCAAGTGTCCTAACTATATCCGTGTATCCAAGTTATTTCTGCGAAGAAAATTAACTTTCTGACTTGATCTCATTACGAAACACCGAACAGCCAATAAATCGAAGGGTAAGTTGCGATGCATTTGGAGAACTATAAAAGGCTAAGAAACCAAAGTTTTACGATACTAATTTCTAGAAAAGTTGTAATATTATTCTTATTTGGAACGTTAATTGGTTAAACCGTCTCCTGACAGGCACCTAATTCTCCGACTTAAGTGCTACAAATACTATGATGATTACTTCATTCAATGTGTTATCTGACAGGAATTTGAAGCTGTTTCAGTAATCGTACATGTAACAAACAGAAAGGCCGTTATTAATGGGTGTCTGTAAGAGTAAAGATTTTTTTTTTAAATTTATCTATCGGGATGTTCCTGAAACTACAGATATTACCACGGCACATAAGGTACGCGATTGGTAGTAAAGTCCCTCCAGCATTGGTTGGCATGAATTTGAAAGTGTATATGTTTCTTTGGATTTTACCGACATCACCATCACTCATTGACTCTAGTTCCTGCGTAAAGCGTTCGTCCCTTTCACGAATCAATCAACAGCAGTGTTGCAATGCATTGTGTCGATAAGAACAGAGACTTGTATGTCCAGGAACGTGAGGGCGTTCCACAGGCCTACGACAGCACGGCGTGGTTTGTGAAAGCAGGTGCGGCGCTGCGGAGTGGATCTGCAGCTCGGGTCCTGGCAGCAGGTCCGCCCACCGACTGTCACCCCACGCAGCCACGCCCAACCAGGGGATCTGCGCCCTCGCAGTGCGTCTGAACGCTGCCCCTATCTCCGCCGTCTACGCGCCATCTATCTGTTTGTGCAGGAAGCGTCTGTCAGACTCCGTCTGCGTTAAGCTCTTTGTGCACTTTCTCGCCTGTTAGTTGTTACCAGATGTGGCTAGCAGCTAACCTCTTCGTGGGCAGAATGAAGACCTGTTGGTGGCAGATTCACTACCTCTAACATATGTCGCAGTTAAACGGCTACATGTAATGGAGTTAGTATTTCCCCCCCCCCCCTCCCTGCCACCCCTCCAACCACGCCACATCAACAGTCCCACAAAACACCAACTATATTTACAGCTTCTTCCAGCGTATTCGTATGAAATTTTGCCTTGGATCAGCTTGAAATAACGATTAATGATAGTGAGTTACGCGTCCAAAATGCAGCTGACTGCGTCAAGCACACTGTAAATGCAGTCGTATAGTTTCGAAATCATGTGCATTAAATAGGCCGATAAAAAAGCTGAACGCTCCTAAGGTTCCGTCCGTGATGGTGAACCGTACCATTCTTTTTTCATAAACAGAATACAAAGTATTGATGTTCCACAACAGTATTTACTAGTTCGTTGTGAACCGGCTTTCAGCTTCTTAGGCCATCGTCAGATAACTTTATGCTCAACAGGTAGGCCACACAACTTCAGCGACAATTCATAGCTGTGCGAAGACTACTGTACAGAGTTATTTGTCATTTTATGACTAGATCGATACAAAACACAAGATGATGTAATGCCGCCTAGATATTGAACAAATAAATCTTATAGTGCCGTGTATTGAAATATTAAAACTTTGCTAGTGTATAAAACAGAAATGTGCTACAAATGAGTAATGTCACCGGCTACTATGTCATACGGATAAACTGGTGAATGTGACGAACAGACCGAATAAAGGGAGGGGAAGAAAGACGTCTATGGAATGTGGATGCGGAACAGTTATAGCAAGCTTATTAGCTAATGGTGAGAGAAATAGTAACCGTCTGCTACTTAAATAAGGGCGAGTAGTGGAACTGTATTTGATCATTAAGGACCAGGTCATACACCCACATTCCGTAGACGTCTTTCTTCCCCTCCCTTTATTTGGTCAATCCGTCACATTCACCATCCACATGACATAGTAGCATTACCCTCTTGTAGCACATTTCTGTTTATTGCGCTCGAAAAATTTTAATATTTCAATAAATGGTACCATAAGATTTATTTGTTCAGTACCTAGGTACGAGATCATGGTTATGTTTTGTGTCGATCTAGTCATAAAATGTCACATAACTGTACAGCGTTCTTTGCACAGCTATAAATTGTCGCTGAAGTTGTGTGGCCTATCTATTTAGGATTAAGTTATCTGACGATGTCCTAAAGAGCCGAAATACGGTTCAAAACGAACTAATAATTTCAATTGTGGAATATTAATACTGTGTATTCAAGTTATTAATATTAATATGTCTATGTTCGCCGGCCGGTGTGGCCGTGCGGTTCTAGGCGCTACAGTCTGGAACCGAGAGAATCATTGCTGTCGCAGGTTCGAATCCTGCCTCGGGCATGGATGTGTGTGTTGTCCTTAGGTTAGTTAGGTTTAAGTAGTTCTAAGTTCTTGGGGACTGATAACCTCAGAAGTTAAGTCCCATAGTGCTCAGAGCCATTTGAGCCATATGTCTATGTTCCTCCAAGAACCGTCGGGATATTCCATAAATATTACCAGACCAGTATATATTAGAGGAAACAAAAATGTAGTTCTGCTGATACAGTCATTGGTCAAGGTGCGTCCCTAACATCATTTCGGTTGATTATACTTGAAATTATGTTTAGCTGTGACTTCCACTTTCCAGCCTAGTGTGCGCTGCCATTGTACATTAAAACTGTGTTCATGGCAAGCATTTTATTCCTGTCAGTGGGCTCATTTTCTCCACACTAGTTAGAGCCGTACCAGTGTGGTCCTGCGCCCTTGGCAGATCTGTCAAAGCTGCCTGCTCCCGCCCCTTCTCTCCCGTGGAATTACTTCTGCATTTTTTACGAGGCAAATTTAGAATTTTTTTAAAATTTTCTAAATAGGTTTCATAAAAATTAAGCATTATTAATAAATATTACTTAATTGAACTAAAACTAATCTCCGTCCAAACAGACCACGGAAAGGTTCTCGACCGACCGCCGTGCCATCCTCAGTCACTAGATTCGGATATGGAGAGGCGTGTGGTCAGTACACTGTTCACCCGCCGTTCTCAGTTTCCGTGATGGGGGTCGCTATTTCTAAATGAACTAGCTCCTCGGTTGGCTTCACAAGAGCTGAGTGCACCCACACTTGCCAGCAGCACTCGGCAAACTCGAATGGTCACCCATCCAAGCAACAACTAAACCCAGCAGCGCTTAATTACGTGATCACTGTGGTAAGGCCGGTGACACTTGAATGAGCTACGTTGATGAAAAATATAGCATACAATAAATAAATTACAAGTTATATAAACTTTCTTAGAAAGGCAAAATCTATATCTTATTGTTTACATCTACAGCACGCTGGCTTTTCTATGACGCATAATAAAGAACAGATTTTACTTGCTCCTCATAAATTGCTAATTAGACGGAAAAGCAGAAGGGCTGTATTCAGAGTTGAGAAAATATCCCTATCCAAGAATTATTTTGTTATTATAATTTTAGATTGCATTTTATTGCTTTGAGCGAAACCAACTTGTTCCCGGAGTCAAGTTTAGGAGACGTCGCGTGTTCTGGATAAAATAATTCCGGGTATTAGGCTGCGTCTTAATGAAACACTAACTCAACTAAATTGCCGATGTTTCGATCGACTTTGCAGCGGTTCATCTTCAGGGCGATCGACATGTCGTCTTCTATTCACGTGGTAGCTAACTGACAGTCTACTTTCACTTTTTCGACTTAGATTGACACAGTATAGCGACAGACGTTTGTTCAGTACCAGTGGTTTTGTATGACGTTGCTTGAACGAAGTAGCACTATAGAAATGACCGTGTGACAATAACGTATGGCCGGCCGGGGTGGTCAAGCGGTTCTACGCGCTACAGTCTGGAACCGCGCGACCGCTACGGTCGCAGGTTCGAATCTTGCCTCGGGCATGGACGTGTGTGATATCCTTAGGTTAGTTAGGTTTGAGTAGTTCTAAGTTCTAGGGGACTGATGACCTCAGTAGTTAAGTCTCATAGTGCTCATAGCCATTTTTTGAATAAAGTATGTTTACAGTCGCGGACCGAGGTAGAAGCTTTTTCTCGTAAGAAAGAACATCAGGATAACTTTCCCGCTTATTTCTTAAACCATGTTTCTTTCACGGTTCTTTATGGTCACTTTTTGAGCCTACATCTTTGGCCAATGTTTATCTCACCAACCTCTAAGAACGACCGTAGTTGTAGTTGTTACAGCTGCCTTCTCTTTTCAAGATCACGCGTGACGTTAGAATTCGTCAAGGCCAGCAGCTCGGCTCGTAGCTGCCCATATGAGGAACGTGTTGGTGCAGAGGTGGGCAGGAGGCGGTCTCCAAGGACATCAGCTAGCGGTTCCTCCACTCGCGAAACCGCTTCACGAATGCACGGCGGCGCACGTGACTGGCGTGCCGCGCTGGACCACTTGCTACTTGTGAATTCGGGTGCTTGTCTAACGCGGAGATGTTGTCTAGGGAGACTGCAGAAAGGTCACGAGTGAAAACGTCTGTGATACGAGAGTCTCCAACACAAAAAAAATATTTTGCTGTCTGTGCGGAAGCTTAAGTAGGAACAACGAGAATAGTGAGTAGAAAGGAGAAAGAAAGGACCCGGAACGGGGGTGCGGGTGTGGGGATGGAAGGAACTCGTATTGGCAATTAGAGTGAATCATAGAACGGAAGGAAGTACAGGCGGGTAATGCCACACAGTGTTTCGAGTGGGTTATATAGGGCAGGTGGCTTCTGTCAAATCCACGAAGCGAAGAGTTGAGATGCAAAGCTTAAAGTGCTGCAACGGAGAAATCATTATTATTTATTTAACCTAACCGGATTAGCGCCTTCGGGCACTCTCTTATGTCGGCGTACAGTACCTGTTTTGCATCATAGTTTCCTACGAAGTAACAACAATTTTAATATGAAAATACCGGCCGCTGTGGCCGAGGTGTTCTAGGCGCTTCAGTCTGGAACCGCGCGATAGCTACGTTCACAGGTTCGAATCCTGCCTCGGGCTTGGATGTGTGCGATGTCCTTAGGTTAGTTACGTTTAAGTAGTTCTAAGTTCTAGGGGACTGATGACCTCAGATGTTATGTCCCATAGTGCTCAGAGCCAATATGACAAATAGTAATAAAATGATTTGAGTGTCTCTAGAGACAAAGTGAAAAAATGTTCAAATGTGTGTAAAATCTTATGGGACTTAACTGCTAAGGTCATCAGTCCCTAAGCTTACACACTACTTAACCTAAATTATCCTAAGGACAAACACACACACCCATGCCCGAGGGAGGACTCGAACCTCCGCCGGGACCAGCCGCACAGTCCATGACTGCAGCGCTAAGACCGCTCGGCTAATCCCGCGCGGCAGACAAAGTGAATAAATAATACTAAGAACCAGTAAAGATAATGCTGGCAGTACTTCCACTACTGCTGCTGCTGCCGCTGACGCTAACAATAGAAATAATTATTGTTATTATAATGGCAGATATGAAAAGAATATGTAGGTGTACAAAATAGGTATTTTCTGACCTAGCGAGTTCTAAGGATGCAGCACAATCCCTACAACGAGGCTCTGCCAAGTGAACAATCTATAATTAATACCATAGTGTAACCTAAATTGCACCTGCTACGAATTCTGGGAAAAGAGGAGTATATGATTGGAAATGAGGATGTAAAGGGGTAACGAGAGCGTACATGACAGTAGAAGTTATTAGTGTTGCTTCAGCACATATTCCATTAATTGTCTTTTGAAACTGGAGAACTCTCGAATATAATAAGGGAGGTCATTCCAGAGTCGGTTCCTGCTAATGTAAAGGACTTCGAGAACATGGCTGGACGATGGAGTAGGACAGAAATGATTTCGCTCTGCTGCATGTTGTTCAGACCAGAGAGTTAAGGTCGAGGGGAGATAAAAGAAACAGTGTACGTTGATAAGACAGCAGTGCAGACAAGAGTGTATGGAAATCTGTGGGCTTGTCTGCATGCAGACAGGATATCTCCTGTTGCTTGCTGATGATGCCGTGGTGTACTGTAAGGTGTCGCAGTTGAGTGACTAGGAGCATACAAGACGACCTAAACAAAATTCCCAGTAGCTGAGATGAATGGCAGCTGGCTCTAAATGTGGAAAAAATGTAACTTAATGCGGATGAGTAGGAAGATCAAACCTGTAATTTCAGATACAATATTACTAGTATCCTGCTTGACACATTCGCCGGCCGGTGTGGCCGAGCGGTTCTAGGCGCTTCAGTCTGGAACCGCGCGACCGCTACGGTCGCAGGTTCGAATCCTCCCTCGGGCATGGATATGTGTGATGTCCTTAGGCTAGTTAGGTTTAAGTAGTTCTAAGTTCTAGGGGACTGATGACCTCAGATGTTAAGTCCCTTAGTGCTCAGAGTCATTTGAACCATTTCTTGACTCATTCAAGTCGTTTAAATTTCTGGGAGTAACGTTGCAAAGGTGTATGAGGTGGAACGAGCATGTGAGAACTGTGGTGGGGAAAGGCAAATGGTCGACTTCGGTTTATGGGAAGAATTTTAGGAAAGAGTGGTTGACTTTCAAGGAGACCGCATAGAGGACGCTGGTGCAACCTATTCTTGAGTACAGCTCGAGTGGTTGGGATCTGTGCTAGGTCGGACTGAAGAAAGACATCGAAGCAATTCAGAGGAAGGGTATTAGATTTATTACCTGTTGGTTCGAACAAGGCGTAAATGTTACGGAGGTGCTCTGGGATCTCAAACTGGAATTCCTGGAGGGAAGGCGACGTTCTTTTCGAGAAATCCTGTTGAAAAAATTTAGAGAACCGGCATTTGAAGCTAACTGCCGAATGTTACTACTGCCGCCAACATACATTGCGCGTTTGGAACACGAAGATAAGATACAAAAATTAAGGTTCATACGGAGGCGTACAGACAGTCGATTTTCCCTGACTCTATTTGCGAGTGGGACAGGTGGGGAAATGGCAAGTAGTGGTACAGGTATCCTCCGCTACGCACCGTACGTTGGCTTGCGGAGTATCTATGTAGAAGTAGATGTAGCTGTGCATATGATGGTGGAATATGATCAAAGAGTCGCACGTCACAAATATTTCGAACGCAGGCATTCATAACAGTCGGAGGCCCCGTCAGCTTTCCCGAGTGTGACCTTACATTACAATCTTCTAAAAGCAAAACAATTCTAAACGTAAGCGTCCACATGTGACTGAATAACCAAAGAGCGCTGCTCAAGGAAGCATAAATCTCAATCTAACTGCTGACTCTCAATGAAAAGTAAATGTTTATTGCATTTGCAGGTCAGTAACAGTGATGTGAGCGCGACCGCTACGGTCGCAGGTTCGAATCGTGCCTCGGGCATGGATGTGTGTGATGTCCGTAGGTTAATTAGGTTTAAGTAGTTCTAAGTTCTAGGGGACTGATGACCTCAGATGTTAAGTCCCATAGTGCTCAGAGGCATTTGAGCCAACAGTGACGTGAAAACAAGAACAAAGAATGATTGCAGAATACGGACTACAGGAAAAACAGAAACTTTGACAGATATATGAGTTTTCCGCACACACCTTAAAACAGATTCCAAGTTTAGCAGGTTTGTGCACCTGACGCCTAGAACTCGCAAGCCTAGTGCCTTAAGCGTGCCTGAGGACCGGCTCGGAAAGTCAGCGGAGGGCGGCGCGCTGTGTGTCCGCTTCACGGATGAGTGCGTGACTCGTCTGCAAAACACGCGCTTCCATCATCGACGTAGCCGCAAACCTTGGGCGTCTCTCTTTCTTCTCCGAGATTCGTCTCCAACTTTTTCCGGCGCGTCTGTCCTTCGGACGTTGACAGTGCCGATTACGACAGCAGTGTTGCGACGTGGCACTCAAAAAGTGATCAACCGTATGGAATAAGGTAGCAAGTAGACGACAAGCTGAGATTCGCAGTGTTGCCTAGTTATAGGAATTACTTGGTTTGTTGTCGTTCATATCCAGTGTTAGAGCAAGCTGGAGCTTGCATATAGAAGAAATCAGTACACGAATGTAGAGTGTGTAGAGGCACGCTTTCGTAATGACTTCAACTGAACAGCCTGATAAACTAATGCAGGAAACCAATAAGAAGGTTCCAGTCCAAAGAAAAGTTAAAAGAGGCATAACAACAGAATAAAGTGTGTTAATTTCTTTTTCACTTCTACTTAATAATGGTCTGATCCTATAAACACCCTCATTTCTCTGAACAGTTTTCCAGTCTCCTCATTACCTATGAAATAATCAGATTGTGATTAAGAGTGTATTGCTGTCAAGTTACGAGTGTGGATTAACTCATATTAGAAGGAAGAAGGGATGGAAGGAGTCTCATTGCAAGACCACGTAGGCAATGAAAGAGCCAGAGACAGTATGCAGTCTGGAGACAATAGGCAAGTATCGAAATAAAAGGATGAATGGATGACAGGAGGCCCACCAAAGTAACTCTACACTGTCAGCCACCAGGAAGCGTCGGTTCAAATGGCTCTGAGCACTATGGGACTTAACATCTGAGGTCATCAGTCCCCTAGAACTTTGAACTACTTAAACATAAATAACCTAAGGACATCACACACATCCATGCCCGAGGCAGGATTCGAACCTGCGACGGTAGCGCTCGCTCGGCTACAGACTGAAGCGCCTAGAACCGCTCGGCCACAACGGCTGGAAGCGTCGGGCAACAAACTAAGAGTTGGTGCAACGGTAGTGGTTAGTACTTACTACTTGCGGGGAGAAAAAGAAAGAACTAATGATGAAGTAACGGGCAAGGCATACAGGAATAGAAACAGTTTTTTTTCTTTCCTTTTTTCTGCCTTAAGTGGTGTGTAATAGCCGGCAGGAAAGAGTGGATTTAACGTGAAGAGGGTAGCTTCTAGGAATCTGAAATCGTTGATGGAGGAAGCATACCAGCGTTCTTGTGTGATTAGGAAAAGAAACAATATCCAGGAGAGTACAGGACCCTCTATCTTCCTGAATCGAAATTCAGAGCCTTATTCACGATGTCACCATACCCATTTAAGAGGCAGCAGAACTATGTATATGCGGTACGAACAAGAATAAAGCATTCTGTCATTAATAAAATAATTTAAAAGCAGTCTTGATCGCGGCCGATATTAACCTCTGACCGGTTTCTGCCTTTTAATTACGGGCCATCATCAGGGTTTAGACCGTCTGGCTCACGGCGATGACGCCTGACCCGCTGTGGGGGTCTCAGTCACTGTACTTTTAGCTTGCAATCCGAAGAATCCCTTATCTACACGTTTAAGCTTCATTGTGGGTGGGAGGAGGATGACGGGGTCGAGACGATCTCTATCGAAACGTTTCGTGCGCGGTAGAGTGCGAAATCTCTTCGACATGGATAACTTTGAAATGTCAGTAATGATACCTTCAGCTTCAACTTAACTTTTTGTTCTTGTCGTGTCTTGCCGAGACTAAGCTGAAAAGCTTTGTATAGGTACTCGACATTCATGGTTTGTCAGGGAAAAAGGAAATAATAATTTTAAAAAAAGAAAACATGAACTGGAAACCAGGAATTGGTAGACCGACGTGTGTGAACCAAGAGGCTGTGTACAAAATTTCTGTTGGCACCTAACAAGGCGCGCGAACACTTCTTTCGCCTCGCTTCGCTCCTGCGCGATTGGCTTCCAGTGACGTCACAATGTCAGAGGCGCCCGAATGAGCAGCCGGGGGGCGGCCGGCGGCACTCGCTGACGTCAGCGCCGGTCCTCCATCGATCGTAACAGGTGGCGCCGCGCAGCGGCGGTCGCAGCAGACAACAGCGTGCGAGGGGTGTGGCCGGGCCACCCACACCTGAACGGCCCCACCCCCTGCCCCCTCCCCTACATCGATTGTTTTTCAGCTCCGTCAGATAAGAGGATTCCACCGCGAAATCAGCGCTATCGACGGCGAATTTTGTGGCCGCCCACCCGCTCCGCTCACGTCCTATTGAGGGCGTACTGAACAACACTGGCTCCGAAGCGACTTTCTCTCTGACCTGAAAACACTAAATACACGTATTGTCCTTTGTTTCCATAGAGTATATGGCGCAGTAGAACAGCTCCTGCTCCAGTGCTGTATTAATACTTTTTGTGAACCACCTAGCGTTCGGCGTATCGCTCGCAATAGAAATAAAAACGCGAGTGAAAACGTTTTTGAAAACAGCATTGCTGTTGCCTGGAATAAATGAAAATTTCATGTGCATTATATCATTGTCAATAATCTTTTCGTGGACAGTCTCAGTGAAATGTCATAGCTGGTCAGTATCGCAAGAATATCCTTGAGCCGCGCGGGATTAGCTGAGCAGTCTGGGCGCTGCAGTCATGGACTGTGCGGCTGATCCCGGCGGAGGTTCGAATCCTCCCTCGGGCATGGGTGTGTGTGTTTGTCCTTAGGATAATTTAGGTTAACTAGTGTGTAAGCTTAGGAACTGATGACCTTAGCAGTTAAGTTTTAACCATAGTTGTTCCCTGTCTTTTGTAAAAGCTGGTTTCTGAAAATCGAAAGACGCATTGTGTTGACATCGGCATATAACCTCTCCACTTCCCGTCTGTCCGATACCACACACGTGTGTGTGTTGTTTGGGGGAAGAGACCAAACTGTGAAGTCATCGGTCTCATCGGATTAGGGAAGGACGAGGAAGGAAGTCGGCCGTGCCCTTTCAAAGGAACCATACCGGCATCTGCCTGGGACGATTTAGGGAAATCACGGTAAACCTAAATCAGGATGGCCGCACGCGGGATTGAACCGTCGTCCTCCCGAATGCGAGTCCAATGTGCTAACCACTTACCCCACACGCAACTGGTTAATTTCACCTACATGCAGAAACCATGTAACGCCAAAGATGCACGAGCCAATACTTTGCTCACTTTCCGCAAGGTGTCATTACCACTAAAACTCTGTGCCGTCAACAGAAATATTAGACAAAGCGTCTTTCTACTAGTGGCACTGAAGAACATAGGGATTTCTCAGGCGAAACTTGTTCACTTAGCCAGTCGAGTAACGTCTCAAGCGAGATATCAAGTCCTTCGACCGAAGTTATTAGCATTATTACGCCGGTAACTCTATGTTTGCATAAAGTACTTGCATTTTCTCTGTTTCTTACTGATAATTCTGACAATGTGCAACGCTTTTGTGTGTGGGTCGGTTAATATGAGAACACTACTAACAGCAGTTGTTATTTTTTTCGTGTGTTGGTAAGGTTAAAATCGAAATGGGAGTTAGGGGACGGTCACTTACTTCCGGCTGAAAGGCGGGGTATGTTACACGTACATGCAACCGCCTTTTCGAAACTTGATATCAGCTAATGCAGGTGGCTACCTTGTCCGACATATGATACATCCATCCCCTGCATGCTGACTCCCTCACCGAGCGACTAATTACGCAAATGCAGTTTGCTAGGTCCACAGAGCGGGCGAGTTTCGTAAAACTACTCTCTTACAGCTCGCGCCATTAATTATTTATTCCTGTCGAGAGTAGACGACTACGAACTTTCATCTGACGGTAATTAATGTTATTTTAACATCCAGACATGAAGAAACTATTTGTAATAATAATATTTTTTCTCTTCTTTCCAAACACTGCCACACAACCTTATTTGATTTTTATTGTTATTAATGAAAGAGATTTCCCATTGCAATTAATCGAAATAAAAGAGTAACAAGAGATCGAACCAATGAACACTGGATAAGGTGAAGCTGCCTTTGAATATTATGCCAGGACCCTTTTATTAGTTGCAACGCTGGTGTTGGAAATAAAATGCCGGATGACGGGAAAATGTTATACTTCGCTTTCTTTATCCCTTGTCAACCGTCGATGGCCTAGTCAGCGACCAAACGTGAAACTCTGATCTGTTCGAAGTGGTACAGAGTTTTGGTTACCTATTGACGAGTCGATCAGACCCGCCAGGTTAGCCGAGAGCGCTAACGCGCTGCTTCCTCGACTCGGGTAGGTGCGCCGGCCCCAGATCGAATCCGCCAAGCGGATGTGGTTTTTAGGCGGTTTTCCACATCCCAGTTTGTGAATACCGGGCTGGTCTTCTCGTCCCACCTCAGTTACACGACTCGCAGACACTTGAGAACGTTTGCACTCTTTCATGGCATATACTAGACACAGCCACGCGGGATTAGCCGAGAGGTCTAACGCGCTGCAGTCATGGAATGTGCGGCTGGGACCCGGCGGAGGTCGAGTTCTCCCTCGGGCATGGGTGTGTGTGTGTTTGTCCTTAGGATAATTTCGGTTAAGCAGTGTGTAAGCTTAGGGACTGATGACCTTAGCAGTTAAGTCCCGTAAGATTTCACACACATTTGAACATTTTGATCCTAGATGCAGACAGTTGGGGTTCACTAATTCTATCCCGGGGGGTAGGGGGTGGCGAAAGGAATGGCATCTGGCCACCCTCTGACACTACCATCGCCACATCTATAGTAACAAGGGCGACCCCACACTGGAGTTGGACAAAGACCCTGAGGAAATGATGCTGACGGTGATGATTGGCGAGTCGATCAGACCGACAACGCGTCCGACTAAAAGCGTAACGAGGTAGTAACGGTCAACGGGAAACTCAGAGGAACTTCCCTATTTCTTGAAGTGCAGCAGCGACTACGTTACTTGGTTCCTGGAGCTTCTCATCTGTGGCCACGGCACGGCAGTGAGGGAAATTACGGGCTGTCACGCCCTGGTTGTCGACGAGTGTTCGCAGCAGACACAGTACTGCGCGCACCAAGTTTTATGTAGGCCCACCCAACAATATCCGTAACGCGTCGCTTTCATCTTGAGCCTTGATGGGAATCAAGCAAGAAACACGAAGGCGCCTAATTAATTGTAGGCGTACATTTGTTTCTGACAGCACTGGAACACAGTTTTGGTGACTGCGAGAGCTGGCAGTAACGATTAGAGTCGTTAAGGCACTAGATTCGTACTCGGAAGGCACGGAAATTGATCCCCTGTCCTGTCAGTCAAACTTTTTTTTCCTCTCAGTCAATTAAACTGTCCACTGCCTTCACTTCTTTTCTTCCAAGTGCACTAATTCTTCATCTCTAAAGCCCTCCAGATGTTTAACTTTACTGCATCTTTTTTTTTTTAATTTCCTGCCTCGTTCAGTGGGACCATTTCTCCCACGTGCTGAAATTCTTGATCTTGTTCGCTTTTACTGGATGTAAGGTAAGGTATCCGTAGTGAACTAAGATGTTAAAAGGAGGTACGGGATGCTATAGGCTTGGGCTGTTATAGGATTACTGGAGGAACATGTTTGCAAGGAGTCGTCTGATGGATTCACTCACGTTGTATGCCTGCGAAACTGATCAAAATTACTGCCGGGGATATTTAAGGTTAAAAAAGTACGCTGTCCTTGTGCTACTAATTTTTGTTTATTTCGAACTACACTCCTGGAAATTGAAATAAGAACACCGTGAATTCATTGTCCCAGGAAGGGGAAACTTTATTGACACATTCCTGGGGTCAGCTACATCACATGATCACACTGACAGAACCACAGGCGCATAGACACAGGCAACAGAGCATGTACAATGTCGGCACTAGTACAGTGTATATCCACCTTTCGCAGCAATGCAGGCTGCTATTCTCCCATGGAGACGATCGTAGAGATGCTGGATGTAGTCCTGTGGAACGGCTTGCCACGCCATTTCCACCTGGCGCCTCAGTTGGACCAGCATTCGTGCTGGACGTGCAGACCGCGTGAGACGACGCTTCATCCAGTCCCAAACATGCTCAATGGGGGACAGATCCGGAGATCTTGCTGGCCAGGGTAGTTGACTTACACCTTCTAGAGCACGTTGGGTGGCACGGGATACATGCGGACGTGCATTGTCCTGTTGGAACAGCAAGTTCCCTTGCCGGTCTAGGAATGGTAGAACGATGGGTTCGATGACGGTTTGGATGTACCGTGCACTATTCAGTGTCCCCTTGACGATCACCAGAGGTGTACGGCCAGTGTAGGAGATCGCTCCCCACACCATGATGCCGGGTGTTGGCCCTGTGTGCTTCGGTCGTATGCACGATGTTGGGGCGTGAGCGGAAGACGGCCTAACGGTGTGCGGGACCGTAGCCCAGCTACATGGAGACGGTTGCGAATGGTCCTCGCCGATCCCCCAGGAGCAACAGTGTCCCTAATTTGCTGGGAAGTGGCGGTGCGGTCCCCTACGGCACTGCGTAGGATCCTACGGTCTTGGTTTGCATCCGTGCGTCGCTGCGGTCCGGTCCCAGGTCGACGGGCACGTGCACCTTTCGCTGACCACTGGCGACAACATCGATGTACTGTGGAGACCTCACGCCCCACGTGTTGAGCAATTCGGCGGTACGTCCACCTGGCCTCCCGCATGCCCACTATACGCCCTCGCTCAAAGTCCGTCAACTGCACATAAGGTTCACGTCCACGCTGTCGCGGCATGCTACCAGTGTTAAAGACTGCGATGGAGCTCCGTATGCCACGGCAAACTGGCTGACACTGACGGCGGCGGTGCACAAATGCTGCGCAGCTAGCGCCAATCGACGGCCAACACCGCGGTTCCTGGTGTGTCCGCTGTGCCGTGCGTGTGATCATTGCTTGTACAGCCCTCTCGCAGTGTCCAGAGCAAGTATGGTGGGTCTGACACACCGGTGTCAATGTGTTCTTTTTTCCATTTCCAGGAGTGTAGTTCTCGGCTTACTGGGTCATCTTCAGGAAACAGTTGACTAGCGTCTGAACGGGACACTTATTCTTAGGTAACCAAACATTATAGGCAAAGAGACAATCACTTGCATAGAGTGTTGTGCAATGTTGAAATTACACTTTACACAATGGACAATGTTAAGCACAATAAATAAATAAGCTACACAATATTTGAGTTTAAATGGTTCTTTTTCTTATTTTAATTTTTAATTTTTTATTTATTTATTTTTAGATATTGTTCTCGGTTGTGAAGTTGTGTCGGAGACGGTTTCAGCACTATAAATTTACTCGGCGCATTTCCATTGCCTTCTCACGTAATTATGGTAAAAAGTATATGAGTCGCCTCGCACTGCTTGAGACTTGAAGGAAGGAAGAAAGGAAGATTAGACCTTAATGTTATGTCGGACACAAGATCATTAGAGACAGACAAGATTGGACAGAGAAGGGAAATTGGATGTGTCTTTCTGATAGATACCATCATCGCAATACCCTTACTCAGTTTAGGGAAACCAAGGAAACTTAAATCTCGATTACCATAAACGGGAATTGAGGCACGGTCCTCCCGAAAACGAATCCATTGTCCTAATTACAGCTTCACCTCATTCGATACTTGATGTCCGCTCTGTGCGCAAGTTGTGAGACGCAAGTAAACGGAAAAATCAAGAATGGCTCATCAATTATTGATAATTTGTACTGTATTATAACAAGTACAGCAGGCATTAAAAGGTTACCTTTTATTATAAAGTTATTATGACGGCGTCATTTAATGATGAGCAGTTACTTTCGGTATCAGATGTATTCAGTGGATTCTTCTTCTGTGGACTATATTTTTGGATACAACTGATTTCATGAGGACGCAAAATACCACAAACTCTAATTGAACCTTTTCTGGGGCTGTGGAGAAAAATTCCATGAGTGAAATTATGTCCAAAATTTTTATCAGTAGTTTAACCAGAAGGCACTTTGTTTTCAACCTCAATAATTCTGCGGGACCAAGTTCAGTATACTGTTTACCACCTACGTCGAAGACGTATCATTTTTCCAACTAGATAACAGCTGAGATATGAACCAATCCGAATTCGCATGATGCGATTTAAGGAAGTTAGAGCGGTTTTTCTGAGTTTCTGGAAACGGGACACGCTCTAATTTCTCACGCCTCCGTCCCCTCTCCCGAATGGCTAGAGCTTTCTGAACGAACTTCTCTGCTGGCAGTACCTCGCACTTATGTAAACAAACAAGAGTCTCAGACTCTCGATTGTACTCTTCCTTTCTTTAATGTAAATTTTAAATTCGCGCAACGATTGCACGTTTTCTTTTTGGAGATATGTCCGGGTGCTTCCTACCCAATAGCCGTTGCGCGTGTGGCGACAGAACAGCGAGCAACAGGTGAGTTACTGCTCAGATGAGAGGACATTCAGTGACGAATCACGTGTAAGCGTTCCCGCGCGCTGTTAGTGCCGCGATCCAGAAAATAGTGGCTGTGACTGACAGATTTCAATAGTATTCCCTGCCGTCGTGTTGAATTAATACCACTGGTAGCCCCCGCGCACTCCACTTCACATTGAGGGTCGTATTGTTCCTGAGCACGCATGTACTCGTTGGCTCCGTACCCTGATGAGAACGGGGAAGCATTTGAGATGCCCGGGGTGACATCGGCGCTATTCACGCGTCTAGCATTTAACAGAACCCAATCCAGTGATTGTGCCGGTGTCTCTTATTGGTGACAAGTCGCAAGGTAGACGGAGAGCAGTGTCCCTCCCCTACCCCTCCCATCCTCTTCCCCCCTACCTCTTTCAAGAGAAATACACCCTCCTCTGACTGACTGACATATCAGCTCAGAATCAATCTGAAGAGACAATGTGTAATTGATTTTGCCTATTTCGTTAGTTGGTTGGTTTAAGGGAGGGGACCAAACAGTCAGGTCATCGGTCCCACCAAATTAGTGAAGGATGCGGAAGGAAATCGGCCGTGCCCTTTCAAAGGAACCATCCTGGCATTTGCCTGAAGCAATTTGCGGAAATCATAGAAAACCTGAATCAGGATGGCCGAACGCGGGTTTGAACCGTCGTCCTTCCGAAAGCGAGTCCAGGGTGATAACCACTGCGCCACCTCGCTTGGTGTCTATTTCGTAATTTACTGCAAAGATGAGTTAATGGTGTATTTCGGATGTTCGGCGAAGTTTTCATTCGACGTTTCTCCACGATGTTTCGACGACCGATCCAGTGCTCTTCTTCAGGTAGCTCAAGTGCTTTACGGACGCGGTATATTATGGAGAAGAATAGTTAAAATCTCTTTCTGTTTCTCAACAGCGTTTCGTATTCTCCTAGGGGGACATCGTGATTTTTTTTTCCTTTTGTGAAATCTTGTTTGTCAGTTTCGGCTGTTCACTTCCTTTCCCTCCGCCGACCTGGACTATATCTCATATTATTTTCTACGGTACGTAAGTTCAAAAATGGCTCCGAGCACTATGGGACTTAACTGCTGAGGTCATCAGCCCCTAGAAATTAGGAGAAAAAAATATTGAAATGGCTCTGAGCACTATGGGACTTAACATCTGAGGTCATCAGCCCCCTAGAACTTAAAACAACTTAAACCTGACTAACCAAAGGACATCACACACATCCATGTCCGAGGCAGAATTCAAACCTGCGACTGTAGTGGTCGCGCGGTTCCAGACTGTAACGCCTAGAACCGCTCGTCCACCCCGGGTTTATAAGTGCAGATGTTTCTATTAATGACTGAGGAGAGTTTACTGAACAACATTACAGTAGTATTTACTTCATTTGGAGACTGATAATTATAGCTATTACAAATAGTACGTTTTTAGGTTTCTTACTACGTCGAAGTATGCGTAGCACCAACAAGCCATTAACGTTTATATTTTACTAGGCGGCAGGTGAGACATTGAAATGTGGCCGTGTGGACGCAACGCGGCCAATCTATACTGACAGACAAAGTACACTTCATGGTGGAGTTACGTCCCTACAGAAAAGATCAGGTTTCAAGGTATGTGATATGTTTGGGGGAAGACTGTTAGACACAGAGAAAAAGTACCTAACACACTGCAGTGGGTACATAATAAGGTGCCAGTTACCAGAGTATCTACACTTATACTCCTATCACTCGTATAATACTGAATTTAGGTGCGTAGTTAAATACTTGGCAGTAGAATTGGCAGAATAAATTCTGAAGATGTCGGGTTTAGGTATTTAGTCTTTACAACTAAAGACTGGATCTAAGACTCATCTTATACGGATGACGTTGAAAGTATCAAAGATATATACAACGCAGAAGAATCAACCTGATGATAGTTACGGTCTGAGGTGCAAGAAAGAAAGAAAGGATGATTAGTGCTCAGCCGGCCGGAGTGGCCGAGCGGTTCTAGGCGCTTTATTCTGGAACCGCGCTACCGCTACGGTCGCAGGTTCGAATCCTGCTTTGGGCATGGATTTGTGTGATGTCCTTAGGTTAGTTAGATTTAAGTAGTTCTAAGTTCTAGGGTACTGTGACCTTAGATGTTGTCCCTTAGTGCTCAGAACCATTTGAACCATTAGTGCTTATCGTTGTGTTGACGACGTGTCCATTAGGAACGCAGCTCAAATCGGATTTCGGAAAGGATAACAAGAGGAAATGGACCGCGCCCTTCTTCAAGAAACCATATAGGAGATTGCCTTAAGCGAATAAAGGAAACGTCGGTTCAGATGGTTCAAATGGCTCTGAGCACTATGGGACTCAACTGCTGTGGTCACTAGTCCCCTAGAACTTAGAACTACTTAAACCTAACTAACCTAAGGACTTCACACACATCCATGCCCGAGGCAGGATTCGAACCTGCGACCGTAGCAGTCGCACGGTTCCGGGCTGCGCGCCTAGAACCGCGAGACCACCGCGGCCGGCGAAACGTCAGTAACATCAATAGGGATATGAGGTGGCTTCCTCCCCAATTGGAATCCAGTACTCTGACCACTGCTGTTCCGTTTGTAAGGTACTGCCAAGCAACGTTACTGAGGTAAAAAAAGGTTGGCGTGGACGAGAAACCGTGGTCAGCCCAAACAGGGCAAGTGTTTTTAAATCAGCAAATTCCATTCTCGTACCGCTGAACTCGGGCTACCATTTTTGTAAGGTAAGAGTGCGACGGTATTGGAAAAACGCGAAGTAATTAAAATGCCGACCATCACGCTTGTTCCGCTACCTGATTTTGATTAATTCCTCTTTGGGGTTCCCTAGTCCTTTCGGCACCGGCTTCCACGTTCGTGGATTGTTTTTGCGTTCGCGCTGTCCGTTTTGACCCCGACATTTCCTGAACGATCTACGGGTAGATCGATCTCTCTCTCGCCGGCGGGCAAACGGCAACTTTACTGCCCAGCGCTACGTCTCGCTTACTGACGAAGCGACCAGTAAACGGCTATTTAGAAACTTGCGATAAATATTAGCGTTCCTGAAATTATCCAATAGCGAAATAGAGGGCGGAGGGGCGGCAACGCTTGAGTGCAGCTGCCAAATAAACGTTCGTTGTAAGTACACTCGGCCACGCCTTCCTGTCTCTTTAACCGCCATAAACGTGTAGCGTGAGCTTCTTTAGAGCGCAGTTCTGGCCAGAATAACACTTCTCGGCTGAATGACTGAAGCAGATCTGAGCGATTCAATACCGTTGCGGAGAAGGCGTTGTCGTGGTGGTGGTGGCGCACGGTTGCGTCGTAAACTAGAGACTGCTTATTGATGTCAGCTTTCTGTCGTAAGAATCCTGCGGGCGAAAACCACATCGTAACAGAAGGAGTGTCTCGCTTCTCCACAAAAGATCTCTTCTTCGACTGGTACTGTCTCCGTTTCACCTTGGCGACACGCAACGATGCCCCGTTCCGCTAGCGGCGAAACCGCAGGTTGGACGTCCTCTTACGGCCATAGTTCCGTCCACAGAAGTACTCTCCGGACGCCGGAGATTAGTGGTCATTTATTCAGTGCACTGCTGTGTACTGATCACGTGCGATCTACATCTGCATCCATACTCCACAAGCCACCTGACGGTGTGTGGCGGAGGGTACCTTGAGTACCTCTATCGTTTCTCCCTTCTTGTCCAGTCTCGTATTGATGGTGGAAAGAAAGACTGTCGGTATTCCTCTGTGTAGGCTCTAATCTCTCTGATTTTATCCTCATGGTCTCTTCGCGAGATATACGTAGGAGGGAGCAATATACTGCTTGATTCCTTGGTAAAGGTTTGTTCTCGAAACTTCAACAAAAGCCCGTACCGAGCTACAGAGCGTCTATCTTGCAGAGTCTTCCAATTGAGTTTATCTATCAGCTCCGTAACGCTTTCGCGCTTACTAAATGATCCTGTAACGAAGCGTGCTGCTCTCCGTTGGATCTTCTCTAGTTCTTCCATCAACCCTATCTGGTATAGATGCCACACCGGTGAGCAGTATTCAAGCAGTGGGAGAACAAGTGTACTGTAACCTACTTCCTCTGTTTTCGGGTTGCATTTCCTTAGGATTCTTCCAGTGAATCTCAGTCTGGCATCTGCTTTACCGACGAATAATTTTATATGGCCATTCCACTTTAAATCACTCCTAATGCCTACTCCCAGATAATTTATGGATTTCGTTCAATTTCACAATTTCAAATCAAACACCTGTCAGAAGTCTTATTTCCAAACTGTCATTTTATTGGGCTACTAGTTTTTGCTATATATTACGCAATCTTGAGGCCCCCTGACCAACGTGTAGGAAGATTTCAACCTCGATTCCGGTCAAAATGGGACGAGGGATGGAGGGCAGTGTTCAAAGCCTGGTATCTGTAGATTTTTGATGCAACGATCACTTCAGACATCATCTGCCGACAGACATCATCTGATGACCATAGATGTTAAGTCCCATAGTGCTCAGAGTCATTTGAACCATTTTTTATGTAGAATTTCATTAGCGAATATATGTATTGCGATGGAGCACCTAAAATGCCTAACTACTTGGAGAAACACCTACAAGACGACCTCGGGTGATCACCACAGATTCATCTAGGGTTGTTTTAATGTCCCGTTATCAACTGGAATTACAATTTGTTTTTAAAGTAATATCAGCTGACTGGACAGTGTACATTCTTCTGAACTTTTATGTTATCGATTAAACGGGAACAATACATCATAGCGTGACGCATATTGAGAGACACAATAATACTTCGAGAGATGTTTTACAACAATCACGACACTTGAGAGATGGAAGTACGCTTCATGCCTCGAACTGTTTGTCACCTATTAGATGGCTTCCTATTAGTAGATTTGTAGCATTCCCGTCAGCTGAGCGGGGCTTCCTCGAAGAATTTATTTTGCGGTGTCGAAAATTTCGTACCTAGCCAACTTGCGAGGGTCCGGGCGCGCTTAGGTGGCCACTCCAGAGAAGAAATACGAGGAGGGCGGCTTTGCGGCAATCCCATTAAGTGAAGTCAGCCCCGAGCGCTCCAACTTAATCAGCTCTGGGTGAGGAATTAGGGGGCGGTAAGATGGCGCCCCTCCGCTCCCCGTGCGGGTGTAGCAGCGGCCTAGGAAATCAAAAGGACGGCGGCAGCGGCGAGCTGCTCGAACTGAGCGCAGCGTTCGCATGCTAATGGAATCTTATCGTTCAGAGCCCTGTGGGAAATGCAGCCGCGAAAGAGCGGGCTCAGTCCCATCAGCAGGAAGGCGTGGCAATGAAAGCTGCGGGCATTTATCACCGACGACAGGCAGGGAGCAACGGTGGTCACTTGTTTCAGAACACAGTGATGCGGAACAAATCTCATCCACAAACCGGCCATCAGAGAACGATCTGCATCTGAATACACCTATCAACGTCTAGTCAAAGTATGGCCTTAAGCAAGTACCGAACGAACGTAAATCTAAACGAACTATATCGCTTTTCCTGCTTTCTGTTTCGTTTTTACCCTTTTGTAAGATAGATTGCGCTACAGATTTACTGCAGTGTAAATCGCCAGTATTGTCTTCTGTATTTTCATCAGTTACGCTGCTAGTTTACGAACGTCTGCGCTGGAAATCTCTAACATCTCGTGTGGTACAAGAAAGGGCTGGTAAAAGTAAATTAGGCTGGATACGTAACCGTATAAATAAGCTAGTAGAAATAAATGTGGTATGAATATTTCGGTGTTGGATGAAAATATCGTCATCATATCTTTCATTGCGGAGTAATACAACTCCCTGAACTAGTTCATCGGAACAGGTTGTTTTGGCCCAACCTGCGTTTTTCTTCCCCCTGATCATTACGCATTACGCGTTAGGCATTTGTATAGTTTGTTGACACCATCGTTGTTTTCAGTTTTATCGTTCACAGGA
This sequence comes from Schistocerca gregaria, assembly GCF_023897955.1. Taxonomy (NCBI): domain Eukaryota; kingdom Metazoa; phylum Arthropoda; class Insecta; order Orthoptera; family Acrididae; genus Schistocerca; species Schistocerca gregaria. The sequence goes on from NC_064923.1 coordinate 737,293,878, forward strand.
ACAGTTTTCTCTTCGACTTACAAAACAATCTAAGTCGAAGAGAAAACCGTTCCTGCGAACGATAAAATTGAAAACAACGATGGTGTTAACAAACTATACAAACTTATAAAACAATCTAAGTTCAAAGACAGCAAAGGGAAGAAGAAATTCAGCTGAAAGCTTTCAGCCGAAATTCGTTTCTATATAAAGGCAAAAGACTTCTGGGAGTTTTGCGTCAGGAAAATGATTTGGACGTTTTAACTTACAACCGTTAAACTGAAGCTGAGCTTTTGAATTCTTAGAAATACCTTGGCAAAATATCACCTGATTAAAGTGCATATTGGTTGAGCCATTTTTTAAAAATCTTAACAGATATTTTGCTGTCGGACGTCACGAAATATCCTCAGAAAGAAAAGTGAGGCACGAATTCCCATGTCTTGGAGAGGGATTTTAAATAATTCTTTGCAGAAAATGTCAAATGAAATTACGTTTCAGTCTTTCTCCGAAATAAAAATTATGTTTTCTCACTTCTAAGGAAACACAACGACAGTAGCTGTTTGCATTTTGTTTCGGAATCGATGGATGTACTGCATCCAACACTTTTAATTCTCAGGGTCTGATAAAGAGACGCAAGCAGCTAAGCGTCTGATTCATACTTTTTATTCTTTATATAGTTATCATTTTTCTGTTTTCACTTCGTTGACAGAAATACTCCTGCTGCAATGCGTAAGAGACCATCATTTAGGCGAATAAAACAAGTCACAGGATTTCGAAGTTAGGCTGAAGTTTCGTGGTGTTTTGAAAGGTGTCCCAGTCTAGAAATTCGACCTTTTACTTTGGGGTTATCGATCTCGTCCTCCACGAGGAAACAGCTGAATTAGACTACTGCGCTGCTTAAAAGAAATTAAAACTGAAGAAGACGTGTGTGATTCCAGTGATAGAAATATAATGAAGGGAAAGAAAAAGAAATGCGGCTCCTCGCTGAAAAGTCTAAAAATGGTGTCCACGAAGGCTCTTCCATGTAATCTTGACAGGAGTTCAGTTTAAATATCACTTCATTTCTTGATCCTAGTTTGTGACATATCACAGTGTAACCAAATAGTGCTGTCAAGCCACACGAGTTCTTCTGAAGTGTCACGGAGTGTAAGTGTTAGTGAATTTGGGAAAGAAAGGGAGGAAGATAGTGAAACACCCAAGAAATATGCACCAGCCCTACTTGCGGCGGAATAACTTGTCAGCCTGTCCTTTGGCTGTGGAGCCCCTGTATTGCTTTATGCGTTTCTCTGCCCGTTGGAGGTCTTTACGGCACAGTCTCCGTACGCCCATCACTATACTGTCTGTCTGTCGGTGACTCGGCACTTTTCGAACGACCTTCGCGAGCAGTCGCTGGAAGTACCGCGTTTGATTCGCATTCCTGTTGTCAGCTTCAACGGCTGTATGTACGGGGCAAGGTCGAAAGTGCGAGGTCGAGAGTGCGAGGTCAACTGCCAGTCAAGGCTGGAGTCCGGCGCCCGTTAGATCAATAGGCGAGCGTCCAGATCGCCATCTCGCCACCAGTTCGAAGGCGCTCTCTGGCGGAATTAAATATCGTAACATGTGTTATTTGTACTTACACTGTTGGTTTTGTATTCAAACAGCGCCGAATAGTGTATGTTGAATAAAGAAATTTACGCTCTAATTAATGAGTAATATTGTAACTGCTTTGTTTCACGACCGCTGTTTTAGAAGGTAAAAGAGGGATTTTTTTTTGTAGAATGCCCGAAATAAATGTATGTCCGGTGTGGTTATGGCTTTTTCTTGGCACACCACCCCTCGTCATTAATCCAGCGAATGGATTCAAAAATGGTTCAAATGGCTCTGAGCACTATGGGACTTAACTGCTGAGGTCATCAGTCCCCTAGAATTTAGCACTACCTAAACTTAACTAACCTAAGGACATCACACACTCCCATGCCCGAGGCAGGATTCGAACCTGCGGCCGTAGCGGTCGCGCGGTTCCAAACTGTACCGCCTAGAACCGCTCGGCCACTCCATCCGGCCGAATGGATTCGATCCGCTGTCAGCGCGTCTCCCCGAATCCCGTAAACGGCGTGTTAACGTGCTTGGCTATCCGGACGGAAAGGCGGGACTGTGCATTATCTGTTTCTTTTACACGATGTTCTTCCTCGCCATTCGTTAGACCTGTGTTGCATATGTCCCATACGCACAAAGATCCAATATCCAACACACTAAGTCCAGCAAAAAGGAGAAACGAAGTCATTGCCTCGTAGCAGTGACAAGATGCTAATGCTACTGGTTTTCGGTGGCTTGCCTCGGAGCTGACAGCGGTATCTTTATGTAGTAGAAATGACGCTTTCAGCTGTTTATTGATTTATTTACACGTCAAGTTCCATAGGACGAAATTGAGGAGCAAATCTACGAGGTTATGGCACGTGTCAGTACAGCAAATTACAACATAAAAGTAATAACAGATAAAAATAAATGTTTATGAACCCGAAAAAAGTCAGTCGATAAGTTTAAGTACACAGCTTAATTTTTCAAGGAACTCCTCGACAGAATAGAAGGAGTAGCCCATGAGGAAACTCTTCAGTTTCGATTTGAAGGCGCGTGAATTACTGCTAAGATTTTTGAATTCGAGTGGTAGCTTATTGAAAATGGTTGCAGCAGTATACTGCACACATTTCTGCACAAGACTTAAGAAAGCCCGATCTAAATGCGCACTTCATTCTGCCAAGTATTAACTGAGTGAAAGCTGCTTATCCTTCGGAATAAGCTACTATTGTTAACAATAAATGACAGTAAGGAATATATATATTCCTGGAAATTGAAATACGAACACCGTGAATTCATTGTCCCAGGAAGGGGAAACTTTATTGACACATTCCTGGGGTCAGATACATCACATGATCACACTGACAGAACCACAGGCACATAGACACAGGCAACAGAGCATGCACAATGTCGGCACTAGTACAGTGTATATCCACCTTTCGCAGCAATGCAGGGTGCTATTCTCCCATGGAGACGATCGTAGAGATACTGGATGTAGTCCTGTGGAACGGCTTGCCATGCCATTTCCACCTGGCGCCTCAGTTGGACCAGCGTTCGTGCTGGACGTGCAGACCGCGTGAGACGACGCTTCATCCAGTCCCAAACATGCTCAATGGGGGACAGATCCGGAGATCTTGCTGGCCAGGATAGTCGACTTACACCTTCTAGAGCACGTTGGGTGGCACGGGATACATGCGGACGTGCATTGTCCTGTTGGAACAGCAAGTTCCCTTGCCGGTCTAGGAATGGTAGAAAGATGGGTTCGTTGACGGTTTGGATGTACCGTGCACTATTCAGTGTCCCCTCGACGATCACCAGAGGTGTACGGCCAGTGTAGGAGATCGCTCCCCACACCATGATGCCGGGTGTTGGCCCTGTGTGCCTCGGTCGTATGCAGTCCTGATTGTGGCGCTCACCTGAACGATGCCAAACACGCATACGACCATCATTGGCACCAAGGCAGAAGCGACTCTCATCGCTGAAGACAACACGTCTCCATTCGTCCCTCCATTCACGCCTGTCGCGACACCACTGGAGGCGGGCTACACGATGTTGGGGCGTGAGCGGAAGACGGCCTAACGGTGTGCGGGACCGTAGCGCAGCTTCATGGAGACGGTTGCGAATGGTCCTCGCCGATACCCCAGGAGCAACAGTGTCCCTAATTTGCTGGGAAGTGGCGGTGCGGTCCCCTACGGCACTGCGTAGGACCCTACGGTCTTGGCGTGCATCCGTGCGTCGCTGCGGTCCGGTCCCAGGTCGACGGGCACGTGCACCTTCCGCCGACCACTGGCGACAGCATAGATGTACTGTGGAGACCTCACGCCTCACGTGTTGAGCAATTCGGCGGCACGTCCACCCGGCCTCCCGCATGCCCACTATACGCCCTCGCTCAAAGTCCGTCAACTGCACATACGGTTCACGTCCACGCTGTCGCGGCATGCTACCAGTGTTGAAGACTGCGATGGAGCTCCGTATGCCACGGCAAACTGGCTAACACTGACAGCGGCGGTGCACAAATGCTGCGCAGCTAGCGCCATTCGACGGCCAACACCGTGGTTCCTGGTGTGTCCGCTGTGCCGTGCGTGTGATCATTGCTTGTACAGCCCTCTCACAGTGTCCGGAGCAAGTATGGCGGGTCTGACACACCGGTGTCAATGTGTTCTTTTTTCCATTTCCAGGAGTATATATATTGAGAGGCAATTTTATTTGAAGTGGATTCGGTGTTACATTACACGATCTTCAGGACCCTCCGTGGTGCACCATGATGAGTATTACACATCTCATTTCTCTTCCTGCTTATTGTCTCAACGGCGGCAGTATATTAACTAAACTCGGAATTATATAATTACACAAGCTGCGACATGATAGCGAATGGACCAGTGGCCCAAAAATGTAGAATAAATTTCATTTATTTCAAATCTATGGCCACGAACTTGTATGTCTTCAGACTACCGGTTTCGGTCAGCAGTGACCATCATCAGCTCTGTTTTATACAAAACATGTCTTAATATAAAACGGACCTGGAGATGCTCACTGCTGAGCGAAACCGGTAATCTGAGGACCTAAAAGTTTGTGACGATAGACGTGAAATAAATGAAATTTATTCTACATTCTCGGGTCATTGTTCCATTCGCTATCATGTCACAGCTTGTGTAATTACCTACAAGTTACATAATTATTTAGGGCTGAAGTTACATGACTGGCGTCATAGATCACATTCCAATTTCCTGAACTCGAGGCAATGGCGCTAATGACCTCGCCGTTTAGTGCCATAAAACACTAACCACTACCTAAATAACTAGTACTAACATAAGCGGGAAAGAAGGATAAGCATAACGGACAACAGTTTTTTTTTGTACCCTATTTGAGATGTATAATGATAAGTATCAAGTATTCAAAAGATCACGTGGGATCACAGAGGAACCTGAAGAATGTGTAACGCAACACCGAAATCGATTGCAGATAACATAAGATCTACAAATACAGCTAAAGGTGTCATTTTTACTTCATAAAGGTATAATAACAACTGTTATTTATCGACAAATGGATGTATGGAGATTGTGAACGAATTGTCTGTCGAGTGCGTAACTACATCGTATACGTGGCTGTACAAGGAAATATGGTGTTATTTTGTTGTAAATGGTCTTGAAATGAAAGAAAAAGGGAAGATGAAAGCTTCTATAATATGGGCTGCTCCTCTGTAATATTATCGAGGGGTTCGCCGAACTTAGCCATTACCATCAACACCGCATACGTGTTCTTTTCGTGAGGCGAACAGAGAGAGGGATTTAGTATTTAATCGACGACAACGGCGCATGGTTTCGTGATCAGGTGTTGCACGCCAACAGCTCTCCTCATCTTGTTGCCCAAGTTCTACCCCCACACGACGTCAGCATCCGAACCGAGCACAACCGCGTTCGTCTGCGTCAGCGACCTTTCACGCGGAGGCAGTTGACGGAGGGTAAGAGAGATCGATAAAGCCTTTGTGGAGTAACACAGCGATGATAACTGCTTTCTTAAACTAAACATTAACTTATTTGTTAGTTCAGCTGTCATATCACTATTTTGTTACGATGATGATGATGAGGTCCCATACTCCGGGGAGCGTAGGGGACGATGCGGGAGACCCTCACTGCCGTACCAGGCAGGGTTATACCCGTTGTAAAGTCTCCGCTGCCAACAAACCAGATAGCAATCGCACGGGATGAAGTTTTAAAGCGGCTAAAGTTTGATATGAAATGTAGTTATGGTCAGCGGCTGGCTGCTGAATAATTATTTCACGAACTAGTTTAACATGGGGGAAAAAGATTGTTAATTTTAGAGCTAAATTCTTTCCGATCTTTGTGTCACTTCAAACTATTAACTGTACAAAGTACCCCGCCCAATGATTCTCGCGGCACTGACAAGTGGACATATAAGACTCTTAGACGACAGACCACGTTTAAATCCAGAATTTTCAAGGAATATGCGAATGACATCATATTCGGGAACGTACTATCAAAAAGAAATACGAAAAACCAGTGAAATGTTATATGCTATAATGTATTTCGTGGCTGTGAGAAGATGTTCTCGCTGTCGTCATCGACTGCTTTTTTGCCTCGGAATGTAAATACAAGCACCATTACGAGGCTCTAACACTAATGCAAGTAATCTAGATCATGTTTCACATATACGAGGCAGGATGTGCGGAGACTGCCAGTGTAAATGTTTGCAACTTTAATGCCGCGTAGGATATGTGCGAGAGGGAAGGAAAGCGCGCCGCCATATAAATTTCCACTGCCGCTTTGCGGACCGTTGGCGGTGACACAAGAGCCAATTAATATGTAAGGTAGCGAACACTGACGGAAGGCGTTGCGACATAGCGAAAGGTCTGGCACGTGAGGTGAGGCAACCGCAGAGTGCAGCCGGATGCATCAGGTGTGTGTGTGTGTGTGTGTGTGTGTGTGTGTGTGTGTGTGTGTGTGTGTGTATGTGTGTAGGTGTCGTCTGGGCGGCTCTGAGCAGCAGGTGTCTTATGCGTGCTGCACACTGAACGACTTTCTCGGCGAGCTAATTTGCGTTCATTACGTCTGCATAGCGGATTGTTAGTTGGAGCTGCAAATAAGTTTCACTCCATGGAAGACATCCACTGTATATACACTGTGTGAGTCACGACTGCTGTAATAAGCCCGCAGCAACTACAGACATCGCGTCAGAATCTCATGTCAGACTACTGAGGATGTTATAAGGGTAGCCGCAATGCTGTCACCGAAGTGTAAGGAAAACGATAACTGTTTACCAATGTGATCACTTGTAGGGAGCACAGAAGATGGCTGTCATTTCTTTTAAATCATAAACTAAACTCCGTCCGAATAGGCCTTGGAAGGCCAAGCGGTACAAACCGGCCGCCGTGTCATCGTCAGCCCACAGGCGTCACCGGATGCGAATATGGAGGGGTATGTGGTCAGCAAAACGCTCTCCCGGCTGTATGTCATTTTATTAGACCAGAGCCGCTACTTCTCAATCAAGTACCTCCTCAGTTTGCCTCACAAGGGCTGAGTGCACCCCGCTTGTCAACAGCGTTCTGTAGACTGGATGGTCACCCATCCAAGTGCTAGCCTAGCCCGACAGCGCTTAACTTCGGTGATCTGACGGGAACCGGTGTAACCACTGCGACAAGACCGTTGGCTTTTAAATCATAAGACAACAAAAAATGTTGTAGATATTATCGTATTAATAATGTACAAACTGTAACACCTGGCGAAAGTGCCTTGAAAGTGATACTGTATGATGCTGCATCAGTACTGTAGCTTGCTCTCGACTGTAAGGTCGAAAACATTTGACTATCACGTCTCTCTTGCCCGGCGTCTCGCACCTGGTGTGACTCTCCGCCGCACCGTCTTGCTGCAACAGCCATGCAGCAGCGCTACTCGATTGCTGCTTGAGTACAGGCAGTATGTTAATATATATCGTCAAACATTAGATTAATTCGGCACCGCTCTATAAAGGGGGAACATAAATTTTAAAAAAAATGTTCAAATGTGTGTGAAATCTTATGGGACTTAACTGCTAAGGTCATTAGTCCCCTAGAACTTAGAACTACTTAAACCTAACTAACCTAAGGATATCACACACATCCATGCCCGAGGCAGGATTCGAACCTGTGACCGTAGCGGTCGCGCGGTTCCAGACTGAAGCGCCTAGAACCGCAGTGATGTATGGAGGAGATGTTACAATATGAGGGTGTTTTTCGTGGATAGAGTATGGCGTCCGTAATGCACTTGGGAAACCACTAAATGGAGGATATGAAAGCATTTTACAGTTTGTGTAAAGGCGGAGGGGAGAGAAAGGAAATGAAATGGAAGGAACTATTGATGTCAGCTGCATCGGAACTTTATGCGGGTTAGAACACAGGAACTCCTGCTTACTTGGAGGCTGCGTTAACTACTGCACCATCCAGACATAGTATTTATCGCAACTGCGCCGACTACCTGGGCACACCTCCCAGCCGACCCACACTGCAACCTACCCGCTCCCTTTCGCAGTCCCTGTTCAGTGCGAATGCTTAGTTACGTACGACCTCCAGCGGGAATCTCAAAATAGCGAGCATGAAAGACATGGATGGGGACTGCAGATATGTGCCGGTGGGAATGTGGGCTGGCCAGGAGGCGTGTCAAGATGGTCTGTGCATTTACGATAAATACTGTATCCGGATGGCGCAGTGGTTGGCGCGACTGCCAATTAAGCAGGAGTCCCAGGTTCAAATACTGGTCTGGCACATATTTTCAGTTGTTGCTGCTGATTTTGCACAAAGTCCCGATGCAGTTGACGTCAATAGTTCCTTCCCATTTCTTTCCTTTCTCCACCCTCCATGTTCAGTTTACATAACATTTCGAAGCATTGTGTGCTGGTTACAGCAGAGGAACAGTTCCGAGACAATGAATGTACCAGCATGACAATTCACGCTGTCATAAAGCGGCATCTGTGAGACAATGGTTTGTGGACAATAATATATCTGCAATGGACTGGCCTGCCCAGATTCCGACCTCAACCCAATTGAACACCTCGAAATGGGTTGGAACGTCATTGTCGCTCCAGAAGCCAGCTCTAAGGGCACTACCGTCTCTAGTGTCGGCTCTTGAGGAAGAATGGGCTGTCTTTCGTCCACAGACATTCATATTATTGAAGGCAGAATTCAAGTCGTCGTAAAGACGAAGGGTGGGCACGCTCGACATTAGTGTCCATTGGTAATTGTCCTGATATTGTGATTACGAAGGCTTTCCCGGCGTAATAATTGATAATATTCTTCTCGTGTGTGCACCCGGATCATAACGTCATCTTGACACAATATTTCAGCGGTTTAACTGGCTGTCATCTTCAGGTGAGAGTGCTGCTACACGATCACAGTTCCGGCGAGATCGTGTACCAGCAGTCTCACCTGAAGATGGCGGCCCGTTGGACCGCTGAGTCCGCAGCTCGCGATCTCGCTTCCCGAGCACGGGGTCCCGGATTCGATTCCCGGCGGGGTCAGGGATTTTCAACTGCCTCGAGATGACTGGGTGTTTGTGTTGTCCTCATCATTTCATCATCATCATTCCTGGAAGTGGCGAGTTTGGACTGAGCAAAGGTTGGGAATTTGTACGGGTGGTGATAACCGCGCAGTTGAGCGCCCCACAAACCAATCATCATCATCATCATCATCATCATCATGGACCGCTGAAACATTGTGTCAAGATGACGTTATGATCCGGCTGCACACCCGAGAAGAATATTGTCCAGATATTTTTTACCAGACAGTGCACGTCAGGCGGGCCACTGACTGTTAGGTCCAACGAGAGACAGCCGCTGTGAGACCGGGTCGGCTGAGGGCCTCTTATAGGAAGAGAGCGGTGTCTGCCACGGAGGTGTGTCGACGAGCCCGGCTGGGTGGCTGCGCAGCTGGCTGCGTATCGGCGTCCCGCACCGCAGATGCGGCGCGGCGCCACGGACAGGGGGGCTTTGTGGCAGTCCGCGCGGCTGCAGGCGGCGCTTTTGTGGCGCGCAACATTGCTCGCCATCTGCCGGCCGGTTACATCCGGGGCGGAGCGGCCCTCAAAACACGGCCGCCGAGATTCACTTCAGTCTGCTCCGGCCCAGGCCGCTATGAAATATTTATGAGCGGAGCTGCCGGCAGTCCGCGCCTCGCGTGCCTCAACTCGCGATGCCCCGCACACGGCGCTTCACACATCGCGCACGCCGGCCTCAAAGAGGCCGCGCTCGACGCGCCACAAACGCACAGAGATGTCAACACGTAGGGCAAAAGCGGGCTAACTGATGGCCCCAGCTGGTAGTGAGTCTCGCGCATCCCGGAATGCCGTGCCGTCCGCACGAGCGTATATCGGGTACAAACGGGGGCTGTTCATAATCTATCGATATATCTACATCTACATACATACTCCGCAAACCACCATACGGTGCGAGGCGGAGGGTACCTCGTACCACAACTAGCGTCTTCTCTCCCTGTTCCACTCCCAAACAGAACGAGGGAAAAATGACCTCCTATATGCCTCTGTACGAGCCCTAATCTCTCTTATCTTGGTGGTCTTTCCGCGAAATGTAAGTTGGCGACAGAAAAATTGTACTGCACACAGTATCAAATGCTGGTTATCTAAATTTCCTCAGTAGCGATTCACTAAAAGAACTCATCCTTTCCTCTAGAGACTCCCATCCGAGTTCCTGAAGCATTTCCCCAACACTCGCGTGATGATCAACCTACCAGTAACAAATCTAGCAGCCCGCCTCTAAATTGCTTCTATGTCCTCCCTCAATCTGACCTGATAGAGATCCCAAACGCTCGAGCAGTACTCAAGAATAGGTCGTATTAGTGTTTTATAAAAGGCCTCCTTTACAGATGAACCACATCTTCCCAAAATTCTACCAACGAACCGAAGACGACTATCCGCCTTCCCCAAAACTGCCATTACATGCTTGTCCCACTTCATATCGCTCTGCAATGTTACGCCCAAGTATTAAATCGTCGTGACTGTGTCAAGCGCTACACTACTAATGGAGTATACAAACAGTTCGGGATGCTTTTTCCTATTCATCTGCATTAATTTACATTTATCTATATTTAGAGTTAGCTGCCATTCTTTACACCAATCATAAATCCTGTCCAAGACATCTTGTTTCCTTCTACAGTCACTCAACGACAACACCTTTCCGTACACCACAGCATCATCAGCAAACAGTCGCACATTGCTATCCATCCTATCCAAAAGATCATTTATGTAGATAGAAAACAACAGCGGGCCTACCACACTTCCCTGGGGCACTCCAAATAATACCCTCGCCTCCGATGAACACTCACCATCGAGAACGACGATATCGATACCCCAGAAAATAACGATATACGGGGTGATTTTTTCCACCATGTACAAACTCTACGGATTGATCTACGAGAGTCCCGCGAACCATACGCGAATGGAACAGGAAAGGGCGGTAATGACAGTTGCACGTAAAGTGCCCCCAGCCACACACCGTTGGGTGGCTGGCGGAGTATAAATGTAGATGTAGATCTCTGTTAGGCGACGTGGAAAGAAAACTGCTCCCAAAATACGGTCGCCAATTATCCCGGCCCACACGTTCCAACTGCTCTTCCTTCGCGAAGTATGAGATTTGTATGTTTAAGTATGTCTGATATATAAAGGTTACGTCACCTCCAGTCTGAATAAGACGCGCCCCAGACTGCAACAGACTGACTGAACATGCGAGGTTTCTCGTTGGAGCAGTACAACACACACACCTAGCAAATGCTCTAGTTCTCTTGCCTGGGATCTTCTAAAGATGTGCCTCTTACTGCAGAAGATAACGCTCGGCAGTGACTTCGTTCTGATGTCGTGCTGTAACGGAGGGAATCGCAGGAAAATCAGCAACTACCTTTCGGTAAAAAGTTCTTAAAATTTGTTCCAAGGGTTGTATTTTTTGTTGTTTGTTGCCAAGACTCCATTAAATTGACGAGTGTTACACAACATGCAGCACCTGACACTTGTGAATTATAATAGATTAACAGCACTTTATATTTTACACTCTTGCTAATCACACGCGGCTACACTCGTTTCTGGCCCGCGGTTCTTTATCGGAAACATGCTAACGTACACCAGAACCGAGTGCCGTTTCAACTTTTATCAAGTTCAACTCAGTTTTATAAAATAACTATTCGACTTGACAGTTGCGACCGCTCTTGGATGCGGCCCTCGCCCAAGCGCCTCTCCCACCACGAGCGAGCTCCTGTCTCGAGCGTTCCGACCGATCACAGTGTCGGAAACTTTGTGCCACCTTAGGTGGTCTAGAAATGCTCAGCCACTAGCAAGCGAGGACGCGGTTTGATGGGTTGTGACGCCGTAACTAGTTACATCAGCACCAGCGCTTTGCGCTGTCCTCTGCCCAGGCCGTAGGTATTGCGCGATATTGCACCATATTACCATTTACCGATATCCCTTTAATGTAAGTGTTACAAGGTGACGCTAATGTTTGTTTGGGACGTTGATGAGAGAAGCGATAGAGTGAAATGCAGTACCGACACACAGCCTCCTCCCCTCGAATAGCACCGAAAGACCTGCCAAGCTTAACGTCCACACCCGACGACAGATCACTGTCAACAGTGTCACATGCCCTCCCTTCATGAGCCACTGTGAAGCGGTTTGGAATCTAATCCAGGTCATTGGCCCGAAGGCTGGTGGTCCGGAACTTTAGGCCACCACTCTTTTTCCCGTTTGCCGTAAAGGCAAAGGAAAAACAGCCAATAGCATTTGGCGTACCCAGGCCGCTACCCATCCAGGTACTGGTCACGACGTATTAAACGAGGCAAGGCCGCTGGCAACCCTGGTTACGTACCGAATCGGCTCATGAGGTCCCGCGGTACGCCAAGTCACGAAACTGTTCATTGCAATTCCTGGACTTTTTCATTAATCCTACCGGTGTGTTCCGTGCGTCCTGCGACGGTGGCTCTGAGCACTATGGGGCTTAACTTCTGAGGTCATCAGTCCGCTACAACTTAGCTACAACTAACCTAAGAACATCACACACATCCATGCCCGAGGCAGGATTCGAACCTGCGACGGGAGCGGTCGCATGGTTCCAGACTGTAGCGCCTAGAACCGCTCGGCTTCTCCGGCCGGCGGTCCTGTGACGGTCTCGTGCCGAAGACTCGTCCTGTACATCGCTTAATGGCTCTAGTTCAAAATTGTGTGTGAAATCTTATGGGACTTAACTGCTAAGGTCATCAGTCCCTAAGCTTACACAGTAAGGACAAACACACACACCCGTGCCGGAGGGGGGATTCGAACCTCCGCCGTGACCAGGCGCACAGTCCATGACTGAAGCGCCCAAGACCGCTCGGCTAATCCCGCGCGGCTAATGGCTCTAGTGTTTCGCTGCCTTCTGCTGGCAGGCTGCTGCTGGATGGGAGGAGGTTTCACGAGTAACGGGACCGTTAGCGATTCCCGGCGCCCCAGCTGTCTGCGGCCAGCAGCTGCCGCGCGTCCACGCACGTGCCGGCGGCAGAAGTGCGACAAAGGCCACCCCCAGCGGCGCGCGGCGCCCATTGTATTCGCTATCTGCCGCACAGCTGTTGGCGCACGTTCTGACAGCTCTCAGATTAGCCGCGGGTGTGTCCGCCCGTGTGGCAGGTGCACCACAGCCGAACCGTCACCAGAATCCCTTTCACCCTCACGTCCTCCAAAGTGAGATATACAGCGGCCAGGCGTCACAGGCAAAGCTCACAGCAAGTATCCAATGTACGAGGGTCGTTCAACAAGTAATTCAACACATTTTTTTCTTAAAGCAAGCTGATTTTATTTATGATTTACATACACCGCATTCCAGAATGGGATTTTCACTCTACAGCGGAGTGTGCGCTGATATGAAACTTCCTGGCAGATTAAAACTGTGTGCCGAACCGAGACTGGAACTCGGGCGCTTCTGTAAAGTTTGGACGGTAGGAGACGAGGTACTGGCAGAAGTAAAGCTGTGAGGACGGGGCGTGAGTCGTGCTTGGGCAGCTCAGATGGTAGAGCACTTGCCCGCGAAAGGCAAAGGTCCCGAGTTCGAGTCTCGGTCCGGCACACAGTTTTCATCTGCCAGGAAGCAGTGCAAAACTGGGTAAGGGTCCTCGCGGTTCACACCGTCGGAGGTTCGAGTCCTCTCCCGGGCATGGATGTGTGTGTCGTCCTTAGCGTAAGTTATTTTAAGATATATTTAGTAGCGGTAAGCTTAGGGAGCGATGACCTCGGCAGTTTGGTCCCATAACACCATACCACAAATTTCCAATTTCACAATCCGCCAAGAATTCTTTTTACATCGGAATTGAGTAGCCTGTCCAGGTCTGACAAAACTTTACCTCGATTATGTCCAAACATAAATAACGGTTGTATTCTATTCTTGCAATAGATTCCTTTAAAATTTTTCGTTTTTTTTTCTTTTTTTCACTTTTGTTGCATGATTGGTGTGTATACCTGATTGTACACCTGCTCGTTCTCTGTCACTGTAATCAACCGCCTACGTCATTAACCTATCGTTGCAGACTCCAGTTAGGCCATCTGCTGCCCGCAATTCGTTCTTCTCGAAGGCTGGTAATCTACACCCACGCGGTTCACTTCCGACCCCGTACTAAATTTTATGATTCCCTGTTGTAATACTGGTTAGAAGTTCTCTGCTGATAATCAGTATTCCTCTATTGCTTCGTGACCAAGTTTTAATTCGTAGCCGGGGTCAGTGGTCGGGCGATTCTAGGCGATTCAGTGCCATAGCGAGCGGCTGCTACGGTCGCAGGTTCGAATCCTGCGTAGGGCATGGATGTGTGTGATGTCCTTAGGTTAGTTAGGTTTAAGTAGTCTAAGTCTAGGGGACTGATGGCTCAAATGGCTCTGAGCACTATGGGACCTAACATCTGAGGTCACAAGTCCCCCAGAAAAAGATGGTTCAAATGGCTCTGAGCACTATGGGACTTAACATCGTAGGTGATCAGTCCCCTAGAACTTAGAACAACTTAAACCTAACTAACCTAAGGACATCACACACATCCATGCCCGAGGCAGGATTCGAACCTGCGACCGTAGCAGTCCCGCGGTTCCGGACTGCAGCGCCTAGAACCGCACGGCCACCACGGCCGGCAGTCCCCTAGAACTACTAGAACCTAATAAACCTAAGAAAATCGCACACATCCGTGCCCGAGGCAGGATTCGAACCTGCGACCGTAGCGGTCGCGCGGTTCCAGATTGAAGCGCCTAGTACCGCTCGGCCACAATGGCCGGCGGGCACTGATTACCTCATTTGCCATTTTAATTCGTCATTCAAAGAAGAGTAGGTTGCCCATGTGGTTTGGCCACGACAGGTCACGGCTCGCTCAGAGGGAACCTGCTTCTGTAAAAGTTATAAGCCGGTCTAAAAACAGCCCACGTTAATGTTGCCGAAGTGCGGCTTTACGGCTAATAGAACCGTGATGAGCGCGGCAGAAGGGTGATTATAATCAGCACTTGTTTGTGGGTCTCTAATTAGCCCGCACCCTGCACCGTCTCCGGCGCCCTACGCACGTGCGTGCACGCACCGCCGCCGGCTCAATGGCCTGATTAACGCCGTGTGAGGATCCTCCGCCGGCAGCGTGTCCTGCCCCTTACAGCGCGCGGCGCGATAGCTTGTGTTACGTGCAGCGCTGCCTCGGCGACACGGTCGGGCGTTACTGCCGCTTTATGCGCCCGTTAAGGAGAGCAGCAGCGGCGCGTGCTTTCGGGATGACGCGGCGATGCCGACGATCGTGGTCACGGCTTTCCTGAAGCCCCCTCCATCGCCACTACAGGGCAGCAGCGTGACTCGCCGTCATAACTCCAGCCCGCATTCCAGAGCCGTAACGTCTCTCGGGACGTTTCCACACTTTCTTGTTGACGTGCCACACGAAATATTTGCACGTAGCACGGCGAGAGTTACGAGACTTAATTACGCAGACTGCGTCGAACTTGCCCCACGTGTTACAGCTGAACTTAAAAGCTATATTTTTGAAGAAAGTAAACTACTGACCATTAAAATTGCTACACCACGAAGATGACGTGCTACAGACGCGAAATTAAACACACAGGAAGAAGACGCTGTGATATGCAAATGATTTGCTTTTCAGAGCATTCACACAAGGTTGGCGCCGGTGGCGACACTTACAAAGTGTTGACATGAGGAAAGTTCCCAACCGATTTCTCATACACAAACAGCAGTTGACCGGCGTTGACTGGTGAAACGTTCTTGTGGTGCCTCGTGTAAGGAGCAGAAATGCGCACCATCACGTTTCCGACCTTGATAAAGGTCGGATTGTAGCCTATCGCGATTGCGATTTATCGTATCGCGACATTGCTGGTCGCGTTGGCCGACATCCAATGACTGTTAGCATAATATGGAATCGGTGGGTTCAGGAGGGTAATACGGAACGCCGTGCCGGATCCCTTGAGAAATAACATACAACATAACTAAAATCCAGAAAATAATATTTAAATTAAAAAATACATGCCACGCGGAATGGCCGCGTGGTTTGAGGCGTCATGTCACGGACTGCGCAGCCCCTCCCACCAGAGGTTCGAGTCCTCCCTCGGGCATGGGTGTGTGTGTTGTTCTACGCATAAGTTAGTTTAAGTAGTATGTGAGTCTAGAGACCGATGACCTAAGGTCCTAAGCAGTTTCGTTCCTTTGAAATTCTCACACACAAAAAATAGATTTTTAATATAACACATTTTAAAATCAGATTGAAAAATATGAAACAATTGCTCCCAGCTCCATACAGATTCCTAAACCGGTACAGATAGTTCTGAAATTTTGTGACTGCGAATTTTTAACGAAATACCTGTAAGATTTAAAAAGAAAAATTTGGGGTGCGTCCAGAGGTTGATAATAAGAAGGATGTGAAATAGTCTTGTATCGGTTATGTACTGCTTGTGCCCCACGATTTTCTCTTTCAATGTTACTACTGTCTCATAGCTGTTAAAAATTCACAATCACAAATTTTTGGTAGTATGGGGTTAGGAATCTATATGAGGGTGGAGAAATTAATTTATACTTTCTAGTCTGATTTATGAACGTGTTATACTCAGATTTTTAAAATTTAAGTTATTATTACGAGTGATGTAATTTTGATCTTGATTCTCACGATTCAAACATATTATTTATTTCATGGTTATGATATTATCGTATATATCCTAGAAGCTTCATAAGACAGCAAGGATTTTCAAAGGAAACCTCTCTCCTCACAACAGACCAATTTTTAATACTGGCCGCTAATATGTTGTCATTCATACCGTGTTTCGATGCATCAACATCACTTTAAATCAAAATTGGTATGGTTCAGAAAAATCGCAACCATATAGGCCATAACTGGGGAGATTACAGAAGGCGAGAAGCATTCGTGTAACTTACGTTCAAGTGTTTATTTGTTCAGAACACGGATCAATCTATTGGGGAATCACGGAAGGAATTGTACAGGGTGTTTCAAATTCTTTACATCAAACTTGTAAGATTGATGGATCCATGCATGTCAGGAGGAACAACTTTTGTTAGAGACAAAATATTCGCTGATGCTTCCAGTGACGATGAGATTTCACCGAATTTGGTGCATACTAATTACCCAAGTAAACTTATATAGTGGCATTCAACAAGAAAACCTTAAAAACAATAGTCTCTAAGCGGAGAAGGATATTTTACCAGCAAATCAGGAACTTTAAATTTACCGGGTCTACTCCCTTTCGTACGGAGCAGATGACTGAATTATAGACAACACACAAGGCGATTCCGCTCTGTCAACTCTCAGTGGCATAACCAATACAAAAGAGCGCCTAGCATTACTGGGAAACGTCAACCAACATTTGCCTCTAACAAAAGTTGTTCCGCATCTCGTGACCTGTAGACGTTTCATGCAAAGACTACGAAACACCCTGAGGAATAAACTCTCTTGAAACAGAAGCGTTTAGACAAACTGCTTCTTCAATTAAGTAAAATTCGAAGACGACAGGGAAGACTTTAAATGAATAACAGTGGAATTGCTGGAATAATTTCCAGTCCTGATGGTAGCGCCACATAAGAAAAAGCTGAATAACACACAAATGCCGCAGGTAAAATTCTTGGATGTCAGGCAGACAGGGTACAACGCCTAAAGTTTAATTGAAACGGCTCCCATTCTTGTATCGGGGTCTTGCTCCACAAAATCCTAAGTAGGCTTGCATCTTTAATCGCAAAACTTGCAACTCACTTTTACGATCTCTTGGAACAATGCCACTGTGGAGGACTCAGCGGCACGCCGTGTGCTCTTTCCCCGTCGTGCAGAGAATTTACCCGACGTTCTCGTTTCTGAGCCACACTCCTGTTGTTCCCCAGGGACCCACCGCGTCTTGCCGCCTGTTGACAGTAGCGACGGCCATATTGTCTGAAGGACGATTTCCTGCCTGGCAGGAAATGGGGGGCAAAGTCTGGAGGCGCCGCATGTAAAGCGGATGAGGGCAAACATTTGTAAGGAAGCAAACTTCGTTAGCAGCTCCCCTCGCCGAGTTCGGAACGCTATTAGCCAGAGCACGGCCTGTTAACTGCCGTAAGTAGTTGTCACGCTAATCTGATTTAAGAGTTTGCCCTGTTATTCGAGCACTTCTCCGCGACAACCTCTACAGATAACAACGCTTGCAACTCCTACTCTTTATTTTCCCCGTCGTACCACTGATTCTCCTTCTTGCAACTGAGTACACGTGCTAGCCACCCATTGTCTGTGTTTTAATGAGAAAAAAGTACACAATAACCGACAAGTCACATTGTTATTCGGTGCGACTTTTTGACGTGTACGTGAAATCAACCATCTACTGATAATGCTGAAAGGAATCGAAAAGTTTGGTATCTTTCTTCACGCAAACAAATACTTTGAGAGTTATCAGTATTGTTCTGTAGCTCACAGAGAACAAGCCGGAAGAACATGAAACTAACTAATTCATACGTAAAATGAACACTTCATAAAGATTTCTGAAGCTGCTTCCTGTATACAAGAACATTAGTCGCTAAATTTACGAAACGTTTCAGTTGTGAACCAATTGAAGAGGGCCGTAACTTTGGAAACATCCTGCTTTCTCCGCGCCTGGATGACAAAGTTCCCAGGCGAATGTCATCGAGCGGCTGAGTCTTTGTTTGCATCCGCCGCATATCGTCAACACGAACCGAGTCGCTGTTGCTTCCGGCTCTTGGAAGTGGGTGCTTGTTATGTTACGCGCGCATGTCCGTTTGGTTCGGCCATATACGCTTTCCGAAAGTTGTTCAAATGTGTGTGAAATCTTATGGGACTTAACTGCTAAGGTCATCAGGTCCTAAGCTTACACACTATGTAACCTAAATTATCCTAAGGACAAACACACACACCCATGCCCGAGGGAGGACTCGAACCTCCGCCGGGACCGGCCACCCGAAAGTTATTTCCATAAATGAAAAATTCTAAGTGTATGCTAATTTACTGATGATATTGAATTTTCAAAGTTGGGTAACTAATTGGCGATCACCGTAACTGGCACTAGATCGCAGTTTTGGTAATGGAAGCCTTCTTCTTTTTCGACCCATATAGCTGTTTCTTTAATGCATTGTCTTAGATATAAAGATGTGCCAAAAACATTGCCTAACCTGCTTATTATTGCCTGTAGATACGTTATGATGAGTTAAGAAACTTTCTGCCTATACTAATTAATATGACTTAAAGGTGGCTGCACGACTATCAACGTTCTTACAGATCAGAGTGAGAAACAAATTTTATGCTTATAAATGTGTAATACAAATGTGTGCCTCATTCTCAAAGATAAATATAAAACTCCACTCATTGTCTTTAGTGGCTGTTAGTATTCAAGTTTAAAGTGACGCAGCCAGGAGAAAGAGTGAACTCCAATTTAGCGTTTGATCAGCTAAGAAAACATTCTAATTGTGTGATTATCGATAGTTTCGACTGCTTTGTCCATCAACTGCTTGTGGTGTTATTAACAAAAACAACGCTCCATAGCTAAGCGGGTGACTCAAATTTTAATTTCTCAAATGGTTCAAATGGCTCTGAGCACTATGGGACTTAACATCTGAGGTCATCAGTCCCCTAGAACTTAGAACTAATTAAATTTAAGTAACCTAAGGACATCACACACATCCATGCCCGAGGCAGGATTCGAACATGCGACCGTAGCGGTCGCGTGGTTCCAGACTGAAGCGCCTAGAACCGCTCGGCCACAGCGGCTGGCTGTGATTAACATTTGTAGTAAATTCCGAGCTGTTAGCGGCTCATCATACTCTCGTCGTTTAAAGCGAATCACACAAACTTTAATTTGTACTGATTTCGTTGAAAACTGCATGTCCGCGCTGCAGCTGAGAAATCGAGCGTGAATTAATCTCCTGGCTTTGACTGAAGTGCCGGATGTAGCATAGTTTCAGAGCCCGACTGTTCACTGGCCTATCCACGTGTTCGTAGATAAAAGCATACTGTTTTGCAGAGCAATCGTAACCCTTGACTATTCCAGATATCCTGAATATAGTTACCAGAGATGAGGCCACCTCAACATAAGGGTGTTCCTGTCAGTACTGATATGTGATGTTGAATCAGTTTGGGAACACTTTAGCTTTGCTGAAATTATTTTGCAAAAACTTCTCTTCAGATCATTATGCCGTATACTCTCGCCCTTGAATCCACGCGCCTCAGTTTGTTGAGGGATCTGCTCTTCGCTATAGCAGACCCCGAGACGTCAAGCGACGGCGCAAAAAGCTGTGTCTACGAAAGCGAGTCGGATCGTGTCCCGACTAGCCGCTTGCCCCCTTTGTGTTGCAGCGAAGCGGAAGCCGCAGGCGCAAGCTCTCCACAGGAAGGATAATCTCTCTTCTACTTCTCGGCAATTAAGAGCAGCAGGTGGTTTGTGAACAGCTCATCTCTGTTGCTTCATCATGACGTAACACTTTCTCTTTCATGCTTTGCGTAGCATTCTCTCCTGTGGTGGTTATTATTTCCTTAATTATAATTCAGCGAATTGGTTCTTACGTTTAATGCTTTTCAGCTGCATGCGTCGGAATTAACTGCATGATGCTCAGTATGTTTCCTAATGTTATGGTTTGCGTGATAACCAGTATTATGATGAAACGGCATCCGAGTGCTTTCATTAGTAATGGGTCTAGAAGATGCAGTACATTAAAATAATATCATTCGCTTTCGAGCATATGGAAGTGACTTACGACTTTTATGCAATTTTAACCAGATGTATAACGATTCGTCATAGCTACCGTTACAGAAAAGATTACCAGAATTGTTCACTATATCCATCTCATCTGATCATCACGCTCAAAGCGGTCGTTATGACCTTACATAAGAAGTTTTCGTATTGAGAAAACAATTCGAAGCAAAGACGCTTGTAAGTTGGAGTTCTGATACTGTTTTCAGTCGCTGTTTCCGTCCCTATACATTTGTTCGCGTCTTAGCATCATCCTGTATCTGATACAGTTCCAATTAAATTACTCATAACTAAGATATTACCTGAGAAAATACAGTGAATTATACAGTGCAGGATGCATATGTCATCGAATATTCCATATTCAGTTGTATATCGGATCTTCAACAAATGACGGTTTCTGTAAACTCTTTTCCCACTAATCTTGTTTGCAACATTCATTTTGTAACCTTCTTTTTTACTTTCACGATGCGTCATATCAATTCTGATTTCGTCTTGGTGTAGATTTAACACTTATATGAAGCGCCAAAGAAACCGGTATGGGAATGCGTATTCAAATACAGAGATATGTAAACAGGCAGAATACGGCGCTGCGGTCGGCAACGCCAATTTAAGACAACAAGTATCTGGTGCAGTTGTTAGATCGGTTACTGCCGCTGCAATGGCAGGTTATCAAAGTGTAAGTGATTATGAACGTGCTGTTATAGTCAGCGCACGAGCGATGAAGTGGGGAGTTTCCCATACGACCATTTCACGGCCGAAAAAAAAGATCCTGCATGGACGGGACTAACGATGACTGAAGAAAGTCGTTCAACGTGACAGAAGTGCAACTCTTCCGCAAACTGCTGCGGATTTCAATGCTGGGCCATCAACAAGTATCAGCGTGCGAATCATTCAACGAAACATCATCGATGTGGGCTTTCGGAGCCGAAGGCTCACTGGTGTACCTTTGATGACACAAAGCTTTACGCCTCGCCTGGGCCTGTCAACACCGACATTGGGCTGTTGATGCCTGAACACAATTTGTCTGCTCGAACGAGTCTCGTGTCAAATTGTATCGAGCGGATGGACGTGTACGGGTATGGAGACAACCTCATGAATCCATGGACATTGCATGTCAGCAGGGGAATTGTTCAAGCTGGTGAAGGTTCCGCTATGGTGTGGGGAGCGTGGAGTTGGAGTGATATGGGGCCCCTGATACGTCTAGATACGACTCTGACAGGTGACACGTATGTAAGCATCCCGTCTGATCACCTACATCCATTTATGTCCATTGTGCATTCCAACGGACGTGGACAATTCCAGCAGGACAATGCAACACCCTATATGTCCAGAATTGCTACAGAGTGGCTCCAGGAACACTCTTCTGAGTTTAAACTCTTCCGCTGGGCACCAAACTCCCCAGACATGAACATTATTGAGCATATCTGGGATGCCTTGCGACGCGCTGTTTAGAAGAGCTCTCCACCCCCTCGTACTCTCGTGGATTTATGGACAGCCCTCCAGGATTCAAGTATCAATTCCCTCTAGCACTACTTCAGATATTAGTCGAGTCCATGTCACGTCGTGTTGCGGCACTTCTGCGTGCTCGCGGGGGTCCTACACGACAATAGGCAGGTGTACCAGTTTCTTTGGTTCTTCAGAGTATATCGCTCTCTGTGACTAGTTCCCTGATCGTATAGTTGCTTTGTGCGTAATGGGATGGCAAATTTTGCACTGCCCTCCTATTCAGTAGCATTCTCCTACGGCTGATGATATCTGCGCTTTGGGTCAGATAGTCCATTCAGTGCCTAGACGCAACCATGTCGTCCTCTGGCATTGACGTCACTCGGATGCGGTGTGGCGGTGCATGAGGTCAGCACAACTCTCCCCGGCCCTTGTTAGCTTTCCAGACCTTGAAGCCCTTAATGCTCATTGAGACAGCTCCTCATTTGGCATCACGAGGCTGACTAGACGCCCTTAGAGTACTCCTGCAAAGGAAAATCCTTCGTCATTCCGGGAGTCGAACACGGGTCCTCTGCATGTCAGGTGCAGCTACGGAGGCGGACAGTTAGGAAAATACGAGTCATTCCAGGTAGTGATCACCTCTCCCAAAGTTTGGGAAAACCAAGGTAAGCTGAATGGTAGAAATAGGGTTGCAACCACTCTCCTCTCTCGAATAAGTGTCAGGTGTGTTGCTTGACCAGTGGGCCTGGTCCGGTGTGGCCCTGGTGGGTATTGGCAAACCGCCTACACAGCTGGCAAGTGCCCATTAGCTGCGTCACAGCAGCACCCAATCATTTCGCAACACTGACGGCGCGCAAGTGGGCGCGCCTTGCCGTTCGGTGTAAGTTTGCGAGCTGCCTGTATTCGCCGACGATAGACACAGCTGTGAGCGCTAGCCCGGCAAACAGAGACAAAGTTTATAGAGTCGCAGATATTTCACCGTTAGTGGCTCTGATACTCTCATATAAAACAAAAACTATTTTATTTCTTCTATAGCTTCTCGAACAACACACCGCAATACGCAGATTGCTGAGAATGGTGTTATGCATCTAAGCAGGCCTGATTTCAACTTTCCCTGTCATTAGACAGAATGCAAACACCACTCTGCGTCGTGTGAGACAGCGCATCGGTGAAAAACTAAGATCCTCGTACATCCATATTTAAATTGGATGATGATGGGACGTCAGATGGTGTAATTTTTATTAAAAATGAAACTCCTCCAGCTGTACTTAAGATTTCATATTTATTTGGCTACTAGTTTCGACGTTGCGTCAACGCCATCTTCAGGCGTGACCTGAAGATGGCGTTGGCGCAATGTCGAAACTAGTAGCCAAATAAATATGAAATCTTAAGTACAGCTGGAGGAATTTCATTTTTAATAGAAAAACTAAGAGCCTGAAACTTCCTGGCAGATTAAAACTGTGTGCCGGACCGAGACTCGAACTCGGGACCTTTGCCTTTCACGGGCAAGTGCTCTACCGTCTGAACTACCCAAGCACGACTCACGCCCCGTCCTCACAGCTGTACTTCTGCCAGTACCTCGTCTCCTACCCTCCAACCTTTACAGAAGCTCTTCTGCGAACCTGCATAACAAGCACTTCTGAAAGAAAGGATATTGGGGAGACATGGGTTAGCCACAGCCTGAGGGATGTTTCCAGAATGAGATTTTCACTCTGCAGCCGCGTGTGCGCTGATATGAAACTTCCTGGCAGATTAACACTGTATGCCGGGCCGAGATTCGAACTCGGGACCTTTGCCTTTCGTGGGCAAATGCTCTACCATCTGAGCTATCCCGTCCTCACAGCTTTACTTCTGCCAGTACCTCGTCTCCTACCTTCCAACCTTTGCAAAAGCTCTCCTGCGAAACTGGCAGAAGTAAAGCTGTGAGGACGTGGCGTGAGTCGTGCTTGGGAAGCTCAGATGGTAGAGTACTTGCCCGCGAAAGACAAAGGTCCCGAATTCGAGTCTCGGTCCGGCACACAGTTTTATTCTGACAGGAAGTTTCATATCAGCTCACACTCCGCTGCAGAGTGAAAATCTCATTCTGGAAACTAAGAGCCTGTTAATGAAAAGTCGGACTCATACTTGCCGAGGTCCGCCAAATTAATACTTTTCTTTAGTTCATCCGCGTAAATGCCACAATGGTTCTTCAGAGAAACCTTCACCATTTTTAGTTAACTGGCAACCAAAGCTGCTGTTGAAATTGCTGTAGGCGTTTGTTGCGCGTAGCAGGGAAAACTGTTTCTTTGTGTTTCGTATTGTGTTATCGCCGGTGCAACAAACAGCTCCCGACAAGACTATTCCAAATGAGCTAAATTGCCACTTTTCAGAACCAGGATGGTGTGCTGCACCTTACTTGGAAGACAGCAAAGCATGGAGAGTAACCGTGTGAAGGTTCTTATCGATCGAGATAGCTCCTTCGGTATTTCTGTCAGCCCGTGGTCTTGTGGCTAGCCTCGCTGACGTTCGATTACGGGGTCCCGGGTTCGAGTCACGGCCGGCTCGGACGTTTTTCACCGTCCGGGCTGGGTATTTGTGTTGTCCACTTCATCAGTTCACCATCATAATCGACGCGCAAGTTGCCGAAGCGGCTTCAAAGAAAAAGACTTGCACCAGGTGGCCGAATTCCCCATAAAGGATCTCCAGAACAAAAGTTCCACACACACATTTCATTGTTTCGGTATATCCACTTTTAGTTCCACGTGTGATTTTGAATGACATATTAAGGCAAAAAGGCTCTACTGTAAATTTATGTCCAAATGCGGAAATTTATACACATAATATGTTGTTGTTGTTGTCTTCAGTCCTGAGACTGGTTTGATGCAGCTCTCCATGCTACTCTATCCTGTGCAAGCTGCTTCATCTCCCAGTACCTACTGCAACCTACATCCTTCTGAATCTGCTTAGTGTACTCATCTCTCGGTCTCCCTCTACGATTTTTACCCTCCACGCTGCCCTCCAATGCTAAATTTGTGATCCCTTGATGCCTCAAAACATGTCCTACCAACCGATCCCTTCTTCTAGTCAAGTTGTGCCACAAACTTCTCTTCTCCCCAATCCTATTCAATACCTCCTCATTAGTTACGTGATCTATCCACCTTATCTTCAGTATTCTTCTATAGCACCACATTTCGAAAGCTTCTATTCTCTTCTTGTCCAAACTAGTTATCGTCCATGTTTCACTTCCATACATGGCTACACTCCAAACAAATACTTTCAGAAACGACTTCCTGATACATAAATCTATATTCGATGTTAACAAATTTCTCTTCTTCAGAAACGCTTTCCTTGCCATTGCCAGTCTACATTTTATATCCTCTCTACTTCGACCATCATCAGTTATTTTACTTCCTAAATAGCAAAACTCCTTTACTACTTTAAGTGTCTCATTTCCTAATCTAATTCCCTCAGCATCACCCGATTTAATTTGACTACATTCCATTATCCTCGTTTTGCTTTTGTTAATGTTCATCTTATATCCTCCTTTCAAGACACTGTCCATTCCGTTCAACTGCTCTTCCAAGTCCTTTGCCGTCTCTGACAGAATTACAATGTCATCGGCGAACCTCAAAGTTTTTACTTCGTCTCCATGAATTTTAATACCTACTCCAAATTTTTCTTTTGTTTCCTTTACTGCTTGCTCAATATACAGATTGAATAACATCGAGGAGAGGCTACAACCCTGTCTCACTCCTTTCCCAACCACTGCTTCCCTTTCATGCCCCTCGACTCTTATTACTGCCATCTGGTTTCTGTACAAATTATAAATAGCCTTTCGCTCCCTGTATTTTACCCCTGCCACCTTTAGAATTTGAAAAAGAGTATTCCAGTCAACATTGTCAAAAGCTTTCTCTAAGTCTACAAATGCTAGAAACGTAGGTTTGCCTTTTCTTAATCTTTCTTCTAAGATAAGTCGTAAGGTCAGTATTGCCTCACGTGTTCCAACATTTCGACGGAATCCAAACTGATCCTCCCCGAGGTCTGCATCTACCAGTTTTTCCATTCGTCTGTAAAGAATTCGCGTTAGTATTTTGCAGCCGTGGCTTATTAAACTGATAGTTCGGTAATTTTCACATCTGTCAGCACCTGCTTTCTTTGGGATTGGAATTATTATATTCTTCTTGAAGCCTGAGGGTATTTCGCCTGTCTCATACATCTTGCTCACCAGCTGGTAGAGTTTTGTCATGACTGGCTCTCCCAAGGCCGTCAGTAGTTCTAATGGAATGTGGTCTACTCCGGTTGCCTTGTTTCGACTCAGGTCTTTCAGTGCTCTGTCAAACTCTTCACGCAGTATCGTATCTCCCATTTCGTCTTCATCTACATCCTCTTCTATTTCCATAATATTGTCCTCAAGTACATCGCCCTTGTATAAGCCTTCTATATACTCCTTCCACCTTTCTGCCTTCCCTTCTTTGCTTAGAACTGGGCTGCCATCTGAGCTCTTGATATTCATGCACGTGGTTCTCTTCTCTCCAAAGGTCTCTTTAATTTTCCTGTAGGCAGTATCTATCTTACCCCTAGTGAGATAAGCTTCTACATCCTTACATTTGTCCTCTAGCCATCCCTGTTTAGCCATTTTGCACTTCCTGTCGATCTCATTTTTGAGACGTTTGTATTCTTTTTTGCCTGCTTCATTTACTGCATTTTTATATTTTCTCCTTTCATCAATTAAATTCAATATTTCTTCTGTTACCCAAGGATTTCTAGCAGCCCTCGTCTTTGTCCCTACTTTATCCTCTGCTGCCTTCACTACTACATCCCTCAGAGCTACCCATTCTTCTTCTACTGTATTTCTTTCCCCTATTCCTGTCAATTGTTCCCTTATGCTCTCTCTGAAACTCTGTACAACCTCTGGTTCTTTCAGTTTATCCAGGTCCCATCTCCTTAATTTCTCACATTTTTGCAGTTTCTTCAGTTTTAATCTACAGGTCATAACCAATAGATTGTGGTCAGAGTCCACATCTGCCCCTGGAAATGTCTTACAACTTAAAACCTGGTTCCTAAATCTCTGTCTTACCATTATATAGTCTATCTGATACCTTTTAGTATCTCCAGGGTTCTTCCACGTATACAACCTTCTTTCATGATTCTTAAACCAAGTGTTAGCTATGATTAAGTTGTGCTCTGTGCAAAATTCTACTAGGCGGCTTCCTCTTTCATTTCTTAGCCCCAATCCATATTCACCTACTATGTTTCCTTCTCTCCCTTTTCCTACACTCGAATTCCAGTCACCCATTACTATTAAATTTTCGTCTCCCTTCACTATCTGAATAATTTCTTTTATTTCATCGTACATTTCTTCAATTTCTTCATCATCTGCAGAGCTAGTTGGCATATAAACTTGTACTACTGTAGTAGGTGTGGGCTTCGTATCTATCTTGGCCACAATAATACGTTCACTATGCTGTTTGTAGTAGCTTACCCGCATTCCTATTTTCCTATTCATTATTAAACCTACTCCTGCATTACCCCTATTTGATTTTGTGTTTATAACCCTGTAGTCACCTGACCAGAAGTCTTGTTCCTCCTGCCACCGAACCTCACTAATTCCCACTATATCTAAGTTTAACCTATCCATTTCCCTTTTTAAATTTTCTAACCTACCTGCCCGATTAAGGGATCTGACATTCCACGCTCCGATCCGTAGAATGCCAGTTTTCTTTCTCCTGATAACGACATCTTCCTGAGTAGTCCCCGCCCGGAGATCCGAATGGGGGACTATTTTACCTCCGGAATATTTTACCCAAGAGGATGCCATCATCATTTAATCATACAGTAAAGCTGCATGTCCTCGGGAAAAATTACGGCTGTAGTTTCCCCTTGCTTTCAGCCGTTCGCAGTACCAGCACAGCAAGGCCGTTTTGGTTAATGTTGCAAGGCCAGATCAGTCAATCATCCAGACTGTTGCCCCTGCAACTACTGAAAAGGCTGCTGCCCCTCTTCAGGAACCACACGTTTGTCTGGCCTCTCAACAGATACCCCTCCGTTGTGGTTGCACCTACGGTACGGCCATCTGTATCGCTGAGGCACGCAAGCCTCCCCACCAACGGCAAGGTCCATGGTTCATGGGGGGGGGGGGGGACACATAATATAAACGCTTTATAAAACATAGGTCACAGAAAATTGTGAATTAGTTTTCTTACTATCCCGTCCAAGATAAATAACTTAAGTGCATTTCGATAGGTTGATCAACGCTAAAGAAAGGTGTACAGTAAACAATGATTGTCATTCTAAAGAGCCTGCTGTCATCCAGACGCAGTGAAATATTATGGTTAACTGAAGCCAACGATAGCAGGCGTCGGATTTGCGCCACGACGCCATCAAAATGGCGGGCATAAAAGACTCATCGAAACGCAGTGTGTGTAACTTGCGCCCTATAATGAGAATTGCAACTAGTCTCATGACATCACGTTCGTTGGCTTCGCGAGCACATCACCAAACTGTCATGTTTCAATCTAACCTAGACCTTAGGCTACGCTGGTAGATCAATCTGTCACAAAATATATTTCAAAAAATAAAATAGACGCAAAACAGATATTGTTAATGTTCCTTTATCTTAATGTTTGCGAGAATGTGACGTCACACGCCACTGCATTAAATCACAGGTCAAAGCCTTGTTTGGTATCAGTAGGCTCAGTGGACTCAAATTTTCTCTCCTCATGCGGGAAAACTAAAATATAAGTAAAAAGCATATTGTATCTTATTTACTTGGGAGTCACAAGCGCTTACCTTAAGTTGTCGTCAGACGGGACGAGTTAGTTAGCCTTGACTCCACGAGTTTTGTGACGTCACTTCCTGCAATTTCACTTTGAGAATCCATTTCGCCACGTGAAATAAGTTCTGTGATACTTCGGCAACGTGCCACGTAAAGTAGAATCAATATGATGCAAGAGCGCTCTCTACTTCTCAAGCACTTGTAGGTGTCATATTGTATTTGCCGTGTTGAGCTGAAACTCATTTTCAGTGGGTTCCATGTTATAGCTTACACGTATAAGTATACGTCGCTTGTAAGCACAAGCACATTGAATCTCTCGAGATTTGTTGTAATAAACTTTAAGGAAACATAATAATGTTGCTTAAAGAATTTTCGTATTTAGTTATTTTCGTGTTACAACTCGCGTGCTATGAAAGTACGCCGTGTTAAGGCAACCGCATATTAGATTCATCAAAAACGTATTATTGGGTTCTTTTGTTATAATTTAAGGTTTCAACTGAATGTCGGAGATTACAGCTTTCAGAAGGCCGTAAGATAAAATATAAGGTCATTCACAGCAGGACTTTAGCGTAATTGGTAAGGGCTCATGCTAGGCGCTAGTGGACGGTGGGTTCGTGTCTTGCTGTATGCAGTTTTTTTTTTTTACGTTTGCTTTTTGTAAAAGCTTGTAGAAGTTTCTCGTTAAGTTAACAGAAATAATTTCTACAATTTTGGTTAAAAAAATGGCTCTGAGCACTATGGGACTTAACATCTTAGGTCATCAGTCCCCTAGAACTTAGAACTACTTAAACCTAACAAACCTAAAGACATCACACACATCCATGCCCGAGGCAGGATGCGAACCTGCGACCGTAGCAGTCGCGCTGCTCCGGACTGAGCGCCTAGAACCGCGAGACCACGGCGGCCGGCAATTTTGGTTGTTATGTAAATATAAGTGCGCTCTCTTTCAGCAGTGAACTTCTTAGATTTTGCGACCTTCATAGCTGCTGATGGACACGTACGACGGCTGTTCGGAAAGTAAGGTCCGACGGGTCGCGAAGTGCAAACCACAGTGAAAATCAAAAACAAAACAAAAACAAAAAATTATTCGCAACAGTTAGTCAGACCTTCTAGCTACCTCTCTAAATAGTCGCCGCTCCTACTTAGACACTTGTAGTGGCATTGTACAAACTTCCCAGTACCCTCGTCACAGAAAGCAGCCTCCTATACTTTCCGCCAGTTCTCTACGCTGGTCTGCCTTTCGTTGTTAGCGCCAAAATGTTGTCTTCGTAGCCAGCGGTTCATGTGAGTAGAGATGAACATCGGAGGGAGCCAATTAAGGACTGTATTGTGAGTGATCAAACACTTCCCATCGAAAACGCTGCAGGAACATCCTCATTACCCCGCAGAATGCGGCTAAAAATTGCCTTGAAGAAAGAAACGCTTGACATTTATGTTATGTAGGCTGCATACCTTCAGGCGAAATCCCTCACCATATTCCCCTCCCCCTCCCCCATGAACCATGGACCTTGGCGTTGGTGGGGAGGCTTGCGTGCCTCAGTAATACAGATAGCCATACCGCAGGTGCAACCACAACAGAGGGGTATCTGTTGAGAGGCCAGACAAACGTGTGGTTCCTCAAGAGGGGCAACAGTCTGCAGGATTGACTGATCTGGCCTTGCAACACTAACCAAAACGGTCTTGCTGTTCTGGTACTGCGAACAGCTGAAAGCAAGGGGAAACTACAGCCGTATTTTTCTCCGAGGGCATGCAGCTTTACGAGCTGCATCAAACCAGTCTCTGGACTGAAGACCACAACAACAGCAACAATTCACATACTTGGTGGGAGACACTGTTGTTTGCGCTCTGAACTGAAAAGAGAGAAGTGAAGCTATCGACAGGCACAGTAAAGACACTGCCCAACACATCTGTGCAAAGTTCCATCGGATTTGCGTAGTGGTTTCCATTTCGCGCCTAATCGGGCCTTACTTTCCGAATACGCCTTGAATCTTGCCTTTTTATCTCATTATGTATGGAAGTTTTTATTTATGTATACTACAGACAGAATAAAATGGGTAGCACATGGACAAGAGGAGAAATTTGCGTTTTAATAGAGATAAAGTAGGAATTTTACGCTCGTTCATGTTCGTAAACAAACTGTGTGGTTTAGGAGCCAAATAAAGCCGACAACTGCCGCGGGAGAGCGCTTAGAGTGCAAAAGCTCGTTATCCAGTTCTCGTAGAGTGCCGACGGCTCTATGTCTCGTGACACTGGATTTCTCATCCGCGTCCAAGTCAACACTAGCTGCCTCGACCCTTAAGCCGGCTTTAGTGCCATTTGGTACCTGTCATGGCAACCATTTGGAGAATCGCTCGACGGAGCCCTTTTGATACGTAGGGCTACTTAGGTTGTCAATGTCGCCTTTAAGAGAGTGAGTTACGGCTGGGCGCAGCATGTGAGGGAGGCCTCAGGAGCCGCGCTGCAGGTCGCGGGACAGCAGTAGCCACGGCAGACAGGTAGCCGGGAGGTCGGGAGCCGCGCTGCAGCGCCCGCACGGCGCCTCTGGACGACGCGACGTCACGGCTGGCCGCCCCGGCGCTCAGGGCACAGACCAGGGCAGGCGAAGGAGCAGCCGGCGCCAGCCGGCCGTGGTCGCTCACAGGTCGCTCCAGGGTCGCCAACCTCGGCAGCCTCCGGCTCCTGTGGCCACAGCACCAGCGTCGTCCTAGCCTCGTGTGCCTCATTCT
Organism: Schistocerca gregaria; assembly: GCF_023897955.1. Taxonomy (NCBI): domain Eukaryota; kingdom Metazoa; phylum Arthropoda; class Insecta; order Orthoptera; family Acrididae; genus Schistocerca; species Schistocerca gregaria. The sequence goes on from NC_064923.1 coordinate 737,325,542, forward strand.
CCATATTACTTGTCAAAAATACATAAAACTTACGAAGAAAGACTCGTAATTTGAATAGCAATTCTTCAGTAGTTTTCGTACGATATAGAGATCAGTCGATAAATACTGAATAGTAAAAGTAGAAACAGCGATAAATTCGGCAGAATTTCTACTCCATCATCCACTTGCAGGTAATTACTTAAGTCACGGGAAGAAACGAAGATACGAAGGTATGAAAGAAGGAAGGAAGGAAGAGTAGGGCTTAACGCTCCTCGACGACATGACCATTTAAAATGGAGCACAAACTCGTATTGAGGAACGGTATCAAAGATTACTGGCCACGTCGATTTGAAGGGAACCTTCTCAGCGTTTGCCTTGGGTGACTAAGTGAAGCGACGGAAAGCCTAAATGTAGTTGGTCAAACGTGGATTTTAATCATCGTACACCCGGATGCCAGTCCAACATCTTACGACTGCGCCCTCCTCTAACAGTAATGTCGCTGGAAAGACAGCGAGCTAAACAGTATTTTACATTGGGAAAAACTGAAATTCTCGTACACTCATTTTTGCACAGCTGTTAAGTAATAGGATTTTTTAAAGAATGTATCCTAGCCTATCTCCAAAAATAGATGGTCATTCAGGGAAAGGGTATGTTACACGCAAAAGTGATAACTTGCATCGACCAATCCGACCATTATTGCTTTTGCGTCTTCTCTTCGTTCTTATGATTCAATATGTAGGAGTTTTTAAGACTTTGGCTATGATTTAAAAGGATGCCTCCATCAGTTGTATTTGTTACGGCTTTTGTCGCTTACGCTGACTGCTTGTTTACATCTTCCACCCATCCTCTCCCCCGCTCTGTTTCAAACAGTAGACATTTCTCAAAATTCGGCTTTTCAGCTCATACAGCTTTATATCGAAATGTGGTGCTACAGAAGAATGCTGAAGATTAGATGGGTAGATCACATAACTAATGAGAAGGTATTGAATAGGATTGGGGAGAAGAGGAGTTTGTGGCACAACTTGAGTACAAGAAGGGATGGGTTGGTAGGACATGTTCTAGAGGGCAGCGTAGAGGGTAAAAATCGTAGAGGGAGACCAAGACGTGAATACACTAAGCAGATTCAGAAGAATGTAGTGTGCAGTAGGTACTGGGAGACGAAGAAGATTGCACAGGACAGGATAACATGGAGAGCTGCATCAAACCACTCTCAGGACTGAAGACCACAACAACAACAACAACAACAACAACACAGCTTTATACACTAATCATTCTGTGCTTATACTCAGTAGGCATGGCATTATTAGTTACATATATACCAGGTGACAGATGACCCTCCTAACAACCATCAGGTGTATTTTGACTGGTGTTTCGGCAGACATTTGCAGTGCCGCTTTTGTTACAAATTCTGTTCATAAAGTCTTGCATGCTGCATCCAGTGTCGACACAAATAATCAGTTTGTTTTCAGTTAGAAACAAAATTATTTTTTAAGCAGAATTTTATCCGCTCAGTCTACACGTTAGTCTGCTCACTTTAAAAATTATTTTGTTTGTAACGGGAAACAAACTGACGCTTTCCGCCGCATGAAAGACATGATGAGTACTATTTAATTGGGCTGACTGCAATTACATACCGCAAAAGTGAAACTGCAAATTTATGCAAAAACAGCAAAACAAATGCAGCTGACAACTCTTAGGAGGGACACTCTACAGGGAGTAGTTGGCATAAGTGCTGATATTTTTATAAGTGTTACCTTAATATGTACATACACTCGTGTGTTAGTTGTTTTTTGTTTGCGTCCAATAGTGTTGCTACAAACACATCACAAACTCTACGACCAGATGTTCTCTGCATAACCGTAACTGCACCACTAAATGGACTACGCCTGTCAGTATAGACTCTTTTGAGTCCACGCGTCACCACACCTAACCAACTTTCGAGTGAAAAATGAGCATTAAGGTCTTTCTTTGCCACATGTACTTCGAGGTAGTAACTAACATAAAAAGATAGGACTTGAAATGAGTATTATTATTAGTCTGCCAATGATCGTAAATACGATGTAATGTAATTCAGAACACTGTCCTCCGTCACCTGTAGAAATATCCACACTTACATCCGTTACGCCCTACAAATATCATACGCACATAATAGGATGGATCTTATATGATACTGTGTCTGGTCGGTATAATATAAGAAGGAACCGTGTAGATTTCCAGTTTTCATTGCAGATTTACTCCATATGCACATGTTACAAAGGCTATGTTGGACTAACAGAGGCAGCTTCAAATACCCATTCGACCACCCTGGTTCACCTACTCCATTGTGCTCTAAATCGTCTTCCAGGATGACTGCTTCACGAGGTCACGGGGCGTATCCGACTCTAGTGGAGCAAATCCTTCGCCCTAATAACGTCGACATCGACTGGAAGTTAAATTGGAACCTTCCTTCTTTTCCTTTTCCTTTTCTCGCGCAACCTCATACAGTTTCCCGCGCACTGTGCAAACAGAATCCATCTCCTCGCAATCGAGAGAATTCGCAAACTCGTCTCGCAATCCTTTTGGCATCCATGCACCGGAATGGCTTCATCTCACGGTCTCTTGCTGCATAGCTGACGTCTCCTGCTGGCCTTTGTCGTGTATATACTGCTCGGGCGCAGATGCGCACATTCTGATACTTGTCTCTAGGACAACATCTGGCTCTGAGCACTATGGGACGTAACATCTGAGGTCATCAGTCCCCTAGAACTTAGAACTACTTAACTGTTTTACGAGAGTGATCGCGAACGAAAGAAATGAGATCAGAACTCAGCATCTCGTCGATATCGCGGTCATGGGAGAGATGGACCACTCCTACACGCCTGAAGTGATGCAGCAACAGCAATTAAAAACTAAATCAGGACCATTCAGGCGTGGATTTTGAATCCTGATCTCCTTGGATGTGATGCCATCGCCCTGACTACTGCGGCGGCTAGAACGATTGTACGAACAGTCCATTGAAACTTCCTGGCAGATTAAAGCTGTGTGCCCGACCGAGACTCGAACTCGGGACCTTTGCCTTTCGCGGGCAAGTGCTCTACCAACTGAGCTACCGAAGCACGACTCACGTCCGGTACTCACAGCTTTACTTCTGCCAGTATCCGTCTCCTACCTTCCAAACTTTACAGAAGCTCTTCTGCGAACCTTGCAGAACTAGCACTCCTGAAAGAAAGGATATTGCGGAGACATGGCTTAGCCACAGCCTGGGGGATGTTTCCAGAATGAGATTTTCACTCTGCAGCGGAGTGTGCGCTGATATGAAACTTCCTGGCAGATTAAAGCTGTGTGCCCGACCGAGACTCGAACTCGGGACCTTTGCCTTTCGCGGGCAAGTGCTCTACCAACTGAGCTACCGAAGCACGACTCACGTCCGGTACTCACAGCTTTACTTCTGCCAGTATCCGTCTCCTACCTTCCAAACTTTACAGAAGCTCTTCTGCGAACCTTGCAGAACTAGCACTCCTGAAAGAAAGGATATTGCGGAGACATGGCTTAGCCACAGCCTGGGGGATGTTTCCAGAATGAGATTTTCACTCTGCAGCGGAGTGTGCGCTGATATGAAACTTCCTGGCAGATTAAAGCTGTGTGCCCGACCGAGACTCGAACTCGGGACCTTTGCCTTTCGCGGGCAAGTGCTCTACCAACTGAGCTACCGAAGCACGACTCACGTCCGGTACTCACAGCTTTACTTCTGCCAGTATCCGTCTCCTACCTTCCAAACTTTACAGAAGCTCTTCTGCGAACCTTGCAGAACTAGCACTCCTGAAAGAAAGGATATTGCGGAGACATGGCTTAGCCACAGCCTGGGGGATGTTTCCAGAATGAGATTTTCACTCTGCAGCGGAGTGTGCGCTGATATGAAGTGAGTCGTGCTTCGGTAGCTCAGTTGGTAAAGCACTTGCCCGCGAAAGGCAAAGGTCCCGAGTTCGAGTCTCGGTCGGGCACACAGCTTTAATCTGCCAGGAAGTTTCATATCAGCGCACACTCCGCTGCAGAGTGAAAATCTCATTCTGGAAACATCCCCCAGGCTGTGGCTAAGCCATGTCTCCGCAATATCCTTTCTTTCAGGAGTGCTAGTTCTGCAAGGTTCGCAGAAGAGCTTCTGTAAAGTTTGGAAGGTAGGAGACGGATACTGGCAGAAGTAAAGTTGTGAGTACCGGACATGAGTCGTGCTTCGGTAGCTCAGTTGGTAGAGCACTTGCCCGCGAAAGGCAAAGGTCCCGAGTTCGAGTCTCGGTCGGGCACACAGCTTTAATCTGCCAGGAAGTTTCATATCAGCGCACACTCCGCTGCAGAGTGAAAATCTCATTCTGGAAACATCCCCCAGGCTGTGGCTAAGCCATGTCTCCGCAATATCCTTTCTTTCATGAGTGCTAGTTCTGCAAGGTTCGCAGAAGAGCTTCTGTAAAGTTTGGAAGGTAGGAGACGGATACTGGCAGAAGTAAAGCTGTGAGCACCGGACGTGAGTCGTGCTTCGGTAGCTCAGTTGGTAGAGCACTTGCCCGCGAAAGGCAAAGGTCCCGAGTTCGAGTCTCGGTCGGGCACACAGCTTTAATCTGCCAGGAAGTTTCATATCAGCGCACACTCCGCTGCAGAGTGAAAATCTCATTCTGGAAACATCCCCCAGGCTGTGGCTAAGCCATGTCTCCGCAATATCCTTTCTTTCAGGAGTGCTAGTTCTGCAAGTTTCGCAGAAGAGCTTCTGTAAAGTTTGGAAGGTAGGAGACGGATACTGGCAGAAGTAAAGCTGTGAGTACCGGACGTGAGTCGTGCTTCGGTAGCTCAGTTGGTAGAGCACTTGCCCGCGAAAGGCAAAGGTCCCGAGTTCGAGTCTCGGTCGGGCACACAGCTTTAATCTGCCAGGAAGTTTCATATCAGCGCACACTCCGCTGCTGAGTGAAAATCTCATTCTGAACAGTCCATTCTCGGGGCCGTCACTGAAGCCCGCCACATTTAGCCCTTAGGTTTTACCTACTAAACGTTGCTTCTTGGGGGCAGTTAGGAAGAAAATGCGAAATGTCGGGTAGTCATCAGGTGGGAGGTGGAGAAGCGGTACCCGGCGACGTGCTGGCGCGGGTGTTCCGGGAAAGGCCCGTGCTGCTGGCTGCTGGCTGCTGGCACCAGCTTCCCTCCCCACGCCCACGCACGCTGCGCCGTGGCTGCTGGCTCTCTTCCACCCGACGCCGCAAACTTCCGCGTGCGGGTTTTCACGGTCAGCGCCTCGTGCGTACGACGGCTTCGAGCCCGGTCCAACTTTAGAGCTGCGAGCACAGGTAGACGCGGGCTGCCCCGTCTCAATACCGGACTCATGCGTCTCAGAACCTCTGAGACGTTAAACCCACTGACAACACCTGGTCGAGCAATTATACGAATGAAACGGGATCCTCGAAAACTTTGCGAGATATGTCTGGCACCCGGATATAATCATGCTGAAAATGATGACGAAATATTTGCATTCATCTGTAGTTGAGTATTTTTTTCCTAGTGCTGAAGATATCTGGTCTTGGAAAGAAACGTACTACTACACATGTGTAGCGTAGTTGCAAGGAACATTCAGCCTTAGAAAAGGTGCAAAGAAACGCATCCTACGAACGTGCCAAGAGTTTGAAACAGGCCTTTAATGGAAAATATGTCCTACCTGGAGCAAAGGTTGAGCTCGGTAAAACCAGACATCCGACATCGTAAAAAGGTTTCAAGTGACGTTTGGAACAGTATGTGTTGAACTGAATAACACGAAGAACAATTACGTCGGAAAAAGATGCAACATCTGTGAAGATAACTTGGCCAGTGATGAGAAGATCACCGAATGCTATTGTAGGGAGATACTAGGTATGAATCTCTTCCTCAGTTGTAACTCCAAACCCCTAAAAAATCTGCTCGCGAGCAAGGAATTAGTCTTTGATTAATCTTGATTTCTCAGCGAAAGCTTTCAGAATACTTATTTTCCACACATCGGAAAGCAGAAGAAGCTGCATTGTCGTAAATAAAAGTTTCTAGGGCGATGCAAAAAAGTGCATAATTACTAATATGTAATTTTCTGTTATGTACTTGATGTTCACCGTCTACTGTGACTCAGACACGTCTTCTCGCTGTGCGTCGTACGAGATTATCCAGAGAGCATCAAAAACCGCACCGAGAATAGAAGTAATGATCATAAATTGTTAATATACAAGAGGATGACTACATGTGTACAGTGCTGCGAAATTGTAAATTACTAAATTACAAGCTTATATCTTCTCTAACGTTTATGACTATCGCTTTTTCAGCAGTTAATAGTTCCAAGATGCGTGGTGGTTTCCATTACATGTTTAACATGTCGTCACCCTATAATCATTTCTCAGGAAGGCAAACCCATACCATTTCTTGTGGCACTCTGACTAGAAAAGCATTGTTGTGTTGAAGAGTGATTAACTTTCAAAGGTACTCGTGAAGTTGTCGGGTGTAACTAAAATATTGTTAACAGTGAAATAAAGATATTTATCGAAATATTTTCGACAAAATTACTGTAACCACGAGGTGATAAGAAACGACACGTGTGGATATATACCACACCCTAGAGAGGAAAGAAATCTGTAATGGGACATAGTGTAATTAATTTTTCATTAATAAGGTATTCTTTTACGTGAATTATACTAGACATTGCATAATGGGAGATGACAGAAGATAATGCAAACTGCTTCAGCACAATTATATTGTGGTCCGATAAAGACTAGTATTGTATTTTTCGTCTCCTGACTGACATTCATGAAGCAAGTATATTCTGCATTATACGATAAGTGGTACTGCATCTGCACTTAAGAATATCTCCCCTACACTTTTCATAAGACGAGTAAAGTAAGATTATGCTCTATATGGGATGTATACGACAGTGAACATGCACAACACTAATATACTTTACAGCCAGAGAACGGAGAATATCATTCTATGGTTCAAATGGCTGTGAGCACTATGGGACTTAACATCTGTGGTCATCAGTCCCCTAGAACTTTGAACTACTTAAACCTAACTAACCTAAGAACATCACGCACATCCATGGCCGAGGCAGGACTCGAACCTGCGACCGTACCAGTCGCGCGCTAATATCATTCTATCTTTTGACGTTTAGTCATACATTTGTGGTGGAGGGATATAATCTACCTTTACGATAGTGCACTGATAACTACGTTACAGTATATAAATGAAACTTTTTTTTTGCTTCAGTATTATATTGAGGGATCACAACAAATTTTGCTAAAACTGATTTTATTGGTTGTGAGTGCCAGGGGTGCAGTGACAAATATTGACAATTTGCGTCTTCTGATTGCTGCAAACCGAAGTAAAAATTATGGTTGGTGAAGTGTTGTCTGGACGAATGTCTAAAAAAAACAAAAGTGTAAACTTGATAGGAAATAACTTTTGAGTTCTTGCCCAGGCTGAATAAGAGTGAACAGGATTTGCAGAGTGGAGCTAAAACAGGCAGGTAAGATGTACTCTCCGCCCGCTTGCATTTGTAGTGGAGGCTTTGTGCCACATTTAACGCCAGCGTGACACCCTATTTGGGTCACACTTCCGGCGTAAAAATCACCCGGAAATTTGTCGCATTCACCGTGAGGTCGCGCGCGATTTCACGGATTATGAATTAATTACGCGACTGTGGCTTCCCTTCGCTTCCGCGGCACTGCATCAGACGTACTGCAACTAAATTGTAATCATAACCTAATTTCACCTCGGTGCCTGCAGAGCAAATTACGAAATAAACCGTGGACAGTCCGCCGAACGATTTTCTCCGGCTCACAGGGCTCACCTAATCGGAGGATATTCGCAGATTTGTTGGTTACTGATTTTCCAAAGATTACATAACTCTAGACATTTCTTTGCCTCGTGGTTAGTGAACATCAGTACATCATGTTCTGATACGGAGGTAGTAGATTTGGTAACGAATTAAGCGTACAAAATGAAATGGACCGGATAAGTATTCAGTTGGAGGATTAAAGAATGTGTAAGTTAGATGGATCTGTACATACAATTTGAACTTCCACTTCTACTGCTACGAAGTCGGAAAGAAATTCTAAATTTTATTGCAGTCACGCAAATTAATCTTTAGTGATAGAGAAAAGATTCCTACACTAATCGAGTATTATTACCGTTTATTTTTTCTAAAAACATAAGTATTATGCTATAGAGCTATAAGAATAACAAACAAAACATATGAAGCGCTGAATTAAATAATCGAAAATATATAATATCTTTGATAATAACATGTTAATAAGATAGTAGAGCCAGTAAATGGAATCTAGTGGTAATTACGTCAGAAAACGCTAAGAGGGACAGATCAGTCATTTGCTAGCAGCAAATCCAGTAATTACAAGACTTTGTAATATGACTACCAAGATACTGAGCCACGGACTGTATCGTCATCCCGACGCTCGAATGTGTAAAAGACGCTTGAATATCGCAGTAAGAAGTAGCATAAAACTGCCGCGATGCTTTTGCGAAAGGTGGTCGCAGTCACTGCTCGTTTTATTTGAAGGGATGAACGGCATGTTGTGAATTATATCGTCGGTGATGCTCACGTGTTCTAGCTTGTACCTTCTGCTGCTAACAACAGTGTCGACGATCTCCGAAAGACGCCTAACATGACATTAATTTCTCATGAGTCACAGGACTGCGTTCAGCTCGGAACTTTTGTGGGCAGAGACACAGTCATCCCTCTCCCATTAAAGCTCCATTAACTGCTGACTGAGCGCCCAGTGCGATTCTCTCCAGAATGGCCTCTCTCGAAATACTCTTGGTTATGTTGCAGTAATGAAAGCAGCATTTTCCGTAACTGCACACTTCTGCCCAAAGCTCCATCGTTTCTCTCGAACAGTGCCAACTGAAGAGCGGGCCATACATTTGGGTAAATTCGTATCCTGTCGACAGTTGTGTCAATGCCACGGTAGTACCTCACTTCCGAAACATGCTGACCGACTCTGCTCAAAGCAGAGACAGCAGATTTCCGTTTGTTATGTAACCAGGCTATCCTCAAAGTCATTACAGTGAAAAATGGGTCCCTGTTCTGAAGACACATCTTGAAAATTCATCGGTAAATTTCCTTATTTATTCTACCACAACAAAAATAAAAAAAATAAAAATAAACTTTAGACAATTTCCCTGACAGCTCGTTCCTTCTTCAGTTATTTTATTTCCGATAAAGCTCCGTCGACGAATGCTGAATCGTGGTAAAAAGAAATCCATCTCGTGGTACTTTAACGCAATTGTCCAGAAAACGCACGACGGATATGAACTAGCCAGATATTATGAGAAACGGTCTTCTGTAAATCTCCCTCCGAGAGAAAGTGGTTTTTAGCGTCGCTCTCGTTTTGTAAGTGTTTGAGCAATGCGAAGAAAGATTAGTGTAAATGTGGCGACTAGCGCAGGTAGGGCGTGGAATATATGTTGTCCTAGAGACAAATATCAGAATGTGCGCATCTGCGTCCGAGCCGTATATACACGACAAAGGTCAGCTGGAGACGTCAGCTATGCAGCAAGAGACCGTGGGATGAAGCCATTCCGGTGCCTGGCTGCCAAAAGGATTGCGAGACGGGTTTGCGAATTCTCTCGATTGCTAGGAGATGGATTCTGTTTGCGCAGCGCGCGCGGGAAACTGTACGAGGTTGAGCGAGAAGTGGCGAAATGCGATGGGCCTTGGCATGCATGCATACTTTATCGTCCTCGCGGGGGCAAAAGGCCAATATTGAGCCGCGCTGCGTGTCGTCACACGTACGGTATCGTACTTCGTTTCAAGCATCTCGACGAAGCAAAGCGCGGGATATACACTGACGGGAAAAAAATTGCAACACCAACAAGGAGTTCTGCAACGAAAACGGAAGTTGGTAGCCGCGTGTCAACATCAAACAGACGAATTCTATTCAGATTTCGCACCAGTCCCATAAGATTGACGATAGTAGCGCCACTCTGACGAGGCAACAAAGGGTTTGGTTTAAATGCGCGCGGTAGCAGTCGTAAGCGTTAGTTACCTTTAAGAATGGAGTTGGTGAGGAGCTGCTGGTCAAGAGCGCTTTTAAACGTGACAGAGAGGCCTTTATAAACACCTCACTGAGTTCCAACTAGTTCGTGTAATAGGGCTAGGAGAAACTGGATGTTCCTTCTGCGATATTACAGAAAGACTTGGCAGAAATGTAGCCATTGTACATGATTGCTGGCAGAGGAGGTCACAGCAGTGAGCAGTAGCAAGAAGAACCGGCCATGGATGGCCACGAGGCACTACCAAATAGGGGGGACCATTGTTTTCGGCGCATGTCTCTGGCGCATCGTATTGCATCTGCAGCAGCAATTTGAGCAGCAGTTGGTACCGCAGTGACGCAACGAACTGTTACAGATCGGTTACTTCAAGGCAGCTCCGATCCAGACGCCCTGTATTGTGCTTTTCCACTGACACCAAACCACCGCCATTTTTCAACTTCAGTGGTGTCAAGCGAGAGCTCATTAGAGGACAGGGTGGAGGTCTGTTGTGTTTTCTGACGAAAACTGGTTTTGCCTCGGTGCTAGCGATAGCCATGTCTTGGTTAGAAGACCGCGAGAGTGCCTGCAGCCATCGTGTCTGCGTGTAAGGTAAGCTTATCATAACTGGAGTTATAGTCGGGGTGTGACAACAGGAGCACTTTTCTGGTGCAAATTTGAGCGTCAGTCTGGTGATTCGACTCGTTGTGTTGCCTTTATGTAGAGTATCCCAGCCGTCCGCGGTACCCGAGCGGTTCTAAGCGCTCAGTCCTGAACCGCGCGAATGCTACGGTCGCAGGTTCGAATCCTGCCTCGGGCATGGATGTGTGTGATATCCCTAGGTTAGTTAAGGTTAAGTAGTTCTACGCTATAGGGTACTGATGACCACAGATGTTAAGTCCCATAGTGCTCAGAGCCATTTGAACCATTTTTAACAGCATCCCAGGGGGTGTCTTCCAACAGGATAACGCTCGCCCACGTACATCCGTTGTAACACGACATGCTCTACAGCGTGTCAGCATGTTGCCTTGGCCTGCTCGATCACCAAATGTGTCTAGTTGAGCAGACACGTAATGTATTTCTGTACTTTTGTTGTTACATGATTGTATTACGAGACGATGAAATGAAATGTTCGTACAGTATTGTTGGCCGGGAGACCCCATGCTGGGTGTTCGGCCGCCGAAATTGCAAGTCCTTTTTAGCTGACTCCACTTCGGCGACTTGCTAGTCAATGATGATGAATGACACACAACACCCAGTCATCTCGAGCCGGGAGTCGAACCCGGGACTCCGTGCGCGCGAAGCGAAAACGCTAACGCAAGACCTCGAGGCGCTGACTAAGAGACAATAAAAATACTTGAAAAGGAAAACATTGCTTTGTGTATTTACGTGTCGTACTTATGGATGCTCAGACAGTCAGAACATAACTTAGAAGCTGTACTATAACAATTGCTATCGAAGTTTGATATTCGTGCTATTTGCCCGCATCTCGTGGTCGTGCGGTAGCGTTCTCGCTTCTCATTCCCGGGTTCGATTCCCCGCGGGGTCAGGGATTTTCTCTGCCTCGTGATGGCTGGGTGTTGTGTGATGTCCTTAGGTTAGGTTTAAGTAGTTCTAAGTTCTAGGGGACTGATGACCATAGATGTTAAGTCCCATAGTGCTCAGAGCCATTTGAACCATTTTTTTCGTGCTATTTAGCTAACGGCTTTTATTTTCTCAGGATGAAGATCAATACAAAACTGGCCGAACAATAAAATTGTCCCAGAATTAATCGTTTCTGCAGCGGAATGAGCGCGTTTTTCAAACTTCCAGGTTGACTGAAACTGTGTGCCGCACAAAGGCTCGAACCGAGAACCTTGACTTCGGAGGGCAATGCTCTCAACAACAAGTGAGCTATCCAGGCACGACTCACAGACTGACCTGCCATCTTCACTTCTGCCTACTTCTCCCATAGGATAGCTCACTTAGTAAGAGCATGGACCGCCAAAGTTCCGGGTTCGAGACCCAGTCTTGGTAATTTGCGCGCCTTGAGTTATACTGCTCAAGACATACACACAGTTCCTTACTGTAACAATTGACTTATTATGTTAAACTTTTAACATAAGATTATAGTTCTTAAGGAGGAGACTATGACAGCATTATAATTTTTTAAATCCGGTCAGTAATTGAATGAAATATTGAAAATGAAAGAATTTATGTTTCCCATAGGCTACTTGCAACTGGATCCGTATCCATTGTTAGTGTTTTAGTAACAAAAAAACAAGCAAGATATTGGCGAGCCACTGCAGCAACACGTCAGCAACCACCTGAAGATGAGAGCAGCTGTCTCGTTCAAATATAGTGCAACTTTCGCAAAGTCATTCGACGCGATGTACCACTAAGAAGTTATTATATCGGGAAAGTTTCAAACAGCACAATATAGATTCCACGTTGAAAAACTGCTTGCCACACTTGTGTCTCAACTGCACGAGCTTTATTTTTCTTTTGTCTCCTTTCTTTCCTTTCAAGCTTCGCAAGGAAAATTTGAATGGGGCTACGTTAGACTGGGGCGGCTTTGTCGAAGAAATCACGCCGGCCCTTGCCGAACGATACCTGTCTTTTGTGGACGCGCCTCCGCCCTGTTGTTGACTTGGAGAGCCACGGGCCGGCATTCCCAGGCGGTCCCGTCCGGACAGAGCTGCGGCATTAATCACTCCCCGGGGCGGCTCCGCCTTTCCTCCAGGCCGGAGCCGCTACAAAAGGACACACTGCGCCTTGTACAGGTGTTCAGCCTTAAAAGAAGGCGCTCTTCCGCTAAGCGGTACGCTACGTGACGCAACGTTTCCACACAGCGATCGTCTTCAAGGCGCGCTCCAGCTGTAAGGCCATTGTACACGCGGCAGGAAAGAGTGAGCAAACCTAGCGGATGTTCACTAAAGCTAATTTACTCGTCGATTACAGTAGACGGCTGTGTAATCATCACTCGACGTGTAGGGTAGGTGACGTGGCCAATCAAAACATAAGAAAGTTTTAGAAAGTGAACGTGGAACGGCTAGACAAGGTTCAGGGAAAACACCTTTCACGCTTTAATTTACGCACTTTCTTCTTCTTCTTCGCGGATGGATCACTTAGGGCCACGCGTAATCAACATTTGTTGGCCTTCCTTTTCGTTCAGTATTCCTTTCTAAATAACGAATGGGGTAGCTTTCGTTGCGTAGACCACGTATGTCGGTTTGTTTTTCTCTCTTCTTCCTCAAAACCCCGTGTGTTTGTGATTTTTCTGATTTCATTTCTATCATGTAGATTTGGAGACCCTAATTCTCTCAGGTCTTTTTCCGTCTGTTTGTACCAGTTCGGTCTTGTAGTTTTGTTCTTTAAAAATATATGGATTTTGTGCGTTAACCTGTTTGAGTCCATTCTTTCTAAATACCCCATGAATTGGATTCTTCTAATGCGTATTGTGTCTGTTATTTAGGAGATATTTTTATATATTTGTGCATTGGCTTTTGGATAATGCACACCATCTTTAGATCTTGGTCCTAGGATTTGGCTCATTATTTTAGGTTCTTTCACTTCTAATTCCTCTTTTAATGTTCTGTGTTGAAGGTTTAGTGTTTCAGATGCGTAGAGAGCTTCGGGTTTAATTACTGTTGTGTAGTGTCGTATTTTGCAGTTCCACGAGAGACTCTTTTTGTTGTAAATGTTTTTTTGTATATTGAAACGCCATCTCCATTTTCTGGACTCTTGATCTGACAGATTTCTTTTCATTACAATTTTCTGCAATCCATTCACCTAAATATTTACATTCTTTTACTCGAGAGATGTAGTTATTACCGATTCTGAGATCAGAGGTCGCATCTTTGATGTCAGTCATAAATTTTGTTTTTTCAAATGAAATTTGTAATCCTATTTTAGCTGCCTGTTCTTCTAGGTGTTTCTGTGCATCGGTAATGTCTTGTGCGATCAGTGCCACGTCGTCAGCAAATGCTAAACAGTCTAATTCTATTACCCTTACGTCGTGGTTCCAGTCTGTGCGCTGGTACACCTGCTTTTCTCCATTCTCTAACAACTTTTTCAAGAGCACAATTGAAGAGCACTGAGGGCAGTACATCGCCTTATCGTACTCCTTAGTCTATTTCAAATTCTATGCTCAATTCTCCAATAAATTTTACTTTGCATTTGGTCTCCGTGGGTGTTTCTTTTATGATGTTTGTTGTCTTTTGATCTAGTCCAAATTCTGCTAGTACTTTAAAAAGGGATTCTCGGTCTACACTGTCATATGCTTTTTTTAAGTCGACAAACGTGATGACATAACTTTTGTTTGAAGTACTATGCAAATATTTCACTGAGTTTTTCAAGTTAAGTATTTGTTCTACGCACTTTACTTAAACAAGACCCAATTTTTTTCAGTACGGAAACATTTCCGGTGTTTTAAGTGCTTACAACAAGGCTACCTTCCACTCGCCTCAGGATGGTCCAAGATACTTTAATAATACTGTAGTAAAGCCTGGCTCACTGTCAGCGAACGACAAAAGAAAAACATAGCACATTTCCTTCCACGAGTTTCATCGATATCGTTGCATCGGTGACACAGCGTTGGGGTAAGTCCAACAGCATTTCACACCGCCAGCTCCAGTTCTCTCGCTTTGTTGACGAACTGTTCCCGTATCCGCGTTCCTTGCCACGGTATCAGGCACCACTCCAGAGCACGGATTGTGTGAGCGGTGAAAGCGCCGGCATACCGGCACGACCCGAAGGCGTGTGGCAGTGGGTGCTTTCAAGGCCGGCTTCTGCTCCATCTGCGGCCTGCTTCGCTGTGTCCCCGACATTTGGCGACTCCCAGACCTCCTCCCTCATACCACTCATCGTGCCATCCGTGGATTTAGCATCATGAATGTTTTCCTCCAGTTACGATCGCACTGTCCCGATGCCATACATACCTTCTCGACGACGCGCTATAATTCAAGGTACATTTCCTGAGCACATCCGACTTACTTCATAACTTTCACTGGATTTTTACAAGTAATTAAATGATATTTCATTGTTTTAATTGCCAGCACAGCCAATCATAAGTATATACCCTTTAGTGAGTTTGTATGACCACTCCGTTATAACTAGTCCCTGTCTCTAATACGAGGGTTGGGCTTAAATAGTGGCAACTATCTATTCACAACCGATACAAAAGAGTTACATGTTTGCACCTGTTACTGTCCTTCAAAGTAGTCACCAGCGTTGTGTAGAACCCGTTGCCAGCGATGTGGAAGGCGTACTATACCGTTAGCAGAGCCTGTTCTGTTGATGATGCGAATGGAGAACTCAACTGCCTGTCGAATCCCTGGAACAGAGCAACCACAGGTTGCGCTGTATGCACCCGCGAACTTTCGTGCAAAATGATAGGTGGGTTTGCGCAGAAAGTGTAGCCGCTTCTTTCGCAAAGCTGGTCGCAGGTGATGCTCCAGAAACGAACAGTAATACTGTGCATTGACGGTCTGCCGTGGAGGAACGTAACGCGTTTGGATAAC
Organism: Schistocerca gregaria; assembly: GCF_023897955.1. Lineage (NCBI taxonomy): Eukaryota > Metazoa > Arthropoda > Insecta > Orthoptera > Acrididae > Schistocerca > Schistocerca gregaria. Next base: position 737,341,039 of record NC_064923.1, read on the forward strand.
ACCATCACAGTTGAACGCGAGAATCACCATAACTTTCACCATACTAGGGCTCTGACGCACTTTCGACTTTCGCGAAGACGCATAATGACGCCATTCGTTGGACTTGTGTTTCAGTTTTGGCTTCGTGGTATTCGCTTCAGAACTGTTCCAGTGATTCGACAGGCAGTAGATCGCTCCATTCGCATCATCAACAGAACAGGCTCTGCTAACGGTATACTATGCCTTCCACATCGCTGTCAACGGGTTCTACGCTACGCTCGTGACTACTTTGAAGGAGAGTAAAATGTGCAAACGAGTAACTCTTTTGTATCGGTCGTGAATAAATAGTTGCCACTATTTAAGTTCCAACCCTCGTATTTCGACCGTGCGAGCTGCCTTGCAGGAATCGCATTCGGTAGGACGACAGTTCAAACCCGCATCCGGCCATCCTGATTTAGGTTTTCTGTTATTTCCCCAAATCGCCTTTGTTTTCAGGCAAATTCCGGGATGCTTCCATTGGAAGGGCACGACCATTTTCCTATTCTTCCCTAATTCGGTGACATCGATGGGGTCGCCATTTGGTCCGCTCCCCCAAACCAACTAACCAACCAACCAACCAACCAACCAACCATTGCGTTCAGTCGGTACTCACAAGGAAACCTCCCCATCGCACCCCCCTCACATTTAGTTATAAGTTGTCACATTGGATAGGCCTTGAAAAACTGACCACAGATCTATCGCGGAAACAGGAAGCAAAGTGCCAGCTCAGGAACGCCGTGGTCCCGTTGTTAGCGTGAGCAGCTGTGAAACGAGAGGTCCTGGGTTCAGGTCTTCCCTTGAGTGAAGAGTTTAATTTTTTATTTTCAGTCAATTATTATCTGTCACCAGTGTCGTATAGAACATATCAGACGTGTTTTCCTGTGGAGGAATTGGTTGACCTATGACCTTGCGATCAAATGTTTTCGGTTCCCATTGGAGAGCACGTCCTTTCGTCTACTAATCGCGCCGTTTTGCGGTGCGCTCGCGAAACACAGACACTAAACGTATTACAGTGAACAGAGACGTCAATGAACGAATGGATACATCATAACTTTGCAAAAATAAAGAAAACAAATTTTTCACTCGTGGGAGGATTTGAACCACGGACCTCTCGTTCTGCAGCTGCTCACGCTAACCACAGGACCACGCCGCTCCTGGGCTCACATTATCCTTGATGGTGCCTATGTTGCACATGGACTACTCAGTTTGTATATTTTGCTTATTTTTTTCATGGTTCCACACAACTTCTTCCTGTTTCCTCGATTGATCTGTGTTCAGTTTCACAAGGCCTATCCTCTGTGCCAACTTGTAACTAAATCTGAGGGGGGTGCGATGGGGAGGTTCCCTTGTCAGGGCGGAACAGTCCAAAAATAGTTCAAATTGCTTTGACCACTGTGGGACTTATCCTCTGCGGTCATCAGTCACCTAGAACTTAGAACTACTTAAACCTAACTAACCTAAGGACATCACACACATCCATGCCCGAGGCAGAGATTCGAACCTGCGGCCGTGGCGGTCGCGCGGTTCCGGACTGAAGCGCCTAGAACCGCTCGGCCGCACAGACTGGCCGGCATGGGATCCTGTTCGAAATATTAAGTACTCACCCCTCCTCTACAAGTCCTGTGAGTTTGTAACGGGAATTTCCGAACGCCCTATAGATGTCGACAACTAGAGTGTAAGTCTCCTTCGCTTCCACATCACTTTTGCTATAGCCAGAAGCATTACTGTCGGATCTGAAACGTATCCTGTTTTCGACTGCACACTGATCGGACCGCGGCCGTCTTTGTGTTGTCAGCAGTTTCACTCGTTTTATAGTAACTGCTCGCAAGAAAGCCGACAAATGAACCCATCGCTGACGTGACCGTTGGTAGGGTGCTGCTGTGCAAAACCACTTTCATTACATAAGCGTCCTTCCTAATAACGCGAGGCTTAAGACACTCCAGTATTAGAGAACGCCTTCTGTCCATTGCAGCGGAATGAATGGGAGGTTGTAATCCGAACGGTGGCCGGCACACAAAGGACCCTCTTCCATGCTGATAAAAGGTAACCGAGTTGCCGCTCCGAGACGCGAGACAGGCCCCGCTTGTTTCTCATCAGTCACGCTTAATGGACGAGGTCGCTGACCCCTGGTAGTACTACCGCGAGCCAGTGCCCTGCGGAAGGTTATTGTCCGAGAAACGGTTTGAGGAGCGCGCCGTGACGTCCGGCGAGACGCGTTTTCATCAACCGCTCTCTTTTGTTTCGCGCTAGTGCTGCCAGACGACCAGGAGCGCCGTCTCGAGAAGTTACAGCTGTCTTCTGTCTCAGTGTATAAGGTCTCCCGTATTGCAACTACGATTTTGTAGTAAACTGTGGAATGCCGATACAAAATCTTCAAGTCCAAACACTACAGATATCAGGATCTAAAACGGCTACAGACGCAGTTTGCAGTTTCAGATGTCTTTCTCATTTTTGGAGTAAAATATCTGCCTCCTAATTGCGGAATACTTACCGAAAATCATTTGCACGGCAACTGTCAACACTGTAAATGTGTGAGTTTCACCGAGGAACAGCTACTCCCAGATATTTGTGTTATTATAGCAACTAAAACTCTTGTAGAATGAGATTTTCACTCTGCAGCGGAGTGTGATATGAAACCTCCTGGCAGATTAAAACTGTCTTGCATGGTTCGCAGGAGAGCTTCTGTAAAGTTTGGAAGGTAGGAGGCGAGGTATTGGCGGACGTAAAGCTGTGAGGACGGCGCGTGAGTCATGCTTGGATAGCTCAGCTGCTAGAGCACTTGCCCGCGGAAGGCAAAGGTCCCGAGTTCGAGTCTCGGTCCGGCACACAGTTCTAATCTGCCAGGAAGTTTTAGAACTCTTGTGTTCATGCAAGTCCTAAGGAAACATTAAACCAGATAGAATACTTTCATTTGAATTTCTAGGTTTTTAGTTCCATAAAGCATGATGAAGTAAATTAAACAGGCTCTGACGCGTTTGGTGTAGATGGGAGGGAAGGAGTCTCAAAAGAGTTCAGCACCCAGTCGCCAATAGAAAGGACACGTTTAGTATAAACTGGTGGTCACTGTACGGAATGGAAGCAGTGTGACGTGGCACAAAACGGGATTCTTTTCATGAAAATACGAGGACTTCCTTGTCATTAGTTGAATAATGTAGAACCGAAGTCTATCGAAGTTTCTAATAACTGAATTATTTACAAATAAACAGTTTTTCTCCTTTCTTTGTGAGTACAACGGCCGACTGCCTTCTCTTAGGGAAATCCAAACAGCTACATAAAAGGCATAGCGAATTTCCTACTCTACTGCTTAGTCTATACTCAAGTCAGACGCACGTTCTGTAGCTTTTCGGAAGGTACTTACTATTTTGTTTTGGCAGAGTGTAGATGAAACAAATATCACTAATTGTGAGACACAATGTGGGAACGAAAAAAGGGTTTGTTTCTCGTTACTAACCACTGTTTAGTGGAATTCTACACACCCATTCGGCAGGGTGGTTGCAGGTTAGTCTGATGGGTTAACAGGGATAGCAACAGAATAACCAGTAATGCAGCAGCGACTGACTAGCGTTGCTGCATATCGGTGGCGCGCCGCGAGCGAGGAAAGTGGCGAACAAACGTCTATGGGTATGAAAAGTGCTACGGAATACGTTGCTAAAATGAACATCGCTGCAGACTAATTGGGGGCTGCTCTCTCGAATGAGCACATGAAACTCCAAAGTAAAAAAAAATTGTTTGTGATCAGATTAAACCGACTGGTCATGGAACGAAACATAGATTAACACTGAGTTCTTCTTATGGGGCAGCCCCAACTGTACGAGTCCATTTTGGAAAATCATTTAACCGCAGGACATCTGCTTAATCCACAATCACTTTACTGGGTACACGACCTGTTTCGTGACAGTTACAGTTCCATCATCTGGTTTAAAAAAGCAAAATCAGCGAATCACCTGAGGTCATCCTCACCCCAGCGGTGTCACGGAACCAACATGTCGTATCACAGTGTACCACCACAACACTGGGCAGGGGATGACCTGGGACAATTAAGTGATTTTATTTTTTACACCAGATGATGGAACTGTAACTGTTCCGAAACCGGATGTGTACCCAGTAAAATCATTTTGGATTAAGCAGCTGTCCTGTAATTTCTCCAGTTTTCAAAATACGATTAACAGTATTTATATAGGCTGGATTCAGATACACATTACAAAAACGTAATTGTAAATATCTTTCAAAACGCCAGAGAAAATTTGTGTAACGACCCTTAGGAAACACACACGTTACGTGTTTGTTTGTTTGTGTGTGTGTGTGTGTGTGTGTGTGTGTGTGTGTGTGTGTGTGTGTGTGTGTGTGTGTGTGAAACACGGTAAAGTTGAACGATGTGATGGGTACGTATCAACTCGCTCGTAATCGACAAGTTAGGTTCATTGTGATACCACTTCACTCGAAATTAAAGCAACTGTTGTCGAATTTAGAATTAGTATTGCGTGAGTATTTGTTAACGTTATGATTCCCACTGTTCTTTGTACGGCTGAATGGTAAACTACCGCTAAGATTTTAAAATGCTCCTCAGCTTCAAATTCTCAACGGGTTCAACATACCCTGTCAGTCCAAAATGTTTCGGGACTCGGTTAACAAATGGTTCAAATGGCTCTGAGCACTATGGGACTTAACATATTTGGTCATCACTCCCCTAGAACTTAGAACTACTTAAACCGAACTAAGCTAAGGACATCACACAACACCCAGCCATCACGAGGCAGAGAAAATCCCTGACCCCGCCGGGAATCGAACCCAGGAACCCGGACGCGGGAAGCGAGAACGATACCCCGAGCTGCTGACCTCGATTAACAAAAAATAGACAAAAGGTAAGATGGTGATATTAATGCATCAGGTGTTCTACAGTCTACCGCAACTTGAGTACAGCCCTCAGAGCGTACACGCAAGTTGTTAAACTGTCAGAAAAGTCCTTCTTTGGGATGTTGCTCAACTCGCGCGTCACATTCGCTTGAATGTGGGTTATGTCGTCAGAGCGCTCACCCTTCATGTAAAAGTCTGCACTTTGTCGTTTTGCGGCAGGTTCGTAAAGACAACAAGAAGTCTCGTCACCTGTGATGATTTTTTCTCCAGAACGAAATTCTCCAAGTTTTACATTTCAGTCAAGTCGAGGCAGGTGTCCATGCGTCGTTGTTTCTATCCGTCAAGGTGTACGGTACAGACTTTGCACACACTTTCTCCTTTTCACAATATTCCGGAGAATGTCTTAAACACTTGATTTAGAGACGTAGCTCCACTGCGATTTATGACGTAACAACATTGACACACTACGGCCACATGTCCACTACTTAACGCTGCCTGCTCACAACTGACTGGCCGAAAGCACATTTGTTGTTTATAGTAGTTGGTTCAAGCTGCCCCCGTAGCTCGCTGACGCCGCTTATACGCCAGGAATAAAACCAGTCTCGGAAACATTTGGACAGGTTCAAAATGGCTCTGAGCACTATGGGACTTAACTGCTTAGGTGATCAGTCCCCTGGAACTTACAACTACTTAAACCTAACTAACCTAAGGACATCACACACATCCATGCCCGAGGTAGGATTCGAACCTGCGACCGTAGCTGTCGCGCGGTTCCAGACGTAGCACCTAGAACCGCTCGGCCACTCCGGCAGGCTTTCGACAGGTGATTTACGTGCCTACCATCGGAAGATCGGCAAGAGCTCTGTGAATAATATTCCACGATTGTAACAGCAACGCAAAACATCATCGAACATGCAGTTCTTTTTCCGATCTTCTGTTGAAAATATCGGTGGGATATACGAAAACAACTTACTGAAATCATCTGTATAAAGACTCGAAAACTTCAAGTAGCTTGTGGATCGGTGTGTGGTACTACATGAAAACAAACGGGAGGTATCTGTGACCATTCATGACCCCCGCCCCCACCCAACAACACAAAAGGTGCCGACAACAAAAGTAACTGCTGCTAACACACGTAAAACAAGGGTAAAATATACGTAACAAATATTTCCCTGTCATTTAATGAGCATTGGCGATGGGCCTCTTACTTCACAGTCTAGGCGCGGCATGCTGAATGGTAATACCGTGCTGTCGACAACTCGCAAGAGCTAAGTGACACGAAGCGGACCCTGCGGCCTTGGCCGCCGTGTCCATAACAACGTGTGGGAAAAACACCGTCTGTAAAAGCGGGCCGCGACAGCGCACTGTCGAAAGGGTTCTGCTAAAGCAGCGGCTTACTACCCAGAGGCAACCTACGCCGTATCTCAGCCAGCCTATCTGAGCACTGCCGCGTCAGTGAATAGCCGGTATCGCTGTGTGCGTATACCGTAATCGATAGTACCAATGCGAATAATAATAATAAAAAGATCCAACCGCACCAAGCGGTGCGTTTCGTATTTGTGCACACTGGTTGGAACAAGTGTCTCATCACAAAGTTCAGCAGTGACCTCCCTTCCAAAGCACCACAGACTTTGAATTAGCTGCATAAATCCAATTACAGGGCAGTTCGGAGGGTCGCAGCAGTTTCAACTCATAAATGAGAGCCACCAGTTAACAAGGCTCATAACGTGCTTTGTGTCTGCCGATATCTAATTGCAGACTCTGCAGTACAGCACGGATATGTTGATAAAACTTTGTATTACATCGTTCGCTTGTACCAATATGTGGTTTCTTTAGGTCGCATTCATATCTACTTCCATCACCTGTATTTGTTGTTGTTGTGACCTTCCGTTCGAAGACTGGTTTCATGCAGCTCTCCATGCAACTCTAGCCTGTGCAAGCCTCTCCGTCTCCGAGCAACTGCAGCGGCTTGCATCCTTCTGAGTCTGCTTACTGTACTCGTCTTTTGGTCTCTCTTTACTATTTTTATCCCTCACACTTCCCTCCAGTACTAAATTGGTGATCCCTTGAAATTTCAGACTGTGTCCTATCAACTGATTCCTTCATCTACCCAGGTTGTGCCACATATTCCTCTTGTTCCCAATTCTATTCAGTATCTCCTCATTAGTTATGTGATCTACCCATCTAATGTCCGACATTCTTCTGTAGCATTACATTTCAAAAACTTCTGTTCTCTTCTTGTTCCGCAGCTTGTGGTAGCGTTCTCGTCTTCCGCGCACTTGGTCCCGGGTTCGATTCCCGGCGGAGATGACTCGGTAGTATTGTGTCGTCTGCATCATCATCTCTATTACGGTCGGAGGAAGGCAATGGCAAACCACCTCCACTAGTACCTTGCCTAGTCTGGCGGTGCGGGTCTCCTGCATCGTCCCCTACGTTCTGTCAAGGAGTATGGACCTCATCTTCACTCTCTTCTTGTGTAAACTGTCCGTGTTTCATTCCATTCCCGGCTACACTCCACACAAATACTTGCACGTTCTTTAACTGAAAGCAGCTTCAGCTTCTGTTTCTCCGAATAAGTCTTTAACACCCAACAATAACTGACAATCTGCGACCTACCGAAGCTTGTTGACATACAAATATCATTGCGAAAAAACACGCAAAAAAGGAGAAGCACGAAATTCCCTAATAAGAAAGCTGTCCAATAGCAAATGGGGTGCCAAACCTACCGTGGTCAGAATTTCAACCCAAGCTCTGTCCTTCTCAACTGCCGAATCTGCCTGCCCGGTATGATGCAGATCCGCCCACGAAAAACAATGTAGATATTAGCTTGAATGAAACATACAGGATAGTGACAGGCTGCATGAAACCAACCCCCATAGAAAATCTTCACAGGGCCGCAGGTTTCACAAACCCTGACTCACGTAGGAAAGCCCATGAGCATACCGAGAACCTAAAGCAAACCTTTAGATGCCCATCACTCAATATTTGGCCTACAGTGTGGCCCCAGCAGACTCAAATCCAGACGCCGTTTCCTAAGTTGCGCCTTAGATGAGCCCCCCATCTATTATCCACTAAGAGAGGACCTACCAAGCGGCGTTTCTGGTGATTGGAAAATCTGGAGAATGCTTAATCGCATGAGAACTGGGGTGGCTCTTGTGAAATCTAATCTGATCAAATGGGGTTTGTTGGCTGGCTACAGAAGAAGCATAAACAAATTGTAGTTTCCGGACACGAAAAAGTAAAGTAAGTTGATTCAATTTTTAATGCCGTCTCGCAACCCCCCCCCCCCCTCTTCCTTCCCTCTCCCCCCCTCTCTCTCTCTCTCTCTCTCTCTCTCTCACACACACACACACACACACACACACACACACACTCACTCACTCTCTCTCCCTGTCTCCGCTCTCTCTCTCTCTCTCTCTCTCTCTCTCTCTCTCTCACACACACACACACACTCACTCACTCACTCTCTCTCTCTCTCTCTCTCTCTCTCTCTCTCTCTCTCTCTCTCTCTGTCTCCGTCTCCGCTCTCTCTCTCTCTCTCTCTCTCTCTCTCTCTCTCTCTCTCTCTCGGTTGCGCACTATGGGAGAGTGTACTGTACAGAATGCGTTGGGGCGTGGCGTGTGTACTCGCCGCCACAGTATAAATAGAAGACAATCGCGGGTCGTTAGCTGCGGGGATTACGTCGGCTGGTTCCTGCAACCGGAAGCGGCACGGCGCCACGACGGCGAGCGGCGGGCTACAGCTGCTGCAGATCAGTCTGGCGTCGCGAGCTGCTCGCCCAAGGACCTGCCTAGACTGCAGTCCCGCATTCCCTTGTTGTGGATCATTGTTTCTCCCTCTCCTGTACAAAAAAACTGCATTTGTACACGTCTGTCCTCAGCAATGTGCAGCACATATACTGGTCATTACCTTGTTCCACTGTTTATATCTTTATTGGTCTCACCGTTCCCACAAGATCTACTACTCAGTGACTTAGTATGTGGTGACGCTTCTCCACGCAGTTCATCCCTCGCTTATCTGAAATAATATTTGGCACAATGCTCCAGAAGCAAAGTGAAGGTAATTTCGGCCAGACACGTTTCCCGACTACCACATGCTGTGTCTGCTTCCTCAGTGTCTACGAGCCCTACTACTTCGCATCACAGTGGAAGTACCTCTCATCTCATCATAATCGCAGCACAGTGTCTCACTTATTTACAAGCGTTCTTGTGCCCATACATAAAACAAAAAGTCACAAACTCTTCCTCCATTGCTGCTGTCCGCATCGGGCACAACTTATCTTGCAGTCTGATCACAGTTCAGAGACCAGTTGCATTTAAGAGAAAACTGAAAGCCTCGCTGGATTAGCCGAGCGGTCTCAGGCGGTGCAGTCATGGACTGTGCAGCTGGTCCCGCCGGAGGTTCGAGTCCTCCCCCGGGCATGGGTGCGTGTGTTTGTCCTTAGGATAATTCAGGTTAAGTAGTGTGTAAGCTTAGGGACTGATGTCCTTAGTAGTTAAGTCCCATAAGCTTTCACACACATTTGACATTTTTTGAGAAATCTGAAAACTTCCATTTGTCACCGTTACATGATTTACCTAAAATATTAATGCAGAACAATGTGGTTGTTTTTCTCTGCCAGACCATAAAGCAAATGTACTTTTTAAAAAGTGTTGATCGCATAAATCACTTTCATTGATGATCGGCTTCAGTCCAAAGGCGGACCACCTTCAGACCTTGTAGGTGGATCCATAGAGCGGATGTCTCCAGCTGCTGTCAGCTGCTCCGTGAATCCGTCTCCACACATCAGCTTTGGAGTACAGTCTGAAGATCATCCGCCCTTGGACTGAAATTAGTCACAAGAAATGTGATTTTGCGATCTGTATTCTTTTTCTAAGTATAATTCTGAAATTTATCGCCGTTTTTCCAGAATGCTTTCGAAAATTTGTAAAGCAAATGCTGACATCTTCTCCCAGCAATGTTTCTTTTCTATTATTTTCTTTTGGTTTCTCAGTCAGTCACACTACATTCTTTCTACATCTCTTCATCATTCTCAACGTTTCTCTTTCTCTCTGTCTGCCTTCACGTCTCTTCCTCGCCCTCTGCTGCCGAGCTCACAGTTTAAATCTACCTGCCTGTATGTTATCTTTATTAATCTACTTTGCACAAACGTAAATACCCTATGTTTTTGTATCTGATGTCGTTGTAACCGTTTACAATATTTATCTCATGATTATTCCCAAGCGTAGTGATGCGTATTAGATGTAACATCCTTTACAACATGTCTGTAGTCGTGAATGTGATGTAAAACATGAAGACTGTCTGATTACATGTAAGGGAGGACCTATTGGCCTTAGTCTTGCCAAGACAAGTACATCACTGAATAAAATAAACACTAAAACTGTGTACCGGGCCCGGATTCAGTCCCAGAACCTTACCAGAAGTTTAGCTGTGAGGCTGGGTTGTCAGTAATGCCTGCATATCTCACTCGGTAAGAGCATTGCCTGCGAGGTGCAAGATTCTGGGTTCGTCACCCCATTAGACACAGGGTTTTAATCTGCCAGCAAGTTTCGAAAGAGCGCATATAGTGCAGTAGAACAAAAATTGTATTCTGAAAATAATAATTATGTCTCGACGTGATATATTCTACGGTTCTCGTGTAGTATTGCTTTTCAGTGTCGTATTCTTAGCATCCAGTAAATCCAAATCCTCCTCTTGCCATCCTCATGTCGGTTTCATGTGGCTTGGTCGGAATCGTTCCATTCCATTCGGAGCATGGTCCATTCAATGTGAACATGAAGGAGTTCCTTTCCCATCCTTGTCCGTCTGAACTATAAGTCTGAGGCGTTTGCGGCTTTTAGATTCTGCAAACGGACTCAGTGTCATGCGAACCACCTCTCAATCCAGCAGCATCATACGTCGGACTGTCGACACAGACAGGCCGACATCCGTTCCAATACTCAGAGTCAGACGAACACTGTCTACTAATGCGAAAATATTTTGTTGACACCAGCCTACATAGGGAGAAACGATCACCATGATAAAATAACGGAAATCATAGCTCATACGGAAAGACATAGGTGTTCGTTCTTTCCGCGCGCTATACAAGATTGGAATTACTATTATGCCGTGTGGCTAGGGCCTCCCGTCGAGTAGACCGTTCGCCTGGTGCAAGTCTTTCGAGTTGACGCCACTTCGGCAACTTGCGTGTCAATGGGGGTGAAATAATGATGATACGGACAACACAACCCAGTGCATGAGAGGAGAAAATCTCCGACCCAGCAGGAAATCGAACCCGGGCCGTTAGGTAGGACATTCCGTCGCGCTGACCACTCAGCTACCAGGGGCGGACGAGATTGAAATAATAGAGAATTGTGAAGGTGGTTCGATGAACCCTCTCCAGACACTTAAACGTGATTTGTAGAGTATCGATGTAGATGTAGAACTGTGAGTGCAGTTACAAACGTGCAGCCAGCATATGTGCTTTGGTCACGCTGCATGGTCCTGCATCCGCTTGGTGCTCTACAGCACCGTCTGTTGCACGCTGATTGCACACGTGTATCACTACCGTACATGCATGCCCCACACGAGACTGAAGGTGACGATATTTATAGGAGGCCGTTCATTCCGTCCCGTTTGAACTCTCTCCTGGACTGATATCCAGCCTTTTGATGTCAACGAGGTGTACTTAGCACGTTCGTTCAGGTTTCCACTTCGTTTGGTGGCTGTTAACTGAATGAGCTTAACATAACACTGACCTTTCCAGGCTCTTAAAGGGAGAGGGCTGCAACATCTGCGTGTACAATATCACTGTGCGTTTTAGATGAATTAGTGCCAGCATTCGTTCCTACATGTCCTTCGTGTTTGGTTTCATTCGAGCCATTCTCTCCGGTGGTATAATATATGACGAATATTAGAAAGACTGCCACCACTTAAGTCCCGTCCTAGTCAACTTTATTCTACTTGTTTTGGGTTTACTACACTACTGGCCATGAAAGTTGCTACACCATGAAGATGACGTGCTACAGACGCGAAATATAACCCACCGGAAGAAGATGCTGTGATATGCAAATCATTAGCTTTTCAGAGCATTCACACAAGGTTGGCGCCGGTGGCAACACCTACAACGTGTTGACATGAGGAAAGTTTCCAACCGATTTCTCATACACAAACAGCAGTTGACCAACTTTGCCTCGTGAAACGTTGTTGTCATGCCTCCTGTAAGGAGGAGAAATGCGTACCATAACGTTTCCGACTTTGATAAAGGTCGGATTGTAGCCTATCGCGATTGCGGTTTATCATATCACGACACTGCTGCTCGCGTTGGCCGAGATCCAATGATTATTAGCAGAATATGTAATCGGTGGGTTCAGGAGGGTAATACGGAACGCCATGCTGGATCCCAATGGCCTCGTATCACTACCAGTCGAGATGACAGGCATTTTATCCGCATGGCTGTAACGGATCGTGCAGCCTCGTCTCGATCCCTGAGTCAACAGAAGGGGACGTTTGCAAGACAGCAACCATCAAACGACGACGTTTGCAGCAGCACGGACTATCAGCTCGGAGACCACGGCTGCGGTTACCCTTGACTCTGCATCACAGACAGTAGCGCGTGCGATGGTGTACTCAACGATGAACCTGGGTGCACGAATGGCGAAACGTCATTTTTTCGGATGAATCCACGTTCTGTTTACAGCATCATGATGGTCGCATCCGTGTTTGGCAACATCGCGGTGAATGCACATTGGAAGCGTGTATTCGTCATCGCCATACTGGCTTAACACCCGGCGTGATGGTATGGGATGCCATTGATTACACGTCTCGGTCACCTCTGGTTCGCATTGACGACACTTTGAACAGTGGACGTTACATTCCAGATGTGTTACGACCCGTGGCTCTACCCTTCATTCGATCCCTGCGAAACCCTACATCTCAGCAGGATAATGCACGACCGCGTGTTGCAGGTCCTGTACGGGCCTTTCTGGATACAGAAAATGTTCGATTGCTGCCCTGGCCAGCACATTCTCCAGAACTCTCACCAATCGAAAACGTCTGGTCAATGGTGGCCGAGCAACGGGCTCGTCACAATACGCCAGTCACTACTCTTGATGAACTGTGGTATCGTGTTGAAGCTGCATGGGCAGCTGTACCTGTACACGACATCCAAGCTCTGTTTGACTCAATGCCCAGTCGTATCAAGGTCGTTATTACGGCCAGAGGTGGTTTTCTGGGTACTGATTTCTCAGGATCTATGCACCCAAACTGCGTGAAAATGTAATCACATGTCAGTTCTAGTATTATATATTTGTCCAATGAATACCCGTTTATCAGCTGCATTTCTTCTTGGTGTAACAATGTTAATGGCCAGTAGTGTATTACAAAGTTGTGCAAAGGTGCCCATGGACTCATAGCTAGGTCGAAAGTTTCGATTTTGTGTCACTTCGCACTACAGATTCCTTTGATAGTTATCTGTTTACGTCAAGATTGCCTTGTTACGGCGTACGAGTAATTCAGTTGTGAACTGAACGCCCTAACCTCCACCCTCGTCCACTCAGTGCCCTCCAACCTGTAAGTGGCCGGCAAAAGAGGTCGATGAACTACGGTTACGTTAGTGTGCTTCACGAAATTCATCTTTCCTCCGGAGTGCGAGCAACGTTAAAACCCAGACGGCCAGGAGCAGGAGGTACCTGCAGACCCAGGACCTGCGAAAAACGCGTGGGCGGGAGCTGCGCCGCATTCCGGCGCTGGGTGGGTACCCGCTGACGTCACGAGCCGCCGCCGCCGCCGCCCCCGCACGCCTGTCACCGCCCCACGCCCCACGCCCCGCGGCCCACATGATGGCGCTGGCCAACTCCGCCCCTCATTGTCGACAGCTCGGTCGGTCTACTAACGTCTAACGCATCCTGGGAGACCACTGTAGTTTTTTTTCCCCTGTGCTTAAAAAGAGCAGAACGTGGATGTCTGAATTTACATCTACATCCATATTCCGCAAGCCACCTGATGGTGTGTGGCGCAGGGTTCCTTGAGTACCTCTATCGGTTCTCCCTTCTATTCCGGTCTCGTATTGTTCCTGGAAAGAAAGATTGTCGGTATCCCTCTGTGGGCTCTAATCCCTGATTTTATCCTCATGGTCTCGTCGCGAGATATACGTAGGAGGGTGCAATATACTGCTTGACTCCTCTGTGAAGCTATGTTCTCGAAACTTCAACAAAAGCCAGTACCGAGCTACTGAGCGTCTCTGTTGCAGAGTCTTCCACTGAAGTTTATCTATCGTCTCCGAAACGCTTTCGCGATTACTAAATGATCCTGTAACTAAGCGCGCTGCTCTCCGTTGGATCTTCTCTATCTCCTCTATCAACACTATCTGGTACGGATCCCATACCGGTGAGCAGTATTCAAGCAGTGGGCGAACAAGTGTACTGTAACCTACTTCGCCGGCCGGAGTGGCCGAGCGGTTCTAGGCGCTACAGTCTGGAACCGCGCGACCGCTACGGTCATAGGTTCGAATCCTGCCTCGGGTATGGATGTGAGTGATGTCCTTAGGTTAGTTAGGTTTAAGTAGTTCTAAGTTCTAGGGGAGTGACGACCTCAGCAGTGAAGTCCCATCGTGCTCAGAGCCATTTGAACCATTTGTAACCTACTTCCTTTGTTTTCGAACTGCGTTTCCTTAGGATTCTTCCAATGAATCTCAGTCTGGCATCTGCTTTACCGACGATTATGGTCATTCCATTTTAGATCACTCCTAATGTCTACTCGCAGATAATTTATGGAATTAACTGCTTCCAGTTGCTACATTGTAGCTAAATGATAAAGCATCTTTCTTTCTATATATTCGCAGCACATTACACTTGTCTACATTGAGATTCAATTGCCATTTCCTGCACCATGCGTCAATTCGTTGCAGATCCTCCTACACTTCAGTATAATTTTCCATTGTTTCAACCTCTTGATACACTACGGCATCATCCGCAAAAAGCCTCAGCGGACTTCCGAAATTGCTGAAACATATATCTTTTTATTTCGAAGTGTGAAGCCAAACTGAAACATTTATAGATTTAGCTGTAGAAATGTGTTGATAATAAAATATTTCATCACCTCTTTCACCTTCTTAGGGTTGAATTTCCTAAAACATAAAAACCAGTATTTAAAAAAAAAAATTGTAACCGAGAAGTCAAATACCAATTTTCATAGATGTAACTTTAAAAATGCGTTAGTAGTTCTTCAGTGTGATTTATTTAGAGAAACTTTCACTCACTGTTTCACCCCCATAGGGGTTAAATTTCTAGAAACGCGGGAACACGAATTTCTTTTATTTCTCGCCGGGAAATCAAATACCAATTTTCCTAATTCTAGCTTCAAAATTGCCGTAACAGCAACATATTTTCAAAAAACGTTTCATCCCATTTTTCACATCCTTAGCGGTGGAATTTGGAAAAATCCACTCTTAAACGATGCGTGCAGCATAACAGTAATAGTCTCTCTAAATTTCAAGTTTGTATCCTTAACAGTTTGGGCTTGATGACCATGAATCAGTCACTCAGTCAGAACATTTCCCTTTATATATAGAGATTAGTGTTTTCTAAGCTAGACCCATTAAAATCTGCACGGCATACGCACCTCGTCCTAGGCAAAACAGAGATAGAGTAGAATTCTACGAGTTCCGCAATCAACCTGCCGAACTGTACCTAGACCGCCAGTGCAGGACAGATTATGTAATCGAGACGGCGTGTCTGCAGCGGAAGGTCAGTTTGCCGGCTGGAGATAACACGGTGGGCACAACACGCCGGTACGTTGCCACGGTATTCCGTCAGCTGTGACGCGAGCGGGACATTGTGCGTCATTCGCTCCGCTCCTGCCTTACGCTTCAGGTGGCCAGCCGTGGCTGTGGCTCTTAAAGCCACAGCGCTCTCCCGAGCCACAAGGAACACCACTGGCTGTTATTACCAGATACCGCCAGGACACGATGCAATTTGTCGGACGGGGTTTCGAAAAACTCCTAGATTTCATTCTGGCGCAAGCTACCTTCAAAATTTAAAACAGTTAAGATAGATTCTACTGTACGAAAGACGTTACTGTTTATCTACTTTTATCTGTCTGCTTATTGATTCACTGTAGCCTATAGCCTGGTTAACAATAGTACACCACATCATCATGAACAGCAGTTCGTATTTCTTAATGCTCCAGTCTTCCGTCTCATTTGATCAGTGCATTATTCCCAGAAGCCTTATGTGACGTCTCACTAATGTGGTCTTTACTGGGGGTAAAAATTATGCATACACTTCATTCCCCTCTTCTTCTTTCTAATACACCATTCCGCACTTCGTCAATCCGTTTAATTTTTAACGTCCTCCTCCAACTTGATTTTTATACTGCTACCAGGTTGAGCTTGTCCGTTTTCGAACGCTCCAGATTTCACTACCACACCAGCACATGTTGACTATCATTATAGTTCCACAAATGACTGCTGTTACTACTTCCTGTTGTTTAGATTATCCCTTACTAAAGTTACTATCATTCCACTTCCCATTACCACCATTAGCTTTACTTCTGTCCATTTTATGATGAACTTTACCTTCTAGATGTAACTTTTTTTGTAATATTTAAATTCGTCCATCGTCATAGGGCTGGTCCTGGACATGAAAATACATAAAAAACAGGCTTTTGACAGTGTTGTGTACCACTTCGTACACAGTGATAAGATGAGGTGGGCTACAGACTGGTGCAGCAGTTGTTGTCGTAGGAAATTTAAACAGGAGCAGAAATAGAATGAAATTTTCGCTCTACAGCGGAGTGTGCGCTGATATGAAACTTCGTGGAAGATTAAAACTGTGTGCCGAACGGAGTCTCGGACTCGGGACCTTTGCCTTTCGCAGGCAAGTGCTCTACTAGCTGAGCTACACAAGCACGACTCACGCCCCGTCCTCACAGCTTCAATTCCGCCAGTACCTCGTCTCCACAATATTCCTTTCTTCCAGGAGTGCTAGTTCTGCAAGGTCCACAGGAGAGCTTTTGTGAAGTTTGGAAGGTAGGAGACGAGGTACTGGCGGAATTGAAGCTGTGAGGACGGGGCGTGAGTCGTGCTTGTGTAGCTTAGTTGGTAGAGCACTTGCCCGCGAAAGGCAAAGGTCCCGAGTTCGAGACTCGGTCCGGCACACAGTTTTAATCTGCCAGGTAGTTTCAAACGTTTCTGGTTTTCACTGTGGTTTCCATTTCGAGACCGATCGAAACTTACTTTCTGGACAACTATCGTATATAGTGCCTAGGAGACCTGCTTTCTCGGTTCGATAAACAACAGTTCAAGCAAATCGTATTAATAGATTTTTATTACAGTAAGATAAATGACAATACTTACCTCTGACAAATTACAGTGGTGTCGCAAGCAAATGGCGACCGACAAATAAGCTGTCTCTTCTGCATATACAATTCCAATACAGTGAAACAATACATTTCATAGGTCACTGCTGGAGCGCTCGTAGATCGGCTAGTCTTCGACTCGGGCTGCGGCCAGGCTGAGCGGCACTTATATATTCTTGGCCTAGATGCCGCACCGAGCATTCGGGAGGACGACTGTTCAATCTCGCGTCTGGCCATCCTGATTTAGGCTTTCCGTGATATCTCTAAATCGCTCCAAGCAAATACCGGAATGGTTCCTTTGAAAGGGCACGGCCGACTTCCTTCCCCATCCTTCCCTAAACCGATGAGACCGATGACCACGCTGTCTGGTCTCCCTCCTCCAAACCAAACCAATCCTAGATGCCGCTCCTATCTCGGTGTCTCCTAGAGAGGTGGCTGTGAGCGTACTGTTGGCTGACGTCATCTCAAAGCACTCTCTGCTGTAACGTCCTTGGCCAAAGTGCCGGTGCTTGACGTTATGCCGGAACACTTTTTGTCTGTGGAGATGTGCAAAAGGTAGATTCAGCCAGTTTTTTACATCTTAGAACTGGTGGATAACTTCCGCTTCCTGACGACCGCCATATAAAGATGCGAGTAGAAACGCTAGGCAACGTAACGAATATGTTTTAATTTGGAATTTCCAGTAGTATAATGTCAGTCACACCCCCCTTGAACCATGGACCTTGCCGTTGGTGGGGAGGCTCGGTTGCTTCAACGATACGTACCGTAGGTGCAACCACAACGGAGGGGTATCTGTTGAGAGGCCAGACAAACGTGTGGTTCCTGAAGAGGGGCAGCAGCCCTTTCAGTAGTTGCAGGGGCAACAGTCTGGATCTGACTGATCTGGCCGGCCTTGTAACCCTAACCAAAACGGCCTTGCTGTGCTGGTACTGCAAACGGCTGAAAGCGAGGGTAAACTACAGCCGTAATTTTTCCCGAGGGCATGCAGCTTTACTTTATGGCATGGATAGCTGCATCAAACCAATCTCTGGACTGAAGACCACAACAACAACAACAATATCAGTCCATATGTACAGGCTCCTGCCGTCAATGGCGAGATTCTTGAGAGCTTTGTAGACAACGGCGCTGAATCGATGGTGGATTTGTCTGACAATGTTGTGCCAACAAATCACATACGAGTCATTACGATCCCGGTGAGTCATTCCGCTTTCACTGTCCTCTGCGGCCGTGCAGAATGTGTTTATAAACTCCTATTCTAGCTCATCCCACGTGACGTGTTCAAAGCCGGACGACACCGCGCAGAACTGCAGAGCACCCCCGCGCTGGCGCCTTGCCAGTGCGTGAGTGAACGACCTCCGCGGGCCGCTGTTTTGTTTCCGATCGTGCCGGCGTATTTTTATGGCATCTGCCACGCAGCGGGCCGCGTAAACAGCGGGAGCGTCGCTGACCCCGTTAGACGCTGGCGATGGACTTTTAAATCTGGAACTGCCAAACAGCGGGGGTCGATACGGGCGCCACGCTGTGTCAGCAAACAGCGACCACCGCCGCCGCCACCGCCTTCCGCCGGCCGCTCATCTTCTGGCCCGTGGCGGCGGCAGAGCCCCGCGGAACCACTGGCCGTCTGGAGAGATACGGTCTCATACTGCGCCATCGCATAGATCATAAATTCGGACACCGCTAAATTACAGGGATCGTAATGCTGCCGTGCGGGATTAGCCGAGCGGTCTAAGGCCCTGTTGTCATGGACTGTGCGGCTGATCCCGGCGGAGGTTCGAGTCCTCCCTCGCGAAGGGGTGTGTGTGTTTGTCCTTAGGATAATTGAGGTTAAGCAGTGTGTAACCTTAGGAACTGATGATCTTAGCAGTTAAGTCCCATAAGATTTCACACACATTTGAACATTTTTTTGATAGTAATACTCAGTACAAGCATTTCAGGACCGGCGTTGTTTCTATAGCGAAATGGCGAGGATAGAAGGTAACCA
Source organism: Schistocerca gregaria (assembly GCF_023897955.1). Taxonomy (NCBI): domain Eukaryota; kingdom Metazoa; phylum Arthropoda; class Insecta; order Orthoptera; family Acrididae; genus Schistocerca; species Schistocerca gregaria. Next base: position 737,360,229 of record NC_064923.1, read on the forward strand.
GTCACTATATGTCCGTTTTCGACAAAAAATTTATTTCTCCGTAATATCCATTATAATTATCCGGGCTGTTATGCCGTGGGCGGTTGATGATTTCTGTGTTAATTCCCAACGTTTCGTCCCCGTCTGCAGGAGACATCTTCAAGGGGGACTGTAGCTCGGTGGAAGGTCCAACACACCCACTGGCTCGCTACTGACTGCCGCTAAATTCCGTGTCCGCGCGCTCCCCCTGTTTCGCACGGGGCAGATGACTGGATGGTAGGCAACACGCATTACATGGGAACACTGCATAGTGCCCACTCTGTGTCGCGCTCAGGGGCATAACCAGTCTTAAACGATGCCCACCGTCGCCAGGGAGCGAAAGCCAAAACTTTGTCTCCAACAAAAGTTGTTCCCCATGATGTGATCCATCAGCCCTAGATGTTTGATGCAAAGATTTTCAAACACACTCTACATATTATCCAATTGGCCTCAAACGCGATCCATTAACCATTTTTTGCCCCATTTTACACGAATTGCGCCTTCGAAAACAAGAGACATTTTAGCTTAACACGAAGGGCAGCACAAAGTATGTCTTATTACTGCGCTTCACAGTATGTTTTCAGCTGTTGGGTATGTTGGCCTTGCGACAAGGCAGTTTTTGATCCCACAGTCCACTTCAAATATTTGCCTCGACCAGAAAGCTTTTATTGACAGAACAACCTGCAGCGGTGCTTTCCTTGGTGTTGCAGCGCCACCTGGACAAGGGCTCGGACCTGCTGGAGGAGTGCTCCGGAGAGGCCCGCAGTGGCGGCCTGCGGGAGCTGGCGCGATCGCTCAAGACCCACCTGCTCGGCTTCAGCGAACGACTCGAGGACACGCGGGAGCGCCTCGAGGACACCTCTCGCTGCTTCTGCCTCCTCGACAAGGTGAGCCTAGTTCAGTCTGCACCAACCCAGCAATGGGGTGGATTCCATCATCGTCTTCTTCACTTTCAAGGATTTGGCTAACTGTTTGTTCCGTCTTCAAAGTTTATCGTTGAGCCAATTTCATTTTGGACCAACCAATGTTCCTTCTTCTTTTCGTACTGTACCTTCACAGTTGTTCCATCACCCTTTGTCCTGGCATTCTGCTCACGTGCTCTTTCCACATGTTTGGTGTTTATCCCTTCAACAATCAGTTCTTCTCTAATTTGCCAATTCCTAATCTGAGCTTATCATGTGCAGCCTTTCACTGATCCTAGAAATCTCATTTCAGCTGTGACTCTGCAAGCTTTCCCAGTGGATATGTTGCAGATAGTCTTCACGGGTTTGCCGCCGGATGACATTGTGCAAATTCCACAGTATTGTCGTCAGTCGTCAGCTGTTCCTAGCCACCAGTAAGCTTCAATTACCTGAAGATGTCGGACAGTTGCTCCGAGGAAATATCGTGGAATTTGCACAATGGCATCCGGTGGCAAACCCGTGAAGACTGTTTACACTCATTTCAGCTCTTTGTATTTTTCTCTTATCCCTGTTTGTCAGAACCGTAGTTTCACAACAGAGATGTCACAGCCATAATTTTACAAAACTCTACTTTTGCTTCCAGTCTAACACTGTTCTGTAAGGTTCTATTAATAGTGCCACATACAGGGTACACACTGATAAAACCGACAAACTGCAGGGACGGATACGTGACTGGAAAAGGAGGAGGAAAGGTCCCATGAACATGTGTCCGGAAATGCATCGTTACCACGGTAGATGGTGCGGAGGAATAACAGCTCCTCTGACCACGTGCTGTGTGTCCCTTATGTGTTGCAGGCTGCGTGATTGGCTTAGTGTGCTGTAAGCAGCAGAATGGCCCGGTATTCAGCTCGGGAACGAGTCGAATACTGTTTATGTGCGACCAAGCAGGAGGAACAGTTGAGAAGCAGCATAACTATACCGAAATAATAGCGCTCCTAGATACCACGGTTCTAAGCGCTTCAGTCCGGAACCGCGCGACTGCTGCGGTCGCAGGTTCGAATCCTGCCTCGGGCATGGATGTGTGTGATGTCCTTAGATTAGTTAGGTTTAAGTATTTCTAAGTTCTAGGGGACTGATGACCTCATTTGTTAAGTACCAGAGTGCTCAGAGCCATTTGAACCATTTGAACCTAGATACCAACCACATCACACAACATTTCGAGCCGTTTTAGGGCGTTCGTGTGATCACGGGTCCTTTCAGACAGGCGGACGTGCAGGGAGGCAGCGATCTACGCGTACACCAGATTTGGCAGTCGGGGTTCTACAGGACATTGAGATGAACCCTAGTACAAGCCCCAAATCTGGCGCACGCACAGACCACGTTCGTCTGTCTGAAAGAACCCATGATCACACAAACGCACAAAAAGGACCTGAAATGTTGTGTGATGTGGTTGTTGTCTGCGAGAGTACTTGTTTTGGTATAGCCGTGCTGTCTCTCGACCGTTTCCATCTGCTTGGCCGTACACAAACACAATCTCGGTTTGTTCCCAACATGACTACCGGACCATTCTGCTGCTTACAGTACGTTTTGTCAATCACACAGCCTGCAACATACGAGGAACGCGTCACACGTGGTCCGAGGAACTGTCATTCGCCAGCGCCATCTACCGTGGCAAAGATGCATTTCCGGACACATGTTCAAAAGACCTTTTTTTCCTCCATTTTCAGTCAGGAATCAGTCACTGCATTTTACCCGTTTTATTAATGGTAGCGCTGTGTACAGTGCGTCGCAGCAGAAGTGACCATTATTCAGGGATATCACAGGAACCACCATTCGAAGCAAAGAGGTCTAGTAAACAGGGGCTCTAAAACGCATACCATAAGAGCTATGAAAAAAATGGTTCAAATGGCTCTGAGCACTATGGGACTTAACATCTATGGTCATCAGTCCCCTAAAACTTAGAACTACTTAAACCTAACTAAGCTAAGGACATCACACAACACCCAGACATCACGAGGCAGAGAAAATCCCTGACCCCGCCGGGAATCGAACCCGGGAACCCGGGCGTGGGAAGCGAGAACGCTACCGCACGACCACGAGATGCGGGCTAAGAGCTATGAACACTTCGATACTGAGAAACAAATCTCTTCTGCTGCAAGCTCTTTGTTTTCCACATTGTTGGAACAGTTAGTATGGACGAAACAAAAAAAAATAGTCTAGTAAGCATGCGGTCTAAAATGCATACCTTAAGAGCAGAAGAGATGTATTTCTCAGTAGCGAAGATGAAGGCACGTTGATAGATCTTAAGATGCGCATTTTAGAATCCATGTTCACTACAACTTTGCTTCGAATGATCGTTTCTGTCACATCCTTGAATATACTGGAAATTCCTCCTGGAACACCAGCTTGTTATCTACATCTCTGTTATGCTGGCAACTTATTTGGTTTCCTAAATAATTAAAACTGCTGACTTGTTCAGTTATTCTGTTATTGGTAATAGTTTCTGATCTCATTAGCTCAACTCCTTTAAATGCCGTTACCGTTGTTTTATTATTTGAGATTTCCGTAGTCTGTTCTTTGCTCAGCCGGTGCAACTTAGGTGTGGCATATTGTAATTTATTTTCATCGTTAAATAAAGTAAGCTGATCGTCTGCAATAAGGCTGTGTTTGCCCTTCCATGCTGTGATATCTCTAACCCTGGATCTACTTCTTGTTTCCATCTTCTTATGATGTCGTCAATGTATGTATTAAGTAATGTTCGTGATAAACTGCATCTTTGCCTGACACCTTGCTTCACAGGTACTATATGTGGAATTCTTTCACCTGCTTTAATTATTATGTTAGTACCTGTGTACATATATTTCAGCACCTTTATGATGTGTATAGGATAACCTCTTTTCTTTAGTACACTCCATAGTGTCTTCAGATCGTAGAGCCCGGATGAACAAAGATTCAAAGCTACAACTTGCCTCTGAGAGCTCTCTCGTTTTTCTTATTTGGAATTTATGAGAAATAGAGGAGAACCAGGGAAATATTGGTGCTATGAATTTTTCCTCGTGTGTGTTGCTCATTAATAAGAACCAGTTTCAACTAGTCACATAAAATTAAAATACCGTGTACATCACTAAGAATAAAACAAATTCCTGCAAAAAATTAGCATTGTTTTCCATGCCAAACGCTATGCTCGCGAGAAGCGTAGAACCTTACAATCTGAAAAGCCCAATTCATAAAGGAACGTGTCACATTGAAATCTTTTGTCAACCTGCATTAGACCCTTACAAATGTCCATTTAGAATTGACGCTGCAGTTAGAGTCACAGCAAATAAAAATAAATGCAGTAAAGAGACAGTCTAGGTTGCGAAATAAAAATAAAAACATAAAACATAACTTTGCAACCGAGGATATCTCTTTATATAATTATGAAAACCGGTTGCTGTACCAGTCAGCCGATTATGGAATGGAATAACCTCTGTAATAAATACAGCGTTAAGATAGGTGCCAGGTTTTATAATATACTTCTACGAACTACGACATTCTCCGGAAAACAAATATACTCTGGAGGAAAAAAATCTTTAACATCACATTTTCATATTAACGTATGTTTACAAGATACATTTGCTTGCTTTTCCACCGAATCGGATCAAACCGATCGATCAGAACAAAGCCGCTACGCGCAAAAAGTTGTCTCCAAGTTTCGAGACTCGGGGAAATGGGGAGCCATTAAGATCCAGTTTTGCCTTTCAAGAGACTGACAAGTAAGCGTCACTTACTTTTTATATATTTTGTTTCTTTCTACGGTAATGGTACTCCGTCGCACCGATTTACATGAAATAAATATTCCTCTGCTATATGATTTTTAAATATGTTAGTGACGTGACAGTTGTAAATATCTTTAAGTTTATAAAAATAGTAAATCGTCAGCTTTATTGTTTGTCTTTTTTACATTTAATCATGGACGAAAGTGGCCTTATCGCTTTCTACCTTCCTCCTCCAAAGTGGCAAACGAATGTTCTCCCGTATACCATTGTCTTGGAAAACACTCAACAGAATGGGATTTCGCCGTCACAGTTCCCTGATACGGTCGTATCGCATTCGGCGGCGGCTTTTCTTCCCACTTTCTTCTCCCGTTATCGGGCTAATGGAGGCTCCTAGCGCATAGCCTCGAGCAGATAATACTGTCGAGATTCTCACGTGAGAAGTCACCTCGAAAACCAAAGCAACTTAAATAATTGTTAGACTTTTGTACCAAACTAGTCAGCTGTTACATCTTTTACTCGTTTATAGATAAAAACGAGTTAACACAGCCAATTGGGTTCAGTGCATGAAAAAAGCTTTTTACGTGACGAGGTGAAGAAAGAGGGTATTCGATAGACTGAAAAAAGTACGTAATAGGTAGCTAAATAATACTGACAAGCAACAAGCGAGACTTGTGAACTTATTGCGCAACACAAAAATGACTCTGAGCACTATGCGACTTAACTTCTGAGGTCATCAGTCGCCTAGAACTTAGAACTAATTAAACCTAACTAACCTAAGGACACCACACACATCCATGCCCAAGGCAGGATTCGAACCTGCGGCCGTAGCGATCGCTCGGCTCCTGACTGTAGCGCCACTTCAAGTCTTTACCCAAAAGGAGAAACCACGAGTTACGTACATCATTTCTAAAGTTATTCCCTGCAGAATAGTAGCTGAATGTGCCTGAAATACTATACCTTTGAAGTATGGATACTGGCGTTGCACGAAAGGAAGCTTTGCACATAGACTAAGAAATGTAAATGCCTAGATAAATTTCGGCGCTGGCATCTCAGTGCATGGAACCCGGATCTACTTGTACTCGTACGTAGAACTAACTAGTATGATAGCTCATTGGAATCAAAAGATGCAGAAAGGCACAAGACTCGAGTAAAGCAAAGCAGGTCGCAAAGAATGTTGGTTGCAGTAAGTATAAAATGATGACTGGTGACTGATCTGGCCCAGTTAAACTGAAGCAACTCTCGTTATTTACGTCGGCAGCAGTATATTGCAGTCTCGCTGGCTGTTATCCCTTGCATCTAAGCACAGCTACGAGTAGTAATTTAAAATCGGCAAGTTGAACAATGTACACACGAAGCAATCAATTACAAGTTGCTTTATTTGTACAAATTTCTTCACTAACACTGAGCCGTATACCTAGCATTTAACAGGAAGAAGCCGTCAATGGGGTGGGCAGTGGTAATGTTAAAACTGGACAAACATATTTTAAAGAATTATTTTAAAAAAGCTCGTTATTACGAAAAAGGAATGTGCAAGCTACACAAAATGTTACGTAAACTTCGGATTGGAAACACTATATTGAAACACTGTACAATCATTCTGACGTCATTTGTAAATGTCAATAAATACGTGTTTCACTAACGGTTAGGTGCCGACAAACTGTGATGGGTTGCGGTTATGAAAAGACGTTGTTCTGAAAATGATAGTTTTCTTAAGCATGTAGATTGGTGAAAGACGCTCTCTGACACACTGAGTTACAGATTAAACCGCATTGATCCGTGTAACTAAGTGAACCCACATTATCAGCGGATGAACCCGCTGACCATTAACGAGATTTATTGGGACAGTTAAGTTGTACATAGCGTTCACTAGCCTTTTCTCGTGGTACGATCGCAGTATTTACCCGTATTCGTCAGGTAGCCTAATTGCACTATGCTAACGTCAAAGTTGAGGGTAGTAGCGTTCTCTTTTGTTCTCATCGCTCTCTAATACGAATAAAGTATTAGTAAAAATATTTCTGATGTGTTGAACTGTAACAGGAAGGAACGGAAATTGTAGAAGGAGAGCTATGAAACAAGGTCTAGCTGATCCATTCCTCAAATGCTTCAGTGGCAGGCGTGATGCGAGTTAAGTTAGTAAGATTTTCTTTTTTTTTCTCTCTCTCTCTGGGGAGGCATCTGCCTCTGCTGGGTCCGTCCATGGTTCGGGGTCGATAAGGGTTTCTTCTTTCGCTGAATGTAAAGATCCGCGTTCTCTTGGAAGTTGGCTGTGTAAAGGAAAGAACTTTCAAAGTGGGGAAAAGCACGTAGTAATGCACGATATTCACCACTTTGCAAACGGATATAGCAGGTTAAAGGTGTCCAAGTTATCGGTGTGAGAACTGTCGGCTGGAACAGTGTCCCGCTCCACCCAAACTTCTTTCAGGAGGTCTGTGATTTCTCTAGACCACCTGAAATCACTTCAACAAGGCTTCAATTGAGTCCGCCATCTGTCGTCCAACTGAAGTAATTCGTCCTCGCTAAGGAGTACAGTAGCAAAGAGACGTTAAATAAATAAATATAATGCTATTAGTACCATTACAGGGACATAAACGTTATTGGCAGTTACCAGCGGCAATCCTTTAGAGAACAATTAATTAGTTCTCGAGAGGTCTTTACAATGTTTAGTAACGCGTAGCCGGTGGAAGTATTTTTGTTCTTTTAGAACAAATAAGGGCAGGTACAAATCTAACGTGGCGTACCTACAGCAGCAGGGCTCGTTTCATAAAAAATTGAAAACTGTTTATGAAACTCACTGTTTGTCATATGTGTGCAGTAACGCCATTAATATTATTTATTTGAATACTCAAGCGTTATCTGCAATAAACGGAAAGTGGTTCTCATCCTCGTGTTTAGTACCCTTCCCGACTTACAAAGAACAATGTTTTTAAACAGATAACTGGAGTGTGGCACGAAACAGAACCAGAAGCTTTTCCCGCCAGAAACAGGACGCCTGAGAAGTTTAGTCAGTCGTGATGTTTTTACGTCGTGGCACAAGTGGCAAAACAGTGTATGCCATTGTGAGGGTAATAGCGATCGAGTAATATTTTACAAGGCCAATGGGCTCTCTGAATACGTAATTTATTTCCCCCATGTTAAAAGTTCGCTGCAGTTCCGTCGTTTGATTATGTCGTATACGAAGACCTCAATTGTTGGTCCACAGTAAGCGGCATTCTTTTCATGCTGCCGCGCGGTTCTTTTTCATGTGCGCCAACAGTGTTGTGCCCCCACGCCAGTTAAGTCCGCGGCAAGCAAACTGAGTGCTACGATTTGTTGTTTTGTTTCTGTGCTTCTAGTGGGAGAACGTTGAAACTGGATGCTTTAGCACGTTTCGCCGCTTTCTGGAGAAAGGTAATGCTATTCATATTGAAAAAATAAAAAAAAAGACTTAGTATCCATAAAGTAATGCGAGCCCAAAGTTCTTGAAATGAAAAACAATATTCCTTTTGTCAGTGGGTAACATGCTTAAATTTCTTGAAGGTAAGACGTATTTTGTCCGATTTGGCATGTATTGCGATAACGCTTGTCGGTTTTTCATTACTGGCGAACGAAGCTAGACTTAGAATTGTTTTCGTTAAGCGACACCTAGACGGTCAGTATATTGGGAAAGGTGGAGAAGCTGTGCAATGATTCACGCTTATCAGAAAGTTTTGAAATATATTGCGCTACCAGGGAAATGCTGTAGCGTCTGTAGGCAGTATTAAGAATATCCTTCCCAGTCGTTCACGCGTTTCATTGAAGTGCAGCATCTAGGCTATTTCGTGTTCCCTGTTGTGTTTACGTGCAAAAATGAGTTGAAAACAAATATAAAGGTCGTCCGTTTTAGACTGCGTCTAAATGTACAAACCATTGTCGATATTGTGGAATGTTAGGGCAGATAAATATAAAAACCGGAAAATTAATAATGATTCTGTGAAGTCGTTGCTTACTAAATACCGACGGAAGTCCGTCTATAAGAACCAACGTTTTTACAGTAATGTATCAGTGTTGAACCACAAACGTGTAAATAGTTCTAATAATTATTTTTCTCGTTCAGCCACTGTTCCCGCCACAAGTGTTCGTGTGTGAATTTTTGACGACCGCTTACACCAATAGCTTCCAACCTGCTTTTTTCTTTCGTAGCGAAGTAGAACAATACCACCCCAGTAGCGACATGATCGTCCAATACTTCTAACCAGACTTAAATATTGCTCAGTATTATTGTACGTTAATGCTGACAATCCTTTTAGTTTCTGTTGAGAATGACAGTTTTGGAAGTGCTGCCTCCAGATGTCATATTATTAGGATAGTGAGAAACTAAATCGTCTGCAGTATATACAGTGAGTTACATCTATTTAGGATTTCGGCTATGCCACCATTTGCTGTTGGCGTGTTAACATATTTCTAGCAATCTTTTTACATTGTTTCTAGTCTATTACAGCAGTGCGATGTGGCTACCTCCGAAACGAATGTGCTACATTGTCTCATCAGTTTCAGAAAATAGTAATACTGTTGAAAGAGTAATCTGAATATTCTATAGTCTGTATCCCAACTTGGATAAATTAGTGTGGCTTTTAATTTGTCGGTAATTTGTAACAACGATTGCAAACAGAATACAGTTATTCGTGAAATGATATCCTGCGTCTGCTGGTGGCAGCAGTGATTTTGACGTAGGCATCGCCGTTGTGAAATCTGGAAAATGTAAGCCAAGACATTCCATAAAAGCTTCAAGATATTCGAGACAATGTTTGTGGGAGTGGCTGTACTCGAAGCGGTGAATATTTCACACTATGATTATTTGCGTCTCGTTTACCAGAAGTATTATACATACAACATGTAACCTTTGTTTTGTGACGCTGTCAGTCAGTACGACAATGACGTCATATAACACGCCTGTTTTATACTATTGAGCACCTTGGTACCCGCGGCAGTATGAGGGTTTTGGGCGTCAATATTCTTGTTATTGACGCCTTCAAATATATTAAAAACTTGAAAATATCAATGCATAGTAAGAAGATGGGGATGTTCATCGGGGACGTGAATATAACTACAGCAAAATGATTTTCATGACATTCACTGTGTGGGCTCACAACTGAACTGTCACCTTTTAAACTAACCCAGTCTACGAGACAAGCTATGGATCAATCTGTCGTCACACTTTTGTCCTCTATTGCTTGCTGAATGTCGGGTTTGGAAATTCGAGCCTCTTACGAAATATTAGGGGCGTCCATGTTAACGTAGACATTTTATACAAAGGCCAGAATTTCTGTTCAACTTAATTAAGGTAGAGACCTTCATTCTACCATATTCTAACGATTTTTTTTTTTGCTGAGGAGCTTATCAACAATACGAAATTCTTCGCGGAAATCCTTTCTGATTACACTTGAGCAGAGGTTATTAGTTTGCAATTTAATGCAACGACTTCTGACATCCAACAAGGGGCAACAACATTTAAATTCTCATTATTTTTAAAGATGTGAATCGCACTTCAAAACATCATCTGTAGCAATCCATACCAGGAAATAGAAATAAATCAGACGGTACCTGTTTTTCTTTCTACACTTTTTTCTTTTACCCTCGACTACCACAGTAAAATTTTGCCGTCGCTGTTACGGGCCATAACTCATATCGTGAAACTGTAGGAAAAAAGGTTTTTCTGCCGTAGATATTTGCTAAAAAAAATTGCCAGATTGTGGTGGTTACGCGATAGTAGCCCTGTGTCTTTTTACACACTTAGTAGTGCCGCACAATTCTTTTTGCTAGTCGTTCGTGAGAGCTTTCAAACGTGTATGTAGGTAACATTACTACTCCCGTGTCATCGCTGCCCTCTATCGGCACGGATCGAGTAGGGGAAGAACAAACGACATGACGTTTACATTTGTCTGCTCTTTGGATATCGAAGCAAACAACGCCAGTATCCTCTACCAGCGCAGACCGTGTGTGATGATTTTAGTTGCCAGTTGCTCTGTGCTAGCGCTGTGGTTGTGTTTGTGTTGTTACCTGGACGTCGCTTTCCCAGTCCTTGTTGGTTCCAGTGCCATTACTCAACTGCTCGTTACATTTTGCTTCGTGTACACATTCTTTTTGATGAGAAGTGACAAAATGTATGTGTCTGCAACTGAGAAGTTCCACGAGATGGTTTCTGTTGAGCGAAGTGACAACGCGAAGGATATATCGTTTAAAGTCGCCGTAATCTGTGGCGTGAGTGTTTAGAGTATTTTTAGTAGTGTTATCAACGTGAAACGCAATTTTTTTTAGTTTTATTACATAACTCGATCATTCGATAGGACAGTTAAGTTCTGTTGTAACAAGATCTGTTTGCTAACTGTTACCTAATGTTGCCCCATTCAACACGTTTCTAAAATATTTTTATTTGAGCAGTTTTAACCATTGTATTGTCTCGACAAGGTGAAAAAACTGCGACCGTCGGTTACGAGAGCGTTTTGTAGATAAATCTGAAGTTCCTGTCGTGTTATTACCATGATCAGCAACCGTGAAAGTGTATTGCTGACATAATGTAGCCTTGTCTGACAGCTGTATCGCACTCGTTAACAAATACTTCGTTGAAAGCTATTCGATAGATAATCAGCTGTTTACATGCTTCGACGTATTGAAGTCTTAACATCAACAGAGTAAAATTCTGGAATGCATCTTCGGCATTAGATTTGGAGACTTAACTAAAGCCACTCTTTTGCATGTTATCATTGAGGGCTTTGACAGTGCATGGCAACTCATGTCATGACCAGACGATGACGTCATAAACATCTGGTCATAAGTATGGTGGCAATTACGCCACTTCATATGTTGACAAAACGAAAAACGTGGTGTGAAATTATTTTATGCTAGTTACGGTAAGGGGTTACAACGTGTACAGGTAGCCACGCGTTGTATTATAGGAAAACCTGTCAAATGCTCATGTTTTTTACGGTCTTGATTCACAAGACCTTTTCTTCATCCCGGTTGACGCTACCAGTTTCAACGACATTAAACCGACTAACCTGATCGTCTTTAAGAGCTGCGGCAGTTGTCTTGAGGAAGCTCTCGGTCTGAATTCAGACGGTTGCAGCTACTGTCGCCTTCCGCATACCGTGCAGACAAAACTGAACTGTCAGTTAAAGCTGTTAAATTTGGCTCACTCTATAACAACCAAGGCAGCTGCCATAAGGCGTTCATAATACGGCCGCGAGGAAGGCGAATTGGGAACATTGCAAGCTACGAAGTGTCTATACTATAATTGTTTTACCTGATTCTAAAACGGAAGAGTTGTTGGTAAATCATGCATCTGCATAAATCAGTTTTACCTGACTTGAATGCTTTTATGCTTACTTTTTCTCGGGACAAGTATAGGTTCTACTTTTTTACTATGTTCTTCACCAATCTCTTTACACTTTCATTTCAGTAATTATTTCATTTAAACTCCTGTAATATTAAGAGGATTGATATTTGTCACGGCCATGTGCGTTACAGATTCACGTAAGTGGTGGTGGTGGTTATTAAAAAAGACAGTATCTTGCATGTTATTTCACTGAATGAACCACGCTGTGAACTGGAAGTTCGGCAAAATTATTTATAAAAGGCTGTATACATACGAGTTTACTGAACTTCCTAGTTTCACAAATAGTGCGAAGATATATACGTTTGAGAAATGTTATCACACCACATGACGTTTTTATCGTACCTTTCCGATACATAAGATCATGAGGAAATTGAAGTATCTTAACGCTCAATTTATTTAATTGGTATATTTTTTCTGGAAATAGGTTTACCTTTGTTTTTGCGCAAGGAAATACCTCGCAAACAGTTGGTTCTACAGTGATTTTTTTTTCCCATGGGGCTTCGTATGTCTCATTCTTCATCGCCTTGCCTTTGCAGTCTTTGCTTTTAATATTCTACAAGCAAGATTAACATTCATGTAATTCGAAATACTCTCATAAGTCTTTCGAACGTATTATGTATTCGTCCTTTGACCATTTGGATCAACAGTCTGACATGTCAGATACATTAAAGAAGTAATTATTACATAGGTATGCAAAACATAAAGTAAGGTCGAATGTTAGCATTGAAGTCAGGCAATCAGATGTTCTCATGTGGAAATTCTAGTTTCCTCAAAGCAAAGATGCGTAGCTCACCTTGCTTTAATTTATCATTTCCGAAAGAGGCACACGTAACTGCCGATGAGCGTTTCAGTAAGTGACGATTTAAGGACTCCGCAAGTCTTTGATTTTGCTCGCGCAGTGACCCAATTGGCTAAATTGAGTGCTAAACGCCTGAAACTGCGCAAAGCATTGAATTTTTTCTTAACAATTATTTCTCAGCACAACCTCCCCTGGAACTCCCTTAAGAGTTTCTCAGACTGATTCTTACCACACTGTAAAGATATATATTTTTATGTAAGGTATCTGTCATGTCCTATATTGTTGTGCCGGCTAGTCAAAGTAAATAAAACGCACATGATTGAGTTGGACTGAGCGTCAGTTTTCTGAAGTTTCCACTACGAGTTTTGCTTCAGCACCAGAATGATTGCATTCTTGTCGGGTAATCGACAGTGTTCTCTTGTATTATCCGACAACTCGCTTCTGCCTTGAATGTGTCAGGTCTGGTTCTCCGTTCAGAAACTTGGGCAGATTTTTACGAATACGCTGTTTTGCTTGATAGTTTCTACGGATTAAAGTAGTTACTTAACACTGCTAGTGTATCCAGCCCGGATATGATAAACATGAAAGGACAACATCAAAAAAACGTGATGATTCATTCGTTTGATGCATCTAATGTCTAGCAGCGAAAGGTGTAAAGAACCGGGTAACGCAAATTCAGTTGCGTAATACAGCTGTGATGACAGACCTCTCGATGCTAGACGAGAAATTTCACCTTACCCGCCGGGCCAGAGACATTCACGTACTTGCAAACCGCACCATTTTCCCTACGCTACTCTTCTCCCATTTGTTTGTTTTCGACGATTGTAGTTTTCGGTCATTTTTTGTTAAACTTAAAAATTAAAATTCCATATTTCAAAAAATATAATGGAATTACTTTAAATAAACATGAGCTCCGCACTGAAGTTGTTACACCGCTGTTACAAGAACTACATTGGAAGTAGGGAAGTAACAAGGCCCTGTTCTGGATGGCAAGACAGGTGTAGTTCGTTCGCTCCCTAGCTCAGGATCGGTTGACGCCGGTAGATGTCTGTCGGATTCGGGCCCACGAGTGTTCTTGCGTCCGGCCGCTGCCAACATTGGCGATTTACAATACAGTTATTGTGTTCATCGTAGCTGTTACGAAGTTGGCTACCGATACCTCTGCTTACCGTGCCCCCATCCCCAAAGAAAAGTCAGGTTTTAGTTTACGAACCATATGTACGGTTCAACAGTTAGTTTCCTATTTTGTGCACGACTTGTGTTCTTGATGCCCATCAGTGTTGACCAGGCTATTTCTTTTTAAAGAAACATTAGCTTACACTCGCAATCACTATGTTTACATGGGCCTGCCAAAACAGGATTTCGCAAACCGATTTCACAGTACTATTTCTGGTTGGTAACGTAAACACTCTAAAGTCGATTCTGAAAATGCATTTCTCGTTATCGGTTTTCCAATTCCACAATAGATTTTAACCCCCCCTCCCCGTAAACGCACAGCCATTTTTGAAACGTGCTTGCATTGTCAGGTTACGTCTTATTTTCAAATGTTCTAAAAATCTAGAGTGTGTGATTTATTGTGCAGTGAAAGAGAAGCAGAATGTTAGACTGAGCACGAAAGTGTCTACGTCTGATATTTAAGTGAAGAAAAGAGTAATAGCAATTGTGCTGACTAAATCAGAAACAGGAACAACTGTTTTACAGACAACGTATTTAAGTGGGCTAGCAAATCAGCTTTAGATCTTAACATGTAAACTTGACAACGAAAAACTGTTTCCGAAATTCAGATTTCGTCTTTGGGAAGATGTGTTGCATGTTTACATAGCAGACGACAATTAACGACTAAAAGAATGTAAACATGTACACCAACCGACGCGAAACAACCGTACACCAGTTGCGATCAGCGACGGCAACAATCGCCTGCCGTCTGAACTCGACAATGACCCAATGGCTACGCTATACACGGTGCTGTTCGCTTGTTTGAAATGTTTTCGAATTCCACGCAAGTGTCTCGTCTTTTACAACATCTGCCGAAAATAAACACTTCGCCATAGGCCCGAGCCCACCTGGCATCTGCAGGAATCCGGCCCTATGTCTTATTGCTTGGCACTTTTTTCGTAAGTACAATCTTTGATCTCACCCGACTGGTTCTCCATGCGGTGGGTGGAAAAAAGGGTAAAAGATAGTTGACACCTTGCCCCCCCATATCCTTTCTCCTAATTTGTATACGGTCTACATGTACTTAATATACATCACAAGAATTCGTCTAGGAGTTTCCCATTGTCTACTAAAGGCTTTTAGAATTTACCGTGCAGTTTTGTTTTTGTTACGAAAACTGCGTTAAATATGGCGCGAATGTAAACATTATGCTACACTACAGGCCTGTCAGTTACCTCAAGCTTTATTTGGCGTTCACATTCGCTAGCGTCGCCAACTTGAGCTATCACCTTTCAACTTAAACTATACCTCGGGCGACGTCACCGCAATCAGTTACTCAGGGTGTTGGGAGGAGGGGTAGTCCAATATCTTTGGCGCCAGAGATGTGCATTGTTTGGTGTGGTGCCTGCAGGCGTATGAGTGGGCGCTGCAGACGATGAAGTACGTGTCGCGCGTGAAGACGGGCGAGGCGGCGACGGCGGAGCAGGCCCTGCAGCTGCTGCGCAACCTGCGCCAGTACCTGATGGCGCACCCGCCCATCGCGGAGGACCACTTCCACGAGATGCTGGCGCTGGCGCGCAAGCTCGCCAACGACAAGCTGCTCGAGCAGGCCAAGGTAAGCCCCGAGAGAAGCAGCCCGCCTCCAGTCTAACAGTATAGACTGAAACTGTTAATACGTCCAGGTTCGGCAACTTTTGCCACTTGAATAATAGCCAACTTTGCAACTCTGTTGTTGTTGGTGTCTTCAGTCCTGAGGCTGGTTTGATGCAGCTCTCCATGCTAATCTATCCTCTGCAAAACTTCATCTCCCAGTACCTACTGCAACCTACATCCTTCTGAATCTGCTTAGTGTATTCATCTCTTGGTCTCCCTTTACGACTTTGGCCATTCACGCTGCCCTCCAATACTAAACTGGTGATCCCTTGATGCCTCAGAACATGTCCTACCAACCGATCCCTTCTTCTGGTCAAGTTGTGCCACAAACTTCTCTTCTCCCCAATCCTATTCAATACCTCCTCATTAGTTATGTGATCTACCCATCTGATCTTCAGCATTCTTCTGTAGCACCACATTTCGAAAGCTTCTATTCTATGTTGAGATATATTGGAGTACCTTGCGCGTCTCTCCCGAAGGGATCGTGAAGACAAAGTTAACATGATTACAGCAGAGTCATTTACACGATCATTATCCCCGTTCTCCAACCCGTTCGGAATAGGATCAAGCCCTTACAAATGGCGAGATGTTACTGCAGCCAACGTTTCGCAAATTGAAGAGACGCAAATGACCTATGACGTATTCTCTTCTGAATTGAATTGTTCGGCTCCTGTAGCAGAGCTTCTCATGACATCCCATTCGTTGACTTCATCTCGCAGCCGAT
The DNA here is from genome assembly GCF_023897955.1 of Schistocerca gregaria. Taxonomy (NCBI): domain Eukaryota; kingdom Metazoa; phylum Arthropoda; class Insecta; order Orthoptera; family Acrididae; genus Schistocerca; species Schistocerca gregaria. The sequence continues at coordinate 737,376,589 of NC_064923.1, forward strand.
GATAACTTAGGCCCGAGGCTAGGTTTCAAATTATGGTCACCGAAACCTGTTGCGAAAAATAGTATAAAAAAGTCGAAGTTGCGGCGGCAACTTGGTGGTTCGACTTAACTACGTATACTCTGCGAACATTATCGAATGGTTTCAACTTTTCGCGCTCAAAATACATCGCCTTTTTCCTCGTCTCTCATTGGCTACGCGTGGCTGGTGTGTGGCCAATCTCTTTACGTAGAGGGAAAGCGCTCTTGGACAATGCCCCCTCCGCACTGAAGACCTTCGCCGAACGTGTCATTTCCGCCGAAAGTGACTCATACTTAGGAGGCAGCTTCGTGCCGTTACCCAATTTTACAAACTTTTATGTTGGGCGACTTCTCAACACTAGTGTTTTTGACAGACTTGTCAAACCCACAATACAGCGTCATCAGTAAGCTACATACCGACCGTAAATTATAAGTTATTTTATTAATAACTTCTTTCCATAAATTTGGTGCTATATAACTGTTAGTCAGCTATCAAATTCAACTTTTGTGCATTGGAAAAATTACAGCTAAACCTCAGCAAAATTTATCGGAAGATACGTTCTTTGAAAGAACTGTTGTTTCTGTTACGCTGTGTGCTTGTCGATTTGCAACTGATTGCTTACCATTTACATGGGGAACTTACATCTGTCATACATTGGCATTGGTCTTTGTAGTTCACCAGTTTGAGGCTTACTTAAAAATGAGCTACATTTATAAAAGTGCTGTCAATCCTCGATGTTAGAAAATGAGGTAACTAACAGGAACTTCTTTAAGGGATAAATGGTTGTAATTTAACTTTTAATTTTCTGAATGCTCGTCTGGTAAGTGTAACTAATTTTAAGTTTTCGACAAAATTCCAGAAGCCCAATCTGAAACATACATAGGCGAGAAAAATGTATGCAGGTGTCTCTTTCATCTTCTGCTGCTGCTGTTGGTATTCCAAGTGTTAAAGAGATATCTCAAAACTAATAAACGCCAGAAAGAATACCCCAGGGTGTAATATTGGTTCCAGTACTGTTATGCACTAATTTCAGTAAATTAAGAAAACTATTGATAACTCATAAATTTTGCAAGCATAAAGCACCCCAGTCAGTGTGAAGATTGCAAGGAAAACACACACAGGAATGTATGGTGCTCTTAGTGATGATATAGCGGTTGGACAAAAATAAGTGAACACCATGAGAAATGAATACTGCAGATTGGGCTGTTGTATTTGACCACAGATGACATCTCAGTACAGTGCAAATATTAGTCATGGTCAGAACAGAGTTCTGCATAATGACAGAGCTCAGGGCATTCAAACGTGGAGAAATTGTTCATGCTTATAATGGTGGATGCTTCTGTAATCAGCAGAAGTGTCTAGCATTTCATGAGACACCATATAGAGGATTTATACTGTGTACAGAGAGAACAGAGAAACATGAGCTTCTAATTCACAAAGCAAACAAAAGTGTACGTTGAGTGATCGTGACAGGTGGTCATCAACGAAGACTGTGATAAAAAGACGAGATGGAAAAGTCACGCATAACTGAGTGCTGTGAGCACTGAAGTAACACAAAGGGAGGTCCATAAGCAGGGAATTTCAGGGAAAGTTGGAATTTCAAAACCGCTCGTCAGTAGTTCAGATGCCAGCAACAGGAAAATCTGATATGGTAGCATTAAGTCATTTGGTAGGATGAGTCTACTTCTACACTTTTAACTTCAGGCAGAGTTTATGCCCCAAGATTGAACATAGTAGGCAATTCAGTGAGGATTTGGGTAGCCATATTGTGGTATCCTATGAGCTCATCGGTACTCTGTGAGGCTGCATTATTGCCAAGATTTAAGTGACGATTTTGACTGACCAGCTACAGCTCTGTGGTACAGTGTTTGTTCACATTGTGATGCTGCATTCAGAGGCAACAGGCCCCCTGTTCATTCAGCTTGCATCATCCAGAACTGGTTCTGTGAGAGGATGATTTGGCGCATGCACTCTTGACCACCGTGGTCACTAGATGCCAATATTATGGAGTCTTTGTGGCCCACTTTGGACAGAAGGGTTAGTGGTCACTTTCCACCTACATCAAGTTACCTGAACTTGCCATTGTTTTGCAGATTCCATTGAAAACAGTACAAGAACTGTATTTACTCATTACAAGGCTGGAAGCTGTTATGAACTCCAGCAGTTTCCCACATTGTATTAGGCATAGTAACGTCTTGTGTTTTTGGTGTTTCTATATATTTGTGCAACTCCTGTATGTATCAGTTCATTGCAAAGTGCTGGCTATCTTCTATTGAATATGCTCCCAAAGAGAACATTCCAAATGTGGTCTGTGGGATTTAGGTCAGATCCTTCCTATGCATAGAATCATACGCTGTTTAAGTTATTTGTCCATAAGATGAGCCATGTGTGATCAGGCATTGTTTTCTACAATGAAATAATGTCACATTGCACAGTTATAAGGGTGTTAATTAGTAACAAGGATGACACCATGTATAGACCTTTTTGTTATTTCACTTGGGAGCATATAAATGTCTGTGTCCACCAAAGCACATCATGCCCTCAAATATACCTTATGTGAAGGCATATTTATCACAAATAATGATGAATTTTCTTTCTTCTTACTAAACAATACACCCCCCCCCCCCCCCGTCCAATCTCTACTAAATGTCCTGGAATGATTCATTTATGTGAACTAACTCAATTGATTTGTAATGTCCACTGCAAATGTTTGCATGTGTTGTGACCAGTAAACATTACATGCCTACTTACCAAATTAACATATCTGAATGATTCCTGTGTATATTGCTTGGTGTATTACCATCCTGGTTGCTGCAGCAGAGCTACATGTTAGTTGATGTAGAGTTCTTATTCCATTTGTTAAAAATATGTAACAGCCAAATGTGCCATTGGTTTGCATTGTAATGCTTCACTAAAACTTCTGGGTGCCTGACCTGTCACTGGAGTTAGTTGGCAATGTAAGCTTTCTTCTTGGAAAACAGTCATTCATCCCTGCCATTTATCATGTGCAGACCAATATGTCAATTCTGTCCCATGGCCTGCCCTTAGATTTGCTTCATCAGATGATATCAGTTTTTGTTTTTCCCAATTATTACTGTTTTAATGATCTCCCCCCCCCCCCCCCCCCCACTGAGTTGCTGTAATATACCTCTGTAGATAGTTGCATATGGCATGTGAATCGTGTGGTGCAGGTGGCACAGGCGCGGTGTCAAGAGACGATGGAGCTGATCCGTGAGCAACAGACGCGGCTGGTGCGCATGCGTCGCGATCTAGGGGCAGAGGATGCAGACGGCGACGAGGCCCTGCTGCTGGGGCTGGACCAGCTGGTGACAGCGGCAGTCGCCACCACCGGCACTCCAGCCAGCAGCACGGCACCTTGCAGCTCGGGACGGCGCCGCTCGCTGGGTGCTTTCCCGTACATCTACAAATGCAGCCACCACGCCGAGGGCCGAGCCTGCTCCTGCTGTGACCCCACACCGCCACCTCCGGACTACGCCTCGTCTGCCACCAGTGGCACAGGCAGTGGCAACAGCAGCACGAGTGGTGCGAGTGTCTCTGGCAGCCGCCTCAATGGCATCCGTGAAGAGGAGCGGGAGGTGAGAGCCTTTAAAGTGTCAAGTTATTCTGCAAGTGGAGAAGGTTTTCCCAGCCCAAATCTAGTGATCAAGTGTCTGAGAATCTGAGCTTGCCTAGTCATGTTCTTATCACCACCTGCTAGTGTACAGAATAATTCATTTGCAACATCCCTGACACTTTCACAAGATGAAGATGACACAATAAGTTGAAGGTACACCTTCTTGGAGCTCTGCTGTCTGCAGTGCTACCTACATCTATTGAAGGCAATATAAGGGAGGCTCCTTCAGAGTTTGTGCACTATTCTGAATAGTCCAACAGTTGCTAGACAGGATTGAGCTGCAGGAAACTGATGTGTGAAAGTATGTTGAACTCTTTAGCGTTTTCCTGAAAGCTATTGGTGGACATTTGTAGATGTGGTAAAGCCCATTATTCTGCTAACGAAGTCCAGTATACCCAGACAGGACAAATGATGTATTTGTGATCATGATCAAAGTGGACAAATACACTAAAAAAGGATGCACCAAGAAGGAATTACCAGAATGGGTAGTAAGTCAGTAGATGTACAGACAAATAAACGGTTAAATTTTTGGAAAAATTGGATGATTTATTCGAGAGAGGGAGAGAGAGAGAGCTTCACAAATTGAGCAAGTCAGTAATGTATTGGTCCAACTCTGGCCCTTTGCAACTGATAGTTTAACTTGGCATCAATTGATATTGTGCCAAATTCTGTCCAGTTGGTGCTTTAGATGGTCAGTCGGTCAAGCTGGTTGGAGGGCCTTATCGATAATTCTCCCAACATTCTCAGTCGGAGATATACAGCTCCTTGCCGGCCGAGGCAGGGTTTGGCAAGCATAAAGACAACCAGTAGAAGCTCTCTCCGTGTGTGGGTGGGCATTATCTCACTGAAATGTAAGCCTAGGATGGATTACCACGAAGGGCAACAAAACAGCATAGAATATAGACAACATACCACTGTCCTGTAAGGTGCTGTGGATGACAAACAAAGGGGTCCTGCTGTGAAGTGAATGGCACCCCTGACCATCGTTCCTGGTCGTATGGAGGGTGACATGTTTGTATCTGACTGCTGTACAGGGCAGATTCAGACACATCTTTGCTGGTCGTCTAGGAACACAGTTATACTTAAGACAGTGATATTCCAGGCCAAAGTTTTTTCGCTGTTTTTATTTCTGTTTTCACTTATGAAACCTGTAATGCTCTGGAATGCAAATGTTAATTATTAACACTTTGAGGCAAGCCAGTGTTTAAAATGTTACTGATGCACTTGTTTGTGTATCTTTTCACATTTGTTTTAGTTCTTCAATAGATAAAGTTTTATAATAATGATGACAAAAACAAGTTCAAGGTTAATTCTTGAGCAATTTAACTCAGCAACTTGCTTTTGTATGGAAATGTCTGAAGCATTTTGGCATGCAGAGAGGTATGTTAAAATCAGGGCAGTACCAGGTTGTTTCTTTCCTGCTAGATTTCCCTCTAATTTCTCGTGTTCTCTGAATGAATCTTGGAAATACATGTGGGACACTGCTTCATCATAAGATTTATGAGCTAGACAGATCTTAGTAAGACACACAAAACATAATTAAATTGTAATTACAGCAGCAATATGTGCAGTAACGACATTAGTGATGAAAAATTTTAGCTGACTAACCACCTAGAGACTTACTAAGATATTTCACTCTTATCCAGAAACATTGAATTCTTTGTAAACAGTTCCCAAAAATTTTATGCAGTGAAAAAACATGACAACTCTATATCAGAATTACAGCAACCTTAAAAACTTGGAGTTCACATACGAACCTCAAGACAAAAACATTGGCTCAGTTTAGTTGAGACGGAAGCTCTTATGTTTGCTACCACTTATCTCAAAGTGATTCTGGAAGTTGGTAATAGAAGGCAGCACCTGTCAACAAACAGATAGTGAGATATCTACGTTGTCCTGTTTTGAGCAACAGGTGGCCCATGCATTACAAAGATCACAGCTCGAGATATATTTGTGGGCAGTTCTTTGAACACAGTGTTCTGACCAAAGTTCGGTGACCAAAGTGTTAAGTATCAGAAACCTGTTTCTCAGTGCAGAAAAATTTGAGTAGCTGAGTGTTATCTAAAGTGTCAGCAAATCCCTTACACTCAGTTGGGAATTTAAGCATTAATCCTTGAATTATTAACCATATCTTGGACAGTTAATGGAAGTTTGACATTGCTCACTATATTCTATTTATCAGAAACAGCAAGGGTGTTGGGGGCCTACTTTAAAGTACAGTTTTTCAACTATTTGCGCATAATCATAAAAATATATGAATCTGACATCTGTCACAAAATTATCAAAGAACTGGTCATACATTGCACTTAAACCATTAAAATTGTAAACCATATTATAGAGCACTGAAAACTCTCAGCTGTGATGATATATGTCCATACATTCACGAACAGGGCTCCGAGGATGGTAACAAAGATGAAGAAAGCAGTGTGTCTGCCACCATAGCGGAAGACGAATGTACCCGCTGTGACCACCAGCAGACTGACCATCCCCAGCACTTTGTGGGGAAAAGGCCACTGAGACGAGCGTGTACCTGGCAGTACCCTGTGGAGAGTTTTGAAGACGAGGGTGTCTCCTGTACCGGCGGAGACGATAAATGTGGCTACTCGGGTGGCGGCAGCACAACAGATGGCAGTGATGGCTGCCCAAAGAAGTAAGTAACTTCCGCAGTTTCTCAGTTAAGGACATTAATAATAAAGAGCGTAGCATGAGTCAGATTTTCAGGTTGTTTAAAATAAAGGAGTTACCATTCAAAATGTTACACTTGTCATTACTTTGATACGCACAAAGGAGGTATGCCTCCTTCCTTTACCCAGCCATTAAAGGGGGTGTATAAGTTTAGCATGATACAGACTAAAATGCAGTTTAATGGCATATGTAAACAAAATATCAGCAAAAACCTAAAAACCCAGAAATTGGAATATTTGCCCACAATTCCACAAGTACCTGAAAAGCCTGTTTTGTTAAAAATTGATTTTCATGTAAGAGCTTAGTTGTAAGGAAGGTCTCGCTTGAGGGCAGTAGTTTTCATATCTCTCTCTCTTTCTCTCTCTCCCCCCCCCCCCCCCCCCCTCTGCCTCCCCACTCTCCCCCTCCCCCTGTCCATCATGTGGTTGTTTTTCATTCTGTGTGTTTTTTTACTATAGTGGGGAGGACTTGGAAGAGCATGATAATTCTAGTGGAAGTGGCAGTAAACCAATGCCGCCAGTCCCTGTGAACAGTCACCTGCATTGTCACACATCTAATTTAAACATCCAGGCGGACTCAGCTAAGGAGCTAAAGACACAGAAGTAAGTACCTTTCATGTTACTTCTCTTCCTTGAAAGCTTAATATCAAAATAAACTAACATGACTTTTATTTTCCAGAACATTGTTGTTAATAATGAGGGAGATGATACAGACTGAACGAGATTATGTTAAATCTTTGGAGTACGTTATTCAGGTAATACATTCAAATTTCTAGCAGAACAGGAAGAATTATCCTGTTTTTATGACGCTGAGTAATCCTTAAAACTTGAATAGATGTATTGTGATGTTGAACATGCTTTAACATAATTTGTAAAAATATTACAGAACTACATTCCAGAACTTCTAAGAGAAGATATTCCACAAGCACTAAGAGGACAGAGAAATGTTATTTTTGGCAATATAGAAAAGATATTTGAATTTCATAGCCAATACTTTCTGCAAGAACTGGAACGCTGTGAAAACAGCCCGTTACTTGTAGGGCAGAGTTTCCTCCGACATGTAAGTTGCTACAAATTTAGGGTGTTGTTTAATTGTTTTGTTTATAAGCTCTTATTTTTGCCAGTGATGTTGTTTAATGAAATTTTGTGTACTCATTTCAGGAGAAGAAATTTTACCTGTATGCACTATATAACAAAAACAAACCAAAGTCAGATTCTCTTATGTCGGAATATGGAACTTCCTTCTTTAAGGTAAAAATATATTTTATTCTCAGATGTAGGGTAAACATTCTAAGATTAATTTTAATTTTTTGAAGAAGGACTTGCTTATTAAACCTATGATGGGTTGTAACTGTGCATCAATCTTTAAGTAATTCATGTAACCTTATTTGTTCAAATTAAACAGCTAGTTACATTGGATTGTGAATGATTTAGGAGTAAATATAAGTCGTTGTTACCATTACTCCTAAATTATTAAGACTTGTTACCTTTACTCCTAAATTATTTACATTTATAACAGTGATGGAAACACCCAAAAAAAAAAGAAGGGAAAGGCAACTACTCATCTATAGTGAACTGATATATGTGGAGCACAGCTACACACAACAGAAAACATCATTCACACTAACTTGGAAGCTATGCTCTTTTTTCCAGCAATTCTGTGGCCACAGCAAGACCACTGCTGGATAGCTAATGTTTGAAAGCTAGTGTGAATGCTGTTTTTTGATACAGTTCACTGTGCTCTAGGCATTGATCTGCTGTATGTGAGTGGTTGCCTTTCCTTATTTTATGCATTATTTACATTGTTTTATTTATCACAACAGTTTCTACACTACAGTTTAATATACCTTGTGCAGGCTCTATGTGATTGATATGGAGAGTGAAAATCACCTATACCATGAAAAGTAAAAATATTAATGCATGAAGAGAAGGAATGCTGCCATGCATAAAATGACATTTGTCTTGTGGATTTTTTTAAACTACATCCAACATAAAATTTTTGTGGTTGATTTCAGGGTAAGCAACTTGAGCTAGGTGATAAAATGGACTTGGCTAGCTATCTACTTAAACCAGTGCAGCGAATGGGAAAGTATGCTCTACTGCTACAGCAGCTAATGAAAGCATATCCTGACAAAGAGAGTGAGATTGCTGATATCCGTGCAGCTGAACAGATGGTTCGTTTCCAGCTACGTCACGGAAATGATCTTCTGGCTATGGACTCTCTTAGAGATTGTGATGTAAGTATTAAATTCAAGGCAAATCTTTTGATACAAATACCTAAAAATATGTCAGTACTTCATATTGCTTGTTATTTAGAGAACATAATACTAACAGTTATATTTATTACAACAGCAGTAAAATTCTACACATTGTCAACTGTAAATAAATTAATTTTTTCCATGTAAATATTATTTATAAATGTATGTATAATAGTGATGCCAATGAATGTTATAAGTATCGGAGAAGATGCATACAAATGACTGCCAGAAGTGAGTGAAATACTAAGTTGAGGAGGGGGAATCCAAAGACTGACAGAGGAATTACCCCAGAACTTCAGATTCGCAATCTGAAATTTTCAAACATAATAAAAGGCCACAGCATAAAGTTCATATGTGGTGGAAAATTGGAGAGTTTAACTTTTTAATACTTGAAAACATATTGGACACATTATTAGTCTTTGACACGTTTAGTCTTGGACTCGCAGTAAATAATGAAGTAAAAACTAACTTCAGATATATTTCATTTCTTTAATGTAAGTTGCAGCTTTTTAATTATGCATTTGTTTCAGGTGAATGTGAAAGAACAAGGAAGATTACTACGTCAAAATGAATTTCTTGTTTGGCAGGGAAAAGGAAAGAAGTGCCTTCGACATGTCTTTCTGTTTGAAGAACTTATCCTCTTTAGTAAAGCAAGGCGGTTTCCTGACAGGAAGGTATTTATTTACATAATTATTTTGAATTGCATTCCTTAATTTGTTTTAAACTGCTTCTTTTCTTAATATTAATGGCAATTTTTTCATTGCAGAATTTGGACTTGTATATTTACAAGAATAGCATTAAAATGACAGATATTGGACTAACAGCTAAGATTGGAGATAGCCCAACCAAGTTTGAAATATGGTTTAGGAAACGAAAACCAAATGACACCTTCACATTGCAGTCCATGTCTGAAGAAATTAAACAAGCATGGACTGAAGAAATATCAAAACTTCTGTGGAAACAGGCGCTGAGAAATAGAGGTGTGTTTAATTGTCACAGTCTGTAGAAATTGTAATTCTCTTAATTTAGTTTGTATGAGTGTCAGTTTCGTAATTAGATGATTATAAGAAATTTCTGTTTACAGAGATGCGCCTCGCTGAAATGTCTTCCATGGGCATTGGAAACAAACCATGTTTAGACATCAGGCCAAGCGCAGATCAGATTAATGACAGGTCCATCAGCATTGCACAGTTGAGCAAAAGTAAGTGTGTGACATTGAAATTTACTTCTGCAGTGTGATAAACAAACTTATATGGAATTAAATCTTGTGGTAAAATTTTCACACATCATTATAATTCTGCTTAGACACTTGCGGGCTGTCTTTGACAATAATATGGCACAATTATTACGTATGGAAGAAAAATAATTTGAACATTTCATGTTCATTTGGTAGTATTTTATAGAAATTGAAGAACTTCAAAACTGCATATTTTACCCGTAGTACCAGTGACAGACCATAATGTTAAAGACCAGCTAAGGAAAGCTTGAGAATGTTGCAGAATGCTAGTTTCAACAAATTTAGGTAACCCAAATTTGCATCTGTACGGTGTTGGTAGAGAACTACAAAGTGACAAGGATTCAAAAATTTCAGCAGATAAAAAAATTCATTTGGTAGACAGGTTCTTCAATTGATCATATAATACTTGCTTTGGGCTGCAGGTTGGATACCCCTAACACACACAATGTTTTGTGTACATATGCTTGAGAAAGAGGTTTCTTCTATAACTTATTCATTGATATTTGTAGTAGCTGGAACAGTACCTTTAAAAAACAAAGATTTATGTTCCATCCCAAACACTACTATTTTGTGAGAAACATATGCAGAACAATAGATTTGATATAACTGCTTTAAGAGCAAAGCAAAGCAAAGCAGAATTATCAATGAACTTTTTCAGTACATCATCAAAAGTATATCATTAAATAACAGTAAGGTATTAATTGGCTTTTCATATTGGAATATTGCCTCAAGTCTTTGTCTGCTATTATAAACTGTTTATGGGAACAAATAACATGAATATTGTTTTGTGTCACCCACATAGCTGCCCCGCGATTCCGCAACTCTATCACGGTGGCACCAGGAGAGCTCTCGCGCAATAACAAGCGGCCACATTCTATAATCTCAGTGAGCAGTTCATCATCATCTGCTGGCAGTAACAGCAGCCATGGGACGCTGCATCTGGGCTTTGAGTCTGTAGACAGCCCAAGGGCTCACCATCGCTCCACAACACTGCACAGCCAGTGTTCTACTGGTAAGTGTCAAATAATTATGTTTGCTGATTTATTGGTAGTCAGAGGAAGCAATTTTGTTAACATTGAGTATGTCACATCAGAAACAGGGTTAAAAAGGTTAAATCTGACTCTGACTCTGACTCTGACTCTGACTCTGACTCTGACTCTGACTCTGACTCTGACTCTGACTCTGACTCTGACTCTGACTCTGACTCTGACTCTGACTCTGACTCTGACTCTGACTCTGACTCTGACTCTGACTCTGACTCTGACTCTGACTCTGACTCTGACTCTGACTCTGACTCCCCCCCCCCAATTTTGAGTGTAAGCTTCATGTAAAGTACTACAAGAAAATGATTCCATTTACACCCTTCATTGACTTAGTTTTTAAGAAAATTCCTAAAGGACAAAGAATTGTTATTGGTTATAACTTGTAATGTGTTACACAAGCTGTTTTTACATATAAATTATTGTTTTTCACAGAGAGTGGGATCATAGCAGATATGTCATTGGGCTCGGAGGATGCAGATGCAAGTCACTGGCATGTAGAACGGTCAAACAGTTCAGCTACATCTGTTTCACTTGATTCTTCATTATCGCCAGTATCACCTACAGAAGATCTTAAAACCTGTCTTGAAGGTGTTCAAGTGAAGGGACAAGAAACAACAGAACTTCAGTCACCAGACTCTGGTGTTGTTCCTGATGAGATGTCAGTAAAACTTTGAAATGAGGTGCTCTACTTAACATAACTTCATTTATTGACTTTCCTCAAACTATTCAAAACATTTTTAAAAGAGCGTGTGTGTGTTTTTGGTGCTCGTCACCTAGTTCTCGTGTGCATAAACACTCATGTAGTGCAGGACTGCTTCATTATAACAGTGTATTTAAGATTCACTGTAAAAGTGAAATAACTTGTGTACAATTCATACATTGCAGATGTTTAATTTTCTAATATCAGAATGTAATGATGTACTTATATTAGTATTAAAACTACTGTAAATACACAAATGGAAAATGTGTACAGGACTTCCTTGAACACAGTATTTATTAATAAACTTTGCTAAACTGTGCTTTTTGTACAGTGCTGACATTTTTAAAGGAAGAAAAGCTGCAAATGCAATCTATTTTTAAACAGGATGCATATTTGCCTCTCTCTCTCTCTCTCTCTCTCTCTCTCTCTCTCTCTCTCTCTCTCTCTCTCTCTCTCTCCCCCCCTCCCCCCCCCCCCCAACCCCCACCTGCCCCTTATAAGCTTGTCAATTTTTTTTATGACCTTATGGCATTAAATGAAATTTTTATTCATTAGCACAATTTCACAACATAAAATTTATGTTGATGTAATTTTAGGCAGTTAACAGGTCCAAAACTGATTCATTTAATATGGGTATGAAAAGTCTTAAAATCTGTATCCAATTGCCTTAAATATATTTTGAAGAATAAATATAACTTTGAATAGTTAAACTTAAGCTCAAGTATAATACTAACAGTAAAAATATACGTACATAATATATTTTTGATAATTAAACATTTCCTACGTGAGTAATTCCAGACACTTTTATTTAGTGCCTGCAGTTGGATGAGTCCAGTTTGCAGTCATGACTGCTAACAACTGTTTTACTGTGTTGGATGTGCAGTTTCCATGAAAAGCAGCATGATTTTTCAGTACTATAAATTATGTTCACCAAATAGAAATGTGATAATTAATTTGATTTGGCAGCTTTTAAAATTTGGAAAATTTATAAATTTTATTTTTATGAGATGACTATGCTGTTGAACAATGAGCAAGCCATTATGTACTGTATTGACTGCTGTCAGACAGGAAAAAAAGTAAAGAGCCTTTGTAAATTAATGTAATAAAAGTTTGTATTTATAGCAGTGTCTCCTAGTTTTCAGTTACTAATAACTTAGTTCTGTTATTGCTGATTACTATTATATGACTTATCCAGTAGTGTGAAGTGTTTTCAAATGAAATACATGCTTCCACTTACGTGAAACTGAATTCTGAAAAATGGCACAATGCAGAATTCTCAGACAGGTAAGATAATTTGGTAAAATCTCATTAGTGCGATGTTGTAAAGGTTAAAGTGTTGTTGAGTGTTAGTTTGTCGGAACAACATTTTCTGTGACAGTAGCAGGCTGCACATTGATTGCATACAGTGCGTATGACACAATCCTAGAAACTGTTTGTTTCTTCAGCTTATGCACAGAGAATACCAATAGCTCAGAGTTCTGATATATGGCTACAGGTATCTATAATTAATAGTTTCTGCCTATAGTGAAACACTACACACAAATACTGGAGAATTTAAGGCAGGTTTTACACTATTCCTACAGACAACAAATATACTGACAAATCAAGAGAACCACTTGCTGCTGGTTTTGTGGGGAAAGGCTGTATTGTTTCACCATCTATTATACAGCATTCAGCAGCTTTGTATTTGGAGGTACTGGAACAAGAAGAAGAAGAAACTGAGAGTATTGAAATGGGGTTCAACTATTGAGTTTTGCAAGAGAGTTGCAGACGAAACACAACTAAAAAAATTGACAAGAGACTTGATTCAGTTTGTACCCAGTTACATGCGTGAATCACTGTTCTCTACCTTAAAGTTCATAAAATTTGAATATTAATGTGAACTAGCTGTTGAATACATAAGTGAACTTCTGTAAGCTGCACTCACCAGTTATCAGCCAGTCCAAATGGATCATGACAAAAACTATAAAGCAGAGCATTGAAAAAACTTACTTCTTTTTGTGTTATAAAATGTTTACTGTTTCAAAATAAAAAGTAAATGTTGCTTAATTGTTAAATGCAAACTTTGTAGTTCTTTTCAAATTAGTTCCATAAGTTTGTGGCTGCCAAAGCTCTCTTGACCACACTAACAGCTTAATGTTTGTGCTGCAGCTGCAGATCCTGACTATCGCTAAATGCCCCGCCTTGTTTGTGAATCTGACCAGTGTCTGTTGACACCAAAATATTCTGTGGAAGCCATAAAGGATCTAGTCCAGAAGACAACACTTTTTGTTCCCTTCATCTGCTGCTGCTGCTGCTATGTGGTTAATGCCTGTTGGGGAAGAGTTTTACCAGTTTTGGAAATAAAAATAGTGTTTGTTATCAGTAAATTGGAAATTTTTCAAGTTTCATGTCAGGTTTATTGATACTGATTGTGACAAATACTCTAGCAGTATGTGAGCCAAGCAGTTTTCAAGGAGTGATTTCAATGCCTTCTCTTCCAGCCTCTTTTTCATTTCACTAACAGAAAGACTACTTCAGTAAGAGATTTTCCTTTGATGTGGTATAATAAGAAATATCTTGTGTGAAAAGTGTGTTTAGTGTTGTGATTGTGAGTGGGATGTAATTTTTCATGGCCTCAGCAATAATTTTCATTATTCAGTGTCTTGTTTTGTAGTAAAGAATTCCACTTACATTAAATAAATACAAAGTTCATATGATTCTGCTCTGAAGAAATTTCATTGCTTCCATTATGTTGAGCTGAAGACTGATGTGCTTGCTGTCTTTTATTGTTTTAAGAGTCTCTTCTGGAACAGTGCAGCTAAAGTAAAAAAGTAGACTGTTTATTCTGCTAAAGAAAGTAGTAAAAAAATTGAGTAAAATAAGCTTGCTGCTTACTGTAGAGGCCTCTTCAAAGACAATGGAATTGTTCCTCACATCCCATAAGTTTGCTCCTTAATTATATATCTTTGAAATAATAGTCAGTTTATGATACTGTGACATAATGACACACACCGTACTTTTGATGTAGAAGTGGCTTTATTGCATGGAATTAAGCATGTGATTCTGTGATCTGGTACATACGTCTTCAACAAATTACCACTAGATTTAGGGAAAGATTTTTTCTTTCCTTAGACAGCTTGATAACCACTACCCCTCATTATCTTGTTATATCTAAATCTCTCTCTCTCTCTCTCTCTCTCTCTCTCTCTCTCTCTCTCTCCTCTCTCTCTCTCTCTCTCTCTCTCTCTCTCTCTCTCTCACTCTGGATTGTAGATTTAGCATATATATCTCCCTCCCCCCCCCTCCTTCGTCCCACTGTACTAAATTTTTCAGACCTTTCCACTGCCACAGTTGTAAGGTATTTTTCAGAAAAAGTGAATAACGAACTTAAATCATAATTACATCGTTACTCTGCAATGAGCCACCAGAGGCCATGGTGGGTCCCTCATTGCAAAATATTCTGAAGGTGGTATAAAGCAACCTCTGAAAGTTTGTAAGTGGCATTCTGGTTCATCCACTACATAGGTATTAGCAACCTCCTAAATATGCTCTGCGGAACTTAGACCACGCAAAAAATAATATATAAATTAACTACATTCAACAGTTTTAGTACATGTGGATGAATATTGCTAGTGTCATATGTGGGCATATCAAGTGGAAAGTTAAGGTTTCAGATAATATAAATAATTCGGTATGTCATTGTTGCTGCTTTAGACACTACTGTTTTTTCCCCATTTATTGCCAGCCACATTCGTAAGGAACACTATATATATATCCCCGATGTGTTTAGTTTTGGTGGTATCTTCTGGAGAGGCGAAGAACTTACAGGTCGTAAGTGATGGCCAGAAGATGGATTTTGTTACATTTTCCAAGCAGCCTCAAAATCTTGGCTGACAGTGGACCAGGTAAGGAAGGAAAGTGAGTCTCTTGCCTCTTTCTCCCTCTTTCCAGTTTGCTGCATCCTCTTTTCATGAATACCCTTCTAATCTGTGCCTGACTATACCCATGTTTTACAGAACTCTTCCTACAGATATTGTAGCTCATCTGAGAAGCTTTGTCACAGATGACCTGTGATGTCATGAGCCCTATGTACTAGGGTAGTTACTACTGTCTGCCTCTGCACTCAGCAGTGGCAGATTGTAGCGTTCATCCACTGGTCTGTGGGGATCTTACTTGCCTTCTTTAGTAGTATATACAAGGAAGGAAGATAGGTTCCATACTCCTACTTCCATAATGAATGGAAACTTTTGATGGATGCTGTTCAGATGGTCCAGAACTTACTCAGAACCTGTCTAGCATGTCTGCACACCACAAATGTATCGTCGACATAGTGGAAAGCAGTGCTTAGGTTTTTGGCAGGTTGGAAGTGCTACCATTTCAATATGTTCCATGCAGAGATTTATCAGCCTAGGTGCCAGTGGGAATGCAGTGGCAACTCCACCTACTTCTTCAAAATACTTGAAGTAGGTAATAGTCAGTGTAAGCTCAGAAAATTTAGTACAATGCAGAGCACAAAGGATCACTTTTTTGAAATGCCTTAATTGTCTCCTATTGCAAAGGAGAATTTGGCTCAAGGTGCTACACCCTTTTGTAATGGTGCAAAAGCGTGGCACCCTCAGACTCGGTGACACGTCAAAAAGAAAGGTGTTGACACATAGGGGGGGGGGGGGGGGGGGGGAATAGCTCAGAAGTTTGTGAGAGATGTATGGAGCATTACTCGTGTCAAATTGGCACTAAATTTCACTGCAATTCTGCAAAACTACCATGGTTATATAAGGAGCTGAGAAATCTCACACCTTCTCTTACCTGCATTTCACCTTTTCTTTTGCCACCTCTGCAAGGATGTAGCCCGACTTCGTCAATGAGGTGATCTAATTTGTTAATGGGACCTAGAAGAGGCTCATGTTTTTCATTTTATGCTGAAAAAAATTCTTTTCTTAATTTTATGTACAGAAGTTGCTTTTGGGTGGGCTTCATACAAATAGTGTTTGGTCTAAGCAAAAAAATCTTATTCTTAATAAAATAACATACATATTCTCAACCGTACAGAGTTAGTCACCAAGTATTGCCACCAATAAATAACTCTGAAAGTATGGTAGTAGCTGGAAAGTTTGTGGGATAAATGTTGCATGGGACAATGGAGGTCATAATATGTTTGCTTTTTGTTGCTAGGTGGGGTCGCTTCAGAGACGTGAAGGTGAACTACATTTTTTTTAAAAGGGGTGCTATAGTTAGGTACTTATTTTCAGCTAGCAGCTGTTGAGACAAATCCAATGATGTGTAACAGTGAGGTCTTTGAAGATCACAAAGGCGGCATGAACGTCCATTTACAGAAGGTGTTTGAAGTGATGACCATTGGTAGCATTGCAGTGCTGCAATCTTTTCATCATGGATTGAGTGGTATTTCTTATCACATTGGCAGTTATCGAAACACATGCTCTGACAATTCTCACTGGCGTATCTTCAGGTGTAGCTGGAATGTGTCTTGCAAATCCCCACAAGAAAACAATCAGGAGGTGTCAAGTCTGGCGAAAGAGTTGGCCATGACGTATCTCCTTCAAATCCAATCCAATGATTTGGGAATTGTGTCTGCAACTCATTTCTAGCCATCAGCAAAAAATGTGCCAGACAACCACCATGTTATCACATTCTGTTACTTTTTTCTAAAGGTACTTCTTTCAGTAACAGACCTAGTGGTTCTTGCAGGAACGTGGTGTATTTCCTACCATTAAGATTTCCTTCGATGAAATAGAGGCCTATAATTCTGTCCTCCAGAACCGCACACCATACATTCACCGACCATGGTTTTTGGTGTGCAACTTGGCACAGCCAACATGGATTTTCAGTTGCTAAAAAATGCACGTTACGCAGATTAACATTTCCATGGTTCGTGAATATAGCCTTGTCAGTAAATAAATTAATAAATGCGTCATCCCTCTGAATCTGGAGTTGAGCCTATCAGCAGATTTCAATGTTGTGCGTACAATCTGTACCAGTTAACTCTTGGTGGAGACTGATATGGTAAGGATGATAAAATGGTGATGCGGAACACAAACACTACTACTCTGGCTCATGCCAGATTCCTTGTGATCCGATGCGAACTAACAGAAGGATTTCGAACCACAGTGGCAAGAGTACCAATTTCCGTTTCCTTATTAGTAACTTAGAGATCCAGTTGTTCTCAATTTACCAAACACATATTTAAATGTATGACATGTAAGGTGAGTATGTTGAGGACACAAGTCTCTAGCTCTCACTGAATTCCGTTGGGATTCTTCATAAATGACAAGCATATCGACTTGTTCTTTGAAGGAATACAGCATTCACATTTGCTTGATTCAATATTAGTCGTTCCATTCCTATTAGTGTTGTATTGTGAAACCATCAAATAATCATTTACATGTCAATGGCATGTTAGATGGGTATGCCATTTCGGTGAATATTCACTATTTGCACGATATATGAGAGAGAACTGTCAGAACATGTGCTTCTATAAGTGCCGAAGTGATAAGGAATATTACTCAATCCATGATAAGATTGCAACACTGCAATGCTACCAATGGTCATCACGTCGAACACCTTCTGTAAATGGACATTCATGCCGCCTTTGTGACCTTCGTTGACCTTTAAAGACCTTACTGTTACACGTCATTGGATTCGTCTTGATAGCCACTATCAGAAAATAAGTACAAAACTATAGCATTCCATCAAAAAAAGAAGCGACCCCACCTAGCAACAAAAAACCAATGTCGTATTATGGCCCCCGTTCTCCCATACAACTTTTGTCCCAAAACTTTTCAGCTTCTATCATACTTTTGGAGTCATCCTTGGTGGCAATAGTTAGTGACTCACCCTTTATAGTACAAAATGGTGATTGCTAGCCAACTTCTAATATAAATATGATGTAAATTTGGCTTGTAATGCCAGGAGTCTCTGAAGAGATTTTCAGCTTGCCTATGACACTGGTCTTTTCATTTAAGCGGAGAGGCAGCATCTTTAAGGGGACTGGACTGTGCCATTAAAGAAAGGAATTTGGATGGAATTGGCTGTGATCTGTAGTGAGGGACCAACTCCGGCATTTGTCAAAATTGAAAAGGGGAAAAAACAGAAAACCATTTTCAAGGATGCTGGTGGACAGATTGAAAAACCTCCTTACCTTCTGAATCCAGAGATAGCTAGCTCAGTGTCTCAATGCACAGAGCTACTGGAAAAACTTTTGATAGACTTCTTGAATGTATTTGCATTCTTGGTGTCATCTAGCACTTCTCAAAACCGTAACACCTCTAGTGACAGGCTGCAAACCAATCCTGGTCATGTCAGCAAACACGACATTAGTTCATTCTCCAATGGCCCAAACTTGATGTGCAAGAGCTTAAGTCCTTCAATTGCGTAGGTTCCATTGATTCAATGTAAAATTTCTTATTGGTGTCCTGGAGTGAGGACCATCCTGCTGCCGTCTTCTATGGTCCGTTTGGTCTGAGATACGAATGCCTGTTGCCCGAGAGAAGTCATTTCTGGCAACTCATGTTGGGCACCTGCAAGCCAATGGAGGAAGTGACCCTGCATTGATGATATCATAAAAGGATGACCACTGTGTGGTCAGTCATTCACATTTCCCATCTCTCTCTACTTTCTCCAAACCTTAGACACACTATGAGTGACATGTAACCAATCAGCAGCATCTTGCTGTGTATAACCTGCTGAAAGTAAAGCCACTATCATGATTCTGTGAAAGTGTTGTTGCCTCTACGTGTTAAGTTACTGCAATGCTGAATACAACTGAGTGAAGTTGTTATTGATTCTAGACTGTTTGTGGCAGCGGTATGCTTACATGACTAGGAAATGGTCACAAAGCATGCTAGTAGTAAACACCATTCAGTATATCGGCTCTAACTGGATAACGCATGAAGTGCCTAGGTCTAGGAGATCTGTAGTACCATAGACTAAATTTTACAATAGTTTTCCAAACTTTTGTTGAGCATTGCAGTGTTACAAGAATGTATATAGATTTCGGTACGAACCAATTTCTCCAAGTCTGAACGCAGTTCCGCAACATTGCAGGGAACTGGCAGGCAAAGTACATTTTCCGAGATCGGGAATGTCTTGTCCATAAGCCGTCAAGTGCGTGCTAGATTAAGACAGGCGTGGGGAGCCTAACAGTTCATTTGTGTTACGATTCAACAATGTAGTAGAAGAACGCAAAACCAGCTGAAATTTCGCAAGTTTTCCACTAAGATGCAAGTGAACAAAATGTTTGTTGGACTTGGGTAACACTGAAGAAACGGTTTGCTTACAAGTTTTGCTAATGCCTCCAGCAGGGCCGGCCGGTGTGGCCGAGCGGTTCTAGGCGCTTCAGTCTGGAACCGCGCGACCGCTACGGTCGCAGGTTCGAATCATGCCTCGCTCATGGATGTGTGTGGTGTCCTTAGGCTATTTAAGTTTAAATAGTTCTAAGTTCTAGGGGACTGATGACCTCAGATGTTAAGTCCCATAGTGCTCAGAGCCATTTGAGCCAACCTCCAGCAGGCTTTAAATGCACTGCATTGCTTAAATGGGACTGGTTACTAGATTTTTGTGAGTTTGCCCAATTTTTATGTTTGTTCTGTTGCAGACTTATAGATTGTACGTGGCTTTTCTTGTCGCACTCATAACACTGTGCTTGTCTGGAGGGTCAATCTTGGCGTTAGTGCCGTGAATAGCACCGAGGGCATGACGTAATCTATTGACTAATGTAGCCTCTGTGTACGCAGCTTGGCGTGTGCTTGCCGTTGTGCCCGCTGGGCCGGTCGTGAACAAGGAATGACGCAACCCGACAAATTGGTGGCCGCTCAAATGTAGAGGACCACTAAGGCACCTGAATCGTACTGTCTAGAATTTGCACTACATGATGGATCGGACTGTTTCAGAATCTGTTCTCTAAGATTGACATCAGTTACATTGAACATGATCATATCGCACGACATAAATCTTAATATAAAGCACAACAAGCACATTTGAGTTCGCATTTACTTGTCATACCCTGGAAACCTGTTACCCACTCACGATAAGTTTGTTTTGCCCTTTTCTTGCAGCAAAAGAATGGTACCTAGCTGCCACCCCATTCACTTGTTGGTCATAATAGAGAAACTACAACCTGACCGTATGAAAGTTAACTAGGACTGGCGTTAGGGAACAATTTCTAAATAAGGCGAAAGACTGCACTTCCTGCCGTTGACAAAAAGTTATGTAGATTCACAGTACCTGACAGTCTGTGAGCAATGAAGTGGGCTTCGTACTGCTGCAGCCAATCGAGCCATACCTCTTCTTTTTCGTTAAACTTGCGAAAAGGTGATATGGCACTTGGAGCTACAGTTGTTGCATGTTGCGCTGTTTTTCGCAAAAAAAATAAGCACAAAAGCAAAGAATTTCTGCAACGCTCACCTGAAAACACTGAATAACAAAAACACTAAAAGAAACATTGTAAAAACATGAAAACACACCCCTGCAAAGAAAAGACGAGGTAGAATTAAGGCTCCGCAAAGCAGAAAAGCCCACGACAAAATAAAACACAGACAATTTGTAGCAGCTAGTGGGTCTGGGCTCAAAGCGTTAACAGGTTGCCGCTATGTTATTGCTGCTATATCGTCGGCACCATCTTACTCGTACATCTCGAAAAAAAATGGCTCTGAGCACTATGGAACTCAACTGCTGTGGTCATCAGTCCCCTAGAACTTAGAACTACTTAAACCTAACTAACCTAAGGACATCACACACATCCATGCCCGAGGCAGGATTCGAACCTGCGACCGTAGCAGTCGCACTCGTACATCTCGTCGCCACGTTGTTGTGTCTAGGAATCCTGCATATTCCATTCACTAGATAAACAGTCAAACAACTTGTATTAATGAGTTTTATTACAACAAGACAAGTACAAATAACTTTGATCTGAGAATTCTTGTAGTCCTTTATACGTGGTATTCCAAGAGGGCAGTTAAACTGATGTGTAGCAAGCGAAGGGCGATATACAAAATAATCAGAAGAGACAAACATAAGTAACACTTACTGGTCCTAGCGACCGCTACTAACAAAAATCAGTCAACTGAACAGTAGTGACTGCTGATCTCTAACCGTGCTACCTAGAGATTACTAATGATGAAGGCTACGACGGTCGGCTAGTGAAGTGGCTAACGTTGATGCTGGTATCGAAGTAGGGCGCGGAGCTTACGTCGTCTTCACCTAGAGGTCGCTGCTGGCGCATTGTCGTCCTGGAGGGAGGTCAGTCACAGTGCGACTGGCTGACTTCTCTTCTCTGTCGTTCTCGATTGATGTGCCGGCGCTGACTTTACTTTATGTATCTCCTCCGTTCGCTCTCTGTCTCTCCAAAACACTCACGCAACGAAAACGCGATGAAGTTCTAGTTTTCCTAAGTATTTTTAATTACATCAGAAATTTGTGATAATGAAACTAAAGAAATTCCAGAAAATTAGATTGTATGAACCTATCCCCTTGGTTGTAGTTTCAGTTTCTACTGTAGATGGATACACTACAGTCCCTAACTCGGTTTCACAGTACCAGCACGGTTATCATACCTGTATGTTTAGGTAAAAATTTATATCTGTGAAAATAGTGAAGTTAGATTTAAAATTTTAATAGTACGGTCGTATTATCCATAGAACTTGGAATACTAAGTATGAAAAAGATCGGCTGATATTTAACAGTACTTCCTCAGAATGAAATTTTCACTCTGCAGCGGAGTGTGCGCTGATATGAAACTTCCTGGCAGATTAAAACTGTGTGCCCGACCGAGACTCGAACTCGGGACCTGCAAGTGCTTTACCATCTTTTTATTATTATTTTTTTAAATCTCATTTTGCTCGCTTTAGTTCGTTGCATCTGCTCGGGGCGGACGTCGTAAGACATCCGTTTACGTTCGTTGTTGATCGATTAACTCAGTTTTTTTATTACAGAGAGCACGTAACCCTCTGACCGAACACGCTGAGCTACCGTGCCGGCGACCATCTGAGCTACCGAAGCACGACTCACGTCCGGTACTCACAGCTTTACCTCTGCCAGTATCTCGTCTCCTACCTTCCAAACTTTACAGGAGCTCTCCTGCGAAAACTTGCAGAACTAGCACTCCTGAAAGAAAGGATATTGCGGAGACATGGCTTAGCCACAGCCTGGGGGATGTTTCCAGAATGAAATTTTCACTCTGCAGCGGAGTGTGCGCTGATATGAAACCTCCTGGCAGATTAAAACTGTGTGCCCGACCGAGACTAGAACTCGGTCCCGAGTTCGAGTCTCGGTCCCGAGTTCGAGTCTCTGTCGGACACACAGTTTTAATCTGCCAGGAGGTTTCAGTACTTCCTAAGATTCGTAGAGCGTACGTACAACGTATTACAGAGTTAGCCGAGCACACCACTCACTCAGCCCAGTAGCCGTGCCGGCGCGAGAACCAGACACCTCCTGTTCTTCCGGATCCACGGCGAGCTACGCATTCGTTGCCAGATGACGACTCTGTATAATTTTCAACGTCACGAGAGCGCGTCATCTTCACCACTACGATCACTCCATCGACGCGGTGGTTCGTCGTTTAGGCAGCGACGAACACCGATACTGCGAGGGGGCCGACGTGTCTTTTTGGAAGATGAAATTCTCGGAATCAGCACCGAGTTGTGCAAATAACCACAACTGTAACATGTGAAGGTAAAAGGTACCCGTCACACTCTTCCCGCAGAAGGGAAGCGGCTCATACAACTTCGCCTGCGACACTTTCACCTTGGACGAACCTCGTCCGTGCGCCACAACTGCCTGGGGATTTTCCACACCCTCGCGTTGTGGCAACTACCGTTCACAGGTACACGGGACGTTGATTCGCCTCTGAATATCGCCTTGGGGGCGAAACATTCATCCTCAAGTGTTCCCTGCACTGTGATAACACAACTGAAGGTGCCGGCCATGATCTTCCGGTTTCAAGTGTTGCAGGAGCTAAAGAATGTACGGCTCGTAATGTAGCCGCCGTTGCACAATCTTCCACACAGTTCGCTGCGCATTCCAACTTCCTGGCGCGTGCGAACTGTTGATTGTTTTGTGGCTCTGAGCAATATGAGACTCAACTGCTGTGGTCATCAGTCCCCTAGAACTTAGAACTACTTAAACCTAACTAACCTAAGGACATCACACACACCCATGCCCGAGGCAGGATTCGAACCTGCGACCGTAGCAGTCGCACGGTTCCGGACTGCGCGCCTAGAACCGCGAGACCACCGCGGCCGGCCGATTTGTTTTGTGGAATGCTTACGAAACTTCCCCTCAGCCTCTCCACGCTTGCATCTGGCACGCTTGCTCGACGGCTACTTTCCCGTTTAGAGATACAAGCAGTGTGCCTAAACGGCGATACACAAGGTGGTTATAATTTAACTTTCGCAACTTCAGAGCGTCCCCATGGAAAACGAGTGACTGTTTAGCCATTTTGTAATGCAGACGAACATAGTGTGTGGCACACTAGACACACCTCGTATTTTAAATTACTTCCTGTTCGTAAGTGAAGTTACAGTGCGACCTAGAGCATGTGACGAGAGGAGAGGAAACGCAGATGGAAAAAAAAGCAAGTAACCCCTTTATTTACGTAAGCAACAAGTCGTCAGCTGTTTCGTAATCTACAAATATCGCATATTGAAACACAGCTGTATCGTTCTAGACTCCACTAACGATGCCTTAAAGTGAAAGGCGAAACCTGTCTGTAACAAATAAAATACGTTGCATGTAGAAAAGACGGTTTTTATTTACAAAATGAAAATTTTTATTCTGTTTTAGCCATTCGTACAGTGGTAATTTGGGAGAGTACGGTTTGCTGTGTTGTAGCTGTTGTCTTCAGTCCTGAGACTGGTTTGATGCAGCTCTCCATGCTACTCTATCCTGCGCAAGCTACTTCATCTCCCAGTACTTACTGCAACCTACATCCTTCTGAATCTGCTTAGTGTATTCATTCGTCTCTTGGTCTCCCTCTATGATTTTTACCCTCCACGCTTCCCTCCAATGCTAAATTTGTGATCCCTTGATGCCTCAGAACATGTCCTACCAACCGGTCCCTTCTTCTTGTCTAGTTGTGCCACAAATTCCTCTTTTCCCCAATCCTATTCAATACCTCTTCATTAGTTATGTGATCTGCCCATCTAATTTTCAGCATTCTTCTATAGCACCACATTTCGAAAGCTTCTATTCTCTTCTTGTCCAAACTATTTATCGTCCATGTTTCACTTCCATACATGGCTACACTCCATACAAATACTTTCAGAAACGACTTCCTCACACTTAAATTCATACCCGATGTCAACAAATTTCTCTTCTTCAGAAACGCTTTCGTTGCCATTTCCAGTCTACATTTTATATCCTCTCTACTCCGTCCATCATCAGTTATTTTGCTCCCAAATAGCAAAACTCCTTTACTACTTTAAGTGTCTCATTTCCTAATCTAATTCCCTCAGCATCACCCGACTTAATTCGCCTACATTCCATTATCCTCGTTTTGCTTTTGTTGATGTTCATCTTATATCCTCCTTTCAAGACACTGTCCATTCCGTTCAACAGCTCTTCCAAGTCCTTTGCTGTCTCTGACAGATTTACAATGTCATTGGCGAACCTCAACATTTTTATTTCGTCTCCTTGGACTTTAATACCTACTCCAAATTTTTCTTTTGTTTCCTTTACTGCTTGCTCAATATACAGATTGAATAACATCGGGGAGAGGCTACAACCCTGTCTCACTCCCTTCCCAACCGCTCCTTCCCTTTCATGCCCCTCGACTCTTATAACTGCCATCTGGTTTCTGCACAAATTGTAAATAGCTTTTCGCTCCCTGCCACCTTTAGAGTTTGAAAGAGAGTATTCCAGTCAACATTGTCAAAAGCTTTCTCTAAGTCTACAAATGTTAGAAATGTAGGTTTTCCTTTCTTTAATCTATTTTCTAAGTTAAGTCGTAGGGTCAGTATTGCCTCACGTGTTCCGACATTTCTGCGGAATCCAAACTGATCTTCGCCGAGGTCGGCTTCTATCAGTTTTTCCATTCGTCTGTAAAGAATTCGCGTTAGTATTTTGCAGCTGTAACTTATTAAACTGATAGTTCGGTAATTTCACATCTGTCAATACCTGCTTTCTTTGGGATTGGAATTATTATATTCTTTTTGATGTCTGAGGGTATTTCGCCTGTCTCATACATCTTGCTCACCAGATGGTAGAGTTTTGTCAGGACTGGCTCTCCCAAGGCCGTCAGTAGTTCCAATGGAATGTTGTCTACTCCGGGGGCCTTGTTTCGACTCAGGTGTTTCAGTGCTCTGTCAAACTCTTCATGCAGTATCGTATCTACCATTTCATCTTCATCTACATCCTCTTCCATTTCCATAATATTGTCCTCAAGTACATCGCCCTTGTATAGACCCTCTATATACTCCTTCCACCTTCCTGCTTTCCCTTCTTTGCTTATAACTGGGTTTCCATCGGAGCTCTTGATATTCTCCTTTCTCCGAAGGTCTCTCTAATTTTCCTGTAGGCAGTATCTATCTTACCCCTAGTGAGATAACCCTCTACATCCTTACATTTGTCCTCTTGCCAACCGTGATTAGCTATTTTGCACTTCCTGTCGATCTCGTTTTTGAGACGTTTGTATTCTTTTTTGCCTGCTTCATTTACTGCATTTTTAATTTTTCTCCTTTCATCAATTAAATTCAATATATCTTCTGTTATCCAAGGATTTCTACTAGCCCTCGTCTTTTTACCTACTTGATCCTCAGCTGCCTTCACTACTTCATCCCTCAGAGCTACCCATTCTTCTTCTACTGTATTTATTTCCCCCATTCCTGTCAATTGTTCCCTTATGCTCTCCCTGAAATCCTGTACAACCTCTGGTTTTAGTCAGTTTATCCAGGTCCCATCTCCCTTCTCATCACCTTTTTTCAGTTTCTTCAGTTGTAACTTACAGTTCATAACCAATAGATGGTGGTCAGAGTCCACATCTGTTCCTGGAAATGTCTTACAATTTAAAACCTGGCTCCTAAATCTGTCTTACCATTATATAATTTATCTGATACCTTCTAACATCTCCAGGATTCTTCCATGTATATAACTTTCTTTTATGATTCTTGAACCAAGTGTTAACTATGATTAAGTTACGCTCTGTGCAAAATTCTACCAGACGGCTTCCTCTTTCATTTCTCTCCCCCAATCCATATTCACCCACTATGTTTCCTTCTCTCCCTTTTCCTACTCTCGAATTCCAGTTACCCATGACCATTAAATTTTCGTCTCCCTTCACTACCTGAATAATTTATTTTATCTCATCATACATTTCTTCAATTTCTTCGTCATCTGTAGAGCTATTTGGTATATAAACTTGTACTACTGTAGTAGGCGTGGGCTTCGTGTCTATCTTGGCCACAATAATGCGTTCACTATGCAGTTTGTAGTAGCTTACCCGCGCTCCTATTTTTTTTATTCGTTATTAAACCTACTCCTGCATTACCCCTATTTGATTTTGTATTTATAACCCTGTATTCACCTGACCAAAAGTCTTGTTCCTCCTGCCA
This sequence comes from Schistocerca gregaria, assembly GCF_023897955.1. Classification (NCBI taxonomy): domain Eukaryota; kingdom Metazoa; phylum Arthropoda; class Insecta; order Orthoptera; family Acrididae; genus Schistocerca; species Schistocerca gregaria. Next base: position 737,403,705 of record NC_064923.1, read on the forward strand.
CCGAACTTCACTAATTCCCACTACATCTAACTTCAACCTATCCATTTCCCTTTTTAAATTTTCTGATCTACGTGCCCGATTAAGGGTTCTGGCATTCCACGCTCCGATCCGTAGAACGCCAGTTTTCTTTCTCCTGATAACGACATCCTCCTGAGTAGTCCCCGCCCGGAGATCCGAATGGGGGACTATTTTACCTCCGGAAAATTTTACCCAAGAGGACACCATCATTTAACCATACAGTAAAGCTGCATGCCCTCGGGAAAAATTAGAGCTGTAGTTTCTCCTTGCTTTCAGCCGTTCGCAGTACCAGCACAGCAAGGCCGTTTTGGTTAGTGTTGCAAGGCCAGATCAGTCAATTATCCAGAGTGTTGCCCCTGCATCTACTGAAAAGGCTGCTGCCTCTCTTCAGCAACCACACGTTTGTCTGGCCTCTCAACAGATACCCCTCCGTTGTGGTTGTACCTACGGTACGGCTATCTGTATCGCTGAGGCACGCAAGCCTCCCCACCAACGGCAAGATCCATGGTTCATGGAGGTAGGTTCAGATCAATATACGGTGATAAATCGAAAGTCAGTGCGACCACTGACTAATGTCTTCGGCCCGTCTCTGCGCTGGTGGTCTCCGTGGCAGTCGTCTGTTCCTCACCACAAACTCAAACATCACTCATGTAGGTAAACACGAAATTTCCACATATTCAGTAGTGAACTGGTGAATATATAACAGCTGTCATTATATTGATCTGAACATAGCTCAAGCCCCCATATAGTTCTTTGGAAACGACTATAAATTTAAGTAAATGATGCTTACATCAGTTCGTAGCTATGCCAGAGTTAAAATAATTCTCAACCCGTATCACCACTTTTAAATAAAGCGGCCCCCAGACAGTGAATATAATTGACAATAGTTCCTGAAAGCGCAATAATATTGACCCCGTTGGACTGAGATTGAGATGTTGCGGAATGATACTGAGAACATCAAAAACTGTCGAAATATACTGCACCGCCCGGAAATATTGTGCCGTCTGTGGGCTGTACTGACAATAATATCCTTGACAGTCTCTCGCATACTATACATACAAAGGAGTTTCGTTTAGGTTTGTTGTTGTTGCGTGAAAAATGCCTTTAGAACAACACAAAAGAACACTGTTGTTAGAATTGTTGGATGTAAGGTCCGCCAGGAATGCAAAACTCCCAAACATGTTTCCGCATCTCTGTGCCATCATCAGTGGGTTTCTGTTTTATTTAATCTGTAATGTAAATATTTTTACCAGGGGTTTACATGATTACGCAAATATTTAGTTGAAACAACCACTTGTTTCTGTTGGTTAATACCTTTACACTCGGTTTGCATGGTTTTGCAGGATCATTTGCGTATTATTTCGTACTGGTAGCTTGTCATCTGTAACCAAGCGATGTTGATGAGAAATTTGTTGGGAGTTAATCTATCATTTTATGCTTTAAACGTAATTTTATTAGAGTCCATCAGAATTTACAAATCATTGCTGGTATTGTGTGATGTCAGAGCAAAAGTGCGAGAACAGAATTGTTAAGAAAGATTGTTAAGAATGATTGATTAATCGTATGATTTGTGGATCAAAAAATATAGGTAAAGCGCAAAAGCAAGATGTTTTCGAAAAATTAAATTAATGCAGAGAATAAGAGTTTATGTAGATATTTAACTCTGTGTACCTAGCCGAATAAAATTTATTGGAAAGCGCGCATTATTGCTCAAGACGTTTACACATCTATGTCCAAGATACTGTTCGGTGAAACTGCATTTGTGAATTTCAAGCCTTCGACTGCCAGTAGCAATGTATCATAGCATAAATAGAAAGCGCTGTTTAGATGCGACCCTCATTGTATTATTTTGCTTTTAGATGATGGGGATATGGGGGTTCTCAGAAATTTATCCAGGAGGGAGGGGGGTTCGCAAAAGCCTATGTATGGGAACGCCGATGTATGGTGGGAATCCTTTCCAGTAATGTTCGACCATCAACACACAGTTACGATAATCTTTTATTTTTGTTCAATCTCAATTCAACTGGACTGATTTTTCATCGATGTTTTTTTTCTACTTGCAGTAATGCAGAGCAATTACCGCAGCAGCAGTGTCTTTATTGACCAAGATTGAGAGCCACAGAATGGTTGCACAATATTACTGGCAATGTAATTGAGTAGCCTAGGCAGAAGGTCAGTAATATCAACCGTCTGATGGCCAATTTACTCTTAAAACACAAGAACGCCTGAGGCTTCAAGTGGCAGAGGACAATTAGTTACGCAAGTCACTATTCTCAGAACTGTAAAGCACTCGATTGCCGGGGAGATTCTGGAGTTGTTCTGATTGATAAGGTGGCGCTGCAACCTTGGACGAATGAGACGAGATACGAGTGAAGCACTGGCAGACATTCCTCTCCGCACACGAGATTTCGCCAGACATCCCTCGATCAAACGACGCGTTCGGAACACAGGTGAGTGGAATCTTCATCATACCGCAAGAGCTAACGACTGCGCTTGTCACTCGTGTGGGAGAACGCAGTCGTTTCGGTCAAACATTCATATTGTGACAGCAGATTAGTAAAAGAGTATTCGTCAACACAGGGTGTGTGCTGTTGATGTCGGTTTCCGTGTGAAGACTGGCCTGATACGGCCTTCCCCGCTACTATAACCGGCGCAAGCTGCTTCGTCTCTGGAAAACTGTTGAAACACACATCCATTTGGATGAGCTAACTTGCATTCAAGCTGCGGTCCCTATCTGCAAATTTCAACTTAATAACCGAATTGACGATCTTTTGATGACTCTGCACGTCTCTTGCCAACCGATACACTATTTCACTCAAGTTGTGTCACAAATATCATTTCCCGTCGTTTCCATTCAGTATTGTTATTGTGGTCTTCAGTCCAGAGCTCGTTTGATGCAGCTCTCCATCCTACTTTATCCTGTGCAAGCCTCTTCATCTCCGAATAACTACTGCAGCTTACATCCTTCTGAATCTGCTTTAGTGTCTCTCCTGGTCTCTACGAGCTTTACCCTCCACGCTTCCCTCCAGTACTAAATTGGTGATCCCTTGACGTCTCTGATTGTGTCCTACCAACTGATCTCTTCTTCTTGTCAAGTTGTGCCACAAATTCCTCTTCTCCCCAATTCTATTCAGTACCTCCTCATTAGTTACGTGTTCTACCCATCTAATCTTCCGCATTCTTCTGTAGCACCACATTTAGAAAGCTTCTATTCTTGTCTAAACTGTATATCGTCCATGTTTCACTTCCATACATGGCTACACTCCATACAAATACTTACAGAAATGACTTCCTGACACCTAAATCTACACTTGATGTTGAAAAATTTCTCTCCGTCAGAAACGCTTTCCTTGCCGTTGCCAGTCTACATTTTATATCCTCTCTACTTTGACCATCATCAGTTATTTTGCTCCCCAAATAGCAAAACTTATTTACTGCTTTGAGTGTCTCATTTCCTAATCTTATTCCCTCAGCATCCCCCGACTTAATTCGACTACATTCCGTTATCTTCGTTTAGCTTTTGTTGATGGTCATCTTATATCCTCCTTCCAAAACACTGTCCATTCCGTTCAGCTGCTCTTCCAAGTTCTCTGGCAGGATTACAATGTCGTCGGCAGACCTCAAAGTTTTTATTTCTTCTACATGGATTTTAATTCCTACTCCAAATTTTTCTTTTGTTTCCTTTACTGCTTGCTCAGTATATAGATTGAATAACATCGGGGATAGGCTACATCCTGTCTCATTCCCTCTCAACCGCTGCTTCGCTTTCATGCTCTTCGACTCTTATAACTGCCATCTGGTTTCGTTACAAAAAAAAAGGCTTGTTCTAAGTCTACAGATGCTAGGAACGTAGGTTTGCTTTTCTTTAACCTATCTTCTAAGATAAATCGTAGGGTCAGTACTGCCTCGTGTGTTCCAATATTTCTACGGAATCCGAATTGATCTTCTCCGAGGTCGGCTTCTACCAGTTTTTCCATTCGTTTGTAAAGAGTTCGTGTTAGTATTTTGCAGCCATGACTTATTAAACTGCTAGTTCGGCAATTTTCACATCATTCAACACCTGCTGTCTTTGGGACTGGAATTATTATCTACTTCTTGAAGTCTGAGGGTATTTTGCCTGTCTCATACATCTTGCTCAACAGATGGAAGAGTTTCGTCATGACTGGCTCTCCCAAGGCTATCAGTAGTTCTAATGGAATGTTGTCTACTCCCAGGGTCTTGTTTCGACTTAGGTCTTTTAATGCTCTGTCGAATTCTACACGCAGTATCATATCTCCCATTTCAAATGGTTCAAATGGCTCTGAGCACTATGGGACACAACTGCTGTGGTCATTAGTGCCCTAGAACTTAGAACTACTTAAACCTAACCTAACCTAAGGACATCACACACATCCATGCCCGAGGCAGGATTCGAACCTGCGACCGTAGCAGTCGCACGGTTCCGGACTGCGCGCCTAGAACCGCGAGAACACCGCGGCCGGCGCTCTCCCATTTCATTTTCATCAACGTCGTCTTCTACTTCTACAATATTGCCCTCAATTACATCGGCCTTGTATAGACCCTCTATATGCTCTTTCCACCTTTCTCCTTTCTCTTCTTTGCTTAGGACGGATTTTCCATCTGAGCACTTGATGTTCATACAGGTGGTTCTCTTTAATTTTCCTGTAGGCAGTTTCTGTCTTTCCCCTAGTGATACATGCTTCTACATCCTTACGTTTGTCCTCTAGCCATCCCTGCTTAGCCATTTTGCACTTCCTGTCGATCTAATTTTTGAGACGTTTCTATTCCTTTTCGCCTGTTTCATTTAGTGCATTTTTAAACTTTCTCCTTTCATCAATTAAATTAAATATTTCTTCTGTTACGCAGGGTTTTCTACTAGCCCTCATCTTTTTATCTACTTGAGCCTCTGCTGCCTTAACTGTTTCATCTCTCAAAGCTAATCATTCTTCTTCTACTGCATTTCTATCCACTGTTCTTGTCAATCGTTCCTTAATAGTCTCTCTGAAATTATCTATATCCTCTGTTCTTTCAGTTTATCGAGGTCCCATCTCCATAAATTCCTATATTTTTGCAGTTTCTTCAGTTTCGGTTCACTACGTCTTAATTAATAATCCGCTGTATCCAGCTGATATTCAACATTCTTTGTAGCATCACAATTGCAAATCTTCTGCTCTCTTCTTGTCTATAATGCTTACAGTGCACCTTTCACTTATGTGTAAGTGGAAACGAGACAGATGGGGAAAATAAGTAAACTGTTTATTATTTCAAAGATCCTAGCGTCCGTCGTCTGCTGCCATAGCCCATTACTGCCGAATTTCTCCGCACTGCCAAACATTGATTTCTACGGTTTTTTCACGCATAGTTGATTGTCTGTCAGGACTGACAACTGTACACAAACGCCTTAAGTGAAGGCTGTCGGCCCCCTTAATTGCCCGTGGTGAGAGGTAACGCCTGAAATTTGGCATTCTCGGCACGCGCGTGACACTGTGGATCTCGGAATACTGAATTCTCCAATGATTTCCGAAATGGAACGTACTAACGGTCTAGCTCCAACTACCATTCCGCATAAAGACTCTGTTAACTGCAGTCGTGGACCCACACTCACGAAGGAATCCTCTTCACATGACTCACTTGACTACAAACGACAGCACCGCCAGTATACACGATACTATCTCGTGCGTATCGCTATCCCATCACTTCTCGTCACCTCAGTATATACAGGGTGATTTTTTCCACCGTAAAAATTCTAGGTATTGATCAATGAGATAATAGGGAAGATAGAAGGTCTAATGAAATTACCTCCAGAAATGCATGGTTTCCATTGTAGAGACCATTTGTTCAATCATACTTTGTCAAAGAGACTGCGGTCTAATATGCCCTGTGCCATGCAGCTACAGTAACAGAATGCATGGTTTCCTACTGTTCCTGCCATAGCGCCATCTCCTGTCACAGTTACTGGTAATATCGGGTCCGATTCACCTCTCTTGCTGACTCACCTTTTAGTGGATGTGGTGCAGCGTTGTACACTATGGTTCCGCATTCGATCGAGAGCTTGGCGGCTTGGTGTTTACTTGCGGAGAGGCAAATGCAAAGGGTGGAAGGCTGCAAGTTTGAATCAGGAGATAAACAAAGTAATGTTTGCAACAGAGTTTCGCCGTTTATCTGAGACAGGGTCGCTTCAGAAAGCAGGAAATCACGAGGGACGTGCCCGAAATGTTTGGACGCCAGACTTGGAGGAAAACGTGAATAACAGTATGCATGGCGGCCGCCGTGTCAGTGAATTGGCCCGCCAGTACAGGCTAAGACTGATGACCGTGTAGAACATCCTCCATGACAATTGTTTCTACCATTGTGTCTTACAGCCTGAGCAGGGCTTATTGGCGACAGACTTACTACATCGGAAGCGGTTTTGTCACTGGTTTCTTCACCAGGCAACCACGATTCCGGGATTTGTGTCACCCATTCCGTTCACAGGTGAGGCCACCTTTAAGCAGAATAGTATCTTTAACTTTTATGACAGTCATCTATGTGATAGTATGCAGCACACCCGTGGTATGGTGACAGCGAATCATCATCAGTGCAACCGGAATGTGTGACCCGGGATAATTGGCGACTGTAATTTGGGATCAGTTTTCGTTCCACGTCGCCTAACAGGCCAGAACTTTTTTTTTTGTTTTTTTTTCCCCTTCTGGAAGAAGTGGCATTGACGATTCGAAGGGTTATGTGGCTGCTACACGATGGTCCCCCAGCGCGCTACGCCGTTAACGTCCAGATGCATCTCAATCGTGTCTTCTCTTGTCGTTGGATCGGACCAGGTGGTCCAGTTGCATGGCCTCCTCGTTCACAGGATCTCGACCAGCGCGATTTCTGGTTATGAGCCATCTCAAAAATATCGTATGTGCAGAGCCCATTCCAGACGTGGAAACACTGGAGCAGCGTTTCTGTGCTGCCTTTGACGCTGTTCGGATGCAGCCTGACCGACGTGAACAACTTGCTATAGCGCGTACACGCGTGCTTTGAGGCACAAGGAAACCATTTTCAATACGTACAGTATGGCTGCATGGCACAGCACGTACTAGACTGCAGTCTCTGTAACAATTATGATTGTATGATTGAGTAAATGGTCTCCAGCACGGAAACCGTGCATTTCCGGGCGTAAGTTCATTAGATATTTTTTGTTCCGTATCCTCTCATCGATCAATCCCTAAAGTTTGTACGGGGTAGAAAAAATCACCCTGTATGGCTTCATCAGTAAACAGAATACGCGATACATCCTGAATACCCTGTCGTAATGCCCACGTACAAAATTTAAGACGATTCTCATAATCGTTTCCATGTAGCTCTTGATGGAGAGCGATGTGACAGGGGTGGAACCTAGGTCGATGGAGAATGCGTTGGACACTTGCCTGACTCATGCAACTTCCTCATGCAACTACGCAGGATCTGACGTGCGGTACAAGTGCGAGAGCAGCAAGAACATTAATTTCCCCCTCTTCTGTCGTCACTTGTTTCCTTCTGTTATGTTGCCTATGTGCTACACCACCACTTTCATGAAACTGATTGAGGGAAAAAAATGGTTCAAATGGTTCTGAGTACTATGGGACTCAACTGCTGTGGTCATCAGTCCCCTAGAACTTAGAACTACTTAAACCTAACTAACCTAAGGACATCACACACATCCATGCCCGAGGCAGGATTCGAACCTGCGACAGTAGCAGTCGCACGGTTCCGGACTGCGCGCCTAGAACCGCGAGACCACGGCGGCGGGCTTGATTGAGGAGGTTGACGACTAATTGCTGAGATGGTTGACGTCTACTGGGATATCTTGCCGCAGACAGCGTACGAGAACGAATTGCGTTCTTCGTACTGTGTGAAACGATACAGTTTCCATTTCAGCAATATTTGCCGTTCAAGTTTTCGGTGATTCACGCTGTGCATGCAACAATTACTCAGATATTTTTTTTCGAATAGGGAGAGACGTAGTTGTTACTGAGTGTATCGGTCTGCGTTCCTTATCATCACCCTGCTACTGTTATCAGTCTAGACGACTCTTCGAGATATCACCTCGGTTGCTCCATTGACGTGGGAACGGAGAAACTTATTCTGTTCGGTAACAATGATTACACAATCAGCAGCAGCTCAATTACACACTCGTGTCTAGCAGCGCGCAGCAGGTCTCCACGGCTTGATGATGACAGCGATTTTCCCAATGAATCTCACTTTGTTTTCCGCTTTTCCTAAACGATTAATTCTAGGGATATTACGAGAGTTACCGTTTATGCTGATTTATCGGCAACAGCGCGATGAAACAATAATTCGTCTGCTCGCCTCTTCGTTCGCAGTGCGTTGCATTTGTTTACATCGAGTGTCAGTTTCGAGTCCCTTCACCTCTATTAGTCTTCCATCATTTCCCTACCCTCGTCTGGCTTTGCAGTTTTCCTATGGAAGCCTACCCTATCACAGATCTTCCGACAGTATCCACCAGATCGTTATTATATAGACTGGAACCGATAACAGCTCTATAAAACTCCCTTGTGATGCTGCCGGAAATCTGGCGCAACTGATCGAAGTTACCGTCATCCTGGATGCTGTTATACACCGCCGTTGGCATCCCTGCACACGCTTGTGTTTAATGTGTAGCTGCCGGAGCTTTTATCGTCATATGTGTGTTAGTTATTGTTCAGTGCTGTATTGAGTAGACTGCTGTAAGCATAATATGCGTGTTGCGAGATGGTGGAATTACGTCAGCAACACGTCCGAGAAATCCTAAACAGAGACACACCAGATCATGCAAGCAGCCTAAGGTGATGAGTGCTTCAGCCGTACTCCGTGTTACGAATGGTTCACAGGGTTTAAAAAACGGCCGGCCAGAAGTTAAAGATGACCCTCATTTAGGACGCCCTTCGACGTCTACCGACGACGCTCTTGTCAGGATAGTCAACGAAATTCTGCGTGCTAGTCGAAGACTGTGTCCGAGAGACTGCAGAAGAATGTACCATTTCAGTTGGATCACGTAACGAAATCGTGACACAGCACCTCGGAAATTATTGTGTTGCCGCCAAGTTCGTTCGCCGGCTCGTAATCAAGACCAGAAAGACCTTCGCCACGCAACCTGGGAAGAGCTTTTGGATCGCACAAGTGAGAACGACATGTTCCTTAAAAGAGTCGTAATTGGTGATGAGGCGTGGGCCTTCAGTTATGATGTTCAGACCAATATTCAGTCTTCACAGTGGGTCGGAAAAGGTTCTCCAAGAACAAAAGAAGCTCGTCAGGTCCGGTCAAACGTCAAATACGAGCTGATATTTTTGACTTTAAAGGATTAGTTCGTCACGAATTCGTGCCACAGGAACGAACTGTTAATCGATGGTACTATCGGGACGTGTTGCGACGCATGCGAGAAAACGTAACCAGGAAACGGGCAGAAATGGGCGAGACAATTCGTGGGTTTTGCATCACACCCGCACATTCATCCCTGTCGGTGCGGGACTGTTGCGCAAAAAACGAAATCTTTTTCCTGCCTCGCCCCCCCCCCCCCTCCCCCGTATTCTCGAGGCCAGGAGCCTGCGGACTTTTTTTCCAAAGTGAAAGACCCCGTCGAAAGGACGAAGATTTGCAACGATAGACGAGACAATCGAAAATTCGCGCGATCCAGCACGAGGTGTACCGAGACTGCTTCCGCAAATGGAAATGGCGTTGGGAGCCGTGTATCAACTGTGAAAGAGAGTATTTCTAAGGAGACCACGCACAGTAGGCAAAAGGTAAGGGTGGAAAAATTTTGTGGACAAAGTTCCGGAATTTGTGGAACAGCTCTCGTGTGTGCGTACTCAGGGGTGTTTCATTCGTCGCGGTCATCGGCGACCAGACGGGGTTTTAGGGGCCCGTCTGCGCACGGCCTCTGTTTCGACAGTGCAAGACCGTGAGCGTGCCGAGTTCAGAGTGTCTGCAACAAACACTCGACGGTACAACAACGAGCCGCCGACGACTACGTACTCCCGAGGAACAGTTCCGGCCCTTCGCACTGCGTCGACCTGAAAGCCTGCGGCAGCTGGACGGACGTATCACCTGGGGGCGTGACGCTTCTCTGGGACGTTCCCGCACATGGCACCTGCCGCGCCGCCACGGAACACTGGGAGCGCGCCTTCCTCTCGCCGGGCTGCCGCCGACGCCGCGACACCACAGGGCGCGGGCACCAGAGTCTCGATCGCAGAGTGGAACGACGATCTGTCGTCTTCAGTGGTGAGAGTAGGCGGAGGCGTGTGTCCATGGTGAGCGAGGCCTAACCGAGGTTTCACGGTGTGTGTCGGGAGAGGGAGGGGGGGGGGGGGGGCTCTACTACAACTCGTGGTCAGATCTGGTCTTCATGCAGGGTAAAGCATACTGTGGCTGCAGTTGACCAGCGTTGCCTGGTGAAACGTTGTTGTGATGCCTCGTGTAAGGAAGAGAAATGCGTACCATCGCGTTTCCGACTTTGATAAAGGTCGGATTGTAGCCTATCGCGATTGCGGTGTATCGTATCACGACATTGCTGCTCGCGTTGGTCGAGATCCCAATGACTGTTAGCAGAATATGGAATCGGTGGGTTCAGGAGGGTAATACGGAACGCCGTGCTGGATCCCAACGGCCTCGTATAACTAGCAGTCGAGATGACAGGCATCTTATCCGCATGGCTGTAACGGATCGTGCAGCCACGTCTCGGTCCCTGAGCCAACAGATGGGGACATTTCCAAGGCAACAACCATCTGCACGAACAGCTCGACGACGTTTGCAGCAGCCTGGACTATCACCTCGGAGGCCGTGGCTGCGGTTACCCTTGACGCTGCATCAAAGACAGGAGCGCCTACGATGGTGTACTCAACGACGAACCTGGGTGCAGGAATGGCAAAACGTCATTTTTTCGGATGAATCCTGGTTCTGTTTACAGCATCATGATGGTCGCATACGTGTTTGGTGAAATCGCGGTGATCGCAGATTGGATTCGTCATCGACATACGTATCACCCGGAGTGATTTTGTCGGGTGCCATTGGTTACACGTCGGGTTCACCTCTTGCTCACACTGACGGCACACACATCCATGCACGAGGCAGGATTCGAACCTGCGACCGTAGCGGTCGCTCGGCTCCAGACTGTAGCGCCTAGAATCGCTCGGCCACTCCGACCGGCTCTCACTAATCCCGCACAAAGATGTAAACAACCGTGCGTGAACAGCATCTATCAGACGGAGGGGGTCCGACAGCCGATCAGTTCCAGACATTCCACCAGGAAGGAGGTACACGATTCGTGATGTCTATAGTTCAACGATGCCTACACGGTCAATATCACGGTTCGATCGCGTACTCATTGTTACTTTCTACCAGGAAGGCTTCTCGACAAGTGAAGCGTCCAGGCGTCTCGGACTGAACCAAAGCGCTGTTCGGACATGGAGGAGATACAGAGAGACAAGAACTGCCTCGCTCAGGCTGCCCAAGGGCTACTACTTCAGTGGATGATCCGCTAACCTACGTATTATGGCTCGGAGGAACACTGACAGCAACGCCACCATGTTGAATAATGCAGGACGTGATGTTACAACTGTGCGCAGTAGGCTGCATCATGCGCAGTTTGGCGAGGTCCATCTCTGCAACCAAGACGCCATGGGCCCAGCAACATGCCGAAAGGACCGCTCACGATTGGCATCACTTTCTCATCAACAAGTGTCGCATACGCCTTCAATCAGACATTCGTCGTAGACCTGTTTGGACGCAACCCTGTCAGGCTGAACGCCTTAGACACACTGTCCAGAGAGTGCAGCAACGTGGAGGTCGCTGATGTTTTAGAGTGGCACTATGTGGGGCAGAAGTACGCCGCTGGTGGTCATGGAAGGCGCCGTAACGGCTGTACGATACGTGAATGCCAGCCTCCTGCCGACAGTGCAACCATACCGGCAGCATATTGGCGAGGCATTGCTCTTCATGGTGCTCATCTTGCGAATGACTTCCTTCAGAACGACGACATTGCTCGACTATAGCGGCCAGCATGTTCTCCAGACATGAACCCTATCGAACATGCTTGGGATAGACTGAAAAGGGCTGTTTATGGACGACGTGACCCACCAACCACTCTGAGGGATCTACGCCAAATCGCCGTTGAGGAGCGGGACAATCTGGACGAGCTAGTGGGTATTAGGGGTACCGGTGTGTAAAGCAATATGGACCACCACCACCTCTGAGTGGTACAACACGCAACGTGTGGTGTTCATGAGCAATAAAACGGGCGGAAATGATATTTATGTTGATATCTATTCCAGTTTTCTGTATAGGTTCCGGAACTCTCGGAACCGAGGTGACGCAAAACTTTTTCTGATGTGTGTATTTGACGTTAAGCAAACATGGGAGAAAAAAGTTTGAAAAATGTTTGAAATTCTTCTTAAAATTTATTGGAAGTTCAGTGCTCACATAGTGGAACGCTGCACGAATACAGTCTGGGTGGTTAGGCTCCGATTTAAGCGAAAGCTAGCTATTCTCGCATCTCATTGTGTATGGCGTCGTATCTCCAGAACGGTGTGCCGTGCAATGGTGCTCCATTTTGCAGTATACTCAGTGGTATATATGGCTACTGTCTGGAAAACGTGCTGTGAATCAAGGTAATAGTAAAAAAGAAATAAATTAAAAGTAATTCCTCAACCTGAAGTTTTAGTGCATGAGCACAGAAAATGTAAGTGGTAAAAATATCTACTTTCATTAATTCGTGGAGGCGAGAACATGATTTTAAAAGGTTTGAGATTATACGTAAAATTTGTTGAATCTTGCTATGCGCTCTCATCCTCAAATACTGGAGGAATACGGTGGGTAATCTGCGCGCCAGCAGGTGTTCTGCTTCAAGACATGTGCACACAGTTTCCAACTGTCACGTGACTTACTGTGTCAAATCCTTAATGTAAGATTATACCTCTTATTGGGTAGGCTGTGACATCATTTTAAAATTTTAAATTAGATCAATAACTACACCAAATGAAAAATGATCTTGCGGGAACACAAAAAGGCAAGTAGTCTCTTCTTTAAAAGACTCTGACAGGAGATTACGCAGGGAACCGTCAGCGTCAAGCCTAGTTCTGCCTCTCTAGTCAAAAATTTTTCCCTGCGAGCATATTCGCATCCTTTAACGTAAAATACGTCTATTAAAAAAAGCAGATAATAATCCGGGGACTGTACAAGTGTAGACGAGATGTATAAATTCAAACAAACAGTATCGGCGACAACTGAGACATGTATATCAAATAAATTAATAAGAGATGGTACTGATCCCCCTTGGGACACAAAAAAGCGGGTCAGAACACTATTGCAGAAGCAACGAAAGAAGCATGCCAAATTTAAGAGAACACATAAACTAGCCAAGTTATTCAGAAGCTCGAAATTTAGCGCGAATTTCAGTGCGAGGTGCTTTTAATAGTTTCCACAATGAAATTGTGTCTCAAAAACTGGCAGAAAACCCAAAGAGATTTTGCTCGTATGTGAAGTACACAATACCTTCACTGTGTGATAACGGTGCTGATGTTACTGATGACAGTGTCACTAAAGCAGAGTTACTAAACACTGTTTTCCGAAATTCCTTCACAAAAGAAGACGAGGTAAATATTTCAGAATTCGAATCGAGAACAACCGCCAGCATGAGTAACTTAGAAGTAGGTATCCCCGGTGTAGCGAAGCAGCTTAAAACGCTTAATAAAGGCAAGGCTTCCGTTCCAGAATATATGCCAGTCAGCTTGTTTTAAGAGAATGCTGATACAATAGCTCCATATTTAGCAATCGTATGCAACCGATTGCTCGTAGAAACCCAAACACTGGGAAGCTGCACGGGTCACAACAATACCCAAGAATCCCCTGAATTACAGACCTGTCGTTCCGCAGTAGGATTTTGGAGCATACAAACAAGTCTGTGCTCGAACATCATGAATTACCTCGAACATAACGGTCTAAAAAATGGTTCGATTGGCTCTGAGCACTTAACATCTAAGGTCATCAGTCCCCTAGAACTTAGAACCACTTAAACCTAACTAACCTAAGGACATCACACACATCCATGCCCGAAGCAGGATTCGAACCGAAGCGCCTAGAGCCGCACGGCCACTGGGGCAGAGAACGGTCTGTCGACAAATACCCAACATGGATAAAGAAAATATCGTTCTTGTCGAACACAACTAGCTCTTCGTTTCACGAAGTATTAAGCGGTATTGACAGGGAACGTCAAATCGATTCCGTTTTTGTTAGATTCCCAGAAGGCTTTTGACACAGTTCCTCACAAGAGACTTCTAATTAAATTGCTTGCCTATGGAGAATCGTGCCAGTTATATGACTGGCTTTGTTATTTGCTGTGGGAAAGACCATAGAAATTAATGGAAACTCATCGAGAAAAGCAGAAGTAATATCTGATGTTCCCCAGGGAAGTGTTACAGCCCCTATCTTGCCCCTGAGTTTTCCCTCGTCCGGCCATCCTGATTTAGGTTTTCCGCGATTTCCCTAAATCGCTACAGGCAAATGCCGAGATGGTTCCTTTGAAAGGGCACGGCCGACTTCCTTCCCCGTCCTTCCCTAATCTGATGAGACCGATGACCTCGCTGTTTGGTCTCTTCCCTCAAACAATCCAATCCAATCCTTGCCCCTGATCTACATACACGATTTAGGAGACAATCCGAGCTGTCGTCTCAGATTATTTGCAGATGATTCTGTCATTTACCGTCATTTAGTGTCATCAGTTTATTAAAACGAACTGCAAAATTATTTAGACAAGATGTATGTATTACGCAATTGACTTAAAATAATGAAAAGTGTAAAGTCATTTACATAACCAATAAAAAGAATCCACTGAATTTCAGTTACACGATAAATCACACATATCTAAAGACTGTAAACTTAACTGAGTGTGGTTCCAGTTGCCTGAGACTGCACCCGTGTGTGTGTGTGTGTGTGTGTGTGTGTGTGTGTGTGTGTGCGTGTGTGCGCGCCCGCGCTTATGTGTACCTATTGTTGACGAAGGCCCATGGCCGAAAGCTTTAATTGTGAGAGTCTTCTTGTTGTGCCTATCTGCGATTCAGCATCTCCGCTATATGATGAGTAGCAACTTACCTTCTCATGATATTGTTACATTCCATCCTGGGTTTTCCATTGTTTGATTTAAACCCTGTGTTTGATACTGGTAGATTTCTCTTGGCCAGGAATGCCTTTTTTGCCGGTGCTAGTCTCCTATTGATGTTCTCCCTGCTCCGTCCATCATTGGCTATTTTGCTGATAAGCAGTAGAATTTCTTAATTTCATCTACTTAGTGACCATCAATCCTGATGTTATGTTTCTCGATGTTCTCATCTCTGATACTTCTCATTACTTTCGTCTTTCTTTGATTTACTCGCCGCCCTTACTCTGTACTCATTAGATTGTTCATTCCAATCAGAATATCATGTAATTCTTATTCACTTTCACACAGGATAGCAGTGTCATCAGTGACTCGCATCATTCATTTCACCTTGAAATTTAATTCCACTCCTGAATCTTCTTCGGTGTACAGATTGAACAGACTACATCCTTGTCTTCTGCCCATTTTAATCCCAGCACATCGTTCTTGATCGTCCAGACGCAGCACCTAGTGTAAATATGCCAAGAAGTGTTACAAGTGGTAACGCGAATGCAGATGATGCAGTTTCTTCAAATATGGCAGAAGGGTTGCAGGCCAGGAAAACAATGCAAAGTGCGCTTCAGACCTGGCTGATGTGTTTCTCAAAAGAAAAAAATGGACCAGACAACATCTACAGAAGGGTGTGAGATTGACAGTAAACAAATTAGTGAACTTCGTAAAAGCACAGAAGAATTAGAATACGGAACAACAAACGGACAGCTATGTGAGAAGTGCCTGAAACTAAAAGTGAAAGCTTGTGCATCGAAAATAAAACATCAGCAGTAGTGCAGGAAAAGGTGACTGGATTATTAGGCAAATTATTTTCAAGAACGCAGTTAACTACTTGCTCGGTTGAGAGAAACAAGCGAAGTTGGAAATGATGACATTTGTAAACCAGCTACTCATCGTGCCGTATCTAGGAAGTATTTGTTTTTAAGAAATCAGACTGGTTTCCCGCTTTTAGGACTATCAACACTGAAAAGGTTGAAATTACACTCTTTCAGATGCTTTCCTGGTTTGATTACATATGTTTTACAACTAATGAAAGCCTAATAATCTGTATTGTCGAAAACTGAAAGTGTATGTGTGCTCTCATACAAAGAAATGAATGTAGACAGCAGCGTTACAAACGATTCTATTGGAGATCATATTATTTTGTTAAAAACTGGCGTCTTGAAGCAGGGGCTGTGTATAAAACATAGCATGACTCTTAAGTAGAAGATTACAGCAACCAGTCACTTTTTACAATGCTATTTATTTGTTTAAACAGCGCCGTTACCGGTTTCGATCCGACAGGTTCATCTTCAGATGGCTAGTTCACGTTTTACATTAGCTTTCGTCTACTGTTTTCCAAATTGACGCAATTTTTTTCCGAGGTGGTGGTCAAAACAAGATGTGAGGCAATGTATTTTTAACTGTAATTGCGCCTCACAACGATTTTAAGTGATATATGTACACAAATTATTAAAGGGAAAATGTTTCGGTTACTTAAAGATGAAGAATCTGCACCATTATGTTCCAGTGCACACTGCTTACGATCTTGTTGCAGCGAAAACAGTTTAATGCACTTTTTTTATGTACATATTTATGCACGCAATGTAAAGCACCATTCACACACTAAGAAGTTTCATCACATGGAGTTGTATGTACAAGGAAGGCGGCATTACAACCATAACAATGCCAAAGACTTCCACTCTCAGAGATATTTTGTTGTGCACATGCATGTGACAGTAGAAATTTACAAACTGCTCATGTTACATTACTTACTACTTACATTGAAAGAGAACTGCTTCAAATTAGGAAAAACAAATAAAGCAGTCAGTTATAAAGTGTTGCTGTAGTGCTATTAGGTAAGTGTAATGATATACATTGGAACTGACACGAATTCTTTACAAACAAATCGAAAAACTGGTATAAGCCGACCTCGAGGAAGATCAGTTTGGATTCTGTAGACATGTTGGAACACGTGAGGCAATGCCGACCCTACGACTTATCTTAGATTAAGGAAAGGCAAACCTACGTTTCTCGCATTTGTATTCTTACAGAAAGCTTTTGACTTTGTGACTGGAATACTCTCTTTCAAATTCTGAAGGTGGCAGGGATAAAATACAGGGAGCGAAAGGCTATTTACAATTTGTACAGAAAGCAGATGGCAGTTATAAGCGTCGAGGGACATGAAAGGGAAGCTGTGGTAGGGAAGGGAATGTGACAGGGTTGTAGCCTATCCCCCATGTTATTGAATCTGTATATTGCGCAAGCAGTAAAGGAAACAAAAGAAAATTTTGGAGTAGGAATTAAAATCCACGGGTGTAGAAATAAAAACTTTGAGGTTCGACGATGACATTGTAGTTCTGTCAGAGCAGTAAAGGACCTGGAAGAGCAGTTGAACGGAATGGGTAGTGTCTTGAAAGGAGGATGATATAAGATAAACATCAACAAAAGCAAAACGAGGATAATGGTATGTAGTCGAATTAAATCGGGTGATGCTGAGGGAATAAGATTAGGAAATGAGGCATTTAAATTAAGAAATGAGTTTTGCTATTTCAGGAGGAAAATAAGTGATGATGGTCGAAGTAGAGTGAATATAAAATGTAGAGTGGCAATGGCAAGGAAAGCGTTTCTGAAGAAGAAAAATTTAACATCGAGTATGGATTTAAGTGTGAGAAAGTCGTTTCTGAAAGTATTTGTATGGAGTGTAGCCATGAATGGAAGTGAAACATGGAAGATAAATAGTTTGGACAAGAAGAGAATAGAAGCTTTCGAAATGTGGTGCTATAGAAGAATGCTGAAGATTAGATGGGTAGACCACATAACTAATGAGGAGGTATTGAACAGAATTGGGGAGAAGAGAAACTTGTGGCACGACTTGACTAGAGGAGGCGATACG
This sequence comes from Schistocerca gregaria, assembly GCF_023897955.1. Taxonomy (NCBI): domain Eukaryota; kingdom Metazoa; phylum Arthropoda; class Insecta; order Orthoptera; family Acrididae; genus Schistocerca; species Schistocerca gregaria. Next base: position 737,421,752 of record NC_064923.1, read on the forward strand.
TTGGTAGGACATGTTCTGAGGCATCAATGGATGACCAGTATAGTACTGGAGGGTAAAAATCGTAGAGGGAGAACCAAGAGATGAATTCACTAAGCAGATTCAGAAGGATGTAGGTTGCAGTAAGTACTGGGAGATGAAGAAAGTTGCACAGGATAGAGTAGCATGGAGAGCTGCATCAAAGCAGTCTCTGGACTGAAAACCACAACAACAACATTGGCACCAAAGTAAATGACAAGGGCTGGGCATACATAAATATTACAACTATGGACATATTATGGCATACGTTGAAAGCATAGTAAATGGTTTGGGATGGATGTGCATATATAAGTATTACAACGGTGGGCATTTCATTGGTTCTTTTTTCTTTAAATAAGAAAGCAGATGAATGAAATTTTGAAGAAAGGCTGCATTGGCTAACTCGTTTCGTTCATTGGGGAGATTTTGTGGTGAGTTGCTTTTATGTACATATATTTCAATCTCCTCAAGCAAATTCACAAAGCTGTCTTTCTCAGCGTGGTGCAAAACTTGTACATGATCTTCAACGCTCTTCATTCCATGACTGTTAGTAGTTGTGTGTAAGGCAAATGTGGATTTTGAAATGTTATTCAAACATATGGCATCTATATGTTCTTTGAACTGGGTCTCAATGCTTCTTCCAGTCTGTCCTATATAGTAAGAGGGGCAACTTCGAGAGCTGAGTTTGTATATGCCATATTTTTTGTATGGAGGTGGGTGGGGGGGGTTGTTATTTCTTAATTTGTGAACTACTAATTGCTGGAGTTTGTTGCGTGTGTGGAAAGTTATCTTAAGGTTTGTATTTTTAAACAGATTGCTTATTTTATAGGATATGCTCTGCAATATATTTTCTGCAGTTTTCTATTGTGTCTTGTGTAAGTTGCGTAGTTTCTAGTGTCTATCATGAGAGGGCTGTATCCATTGTTTGAGGTTGCGGTTTTAGTGATACTGATTTCCTTTTCTTTTTGAACTGGTTCAAGGGAAATTTTGTTTAGCCGATTTAGTGGGTATCTAAAATATGCCATCTTATGCTCGTTTGGGTTTCAAGATGTGTTGATAGATACGACAGTGGATGTTGGTTTTCTATAAATCTCAAAATGTTATGGTTTTTGTTAGTCATTTTTGTGGCTAGGAAATTGGTTCTGTTGTTGGTCTCATACTTAACGGAGAATTTAATGTTTTTGGGCATGCTACTCAGATTTGTTGCTAATGAAGAAATAGACGCATTAGCAACAAATCTGAGTTGCATAGGATTGAAATGAAGTTGTCTCCTAAACTATCTAAAATTCACCTCAGTGTCAAGGGTACAGAAAATCAGAAGGTTTATTTAGCTATGGAACTTTTAAGAGTAAAACGGCTAAAGAAATAAGATACCTGATGCCCGAAGAAGAGGAAGGAGCAAAATTTTTTTCAGCTTGCAAAAGGCCCCTTTGACATCCTGAATGCCCTAAGATCCATGACAAGAATGCATTACCCTGTGGTTATGGGTGCAGAAAGACGTTCAGGGAAGATTGTTAAGGGAAGTGTACAGGTGTGCCGGTAAAATGTACGTAGGCAGTAGAAACCGTTTGCCCCCATTCCAGAAAGGCACCATGACAGCTGTTAGGTCTTTGTTTGGACTGTTTTCAAATCTGCAGCCGCTACACGCGAGACATATTCTGACTGCACAATTGAACCAAGACACTTTGGAAAAATTTCTCTCGCAGATAAGAGGACCTGGTCAGTTCCACTTCTCCAACAAAAGGCACTCCTGGGGCACAACGCTCACGATATTCCTGTATCAAATGAAACTTCGGTAGACGCAGATGACAGTGGTGGACTTTTGATGTCACACTTGTTCAGCGGAATTTTGACCGACATGAGCGATGGTGAAAAAGAACTCAAGATATTAACTTTCTTCTTCAACCTGCACCAGAAGAATCAGCTGTCAGCGAGGGAGCTGAATGCTCTGCACAAGGCTTCCGATGCTTGGCTGGCTACGCCGCATACCGCGCAAAGAAATATGACGACACACTGGGAACACAATCTAGTGATATTTTAGGTCCTTCTGCAACACATGTGAAACATTTTGGCTGGACTAAAGTCCGGTCTCGCGGTGGGCTTACAGATGACTGGCTACATAAACTGTCACAGTTAGAAATTATTTTTAACGAATTTAACGGTTTACAGAGTATTTCGAAGGAAAGAAGTATAGTGAAACCAATCAACGCTGCTTGAAACTCCGCCTGAACAGATCACGAGGACCCAGCGGTACCGAGCCGTCGCCGTGTCACCCTGAGCCCACAGACGGTACTGGATGCGGATATGCAGCGAGGGGCATGTGATCAGCACTCCGCTCTCCCCGCCATATCGCAGTTTATGAGACTCCTAGCCGCTACTTCTCAGTCCAGTAGCTCCGCAGTTTGCCTCACAGGAGCCGAGTGTACCCCGCTTGCCAACAGCACTGGGCAGACCAGATGGTCACCCATCCCAGTGCTAGGCCAGACCGACGCTGCTCGGCTTGGACGATCTGATGGGAACTTTTGTCACCACTGCGGCAAAGCCGTTGGCTGATCTACACCGCAGTCCACACTAAATATGCTGTTTTTTCGCCATAAATCATCAAACTGTACGACAGAACAAGACTTCAAATTCGCATGCGCTTTCTTAATATGAAGCTGAGAATACAAAAGGCGACAGCAGCACAAAAGCGAAAAACCCGACACTGGCAGTCATCATCCGCTTCTACCATCTAAACGGGTAAACCAACTGCTTTAAATATTTTTTATGAGAACTTATAGCAGTCATAGGCACTTATTAGTATTAGAGAGCCATTCGCTCCGACAGTCGCTGCTTCGCTTTGCTCCTGTAGTGACGTCATTGTGCCAGCTAATCAAAGTCCGTTGCGCTTCGGACCCAACCTTCCTTTTCATAATCTTGCTTTAAATGACGCCGCCGTTGTGCTTCTTCGAGGATCTCGGAAGCTGAAAGAGACGGGTGACGCCCAGCGTCTGAAATGCGGGAGCTTGTGTGACAGTTCGTGTGTATCTACTTCTGCGTAGATACTCCGCAAGCCACAGTAAGGTGAGTGGCGGGGGCTGCCCCGTTCCACTACTTGTTTCCCCTCCTGTTCCGCTCGCAAACAGGGCGAGGGAAAAACAACTGTCTGTACGCCTCCGTATCAGCTCTAGGTTTTCATGTTGTGGTCCTTAACGCACGTTGTGTGTTGGCGACAGCAGAACGTTCGGCAGTCAGCTTCATATGACGGTTCTCTAAATTTTCTGAGCAATGTTTCCCGAAAAGAGCGCCGCCTTCCCTCCAGCGATTTCCGTTTGTTTCCGAAGCATCTCCGTAACACTTTAAGTTTTATTCGAACCTACCTCCTCTGCACTGCTTCGATGTCGTCCTTCAATCCGACTTGGTTTTGATGATACACACTCGTACTCAAGAATAGGTCGCACCAGCGTCCTATCGCTGGCTCCTTTAGACGCGAAGCGCTCTTTCCTATAATTCTCCCAATAAATCAAACCATTTATGTATGTAGAGAACAACAGCGGTCCTGTCACACTTCCCTGGGGCACTCCTCACGATACCCTCGTCTCTGATGCCTCTGTAGCTCTTAAGATCACCTGACGTTCTGCATCCACGTTCCGGCGGACATGAGACTGCTCTGAGGTTTGTTGGATTCGAATAACTTTCGCAGCTCGAGCTCTCGTACAACTACGCGATAAATCAGATTTAGGTTTGCGAGGCTTATAGTAATGCCTTTAGATGTGGGTCTTTGACTTGTCGTCCGATTTTGTTATCAAGACTCTCCAGCTGCCCCAGATGGTATAGAAATATATCTACCACGTGCACAACAACATTGGATTTGCACTGTCACGAGATAAACTGCAGGCACTAAGCGTCGTCTGCGTGGCACACATTAGCCCCACGTTTAAAACTGTTAGTAATACTGAGAAAGATATAGATTTCTAAAGAAACTATGGTCTTGCTCGGAGTTCCAGCTGTCTCCATACCAAATAACGTCGGAGCCAGTCCAGTGGTGGCGCCGCGAAAGCGTGAGTTAGCTTCGCAGTTAGTAATACTGGTATTAGAATGGACTGAACACGTCGAAAACTGATTAAGTAGTGTATCGGTTACGGTGAATCATATTACTTACAACATATATACCAATAAAAGCATTTTCCCAGGTACGACAATGGTCGAAACGAAAAGAGTAAATAGCTTTTTTAAAGAGTAAATATTTTTCCTTAATTTGCATCATATTCTTCAATTCGATAAATATTTTGCACCACAGTCTTTGTATAGTACCCTGTCTTCTTCACCAGGGTTCAAGTTATCTCATGCCACATTTCATGGATATCGTGAAAATGAAACACAGAAAGTTGCTTTTGACATTTACACTCCTGGAAATTGAAATAAGAACACCGTGAATTCATTGTCCAGGGAAGGGGAAACTTTATTGACACATTCCTGGGGTCAGATACATCACATGATCACACTGACAGAACCACATGCACATAGACACAGGCAACAGAGCATGCACAATGTCGGCACTAGTACAGTGTATATCCACATTTCGCAGCAATGCAGGCTGCTATTCTCCCATGGAGACGATCGTAGAGATGCTGGATGTAGTCCTGTGGAACGGCTTGCCATGCCATTTCCACCTGGCGCCTCAGTTGGACCAGCGTTCGTGCTGGACGTGCAGACCGCGTGAGACGACGCTTCATCCAGTCCCAAACATGCTCAATGGGGGACAGATCCGGAGATCTTGCTGGCCAGGGTAGTTGACTTACACCTTCTAGAGCACGTTGGGTGGCACGGGATACATGCGGACGTGCATTGTCCTGTTGGAACAGCAAGTTCCCTTGCCGGTCTAGGAATGGTAGAACGATGAGTTCGATGACGGTTTGGATGTACCGTGCACTATTCAGTGTCCTCTCGACGATCACCAGAGGTCTACGGCCAGTGTAGGAGATCGCTCTCCACACCATGATGCCGGGTGTTGGCCCTGTGTGCCTCGGTCGTATGCAGTCCTGATTGTGGCGCTCACCTGCACGGCGCCAAACACGCATACGACCATCATTGGCACCAAGGCGGAAGCGACTCTCGTCGCTGAAGACGACACGTCTCCATTCGTCCCTCCATTCACGCCTGTCGCGACACCACTGGCGGGCTGTACGGTGTTGGGGCGTGAGCGGAAGACGGCCTAACGGTGTGCGGGACCGTAGCCCAGATTCATGGAGACTGTTGCGAATGGTCCTCGCCGATACCCCAGGAGCAACAGAGTCCCTAATTTGCTGGGAAGTGGCGGTGCGGTCCCCTACGGCACTGCGTAGGATCCTACGGTCTTGGCGTGCATCCGTGCGTCGCTGCGGTCCGGTCCCAGGTCGACGGGCACGTGCACCTTCCGCCGACCACTGGCGACAACATCGATGTACTGTGGAGACCTCACGCCCCACGTGTTGAGCAATTCGGCGGTACGTCCACCCGGCCTCCCGCATGCCCACTATACGCCCTCGCTCAAAGTCCGTCAACTGCACATATGGTTCACGTCCACGCTGTCGCGGCATGCTACCAGTGTTAAAGACTGCGATGTAGCTCCGTATGCCACGGCAAACTGGCTGACACTGACGGCGGCGGTGCACATATGCTGCGCAGCTAGCGCCATTCGACGGCCAACACCGCGGTTCCTGGTGTGTCCGCTGTGCCGTGCGTGTGATCATTGCTTGTACAGCCCTCTCGCAGTGTCCGGAGCAAGTATGGTGGGTCTGACACACCGGTGTCAATGTGTTCTTTTTTCCATTTCCGGGAGTATATATATATATAACAGATCACAGCTGGGAGATGAAAGAAATATGGGCAACCAAAAAGGCTACCAAGATGAAGCCGAAGACACGATGCCGACAAAAAGCATGGACAGAGGACCGGAAACAGAAACACAGCGAGCGAATGAGGGAAGTCTGGGCAGCAAGGAAGGCAGCAAAAGAAATTGGCCATGTAGTTTGGTCCAGCTGCGCTTTTTAACGGCAAATATATAATCCAAACGGGAACTGAACCCAGGTACTCACTTTTGTGAAACAGCAATGCTAACTGTATGACTACAGAACGAAGATGTAAAGGATTCTATAAACGTTGTATTCATTACTTTGAATCGTGTTATGTAGAACATATAAAATAATAGAAGCATATTCACAAATATGCTAAAGTTCAAATTCAAAGAGCAAATAGCTTTTTAAAAGAGTGATTATTGTCCCTCACTTCGTGTCATATTCAAAGGTGTTTTACTGTACTCTTTGTAAAGTAACCTGCGTTATCCGTCAGCTTTCAGGCTACGCCCAAGCTAGATTTTATCAAAATCAGTTCAGCGGTTTAGTCGAGAAAGCATAATAGACAGTTTCTTTGACGTTTATAACGTTAGTATGCATTCGTCGTGAAAAGTGCTGTGTATGTAGCTGTTGTCTCGGACAAAGGAAAAATTCTTTCAATAAGACACCCGTTCTGTAAGAGCACCGAGCGGATATCGAGACTTAGCCGAGGCTGACAGGCCGAGAGAGATCAAGCGAACAAGGCGCAGCAGACATCCCGTCTGTAGACGCAGAGTACCGCAGCTCACACGCTACTTGATAACACACACACACAAAGGGAAAACCCTGACTTCCCTCGTAGAAGTCTGCTTTTTTGCAGGCATCAGCCTTCCAATATGGATCGATAAGAACTACACTCTGCAAACTACTGTGAAGTGCGTGGCACAGGGTATGTCCTGTTCTACCAGTTATTAGGTTTTTTTCCCCCTTCCAATCACGTATGGAGTATGGGATTGCTCGAACGCCTCTGTGCATGTTGTACTTTGTCTAATATTTTCTTCGCAGTGCCTGGAAGAATGATACGCAGGGGCCTGTAATATATTCTTAGATCCATTACTCAAAGGTGGTTCTAGACATTTTCTGACTAGGAACAGTTTGCATCTATCTTCAAATATCTGCCAACTCAGTTCTCTCAGCATCTCCGAGACCTTCCTATGCTGGTACCCGGGCCGAGTTAACCCACGTGAAGGCCTGAGGCAACAAAAAAATGTGAAGCCCCTGCTGACTTGTTGTAGACCTAATACATTTCTACGAAAGTACAGCGGAAAAGTTAAGGGAATACACGTAGTTACATATCTGTAGTGCCATACGTTAGATGCTATTGAACCTAATGCAATTTAGCAAATGCATAACAAAACACACAAAGGTACCCTACTATGTAACAGCAATACATAAGAAATGAGTACCTCAAAAAAGTTTTTCCTGTCTTGCGTCCTAGTGTCGTCCGTTATCGTATCCTGGAAGTCAACTGTTCACCTCACGTTCAAGTGATAGCAAGGTGAGAGTGATTATGTGTTCTTCTCGTATTGTAGCACAAAATTAGTTCCTGATAAGGGCTAGTTTACAGGAGCCTCTCTCAGCTTCACAATTCGCGATCGGTATTGAGAGAAAAATCCTGAAGCAATCATTAAATTCGGCAAACATCACCGAGATAGTTTTCAACCATCACTTCATATAATTCGACGTAAAATGTTTAGCACCTTTTCTTTGACGAAACGCTTCAAGTTTTCACTAAAATGAAGGATTTCAGAACGAAAAAATTTCTTTTCGAACACACCTCGATATTTCTCAAACTTTCGACGTTCCTGTTACAGAGTTCTTTAGCGTCTTGCTTAACTATTTTGTTTAAATTCGGAAAAGATCGACTACTTCGCAATACTTTTCTTCTCACTTAATTTAGTTTTGCTTGTAGTTTATTAACAGCTGCAATAGGTGCCACATGAAATTTATCACGTCCACTCAGTTCTTCTAATATCTCTCTATCAGAAATTTTCTTATTATTTTGCGTCTCCTTTCGCCGTTAAATTCGTGATACACATGCTCACTTAAGCTCTTAGGTATTCTATAATTACATGAGACTACAGATCACTTCTGTGCAACGAGAAAACTATGTATCAAGATTATCATGTACTACATTGGATGTTCTTGTTTAAAACTGAATTGTGCTAATTTGTGAAGACAGTGCGTATAACAAGCGAAGAAATTAGTTTCATATTTTTGGTCACATTTTATCTTACGCTGATAACCGTGTCTTGTACAGTTAGTTCCTTTTACACAGCCAGTTGAGATTTTGAGCAGAGTGGTGTCCCCCTTCGACCTGGAGACCGGGCATATAGATCCAATAATCCGGCCCCAGCTGATACAAGCCGCCTATTTCTCCGATCCGAACTGTTCCTCTACTTTAAGCAGTAGACAGTACCGTAAAGTGAGCTCATTTCCTTCGGCATTTAGCGTTTTCTCAAGCGTAATGGGGGGGGGGGGGGGGGGGCTCACACTGAACATAGAGAACGCCTTCATACCATAACACCTTCTCTCCCCTTCACTGTTGACACCACACTTAACGCTCTACAGGCATTCGCCAATCACAGTCCCTCCCATCAAAACCTTCAAACACAGCTGTGACCATTTGCGGTACCCCGTTCTGTATGCCTTCGATACACCAGTTAGTTCTATTTGGTACGAGTCCAATGTGCTTGAGCAGTATTCTGGGATGGGCCGCTCAAGTGATCTGTAAGCTATCCCTTTTGTAGATCGATTGCACTTCCATAGTATTCTACGAATAAGCTTACGTCTTACGCCTGCTTCACACGCAACAGAGACTATGTGATCATTCCATTTCATGGCCCTAGAAAGTGTTACGACTTGATCTATTCCAACTGCAACTCATTCAAATTACAGTCATACGATACTAAGTTTTTTACTTCAGTGAAATGCACAATTATCCATTCCTGAAAATTTAAAGCAAGCTTGCCATCTTTGCACCACTCTAAAATCTTATCAAGATATGACTGAATATTTATGCAGCTTTTTCAGACAGTACTTCTTAATAGATAACAGTAGCATCTGCAAAGAATCTGTGGTTGCTATTAATATTGCGCGTAAGATTATTTATATACAACACGAACAACAAGGGAACCTAATACATTTCCCTGAGGCACACCCGAAGTTGCTTCTATATCTGACGATGACTGTTCATCCGAGATAACATGGGGTGTGCTACCTACCAAAAAGTCCTCAATACATTCACAAATTTCGCTAGATACCCAATACTGTCGTACTTTCGATAATCGACGTAGATGTGTTACTGACACAAACGTTTTTTTTGAACCAACAAGTTCTCTACCTACCTGACTGCCTCGATACGTATCAGATGTGAAAAAAAGTGCCAGCTACATTTGACGTGATTGATGTTTTCGTAATCCATGCTATGGATGATGTCATTCTGTTTCAGATAAATCACTCTGTTTCAGCACGAAAAATGTGTTAAGCTTCTACAGCAAATGGATGGTAATTTAGTGGATCAATTTTGCTACCCTTTTCGTAGACGAGTGTGACCTGTGCTTTCGTACAGTTACTGTTATGTTTCTTTTTCTTTACCTCTCCGAGGAGTCTTCAGAAAGACATGAGGAGGTTCTCGGCAGAATGTTGGAGGAAGGAAGAGGCGCAGATCAAAGCAGGTGGGAGAAGAGTAATGGAGGCGGGGTAGCTATCGATGTCATGAAACACCTCCCCTCCCCCTTACTCCCGAGAATACTTTACGAAAATGGTTTATATTTTTATGTGTATCAACTTCCGAGTTTCTAATCTTCAGAAAACAAGGTATCACGACAATCGTTAAACAATCGGAGAAATTACAGAAAATTAACGAGATAGGTACACCACGAGCGACTATTTCATGTCCACATGCGAGCCTTGTTTTTTGAATGCCTGTAGGAGACATTCCATCCCAGTAGGACGCTGGTAGCAGGACAACCTTCGTATGGCCCCATGTCGCATTATTGCCAAATTTATTCAAGATGTCGGATCCAAGATGGCGGCAATAGACAAGGCAACGTCGTGATGACGTCATGGCGGGAAGTTAAAATTTTCGCGGGAAAATAGGACAATTGGGCTACCTCCTCTAACGTAAACTCCCCCACGCCAACCCTCTCCTTCCCCAAGAAAATGCCAGGAAGTTCAAATTTTGGCAGGAGAAAGGTCACTCGGGCTACCTCCACTAATGTAAGTCGTCCCACCGCCACCTCTTCCTTCGTATTGGCGGGAAAATGACTCAGCCTGTGCTGGGGTGCTTGATTTATTTAAACAATTTGAGTTGTCATAGGCAGTAGATCTATCCAGTGTGTTCACCATCAGTTCTGGAGTCCAACTGATCTAGTACACAGTACCGCCATCAGAGGGCACTGTCGTCCCATAGCAGTTTGAGGGGGGAGTGGGGGGGGGGGGAATGGCGGCAAAAGGATTCAAGAAGAAGGACTGCACTTTTTTTTTTTTTAACAGTTTATTTAGGGATGGATTTCACATAGTCTATCTGTTACACTGATACAAAACACTCGATCTGACATGCTTGGGGTCACAATACACAGCCTACTCGTAAATCACCGAAATAATACAGTACACTGATGTACAGACACAAAAGAAACTCGTAAATTGTCAAAATAATGCATGTATAATGCTCTTCAAACATGTTCACAAATTGTAAACTGTTGAAATAATGCATTTCACAGGCTGAGTCATTTTCCCGCCAATACGAAGGAAGAGGTGGCGGTGGGACGACTTACATTAGTGGAGGTAGCCCGAGTGACCTTTCTCCTGCCAAAATTTGAACTTCCTGGCATTTTCTTGGGGAAGGAGAGGGTTGGCGTGGGGGAGTTTACGTTAGAGGAGGTAGCCCAATTGTCCTATTTTCCCGCGAAAATTTTAACTTCCCGCCATGACGTCATCACGACGTTGCCTTGTCTATTGCCGCCATCTTGGATCCGACATCTTGAATAAATTTGGCAATAATGCGACATGGGGCCATACGAAGGTTGTCCTGCTACCAGCGTCCTACTGGGATGGAATGTCTCCTACAGGCATTCAAAAAACAAGGCTCGCATGTGGACATGAAATAGTCGCTCGTGGTGTACCTATCTCGTTAATTTTCTGTAATTTCTCCGATTGTTTAACGATTGTCGTGATACCTTGTTTTCTGAAGATTAGAAACTCGGAAGTTGATACACATAAAAATATAAACCATTTTCGTAAAGTATTCTCGGGAGTAAGGGGGAGGGGAGGTGTTTCATGACATCGATAGCTACCCCGCCTCCATTACTCTTCTCCCACCTGCTTTGATCTGCGCCTCTTCCTTCCTCCAACATTCTGCCGAGAACCTCCTCATGTCTTTCTGAAGACTCCTCGGAGAGGTAAAGAAAAAGAACCATAACAGTAACTGTACGAAAGCACAGGTCACACTCGTCTACGAAAAGGGTAGCAAAATTGATCCACTAAATTACCATCCATTTGCTGTAGAAGCTTAACACATTTTTCGTGCTGAAACAGAGTGATTTATCTGAAACAGAATGACATCATCCATAGCATGGATTACGAAAACATCAATCACGTCAAATGTAGCTGGCACTTTTTTTCACATCTGATACGTATCGAGGCAGTCAGGTAGGTAGAGAACTTGTTGGTTCAAAAAAAACGTTTGTGTCAGTAACACATCTACGTCGATTATCGAAAGTACGACAGTATTGGGTATCTAGCGAAATTTGTGAGTGTATTGAGGACTTTTTGGTAGGTAGCACACCCCATGTTATCTCGGATGAACAGTCATCGTCAGATATAGAAGCAACTTCGGGTGTGCCTCAGGGAAATGTATTAGGTTCCCTTGTTGTTCGTGTTGTATATAAATAATCTTACGCGCAATATTAATAGCAACCACAGATTCTTTGCAGATGCTACTGTTATCTATTAAGAAGTACTGTCTGAAAAAGCTGCATAAATATTCAGTCATATCTTGATAAGATTTTAGAGTGGTGCAAAGATGGCAAGCTTGCTTTAAATTTTCAGGAATGGATAATTGTGCATTTCACTGAAGTAAAAAACTTAGTATCGTATGACTGTAATTTGAATGAGTTGCAGTTGGAATAGATCAAGTCGTAACACTTTCTAGGGCCATGAAATGGAATGATCACATAGTCTCTGTTGCGTGTGAAGCAGGCGTAAGACGTAAGCTTATTCGTAGAATACTATGGAAGTGCAATCGATCTACAAAAGGGATAGCTTACAGATCACTTGAGCGGCCCATCCCAGAATACTGCTCAAGCACATTGGACTCGTACCAAATAGAACTAACTGGTGTATCGAAGGCATACAGAACGGGGTACCGCAAATGGTCACAGCTGTGTTTGAAGGTTTTGATGGGAGGGACTGTGATTGGCGAATGCCTGTAGAGCGTTAAGTGTGGTGTCAACAGTGAAGGGGAGAGAAGGTGTTATGGTATGAAGGCGTTCTCTATGTTCAGTGTGAGCCCCCCCCCCCCCCCCCCCCCATTACGCTTGAGAAAACGCTAAATGCCGAAGGAAATGAGCTCACTTTACGGTACTGTCTACTGCTTAAAGTAGAGGAACAGTTCGGATCGGAGAAATAGGCGGCTTGTATCAGCTGGGGCCGGATTATTGGATCTATATGCCCGGTCTCCAGGTCGAAGGGGGACACCACTCTGCTCAAAATCTCAACTGGCTGTGTAAAAGGAACTAACTGTACAAGACACGGTTATCAGCGTAAGATAAAATGTGACCAAAAATATGAAACTAATTTCTTCGCTTGTTATACGCACTGTCTTCACAAATTAGCACAATTCAGTTTTAAACAAGAACATCCAATGTAGTACATGATAATCTTGATACATAGTTTTCTCGTTGCACAGAAGTGATCTGTAGTCTCATGTAATTATAGAATACCTAAGAGCTTAAGTGAGCATGTGTATCACGAATTTAACGGCGAAAGGAGACGCAAAATAATAAGAAAATTTCTGATAGAGAGATATTAGAAGAACTGAGTGGACGTGATAAATTTCATGTGGCACCTATTGCAGCTGTTAATAAACTATACTTCTTTCCTTCGAAATACTCTGTAAACTGTTAAATTCGTTAAAAATAATTTCTAACTGTGACAGTTTATGTAGCCAGTCATCTGTAAGCCCACCGCGAGACAGGACTTCAGTCCAGCCAAAATGTTTCACATGTGTTGCAGAAGGACCTTAAATATCACTAGACAGTGTTCCCAGAGTGTCGTCATATTTCTTTGCGCGGTATGCGGCGTAGCCAGCCAGGCATCGAAAGCCTTGTGCAGAGCATTCAGCTCCCTCGCTGACAGCTGATTCTTCTGGTGCAGGTTGAAGAGGAAAGTTAATATCTTGCAGTTCTTTTTCACCATCGCTCATGTCGGTCAAAATTCCGCTGAACAAGTGTGACATCAAAAGTCCACCACTGTCATCTGCGTCTACCGAAGTTTCATCTGATAGAGGAATATCGTGAGCGTTGTGCTCCAGGAGTGCCTTTTGTTGGAGCAGTGGAACTGACCAGGTCCTCTTATCTGCGACAGAAATTTTTCCAAAGTGTCTTGGTTCAATTGTGCAGTCAGAATATGTCGCGCGTGTAGCGGCTGCAGATTTGAAAACAGTCCAAACAAAGACCTAACAGCTGTCATGGTGCCTTTCTGGAATGGGGGCAAACGGTTTCTACTGCCTACGTACATTTTACCGGCACACCTGTACACTTCCCTTAACAATCTTCCCTGAACCCATAACCACAGGGTAACGTATTCTTGTCGTGGATCTTAGGGCATTCAGGATGTCAAAGGGGCCTTTTGTAAGCTGAAAAAAATTTGCTGCCTTCCTTTTCTTCGGGCATCAGGTATCTTATTTCTTTAGCCGTTGTACTCTTAAAAGTTCCATAGCTAAATAAACCCTCTGATTTTCTGTACCCTTGACACTGAGGTGAATTTTAGATAGTTTAGGATACAACTTCATTTCAATCCTATGCAACTCAGATTTGTTGCTAATGCGTCTATTTCCTCATTAGCAACAAATCTAAGTAGCATGCCCAAAAACATTAAATTCTCCGTTAAGTATGAGACCAACAACAGAACCAATTTCCTAGCCGCAAAAATGACTAACAAAAACCATAACATTTTGAGATTTATAGAAAACCAACATCCACTGCCGTATGTATCAACACATCTTCAAACCCAAACGAGCATAAAATTGCATATTTTAGATACACACTAAATCGCCTAAACGGAGCTCCACCGCAGTCTTTAACACTGGTAGCATGCCGCGACAGCGTGGACGTGAACCGTATGTGCAGTTGACGGACTTTGAGCGAGGGCGTATAGTGGGCATGCGGGCGGCCGGGTGGACGTGCCGCCGAATTGCTCAACACGTGGGGCGTGAGGTCTCCACAGTACATCGATGTTGTCGCCAGTGGTCGGCGGAAGGTGCACGTGCCCGTCGACCTGGGACCGGACCGCAGCGACGCACGGATGCACGCCAAGACCGTAGGATCCTACGCAGTGCCGTAGGGGACCGCACCGCCACTTCCCAGCAAATTAGGGACACTGTTGCTCCTGGGGTATTGGCGAGGACCATTCGCAACCGTCTCCATGAAGCTGGGCTACGGTCCCGCACACCGTTAGGCCGTCTTCCGCTCACGCCCCAACATCGTGCAGCCCGCCTCCAGTGGTGTCGCGACAGGCGTGAATGGAGGGACGAATGGAGACGTGTCGTCTTCAGCGATGAGAGTCGCTTCTGCCTTGGTGCCAACGATGGTCGTATGCGTGTTTGGCGCCGTGCAGGTGAGCGCCACAATCAGGACTGCATACGACCGAGGCACACAGGGCCAACACCCAGCATCATGGTGTGGGGAGCGATCTCCTACACTGGCCGTACACCTCTGGTGATCGTCGAGGGGACACTGAATTGTGCACGGTACATCCAAACCGTCATCGAACCCATCGTTCTACCATTCCTAGACCGGCAAGGGAACTTGCTGTTCCAACAGGACAATGCACGTCCGCATGTATCCCGTGCCACCCAACGTGCTCTAGAAGGTGTAAGTCAACTACCCTGGCCAGCAAGATCTCCGGATCTGTCCCCCATTGAGCATGTTTGGGACTGGATGAAGCGTCGTCTCACGCGGTCTGCACGTCCAGCACGAACGCTGGTCCAACTGAGGCGCCAGGTGGAAATGGCATGGCAAGCCGTTCCACAGGACTACATCCAGCATCTCTACGATCGTCTCCATGGGAGAATAGCAGCCTGCATTGCTGCGAAAGGTGGATATACACTGTACTAGTGCCGACATTGTGCATGCTCTGTTGCCTGTGTCTATGTGCCTGTGGTTCTGTCAGTGTGATCATGTGATGTATCTGACCCCAGGAATGTGTCAATAAAGTTTCCCCTTCCTGGGACAATGAATTCACGGTGTTCTTATTTCAATTTCCAGGAGTGTATATAGTCGAAATTGTACTGTTCAAGCAATCGGTAGAATACTGCTATGTGCTTGATATCGAGAATTATCGTACAAATGGTATGATATTCTAGTACACCACGTGAAAATACATATGTTCTTGTAATCCCAGAATCTGGACATGGGTGTAGCAAGCAACCAGGTAGGAGCCAGAAACAGTAACGCCTTTGTGCGGAGGGGATCCGACCCAGCTTTTGTGCAACAGTATTGGCGGCTTATGCACGAGTCTCTGACAGACGCCAGCTACATGCAGGGAGCAGAAGTAGTGACATTGTATGGCGCAGGACACGAATTCATGTTTACTAAACCGATATGGTAGGTGGTGATATATAGCCAGGTTGTTGGGATGACTTAGGTTAGTGGGGACAGCCCGAGTGACCTTTTTTTCCGCCATTTTCTAAGGTAATGTGAGGTAGACCAATTGAGCTATTTTCTCGCACAAATTTTAACTTCCCACCGAGGGTCATTGTGATGCTGCCATATCTATCGCCACCATCTCGGATCCACCACCTCGAACACAATTGGCAGGCTGATCCTTTAGGCCCGTACCTCGGTTGACTGTACCCGCTACAGACAGCAAATACAGCATCGGATCGAAAGTACCCGGGCGCCCCTTTGTAAATCGGAGTTTGCCACCAGACGTCAGGAACAACGACAGCTAAACCAAGTCACGGAGACCTCGTCTACTGACAAATAGGAACCATCGAGCACTAGAGAGGGTGATAAATCATATGAAATCAGCGGAAGGGACCAACCGTGAGTTCTAAATGCTGCTAGCAGTCCAAGCCAAGAAAATGACTGCTCAAACAGAATTAAGAAGAGTGGGGCACAGCGGCGCACGAGCTTCTCTAAGCAGCACTTTGCTGTCGCGCCACTGGACGGGAGGTGACTGGTCGTCTTGTAAAAGGGTCATTTCCAGTAGTTTCAAACTCGATTATTGACCACAGTAGATCACTGAAGTACACTGACGGGAAAAAATAACATCAAAAATAATTTACTTGTGGTAAGGAAATTCTGGGAATGAATTTGTCTACTTAACATAGGTAAAGTTATTAACATTGCAAAATGGCAGGTTAATGTAAACGCGAGATAAGCTACTCCAAATATGAAATGCTGATACGTTAATAACCGCGATATCGCCACAATGGCGAATGCAAACGTGCAAACGTGCATGCATTGTGCTGTACAAGTGCTAGATGTCAGTTTGTGGGTTGGTGGTCCGTGCCTCTTACATTGCTTTTTAATCGTATTCTATGTTTTTATAGATAAGATTAGCATCTTTTCTTGGTTTTCAAATGTCTAAACATTCATGGTGGTGTCTGTTTGTTCGATATCGTGTCTCCCTACCACTTTCGCGCAACGACGCTCTGAGCGTGTTTTTTAGGGAATTGACTAGTTTGAACCTGGGACCTGTTGCTGGTAAGGAGACGCCAGACCACACATGACATGTAGAATTCAGAAGAGTTCAGTGAGACTAGTGATGATATAACCAAATACTAAATGATCTCAGCGTCAGCTCCACTGCACTCCCTGTAAAAGAATCTTAATACTAACTAAATTTAGTGGAAAGGGTTCAAGGCTTTCCTATTTTTAGTTAGCTGGTAAAATAACGTCGAAAAAGCAGTTACGTTTACCATTGGAAATTTTATTCTACTCACAAAACATCGTTTATAAATTGCACTACTGATAAAAGGAAATGTTTCAATACAGGATGGTAAAAACCAACTGCGTTCAACAAAAATGTGAACGAATATTCCCTGAATGGGTTTCCAAGTTCTACAATCGATCGAAGGAAGACCTATGCCATATCACATCTATAATCTAGGTTTAATTTAAGTTTCACAAAAGAGAAAACTATCAAATGACCCTTTAATTACTTATTTAACTTGTCGTAAATTACAGTGGCTGATGTGGCTTCTCAATAACTATATAAAAGAAAAATCATCGCGTTTCAGATCTTTTCTTCAAGTGGCAAATGTGAACACCATGAGTTTTAATTAACGATCGACACTAGTATTACGCAAAAAGAGGGTGTAACAGATGAGACCTCTGCAGTTCTGAGTGAAGCCTTATGCGCTCAAAAATGCGGCATCGCGTGCGTTCATTACCTTGTAGGTGTTCAGGCAGCGTCAGGGCAGCGGCGGGCAGCACAGCTTCGCTCACCTCGCCATCTCGGAAGCAACTCTCACCTAACTTCTCCTTACTACATTTACCGAAGTTGGTTTAAAAAAACTATCTGGCTGTGTTTTCATCTGACCAATCAGGGTCTCAGTGTTAACCTTAAGCTCCGCCTACAAAAATTCTGTCTATCCAATGAGAAACGTTATACTTTTCGTGGTGGGGCAATATTTTTAAAGTTTGCAACGTAACAGAGACGCGAAAAAGTCTCACGCTAAAACCTGCAGCTGGTGTGGTCCTTTTAGCGTTATCGTAAGATCTATACTGTTCTTCTGGAGGGCTCTAGCTTTTAACATGGGCTGGGGGGTGGTCCTTGACGTAACAGAGATGCGAAAAAGTTTCACGCTAAAACGTGTGGGTGGTAGTCTTACAGGTAGGCTGGCGGCGTGGGTGTCCAGTCCGTCCCTTATCGTAGGGCCTTCTACCTTAACACGGTTCTACTCTCGGCTTCTGTCCTCGTTTCTCCCCTTGGAACTGCGTCGGTCTCACAGTGGGAAGGTATGACATGCATTTAGGCATTCTTGTGTTAATCTGTGGTATTCCATTTGCTCACTCGTTACTCGTATTACTTTGGTTAATTTAATGTCACAATTTATTCGGAGCTATGTGACATACTACTGGATTTGCTTATCATGTCAGGGTTTTCATGGAAGGTGTTGGATTTGCCTGACACCTTACAAATGGTGTATTGAAATAATCCATTAACTTTCGGGCATGCAGCCGGACAAATAAAATTTTCTTGACTGTACTGGTCACAGGTTGGCTTCTGCTCCACGTGAAACAGAATCCAATGAGATGCAAGCAAACGCGGAAGAATACATGGCGTACTGTTTACATCAGCTTTATTCTTATGATGAACAGAGTTTAGAAAGAGTAATATTTACGTTCGAGTCTCACCTAATTATTTATCAGAGATGAGCACTAGTTTATTCCTTCCTTAAATACAACTGTTACTATCCAGTTGTAATATGTAATATTCACAGTTATAAGCTGCCTTCGGACTCATTAGCATTAAATTCAACAACAGAGATAATAAAAATCAGAGATAATATCACGATAACGTTCGCTTTTCTTTAGTTCGTACACACAGAACAGTATCTGACAGTATTACACTATTAACTTGGTGGGCCAATACAGGGACGGTTAATACTAACTGTCGATGTGTTGGAGTTGTCGTCCGATGATGTTCTACATGTACTCAACTGGGGAGAGAAATGGTGATCGGGCAGGCGAAGACAAGATATCGACACTGTGCACAGCATGTCGAGTTACAACAGCGATACGTGGGTTAGCGTTATGCTGTTGGAAATCAGACCTTGGCCTGCTGTTCATCAACTGCAGCGATACATGTGGAATCCCCGGAGTTTCGTCCAGATTTGCAGCCAGGGTGCGTGGGGTAACCGAGAGACTGCCCCTGCTGTCACTGCAGGCCGTGTCACCTCGTGTGTGTCCAGCGCGCAGCAGGCCTCCTTGTGAGCAACACGCGGCAGCCGCTGGCACCGGGGCAGAACCAGACGTCCACCCTGCCTGCCATCCAGGGAGATCTCTCTTGACGCCACTGGAGTCGCAATTGGCGGTGGTTTAGGGTCAGTGGGCTGCACGCTACAGGGCGTCTGTCTCGGAGCTGTCGACGAAGTAACCGATTTGTGACAGCTGTGGTGCCGACTGCTTCTCGTATTGCCGCTGCATATGCAGTACGATGTGGCATCCCTCTCGGTAGTGCCACGTGGCCATTCGGAGAGCGGTCTTCTGGCGAGCGTACATTCTCGTGGCGACTGCTGCACGCTGGCTACGTTCCTGTCAAGTCTTCCTGCAGCGTCGCAGAAGGAACACCCAGCTCCTCGTAGCCCTACTACTCGATCTCGTTCAAACTACGTGGGGGGGGGGGGGCGGGGGTGTTGACAAAGACGTCTTTGACAATGAGCGTAGGTGCGGAACGGAGTCAAATGTTTTTCGGAAATCCGGGAACGTTGCCTCGACCCACAGCTTTCCCTATGACGTGTGAGAAAAGTAAAGTAACGCCTGTCTTTTGTTTCTGGAGCGCACTGGGTGGAGCAGCAACTGGACGGTAAACGGGAGGAATGTTACCGGCGGCCGCTAGAGAGCGCGGCTGCACGACTGCCGCAGTCACGGAGTGCAGGCGGCCGCTGTTCACGTCAGCGCGCCGGCCGAACCCAGCTGCGGCTGGGATCACGACGAGTGCCCAAGTACGATTCCACTCGGACCTCTTATCCAAGTTGAGGTACTGCGATATGCGACAGGGTCATTATTCTCACCAAGTAATGAGTACTACTGACTGGATATCTCAGTCTCCTTATTTCTAGATTCACAAACGGCTTCTCTGACACCGCACCTCACTGGAAATGTCCAGAAATGCATCGGTCCCACGGTAGATGCCGCTGACGAACCAAAGTTCCTCTGCCGACGTACCGCGTGTTCCCTGCGTGTTGCAGGCTGTACGATTGACGCACCGTACTGTAACGGCAGAATGGTCAGGAACAAGCCGAGACTGTGTTTACGTACGGCCCAGCAGATGGGAACAGTCGAGAGGCAGCAGGGTTATACCAAAACGAGTACATTCACAGACACCGACCACGTCACACAACATTTCGAGCACTTTTTCGGCTCCTGTGTGATCGTGGGTCCTTTGAGACAGTCCAAAGTGCCGCCCGAGCGAGCCGCCCCCGTCAGCTTCAGACCCCCGGAGGCCACTGTGGAGACGTGGGCGCGACGCAGCTGTGTGCCGTGTTCCGGGACGATGCGTCCACGTCGCGCGCACACCGACCACCCCCGGACACGCGCTAGTAGAATCCCCTTTCCAGTCGGGAATCGGCCCCTGCACTTTGTCTTTTTTATTAATGTCCACCCTGTGCAAACAATCTACGACACTGTCAGGGCAGCCACCTTAGATTGTTCACGCACCCAACAGCGCTTAACCGGTGATCTCACGAGAAGCAGTGTATCCACTGCGGCAAGCCCATCCCATTCAATTGTACCAAAGTTTTTATTTACAATGATACACTTTTATTCTCGTAAAATTGACACAGACTAATTTGTAGAATATACAGCTTACACATCTAACGATGTTCAACAACTAATAATACACATCCATATTTCAAACATATGGTCTGAAGTAAATCGTAAACAATAAAAGTGGGAAAAAGATTACTGATAACTCTCACTAAACCTTTGAGGACAACCAAAATATATAGAAGTATCTACGAATTGCATGAAACAGCCCAGCATTACTCTAACAATGAAAGAATTCATTTTACATTACACTTATGGAAACAATGCACAGAGTTGCAAAGTAGCAGTCCTCAAGAATATAGCCTTGTTTTCATTTGCTATGTTCGTTTCACAGACATAATGACTGATGCCCCTGCCTCTTAATAGTTAATGTAAGGACAGATGATAATAATTATTCAAACTATATCACATTTACATTTCCAAAAAGCAAAGTTTCTTCCACAAAACATCTTAAATATTAACAGTGTGGTTCTAAATTATTGTGCTAATGGGCATAGCACAATATGTAGAGAAGATAATAGATTTAAGTTTTTAAATGGGAGATCACATCCCACTAACAGATTTGTACATAAAAATAACTTTCATGCAAATAAAGGAAGAAAAACAAGACAATCCAAATTCCTGCTACGTAAAGGAAATACAAACATGACATCCTTGTCCAGCAACAATTAACTTTCAAAGCAGGATCAACGTAGCACATGGTCAAAGACATGCAACTACTTCTCACCATACTCTACAAAATGGCAATGCGGCAAAGAACGCAGTGCAGATAATAAGCAACACGAATGAGAGCCATCTTAGAGTCACTAAATTTCCTATAATTGCAAATTGAATGTGAAACAAGAGTTTTCTACTTCCAGTGGGAAACCACAAGCAGATTGTTAGAGGGATGAAACAGCTTTAGTTTTTAATTAATAAGGCATGCTATATAGCAGAAAAAGATCAATCTAAATATTAGGGTGAGTACACATGTTCGGAAAACACACAATGTAGCACAAAAACGGCACTATAACTAAGAAAAAGTACATATTAAAACATTAGGAATCAAGGATTTTACTAGTTCAAATATCAATATGAAAAGTGGTGTATATGTCCAGCACAATATTTCACAGAAAAGCAGACATCATTTCAGGCAACAAGTGTGGAACAGCTCATTTCACATTTGCGTGGTAAAATACACCTAAAAATCTTCAGCATTTAGCCATAGGTACAAATTAATTTGCAATGTGAATTTTAAATGACTCATTCCAAATCATCATGGTTTATTGTGCCAAATCATCCATGGAGCTTGAAACTATCTAACTAAAACCAACACTTCACGTCAGGGACAAGTGTCAAACATATGAGAATAACAAGTGCCAGCCTACAATATTGAAAGTGATGTGGTAAAGAAAGCTTCAATTTGGCTCAAAAGGAGTTAGATCAACTGTTTTTGTCTTGGTTAAGTGTCAGATATTGTGGGTCTGGTCTAATGACCTTTTCTGTTGTTTCCTCTTACGGATTAGGCGTGTCTTTATCTGTAGTAGGTGGTGATCCGACTCAAATTAGCCTTTTCGTGTGTCGATGTTCTGGATTTTCCTCTGTGCTTCTCTTTGTTTTATGATGCTGTCGATCCGTAATTATCTCTTGCCATTTGGGAGTTTCCGTATGGTTAATTTTTGTATGGGTTTCTTGAAGTTCGTTGACTTGGGTCTCGCGGAATTCTATCAGGTGTCTCCCGTTTAGGTTTGTGTTACGACGTGGTGTGTATCTTCCTGTAATGGGACCGTATTTTTGTTCTTTTCCTAGTTTTGCGTTGAAGTCTCCTAGAATAATTTTAGTTTGGAGTTTATATTTTCTTGATTGTCTCCTCCATTATTGTCGAAAAGTGCTCAATGGCGTCAGGGTCGTTTCTGTTGTGATCATTTTGACAGTGCTGATTCTTTTGTTAGGCGATGTGAAGTCCATCACTACGTCTGTGACCGTCATGTGTACTGCTAATCCTGTCCCACAGAGCCTGAGGTTCTTCCTGTGTACCGATGGCTATGCTTTGTATATTGTGTAGTTCCCTATGTTGAAATGATCTTCATCTGGGAATCTTGTTTCTTGTAGTGCGGAAATTTTGATCTTGAACGTGTCTAAAGTATCTGTGAGCTGTTTCATCTTTCCTGTCTTGAGTAGAGTGTTCACGTTGAGTGTTGCCATGTAATGTCTCTGATTTCTCTTGAGAGAGTTTGAGAAGCTCCGATTCTTCTCACGATGTCCGTGAGCCCCCGGAACCCGATGCTCACGACTGTTCTTGCGTATTGACTGGGTCTCAGGGTAGTGAGATTTTCCTCCTTGTTCCATCATGATGTTGAATGGTTGGATAGGTGGATAGTTGCCACCTCAGCCTGATTTTCCAGATCACGAGGTTGGCTGTGGCCGCCACTAACATGTGATACAGCCACTCTGGGAACCGACGCTACTCATCGTTTTGGTCCGCCCCGAGTATTTCATTTCCTCGGCGCCACCCATCTCTTGGAGGCACTCCCCTATCCGCCACCTGGTCAGGCGCCCGGTTGCGGGTCTATCGACCGCCCCGGGATATACCGATCGACCAGAACATTAAGACCAAAGACCTTCTATCGATATAAACCGGTCCAGGCGATATCAACGTCACTAGGCGAGGAATGGCTGGTAGTCAGATACACGCACAGTGCGTGTAGTATCCGTGAAAGTGCTGAATGGGGAATGGGGAACGCGCGCCACGTATCTGAATTTGACCGAGGGCAGATTACGATAAGTCGGAGGTTCGGCACGAGAGTTTCGAAAAACGCACGACTTTTCGGGTGTTCGAGTTGTTCTGTGGTGAGTGTCTTTAACACGTGGCAAAACTGAGGTGAAACTACGTCCAGACGTCGCGGGGTTGGACGGCTACTCCTCAGATGTCGGGCGTCGTAGTCTGGACAAACTGGAAAAACACGGCTGGCGGCGAACTGTGGCGGAAGTAACATCAGACTTTAATGCCGAGCAGAGTACAAGTGTGTCTGAAGACACAGTGCACCGAACACTCCGAACGATGGGCCCCCACAGCCGAGGACCGGCGAATGTGCCAATGTTAACGAGACGACATCGGCAACTAGGATTGAAATGGGCGCTGCACGTCGGCGCACGATAGCGAATAAGTTCAATAGAATGTCGATACCTTCTTCATCAGCTCCACGAATCCATCGTCTTCCAGACGAACAACTTCTCGACACCTGAACTGCGGGACGGAAACGAGCTGGCGGCGTCTCCATTATGCTCTGGAGCATTCGTGGGCCCAGTGGAGCTGGTGCGAGGCACCGTGACGGCCGAGGAGTATCGTCCGCTGGTTGCAGACCACGTACACCCCTTCGTGACGGCAGTGGCTCGTTTCGACAAGATAGTGTGCAATGTCGGAAGGTCAAGAGTGTGACGGAGTGGTTCGAGAAACACGGAAACCGGTCGAACACATCTGGGACGTGACTGAATGTGACGTCAGAGCTCATCGATCCCCTGACGCGAACTTATGGCGATTAGTTGACTTAAGTGTGCAGATGTGGTGCCAACTCCCTCCAGTGATCTTCTGAGACCTCACCGATTCCGTGCCACGATGCGTCGCTGCTGTTGCCCGAGCCAAACGTGGACGTACCGGCTGTAGGTGGTCGTACTAATGTTCTGGCTCACCACTGTGCACTATTTATAACTGCTATATTTGCCTCACTGCCTTATACCTCTCACATACAAAATATCTCTGAAATCCAAAAGCTGCACTCAAAAATGTGATTCTTCTGGGGGTAATGTCTCAGGTTTTATCGATCTCAGAGGCGAGGGTCGAGAGTATCGGACAGCTCTCGGACTAGCGCTCAGTGCGAGTGTACTCTCGCTAGGCAGCCGGCGCACGAATCCGCGGGTGGAGCGGCTGCGGCAGCGGCAGCGAGTGGTACGTGCGACTTTTGTGCAGGATGCCCCTGCGAAGCAGCCGGGTGGTGGCGGTGCTGGTGGCGGCGCTGGCGGCGTCTACGTGCGCGTCGCTGGTGCAGCCTGCCCCGGCCGGAGTGGGCCGGTGGCAGGCGCGGAGGTCGCAGTGGGCGCGCGCCGCCGCGGTCGGCCGCCTGCCGCTGGAGGTGCTGCCCCGGCACTACGCCCTCGCCGTCGCGCCCTACTTCCAGCCCGAGGGCGGCTTCCAGAAGAACCAGTTCCAGGGACACGTCGCCATCGACGCCGTCGTCAACGGCGCTGTCGGGAACCTGACGAACACGGTAAGCTCCACTTCCAAGTAGCAATTTTCTTTAACCTGTGCAAGCCTCTCGGTCTCTGTCTAAATGATGAACTGTTACTACCTGTATCCACTTCAACCTTCTTACAGTAATCGGGACTTAGTCGCCCTACAATACGCCCCCTCCCCAAATTTCAATTCGTTACCAAACTAATTATACTGTGATTCTCACGGTTGCCGGACCGACCTATCTAATCTTTCATTCCAGTTGTGCCACACAGTATTTCTCTCACCAGTCCGATTCAGTATCTCCCAATTCATCAAAAGATTTGAAGACGTCAATTAAATCAGTGATGAGCGATATTTTGCTTATTTCGAGAAATCGCACAGCCGAGTTTCAGTAAATTCAGTATAACTTTCTATCCACATAGGGTTCGAGAGTCGTGCAGACTCGACAAAGCCGTGGATCCGAGCTGTTGACAACGCACACCGTAATCGTGTGGACAGTGTTTACACGACGATTGATTGGGAATTGTTTACTTTCGGATAGTTGGGGGACCATTTGCAGCCGTTCGTGGACTCGATGTTCCCAAACAACGTTGTCGTGTCACTGGGCCACGATTATTCGCTATTGGTTTACAGTGCGTTGTGGACAACTGGAGCGAACGTTTTGGCCACCCAGATCTTCCGACACGAGCCCCGTCCGACATTTATTTGTGCTGCACCGGCAAAATTTTCGTCACAGAGGCAGCACAGCTCAGTATTTGTACAGGGGACTGCAGGCGGCTTGTCGAGTCCAATGCAAGCCGAGTTGCTGCAATACGCCGACCCGACCTCGCTGCTCACATTTTTAAAATGTAAATTATATACACAACCCTATTCTTAAAATTTTGTCGTAGGGTGCTTACCACTGTTTACTTAACACCAGTTACCATTCACATGTTCCTGTTCAGTATGTGGATGAATCATCGAAATACACTCCTGGAAATGGAAAAAAGAACACATTGACACCTGTGTGTCAGACCCACCATACTTGCTCCGGACACTGCGAGAGGGCTGTACAAGCAATGATCACACGCACGGCACAGCGGACACACCAGGAACCGCGGTGTTGGCCGTCGAATGGCGCTAGCTGCGCAGCATTTGTGCACCGCCGCCGTCAGTGTCAGCCAGTTTTCCGTGGCATACGGAGCTCCATCGCAGTCTTTAACACTGGTAGCATGCCGCGACAGCGTGGACGTGAACCGTATGTGCAGTTGACGGACTTTGAGCGAGGGCGTATAGTGGGCATGCGGGAGGCCGGGTGGACGTAGCGCCGAATTGCTCAACACGTGGGGCGTGAGGTCTCCACAGTACATCGATGTTGTCGCCAGTGGTCGGCGGAAGGTGCACGTGCCCGTCGACCTGGGACCGGACCGCAGCGACGCACGGATGCACGCCAAGACCGTAGGATCCTACGCAGTGCCGTAGGGGACCGCACCGCCACTTCCGAGCAAATTAGGGACACTGTTGCTCCTGGGGTATCGGCGAGGACCATTCGCAACCGTCTCCATGAAGCTGGGCTACGGTCCCGCACACCGTTAGGCCGTCTTCCGCTCACGCCCCAACATCGTGCAGCCCGCCTCCAGTGGTGTCGCGACAGGCGTGAATGGAGGGACGAATGGAGACGTGTGGTCTTCAGCGATGAGAGTCGCTTCTGCCTTGGTGCCAATGATGGTAGTATGCGTGTTTGGCGCCGTGCAGGTGAGCGCCACAATCAGGACTGCATACGACCGAGGCACACAGGGCCAACACCCGGCATCATGGTGTGGGGAGCGATCTCCTACACTGGTCGTACACCTCTGGTGATCGTCGAGGGGACACTGAATATTGATCGGTACATCCAAACCGTCATCGAACCCATCGTTCTACCATTCCTAGACCGGCAAGGGAACTTGCTGTTCCAACAGGACAATGCACGTCCGCATGTATCCCGTGCCACCCAACGTGCTCTAGAAGGTGTAAGTCAACTACCCTGGCCAGCAAGATCTCCGGATCTGTCCCCCATTGAGCATGTTTGGGACTGGATGAAGCGTCGTCTCACGCGGTCTGCACGTCCAGCACGAACGCTGGTCCAACTGAGGCGCCAGGTGGAAATGGCATGGCAAGCCGTTCCACAGGACTACATCCAGCATCTCTACGATCGTCTCCATGGGAGAATAGCAGCCTGCATTGCTGCGAAAGGTGGATATACACTGTACTAGTGCCGACATTGTGCATGCTCTGTTGCCTGTGTGTATGTGCCTGTGGTTCTGTCAGTGTGATCATGTGATGTATCTGACCCCAGGAATGTGTCAATAAAGTTTCTCCTTCCTGGGACAATGAATTCACGGTGTTCTTATTTCAATTTCCTGGAGTGTAGTACAGAGAAAATTCTTCAAAACGCAATTTTAATAGCTACTTTCAGGAATGACTCTTTTTGACCGAAAGCAACGTTGTAAGTACGCATTTTGTTTATAATAGTGACTCAGTTCCTGGAAATTCTTGAATATGTGTTGCTTCCCCTTTTCACTTATACACTGGAAATTTTTTTTAGAGTCTACCCAGGTAGGGCCTACCCGTTGAAACACAACAGCAACTCCTATACTCCTGTACGTTCCACAGGACATGCCACTCCTTCATTTCTCTTTTTCTTCATTTGTTAAAGGATACCTCCCTTTTCTGATCTCGGTGTCGGCTCCGCTGATCCTTTGCATCAACTGCATTTGTTTTGAGAATGTCAGACGTTGTGCGCGTTTGGAAGGATGCAGTTATAAGCTCAACTTCCTTCACGTACCTCAGAATAATATCACAAGTATATAGTCGTCAAAATCCCATACGTACGCCAAGTATCCTCCCCCCATGATCCATGGACCTTGCCGTTGGTGGGGAGGCTTGCGTGCCTCAGCGATACAGATGGCCGTACCGTAGGTGCAACCACAACGGAGGGGTATCTGTTGAGAGGCCAGACAAACATGTGGTTCCTGAAGAGGGGCAGCAGCCTTTTCAGTAGTTGCAGGGGCAACAGTCTGGATGATTGACTGATCTGGCCTTGCAACATTAACCAAAACGGCCTTGCTGTGCTGGTACTGCGAACGGCTGAAAGCAACGGGAAACTACAGCCGTAATTTTTCCCGAGGACATGCAGCTTTACTGTATGATTAAATGATGATGGCATCCTCTTGGGTAAAATATTCCGGAGGTAAAATAGTCCCCCATTCGGATCTCCGGGCGGGGACTACTCAGGAGGATGTCGTTATCAGGAGAAAGAAAACTGGCGTTCTACGGATCGGAGCGTGGAATGTCAGATCCCTTAATCGGGCAGGTAGGTTAGAAAATTTAAAAAGGGAAATGGATAGGTTAAAGTTAGATATAGTGGGAATTAGTGAAGTTCGGTGGCAGGAGGAACAAGACTTCTGGTCAGGTGACTACAGGGTTATAAACACAAAATCAAATAGGGGTAATGCAGGAGTAGGTTTAATAATGAATAGGAAAATAGGAATGCGGGTAAGCTACTACAAACAGCATAGTGAACGCATTATTGTGGCCAAGATAGATACGAAGCCCACACCTACTACAGTAGTACAAGTTTATATGCCAACTAGCTCTGCAGATGATGAAGAAATTGAAGAAATGTACGATGAAATAAAAGAAATTATTCAGATAGTGAAGGGAGACGAAAATTTAATAGTAATGGGTGACTGGAATTCGAGTGTAGGAAAAGAGAGAGAAGGAAACATAGTAGGTGAATATGGATTGGGGCTAAGAAATGAAAGAGGAAGCCGCCTAGTAGAATTTTGCACAGAGCACAACTTAATCATAGCTAACACTTGGTTTAAGAATCATGAAAGAAGGTTGTATACGTGGAAAAACCCTGGAGATACTAAAAGGTATCAGATAGATTATATAATGGTAAGACAGAGATTTAGGAACCAGGTTTTAAGTTGTAAGACATTTCCAGGGGCAGATGTGGACTTTGACCACAATCTATTGGTTATGACCTGTAGATTAAAACTGAAGAAACTGCAAAAATGTGGGAAATTAAGGAGATGGGACCTGGATAAACTGAAAGAACCAGAGGTTGTACAGAGTTTCAGAGAGAGCATAAGGGAACAATTGACAGGAATAGGGGAAAGAAATACAGTAGAAGAAGAATGGGTAGCTCTGAGGGATGTAGTAGTGAAGGCAGCAGAGGATAAAGTAGGTACAAAGACGAGGGCTGCTAGAAATCCTTGGGTAACAGAAGAAATATTGAATTTAATTGATGAAAGGAGAAAATATAAAAATGCAGTAAATGAAGCAGGCAAAAAGGAATACAAACGTCTCAAAAATGAGATCGACAGGAAGTGCAAAATGGCTAAACAGGGATGGCTAGAGGACAAATGTAAGGATGTAGAAGCTTATCTCACTAAGGGTAAGATAGATACTGCCTACAGGAAAATTAAAGAGACCTTTGGAGAGAAGAGAACCACGTGTATGAATATCAAGAGCTCAGATGGCAGCCCAGTTCTAAGCAAAGAAGGGAAGGCAGAAAGGTGGAAGGAGTGTATAGAAGGTTTATACAAGGGCGATGTACTTGAGGACAATATTATGGAAATAGAAGAGGATGTAGATGAAGACGAAATGGGAGATACGATACTGCGTGAAGAGTTTGACAGAGCAGTGAAAGACCTGAGTCGAAACAAGGCCCCCGGAGTAGACAACATTCCACTAGAACTACTGACGGCCTTGGGAGAGCCAGTCATGACAAAACTCTACCAGCTGGTGAGCAAGATGTATGAGACAGGCGAAATACCCTCAGACTTCAAGAAGAATATAATAATTCCAATCCCAAAGAAAGCAGGTGCTGACAGATGTGAAAATTACCGAACTATCAGTTTAATAAGCCACGGCTGCAAAATACTAACGCGAATTCTTTACAGACGAATGGAAAAACTGGTAGATGCAGACCTCGGGGAGGATCAGTTTGGATTCCGTCGAAATGTTGGAACACGTGAGGCAATACTGACCTTACGACTTATCTTAGAAGAAAGATTAAGAAAAGGCAAACCTACGTTTCTAGCATTTGTAGACTTAGAGAAAGCTTTTGACAATGTTGACTGGAATACTCTTTTTCAAATTCTAAAGGTGGCAGGGGTAAAATACAGGGAGCGAAAGGCTATTTATAATTTGTACAGAAACCAGATGGCAGTAATAAGAGTCGAGGGGCATGAAAGGGAAGCAGTGGTTGGGAAAGGAGTGAGACAGGGTTGTAGCCTCTCCCCGATGTTATTCAATCTGTATATTGAGCAAGCAGTAAAGGAAACAAAAGAAAAATTTGGAGTAGGTATTAAAATTCATGGAGACGAAGTAAAAACTTTGAGGTTCGCCGATGACATTGTAATTCTGTCAGAGACGGCAAAGGACTTGGAAGAGCAGTTGAACGGAATGGACAGTGTCTTGAAAGGAGGATATAAGATGAACATTAACAAAAGCAAAACGAGGATAATGGAATGTAGTCAAATTAAATCGGGTGATGCTGAGGGAATTAGATTAGGAAATGAGACACTTAAAGTAGTAAAGGAGTTTTGCTATTTGGGGAGCAAAATAACTGATGATGGTCGAAGTAGAGAGGATATAAAATGTAGACTGGCAATGGCAAGGAAAGCGTTTCTGAAGAAGAGAAATTTGTTAACATCGAATATAGATTTATGTATCAGGAAGTCGTTTCTGAAAGTATTTGTTTGGAGTGTAGCCATGTATGGAAGTGAAACATGGACGATTACTAGTTTGGACAAGAAGAGAATAGAAGCTTTCGAAATGTGGTGCTACAGAAGAATACTGAAGATAAGGTGGATAGATCACGTAACTAATGAGGAGGTATTGAATAGGATTGGGGAGAAGAGAAGTTTGTGGCACAACTTGACTAGAAGAAGGGATCGGTTGGTAGGACATGTTTTGAGGCATCAAGGGATCACAAATTTAGCATTGGAGGGCAGCGTGGAGGGTAAAAATCGTAGAGGGAGACCGAGAGATGAGTACACTAAGCAGATTCAGAAGGATGTAGGTTGCAGTAGGTACTGGGAGATGAAGCAGCTTGCACAGGATAGAGTTGCATGGAGAGCTGCATCAAACCAGTCTCAGGACTGAAGACAACAACAACAACAACAACACGCCAAGTATAACGTGCAACAGAAATAAATAATCACTTTCTCGAAATCCAGTAATTCAGACACACTGCGACGCTTAAGTTTGCAACTCGGCTCAAAGGCGCCAAAGCCGTGCCCTACGTGCCGCCCTGCTGCGACGCTCCAGACGGCGAGCTGCGTCGGTCGACACGTGCGGGGAAAACAGAAAGGGCCGCGGTTCGCAACTTGGTGTGACGTGTGACGTCACACCGGCACCCAACTTCACTACAGTTCTGCTCAACGAGCCACGCGATCGGAAGGAGACACCCCCATTACACCCTACTTTTGACGTCTCTGCGACAGAGGTCAGAACTGCGACCGCCGGCTTTGAAATCTACATCTACATCCATACTCCGCAATCCACCTGACGGTGTGTGGCGAAGGGTACTCTGAGTACCTCTATCGGTCCTCCCTTCTATTCCAGTCTCGTACTGTTCGTGGAAAGAAAGATTGTCGGTATGCCTCTGTGTGGGCTCTAATCTCTCTGATTTTATCCTCATGGTCTCTTCGCGAGATATACGTAGGAGGGAGCAATACACTGCTTGACTCCTCGGTGAAGGTATGTTCTCGAAAGTCAAATAACTCGTACCGAGCAACTGAGCGTCTCTCCTGCAAAGTCTTCCACTGGAGTTTATCTATCATCTCCGTTACGATTTTGCGATTACTAAATGATCCTGTAACGAAGCGTGCTGATCTCCGTTGGACCTTCTCTATCTCTTCTATCAACCCTATCTGGTACGGATCCCACACCGGTGAGCAGTATTCGAGCAGTGGGCGAACAAGTGTACTGTAACCTACGTCCTTTGTTTTCGGATTGCATTTCCTTAGGATTCTTCCAATGAATCTCAGACTGGCATCTGCTTTACCGACGATTTATTTTATATAGTCATTCCATTTTAAATCACTCCTAATGCGTACTCCCAGATAATTTATGGAATTAACTGCTTCCAGTTGCTGACCTGCTATATTGTAGCTAAATAATAAAGGATTTTTCTTTTTATGTATTCTCAGCATATTACACTTGTCTACATAGAGATTCAATTGCCATTCCCTGCACCATGCATCAATTCGTTGCAGATCCTCCTGCATTTCTGTACAATTTTCCATTATTACAACCTCTCAATATACTACAGCATCATCCGAAAAAAGCCTCACTGAACTTTCAATGTTATCCACAAGGTCATTTATGTATACTGTGAATAGCAACGGTCCTACGACGCTCCCCTGCGGCACACCTGAAATCACTCTTACTACCTGGGAACCCGTGTCTATGGCCCTCTGAGTCTCGTGGACGAATTGCGCGAGCTGGGTTTCACACGACCGTCTTTTTCGAAACCCATGCTAATTCCTACAGAGTTGTTGTCTAGTCTCCAGAAAAGTCATTATACTCGAACATAATACGTGTAACAAAATTCTACAACTGATCGACGTAAGAGATATAGATCTATAGTTCCGCACATCTGTTCGACGTCCCTTATTGAAAACGGGGATGGCCTATGCCCTTTTCCAATCCCTTGGAACGCTACGCTCTTCTAGAGACCTACGGTACTCCGCTGCAAGAAGGGGGGCAAGTTCCAACGCGTACTCTGTGTAAAATCGAACTGGTATCCCATCAGGTGCAGCGGCCTTTCCTCTTCCGAGCGATTTTAATTGTTTTTCTATTCCTTGTCATCTGTTTCGATATTTACCATTTTGTCACCTGTGCTACAATCTAGAGAAGGAACTACAGTGCAGTCTTCCTCTTACGAGTGGCCGAGGAAAACATTTCAGATAGTCCGCCGCTCACAATCGACACGAAAACGTCCCAGAGGTTGGCATCAAGTGCGCCAATGAAACTGCCTCTTTCCCTGAGGCGTCGACTGCACACATTTCGCGAGAGTTCGCAGTCTGATGAGCAGCAGGTGGTTCTAGGCCTTCCTGACAACCTTTGGCCTGCTGAAACCCTTCCCTGAGGGCACTGCGGGGCTGCATCTCCACTGAATGTGCAGTGGGACCGCAGATTTCGTTCTCGTCTACAGACCGTTCAGAATTGTACGACGAAATCTGAGCGCGATCGGGAACAGCAAAAGGTACGCACACCTCTTCGGTCTCCCTACTCCCCTCCCTCCTCCAACATTGACACGCGCCTGACTACAACGGCAAACGGCCCCTCTAGAAGCCTCCAGTTCGGTGACAGCCCCACTGCCGCGTACGCAACTTTGTCGAGTATCTTAGAAATGTACCTTCAGATATTTCGACACGACTTTAACGTGGTGTCTGTGCTAGTGTCAGAAGGTTAGGTGACCCCTTCGACAACCTTCCGCTTGGATTTCCTTACCATTCTTCTGCCGTCAGCAGCGGATATCTAAACAACCGAAAGCAGCAAATTGCTCAAATTTTAACGGTTTATTCAAAAATGGCTCTGAGCAGTATGGGACTCAACATCGGTGGTCATAAGTCCCCTAGAACTTAGAATTACTTAAACCTAACTAACCTAAGGACATCACAAACATCCATACCCGAGGCAGGATTCGAACCTGCGACCGCAACAGTCGCGCGCTTCCGGACTGAGCGCCTAGAACCGCTAGACCACCGCGGCCGGCAACGGTTTATTCTCTAGTCATTTATCTAGAAGTGACACCTTTCCGTTTTCAAAAATGTGCTATCGATAAACAACCCAAACACTTGCTTTTTGGATACCGAAACACCGTCAGGGATTCCGAAACAGACATGCACAGCAAATGACTGGAATTTTTATAATGTATTCCTCAGACCCCGCTCTCGACCACCCTAAAAAACTTTTTACATATCTTTATCCGTTTTCGAAACACAGAGGTTCAAAATTACGCTATTTGTTCACGGAAAATATGCACGTAAAATCCGGTGTGAGGCGCAAACGCAGTATAGAAAGTGAAGTCGCACGGAGAAATATGTTGTAAAGTGTCTCCGTTATTATCTGCGAATCCCAAGTCGTAATAATGAAACACATGCCAAACATTTTTGCACGTAAAATTTGGTCTGAAGTGTAAAATTAGTTTCTCGTTTTTTTTTTCAGTTTCACGTAAGTAAACTGTCTGCATTTTCCTGACCGTTACGTTTCTTTCTATAAGAGTTACATGCCGTGCTGGGAAAAGAACAGAACCAGCGGAAAAATACTGAAAGATAATAGATAGTGGATGTGTTATAGAAAAAGCAAAGGAGACAATGGCAGCTCGGGGGCGGAACGTAGTTGACAGTGATAGAGCAGCGCCAGGCAAAAAGTGAAGGAGACACTGTCAGCGGCGGGGAGGGGGGTTTCCGAATAAAGTGAAACGTGTTCGCAATTTTTGTGCTCCGACAGCAGCATTTTTTCGCTGGTACATAAATGATCTAGCTGATAGGGTACGCATAAATCTGCGGTTGTTTGCTGACGATGCTGTGATATACGGCAAAGTGTCGTCTTTGAGTGACTGTAGGACAGAAGATGAGTTGGACAAAATTTCTAGTTGGAGTGGTGAATGGCAGCTAGCCCTAATTGTAGAAAAATGTTATTTAATGGTGACGAGTAAGAAACACATAATTTGCGAGTACAGCTTTATTAGTGTCCTGCCTGACACAATCACGTCGTTTAAATACCAGGGCGTAACGTGGCTGAGCGATGTGAAGTGGGACGAGCATGTGAGGATCGTAGTAGGATAGGCGAATGGTCATCTTTTGGGAACGTATGATTCATCTGTAAAGGAGACTGCTTATAGGACGCTATTGCGACGTATTTTTGAGTACTGCTCGAATGTATGGGATGCACACCAGGTTGGATGAAAGGAAGACATCGTAGGAAATCAGAGGCCGTCTGCCAGATTTGTTAAGTTCGACCAGCACGCAAGTATTACGGAGATGCTTAGGGAACTGAAGTGGGAATCGCAGGAGGGAAGACGAACTTCTTTTCGAAAGACATTATTAATGATGGCAAAATCACGTGCGGTCTTTTATCGCATTTTTCATAGACGACGACTCCTTCGTAAGGTAACAGCATCTTTCGACCATCTTATACTATTTTTGGACATTTCCCCGTGAGTCATTCCTTCTGTAAAATACGCTGGATGATAGGAATAGACAGAAAAAGAAACTACGCTGGGTCCCGTAACAAGAAGAGAAATTGTGCCCAGAGAAATTTTTCGTTCAGTTACCACTAGCAATGTTCATTTCAGTAAGAGATAACAAAAAATGAAACTGTACTTATAGTGTTATTCAGTATAGTAGAAAGATTGCACAATTAAATTTGTAGGTGATTTATGGTGTAGTGCTTGCGAATCTTAGTATACAGAACTGCTAGCAGCGACAAACAAAACGGCTGTAACCTGGCTGGACTCGAGTCGACCTGAGCTCGGATGAGAGATGTGGGGACCTCGTGTGGTTCCGCGTTGCGAGACTGTTGGCGCTGTGGTCTCTCAGCGCACGTTTTGACTGGACGGGACACCAGGAGGTCGTGACGGCCAAGGCGAGAGTCGAACAGGCAGACCAGGACAGCACGGAAGTTGCAGGCTGCTTCTTCCACATCAGGCAATGATTTGGGTATCTCAAAAATAGAAGTGGTTTGGGTACTATATTACACTCGACAGTCCCTCTACAACGAGTCGGGTAAGTCTGTTCCGAGGTTAGCAGAAGCGGAGGCCGTACCACGTCCTACAAGACAATGTCTACTGAAGCAATGCAGACCACACTTTCAGGTTGCCGCAGCGTTATTTTCATCGCATGGTCTGCATTGCTTCAGTAGACCGACTAGTTGTAGCGGGACTGTCAAGTGTAATATAGTACCCAAACCACTTCTATTTTTGAGATACATCTACTGCAATGATTCCATGTGGCAATGCCCAAATTCCACCGCGGTCAGGAGCCCGTATTAAACTCCCGGTACGCCTGTGACTAGCTGCGTGTAATGGGCACAGAAAGCCGGGCGCGCACTCCCCTCCAACACGACTGTATCTTGTCGAGCACTCGGCATCGAGTGCTGAACATTCGGGTTCATCTACATCTACATCCATACTCCGCAAGCCACCTGACGGTGTGTGGCGGAGGGTACCCTGAGTACCTCTATCGGTTCTCCCTTCTATTCCAGTCTCGTATTGTACGTGGAAAGAAGGATTGTCGGTATGCTTCTATGTGGGCTCTAATCTCTCTGATTTTATCCTCATGGTCTCTTCGAGAGATATACGTAGGAGGGAGCAATATACTGCTTGGCTCCTCGGTGAAGGTATGTTCTCGAAAGTCTAATAAAAGCTCGTACCGAGCAACTGAGCGTCTCTCCTGCAAAGTCTTCCACTGGAATTTATCTATCATCTCCGTAACGCTTTCGCGATTACTAAACGATCCTGTAACGAAGTGCGCTGCTCTCTGTTGGATCATCTCTATCTCTTCTATCAACCCTATCTGGTGCGGATCCCACACTGCTGAGCAGTATTCGAGCAGTGGGCGAACAAGCGTACTGTAACCTACTTCCTTTGTTGTCGGATTGCATTTCCTTAGGATTCTTCCAATGAATCTCAGTCTGGCATCTGCTTTACCGACGATCAATTCCATTTCATTTTATTTGTTGCGTCCTTCACTTTACGCAATGATTTCTGTGTGTGAAAAACACCAACCTGAACTGTGTATTAGGTGTGGTGATTGTGATTGTAGTTTACACACCCCTGAGATACGAAATTAAAGGTTCTGTGGTCGGAAGACGGAGTAAAGCTTCCTATGCAGTCGCGCGAAATTATTTTTGAAAGGTGATGAGACAGTGAATCAATCTTTATGGAAAATTTTGAGTATATGGCACTTAGGACATCTTCTCTTAAACCAACATGTTTTTTGACATACGTGGATGATATTTTCATCGTTTGGCCAAATGGAATGGAATCTCTTCATCGATTTTTAGATCATTTTAACTGCCTTCATCCACGAATAAAATTTACGATGGAAATTGAAAATAAAGGCAAATTACCTTTACTGGATGTCTTGGTACATAAGAAAGAAAATGGGACTTTGGGCCACAGTGTATACCGAAAACCTACGTATGCGGACCGCTACCTCCATGCCACAAGTTGTCATCCACAATATCAACGCTTGGGAGTTCTACGCACACTGGTCAAGAGGGCTTACACTGTTTCGCCTTCCGATAACTTGAAACAAGAGTTGGATCACCTTAATGTTGTTTTCAGGCAGAATGGGTATTCTGATCACCAAATTACTCGTGATTTTCAATTTGGACCCCCACGAGAACCAACGGTAGACACTTCCAAATCTGTTGCTTTTTTACCCTTCGTGGGAAGTATTTCTTCGAAAACTTCAAGAATCCTCAGGAAATATGATATTAAAAGCGTCCTTATGCCTTTGGCCAAAACTGGATCCCTTCTTGGATCGGTTAAAGATGATTTGGGACTGAGGAAGCCTGGGGTATACAAGATTCCCTGTCACTGTGGCAAGGCCTACATCGGACAGACTATTCGTACAGTTCAAGATCGATGAGTGGAACATCAACGGCATACACGTCTACTCCAGCCGGAAAAATCAGCCGTTGCTGAACACTGTCTTAATGAAGGGCACAATATGTCCTTTAAAGAGACGCAAATTATTGCCTGTTTCCCGTTACTGGGATTGTGTATTGAAAGAATCAATTGAAATCCGTCTGTCTGGTGATACTATTAACAGAGGTAAAGGATTTCCTTTAAGCAAGACGTGGAATCCTATTTTATCACTGATAAAACAACAACGGTCTGATTTCCGACCGGCTGCATTTTAATTTTGCAATTCCTCGCTTTTGACAGTTTTCACCGCTGGCGCCGCTGCAAACCCGTGAAAATCATCAGTCAATCAATAGATAACGATTTATTAAGTCTGAATTTAAGATGAGTAGGCACACCTTTAAAAGTTAATATTCGTGCACCAAATATGCAGGTCAGCCACATCACAACAGCACATTTGAGTTAAGGGAAGCAGCGAACTATTAAATGAAAATGCGTGCTTATGATCGATGGTGTTTATTTCTCTTGACGTGCATTCGAGCGTGGAAAACATTTGACAAGATTACAACGAATGCAAAGGTAGAGAACAATTATGTCTAATTCCGATCGCGGTACCAATTTTATGATCGCGTAATGAATACTGCCAAGATCACGCGAAGAGCATGTCAGAAAATGCTAATGGAAAGTGAACTCCGAAGAGCAAAGGTGGTTCACAGATGCAAAGTGCATCCTGCAAATCAAAAATCTAAGTGGGGTTATCAGTTACCGAAACGACTAATGCCACAAATGCGCCCCCTGAACTATTCCTGGGAACAGCGTCGCTGGACGAAGCTCACCAATTAAACTCCCCGAACTCAGATGCGAACTCAGAGCGCGTCGGCTGTGAGCGTGACTTAGTAGCGTGCTGGATCCATCTTCCCGTGTGCAGCCGTACAGATCCTGCAACACAATCGTCCGTGGAAAACAGAAATTCTAACTCCTCTCTCAAGTTTTGGAATGTCTCCAAGTTATCCAACAATGACGGTAACGATTCTGAGCACCGTCTGATCTCTGGCCAAGTTTTGCCGAGATTGCGACAACAGCCGCGGTGAAATTCCAATATTCCGACAGAGCGCCAGCAGAAGATAGATTTTTTTTCTTTTGTGGACGGGGGGGGGGGGGGGGGGGCGGGGGGCAGAAGTCAACCGTTTTTCTAGCCGCGCTCCAGAGCAACCGTTGAGGCGCTGCGTCTTGCGCTTCCCACAGAAAGCGTTAAGAACAGGAGACGCACCTCGATATAAGCATCGCGTCTTTGCTTCCCAGCCGTCTGGGGCATTACCGCCTGTCTCGTTGACATGTCCGGCCTTGTCTCGGGAAGAAGTGCGAGAGCCCACAAAGGCGACGTTTATGGCCACAGTGAAGGTCTGAACATGAAGTATGTTACCACAAAGACACAATCGATGCCTTCTCTGGGCGCTAGCAATGAAAATACTATCGACAGTAGTGTTGCACAAAGTATAGTTACTAAACACAACATTCCGAAATTCCTTCACCAAAGAACACGAAGTAAATATTCCAGAATTCGAATCAAGAACAGCTGCTAATGTGAGTAACGTAAAAGTAGACATCCTCAGAGTAGTGAAGCAACTTACATCACTTAACAAAAGCAAGTCTTCAGGCCCAGACTGTCTACCATTTACGTTGCTTTCAGAGTATGCTGCTAAATAGCTCCATACCCAAAAATGATATATAACCGTTCGCTCGACGAAATATCCGTGCTCAAAAACTGGAAAATTGTGCAGGTCACACCAGCATTCAAAAGAAAGTAGTAGGAGTAATACACTAAATTATAGGCCCATATCGTTAAATCCAGTAGCATTTCGGGACATATATTGGGCTCGAACATTGTGAATTACGTTGAAGAGAACGGTCTATTGACACGGAGTCAACACGGATTTGGCAAAGATCGTTTTGTGGAACACAACTAGCTCTTCGCTCAAACGAAGAGATGAGTGCTATCGACAAGGGATTTCAAACTCATTACGTATTTCTGGATTTCCGGAAGGCTTTTGACACTATACCTCACAGGCGGCTTGTAGTGAAATTGAGTGCATATGAACATCGTCTCAGTTACGCGACTGGATTATTGATATCCTGTCAGTGAGGTCACAGTTCGTAGAAATTGACGGCAAGTAACCGAGTGAAACAGAAGTGATTTCTGGCGTTCCCCAAGGTAGCGTCGCAGGCCCTGTGCTGTTCCTTATCTATACAAACAATTTAGAACATAATCTGAGCAGCCGTCTTAGGTTGTCTGCAGATGACGCTGTCGTTTATTGACTAGTAAAGTCGTCAGAAGATCGAAAGAAATTGCAAAACGATTTATAAAAGATATCTGTACGGTGCGAAAAATGGCAATTGACCATAAATAATGAAAAGTGTGACGTCATCAACATGAGTGCTAAAAGGAATTCGTTAAACTTCGGTTACTCGATAAATCAATCAAACCTAAAGCCTGTAAACTAAAGTAAATACCTAGGAATTACAATTACGAACAACTTAAACTGGAAAGAACACGTAGAAAATTTTGTGGGGAAGACAAATCAAAGACTGCGTTTTATGGACAGAACATGTAGAATATGTCACGGATTTACTAAGAGACTGTCTGCACAAGGCTTGTCCATGTTCTTTTGGCGTATTGCTGCGCGGTGTGGGATCCTTACCAGATGGGATCAACGGAGTATATCGAGGAAGTTCACCGAAGTTCAGCACGTTTTCTGTCATCGCGAAGAGAGAGTGTCACGGATATGATACAGGATCTGGGGTGGGCATAATTAAAACAACGGCGTTTTTCGCTGCGGTGGAATCTTCTCACGAAATTTTTATCACTAACTTTCTCCTCCGAATGCGAAATTATTTTGTTGACCCGACCTACGTAGGGCGAAACGATCACCGTAGTAAAATAGTGAAATCAGAGCTCTCGAGGAAAGATACAGGTGTTCGTTCTCTCTACGCGCTTTTCGACATCGGAATAATATAAAATCGGGAAGGTGGTTCGACGAACCCTCTGCCAGACACTTAAATGTGGCTTGCAGAGTATCCATGCAGATGTAGATGTAGATGTAGAACGCCAGTGTCCCTCTGCTCTCTCACTCTGCTAGGCTGCTGTGTCGAGTAAAAGGAAATACATAGCTTCTCACAAACTGAAGTGAATAGCTAATTCGGTTCCTAGATTGATCGTTGGCAACACGTGGTATTACATATGCAAGAATTTTGCAAGTAACAATACGAATTATGAAAAGAACATTTCAGTTACCTATTCAATAGGTTAGTAGACCTGGGGAGTAGTGTTAGAACATAAAAATGTGAATAAACATGTAGGGTGGCGCTACATGAATAATTATGCCACCTTACATGTAGTCTGAATTCCATGTTAGACTTCAAAAATCCCCTACAGCTGAAACTTGCTGGCAGATTAGAACTGTGTGCCAGACCGAGATCCGAACTCGGGACGTTTGCCTTTCGCAGGCAAGTTCCCCACCGACCGCAAGACTAGCACATCTGGAAGAAAGACAGTTTTAATCTGCCAGTAGGCCTCACACATTCCGCTGTAGAGTGAAAAATTCATTCTGGAGACATGTCCTACAGTTGATTTGTGATTCAGTCCAAAAGACAGCTCAAGCAGGACCATTCCTTAGTGGTGGAGAGGCCAACATTCAGCTTGATGACACATTTACGTTGACCCTAAAGATGCAACTGTAGCGCTGAAGACAGACATAAAAAATGTTACACTAGCAGTTAATAACTTCGTCATTGCATGGCTTTAATATAGTGCTATCTCATATCCCTTGGGGGACTATTATAATCGTAGCCGGATCAGTATTGTAATTTAAAAGGATGCTTCCAGTCCTAATTGCTTCGTGATACTGTAACACTTATTTAGGGATACACGTGTTCTCGTTGAAACTCTGTGCAGCTAGCTGCCCAAGCATTATCTCTGACACAGTGATTATCCAGCACAGCTATTAGCACCAGGAAAATTGCTACTTGAAATTGTTACTTAACCACAATAACACAAAAAACTTCGATTTTTATCTTAAAAATTCTTTTTCATCTGACTGCTTATTTTAATGCTGTTGCTTGATTCCGTTCTAGTTTAAATATTATTACGTAATAACCTTGACTTTAAAATTGCGTAGCTGGCAAGAGATATTAGTTTTTGTAGCTACAACTATGAAATGAGGTATGCTGGCCCACTAGGACTTTATTTATCATCGAAACTTGTTCACAAGTTGGTGTGGTATTGAGTCAAAAAATAGTCAAATCTTACCGCTAATTTTCTGATATTTGGAACTTAACCTTACTCAGATAAACAAATAAATAAAGCAAAAATTACAGCTAGCCCTTTACGACATCGCCACTTTTCAACCTACGAAACAAAAACAGACATTTTTTTCTCTTCAGACGTTACCTTCTACGAGACATTAAAAATTTCCCAATGTGACTCTACAAAATATTCTGCCAAATAAAGTGAAGCACCACGTGTGACTCGAGAATTTAAACACGATCG
This sequence comes from Schistocerca gregaria, assembly GCF_023897955.1. Classification (NCBI taxonomy): domain Eukaryota; kingdom Metazoa; phylum Arthropoda; class Insecta; order Orthoptera; family Acrididae; genus Schistocerca; species Schistocerca gregaria. Next base: position 737,463,732 of record NC_064923.1, read on the forward strand.
TTTTGCTATCTTGCAGTATTCCAAGATAAAAGTACAGAATCTTTGCACTCTCGATGAAAGTCACATATACAATTTTTTTACAGGGAAAGTATTAGTACTTCAATGCTTTATGATCACTATAACAATCAGGGCTGTCGCAGTTTTTGGACCAGAGGTTTCTGGAGTAATATCTTTGACTTGTGGCAGCATCTGTGGTGCAAGTTCTGCTGGTGCTGGTTCTGCTGTCACCAAATTTCTCTCAGGCAGCATATGACACATGCAGCATAATAATTACAACCACTATTAATATACATTTACATTCTTCGTAAAAAAAAAAACATGTTAAATTAGCGTCTGTATTCTGTGAGAGAAGGAAGCATGAAAACAGCCTGGTAAACAAACAACTGTATGTATATCTACAACATAACAATTTTATACACAGCAGTAGAAACGTAAGTTTAATGATGTATTATCTAGGTCTATATCCGAGACATGCACGTTAATTACTACTATGAATATGACCTCAAGAAAATCAAGAAACATAATATATGACCGAGCGGTTCTAGGGGCTTCAGTCGGGAACCGCGCGACCGCTACGGTCGCACTTCGAATCCTGCCTCGGGCATGGATGTGTGTGATGTTCTTAGGTTAGTTAGGTTTAAGTAGTTCTAAGTTCTAGGGGACTGATGACCTGAGAAGTTAAGTCCCATAGCGCTCAGAGCCATTTGAACCATTTTGAACATATAATATAAACTCTTTGGTGTATTTATCTGTTCCTCGCTTACACTTTATGACAGTTGTGTCCAATGTATCCAAGAATTTTCTCCATTTAACGATTGATAGCAGTAACATGTGCGACATATTGTGAAGTAGGACATATTTTAAGTCCCGCCAGAGTAAAACAGGCAGAGTTACAGTTACAGTCTAAATCTCTTCATCGTCGTGTGCTTGTAGTTGTATATCGATTTGAACATAAGAAACGACGTATGATTAACACAGATAGAGACATAATAAGTAAACTTATGTATCGAATTGATATGTTGTAGACATTGACATGCGTACAACTGTTTGTATCGGTAGGTTCTACGTCTGAATACAATTTGGTTACTACACATTATAAACTGAGCACACGATGTTTACCATATACTCTTTAATAAATGGCATCAAAAGAAAGTGGTGTCCCACAGAAAGCTGTATAAGCAGTGGAAATGAGTTGTCGTAGTGAAGAACGTCAAACTTCCCCACGGTTCAGTATAGACATCGAATTGTCGGTCCCTGTGTAACTGATCACACGAGCTCGTTCAGAGATCGAGGAGGGCGAGGCTGTGAGATCAGACTGCTCCTACTTAACTACCGTAGTGCTCGAGATGACTTTAAGCTCGACGAGAGCTTTAGCTTTGCTGTGGGAAGCTCTGTCGACAAAGGTGTCGTACGTGTTACTGCGCTGTTTGGGATCACAGGCCGAGTTCACCCTGTCTATCCGTCCGCAGATCACCCTCCACGCGGCCAGCAACCTCGACTTCGATAAGGTCACTGTGAACGTCGTCCAGTACCAGCAAGACCCTACGAGGGACACCTACGTCGCCGTGACGTCAGTGGATCGCGACAATGCGACGGAGACGGCGACCGTCCGGCTGGTGACGGCGGTGAGCGGCGAGGTTCACATCGAGATCTGGTACACGGGGCAGCTGGCCGAGGACATGGACGGCTTTTACGTCAGCACGTACGAGGCGGCAGGAGAGACGAGGTGGGTAGTGGGCAGGCTCTGCTCGAGGCCCGCGTGCCTCCGGATGGTGGTCTCCTTTCACTGTTCTGTCTCGCCAGTTTCCGGAATGATGAGGGCAATACAAGTACCCACTCCCCAGTAGAGATGGGCAAAACTGTTCTTTTCAGAGATCGGATCTGAACTGTTCACTCCCCGAAATGAACTAGCTCTTTTTCATGACTCACGACTCATTCACAATAGAAAATAAGTGGAAGGCACATTGCCCTTTAAACTTGGTTTATTCCAGTATTATACTTGTATTTTGATCTTATTTGATCCTATTTTGAAGTAACACAGATGATGAGTAAGAATTTTGTATTGTTTATTGAAATTTCCAAAATATGACGAAGTTTTTGATTATTGATTTATTTTGCACTATCGTGGTTTTTTGGGTGATCGGCAAATGTTGTAACTTGAGATTTACATTAATAATATATTTGGCTATAATGTATTAAAATTTCATTAACCTCGTACAAATACATTGCAAGCCATATATTTTTAAAGTGAACGTTTCCTTCCGAAGACGCCTAAAATCGCAAAATCCGTACCAGATTAAGAAAAAAAAAATATAAATTTGACTGTAAGACTAAAGTGCTGCATATAGCCTCACGCAGAATAAAACAAGGAAAATATTGGTGTATCACATTTTGCGATACGTTTATCGGTTCGCTCGTAATTAAAGCGTAAATTCGAGTGTCCATAATAAAAATCCTATACTATGAGGAGTCGTCAGGAACCTAACCTGGTTTAAACAAATAAAAATAAAATAAAAACAAATGATGTATACATAACATAATAATGTAATATACATCACAGTATTACTACGAAGAAGTATATCCAGTAGAGACGAACTCTGATGCAGAGGCGCTGACTTACTGTGTGAGCTAAGACTGCAGAGACCAGAGTGACACCTGAGTTACTTTGCTCAACACTCAGGCTAGAGTCGAGAACGATGGGATGAGCGTTGAGCTGGGGAGTTCCGAGGGTGGGGAGAGCGGTGAACGGCCACCAGTCACCAGCTCCGAGACAAATCGTCCGTTCTCTTGCGAGCAGGTTGTTGCAAGTAGTTCTTATGTTCTCCGCTAGGAGGCTCTCTGTCCTGTTGCTCGCATCAACTGCCCAGAGGGCGTGCGACTGAAACGATCGCCGACGGAGTGCGATGCTAAGTTAAGCTGCGCCAGACACTGCAAGCGGCAGAGGAAGCACAGAGACGGCACGGCATATGTGAAACACAAAATCCAATGGGGCACTGCACAATGCAGGCAGCCAAGATAGCAGCAGGGCAGAGGCCGGCGCTGGCTGTGTTGTGTGGCGTGCAGTGTGCTCTGACCAGCAGGGGCCCCGCTGATACGCTCAGTCAGTCTTCCCCCCCCCCCCCCCCTCTCTCTCTCTCTCTCTTTCTCTCTTTCTGCTGTGGGAAACGTTTGGAACTACCGTTCTTTATTTCTGAACCACTGATTGTTCACTCCTTTGAAAGATTCAACTCTATGAATCAGTTCACTCATGTGAAGTAACTTTAATTAATGACTACGCATACATTTTAACTACTAAATTTGCGATACTAGTCAGTAGCGTGCTGTAACTATAGTGCCCGCCACTCGCCTCAGTCATTTGTATACATACCACACACATCCGTGCTATCACACGCACTTACCATTTACCTATGTCTGTAGTCAATGACTTTGACTCCTACATTAGGATATTTTATGGTATGTATGGCTGCTGCCCCCGGCTGTTAATGATATATTTTTTTCTTATTTTTTATGTATCACCAGGTCTGTTACAGATTTTGCTTCGGCTAAATTAACTTTTTCGGTTACATCACTGTTATATTTCATTTGCAACAGATTTGAAGATGGCAGTAGCAGAAACTAGTAATAGTGGATTGTAATATATGTGTGGTCAAGATGCATCCTTAAAAACAAGGTGCGGCAATCCGATCGCAGACTTCACGTCTTCGATTGCTAGACATTTAATTATAAGAAACTGAACAAAGGGTGACGTGTTCTTCATAAATATCCAGTGTGCCGCTGCCTTGTAATAGAATAAACAAGTTATAGCAGAAAAACAGCGCAACGCGACGAAAGGAATACGGGGTCTGCTGCATGGGTTGACGAGTCATTTCCGTGTCAGTTCCCACAGCTGCTATCATGGAGACGAGTGGGAGCTGCACAGGCGTTGCCTTACTGCTGGATGTGATGGGGCGTGCTACATGTGGACAGGTCGACTGGGGCTCTGTTTCCTCTGTGCAGGTACCTGGCTGCGACGCAGTTCGAAGCGACCAGCGCCCGCAAAGCCTTCCCGTGCTTCGACGAGCCGGCTCTCAAGGCCACATTCAGTATGGTCATTTACCCTCCTCAGAACTACAGTGCGCTCTTCAACATGGACCCCATTCCGGCTCCCGCAACAACAACAACAACAACAACCACGCCGACGCCGACGCCGCAAAAGACTACGGATGATTCGCTTCCACTGCGCAGCTGGCCTGCACCAAGGTACGAACGTCCCAGGAGGCAATAGTCTCAACACAAATAACATATCCTGCTGGCCTCTACAACTGAGGCACCAAGAAGGATAGGAAACGACGAAATTTTACTTATTGTGTGTATACATACACTATTATACAAGCAGATTTGCAGATAACAAACTAATTTCAACTAGGAATATTACCACAGCTCCCCCCCCCCCCCCCCCTGTTGCAAGCATGTCCGGAGTTATGGTGAGGATGTCGGTCGATCACGACTCACTCGCGACTTCAGGTAACCCCAAAGCCAATAATCGCACAGACGGAGGTCTGGTGACCTGTGAGTGGCGGCTGAGCACACGATCATCACTAAACGACGCGCGCAAGAATACAGCTTCACTAAAAGCGCTTTTTCAGGTAATGTGAACATGCTACGACTGCTGGCGCATCTGATTCTCTCTCTCATTAGTGCTCCTTTTATACACGATTGTCAAGCGCTGTCACTGACGTTTTGCTGTCCAGCGCCATATGTCGGACATTTGGTTCTAATAAAACCTCATCTCATTCCAAGCATGTGTGTCAATTTTTGCCTCTCTATTATTCCGTGGTTTATTAAGTTTTCAAATTTATACTGACTTTTTGATCACCCGGCATATAGCGTGATACTGGTTGTCGTTCGCAATGGATGAGACTGTGGCGGCCAGGGCGACACACGAAAAATGTGCGCATCGAGGCAGGTAAGGACAGCAAGGGAGACTTGTGGCCTTCTGTCGTCTTGTTGAAAGATGCCGTCTGCACCTACATCTATAGTCTGCAAACCACCTTGAGGTGCGTGACAGAGGGTACGTCCCATTCTAGCAGTTCTTAGGGCTTCTTCCTGTCCCATTCACATGATTGTTTCAATGCCTAAACAGTAATTATTGTAGTCTTATCCTCGTGATCCCTGTGTAAGCGATAAGTAGGGGGTTGTAGTATGTCCCTAGAGCAGTCGTTTAAAGCCAGCTCTGGAGACTATGTTGATAGACTTTCTCACGACAGTTTACGTCTATCTTCAAGTGTCTTCCAGTTTAGTTCCTTCATTATCTCTGTGACACTCTCCCACAGATTAAACGAACCTGTGATCATTCGTCCTGTCCCATACGCTTGAGCAATATGCAATATGCTAGAACTGGTCACACATGTGATTTGTAAGCAGTCTACCACCACCTTTACCCACAAATGAACCTATGAAATCATTCCATTTCACATCCCCACAAAGCGTTACGCCCAGGTATGTGTATGAGTTGGCCGATTCCAACAGTGAATCATTAATACACTCCTGGAAATGGAAAAAAGAACACATTGACACCGGTGTGTCAGACCCACCATACTTGCTCCGGACACTGCGACAGGGCTGTACAAGCAATGATCACACGCACGGCACAGCGGACACACCAGGAACCGCGGTGTTGGCCGTCGAATGGCGCTAGCTGCGCAGCATTTGTGCACCGCCGCCGTCAGTGTCAGCCAGTTTGCCGTGGCATACGGAGCTCCATCGCAGTCTTTAACACTGGTAGCATGCCGCGACAGCGTGGACGTGAACCGTATGTGCAGTTGACGGACTTTGAGCGAGGCCGTATAGTGGGCATGCGGGAGGCCGGGTGGACGTACCGCCGAATTGCTCAACACGTGGGGCGTGAGGTCTCCACAGTACATCGATGTTGTCGCCAGTGGTCGGCGGAAGGTGCACGTGCCCGTCGACCTGGGACCGGACGGCAGCGACGCACGGATGCACGCCAAGACCGTAGGATTCTACGCAGTGCCGTAGGGGACCGCACCGCCACTTCCCAGCAAATTAGGGACACTGTTGCTCCTGGGGTATCGGCGAGGACCATTCGCAACCGTCTCCATGAAGCTGGGCTACGGTCCCGCACACCGTTAGGCCGTCTTCCGCTCACGCCCCAACATCGTGCAGCCCGCCTCCAGTGGTGTCGCGACAGGCGTGAATGGAGGGAAGAATGGAGACGTGTCGTCTTCAGCGATGAGAGTCGCTTCTGCCTTGGTGCCAATGATGGTCGTATGCGTGTTCGGCGCCGTGCAGGTGAGCGCCACAATCAGGACTGCATACGACCGAGGCACACAGAGGCAACACCCGGCATCATGGTGTGGGGAGCGATCTCCTACACTGGCCGTACACCTCTGGTGATCGTCGAGGTGACACTGAATAGTGCACGGTACATCCAAACCGTCATCGAACCCATCGTTCTACCATTCCTAGACCGGAAAGGGAACTTGCTGTTCCAACAGGACAATGCACGTCCGCATGTATCCCGCGCCACCCAACGTGCTCTAGAAGGTGTAAGTCATCTACCCTGTGCAGCAAGATCTCCGGATCTGTCCCCCATTGAGCATGTTTGGGACTGGATGAAGCGTCGTCTCACGCGGTCTGCACGTCCAGCACGAACGCTGGTCCAACTGAGGCGCCAGGTGGAAATGGCATGGCAAGCCGTTCCACAGGACTACATCCAGCATCTCTACGATCGTCTCCATGGGAGAATAGCAGCCTGCATTGCTGCGAAAGGTGGATATACACTGTACTAGTGCCGACATTGTGCATGCTCTGTTGCCTGTGTCTATGTGCCTGTGGTTCTGTCAGTGTGATCATGTGATGTATCTGACCCCAGGAATGTGTCAATAAAGTTTCCCCTTCCTGGGACAATGAATTCACGGTGTTCTTATTTCAATTTCCAGGAGTGTACTTTGGTAATCATTGTTGCCACTACCGTGTTACGGTCACTGGTACCAGTTTCGATGTGCACATCCTCAAAGAGGTCATTTCTGTTTCTTACTATTAGATCCAATATATTTCTGTTTTTAGTAGGGCTTCTAACTATCTGTTCTATGTAGTTTTCAGAGAGGGCATTTCGTAAAGTTCCGCAGGATGACTTATCACGTCCACCACTAAGAAAACTGTAATTTTCCCAATTGACTGTTGTCTGGTAAAGTCTCCAGTGACGGTTACAGTAAGACTGGCGCGCTTCCGTAGAAGTGGGCTGAGGAGTAAAGTTTTCAGTTACATAAGGGGACGAGTCTGGTGGGCGACAGAAGAATCTAATTATCGGTCTGTGCCAACCCCCGATACCGAGTCTCGCCCCAACAACCTTACATGCAGCTTCAATTTCAATCTCGGTGGATTTGAGTTTTTCGTGTAAAGAGACAAGTACACCACATCAATTTCCCATTCGCCTATCCTTTCGAGATATACCCGAATTTTCCCCCGAAATCTCACCGCTCTCCATTTCAGCCGTGGCAGTCTCGAAGGCAGGGGCAAGCCGCCGGCCATAACAGGTCAGAAATGTAACGGCCGCTTTCCAAATTACCGGCTGTGCGAACGAGAGGTGACCGTGTCGCGTACCCGACGGCACCACACAGCGTCACGTTATCCTACACCTTCGTGGGACTGGCACATTAACCTGGATTCGGCAACGTCTGTTCTCGGAAGTCCTTTCTGTGACCACCCCGTCCTCTATTTCTCCCCCAGGGTGGAAGTTGTGTACCCCAGCTGCTTGTGTTTAGTGTTAAGTGGGAGAACGTTTTCGAAATGTTTGTGAAATGTGGCACCGAACTGGAACTCGTGTACCACCGCACTACTCACCTCGGCGCGGTCTGCAGTGGAGAGGGTGCAGACGAGACAGTGGCAGCTCCCAGATACCTTCGCTACGGCCTCGAGGCTGGGACGAGCGGCCGCTCCCCTCCCCCCCCCCCCCCCCCCCCCCTCCGGCCAGCGCAGGACCGCTGCTGGGCGAGCTGCGGAACGCCCTGTCGCAGGCTCCAACTGTGCTCCACATACAGCATCCCGGATGGCGCCCGAGTGTCACAGGCCCGCGGTTGTAGACCTGTGACGCTAACACGGGACTTTAGTACAAAAAGGCTACCTGTTTTTAGGTTACTTGCGTGGGCTTCGCTGCCTCGTGACGCTTACGATAAGCATTTCCGCATCAGCCGCTGTGAAAAGGCTTCTACATACTTCCACTTAGGTGCCGCCGTCTCAACTGTTTAGACGTCTCATCGAGCCGGCTCGCCTCGCCTCGCCACGTCGTGACGGCTGTGTCGTAATTTGTAAGGCGTAACGTGCGCCCTCGCCTGCGCCTGGCACTAAACTGTACGTTTCTGACCTAATACGGTACGTGCGCGACCACACATATGAAAAACAGCCTAAACACCGTACGTAGGCCGGTCGGCTCGCTCGCCGTCGTCATTAATCTGCTAGGCAGATACTATCCAGAGCAAAGCGAATCCCAGAGCGGCAGAAGCAGCTCGGTAACTAGCACAGTTGTCTGGGAAAGTCTGCAACAATACGTTAGCGACCTACGGAATTTGCCAACATTAACTCTCTCCTCAGAGCTCCACACCCGGATTCGTCTGAAAAGAGAGCAAGGCGACACTCCCGCGTGTTTTGTCGTCGTCGGATGCACCACTTTCTGCGGCAGTGCAGAGGGAAACGGCGACCGATACCGCCACGCCGACAGCCCGCGGTGCTCGACGCCTGCGCGGACACTCATCTCACTGCGAACGGACCCGTGACCTCAGCCGACTCGACGCGCAGACCACACGTGTCTCCTCCCGGGCTCCAGTCGGGTACGGCATTCCTCGACCGGTCGATTCTGTGTTTGTAACATTATCACGAAGCGATAAACTGCATTTCCCATAGGACACAATCCTGCCTCTGTCAAATTCCGACATACTGATGGACTATGTAACCTGGAAAAGACATTTGGTGAAGTTATCTGCTATGAGATGTTCCACAGTGCTGAAGAAAGCAAGTGTAAAATACATTCCGAGACAAAAAAAAGAAAAAGACGCACCACAAAGGAATTATCCAAATTGTACAGAATTCAGTAGATGTGATGTACATAAACAGTGAAACAAATTATTACAGTTTTAGAAAAATTTGATGATGTATACGGCGCATAGAGATAGGCAATAAAGCGTCGGTCCACCTCTGACCGTTATGCGAGTATTTATTTGGCTCGGAGTAGACTAGTAGAGTCGTTGGACCTTCTCCTGAGGGATATCGTGACAAATTCAGTCCACGTGGCATGTCAGATCGTCAAAATCCTCTACTTATTGGAGAGCCCTGCCTATACAGCTATCAGCTCGGGAGAGATCCGACGCTGCGTTTTGTCGCCTTTCATGCAAACCATCCTAAGTTTATATTTCAGCAAGACAACGTGAGTTTCTAATGCTTCTCTTCGTGCTTGCCAAATCATAACTTGGCCTGAGGCGGTGTTTGGCAAGCACGAATACGAGCAGTAGAAACCCTAACCGTTTTCGGATCGGAGTTATGTTGCTGAAATGTAGGAAAAGGAAGGGCAACAAAACAGGGAGCGGGATCCCGCAGTCCACAACCGGAAGGATCCTCCTATGAAAACCATTGCCACCCCAGACCGTCACTCCCGGTTTCCGGGCTGTACAGTGGGTAACAGTTAGGTCAGTACCCCACTGCCATCTGGGGTGTCTCCAGACATGTCTTCCCTGGTCATCAGTGCTTCGAAGTGCGACTTATCAGCGAATACAATTCTACTCCAGCCAATGAGATTAAAGGCCGAAAACGTTTTTTGGAAAATTGGTGGTAATGTACTGTGGGACCAAACTTCTGAGGTCATCGATCCCTAGGCTTACACACTACTTAACCTAACTGAAACAAACTTACGCTACGGACAACACACACACCCATGCCCGAGTGAGGTCTGGAGCCTCCGACGGGAGGAGTCCGAGCGAACTGTGACAAGGCGCCCCTGACCGCGCGGCTAATCCGCGTTGCAGAGGACGTTTCTGAAGACGCCCCTGACAGTGGTGAGATACTAAATTGACTGTAGACCGCCTTACGACCCGACAGCCAGGTTGTGATGGTCTTGGGTGCCATTCCTTTTCGTAGGAGAACTCTGTTGGTTGTCATCAGCAGCAGTCTTACAGCACAACTGTACGACGCTGCGTTTTGTCGCCTTTCATGCAAACCAGCCTAAGTTTACATTTCAGCAAGACCACGTGAGTTTCTAATGCTTCTCTTCGTGCTTGCCAAATCATAACTTGGCCAGCAAGGTCGCCGGATCTCTCCCCAATTAACCACTCTTGGAGCTTTACTGGCAGGATCCTCCAAGCATCTCGGGGTTTTTGACGATCCTCAGGGGATATCCGACAAGTATATCCGTCATTGCCAAACCGAGTAACTGCTTACATAACGGCTATTCACTTCCTCAGTTTGTGAAACTTCTCTTCAATAAATCATCTAATCTTTCTGACACTGTAATCATTTGTATGTCTGTGCATGACCTTCACATCTACCAACGAATGGCGCCATTATAGGTCGCCGCGAAAGTCTAAAGTGCGTCAGAACCCCAGTATGATGAAAGTTATGGTGATTCTCGTGTGCGACTGTGATGGTGTTATCCTAACGCATTACGTTCCTCCAAGTCAGATCGTCAGTGCACAGTATTACTATTCGTTTTTGGAGCATCACCTGCGACCAGCTTTGCGAAAGAAGCGGCGAGACTTTCTGCGCAACCCATCCATCATTTTGCATGACAATGCGCGGGTGCTGTTCGGTCAATGGCAGTGGGACGTACTGTACCAGCCACCATACTCCTTGGACTTAAGTCCTTGTGGTTTGATTCCAAAGATGAAGGAACTACTTCGTGGCATTCGCTTCAGAACTGTTCCAGAGATTCTGCAGGCAGTAGACAGCTCCATTCGCACCATAAACAGAACGGGCTCTGCTAACGGTATACTACGCCTTCCACAGCGGTGGCAACGTGTTCTACACAACGCTCATGACTACTTTGGAGGACAGTAACAGGTGCAAACATTTAACTCTTTTGTATCAGTTGTGAATAAATAGTTGCCACTGTGTAAGTTCTGACCCTCGTACAAATTCTTGTCCGCCCCGAAAGCTGAGTTGTCATCGCAACGGAGTGTCATGCAAAGAGGCGCGGTTACGATTCGCGGATGGGTCGGAGATTTTCTCCGCTCAGGGACTGTTGTGTTGTCTTCATCATCATTACCATCATCATCTCATCCACCAGAGTCGTGACTGGAACGTCATCCGGCTCCGCCTTAACTTAACTCTGCCAAATTCGACCATAGCAATGCCCACCCAGCGAAGACCTCGGGACAAAAGCACAACCAAAAGAAGAAGAGGAGAATGTACGAAGTCTTGCAGGTGGTACTATAAGAACGAAGTAACTGTTATTAGAAATTGTCATTACGAACAGGAAGCAAAAATCTAAATTAATGGTCGGGGAGAAGGATGTGCTCTCTTCCTCTTATATGCAATATTTACATTCAGGAAGCTACAGACCAAGTGAGCGAAACTACTGTGGACTGGATCAGAATGAATGGGTAGAAGATAGGCTTGTTGCATTACACAAATGATATATATGCAAAATAAAATCTAGAGGAGCTAAAAACTAAATTGATGGTGTGCAGTACAGGTGAAGTATGTTAACCTTTAAGAACAAGAAATGCAATTGAGGAGCTAGAAATCACAGAGAAGATTACGTATTTGGGAAGCAGGATCGCATGGGATTGTAGAAGCCGAAACGAAATTGTGAGAAGAATATAGCAGGCCAAAATTGCTTTCACTTTGTGAAAGTGTTTACTTACAAGCAAGAACGTCGACCTGGAAATAAGGAATGAGATCACGAAAGCATTTGGCCATACTCAAACAATAGGAAAACAAGAGGTAACACGCCTGGAAGCCGTGCAGATTCAGCGCGACAGAAGGATGTTGAACATCAGCTGGAGAGATAAAGTTACTGATTGGGAGGTGCTGAGAAGAGTACAGGAAACCATATGTCTGCGGAGGCACATCCAGACAAGAAGAGGCAAACTCCTAGGTGACATGTGAAAACAGAACAACATCACTGTAACAATAGTAGAAGAAGCTTTTGCTTTTTTCCTTCTTACAACAGGTATAACACGATCTTCTCATGACCGCACACCACTGAAATGCGATTTCTGGATAAGTAAACCGCCACGTAATGCGGGGTAGTTATAATTAAACTTTCCCTATATAACACATTATAAAACCGATGCTGATCATCGTACGACTATCAAACTTGTTAGCGTCAATGTCCAGAGTATGGGATGCACGATATGCATGCGTCGCAGCACCACCGTCCAGTTCCAACTTGGCCACGATGTGCCGTGATCAGTCTTCGTGACTCATAATCTCACACACCTGACCAGTCGCACTGCACTTGTTGATGTGTCGGCATGAGCCTGGACAAAAGGAGCAGGGCGTTATTGGCGAAGCTCTGTTATCAAAACAACAGTAATGCTGCAGCTGCTCTTCGAGAATATCGCCGGCTGAAAGAATTACGACAGAGCTCGATGAAGAAATTCGAATCAACTGGAAAACTGGGCGTCGGTCCGGGAAGACGCCGACACACCACAGGTGGTCGATGAAATCGCTGTTGCCACGGCAGATAATGCTGCGCGGAGTTCCCGATCGCCAGGCAGTGCGCGTGCTGTGTCACGACAGTAGAACACACCGTGGTACACTGCACGGAAAGCGCTTCGAACCATTCTCAAATGGAATCAGTACAAGATCCATAACGTACGGCAGCTTGTACCACAGGACGCAAAGCGACGTGTTGACTCCGCTCTCTACTTTCTCGCAAGGATTGAAGTTGTTGAAGGCTGGCCCTGGACAGGCGATGCTCATTTTCCTCTGAACACGTAGAATTGATGAGTGTGAAGATCTTCTCCTCCAGTCACTGTGCACGATGTTCCTCTGTGCGGTGAACGTGTCACTGTATGGTGTGGTTTCACGGCTACATTCGTCACTGGCCGATTCTTTTTTGAACAGGTTACCGCTCGATGATCAAAGATGTGCAGTCTGGCCGGCGTAACTGCGACGTGCTTCGCCAGCGTGTTATGCCCTGCAGTAGAGAGACGCATTGAACACCATAATTTTCGTGCAATATGGGGTCCCAACGCACATCGCACTTGAAGTTCGCCTCCTTCTCCGAAACGCACGTGGAAACGATCGAATTATCAACTGATCGTTTGCAAATGCTTGGCCGGCACGATCACCTGCTCTCACGCCCTGTGATTTCAGGTTGTGGGGCTACCTGGAGGACACGGCTTACTAGGGGAACATTCACACAGGTAGCAAGCATATCTACAGGTTTGCTTGGCCCTGCTGTGCAGAATGCGATCCTGCGCTTTTCTGTAGCAGAAATGGTGAAACGCCCCTTAGAAAAATTATACATGACTGTACTTAAACTGACACACAATATTTTTAGCACAACGCAATCTGACTTCCAAAATTCCCTACAAAAGAATGGCCCGGACTAACATTAATCTATACCTTTCACAAATCACTTACCTCTGAAAAATCTTTTTTACTCGAACTACTGCAATACAGCGAGCGCCACTACTGCCAGCTAACTAAAAGAATCAAACTACGGAAGGCACTAACTACTGATAGGTATAGTTACAAATGAAAGATTTTAATAGAGAACAAACAGTGTATTTACCTTAATAGTCAAAATATATATGGTAGTTCATGACATCCAGTCTTACAAATTACAAAACTCCGCCATTTCTCTCCTCACATCCACCACTGCTGGCGGCTCGCCTCCAACTGCGCAACGCTACGCGCTGTTAGCATCCAGCTGCCGCTGCCCAACACTACAATGGCAGACAACAATGCAAACCAGCCACAGACTGCACACGGCACAGCCAGTGATTTTTATACAGAGCGCTACGTGGCCGCGGCGTTACCAATAAAAAAACCTAAACAGCCTACTTACAATGGTATTACGTACTGTAGCAGCACATTAAAAGTGTTTTAATTGAATCGATTCAGCATTATTTCTCTACCCCATGTCTTTGACCTTAACGCTACGAAGTTTGGTGCTTGTACGGTAACTAGTTTCCGTGCTATAACGTTTTAAACAGCGAAGCTTTAATTATAACCATCCACGTAGAGAGAGGCCTCATTGACACTCGTTAGGCGTGTCAGTCCCCGAACTGCGAACCACTGGCAAAACGCAGCGTCTATTAGACCTCATGTCTGTTGCATGTCGCCGCTTTATATGACCTGGACTGTGTAAGGATTCCCTTTCTTTCTTTCAGTCGAATTTAGACGTTGCTTTTTCTTGGGCCTTTGAAACTAGCTTTGGAGACACCTCTATTTACACTCATTTCAACAGAAAATGCTTTCATTTGTTAAATAACTCTCATAAGTGCTATGCATGTGTTGTATTTGTTGTACAAGATTTTGATACGGTCGTGTTCTCTTTCCCGTTGAGTTAGAACCTTAAATGCAGCTGAGTGAGTGATCGAATCGAATGACTCCTCAAAACCTATTACGACAAGGCAAAGAGGTAGATGTTACGCATTTGTTTTACTATTATTGTTTCATGCGCAGTGAGGATGTGGTAGGAATGAAGATTGTGTTTAACGTCCCGTCCACATCGAGGTCATTTGAGGCGGAGCACATGCTCGGATGGTGGCAAGGATGGGGGGGGGGGGGGGGGCGAAATCGGCCGTGCCCTGTCAAACGAACCGTCCCAGTATTTTTTGCCTGGAGTGATTTAGGGTAAGCACGAAAATCCGAAGTGTGGACGGCCTTACGCTGGTTTGAACTATCGTCCTCCCGAATGCGAGTTCAGTGTGTTAACCACTGCGCCACATCACTCGGTGTGAGGATAAGGTCGAGCGTACTAAATCCTGTGCAGAGCCCAGATTCGAGCCCGGTCGAGTGTAGCGCTCATTCCGGCAGTCGTTGTTTAAGTATCAGGACTGTTTTGGCTTCATTACAGATACACGGTAATGTTTCGCTGTGTAAATAACTGGAAAATGTTGAAGCTAAATGATTTATAGATTTCTCATCTGTCAGTTTCAAAATATCGACGCCGAGCTCCACACTGACAGGAGTAGTTCCTTTTATCGAACTTGTCTAGAGCATTTTTGACTCTTTAGGGGAATATTGCTGCAATTCTAGAGACAGGAGCATCGAATTCGCGTGGGACTAAAATATCATCATCGATTTTCCTGTGCAAGTTATTATAAAAATTTCCCATATAGTGGAATATATTTTCCTTATCCGCAATTCGGGCTCGATCTGTTTCTATTTAACGCTATCTACAGTTCAAACACCTCGATAATGTTTTAAGCTGCATGCTTTGTAGATCACAGATTTTAAGATCTCGCCTGAGTTGTCAACACTTATGTGTGTAGGTGAGTGTATGTGTCTCTGTGCGTGTGTGTGTGTGAGAGAGAGGGAGAGAGGGGAGAGAGAGAGAGAGAGAGAGAGAGAGAGAGACGCGGAGTTTTTGTCAAGCTCATTTTCTCTCAAGTTTTGGCACGCATCTGGAATTTCTTTCTTGCAACGTGTAGCTAGAGTCAGCCCAAACGCATCCTGCTCATCACGTTTTTCATGCGATGCCAAGAGTCGACGGAAAGCCTGCGTTTGTTTCACGCCAGTCTCTCTCTCTCTCTCTCTCTCTCTCTCTCACACACACACACACACACACACACACAAAATGATTTTGCAAGTGTAATTTCACGTTCCCACTCGACAGAGTGCTACCACATTAGTGTAGTGCGATCGATATTGATTTTGCCGGTACGAATTAAAAGGCACAGTGGAAGATGAAGAACAGCCGGTAGGCTACCCCAGCAGCGACTGAGCAGCGCTGCACGCCGGGGCGGTGCTGGCGCTGCTGTGCTGTCCCTGTCAGTACGTAGCCTACACACCGGACTAATCTGGCAGCGCTCTGTTCCGATTTTAAAATCACTTTGTTTGAAACGCGAAACAAACCCACGCATTCAGTCGACATTTCGCGTCGCACGAAACAATTGACGATAACAATTTGTTTGAAGTGGCGACAACTGCGCATTGTAGAAAAGAAATTGCAAGTTCCTACTGTAACACCTGGCGACCTGTAGGAGGGACACCCAATGTCACAATTACAAAGCTAGTGTTTCGTAAACACTCTCGGCTGAAGAACGAAAATGTGGGACTGTGAAACAAAAGTAAAGGGGTAAAATAAAAAAATTGAAACGTTTATTCTCGAATTACTGCGTAATTCGAATAAATGCATTATGCACTAAGTGCAGCTATTGTGAACGTGTCCTAGGTCACTTGCGGCGGCAGCTGCCGTAGCAAACCGGACGCCGGTGTACTTTGGGACGACGAATCCGATGTCGACGTACCTGGTAGCGTTCGTAGTGTACCACGAGGAGACGTTCGGCGCGCTGGAGAGGAAAGCCACCGAGACGGAGGGTCCGATCCGCGTGTGGTCCCGGGCGGAGCTGGGCGCGCAGCGCGGCTTCGCGCTCCAGGTGGCCGCCGCCGCGCTGGCCGCGTACGGCCGCCTCTTCCCGGACTACTTCCAGCACATGAACACCAAGATGGACCAGGTCGCCATCCCGGACTTCAGCGCCGGCGCCATGGAGAACTGGGGGCTCGTCACCTACAGGTAGGCCGGCTCCGTGCCTGTGCCCAGAACTGGCTGCAGGTACGCGCTTTCTCGAGACACGTCGGGCTGGTCGGTATCCAGTCTAACCACCGTACTCGGGAAGCCTGACCGCATTTGTGTCGAATGCTCGGTCCGAGTACATTGCCGATTACGAGGCAATCGGACACTTACTAGAAGAGGTCCCTGGCAGTGAAATTCACTTTTCGTAATCTTCTATGTGGTGGTGTAGGTTTAGGCTCCAAGTATTACACCCTGAGGCAGTGGCCCGTAGTTTGCGAATAACTGACAAAAAAAATTCGAAATTTTGTTTGATGCTCTACTGTTTTAAAATAGTAGCGTTTCACCGAGTCGTTGCGTAGTGTAACGGTTGCAGCACTAGCGCTATATTTTTAAATCGATATCAAAATGACCTTGATAAGTATTATTATTCAGTTAACTGGTTTAATTGTATTTCCTTATTTCTGTTCCATTACTGCATCATTTAATTAGCATTATTTAGTTGCTCTCATTTTTAATTCCCATCAATCTTTTTCCAGTGGGAATATCTGCGCATCTCAAGTTAAATACGTAAATATTTTTATTTATCTATTATAGTATTTAGATAATTAATAAATAAAATAAAATAAACAATAGTTAAACATTTGAAAATGTCAATCTACTGCCTGTATAACAAAGAAGAAATAATCTATTTATCTGTGCAGCAGTGTGAAAACGTAATTTTCATTATAACATAACATTTTCTTGGATGGTAATGTCATACAACGATTTAAAACACAAATGCTTAATGTGCACTGCAAAAAATAACGCACACGAAGAGTTAAATAAATGAAGGGATTATAAGTACAACGAATTGCAAACAAAACGAGAAATACACTCCTGGAAATGGAAAAAAGAACACATTGACACCGATGTGTCAGACCCACCATACTTGCTCCGGACACTGCGAGAGGGCTGTACAAGCAATGATCACACGCACGGCACAGCGGACACACCAGGAACCGCGGTGTTGGCCGTCGAATGGCGCTAGCTGCGCAGCATTCTTGCACCGCCGCCGTCAGTGTCAGCCAGTTTGCCGTGGCATACGGAGCTCCATCGCAGTCTTTAACACTGGTAGCATGCCGCGACAGCGTGGACGCGAACCGTATGTGCAGTTGACGGACTTTGAGCGAGGGCGTATAGTGGGCATGCGGGAGTCCGGGTGGACGTACCGCCGAATTGCTCAACACGTGGGGCGTGAGGTCTCCACAGTACATCGATATTGTCGCCAGTGGTCGGCGGAAGGTGCACATGCCCGTCGACCTGGGACCGGACCGCAGCGACGCACGGATGCACGCCAAGACCGTAGGATCCTACGCAGTGCCGTAGGGGACCGCACCGCCACTTCCCAGCAAATTAGGGACACTGTTGCTCCTGGGGTATCGGCGAGGACCATTCGCAACCGTCTCCATGAAGCTGGGCTACGGTCCCGCACACCGTTAGGCCGTCTTCCGCTCACGCCCCAACATCGTGCAGCCCGCCTCCAGTGGTGTCGCGACAGGCGTGAATGGAGGGACGAATGGAGACGTGTCGTCTTCAGCGATGAGAGTCGCTTCTGCCTTGGTGCCAATGATGGTCGTATGCGTGTTTGGCGCCGTGCAGGTGAACGCCACAATCAGGACTGCATACGACCGAGGCACACAGGGCCAACACCCGGCATCATGGTGTGGGGAGCGATCTCCTACACTGGCCGTACACCTCTGGTGATCGTTGAGGGGACACTGAATAGTGTACGGTACATCCAAACCGTCATCGAACCCATCGTTCTACCATTCCTAGACCGGCAAGGGAACTTGCTGTTCCAACAGGACAATGCACGTCCGCATGTATCCCGTGCCACCCAACGTGCTCTAGAAGGTGTAAGTCAACTGCTCTGGCCAGCAATATCTCCGGATCTGTCCCCCATTGAGCATGTTTGGGACTGGATGAAGCGTCGTCTCACGCGGTCTGCACGTCCAGCACGAACGCTGGTCCAACTGAGGCGCCAGGTGGAAATGGCATGGCAAGCCGTTCCACAGGACTACATCCAGCATCTCTACGATCGTCTCCATGGGAGAATAGCAGCCTGCATTGCTGCGAAAGGTGGATATACACTGTACTAGTGCCGACATTGTGCACGCTCTGTTGCCTGTGTCTATGTGCCTGTGGTTCTGTCAGTGTGATCATGTGATGTATCTGACCCCAGGAATGTGTCAATAAAGTTTCCCCTTCCTGGGACAATGAATTCACGGTGTTCTTATTTCAATTTCCAGGAGTGTATAAGTAATGAATTCAGGCAACATGGACGAAAATATAGGATGATGAAACGGAAGAAACTAAATCGATGTTAATACAATTCAATAATTAAAATCACATACCCAAAGATCCCCACAGGGAATTAAAAATGAGAGCAACTGAAAAAATTAATGTCGTGATTAAAATGATGTGGCAAGGGAATAGAATTAAAATAATACTTTTATTCCAATTACCTAAATAAATTACTTAAGTCATTTCGATAAAGATTTAAAAATATAAAATTTGAAACCACTTAACGAGGTTCGGACCCACAAGCTCTCGGATATGATACGAGTACTATAATCATTACGCTAAGCAAACAACTTGTAATACTCTACTACTTTAAAGCTCTAGAACATCACGCAAAATTCCGAAATTTTTTTGCTCATTTACTCGCAAACGATGACCCACGATGGTGAACGGTTGAACGGTGTAGTACCTGGTACCCTGACCTACACCACTGTTAGACGGGCGCTCCCGCCACTCTCTCGTTGTTAGTGTATCAACAGTAACCCTCACTCGCGAGGCGCTTTAAGGACTCGATCTCCCGTGTGTAAAACGGTTTCATATGTGTGACGACTTGGCAGATAGTTAACGTGTTACTCCTTTACGGTTGAGACATGAAACCTTAATTATGTTTTAAGTTTGTCAGATGTCCGTAAGTTCAAAAAATGGTTCATATGGCTCTGAGCACTACGGGACTTAACAGCTGTGGTGATCAGTCCCCTAGAGCTTAGAACTACTTAAACCTAACTAACCTAAGGACATCACACACATCCATGCCCGAAGCAGGATTCGAACCTGCGACCGTAGCAGTCGCACGGTTCCGAACTGCGCGCATAGAACCGCGAAACCACCGCGGCCGGCGGTCCATAACTGCT
Source organism: Schistocerca gregaria (assembly GCF_023897955.1). Taxonomy (NCBI): domain Eukaryota; kingdom Metazoa; phylum Arthropoda; class Insecta; order Orthoptera; family Acrididae; genus Schistocerca; species Schistocerca gregaria. The sequence goes on from NC_064923.1 coordinate 737,483,604, forward strand.
CTCATTATCAAACAGTGGAAGAGTACAGACTCGGTAATTTTTACTCAATTTTAAGAAAAGCTCGTTTTTCGTGTATCCCAGTTTTTATGACATCGTGACTCCTGAAGTACAAGAAGGGGGTCAGGGGCGGAAAAAACATGTGAACACCAAAAACACAACACATTACTGTGCCCAGCTGGACTTGAGAACAGCTTTCAGTCGTCCCTTAATAGATAAATACAGGTACCGTGTAGGGTCTCCTTGCGAAGCAGTGGCAATTTCAGGTGACCATGATGGAGATGGGTGTCAACTGCGCGCCCTTCTCACCAAAGTATTCCGCAAAGACGCAGTAACGTCGAGATATGGCCTCTGCGGAGGCCAGGGTAGGCGCTGCGATTGATCCTCGTACTCAGTAAACGATGAGGCTCATGCGACCAGGGGCCCTGTCGTACCGTGCGACGGGGCCTCAGCAGCCGAAATGCTGACACAGTCCTTTCGCAGTAGTGTGACTTTGCAGGGTGATCACACGAAAGTGTGGTAACCCGTGTCATCACCGAACCCCCGCCTCGTTCCACCGCTGCGGGACGGTGTGAAACGAGACTCGCCCGACCACACGAGTGTCTTCCGCTGATATGTAGTTCAGGTTCTTTCGCTCGTGCTGTGGGAAAAATTTTCATCAGTGACGAGTTCAGCCCGACTTGCAGTTTGCTGCATGTATCTAACATCGTTGCGTATTTTGCACTGACAGAATGCGTGAGTTCTGCAGTGATTTTTGCAGGCGTCGCTACAATCCTCCTCAGTGATCTTGCGTCATCACCACTCGGCTCCCACCTCACCTGCTTTTTGTCATATCGGATGATGTTTTTCCACTTTCCCTGTTTGCGGTGTAAATCTTCGGTATCGTGCCTCGTGGAACACTACACACGTCGCCTACCTTGGCTACGGAAGCACCCAACAATTCGCCCACGTTCGAATGCACTGAGCTCCAGCATAATGCACGCACAACTTCACGAACTGGATACGTATTCCAATACGCCCCATGGTACACTCTATAAATAGCGCAACACACAAACTATCACAAAAACTGAAAAACATACTGATCAAAAATTATACATATGAAACAATATATTCTATAAAGAAACAGCATGATACTAGAAGAAGAATTGAAAGGTAAAAGTCTTCCCTAAGATGCTCAGTTGTTATCGGATAACATTACCAACCTCAACTGCCGGCCGGAGTGACCGTTCGGTACTGGGGGCTACCGCCTGGCACCGCGCAACCGCTACGGTCTCAGGTTCGAATCCTGCCTCGGGCATGGATGTTTTTGATGTCCTTAGGTTAGTTAGGTTTAAGTAATTCGAATTTCTAGGGGACTGATGACCTCAGAAGTTAAGTCCCATAGTGCTCAGAGCCATTTGAACCAATACGTAATAATTAAAATGCCGTGAAACACAATTACCATTACAAAAAAGTTTTGAAGGTGTAGACAAACAATTTTGTTATCATTTTTAACTGGCATGATGATGTACATCTCGTTTATCCCTTGGACAAACTAACATTATTATAACAATGGTTATACGCTTCCGCATAAACACTGACATCAAAGATACCCGGTTGCGTAATGTTAAACAAAGCACCCACAATTTGGCGAGGGAAGTCAGAAGTACATCGTTCTTGATTTACGTAAAACATTACGTTAAAACGAAGGAGTCAAAAATGTAAGAAACAGTGATAGTACGAAAAATGCCACTAAGTAACAATTCAAATGCCATGAAACAATATTCATTACAACAACAAAAAAGTTTTGAGGGTATACTAACAATTTTGTTATCATATTTAACGACGCTATGATGTACATATCATTCGTCCCATTTGGACAAGCTAACACTTTTTATAACACCGGTTCTGCGTTTCCACATCAGCACTGGATCAGAATCCATACATACATTCACAGTAATAAAATCGCCAAGCAACCGGTTTTGAATACCAATAAAAATAATTTGATTTTACATAACTTATAGTAGCAGTGGGACCCATATGAAATAAAAGCAGACTTAAAAATAGCTATAGTTCTGCAGTGGAAGAGATGTGTTTCAAAGTAGCAGGTATGAACAAGTGCTCGTGTCTCTTAAGGTGTGCATTTTAGAGCCCATATTTCACTGGACATTTTTCACTCGTCTGTCAAACTTTCTTCTGTGTAAATCGTTAATAACTGCGAGACTAATAGTGCGTAGATTGTGGTTGAGCCGACAACCAACAGATCACGACTGATTTCCTTTGCCTTCGATGTCATCCTATCAGAGTAGGCGCACGCGCGTGGTTGTTAGGAATTAGCATTGTTTAAAGTTACAAACTGGTGTGGCAGGGACCCGCGTTTGGCTAGGACGCAGGTTTGGCTATCATTCTGAAGAGCTACTGGGACCCAATGCGAGACAATAATAGTGTTCACCGGAATGTGAGTGAAAACAGGTATAAAACTGAAAATGTCAGAGTAATGAAAGATGTTGCCTCGTACGGCTCGCGAAAAAGCTCGGAATTATAGCGAATACGAGGCAGAGCAAAGCTCGTGTCGAAAGGGATCCAAACAGCCTAAAAGGTCCAGTGGCGAGTCAATGCGAACACAAGGGCAGCGTGGAAAAGGAAACGAAAAAACTGCGCGTAGAGATTACGTAGCTGGCCCATCAGACATACAGCGCCAGAAACAGTTCAAACTTGCGATTTATCTAATCTGTGTAACGGTTTTATTAAATAAACAAACACCGTCTGCAAGACCCGAGGTGTCGGACAGGCTAGCGTGCTATCCTCAGCCCTGAGATACAGCTTATCTAGTCTGTGTAACGGTTTTATTAAATAAAAAACACTGTCTGGAAGACCCGAGGTGACGGTACGCTGCTCTCGCGGCCGATGTCAGCAGAGCAGCCGCTCACGAGGGCTGAGTGCGACTCACATGTTGACCCGTCCGTATGCTAGCCATAATCTGGGTGATCTGACGGGAACCAGGGTTACCACTGCGGTAGGCCATTCATTAAAAAGATCGGTAATGAAATTAAATACGAATACGAAGCACTTTTGACAATTTTACCCAGACGTTTTCACGAAAAATGTACGCTGTGGAAGCGAACTCATCACACAGAATTTGTGTTTCCTGTGTTGGTCAGTATTACCACGCCTCAAAATGTGCAGTAGCTTCTTTCAACAGACAGTATAATAAATGTGGTGTGCCGGGTGATTATAATCAATCTTAAGGTCTTACAAGTGCTGCACAGTGGGCTGTACACCTTTCAGGTTGCTGGAACGTCGCACGTCGTGTTCATTAATCGGTGTGCTCAAGAAGTATGCTGAAAAAATAACAGTCCACTTTCTGGCACCAGGTGAAAATATGGCGCTGTAAGCTGTCACAAGGTGAAATGTTTCCTGTTTTAGTGCCAGTATACATTTCTTTTTTGACGTGACTATCGTTGCGTGCCTCAGCGATACAGATAGCCGTACCTTAGGTGCAACCACAACAGAGGGGTATCTGTTGAGAGGCCAGACAAACGTGTGGTTCCTGAAGAGGGGCAGCAGCCTTTTCAGTAGTTGCAGGGGCAACAGTCTGGATGATTGACTGATCTGGCCTTGTAACAATAACCAAAACGGCCTTGCTGTGCTGGTACTGCGAACGGCTGAAAGCAAGGGGAAACTAAGGCCGTAATTTTTCCCGAGGGCATGCAGCTTTACTGTATGATTAAATGATGATAGCGTCCTCTTGGGTAAAATATTCCGGAGGTAAAATAGTCCCCCATTCGCATCTCTGGGCGGGGACTACTCAAGAGGATGTCGTTATCAGGAGAAAGAAAACTGGCGTTCTAGGTATCGGAGCATGGAATGTCAGATCCCTTAATCGAGCAGGTAGGTTAAAAAATTTTAAAAGGGACATGGATAGGTTAAAGTTAGATATAGTGGGAATTAGTGAACTTCGGTGACAGGAGGAACAAGATTTTTGATCAGGTGAATATAGGGTTATAAATACAAAATCAAATAGGGGTAATGCAGGAGTAGGTTTAATAATGAATAGGAAAATAGGAATGTGGGTAAGCTACTACAAACAGCATAGTGAACGCATTACTGTGGCCAAGGTAGATACGAAGCCCACACCTACTACAGTAGGACAAGTTTATATGCCAACTAGCTCTGCAGATGACGAAGAAATTGAAGAAATGTATGATCAAATAAAAGAAATTATTCAGATAGTGAAGGGTGACGAAAATTTAATAGTCATGGGTGACTGGAATTTGGTAATAGGAAAAGGGAGAGAAGGAAACGTAGTAGGTGAATATGGACTGGGGCAAAGAAATGAAAGAGGAAGCCACATGATAGAATTTTGCACAGAGCACAACTTAATCATAGCTAACACTTGGTTCAAGAATCATAAAAGAAGGGTGTATACATGGAAGAAGCCTGGAGATACTGACAGGTTTCAGATAGATTATATAATGGTAAGACACAGATTTAGGAACCAGGTTTTAAATTGTAAGACATTTCCAGGGGCAGATGTGGACTCTGACCACAATCTGTTGGTTATGACCTGTAGATTAAAAGTAAAGAAACTGCAAAAAGGTGGGAATTTAAGGAGATGGGACCTGGATAAGCTAAAAGAACCAGTGGTTGTACAGAGTTTCAGGGAGAGCATAAGGGAGCAATTGACAGGAATGGGGGAAAGAAAAACGGTGGAAGAAGAATGGGTAGCTTTGAGAGATGAAGTAGTGAAGGCAGCAGAGGATCAAGTAGGTAAAAAGAAGAGGGATAGCAGAAATCCTTGGGTAACAGAAGAAATATTGAATTTAATTGATGAAAGGAGAAAATATAAAAATGCAGTAAATGAAGCAGGCTGAAAAGGAATACAGACGTCTCAAAAATGAGATCGACAGGAAGTGCAAAATGGCTAAGCAGTCATGGCTAGAGGACAAATGTAAGGATGTAGAGGCTTGTCTCACTAGGGGTAAGGTAGATACTGCCTACAGGAAAATTAAAGACACCTTTGGAGAGAAGGGAACCACTTGTATGAACATCAAGAGGTCAGATGGAGACCCAGTTCTAAGCAAAGAAGGGAAAGCAGAAAGGTGGAAGGAGTATATAGAGGGTCTATACAAGGGCGATGTACTTGAGGACAATATTATGGAAATGGAAGAGGATGTAGATGAAGATGAAATGGGAGATACGATACTGCGTGAAGAGTTTGACAGAGCACTGAAAGACCTGAGTCGAAACAAGGCCCCCGGAGTAGACAACATTCCATTAGAACTACTGACGGCCTTGGGAGAGCCAGTCCTGACAAAACTCTACCAGCTGGTGAGCAAGATGTATGAGACAGGCGAAATACTCTCAGACTTCAAGAAGAATATAATAATTCCCATCCCAAAGAAAGCAGGTGCTGACAGATGTGAAAATTACCGAACTGTCAGTTTAATAAGTCACAGCTGCAAAATACTAACGCGAATTCTTTACAGACGAATGGAAAAACTAGTAGAAGCCGACGTCGGGGAAAATTAGTTTGGATTCCGTAGAAATGTTGAAACACGTGAGACAATACTGACCTTACGACTTATCTTAGGAGAAAGATTAAGAAAAGGCAAACCTACGTTTCTAGCATTTGTAGACTTACAGAAAGCTTTTGACAATGTTGATTGGAATACTCTCTTTCAAATTCTGAAGGTAGCAGGGGTAAAATACAGGGAACGAAAGGCTATTTACAATTTGTACAGAAACCAGATGGCAGTTATAAAAGTCGAGGGACATGAAAGGGAAGCAGTGGTTGGGAAGGGAGTGAGGCAGGGTTGTAGTCTCTCCCCGATCTTATTCAATCTGTATATTGAGCAAGCAGTAAAGGAAACAAAAGAGAAATTCGGAGTAGGTATTAAAATCCATGGAGAAGAAATAAAACTGTTGAGGTTCGCCGATGACATCGTAATTCTGACAGAAACAGCAAAGGACTTGGAAGAGCAGTTGAACGGAATGGATAGTGTCTTGAAAGGAGGATATAAGATGAACATCAACAAAAGCAAAACGAGGATAATCGAATGTAGTCGAATTAAGTCGGGTGATGCTGAGGGAATTAGATTAGGAAATGAGGCACTTAAAGTAGTAAAGGAGTTTTGCTATTTGGGGAGCAAAATAACTGATGATGGTCGAAGTAGAGAAGATATAAAATGTAGACTGACAATGGCAAGGAAAGCGTTTCTGAAGAAGAGAAATTTGTTGACATCGAGTATAGATTTAAATGTCAGGAAGTCATTTCTGAAAGTATTTGTATGGAGTGTAGCCATGTATGGAAGTGAAACATGGACGATAAATAGTTTGGACAAGAAGAGAATAGAAGCTTTCGAAATGTGGTTGATGGTTAGATGGGTAGATCACATAACTAATGAGGAAGTATTGAATAGGATTGGGGAGAAGAGAAGTTTGTGGCACAACTTGACCAGAAGGGATCGCTTGGTAGGACATGTTCTGAGGCATCAAGGGATCACAAATTTAGTACTGGAGGGCAGCGTGGAGGGTAAAAATCGTAGAGGGACACCAAGACATGACTACACTATGCAGATTCAGAAGGATGAAGGTTGCAGTAGGTACTGGGAGATGAAGAAGCTTGCACAAGATAGAGTAGCATGGAGAGCTGCATCAAACCAGTCTCAGGACTGAAGACCACAACAACAACATCGTTGCGAAGCATAAAGACGGTTGAAGTTATCCGTACGAAATGAAATGGCCGTTGAGAAGAAAGACCACGCACTGCTGGTGAAGTTGTTTAATCAGAACGGCAGCAACAGCAGCGCTTCATTGGGGAAATATTGGTGACGCAAACAACTGCGAAGATGCCCCGTGTCGGTAAAAGGGCTAAGAAATACGATCGAGAAATGCGAAGGAACAGACGAGGCAGGCGGGGCGGCCCACCCCTTCCCGCGGCGGCTCTTGGCCGAGCTGCAGCGGCCGTGCGGCACGCGGCGAGTGCTCGGGCAGCGTGGCGGGAATGTTAGAGAGATGTTGCAACGCATTCTGCAGCGGTGTCCGCGGAAGATTCAGAATATGCACCAGACAAAGCCCCGTGCCAGGCTACAACATCGTGACTATCGCTTTCGTTTTTTGGCACGCGTGCTTGGGAAATATCTTTTGCACAGACGAGGGACATTTTACTCTGGACGGTATCGTGAATGTACGGAACTGTCGAATATGTGGTTCTGCTTCACCACATGTTGTGCAGAAACATCCACTGCACTCAGTTTATGTGGTCTTGTGCTGTGGTTTCACGAGCTCGTTCATTCTCAGTCCGTTTGTCTTCCAGGAGATGACACCTCGTAGCCCTGTCGGGTGTACAGTGACATGCGCACATCGTAAGGATCTCCTCGTGCAGCACGAGGTTCCAGCTTTGCAAGAACGCAACTGTGTCCACACCACTATTTTCGTGCCAGATATGTAACGAGCACATCATCTGCAGGCAAGCTCCAGTTGTGTGTCCATCCAGATCCCCCGGCCTAAGTACGTGTCACTTCTGGTTGTGGAGATATCTGAAGGATCGTGCCTACCAGGGACGTACGTGGACTCTTTCCGATTACAGTGAATATGTTCCGACAAGTGTCGACCGTGGCACGTTACGAATACATCATGTCGCTGTGTGAGAAGACTGTACTGAACAGTTGTTGTAACTTTTGCCGTAACCACCATTATCGTATCGGATCGTTTCTCACCTATTCCTGTTCCCATATCCTGACTGTTTATGGCCCTATAATTTCACCTCGTGGCAGAAATCAGTGCTACATTTCATTCAGGACTCGCCGCAAGCGCGCCGGTTAATGAATATTTCTACGATTTTTCAGCGTCATGTAACGTATACAACGTGAACTGCATTACTCAGAACAACGTCAGTTAAATTAAGACCACAATTTCGAGAGATGTGTTATAAGACAAATTCGTACTTGAGTATAGTGACCGACGACATCTAGAGCTAATATTGGTGTAATTTGGACTAACGATTTACAGAAATGAGATGAATTACTGTAAAATATTAAATATAGGAGTTACGGTCCTGTTCGAGGTCCTCGCTGAAAGAATTTTTTAATCTTCGCGTGTGGGAAATTCCTTACGGCACCGTTGGCAATCCTGGCTGGATGTGAACGATAAGACCACCCGACAAATGTTAAACGTTTCTGCCCGTCCACCAGCAGGCACCTTCAGCTGCAAAGTGTACTTACAGGGAACGCGGGGTGCTGATCGACGAGGCCGAGAGCACGACCGAGTCCCGGCGCAGCGTCGTGACGACCGTGGCGCACGAGCTGGCGCACCAGTGGTTCGGGGACCTGGTGAGCCCCGACTTCTGGAACGTGCTGTGGCTCAACGAGGGCTTCGCCACGTACTGGGCCTACCACGCTGACCTGGTGAGTCGCCGTCGCCGTCGCCGTCGCCTGCGGGGTCGCAGCACGCAGCCGTTCTCAGCGCGGCCACATCCTTGCTCCTGAAGCGCCTAGCATCCGGCACACGCCCCTCTACCCATTATTCGTTCCATTCTGAAACGCACCCCTGTTACTTTTTGAACATTTCTGAACACATTCTACGTTGATTTACGAATGATTCGTAAGCAGATTTTTGAATCCGTGCATATTGTACGACTACGTGATGTTTCTGCCAGCTGAATCTCCATCGCATATAGAAATTTAAAAAAATCCCACAGACAAAAGGGGACGGTGCTATCCGTGCTGAGCTCTATAAACCCGAACCGGTGAGTGGCAATTGCTGTTTGTTTGTGTGGTTAACTGGGTGACCCAATGGTCGGCGTTGATATAATTACTAGCGAAATTCGTAGATGCAGACTACCAGAGTCGAAATAAACTACTAACAGGAATAACAGGTAAGAAAGATTACATATTAATGTCCTCGGTGCATCCGAGAAAGTGACGTTTTGACAGAAAAGTTTTGCCAGAACGCTACACCACTACAGCAGAAAGACAACGTACAGAATGGCGCACCCACAGACTGCGTTGTCTTCTATATCTTTCACATCACTTGCAGCGCCATCTGTTGTTGAAAATTGTAACTACTGTAATTTCGAAAGTTTGTCCGCCTGAAAATGTACTGTTGTCCCAAGCATATTGCAACAAACGGTGTATTTCTATCGCTGCTCGTTTAGTTTTTATTGCCGTTTCAAATATACCGGACATTTTTGAAACACCCTGTACATTCCCTCCAATTTTTTAACTTTTGATGTGCTGTCTCAAATGTTCGAGCTGCCGGCTCGGGCGGGAATATCGTATGGATCCGAGGCCGACTTACCTTATACGTGATGGATGAAGAAATATAGATGTGCTGAAAATGGAAAAAGAAAATAGTTGAAAAAAAATCCCACAGACAAAAGGGGACGGTGCTATCCGTGCTGAGCTCTATAAACCCGAACCGGTGAGTGGCAATTGCTGTTTGTTTGTGTGGTTAACTGGGTGACCCAATGGTCGGCGTTGATATAATTACTAGCGAAATTCGTAGATGCAGACTACCAGAGTCGAAATAAACTACTAACAGGAATAACAGGTAAGAAAGATTACATATTAATGTCCTCGGTGCATCCGAGAAAGTGACGTTTTGACAGAAAAGTTTTGCCAGAACGCTACACCACTACAGCAGAAAGACAACGTACAGAATGGCGCACCCACAGACTGCGTTGTCTTCTATATCTTTCACATCACTTGCAGCGCCATCTGTTGTTGAAAATTGTAACTACTGTAATTTCGAAAGTTTGTCCGCCTGAAAATGTACTGTTGTCCCAAGCATATTGCAACAAACGGTGTATTTCTATCGCTGCTCGTTTAGTTTTTATTGCCGTTTCAAATATACCGGACATTTTTGAAACACCCTGTACATTCCCTCCAATTTTTTAACTTTTGATGTGCTGTCTCAAATGTTCGAGCTGCCGGCTCGGGCGGGAATATCGTATGGATCCGAGGCCGACTTACCTTATACGTGATGGATGAAGAAATATAGATGTGCTGAAAATGGAAAAAGAAAATAGTTGAAAAAAAATCCCACAGACAAAAGGGGACGGTGCTATCCGTGCTGAGCGCTATAAACCCGAACCGGTGAGTGGCAATTGCTGTTTGTTTGTGTGGTTAACTGGGTGACCCAATGGTCGGCGTTGATATAATTACTAGCGAAATTCGTAGATGCAGACTACCAGAGTCGAAATAAACTACTAACAGGAATAACAGGTAAGAAAGATTACATATTAATGTCCTTGGTGCATCCGAGAAAGTGACGTTTTGACAGAAAAGTTTTGCCAGAACGCTACACCACTACAGCAGAAAGACAACGTACAGAATGGCGCACCCACAGACTGCGTTGTCTTCTATATCTTTCACATCACTTGCAGCGCCATCTGTTGTTGAAAATTGTAACTACTGTAATTTCGAAAGTTTGTCCGCCTGAAAATGTACTGTTGTCCCAAGCATATTGCAACAAACGGTGTATTTCTATCGCTGCTCGTTTAGTTTTTATTGCCGTTTCAAATATACCGGACATTTTTGAAACACCCTGTACATTCCCTCCAATTTTTTAACTTTTGATGTGCTGTCTCAAATGTTCGAGCTGCCGGCTCGGGCGGGAATATCGTATGGATCCGAGGCCGACTTACCTTATACGTGATGGATGAAGAAATATAGATGTGCTGAAAATGGAAAAAGAAAATAGTTGAAAAAAAATCCCACAGACAAAAGGGGACGGTGCTATCCGTGCTGAGCTCTATAAACCCGAACCGGTGAGTGGCAATTGCTGTTTGTTTGTGTGGTTAACTGGGTGAGCCAATGGTCGGCGTTGATATAATTACTAGCGAAATTCGTAGATGCAGACTACCCGAGTCGAAATAAACTACTAACAGGAATAACAGGTAAGAAAGATTACATATTAATGTCCTCGGTGCATCCGAGAAAGTGACGTTTTGACAGAAAAGTTTTGCCAGAACGCTACACCACTAAGAGCCAGTTGTACAGTCCTCGCTAGGAGCCGCTAAGTTCTGTTCTTGGAATAGCGTCGAAAACGCATTGTACGAACAAGTGATAACTCCTGACCCGAGGATAAACGCGGAGAATTGAACAGGGCTAGAGAAGTTAACCGGAGAGAAAGTTTAGACAATGAGACGATAGTTACAGAGATAGTGGTAACAAGATTGTTCGTTAGAACAAGGAAGAAAAAGAAACGGGGACGTCACACAAATTATATTCAAGAAAAAGACGAATCCAATTTCATGTAGAAATTTCTTGCTACTATTTATCGATCTCGTGCTTGAGAAACTGCAGCCTCTTAATGAAATGTGAAACTATTTCCTAACATAAAACTTTTTGCTTGTAGTTCTCCTAATAGGCATTTGATGTTGGTACTGCGTGAATTATATTCTGTCGTCTGATCTATGTAAACGAGGTACCTAAAAACGACCATTTGTGCCAAAACAGTCTCTTTTATTTGGCGTCTGTTACAGTTGCTTCTATAACACAAAGGCCTGTTTCGTTTCATGTAACAGACAGTGACAAAATAGACTTAATCAGACCGAGAAACCAAACCAGTCTTAGTACTCTTCTTATTAACTGTTTTTTCAGTATTAGACAATGAAGATTTGATTTTTCGTGTAGCAAAACGATTGACGAATTTTGATGAAGTAATGGATTCTATCGCATAAAGGAAACCTGTAGTACTATTAGAGAGAAAAATGATGGGACCTAAGAACTGAAAAAATCTGTACTGTCTTGCTTGTCTCTCGTATTTACTATATTTATATTTCCTCTATTTAAATTTATGTTACACAAAAGAGAAAGTTATTAGGTAATAGACAATTAAGAGTGCAATATTTATGAAGATTTCTTATTCTCCAGGTTACAAACAATCCTACCCTTTCTTTTTCTTCTTCTTTCGAATAACCTATTTGGAGGGTACGATGAATCAACTTTGGCTACTCTTCATTGTATTAGATTTCCTCAGTTTCCAAATTTCCTTCATCCTTTTAGAGTGTTGTTCCCTTTCTTCTTGAGTCCACCTTCGCCTAGTTATTTTCTCTCTCTCCTGAAATTCTGCCTTTTGAACTGCCTTTCTGAAATGTGTTCTGTTTTCTATTGTGTCGCCGGCCGCGGTGGTCTCGCGGTTCTAGCCGCGCAGTCCGGAACCGTGCGACTGCTACGGTCGCAGGTTCGAATCCTGCTTCGGGCATGGATGTGTGTGATGTCCTTAGGTTAGTTAGGTTTAAGTAGTTCTAAGTTCTAGGGGACTGATGACCACAGCAGTTGAGTCCCATAGTGCTCAGAGCCATTTGAACCATTTTTTTTCTATTGTGTCTATTGTAATTCCAGCATTATCAAAGTCCTTTTCAGTCTCTATGAACCATGCTAGTCTGTTGTTATCCATTCTGAATATATGTCCAAAAAACTGTAGTCTTCTCTTCCTCATTACATCAGTTAGTTTCTCCGTCTTCAGATATAGCTCTCTGTTTGGTCTTAACCTGTATTCAACATTATCGTTTCTTTTAGCTCCCAGTATTTTCCTCAAAATTCTTCTTTCGACCTTCTCTAGTTTCTCAAGATCTCCATTTCTTGTTAATCTAAGTGTTTCTGTCGCATAGAGAGCTTCAGGTCTGGCCACTGTTTGGTAGTGTCTTAATTTCGTGTTCCAGGACAAGGATTTTTTATTATAAACGTTTTTGGTGATATGAAACACTCTTTCCATTTTGTGCACTCTAGTTTCTATAGCTATCTTTTCTTTGGCATTGTATGTAACCCACTCTCCTAGGTATTTAAAGGAATCTGTTTTGTGTATTGTGCTCTTGTCAACTGCAATATTTTGAGGAGCATCACAGATGTTTGTCATAAACTTTATTAACTGTGAGTTCCTTTTAAGGGGGTAGATTGTCAAACCGGCCGACTGACACCAGGAGAGGCACCGCAGGACATTTTAATTTCCACTGCCCGAATATAGGTTTGATGGCTTCCATTACAAAATGTACATGTTTGAATTTGCAGAGAGAAATACAGTGAGGTGCGACAGAAGAATCTGTGTGAAGAGGCGTGGCACGCCGCTTTCGCACACTTAAGACCAAGTAACATGACTTACATTCCCTCCAATTTTTTAACTTTTGATGTGCTGTCTCAAATGTTCGAGCTGCCGGCTCGGGCGGGAATATTGCATGGATCCGAGGCCGACTTATCTTATACGTGATGGATGAAGAAATATAGATGTGCTGAAAATGGAAAAAGAAAATAGTGGAAGGCAAAGTAAGTGGGAGGAAGAAAAATAGCGATTGAAGGGCACTAAAATTGGAGAGGCACAGGTTATGGAGAAAATGATTCTCAGTGGTGTACTTTGTGAAATCATAGACCGTGTATTTATACGAGGTTTTATTAGAAATAACCTGAGTTAATGCCCGACTATTTCTCCCCATAGGAACTCGTTTTACTTCCAGACTATGGAGAATGTGATTCATCCAAGTTCGTAACAGAATTGTGCTTCATTTACAAAATTAAGCACAATTCTGTTACTAACCCTGTAAGCAATATAAGATTTGACTAGAGATATGTTCCCATATCCCTGTAATCATCAACAACCAAATTATTTTTCGCGAAAGTGGGGTGACTTTATTCGAAGTACAAGGTATGCCAACTCACTCCGAAAATAACTCTGCAATCCCGTTGATAACACTTCCCTCTAAAAGGCGTACAAAATACATGCAACTGCAGTGGCATTAATTTAAAAGAAAGAGATAGTTTAAGTAAAAGAAAAATACTTACAACTAATGGTGGATCAACGAAGTTTCATTCACTACGTTTATATGCGACCCGTCTTCTAGAAGACGAAAACCGAAATCAGAAGCCGTCTTCCATTGTCGTGTTTACCCCGTTAAGGCCTGAAGCGGATGTGCTAGCCCAGTCAAATCAGCTGTTCCAGTTTCTGATTTAGTCAGCACAATCGCTATTTCTTTTCAGTTAAATAGTAGAAGTAGACAGCTTCATACTCTGAGTAACATTTCTACTTCTCCTCCACACCGCAAAAAGTCACTCCGTTCATATCAGCCGAAATTTTTTCTAACAAGTCGTAACCTGTCAGACCAAGCACGTTTGAAAAACGGTTGTGCGTTTTCATGGTAACGAAAATCTGTTGTGGATGTGAAAAACCAGCAGCAAGAAACGGCATTGCAGAATCGATTTTGGAGTGTTTACATAACCAATCACAGGCGGTACTGGGGAATTGGTTTACGAAATCCGGTTTTGGGAGGCCATGAAAACATAGTGATTGAAAGTTAATAGTTTATTTTAAGCATTTTATTTACGCAGCAAAAATGTTCGTTGCTAGGGAGCCGTGGCGACGTGTTGAGATGGCGACTGTGGCTTTAATGATGCAGACGAATTTATCAAATCAGCTCCGTCTGTCGTAGTATGCTGGTGAAGTTTAACGGGCCACTGTTCGGACAGACGTAATTGTTGGTGATAAGCCACCGTTTTAACATGCACATGTTTATTACTTGTTATACACACCTAGTTATCATTTCAGCGCTTTATACACTAATCGTGATAATTTCCGACTGCAATGTAAATGTTCGTCGCGTTTATATATGACTATCGGAATCGCATACTCACAGTCAGTGAAACTTTTTTGCGCCTAATCCACAATTGTAATTACGTTCACCGCGAGAGTTACGATTTCATATTCTGGGCAGTTCCGTAAGACAAATCCAACAGTTTTATGGAGCCTTGGCTCTCGCCGTAGGCTAAATGTAGAAACGGTTACACTGATACGGTAGCAACGTCTACTCACGTAAGCATTGTCAGTGCCAGTTGAGAAACAGTCCATTAAGCAAAACATCGTGCGATCTTTCTATTCATTACGATCACTCTAACTTTGATCACGCACTGGGATGATAATCCCAATCGTCAGTTGTCAAGTTCCACGATTCACCTTCTCGGCAAGTTTTTGCGTCTCAAATCAACACTCGCCATATTGTCACGTAAGCACTGACTGACTAATATCGCTGCTCCACTGTTACTTTCGACATTACTCTCAGTTATTTCAGGCCTACGATTTACATAGCAGTTCTTCATACCGCAGTTAATGTTAGAAATACAGATGAGAAAAACAGAAGAATTTAAAAGAAAGAAAACGTCTATCCATTAAAGAAAAAGAAAGAAACTACTGTTACGTTTTAGCATTATTTATAAACACTGCTATGCTATACCGTGAAAGATACTTGGTCTAAGAAAGCGAAAGAAATTACACAAGAAAAGGGGAAAAATACTTATCACTAATAGCTATGTCTTCACAACGCGTATAAAAGGAAATAATTAGGCTTTTCAGACAGCTGGATTGAACAACAGTTCGATAAGCCCCTCCACTATCTGGTATGGAGATGCTTGTAAGTCGCTTCTAGGTGGAGAAATTTCCATTATAGCATGCAAACCTGTGCAACGTAATTGCAAACATAAACTGAAGACACGATATCTCAGGCCTCAGTGAGCACTCTTAACATGATGTAGCAGGGTAGACACCGAATGGGTCACCTTTTTATGTTTATGCGGATGATCGGTTTCGAAGTCTGTTAAATGTCATCTTGAGATCCACATGCAGCTACTGGAGACAGCAGTTGATCGACACGGCACAAATTAATTATTCATTTAAAACAGTTCTAACTGACGCTTAGTCCGCCATCTCGTTCTGCCTCTCTCCGTCTTTCAGTTTTATGGCTTTGCATTAACTGGCAATGTCGGAACCGAAGTAGAATCGTAATATTGCCGCAAGTTACTTGTGACTTTGGGGTGTGTGTTGTTACATGTTATGCAATTATCATCCAAAAAGAGAAATACTGTGATGTCTGCCTGTATCCCTTATTCTGCAGCTGGGGTGACGAAACCCGTTGGGGCAGCTGTGCCCGGACCTCCTCCTGCTTCTCGTAGTTCAGCAGCTCGGCGTGCAGTGGACACAGCAAGTCTGCAGCGCTCCCACTGTAGCCGTCCGTAACTGTGGAAGTCTTGCCAGTGCAGCATTGTGTGCATGAACTGACCCATAGAAGTTCAATGGGATTCTTGTCAGACCACCTAGGTGGCCAAATCATTCGCTGAAACTGTCCAGAATGGCGGATATTTGTGGTCTGGTGAAATACTGTATTGTCATCCATACAAATTCCATCATTGTTTGGTAATATGAAGTCCACAAATGGTCTCCAAGTAGTCGAACATAACATTTCCAGTCATTGATCGGTTTATCTGGACCGTAGGACTCGACGGGGCCCACACCTTTATTAATTCGCAACCAGCTGGCACAGTGCCTCGTTCACAACTTGGGTCGACGGCTTCGTGGGGTCTGCGCCACACTCAACCCTACGGTCAGCTCTCACCAACCGAAATTGGGACTGATGTGACCAGGCCATGGTTTTCCGGTCTTCTAGTGTCACGAACCCAGGAGAGGCGTTTCCAATGACACAGTGCTGTTAGCAAAGGCACTCTCTTCAGTCGTGTGCGCGCTGCCACAGCCCACTGACGCCACATTTCGCCGCACTCTTCTAACGGATACGATCGTCGTAAGTCCGAAACTGATTTCTCCGGCTATTTCACGCAGTCTTGCTTGTCTGTCACCACCGACAACTCTATGCAAACGGTGCTGCTCCCGGTCGTTAAGTGAAGGCCGTCGGCCACTGCATTGTCCGTGGTGAGAGGTAATGCCTGAAATTCAGTATTCTTGGTACACTCTTGACACTATTTTTCTCGAAATATCGAATTCCCTAAACATCGAGACGGAACGTCCCATGCGTCTAGCTCAGACTGCCATTCCGTTTTCAAAGTCTGTTAATTCCCTTCGTACGTCCGTAATCACGTGGGAATCCTCTGCACACGGATCGCCTGAGTACAAAGCTCTGCCCTCTTATACGTTGTATACGCGATACTGCCGCCATCTGTTTATTTGAATATCGTTATCCCGAGACTTTTGTGAGCTCAATGTAAAAGTGAGAACAGTAATAAGCCCACCACTGCGGCACCGGTTCGCGTGGAGTAATGAGCATTAGACTGCTCAGAGTTCCATAGTCAGCATACCTCACTTCTGCCAACATTTAAACAACGCAGGGTGTCAGTTGAGGGACCCTACGGGGAAGGACACTTGGCACGCCTGTTACCCGAGGTCACAAGAGTCGTATGTCTAGTAGTGAACCTCGGACATCAACTACAGTTACGACCACTACAGCTTTGCACTGAGGAAGCTGGTATTTTGATGGGAGCACATCTCACTTAAATGATGATCTCTATTAGAATGAGACACCGGATGTTCCATTGTAATACAGTGAGAACTGGAGTGGACATTACGTCGTGCATTGAAGAAGTAAAGACGATTACGACGCCTGCAGTTCATTAATGACGACAATGCCTTCCTGCCCTGCCGAAGTACACTGTGTACTGCCGGCTGTTGACTGCAGCATCGCCCACTCTTCGGCATTCACAACAGTGGTGGACTTTATATTGTGACTGGAGGAGCACCACTGCACCATCCAGTGCTCTGTAGTCAGCACTCTGTCCTTTCGTGAGAGCTCTTACCGAATGGCGCCTGATAAACTGCTCTACTGTCAGGAATATGTTGTCTTGTCGAGGCACAGGGAGAACTGGTGTATGCCTAACACTTTGCCTCAAAGAACAATTGATGTAATGAATATTACACCATCCATAATTGTGTACTCGCAACGACACCTTTCTGCGAAGCTTGCAATTCTGTAGAAAGCAGGCTGACAACCCACTGGACGACTAAAAATTTGACAAACGGAATGACGCAATTTTAGAGACTTTACTGGTCTCGTACATATACGATTCGTATGTAAGGGGGAATTTAAAGTAGACTGGGGCGGGAGTGAGAATTTAGATCGGGGATGGCGGCGTGCCAGGGCAATCCGTGCAGTGGAGCGAACTGCTGTGCCGAGATGGCTCAGTGGCTACCACATGTGCCTAGTAAGTAGGAGACCCGGGTTCGATTGCGGGCCTCAGTACCAATTTTCGTTCCCACTTCAGTCTTTACACATAAAATCAAAAACTTGATGTACAATTGACAGTGATAATTACAATGCCTAACCCTGTGCAAAACTTAGCGGAATGACCATTACAACGGCCATATTTATATACCGATCGTTGTGTGCTTTCGTGCAGGGACGGATCGGGGACATAAGTGCTCGGCAATCTAAAACTGCATAGCGTAGTTGTTCTGTCGTAGATATACAGTGAGAACAGCAGTGTGACAAACACTACGCTTTGGACAGCACCTAGTCTAAGGGACGTTAAAATGCTCACATTTCATTATCTGCGCAACTGCCATTCTACCGACGTCACACTCCTGCAATGTGTCGCCTGAAATGCCACAGCAACGTCTAACGCTCGGTGTGTGGCAGGTTGGTAGTCGACACAGTTGTGGATCTAGCACTGAGGCTTGAGGAACACTTAGTGGAACGACAGATTTAGTGCTTGCAGGGGTGTATAGACCACTCCATTCTTTTGCCTGGCCTAAATGCGAGCAAGATATCATCTGATAACTACAGCAGGGTAGAGAGATTGTTGTGCTGTTCGCGTATACAAAGGGCAGCATTGGTCCCAACACTGTGCCTCGGAGAACATCTCGGACAGTGCGCATTGTAATGGCTATAGCTTTGTACTGACTGCACCGAAATTTCTCCAGGGAAGCATCATAGAGGGATGGCAACTACGTGACCAGTTCCTGGCTGAAGAGTTTACGGGGGCCCTGGAATCTGACGCGGCAGCCGACACGCACCCGATGACCACAGAAGAAAACACCACGGCCCCCTTCGATGACATCACTTACAACAAAGGTATGTTTGTTTACCTGTATAATAGTGAGTGACATTTGAGTTTCTTATTTTTGAATATATGGCTCTCATTTGAATTAAACCAAACAGATGAATGCGTTAGCATTTGAGATGAAGCGTTAGCCCATACAGAGAGAGACGCGACTGCAGGATGGTTAAGGAACCATTCCAGCAACACAAACCGCGGAGAGGTTAAATCGCAGTGATCCAACAATAGTCTGAATCTAATTCGAAAATCAGGACAACTGGATCCAAACACCCAGGACTATCCCAGACATTCACACTTGTCCACAGATTAGTTCACTGTGGACTCTGGATACTCTCCACTTCTTTTCTCTCATTCGCTGAGCCTCTATTGAAACATCCTGCCTTTTCTGTCTGTCTCTTTTAACCTTACTTCCTTTGTATAACACTCTGTGTTGATGAGGGGAGGAGAGACCTGTATCGCTTCAAACATAATGTGCTAAACAAACAGTGACACTGTGTGGTCATCAACAGTGGCCAGTCTACCACACTTTTCCTCGATCGGAACATGAGTCTCTGAAATAACTGAAAGCGTTTGTGTAACGCTGTAAGTGTAATTGTTTTGGTAAATAAAGCAATAAATATCGCCTTCAGATGATAAAAATGTTACATTTCATGAATTAACGTTGTTATTTCATCACTACTAGCCCATCTCTCTTGAAGCGTCAATATTGTCACTAGTCTTACAGTTCTGATACACTACTGGCCTTTAAAATTGCTGCACCACGAAGATGACGTGTTACAGACGCAAAATTTAACCGACAGGAAGAAGATGCTGTGGTATGCAAATGATTAGCTTTCCAGAGCATTCAAACAATGTCGGCGCCGGTGGCGACACCTACAACGTGCTGACATGAAGAACGTTTCCAACCGATTTCTCATACACAAACAGCAGTTGACCGGCGTTGCCTGGTGAAATGTTGTTTTGGTGTCTCCTGTAAGGAGGAGAAATGCGTAGCATCACGTTTCCTACTTTGATAAAGGTCGGATTTATTTTCATAAGTATGCACATCTCTTTGTAGATCAGTCTCAAGATGATCATAACGCCCTTTGTAGATCAGTGTCTAGATGATCATAACGATTGAAACCGGTAAATGAATAAAAAAAATCTACAGTGATCAGAGACTTGGAACTAAATCCGCGTCCGGACATCCTGCTTTCTCTAAATCACTTCAGGCAAATGCCGGGATGGTTCCTTCGAAAGGACAAGGCCGCTTTGCTTCTCCACGCTTCTCTAATCCGAGCCCGTGTTCCGTCTCTAATGACCTCGATGTCGGCAGAGCGTTAAACACTAATCTCCTCTTACGATCGGAGACTGTCGTATTTACAGAATTTCGTAGCAGTGGATGGCTGTCACCTTCACAGTCACTATGCCACACCACATCAAAATAACGGAGAAGGTAGTGTTATCGAATGCTAGCGGTTTTAGTGTTCAGGTCGCAGTCCACTTACGGGGCTAAGAAAACGCTAAGAGCGACAGAAGAAGTGTACAAATTTTACAGCATCGTGTGTTGTGTACGGTAGAGGAAGAGTCCCGAGGCGATGGACGTCTGTGTCAGGACGGAAACGCAGCGCCCGTGAGGCAGCGGTTTGTTGACAGTAGCGTTCCCCACGTGAACTCGCCTGCGCGGATTGCCGACACCGATACGAATCGAGCGTAGCACTGACGGAAACGGCGACAACGCCGGTATGACTCCACAGCTACGATGTCGAGTCCTGAGGAAGAATGGGCTCCTATTCCTACACCTCGGTCACAGTATCTCTAGCAGATTTCGAGCAGTCATAGAGGCAAAGCATGGCCGCCCCTCATATTAATGTATAGGACAGTAAAACGAGGGAAATTTTCAAAGTCGCAGAGCCAAGCATTGCGACAACGTCGACACGAGGCGGCCGTCATGAAAACACTTCGCTGCCGAGACTGGGTCAGGGCAAAACAAAATACTGGCGTTTCGGGAGAGCAGGGCACGAGACTACGGCAGAATGTGGAGGATCACGCTGTCACGTCGGAAAGAAAGGCTAAGGCGAGTGCAGCGAAGGGCGCCGAGAGCTTTTACGACACAGTTCTGTACTGCAGGAAACTAACGAAGCGAGCACGGCAGGAAGGAGAACCGACGCTACCTCCGTAATAGCACGCCTTACCAGGTCATTACGAATGGCGTCCGGTAAAGAATAGCCACTACTTCGCTGCAAAAAATACCGATGCAGTTTAGCTTTCGAGGCAGCCGGTGGGACGGATCGGCGGCTACGTGACGATCACACTCGATTCCTCGACTGCAGCGACTCCGGCACGAGTCTGGTGTAGATTTCCTGCACGGCACGGACAACAGCCGCTACGGGTAGACGCGGCTGCCTCGCCATAAACACCAGTCGCGGAGTCGGACACCGCGGTGTGGCCCTCTCTCAGGTGGCGGGACCTATAGGTCTTCGCTCCCCGCCAGGATCGGGACACCACATTCCTGACATTTTAGTGGACTGAACAGAGGCTGCCTGGACTGGGTACACAGCAACTGTGATGGCGGTACGGCGTATAACGAGGAGAGGTGGTGAGCTGGGGAGGGCAGAGCAGGTCCCACTGCCGGAGGCCGCTCGCCGCTCACTGCCGGCGAACTCTGGCCACTGCAGGCCTTCCGAGGGAAACCGGCGAGGGGCGAGTGCCGCCTCTCACAGAACCAACTTCACTCGAGCCATCCCAATACTCGCCTCTTGCAGTGCAGATGTACAGATACAGAATGTTGTGTGTGAAGCTGTCGAGATATTCCACATCGTAGCGAACCGTCGCAAATGCGTTACAGCAGACAATTATAACCAACTTTCATTTCATATTTTTCAGGAGGCTCCATCTTGCGCATGTTCAGCAGCTGGCTCGGTGAGGACGTGTTCTACGAAAGACTCAACGGGTATCTTATTTCCCAGTAAGTGTCAGCTATACAGATATTTAAAACTCTGCGCATACTTTAGTGCTATCCAGTGGATTAGTACCGTCAAAATAACATTTAACTGTAGTGGTCGGGGGATAGCAGCTTTATGAAGGTGCAGTAATTATTTATGTTTATGCTCTTCAGGGGTATGCTGCCGGATACGATCGTCTTCACTAGACGATATTTCGGCCATGCATCTGGCCGCTATCTTCAGGTGGGCTGCTGGATAGAGTAGGGAAGGAGTATACTTTATTTACACTCCTGGAAATGGAAAAAAGAACACATTGACACCGGTGTGTCAGACCCACCATACTTGCTCCGGACACTGCGAGAGGGCTGTACAAGCAATGATCACACGCACGGCACAGCGGACACACCAGGAACCGCGGTGTTGGCCGTCGAATGGCGCTAGCTGCGCAGCATTTGTGCACCGCCGCCGTCAGTGTCAGCCAGTTTGCCGTGGCATACGGAGCTCCATCGCAGTCTTTAACACTGGTAGCATGCCGCGACAGCGTGGACGTGAACCGTATGTGCAGCTGACGGACTTTGAGCGAGGGCGTATAGTGGGCATGCGGGAGGCCGGGTGGACATACCGCCGAATTGCTCAACACGTGGGGCGTGAGGTCTCCACAGTACATCGATGTTGTCGCCAGTGGTCGGCGGAAGGTGCACGTGCCCGTCGACCTGGGACCGGACCGCAGCGACGCACAGATGCACGCCAAGACCGTAGGATCCTACGCAGTGCCGTAGGGGACCACACCGCCACTTCCCAGCAAATTAGGGACACTGTTGCTCCTGGGGTATCGGCGAGGACCATTCGGAACCGTCTCCATGAAGCTGGGCTACGGTCCCGCACCCCGTTAGGCCGTCTTCCGCTCACGCCCCAACATCGTGCAGCCCGCCTCCAGTGGTGTCGCAACAGGCGTGAATGGAGGGACGAATGGAGACGTGTCGTCTTCAGCGATGAGAGTCGCTTCTACCTTGGTGCCAATGATGGTCGTATGCGTGTTTGGTGCCGTGCAGGTGAGCGCCACAATCAGGACTGCATACGACAGAGGCACACAGGGCCAACACTCGGCATCATGGTGTGGGGAGCGATCTCCTACACTGGCCGTACACCTCTGGTGATCGTCGAGGGGACACTGAATAGTGCACGCTACATCCAAACCGTCATCGAACCCATCGTTCTACCATTCCTAGACCGGCAAGGGAACTTGCTGTTCCAACAGGACAATGCACGTCCGCATGTATCCCGTGCCACCCAACGTGCTCTAGAAGGTGTAAGTCAACTACCCTGGCCAGCAATATCTCCGGATCCGTCCCCCATTGAGCATATTTGGGAGTGGATGAAGCGTCGTCTCACGCGGTCTGCACGTCCAGCACGAACGCTGGTCCAACTGAGGCGCCAGGTGGAAATGGCATGGCAAGCCGTTCCACAGGACTACATCCAGCATCTCTACGATCGTCTCCATGGGAGAATAGCAGCCTGCATTGCTGCGAAAGGTGGATATACACTGTACTAGTGCCGACATTGTGCATGCTCTGTTGCCTGTGTCTATGTGCCTGTGGTTCTGTCAGTGTGATCATGTGATGTATCTGACCCCAGGAATGTGTCAATAAAGTTTCCCCTTCGTGGGACAATGAATTCACGGTGTTCTTATTTTAATTTCCAGGAGTGTATTTTCGAACAATGTATTTAGCGATGGAGTATATTTATCACACTGATACAAGACACGTGATCGGTGTCGTGCCACAGACCTGTAAACTACTCCTGAATAACGCTCTGAAGACAAGCTAACACCTCCTAATCTACCGAAATAATTTCAGTACAGGCGTGCAGAATTGTCCTAAATAATGCAGTATACAGACGTGCAGACACGAAATCAACTCGTAAACTGCCCAAATAAAACGTAGTGCAGCCTACAGACCTGCTCAGAAAATCCCAAAATAATGCAGCAGGTCCATAATCGACATACGCAGACACCGTCTACCACCCCGTGTCCAGTAGACGACACAGGAGGCTACCTGCAACCCCGCAAAGTGACACAGCCGTCAGCTGTCGCACCGCACGGCAATGCCCGCACCAATGAGGTGGCTACGTCCCTTTCGTACTCGATACCTCAGAAACGGCTCTCAGAATACGTGGTCGCCTAGGCACCGTTGACGATGCGACCGGCCGGGAGCGCACACACTTGGGGCGTGCCCGAGCCGTCACAGCCGTACGTCGCCGCCGGAGGGGCTGACAGTTGCCTCTGTTTTCAGATCTACAGTCATTGTTATACTGACGTCACAGATCTCCAATGCGCACTCGTGCAGCTGCCGTATGCGAGACACCTCGGGGCAGCACTTGTCTTTACCGTTGATTATAGAGTAGCATACGGTGCATTGTTCCTAGTGCGACATGAGAGAAGCGTCTAACCGTGCTTAACAGCAAATAGTGCAAAATAACATCGAATGCACTCTTCCCAGAGGTCCTAACGTGATACCAGAGTCAATCACGTGTTACCCTTAATGCTTTAAACACACACAAACGTTCCCATAACAATGTAGAGGCTCCTATATCCCAGCACAAAAGATGTGAATGAATCGAGCATTATGATTGGCTCTTATCGAATTTACCTGCCAAATTACTGATGCTGTCGGTATCGAAGCACCATCCACCTTTTCTTTCTTTCTGCAAACAGGGATTTCAGTGGTAAATTATTTTGCACAGATGGCTAAATTGCATTGACAGTTAAACCTGCATAGTTGTCTACAGACCGTCAAATACATACGAGACTCACAAGAATATTGGAAGCCAGGAACATATTTACCAGTGTAACTACAATTAAATATTGTGATTGCTCCTACAATCTGACACCAATCGATGTACAGATAATGTCTCCTCTTGACGCCTGTGCTTCTGGAACCAATCTCAGTATCTATAGCGCACATAATTTTCCGTGCAAAACATCTCCTTCGTACCCTTGCGGTTATTGATGTGCTGAATCTATACATCCCTCTCGATAGGACACATAGTCATCCACTCTTGTCATGCCACGGTAATTTTACAATGTAAAATATACAAATTTTACACTACATAAGCCACAGCAACTTTACAATGCAATATATACACATTTTACTCAAACACTGCAATTTTCTTTTATATCTGTACGGCACCCGAAAAAATTATGGTATACCTACACTCACACCTGCTACATGTCTGTGCTAGGGAATCACCGTCAGCCTGTTGTTTCTTTCTACAGACGTCACATTCAGCGGCAATAAACTATTTTACACTGATCACCATATTGCACCGACAACCAAACCTCGCAAAGTAGCACACGTATCGTCAAATACGGAAAGACTCTTACTCAGTTACACTGCTCTCCCACTGAGGACAGTATCTTGAATATTAGAGTGTGAAACCGATCTCCAACCGAGCAATATATCACCACATACCACGTCGATGCGGTCTAGGAAACTCTATAGTACGATATTTTCCACATATCCACCATGCGTAGCAATAATATGGTGTAGTCTCTGAATGAAATTACCCGAAACCTTTGACAGCGTGTCTGGAGGAATGGCTTCACATGCAGATGAGATGTACTGCTTCAGCTGTTTCTGGATTCTGGCGGTACACCTGGTCTTTCAAGTGTCCCCACAGAAAGAAGTCACAGGGGTTCATGTCTGGCGAGTAGGGAGGCCAATCCACGCCGCCTCCTGTATGTTTCGGATAGCCCAAAGCAATCACACGATCATCGAAATATTCATTCAGGAAATTAAAAACGTCGGCCGTGCGATGTGGCCGGGCACCATCTTGCATAAACCACGAGGTATTCGCAGTGTCGTCTAAGGCAGTTTGTACCGCCACAAATTCACGAAGAATGTCCAGATAGCGTGATGCAGTAATCGTTTCCGATCTGAAAAATGGGCCAATGATTCCTTTGGAAGAAATGGCGGCCCAGACCAATACTTTTTGAGGATGCAGGGACGATGGGACTGCAACATGGGGCTTTTCGGTCCCCCATTTGCGCCAGTTCTGTTTACTGACGAAGCCGTCCAGGTAAAAATAAGCTTCGTCATTAAACCAAATGCTGCCCACATGCATATTGCCGTCATCAATCCTGTGCACTATATCGTTAGCGAATGTCTCTCGTGCAGCAATGGTAGCGGCGATGAGGGGTTGCCACGTTTGAATTTTGTATGTATAGAGGTGTAAACTCTGGCGCATGAGACGATACGTGGACGTTGGCGTCATTTGGACCGCAGCTGCAACACGGCGAACGGGAACCCGAGGCCGCTGTTGGATCACCTGCTGCACTAGCTGCGCGTTGCCCTCTGTGGTTGCCATACGCAGTCGCCCTACCTTTCCAGCACGTTCATCCGTCACGTTCCCAGTCCGTTGAAATTTTTCAAACAGATCCTTTATTGTATCGCTTCTCGGTCGTTTGGCTACATTAAACCTCCGTGGAAAACTTCGTCTTGTTGCAACAACACTGTGTTCTAGGCGGTGGAATTCCAACACCAGAAAAATCCTCTGTTCTAAGGAATAAACCATGTTGTCCACAGCACACTTTCACGTTGTGAACAGCACACGTTTACAGCAGAAAGACGACGTACAGAATGGCGCACCCACAGGCTGCGTTGTCTTCTATATCTTTCACATCACTTGCAGCGCCATCTGTTGTTGAAAATTGTAACTAGTGTAATTTCGAAAGTTTGCCGCCTGAAAATGTACTGTTGTCCCAAGAATATTGCAACAAACGGTGTATTTCAGTCGGTGCTCGTTTAGTTTTTATTGCCGTTTCAAATATACCGGTCATTTTTGAAACACCCTGTATATACACCACACAATCGATCTTCTCTCAACTAAATGAAGGAGCGAAATGTGCACAAGCTGCCAACCGAATAATTTACATGGGAGGTAAAAATGGTCCAGTACAACTCACCTCCTTATTCATTCTCAAATTTCCATGCGAACACGAAAACTATCCAACACATACAAGTATTAGTTCGCTATTTCGTAGTCTAGAGGACAACATCTTAATTCTTCTACATTCCTACATTCCAACAGGCCTCGCCATTCTGACAGCTCCTACTGTTAAAGGGAAACGTGAATCACCCCCGCACAGGTCACCGGCTCTGCAGGCCGGGCACGCACAGGTAGAATCAATCGCCCTAAGAAAACGGTCACATATACATATTTCATGCCTGTACTTACAACTAAATGTTACAGTTATGGTCTCAGTTGAATGACATTCGATAATGAGCCAAGTATCGGAAATACACCCTGTTGATGGCTATGGATCTGGAAATAGAAATATCAGTACCATTCTTATGAACTGAGATACTCATCCCTTTGCTATCACAGTACTAGAAATCCATAGCTTTCTTATGAATCGACATAGTCATTTTCTTTGCATATATAAGAACACAAATACATACTTTACAAGCCAGATGCTCAAGGCGAACCTATCACGCACCCACTACTACTAAGTATAATACTTCGTCAATAACTGATTACCTACGATACAAAATAATACTGAGACAAAAATCAGCGATGGACAACATGTTTCATAAGTTTTTCTTGTGAGTGATACCACTGTGTCTTAGAAAGAGAGACGTAATCGTCTCATATGTTAAAAAAACCGACCAAAACAGCTACTGTATGTTACTGTCACAAGCGATCTTTGTTATACAGGTGCACACAAGTATCGATCTGAAAAGCTATACTTGCTTTAAAAATCCACGTATGGCATTACCTACATATCACGTGGGTTTTGCAGACAAATAATGATATGGTGATTGTCTTGCAAACCACCTAATGTTAAAAACTCGATCCTAACAACTACTGTATGTTACTGTCACAAGCAGTCTTGGTTCTACATATGCATACAAGTGTCAATGTTAAAAGCTATACCCACTTTACAAATCGAGGTATGAGATTACCTCTGAATAAGGTTTGTTTTTTGCCCAGACAAATACCATGACGGCGATCGCAGGAGTATATTGTGTCAGACTAACACGTCGCCGACGGCGCAACCTCGTGATAAAATCGCTGCATTTTGAAAGTGATTCGGCTAAAGACTGTGATATGTAAGCGGTATTTGTGACTCCCTCACGCCACCCAGCTAGAATTTTCTACAGTATTTGTAGCGCATTCTGTTTCGATCCCTTGTCAGAGGTTTGGTGATATATCCCCTGAGCTGTAGGTGATGGTTCATTCAGAAGGATCACAAACGGTAGTAGATGGTGTGCTAATTGAGGTCGTACGAAAATGGACACTAGCTTCTTAGAACTGCAGTGTTACGCTATTCACTAGAAATGATGGTTGGGATTTGGAAACAGGTGTTTCCATTCAAGCAGATACATGCTTTGGATCACAGCCACAAGTGAATCATATTTTTGGCACTCTCATGTCTCGAAATGTGTTGCCTTTCCTGAACCTAGCTGTTACAGTAAAATTTCAACGTGGTTTTAGTCACCCTCTACGCATCTTGCAACCGATTCTATTCTTTTAGCTTAGCGTATTTAATCGTTCCATTTTAAGGCGGAACTGAGTA
The DNA here is from genome assembly GCF_023897955.1 of Schistocerca gregaria. Taxonomy (NCBI): domain Eukaryota; kingdom Metazoa; phylum Arthropoda; class Insecta; order Orthoptera; family Acrididae; genus Schistocerca; species Schistocerca gregaria. The sequence continues at coordinate 737,511,908 of NC_064923.1, forward strand.
GAAGTCGGAGAAAACTATATCCACCACCTTCTGCAACCCGTGTAGAAACTGAACGACCTGAGTTAGTGCGACAGGACCGTGTTTTGACCATTATGCGGAAATGCGCGCTTTGTGGTGTGTCCCCAAACTACATACCAGTACTACACATCCGCGTCCATTCACATCAATCAGCCCAACATGCTATAATCGTTATTCTCTACCCACCCACCCACCCCCCCCCCCCCCCACACACAGAGAAAAATTACGAACTATAAAAGCTCCACCAACTTCATCTAATTTAGAAGTCACCAAGGCACCGATCCTGGCGCAATGATGCACAGCTGCGGTGCGGTCCAGAGCGGAGAAAGAGATTTCACAATACTCCCCAGAATAGCATTCCTAACAATTCAGCCAGTCCCGTGAAACTGCTGCTGCTATTTCTACCGGTGTGGCACAGTCCTATTAAATATACTCCATTATAAAGTTTGATCACCTGTACTGTAGGATGAAGGCCGTAACCCACAGACTATACTGTAAATCACAAGAGATGCTCCCTGTGATCCTGTGCCATTGTTTGAAACATTGTTTTCTAACCTGGTTTTGTACACTGCAAAACATTTTCTTTTTCTGCCACGATTTAGAGACCTGTGCCATGCTCTAAACTGACATTAAGACGTTCTGATCCACGGCTTCTCGCAGAAAACTAGACATCGCACAGTGTAAATCATGTTGTCACGATGGCTACCATAAGATGCCACACACTGGATGCATTAGAATAAAAGACAGTTACAACATAAGGAAACTAGCTGCATTGAGGAGTGTTTTCAAACTGATGTCCGAAAGTGATTGACGACTTTAAACTCTTCTGTCACAATGATGGAATAAATGATGGCTGTGCATACGCTTTCGACTGATTCCTCATATTGCACTCATGTACGTGATCCCTGTGTCATGTTTAAATTTGAGAATGACTATGGAGGTGCGTTTGCGCTAGACCATTATTCCCTCCTGTGTAATTGTTCGGTTGATTACTTCTACACATTTTGCGCCATAATTTAGTTGCGAGAAGATCGATTGTGGGGTGTATCTAGCAAGTGGAAGACACTTTTTTCGCTTTTATAGACATGAGAAAGAATTTAGTTGACGTTGTAAATTATAGGGATGGTTTCGAATCTGTTATAGCACTGAAATCGGTGTTCGTGGTTCGTCTGTTTATTTCTAGTTACTCAGTGGTCTAGAGCATCCTCCATCCAGCTATAAGTTCCGGGTTTATGTAGAAATAAATCCCAGTTTATGTCTTCGGGATGTGACGGCTGTGCTACTTTGCTGGGCTACAGGTGGCCTCATGTGTGGTCTACTGAACAGGTGGTGGCAGACGGTGTCTGCATATGTTTATTACTTATCCACTGCATTATTTCGTGAGCCGGCTGAACTATGCATTGTTTGGGCAGTTTACAAGTTGATTTCATGGCTGCACGTCTGTGTACTGCATTATTTAGGAGGAGTCTGCATGTCTGTACTGAAATTATTTCGGTAATTTAGGAGCTATTCGCGTGACTTCAGAGCGTTATTTAGGAGTAGTTTACAGGTCTGAGGCGTGACTCCATTTATGTGTTTTGTGTCAGTGTGATAAATATACTTCATCCCAAAATAAACTGTTCCAAAATAAATAAAGTACACTCCTTCCTTACTGTATCCAGCAGCCCAGCGGAGGCTGAGTCATTTTTGCGCCATTTTCCCCTCCAGACCACCATCTTGGATTATGTCACAGGAGGGATGACAGCACCCTCTAGTGGCAGTATTGTTTACTAGGTCAGTTAGAGTGCCGACCTCCTGGCGAACACACTGAATGGTGTTACTGTCTCTAATTGTTTAAATAAAGACTGGTGCACGATTACGACAGTTGATGATTAGCAAGCACGGTTGTCGAGTCTTTTACATGGATTATTATTTTGACAATTTACCAGACGGGTGGCTCTCTGGGCATAAATGTATTGCACTATTTACGAGTGGTTTTCATGTCTGTGGTCTGTGCAATGCGTCATTTGCAAAAAACTGCTGATTTATCAAAGTGGGGAACAATTGAGAATGGGGTGCCGAAAGGTTCAGTCTTGGGTCCACTGCTGTTCTTAATATATATTAATGACTTGGCAATCTACATTCACCTGGTACTTTTTGTTGATGATACAAGTATAACTATCACACTCAACAGACTAGAATTAATTGGTGAAATTCTAAACAATGTATGTACAGTTCCACACAGGAAATGGAATGACACCATTAATAAATATAGACTTCGATCACAAGTCGCTAGCTAAGGTAGAATATTCAAAATTTCTAAGTGTTTACATTAATGAGAGGTTGCACTGAAAAAAACACACTGAAGATCTGCTGAAACGTTTATGCTGTTAGGATCATTGCAAATTTTGGCGATATGCATCTCAGTATATTAGCTTACCACACCTATTTTCATTCTCTGCTTTCGTATGGCATCATATTCTGGGGTAACTCATCATTGAGTAAAAGAGTGTTCATTGCACAAAAGCGTGTAATCAGAATAATTGCTGGTGCTCATCCAAGATCATCGTGCAGACACTTATTTAAAGAGATAGAGATACAATATATATATTCACTTATGAAACTTGTTAGTAACAATCGGAACGAATTCAAAAGTAATAGCAGTGTACATGGCTACAATACTAGGAGAAAGGATGATCTTCGCTACTCAAGGTTAAATCTAACTTTGGCTCAGAAGGGGGTAAATTATGCTGCTACAAAAGTTTTTGGTCACTTACCTAATACCACCAAAAGTCGGACAGATAGCCATATAGCATTTAAAAGGCAATTAAAAGTATTTCTTAATGGCAACTCCTACTCATTAGATGCCTTTTTGAATATAGTAAGTGGGTATTTTCCCAACGCCCACAAAAAAAGTAAATAAAAATTAAAATATTAAGTGTCACATAATATTTTGTGTAATGTAATATCTTGTATAGACATCTTTTATTAACCTGACGTGTTCCACATTATTACAAAGTGTCGTATTCATGATCTATGGAACAAGTACTAATCTAATCTAATCTAATTTTGACAGTTTACAATTAGCAGATGCATTTGTAGAGCATCATACATGAGTTGTTTAGGAGTGGTTTACAGGTCTGTATGCTGTGTGGCATGTCAGAGCATATGTTCTGTGTCACTGTGACAAATATACTCCATCCCTAAATAAATAGTTCCAAAATAAATAAAGTACACTCCTTCCTCTCTCTAGCAGCCCAGCGCAGGCTTAGTCCTTTTCCCACCAATCCCTAAGAAGAGATGGTGATCGGGTGACTTAGGTTAGTAGAGGTAGCCCAAGTGACCTATCTTTCCGCGATTTTCTTAGGTTCGTAGAGAAACCACAAGTGATCTTTCTTTACTGACAAAATTCAATCTTGGCGCCAGTTCTTAGGAAGATGTAGCAGTCAGAAGACTTATATTAGTGGAGGCAGCCCAAGTGACCTATCTTCCTGCGATTTTCTTAGGTTAGTAGAGATAACTGTGATGTGATGCATTATCCTGTTGCAATTTGCACTTTGTGCCGTTTTTCTGGGGGAGGGTAGTTAGTTTAGTGGAGGTAGCCCAATTGACCTATCTTCCCTCCAAAATTCAAACTTCCCGCCAAAAGCCGCCATCTTGGATGACGTCACAGCCACCATCTTGTATGACGACATCGCCACCATCTTGGATAACGGTACTTTGGCGTAGAACCATACTTTGTCCCAATACTGCAGTCGCCTATACATGGCTTATAAAGGTGCCGCCGTTTCCGGTGTTTGTTTAGTTCAGGCGAGATTGTATACTCAGTGATCGCACCTGAAGATGGCGGGCCGATGGGTCGTCGAAATTTCATGTAGTGAAGATGACCATATCCTGCAGTATATCCGTGGAGAGCATAAACATGAAAGAGGCTGGGAAAATCTACGGAATAACATTCAGTACCAATTCTTTGCCTCCTTCTGACAATGAGTTACTGTTGGATAATTATAATCTCTAATGTAACATTACCATCATTATGTCAGTACACGACAAATGTCAGATCTCATACATGACATCCGCTGCCCAACACACACAGCTCATCATATTTCACCTGATAGTAAAAGGAATGGATTGTGGAATAAAATCGAGGATTCGCTTCGGAGTTACTGTGTGTGTGTGTGTGTGTGTGTGTGTGTGTGTGTGTGTGTGTGTGTGAGCGTCCGCTCTGGGAATGTTCATATTATCACGACGTATTACTTCAGCCGTAAAACTGCAGAAATTCAACCGTACATGAACTTTGTCTGCTGCTAACATTTCCGCTGTAAAATGTGCTAGGGTAGAATTAAAATTCAGGGGATAGGAAATCAATGGTAAGATTTGCTGGTGACATCGCTATCCTCATTGAAAGTGATCAAGAACTACTCAGGACATACTGAGTGGCACGAACAATGAGTAGAGATGTGAATTGAGGGTACATCGGAGAAAGAGGAGTAGGAGAAGTGAGATTAGCAATAAACTTAACGTAAGTACTGTAGAAGTAGACCAAGTTAAAGAATTCTGCTAACTTGAAGGCAAAATAAAGCATGACGGACGAAACAAGGAGAATTTAAAACGCGGACAAGTACAGCTAAAGAGCGTATTACTGACCATGATAAGTCTACTCGTGTCAACCATCGGTGATACATTCATGATGAAATTTCTGAGAAAGTACGTTTTGAACACAGCATTCTATTGTGGTGAACTGCGAACTGTGGGAAAACCGGAAAAGAAAAGAATGAAAGCATTTGAGATGAGGAGCTACAGAAGAATGTTTCATATTAGGTGGACTGATAATAATGTAAGGAATGAGGAAGTCCATCACATAATCTACGAAGAAAGATACGTGTGAACAACAAAGACGAGAAGACAGAATGGGGCGACTGGATCTCTGTTAAGACATCAAGGAATACCTACAAGGTGTCCACCTGCTTCGCTGGGTGGTAACGTGCTCGCCTCCCATGCAAGCGGGCCCGGGTTCGATTCCCAGCCGGGTTGGAGATCTTCCCCGCTCGGAGGCTGGGTGACCCCAGTGTCGCCAGTATGACTTCATCCTCATGACCGGCGCACAAGTCGCCCAATGTGGCGTCGACTGAAATAAGACTTGCACTTGGTGGCCGAACTTCCCCGAATGTGGCCTCCCAGCGAACGATGCCATACTCTCATTTCCATTTTTTTTAGCTACATGGTACTAGAGAGCGCTGTGAAGAGTAAAACCTGTAAGGGAAGACAGATAGGAATGTGAGCAACAAATAATAGAGCTCGTAGGTTGCAAGTGTTACTATGACATAAAGATGTTGGCACAGGAGAAGAATTCTCGGTGGGCCGCATCGGACCAGTCAGAAAACTTGACGAGAGCAAGCCGAAATATTTGCACCAGACAAAGTTTGGTTACGGCTTAATTCCCACAAATTTATCCTTCATCTCTACAATAGCTCGATGCCCATCTCGAACGGGAGGTGATCCTTATATCAAGATCTCGCCTGTAAACGTTGGTTAAGGGAAAGTAGGCGAAAGACGGAGTTATTGTACGTAAACCATGGTACGTGATCTGCTGGACAGAGGAGAAGCCGCTCTATCTCTCACGGCTTCAATTGCTCGCTAACGGCAGCCGTGTAGCACAGTGATAACTGCCAAAAGCATACATGCCTCTAATAGTAACGTGTGATTGTAGCTTGTGTTCCAAAAATGAACAGCATAGAGACAGAGGTGATGCCACATCCTGCTGGACCTGACCGTACTTTTCCAGGACAACGCTCAAGCACGTACAGTGCAAGCTGTTACTGATTTGTTTGACTGATGTGGCTGCTAAGTGTTATACCACCTACTGCACTCCCCTGACTTAAGCCCTCGTGAGTTCAACTCGATTTCTAAACTGAAGGAAACACTTCACGGCATTCGCTTCAGAACTACTACAAATTCGTCAGGCAATAGACCGCGCCGCTCGAACTGTGAACACAACTGGCACTGCTAAGAGTGTCCTACGATTTCCACATCGCTGGCAGCTCATGCACAATGATGGTGACTACTTTGAACGTCAATAAAACTATGAAAGACGTATCTTTTTTGTACTAACTGTAAATAAATAGTAGCCACTATTAAAGGCCAACCCTCGTATTAAAGTTTCATGAGAGGGCAAAGCTTCTGTCCACATACCAGCATGGTTTAGAAAACGTCTCTAGATGAAACTCAGCTTGCCCTCTTCTCACACGAGATCCTACGAACTATGTACGAAGGGCAGCAGGCGGATTCCGTATTCCTAGGTTTCTGTAAAGCTTCTGACATAGTACACCGGAATAGGTTCAGAGATATGAGTGGCTCGAAGACTTCTCGAGTAACAGAACCCGGTACACTGCCTCGGCGGCGAGTGTTCAGAGACAAGGGTGGCGTCGGAACCAGGGTCAAGGAAGCGTGATGGCCGAGCGGGTCTAGGCGCTACAGCCTGGAACCGCGCGACCGCTACGGTCGCAGGTTCGAATCCTGCCTCGGGCACGGATGTGTGTGATGTCCTTAGGTTAGTTAGGTTTAAGTAGTTCTAAGTTCTAGGGGACTGATGACCTCAGAAGTTGAGTCCCATAGTGATCAGAGCCATTTGAAGCATTTTTGGAGTGTGATGCGACTGCTGTTGCTCTTCACGTGGGACAGGGTGGGCGGCAGTCTGCGGACGCCTGCTGATGATGCTCTAGTGTAGCCGCTGAGCCATTATAAGAGGATAAAAGATTTCTAGTTGGTGTGATAAATAGCAGCTAGCTCGAAATGTAGCAAAATGCAAGTTAATGCAGATGAGTAGCAAAAACAAACTTGTAACGTTCGAGTGCAGCATTAGCAGTGTTTGGCTTGACACGGTCAAGGCGATTAAGTATCTGGGAGTAATGTCGCAAAACAGTACGAAACGGAATGAGCATTTAAGGTTTGTAGTTGGAAGGCGGATGGCAGAGTTCGGTTCATTAGGAGAATTTTAAGAAAGAGTGGTTCATCTGTAAGCGAGACTGCATCTAGGACAGTGTGATCAATTGTTGAGTACTGTCAGAATGTTTGGGAAGCACACCAGGTCGGAGTAAAGAAAGGCGTCGCAATAGTTCAGAGGCGGGCTGCTACCTTTGTTACCGGCAGGTTCGACCAAGACACAAGTGCTACGGAGATGCTTTGAGAACTCAAATGAGAACCGATGAAGAGAGGCAACATTCTTTTCGCGGATCACTACTGAGAAAATTTAGAGAATCGATATTTGAGACAGACTGCGTGAAGATAAGATGAGAGAGAGTAGTGCTGGTTCAGAATCGTAAAAGGAGTCTTTTTTTTCTCGTTGTTTTTCCGTGTAGAACAGAAAAGGAAATGACTGGTAGTGATACAGGGCACGCCCCGCAAAGAGCGACGCGGGGGCTTGCGGAGTACGTATGTAGGCGCAGATATAGAAGAGGCAGCAGTTCGGGAGAGGTGAGTGAGACGGCGTTACAGACCGGTTCATATGTTACACAGACAGACACAGAGAAAAACACTCTGAAATTTGAAAAGGGAATTAAATTTCAAGGAGAAGAAATAAAAGATGTAAGATCTGCAAATGGAACTGTAATACTTTAAAGATCAGTTAAATGGATTGAAGAGTCAACTTGCAAGAGATTATTGAATGAACATCAACAAAACTAAAACAACGGTCGTGTAAGTAGTAAAATTACGAGCGATGATATTGAGGGAATTACGAAACTCTTGTGAGCTTAACTACTGTTGTCAACTAGGCGTTAAAACGCATCACTAATTGCTTCTTATACCAAATAAGAAATATTTGAGAACAACAAACACAATGCTTCTGTACTTGTGCTTTGTATGACTTCTCTCCACAGAACTTCATTGCAGGTATCTGATGTTTTACTTCCATTATAGTCCTGAATTAATCTCGATTAGTGTATACTGCAATTGTAACTGCTGACTTGTGATTTTCTTATAAATTAATTTGTTCCGGTTTCTCACCAGATACATTGATTTGTTTACTTGTAATTAATAAATTTTGCATTTGGTCATAAAACAAATCTTCACACATGATGCAAGATAACTTCAGCTTGAATTGACTTATAATATATGTTTTCACTGAAGATGTCGTATTAATTTTATACGCTTCAGAAATTGGTAGTTAATGTTTTTAAAAAACTGATATATAATTTACATTTTTGTAGGTTAGTGACGCGCAACTCAGATATAAAGAAAAAAAACTAAATTGGGTTTTGTGGTATCACAGTTTTATATTACAACCAGAAAATTAAAATTATGTGTTAATAAACATACACTCGAGCGCCATAACGCAGCTGATATTTAAAAAAGGATTGAGTATTGATAAGGCTCAAGACTACGTACCGAAAGCAACGAAAGGAATTTGTCAATATAGTATAATATAATAATATAATATAATAATATAGTATAATATAACATAGTACGATATATAATATAATATAGTACAATACAATATAGTATAATATAATAATATAACTTATAAAGGATCTTTAGCCAACGCAACGAAACCCCGTACCCATAGCACCACCACAAACAGTGAACGGAATTCCAAGACTTTGCTGCAGTAAGCAGGTTGAAACAGATGCGAGCTGCAGGGTTGCAGCACGGGACGGAGCTAGGCAACAGGGGGACGCGCAGTGCAGCCGCGCGGCTGCAGGCCTCGCACTGCCGCTAGCAGTCCGCAGTGGGCTGCCCGAAATCAGCCGTAGTTGGCAGAAGTCGTGTGAGGAAAGACCGAGCTGGGTTCTCTCTGAAGCCGTGCTGATTTGTGGACACGGCTTGTCCGTCTCTAGGAAACTTACTGCACTCGAACTCAAAACATTTGCAACAAACCGATGATAAGGATTTTGGTCTGTAATTTTGCTGATCCGATATTTTAGCCTTATTATATGCAGGAGTAACCTGCGCTCGTAACTTTACGCTGGTCGTGAGATTCGCAATAAATGCAAACTACGTAAGGGACCAACGACGTACGGTAATCTTTGTAAAACCGAATTTGGATTCCATCTGGTTCTAGCGTTTTGTTTGCTTTCCAACTCTTACTTTGTCGTCCGTACGGGACTCTCTGCGATGGTCGAATGACAGGTACGTCTGAACGATTCTCGTGATCGGACGATTTCTTAAACGTGGAATTTAAAACTCGGGCCTTCCTTTTGCTATCGTCTGCTGCCAAACCAGACTGGTCAAGAGTTGACTGGATAGAAGCCTTAACGCCGCTTAGCGTTTTTACACGGGACCAGAATATTTTGGGGTACCCCGTCGGATCTGTAGTCGAATTACGACGGTGGTTGCTGCCGTATGCCTCATCCGTCAATCTTTCCACAGACGCAAGAATCTCTACTAACATTTGCCTCTCGTCACTTGCACGTCGTCTTTCGAACCGAGAATCCGACAGTCTTTGCCTACTCCGCAGTTTCCGTATTTCGTTATTAAACCACGGTGCGTCCTTCCGTCGTCAGTCCACTTACTAGGCATATACTTGTCCTGATTGGAACAGGAAGGGAAGGGGCTAGTTGTGGCTCAGGGTATCCTCCGCCACACACCGTTCGGTGGCTCGGGGAGAAGTAGATGTAGACGTAGATGTATTTAGCACGCAGCAATGCGCACAGCAACGCCTCGAGCGTCGGGAGCTGGCGGCGCAGCTTATAACGTCCGGTTGCAGCAACTACAGCAGCGCGCGGCCGGCGGACCTGTTCGATGCGCTGGCACCTGGCGAGCCGCAACTGCAGGAGCGCATGGCCTTCTGGACCTCCACCGCCGGTTACCCAGTCATCAACGTCACCAAGGACGGCAGCCGGGTGCAGCTGAAGCAGGTACCTCCCCTCCCCACTCCTCTACGGCCACTACGCCGCCCTTCCCCTCCACCACAGCCTCCAGAAATCTCGACACTCCCCTTAGATCCGTCTTAAGGACAGACGTGGGGAAAAATGTATTCTTGTACTTAAACATATACACTCCTGGAAATTGAAATAAGAACACCGTGAATTCATTGTCCCAGGAAGGGGAAACTTTATTGACACATTCCTGGGGTCAGATACATCACATGATCACACTGACAGAACCACAGGCACATAGACACAGGCAACAGAGCATGCTCAATGTCGGCACTAGTACAGTGTATATCCACCTTTCGCAGCAATGCAGGCTGCTATTCTCCCATGGAGACGATCGTAGAGATGCCGGATGTAGTCCTGTGGAACGGCTTGCCATGCCATTTCCACCTGGCGCCTCAGCTGGACCAGCGTTCGTGCTGGACGTGCAGACCGCGTGAGACGACGCTTCATCAAGTCCCAAACATGCTCAAAGGGGGACAGATCCGGAGATCTTGCTGGCCAGGGTAGTTGACTTACACCTTCTAGAGCACGTTGGGTGGCACGGGATACATGCGGACGCGCATTGTCCTGTTGGAACAGCAAGTTCCCTTGCCGGTCTAGGAATGGTAGAACGATGGGTTCAATGACGGTTTGGATGCACCGTGCACTATTCAGTGTCCCCTCGACGATCACCAGAGGTATACGGCCAGTGTAGGAGATCGCTCCCCACACCATGATGCCGGGTGTTGGCCCTGTGTGCCTCGGTCGTATGCAGTCCTGATTGTGGCGCTCACCTACACGGCGCCAAACACGCATACGACCATCATTGGCACCAAGGCAGAAGCGACTCTCATCGCTGAAGACGACACGTCTCCATTCGTCCCTCCATTCACGCCTGTTGCGACACCATTGGAGGCGGGCTGCACGATGTTGGGGCGTGAGCGGAAGACGGCCTAACGGTGTGCGGGACCGTAGCCCAGCTTCATGGAGACGGTTGCGAATGGTCCTCGCTGATACCCCAGGAGCAACAGTGTCCCTAATTTGCTGGGAAGTGGCGGTGCGGTCCACTACGGCACTGCGTAGGATCCTTCGGTCTTGGCGTGCATCCGTGCGTCGCTGCGGTCCGGTCCCAGGTCGACGGGCACGTGCACCTTCCGTCGACCACTGGCGACAACATCGATGTACTGTGGAGACCTCACGCCCCACGTGTTGAGCAATTTGGCGGTACGTCCACCTGGCCTCCCGCATGCCCACTATACGCCCTCGCTCAAAGTCCGTCAACTGCACATACGGTTCACGTCCACGCTGTGGCGGCATGCTACCAGTGTTAAAGACTGCGATGGAGCTCCGTATGCCACGGCAAACTGGCTGACACTGACGGCGGCGGTGCAAAAATGCTGCGCAGCTAGCGCCATTCGTCGGCCAACACCGCGGTTCCTGGTGTGTCCGCTGTGCCGTGCGTGTGATCATTGCTTGTACAGCCCTCTCGCAGTGTCCGGAGCAAGTATGGTGGGTCTGACACACCGGTGTCAATGTGTTCTTTTTTCCATTTCCAGGAGTGTATATCTCCAAAAATACACTGAAGAGCCGAAGAAACTGCTACACCTGCTTATACCGTGTAGGGCCCACGAGGGCACGCACAAGTGCCGTAGCATTACGTGGCATGGAATCGACTAATGTCTGGAGTAGGGCTAGAGGGAACTGACGCCACGAATCCTGCGGGGATCTCTTGTGAACAGCACGTTGCTAGGCATCCCAGATATGCTCATCGATGTTCGTGTCTTGGGTGTTACGTGGCCAGCGGATGTGTTTAAATTCAGAATAGTGTTCCTGGATGCACTCTGTAGCATTTTCTGGACGTGTGGGGTGCCGCATTGTCCTGCTGAAATGTCATAATGTACAATGGACACGAATGGATGCAGGTGATCACACAGGATACTTACGTATGTGTCACCTGTTCAGAGTCGTATCTAGACGTGTCAGGGGTCCCGTATTACTCCAATTGCACGGACCCCATACCATAGCAGAGCCTCCACCAGCTTCAACATTCCCCTGCTGACATGCAGTGTTCACGGATTCATAAGGTTGTCTCCATACCGTGCGCTCGATACAATTTGAAACGAGACTTGTCCGACCAGGCAACATGATTCCATCATCGAAATTCTAATATCGTTATCGACGGGCCCTGGCGAAGCGTAAAGCTTTGTGTCGTGCAGTCATCAAGAGTGCACGAGTTGGCCTTCGGCTCCGCAAACCCATATCGCTGAATTTTCGTCGAATGGTTGGCACGTTCACACTTATTCATATTGGTTCAAATGGCTCTGAGCACTATGGTACTTAACTGCTGAGGTCGTCAGTCCCGTAGAACTTAGAACTACTTAAGCCTAACTAACCTAAGGACATCCATGCCCGAGGCAGGATTCGAACCTGCGACCGTAGCAGTCGCTCGGTTCCAGACTGAAGCGCCTAGAACCGCTTGGTCACTCCTGCCGGCACACTTGTTCGTAGCCCAGCATTAAAATCAGAAATGTAATCCTTCTGGAAATTGCTGTAATCACATCAAACTATTCTCTTCAGTCGTAGCTGGTCCTGTTCTTCTGGGATCTTTTTGCGGCCACAGCGACGTCGAAGATTTGATGTTTTACCGGAATCTTGATATTCTCGGTACACTCGTGAAATGGTCGAACGGGAAAATTCCCACTTCATCGGTACCTCAGAGATGCTCATGCGCCGACTATAACACCTTAAATCTTGACAACCTGACATTGTAGCAGCAGTAACCGATCTGACAACTGCGCCAGACGCTTGTTGTTTTATATAGGCGTTGCCGACCGCAGCGCCGTATTGTATCTCTTTACATATCTCTCTATTTGAATACGCATGCCTACACCAGTTTCTTTGGCGCTTCAGTGTATTACAGCCGAACTAGTAAAACTTGAGACTGTTATGAACAACATAATGCTTGATATTTTGTGAAATTTTTGTTTGAATTTGCGCATCAACATACATTTTATAAGGATATGAATTTTTATTTATTGTTTCTATAATGTACCTTTTCTCGTAAACTAATCCAGCAATAAAACTGAAATTTCACATTTTAAAGCTGCATAAGAGTCTAATAAAACTGTGGAACAGATTTTTTTAAGGTCATCGTTGCTTTGAAATTAAGTTTTCACTTTTGTTTGGCTCGGGACTGTTTTATTTTTCTCAAATTTTAAGGGGATGTAGGACGTCAAACGGGCCGACTTGGAGCAGGAGAGGCACCACAGGACATTTTAATTTCCACTGTCTATACTTTTATACTTTTACAAATAAATTCATAAAACTCTGACAGCATGACGAGGAAGGATTCAAGATTCATACTCTTAGCAGTGACAGCTCAAAAACGTAACAAAATACATTTTTTTACATGTGAAATTTCATCATTTTTTCACTTAACTTTGTTGCTGTAGGTACACTTTTCTTCCTAAGTAAGAGAGATTCTTCCATTAATTTTGTACAGCATACAAACCATAGTTATAGGTGTATGAAACTAGAATTTATTTAATTTATGAAAAACTGAATGAACTGTTACATTTTAAATTTCATGTTTAGAAAAAACTCAAATTTCGTAGTTAATTATCTTAATTTTTACCACAGTTTTTTAATAGATTTGGAAACTTCTAGAGTTTCATTCACCTGTAAGTACTGTTCGAATGCTGTGCAAAATTCATCGAAGAATCTCTCTCACTTAGGAAGAAAAGTGTACCTATAGCAAGAAATGCAGCCAGTAGTAAGTGAAAAAAAGATGAAATTTCACATGTAAAAAAAAAAGGTATTTTGCGATGTTTTTGAACTACCACTGCTATGAGGGTGAGTCCTCAATCCTTCCTGGCCATGCTGACAACGTTTTATGAATTTATTTGTAAAAGTATAGACAGCAGAAATTAAAATGTCCTGAAGTGGCTCTCCTGCTCCAAGTCGGCCCGTTTGACGTCTTGCCCCCCTTAAAGCAGAACGTTTCTCAGGAAAAAGATAACGGAAATGCACTTCACAGAATTATTCAGTAAGTAACTCTTAAGAACTATCCCAAATTTCAGGATGTTACCTTTTATGGTTCCTGATAAAAGGTACATAACAGCTCAAAATGTCAGTTTATGACAATTCGCATTTAAAGCTTTTTGACATTATTTCTGTACCTCTAGTGACTAATGTTGTCCAAGTCCATAACCTTTATTCTCTTCGTCGTCTTCCTGGTCTAATATCTTCCCTGCCTCCTTTCGCGCACAATGGACTCGCATTCGGGAGGACGACGGTTCAATCCCGTCTCCGGCCATCCTAATTTAGGTTTTCCGTGATTTCCCTAAATCGCTTCAGGCAAATGCCGGGATGGTTCCTTTGAAAGGGCACGGCCGATTTCCTTCCCCATCCTTCCCTTACCCGAGCTTGCGCTCCGTCTCTAATGATCTCGTTGTCGACGGGACGTTAAACACTAATCTCCTCCTCCTCCTTTCGCTTGGCATGTTTCTAACTTTTTCTTCTGCTGCCTGAGCTCTGTTCAGTCGCGCTCCATCGATGCTTTGGTGTGAATGCATCTGGATGGAAGTCTAGTCTCTACAGGCACATCATCCTATCTACATTTCCACTAGACATATATAACATGTAACTACCCTCATAAAAACTGAGGACACATACTGCTTTTGGACAACGCATCCTATGTTTTCGCATGTACACACTTTTTCACCAGTTCAGGACTGGATAGACACTTGAAAATTGGTTAAAACCGAAACATCTAAAACAGCATGCGTCAAACCATGTTTGTGGGTGTATCGCTTTCCACTGGCTTCTGCCAGAAGATATTTACACGACGATGTGTCACAAAGGGGATGTTGAGGATTATCATCCATGGAAAACTTGTGCAAGAATATTGTCCACACGGCTTGCTCCATTGTTTTCACACTATGTAAGTTATCACTGATAGCTTTTCCATAATATATCTGTAAAGTGTGGATTGCCTTGTCTGTCAGTCTGTTAACACCTCCCAGTGGCCTTCCATCTTCTAAAAACCACGTTTGTAAAGAAAGTAGCAAACAGACATAATCTTTCTCACAGTCTTTTAGACTCACCTGCAGTTCGTTGAAGGAAAAATTAATGGAAAAAAATTCTAGCATAGAGGAGGTGAGGTGTGGATGACAGCTCAGAAAGGGGTGACGGGGGCAGCGTAGCAGGCACACACACCCATAAAAACTTTTTTAAAACATATTTCTAGGCAGAATTCGCTTATGAAACTTTGCGATGTATTCTTAAGGAATCAACGTAATAAATTACGAAATAAAAAAATAAAAATTTTCCTCAATTTTGCCCTACGTCTACCCTTCATCAGTTGACATTCCAGTCAAAGCAGCGACTGATCAAGATCAGTCCCTCCAAAACTTAGACAACAATTATGCGATGAACTGTTTGCAGTTTCCGTATCCATGACTGTTACCTTAGTGATTACGACCGCCCTTCCCAATTAAGAAGCACACTAAAATGTTTTGGACCAATCCTTGTTTGTAAACTATGATGAAAACGGCCTCTGCTAACTGTCGAGCAGAACACCTCAACAGGCAGAAGCTTTTGACTGACAGAACGTAGGGACGGCGTCCCTTCGCCATCCCCCACGGCTGCAATGCCTGCATGTGTCCTATCCTCTCCTACGCAAATGTTACCTCGATATCTGACAAGCCGTCATTCCATCAACCCCTGCGAATTCATCGAGCAACACACTCTCGGCCTTGCTTCCTGAATCCACATGCCTTTCCGTGTAACAGTCCTTTACGAGGTCATATCTTTTCCCCACCTCCATGTTGACACTAAACACGTCTGTACATCCTACACTCCTCGTAGACTCGACTATAGTAACTTCATAGTTTCCCGCTTAGCTACAAATCCTGGTGTGCTGCGGCGTATATAACAACACATTCCGCGCGCTCTACACTTATTCGTTTTCCATATCCTCTCCCTGCACAGTTTTAGTAGACTCCCACCTCCTGGCAGTTAAACCCGCCCTGACATCTATCACTCTTGTCAGATTTGACTAGCCCTTCCGCACTACTTTCTAATTGCAGAGCTTCCCTCCCTTTTCTTTCCTCCTCTTGACCTTATCCAGACACACATCCTCTTTTCTATTTTCTTTTAGTCATCAGTCGGCTGACTGGTTTGATGCAGCCTACCACGAATTCTTCTCCTGCAAACCTCTCCATACCATATTAACATCTACATCCTATGTCCTCAATTATTTTTTTTATAAATTCAAAACGTTGCCTTCTCCTACAGTTTTATTCCCTGTACAGTTCCCTCTAGAACCACGGAAGTTATCCCCGATACGTGACGTCTTTTTTTAATAGATGTCCTACTAACCTGTTCTTTCTTCTTGTCGGTGTTTTCCATATACACTCCTGGAAATTGAAATAAGAACACCGTGAATTCATTGTCCCACGAAGGGGAAACTTTATTGACACATTCCCGGGGTCAGATACATCACACTGACAGAACCACAGGCACATAGACACAGGCATCAGAGCATGCACAATGTCGGCAATAGTACAGTGTATATCCACCTTTCGCAGCAATGCAGGCTGCTATTCTCCCATGGAGACGATCGTAGAGATGCTGGATGTAGTCCTGTGGAACGGCTTGCCATGCCATTTCCACCTGGCGCCTCAGTTGGACCAACGTTCGTGCTGGACGTGCACACCGCGTGAGACGACGCTTCATCCAGTCCCAAACATGCTCAATGGGGGACAGATCCGGAGATCTTGCTGGCCAGGGTAGTTGACTTACACCTTCTAGAGCACGTTGGGTGGCACGGGATACATGCGGACGTGCATTGTCCTGTTGGAACAGCAAGTTCCCTTGCCGGTCTAGGAATGGTAGAACGATGGGTTCGATGACGGTTTGGATGTACCGTGCACTATTCAGTGTCCCCTCGACGATCACCAGAGGTGTCCGGCCAGTGTAGGAGATCGCTCCCCACACCATGATGCCGGGTGGGTGTTGGCCCTGTGTGCCTCGGTCGTATGCAGTCCTGATTGTGGCGCTCACCTGCACGGCGCCAGACACGCATACGACGGGCACGTGCACCTTTCGCCGACCACTGGCGACAACATCGATGTACTGTGGAGACCTCACGCCCCACGTGTTGAGCAATTCGGCGGTACGTCCACCCGGCCTCCCGCATGCCCACTATACGCCCTCGCTCAAAGTCCGTCAACTGCACATACGGTTCACGTCCACGCTGTCGCGACATGCTATCAGTGTTGAAGACTGCGATGGAGCTCCGTATGCCACGGCAAACTGGCTGACACTGACGGCGGCGGTGCACAAGTGCTGCGCAGCTAGCGCCATTCGACGGCCAACACCGCGGTTCCTGGTGTGTCCGCTGTGCCGTGCGTGTGATCATTGCTTGTACAGCCCTCTCGCAGTGTCCGGAGCAATTATGGTTGGTCTGACACACCGGTGTCAATGTGTTCTTTTTTCCTTTTCCAGGAGTGTATTCCGTTCCTCTCTGACCTTTCAGTCCACCTAATTTTCAACATTTTTCTGTTGTACCACATGTCAAACTCTTCGATTCTGCTCTGTCCCGCTTTTCCCGCACTCCACAATTGGATATTATACAATGTTGCGCACGAACTATACCTTAAAGGCCTCTGTTAGACAGCTGTGGGCTTGAGCCTCTCTGCCTGTTTGCTTGCTTCCATTAGTAAGCCCAACGGTCAGAACTGCCTCTCTGCTCCTTTTTTACATTTTCTAAAGTGGCACCGATGGTCGTCTGTCAGATCCTCAGTTTTCTTTTCCATTCTCCTCTCCGTTATTCTCGTCAGCAACTTAGATGCACGAGCCTTTAAACCGACTGCCCGGTAGTTTTCGCGCTTATCTGCACTTGCTGTCTCCAGAATTATGCGAATTATGTTTTTTCGACACTCTGATGATACATCACGGACTCTGCACAGCAACTTGAATGGACGTTTCGTTGCCACTTGCCTCAATGATTTTAGAAATTCCTGCGGAGTATTGTCTTTCTCCGTTGTACCCTGTCCTTCTGAGCCCTTCCCGTTACTCCTAAATGCAGATCCCGACTATAAACTGGTAGTGAAGTATAATGCACTACAGCTGATCCTCACTTATGAAACTCGCTTCACGTCCCCATTTTTAAGCGTGTCGTGACCTGTCCTGTGCACGCACATTGGATCCATATTCCTCCCTAACCGATGTAAAGCAGTGGCTATATGGCGCGATGCCGACAGAAGTCTTCCTCCACGGCTGCCAACATTGGCTATAGTTAACGGCCGATAGGGAGATCGCTTAAGTTGTGTTGTGGGGATAGCACGAGCGATTCTGATGAAGAATTTTTTGCGTTGGCGTCTGCTAGTGAAGTACATTATTCTTAGCAAAACACTTGGAGGAAAAGTTTTGGGTGCGCCAGCGTAATGAAGACAGATCTGCAGGAGACTTTTTCGAAACTTGAAACTGTTTGTGAAGTTACCTACGTACGTTCCAGGACTAGAACATTTTTGAAACTGTAAGAAACGAGGCAAGTGGCCAGTGGAAATTCAGGGCAGGTAACGGTTCAGAATTAAAAACTAGTCATCAGCAAACATTTAACGTTATTTAATAACATTTCCACTCTTATATAGGGTATTATTAACAAGAAATTATAAATGAGTAATTGCGTACGAGCTAGATATTGCCTGTATTCGCGGTCGTTCTGTGCCGCCAGGATGAGTTATCGGACTGGAAACACACGTTTACGATATTGCAGTGCCTGTGTTCTTATGAATTACGATGCAGATTTTCTTCGGGCATGCACGCACGATCAAAGGAACAGGTGCTGCCGTGACTCTAGCCGTTACGAAGTATCCGCATGTGCGACTGCGGATATTCGTCAGCTGTGTACTGGAGCGACGACACTGAAGATTCGTGCTCGACCGGGGCCCGCTTATGACGAGCAGTCGCCCCACCATTACGCTATGCGACCGCGACTCAGCTCAGCACCACGTGTGTCTGCGACCTGTACTCGTAGGTCCGTTACGTGTGCACGTGTACAGGTGTGGCCGCGAGCCGTGCTCGGATAGGCGTCTGGCGAGCCGACCGCTCGCGACAAGCGGGAAATCCGGCTTCCACTCCCGGTGGAGCACTAACTCGGTGTCGTCATTCCAGCACACAGCTGATGTTTGTCGATAATCACAACTGTGGATACATTTAATCTAGGAACGTGTTTGGTCTATCAGCTCGTCGGTCCGTAATCAGCCGTCATCGGCTCTTGTCAGATTGGGCTTCCGCTTCCATTGTGGGGATTCACATTCTAGTCCCGGTGTTTTTTCATTCCCAAGTCTGCCGGTGATCCCCAGACTTTGAATCGTCACAATTACATTTTATAAGGATTCTCGGAATTAATCTCAGCCGGGGATCTGCTTTACTTTCGCCAATCCACACCAGACTGAAAAATTAGCGTCTGCAGGAATCGTGACTGAAGAGTGTTACTCACTGGCAAACGCTGAGGCGTACCTACACAAAGTCCCCGGAATGCCGCAGACGAGTGAAGCGGTCGGATCCGGCAGAGCTGGCGAGTCCGGCCGCCGCACCCCGCGGCTTGGTTGGTCGTCTGGGGAAGGAGACCAGACAGCGAGGTCATCGGTCTCATCGGATTAGGGAAGGACGGGGAAGGAAGTCGGCCGTGCCCTTTGAAATGAACCATCCCGGCATTCGCCTGGAGCGTTTCAGGGAAATCACGAAAAACCTAAATCAGGATGGCCGGACGCGGGTTTGAACCTTCGTCCTTCCGAATGCGAGTCCAGTGTCTAACCACTGCGCCACCCCCCCCCCCCCTTCCCGGCGCCCCTGCTGTGGCAGGCCAGGCGAGCTACCAGCTGTTGCCGGAGAACGAGGTACGCGCAGCCCCTGCCATTGCACAGCCAGTTTTTTCGGCAGAAATATCCCGCCTTCTCATTTGGTCAGTGGACAGACAGAGGCGAGCTTCCGTAGAGGTGTCCGTAATTCGAGCGTCGTCCGACATCGGCGTGGCACGCCTCAAGTGTGATGTGGGCAGCTGTGCGAACAAAAGGTGAACACGCAGTGGCGCCCCGTACCGTCGTGGCGCATGCCGAGTCCGCGTGACGACGTAGAACGCAGCCCGGCACCGCCGGCCCCCTCAGAGAGCCTGCACACGACCGCACAACTGCCCCCCCCCCCCCCCCCTCCCCGCGCCGCTGCCACGGCCGCCTCTGCCACCGCCATGACCGGCCGACTGGACGGCGTACGCTGCCGAGTCGCATTGACGCGTGACGGGCCACCTACCGAGACAGCTGCGAGACGTGCGGACCCGTGCCAACTGCAGTGCCGTGGTCAGCCGCGCAACGTTCCCCAGTGGAGGCTCTGTGATGCCAACCGCCCAGTTGGAGTCGTCGCACAGGTTCCCGATCGGCTTTAAATACTGAGAGTTTGTTGACCGGGAGAGATGACCTCCGTCACACCACAAAATGTTCCGAGGCCACACGTCATCTACTTCAGTCCTTGCAAGAAACGTTATAGCAAATCCTATTCGAATGTCTGCATCACGTGCCAAAAGTCGGTGATCGATGTGAAGTTAGTACGTATACCGTATGACTCGTTCGCAGCACTCTTGCAACGTCGGACCACGGAACGCCCAGCTGCCCTGACACGGCTGGCCCACTGCCCGCAGGTCGCACATCGCGTCCGGCAGTATAACTACCTCCTTCATCAGTTTGTGGCGCAGTTGGCGGTCAGCCTCGCCCGGGAGCAATTCCCGAATCGCCTGTTAATCTCAACTTCTGAATTACGCCCCTCGACCCCGGTGCGGAAAGAGGACGTCTCAGTGTTCCTTTAACGCGTCTGTACTCCAAAGAGCGCCATCACTGTTGCTGTTGTTTCTATGAAAGAGCTTTACAAGTAAAACCCTGCTCCTCACGTCCAGACACGTGCTACCTGTCTACAACAGTGATACACGCTGATACTCGTGTTTCAACATCAGACGCGTTATGGGGCCCCTTAGGGACACGGCTTAGAGACGTGGAAACAAAACCGATGTGCACTCCGTGGAGTCACTCCAGACGTGGAACGCCCTGGGAGCCACGGAGAGCCAACTGCAGGTCGTGGCTCACGTCCGTACGAATGATATGTGTCGCTTTGGATCAGAAGAGATTCTCTCTGGTTTCGAGAGCCTAACAGAAGTGGTAAAGGCTGCCAGACTTGCCAGCAAAATGAAAGCAGAGGTGACCATTTGCACCATACTCGACAGGACCGATTGCACACCTCTGGTACAGAGCCGAGTGGAGGGTCTGAATCAGAGGCTCAGACGGTTCTGCGACCGTGTGGGCTGCAGATTCCTCGATTTTCTCCAAAGGGTGGCTGGGTTTCGGGTTCCGCTGAATAGGTCAGGTGTCCACGCAGCAGGCAGCTACACGGGTAGCAGGGGCTTTTTGGCGTGGACTGGGCGGTTTTTTGTATTTGCTGGCGGAACACAGCAAGAACGTAGATACAGGCACCGTAGGTATAACAGTTGTAAATTGTCGTAGCTGTGTTGGGAAAGTATCAGAGCTCCAAGCGCTAATAAAAGCACTGATGCTCAAATCGTTATAGGCACTGAAACCTGGCCAAAGCCGGATATAAGCTAAGCCGAAATTTTTGCAAATAACTTAACGTTGTTCCGAAAGGACAGGCTAAACACGGTTGGCGGTGGCGTATTTGTTGCTGTTGGAAGTAGTTTATCTTATCGCGAAATTGAAGTAGATAGTTCCTGCGAATTAGTATGAGACGAGGTCATTGTTAGCAACAGGAATAAAATAAAATTGGATCCTTTTACCGGCCTCCCGACTCAGATGATACTATTGCTCAAAGGTTCAAAGAAAACTTGTGTTTGATTTCAAACACCTACCCGACTCATACGATCATATTTCGTGGTGACTTTAAGTTACCCTGGCTGTTGTTGTTGTGGTCTTCAGTCCTGAGACTGGTTTGATGCAGCTCTCCATGCTACTCTATCCTGTGCAAGCTTCTTCATCTCCCAGTACCTACTGCAACCTACATCCTTCTGAATCTGCATACTGTAGTTATCTCTTGGTCTCCCTCTACGATTTTTACCCTCCACGCTGCCCTCCAATACTAAATTGGTGATTCCTTGATGCCTCAGAACATGTCCTACCAACCGATCCCTTCCTCTGGTCAAGTTGTGCCACAAACTTCTCTTCTCCCCAATCCGATTCAATACTTCCTCATTAGTTATGTGATCTACCCATCTAATCTTCAGCATTCTTCTGTAGCACCACATTTCGAAAGCTTCTATTCTCTTCTTGACAAATTATTTATCGTCCATGTTTCACTTCCATACATGGCTACACTCCACACAAATACTTTCAGAAATGACTTCCTGACACTTAAATCTATACTCGATGTTAACAAATTTCTCTTCTTCAGAAACGCTTCCTTGCCATTGCCAGTCTACATTTTATATCCTCTCTACTTCGACCATCATCAGTTATTTTGCTCCCCGAATAGCAAAACTCCTTTACTACTTTAAGTGCCTCAGTTCCTAATCTAATTCTCTGACCATCTCCCGACTTAATTCGACTACTTTCCATTATCCTCGTTTTGCTTTTGTTGATGTTCATCTTATATCCTCCTTTCAAGACACTATCCATTTCGTTCAACTGCTCTTCCAAGTCCTTTGCTGTCTCTGACAGAATTACGATGTCATCGGCGAACCTCAAAGTTTTTATTTCTTCTCCATGGATTTTAATACCTACTCCGAATTTTTCTGTTGTTTCCTTTACTGCTTGCTCAATATACAGATTGAATAACATTGGGGACAGACTACAACCCTGTCTCACTCCCTTCCCAACCACTGCCTCCCTTTCATATCCCTCGACTCTAATAACTGCCATCTGCTTTCTATACAAATTGTAAATAGCCTTTCGCTCCCTGTATTTTACCCCTGCCGCCTTCAGAATTTGAAAGAGAGTATTCCAGTCAACATTGTCAAAAGCTGTCTCTAAGTCTACAAATGCTAGAAACGTAGGTTTGCCCTCCCTTAATCTAGCTTCTAAGATACGTCGTATTGCCTCACGTGTTCCAACATTTCTACGGAATCCGAACTGATCTTCCCCGAGGTCGGCTTCTACTAGTTTTTCCATTCGACTGTAAAGAATTCGTGTTAGTATTTTGCAGCTGTGACTTATTAAACTGATAGTTCGGTAATTTTCACATCTGTCAACACCTGCTTTCTTTGGGATTGGAATTATTATATTCTTCTTGAAGTCTGAGGGTATTTGGCCTGTCTCATACATCTTGCTCACCAGATGGCAGAGTTTTGTCAGGACTGGCTCTCCCAAGGACGTCAGTAGTTCCAATGGAATGTTGTCTACTCCAGGGGCCTTGTTTTGACTTAATTCTTTCAGTGCTCTGTCAAACTCTTCACGCAGTATCGTATCTCCCATTTCATCTTCATCTACATCCTCTTCCATTTCCATAATATTGTCCTCAAGTACATCGCCCTTGTATAGACCCTCTATATACTCCTTCCACCTTTCTGCTTTCCCTTCTTTGCTTAGAACTGGGTTTCCATCTGAGCTCTTGATGTTCATACAAGTGGTTATCTTATCTCCAAAGGTCTCTTTAATTTTCCTGTATGCAGTATCTATCTTACCCCTAGTGAGATAAGCCTCTACATCCTTACATTTGTCCTCTACCCATGACTGCTTAGCCATTTTGCACTTCCTGTCGATCTCATTTTTGAGACGTTTGTATTCCTTTTTGCCTGCTTCATTTACTGCATTTTTTTATTTTCTCCTTTCATCAATTAAATTTAATATTTTTTTCTGTTACCCAAGGATTTCTATTAGCCCTCGTCTTTTTACCTACTTGATCCTCTGCTGCCTTCGCTACTTCATCCCTCAAAGCTACCCATTCTTCTTCTACTGTATTTCTTTCCCCCATTCCTGTCAATTGCTCCCTTATGCTCTCCCTGAAACTCTGTACAACCTCTGGTTCTTTTAGTTTATTTAGGTCCCATCTCCTTAAATTCCCACCTTGGATATGTTAGCGAAAATACATGTTTAATTCCGAAGTTACGCATAAAACATCATCCGAAATTGTGCTAAATGCATTCTCTGAAAATTATTTGTAGCAGTTAGTTCATGAGCCCACGCGTGTAGTGAACGGTTGTGGAAACACACTTGACCTCTCAGCAACTAATAATCCTGAGTTAATAACGAGCATCAAAACGGATACAGGGATTGGTGATCACAAGGTTGTCGTAGCGAGACTCAATATTGAAACCCCCAAATCCCCTAAAAATAAACGAAAAATACACCTATTCAAAAAAACAGTTAAAGAATCACTAGACGTCTTCCTGAGAAACAATCTCCACCCCTTCCAAATTAATAATAATGAAAGTGTAGCCCAGATTTGACTTGAAGTCAAAGAAATAGTATCGGCACAAATTGAGAGTTTTATACCAAATAAATTTACAAACGATGGAGCTGATCCTCCTTGGTACACAAAACGGTTCAGAACACTGTTGCAGAAACAACGAAACAAACATGCGAAATTTAAAAAGACGCAAAATCTCCAAGATTGGCGGTCTTCTACAGAAGCTCGAAATATCGCGCGTACTTCAATGCGAGATGCTTATAACAGTTTCTACAACGAAACGTTGTCTCGAAACCTGAAAGAAAATCCAAAGATTTTTTGTTCATGTGTGATGTTAGCCGCAAGAAATAATCAATGCCTTCTCTGCGTGATAGCAAGAGAGATACTATCGAAGACAGTGCTGCCAAAACAGAGTTACTGAACACAGCCTACCGAAATACCTTCACAAAAGAAGACGAAGTAAATATCCCAGAATTTGAACCAAGAACAGCTGCCAACATGAGTAACGTAGAAGCAAATAGCCTCGGAGTAGTGAAGCAACTTAAATCATTCAATAAAAGTAAGTCTTCTGGTTCAGGCTGTATACCAATTAGGTTCGTTTCAGAGTATGCTGATGCATTAGCCGCATACTTAACAATCATTTCATTAGACGAAAAACCCGCACCCAAAGACTGGAAAGTTTCACAGGTTACACCAATGTTGAAGAAAGGTAGTAGGAGTAATCAACTAAATTACAGGCCCATATAATTAACGTCGATATGCAGCAGGATTTTGGAACACAAACTGTGTTCGAACATTACTAATTAAAACGAAGAAAACGGTCTATTGACACACAGTCAACATGGATTTAGAAAACATCGTTCTTGTGAAACACAAATAGCTCCTCACTCGCATGAAGTGTTGAGTGCTATTGACAAGGGATTTCAGATTGATTTTTGGATTTGCGGAAGGCTTTTGACACTGTAACACACAAGCGGCTTGTAGTAAAATTGCGTGGTTAAGGAATATTGTCTTAGTTCTGTGACTGTATTGTGATTTCCCGTCAGCGAATTGATAGTAATTGACGGGAATTCTTCGAGTAAAACAGAAGTGATTTCTGGCGTTCCCCAAGGTAGTGTTATAGGCCCTTTGCTGTTGCTTATCTATGTAAACCATATGGGAAACAATATGAGCAGCCGTCTCAGGTTGTTTGCAGATGACGCTGTCGTTTATCGGCAAATACAGTCATAAGGAGATCAAAACAAATTACAAAACGATTTAGAAAAGAAATCTGAATGGTGCGAAAATTGGCAGTTGATCCTAAATAACAAAAAGTGTGAGGTCATCCACACGAGTGCTAAAAGGAATCCATTAAACTTCGGTTACACGGTAAATCAGTCAAATCTAAAGACGGCAAATTCAACTAAATACCTAGGAATTACAATTACGAACAACTTAAATTGGAAGAAACACACAGAAAATGTTTTAGGGAAGGCTAACTAAAGACTGTGTGTTATTGGCAGGACACAGAAAATGCAACATCCCTACTAAGGAGACTGCCTACACTACGTTTGTCCGTCCTCTTTTAGAATGCTGCTACGCTGTATGGGATCCTTACCAGATAGGATTGACGGAGTGCATCGAAAAAGTTCAAAGAAGGGCAACACATTATGTATTATCGTGGAACAGAGGAGAGAGTGTCATTGAAATGATACATCATTTGGGGTGGACATCATTAAAAGAAAGGCGTTTTTCGTTGCGGCGGAATCTTCTCACGAAATTGCAATCACCAGCTTTCTCCTCCGAATGGGATCATATTTTGTTGACACCGACTTACATAGGGAGAAACGATCACTATGATAAATTAAGGGAAATCAGAGCTCTTACTGATAGATGTAGGTGTTCGTTCTTAAGGCGTGATAAACGAGATTGGAATAATAGAGAATTGTGAAGGTGGTTCGATGAACCCTCTGCGAGGCACCTTAATGTTATTTGCAGAGTATTCATGTAGATGTAGATGTAGACGTAGAACGAACCAGCACCACTAATAACGCAAATCCTGCAGCGCACAATCCGAACATCATTCTTGTAAAGCTGAGTGCCTATGCGGTATACTGGCTCAAGTAGCCAAAGTATTACTATAACCACTCTGCACGTTTACATACATGCAACAAGAGCCATCATACGTTTCAATTTGGAGAATGTGTTCTATCCCTGTCAGCAATTCGCTTCCGCTTAGGCCAACGATGCACCTTATTTTTAGACACTGTTCTCTGTCTCCACCCTCCAAGTAGCTTCTATATTCTTGTCTGAACTGCTCATTGCCCATGTCTAAGTTAAAAAAAGGCTGCACTCCAGAGAAATACATACACAAAAAACTAAGTGAAATTTAAATTTATATTGGATGTTAAGAAATTCGTCTTTTTCAGATACCTGTTCGGAGTATAGACAGGCTACGTTTTACAAACTCTCTGCTTCTGCCGTTATCAGTTGTTTTGCTACGCAGAAAGCAGAACTCGTCTACCAGTTGTGATGTATCATTTCCGAATCTAATTCTTTCATCGTCACCTGATTTAATCAGACTTACCTTTGCTTGACTTTTGTCGATATTGACTTATAACCTCCTTTCGACAGGCTATCCATTTCATTCAGATACTCTTCCGAGTTCTTTATCGTCTCTGACAAAATCCTGTTGTCATCTTAATCCAGCTGCGCTGTGTCGCAACACCTCGCCGACTCGTGGAGTCTCGGAATGTTTCGGAGTGGAAGTGAAGTGCTGTAGCCGGCGCTGTGGCACGCTCTAGCTGTTTAATTATGTGCTGTCTGTGAGGTATGTCGTTGTGTCATTTAGTGTGCTCCAGTCGTCATGATGTACAGTTTAGGAAATTAGGTTGTGGCACAATAGCAGAATGTTGTCAAATAAAAGAGATTATGTTGTAACATTTAAACTGCACTCTTAGCTTTTTAAGTAAACCACAGGAGAAAGCAGGTGCTTCAATGATTATTAATACACTCCTGGAAATTGAAATAAGAACACCGTCAATTCATTGTCCCAGGAAGGGGAAACTTTATTGACACATTCCTGGGGCAGATACATCACATGATCACACTGACAGAACCACAGGCACATAGACACAGGCAACAGAGCATGCACAATGTCGGCACTAGTACAGTGTATATCCACCTTTCCCATGGAGACGATCGTAGAGATGCTGGATGTAGTCCTGTGGAACGGCTTGCCATGCCATTTCCACCTGGCGCCTCAGTTGGACCAGCGTTCGTGCTGGACGTGCAGACCGCGTGAGACGACGCTTCATCCAGTCCCAAACATGCTCAATGGGGGACAGATCCGGAGATCTTGCTGGCCAGGGTAGTTGACTTACACCTTCTAGAGCACGTTGGGTGGCACGGGATACATGCGGACGTGCATTGTCCTGTTGGAACAGCAAGTTCCCTTGCCGGTCTAGGAATGGTAGAGCGATGGGTTCGATGACGGTTTGGATGTAGCGTGCACTATTCAGTGTCCCCTCGACGATCACCAGAGGTGTACGGCCAGTGTAGGAGATCGCTCCCCACACCATGATGCCGGGTGTTGGCCCTGTGTGCCTCGGTCGTACGCAGTCCTGATTGTGGCGCTCACCTGCACGGCGCCAAACACGTATACGACCATCATTGGCACCAAGGCAGGAGCGACTCTCATCGCTGAAGACGACACGTCTCCATTCCTCCCTCCATTCACGCCTGTCGCGACACCACTGGAGGCGGGCTGCACGATGTTGGGGCGTGAGCGGAAGACGGCCTAACGGTGTGCGTGACCGTAGCCCAGCTTCATGGAGACGGTTGCGAATGGTCCTCGCTGATACCCCAGGAGCAACAGTGTCCCTAATTTGCTGGGAGTTGGCGGTGCGGTCCCCTACGGCACTGCGTAGGATCCTACGGTCTTGGCGTGCATCCGTGCGTCGCTGCGGTCCGGTCCCAGGTCGACGGGCAGGTGCACCTTCCGCCGACCACTGGCGACAATATCGATGTACTGTGGAGACCTCACGCCCCACGTGTTGAGCAATTCGGCGGTACGTCCATCCGGTCTCCCGCATGCCCACTATACGCCCTCGCTCAAAGTCCGTCAACTGCACATACGGTTCACGTCCACGCTGTCGCGGCATGCTACCAGTGTTAAAGACTGCGGTGGAGCTCCGTATGCCACGGCAAACTGGCTGACACTGACGGCGGCGGTGCACAAATGCTGCGCAGCTAGCGCCATTCGACGGCCAACACCGCGGTTCCTGTGTGTCCGCTGTGCAGTGCGTGTGATCATTGCTTGTACAGCCCTCTCGCAGTGTCCGGAGCAAGTATGGTGGGTCTGACACACCGGTGTCAATGTGTTCTTTTTTCCATTTCCAGGAGTGTATATCGAACGTATGACACTATTATTAATAAACGTTGATCCAACTACCTTCCCCCACGATTTCATTAATGAACCACGATTCCTCTATCACCTTCCACGATTTAATTTTAAAACTCTGATCCATTCACGTCGTTTATCGAAAACTATTTTCTCATGCGTTTCGCCTTGTCCTGTCCGACTTGTCATTTCCCATCTTCACTTTCCATTATTCACTACGCACACAATTACCAAATGCAATATCCAACAAAACCGCGGACACCGTAAGTGCACTTCTGGGTACAGTCAAAGTACTCGTATATAGGTGAACTGGAGATTCGGATACCCGAGTTTGCAGTTGGGGGAGGGTTTATTGGTATCCTGGTCTAGGGGTGAGTTACATAGGTAAGCTGGAGGTTGGGATAACGGCTTTCGTATTTGTGGTGGGAAGGGGGGGGAGGGGTTATTGGTATTTTGTTATATGGTGCAGCTATGTAAGTTAACTGCAGATTGGGATACTGTGATACTGTGTTGAATGATTTTGTCGGCTTTTGTTTTTTGGCAGTTTAGAGTGGTTTTTTTTCAGAATGTTACGCCTCGAATGGTGTTGTATTTATTATTGAATTTATAGCTTATAATCGCCCGAGATCCCTTTTTGCCGCGTTTGTCCCACTCATTTAATTGGCTTTAGTCAGTGTGTAACGTGGGTGCTTATTCTAGAATTGAAAACAACTGTGTAAGTTGAAATGACAAGTTTATTGATGTAAATTTTAGCACAAAAATTACAGCTTTTACACAGTTTTCAACTCGACGACATAAAAACAGCGCAATGGTTAGCGCATCTCGCCAACATCAAAAACTCAAATAATCCTACACACAACACTATTAAATATTAACTCTCTGAAAGAACCGTAATCCTAAGCACAATAATATAAAAGTTAAATTGGAAGTTTCTTTACAAAACTGCTCCTACACATATGTTATGATGTTGGTCAGTACTACGAAAATCGTCCGATTGCGCTTCATAGTTAGTACTATTTAGGATGACAATCAAATCTACGGTAGATCGTTAGTTACGTGACAAATTTGAGCGCAATATTACCCAAGGCCGCTTGAGTTTACAGTGGACACAAGCTGGTGAAGCAACATAGTTTAAGCCCCTGTATGCGGTGTTTACCTTAATCTTCAACAAGCTGCATACTGCAATGGCGCTCTCTCCCACTGAAATTCCTACAAAACTAATCAGGCCTTTGCTGAACTTTCCAGCAGAAACTTCCCCTGTGTTTCTCGTTATGCGAGGAAACATGTACTCAGCCCTAGTCTTAGTATGTGGCGATATACACGCACATGGTTGGAGCAGCGTGCATATTACAGTGCCCTCTCAGTTCTCGCAAGAACAATTAACTAATTTGGCTGGTTCGTTTCTCCACAGTTGGAGCTAAAAGTTTCTAGAGCTGGATTGCAGCCGCTGTGAGGGCAGTGTCCACACAAATTTCCTCACTGAGTTGTACAGAGTGATAAGCACTCCGTTCTGCACTTAACGCCAGTTCAGAGACGAATCCCCGAAAATTTCTCTCTTGTCCTACTCACGGCAGAACTGCCTCCCCCACTTGGGTTCATTTATCCTCCACGTCACGGGCTTTTTCGACCAATAGGAGCGTTCCTCTTATTTTGTGTAAACTCTCTCTACTAATCGCAATGTCCACTCTATCAAACTGCATCCAAACTTCAGTATTTTTCTCCTTCCTTGTGCGTTTCCGCCAATCGGACGATTTGTCTCTCTCCTTGAGGTCTAAAGTACATTGACCTTTCCTCGTGTCACAAGCGCTGGACGCGTGATCGAAATGCGTTACTAGTTTTTCTTCGCATCCCATCGGAATTCCGAAACGCAGCTTTCTAAAGCCTTTTCTCTGTCCCTTGCGAGGCCCTCCCTCCTGAATCACCCGGTCGGGTCGCTGACCTTCCTCCTGCCACACCTTGAAGTGGCTTCCGTCGTTAACCCTTGCAGCGCGCCTTCACTATTCCTTTGCCCACCTGTCTTTTCAAACTAAAAATGACTCACGTTGCCTGTTCCACCTTCCGTTCAAAGACACGCATACGGTGTGGTAATTACCGTCGAGTTACTGTCAACCCTTTTTGAAATACATACTGAGAGGGAGACCAAGAGATGACTACACTACGCAGATTCAGAAGGATGTAGGTTGCAGTGGGTACTGGGAGATGAAGAGGCTTGCACAGGATAGAGTAGCATGGAGAGCTGCATCAAACCAGTCTCAGGACTGAAGACCACAACAACAACAACTGAGAGGCAAATGTTCTCATAACCGCCGAAGTACGTTAGGCGTAATATTCACCTTCTTGTTGCGATGTAAGGTGCGAACATTATCATTTATTCTGCCACCTTACAAGTGGATAGGTTCGTGGCCGCCATGTCGGATACGCTCGAAGTAAGGGTTTCCGGGATGGTGGAGAAGTCACTGGCTGGAGCAGGCAGGTGGTTTCCCAGTCTCCAGTAATTCTCACTACTCGATTATTACTCAGTTATTATTACAATTCGAGTGCCAAGTGCAGGAGCAGCACGATACGGTCGGTGACCTCACTGCCCGTTGTTGGCAGTGGAAGTTCCAGCTGACGCCGTCCGGGGATGGCGAGGCCGCAGCGCCGTGGCCCATCTTCATCACCTTCAACAACGGTTCCCAGCTGGGTAGCGACGACGAGATGCAGAGCGTGTGGATGCTCGACGACGAGATGAACATCACCGTAGGACTGTCGGATGGAGAACTGATGCTCCTCAACTACAAATGGACCGGTAAGACACCCACACAGTTTCTTTTGTTCCACATTCGAAACGCGTTTCTAAAACATTACTTTCAGATGAAACCCGAATGGCTGAACTATGCTAAAGTTAAAAGTCTGTTTAAGGTAGGAGATAAAAAACATACACTCCTGGAAATTGAAATAAGAACACCGTGAATTCATTGTCCCAGGAAGGGGAAACTTTATTGACGCATTCCTGGGGTCAGATACATCACATGATCACACTGACAGAACCACAGGCACATAGACACAGGCAACAGGGCATGCACAATGTCGGCACTAGTACAGTGTATATCCACCTTTCGCAGCAATGCAGGCTGCTCTTCTCCCATGGAGACGATTGTAGAGATGCTGGATGTAGTCGTGTGGAACGGCTTGCCATGCATTTTCACCTGGCGCCTCAGTTGGACCAGCGTTCGTGCTGGACGTGCAGACCGCGTGAGACGACGCTTCATCCAGTCCCAAACATGCTCAATGGGGGACAGATCCGGAGATCTTGCTGGCCAGGGTAGTTGACTTACACCTTCTAGAGCACGTTGGGTGGCACGGGATACATGCGGACGTGCATTGTCCTGTTGGAACAGCAAGTTCCCTTGCCGGTCTAGGAATGGTAGAATGACGGGTTCGATGACGGTTTGGATGTACCGTGCACTATTCAGTGTCCCCTCGACGATCACCAGAGGCGTACGGCCAGTGTAGGAGATCGCTCCCCACTCCATGATGCCGGGTGTTGGCCCTGTGTGCCTCGTTCGTATGCAGTCCTGATTGTGGCGCTCACCTGCACGGCGCCAAACACGCATACGACCATCATTGGCACCAAGGCAGAAGCGACTCTCATCGCTGAAGACGACACGTCTCCATTCGTCCCTCCATTCAAGCCTATCGCGACACCACTGGAGGCGGGCTGCACGATGTTGGGGCGTGAGCGGAAGACGGCCTAACGGTGTGCGGGACCGTAGCCCAGCTTCATGGAGACAGTTGCGAATGGTCCTCGCTGGTACCCCAGGAGCAACAGTGTCCCTAATTTGCTGGGAATTGGCGGTGCGGTCCCCTACGGCACTGCGTAGGATCCTACGGTCTTGGCGTGCATCCGTGCGTCGCTGCGGTCCGGTCCCAGGTCGACGGGCACGTGCACCTTCCGCCGACCACTGGCGACAACATCGATGTACTGTGGAGACCTCACGCTCCACGTGTTGAGCAATTCGGCGGTACGTCCACCCGGCCTCTCGCATGTCCACTATACGCCCTCGCTCAAAGTCCGTCAACTGCACATACGGTTCACGTCCACGCTGTCGCGGCATGCTGCCAGTGTTAAAGACTGCGATGGAGCTCCGTATGCCACGGCAAACTGGCTGACACTGACGGCGGCGGTGCACAAATGCTGCGCAGCTAGCGCCATTCGACGGCCAACACCGCTGTTCCTGGTGTGTCCGCTGTGCCGTGCGTGTGATCATTGCTTGTACAGCCCTCTCGCTGTGTACGGAGCAAGTATGGTGGGTCTGACACACCGGTGTCAATGTGTTCTTTTTTCCATTTCCAGGAGTGTACTATAAAATTTCCGTCCAATTTCACTTTAGCCAGTATTCCCAAATATTCAGTCGGCCTCTTAACCATCTGATAACAAATATTACATTATCCAAAGGAGGAGACGAGATACTGGCAGGAGGGGTCGCGAGTCGTGCGTGGGTAGCTCAGTCGGTAGAACATTTTCCTGTTAAAAGCAAAGGTCGCCAGTTCGAGTCCCCGTCTGGCATACAGTTTTAATTTGCCAGAAAGTTTCGTACCAGTGCCTACTACTCTGCAGTGTGAAAATTTTATTCAGTATGTTGTCAAAGCCTCACAAGGAACCCCTCAGTGCAAGGTCGCAAGTTCACTCTTTAATAAGGCTCATTTGTAATTATTAGCTGCTAACGACTCACAGTGTGCATCAGGAAGGCCACAGAAAATTAGTGCCCGACACGTGCAGAGAATACAATTCAGTGGGATGCATGTATTACACTTCGCAAAGTGCACATCGTCGACATTGGAGAAAAGTTAAAAACATGTTATTAACTTGCACCCTAAACAACGAATGAAAACTTGCGCACCACGTGGTCACAGAGGTTGGCACCGTCAGTGTCAGAGGCGTCCTCCTTGGGAGTTACAAACGGAGCAGGGCTTTCACCTAGGTATCCCCTTCTAAACATTCATGGTTGTGTCTGTTCGTTCTATATCGTGTCTCCCTACCACTTTCGCGCAACGACGCTCTGAGCGTGTTTTTTAGGAAATTGACTTGTTTGAACCTGGGACCTGTTGCTGGTAAGGAGACGCCAGACCAGACATGACATGTAGAATTCAGAAGAGTTCAGTGAGACTAGCGATGATATAACCAAATATTAAATGATCTCAGCGTCAGCTCCACTGCATTCCCTGTAAAAGAATCTTAATACTAACTAAATTTAGTGGAAGGGGTTCAAGGCTTTCCTATTTTTAGTTAGCTGGTAAAATAACGTCGAAAAGCAGTTAAGTTTTCCATTGGAAATTTTATTCTACTCACAAAACATCGTTTATAAATTGCACTATTGATAAAATTCAGTGTTTTAATACAGGATGGTAAAAACCAACTGCGTTCAACAAAAATGTGAACGAATATTCCCTCAATGGGTTGCCAAGTTCTACAATCGATCGAAGGATGACCTATGCCATATCACATCTACAATCTAGGTTTAAATTAAGTTTCACAAAAGAGAAAAACCATCAAAATGGTCTACAGTGACCCTCAATTATCTTCAATTACTTATCTAACTTGTCGTAAATTACAGTGGCTGATGTGGCTTCTCAATAACTATATAACAGAAAAATCATCGCGTTTCAGATCTTTACTTCAAGTGGCAAATGTGAACACCATGAGCTTTAATTGACGAACGACACTAGTATTACGCAAAAAGGAGGTGTAACAGATGAGACTTCTGCAGTTCTGAGTGAAGCTTTATGCGCTGTTATGCGTCATCGCGTGCGTTCATTGCCTTGTCGGTGTTCGTCAGGGGGGCGGCGGCCGGCGCAGCAGCCATCCAGCTCGCCGTCTCGGAACCAACTCTTCTAACTTCTCCTTACTACAATTTACGGAAGTTGGTTTAAAAAAACCTATCTGACTGTGTTTTCATCTGACCAATCAGGGTCTCATTGTTAACCTTAAGCTCCGCCTACAAAAATTCTGTCTATCCAATGAGAAAGGTTATACTTTTCGTGGTGGGGCAATATTTTTAAAGTTTGCAACGTAACAGAGACGCGAAAATGTCTCATGCTAAAACCTGCAGCTGGTGTGGTCCTTTTAGCGTTATCGTAAGATCTATACTGTTCTTCTGGAGGGCTCTATCTTTTAACATGGGCTGGGGAGTGGTCCTAATGTAACAGACACGCGAAAAGGCTCACGCTAAAACTTGCGGGTGGTAGTGGCCCTTTTTGTGTTATCGTAAGATCTATACTGTTTTTCTGGAGGGCTCTAGCTTTTAACATGGGCTGGGGGGTGGTCCTTGACGTAACAGAGACGCGAAAAAGTCTCACGCTAAAACGTGCGGGTGGTGTGGCCCTAGTGGTTAGCTGGCGACGTGGGTGTCCAGTCCGTCCCTTATCGTGTGGCCTTCTAGCTTAATACGGTTCTGCTCTCGGTTTCTGTCCTCGTTTCTCCTCTCGGAACTGCATCTGTTTCACGGTGGGAAGGTACGACATGCATTTAGGCATTCTTGTGTTCGTCTGTGGTATTCCATTTGCTCACTCGTTACTCGTATTACTTTAGTTAATTTAATGTCACGATTTATTCTGAGCTATGTGACATACTACTGGATTTGCTTATCATGTCAGGGTTTTCATGGAAGGTGTTGGATTTGCCTGACACCTTACACCCTATCAAAGAATGCATATAGAAATATATTGGTGCAACGGGATGGTGAGAACTGATGGAATTTGATGGCATGCAGGCGAATTCAAAACAGTCTGTCGTGCAGCTTACCATGAAACTGGTTACCCATTAAGGCGTAGCTGCACATAATGTGATAACACGTTTTATAGGCTGAATTTGTCCTGATGTTCCAGCTGGTATGAAACGCAATGTCACACACTTTTCAGGAAGGATAGTTTACTCTAAAAAAGTATGATTTTTATACGCTAACCAGGAATCAAGCAAAAGCAAGTTATTTTTATCAGCTATTGGCCAAAAGCAGCGCTTATGCCATAGTTGTAGTTCTCTTACGGCCATTTTCCCACTGTTGTTTTCTGCGACGTGAATATTCCCTACCGCCCTTGCAAGATGACGCACACCAAGAGTTATCGTAGGGGGCAGAGCAGCACCGGCTTCTCGGAGCGCAACAAATAACCTTCCAGCCAATTCCCCATTCACATTGACAGTCGGCACAATTGTATGCGAATGCGTTAAGGCACTGATGTTAGTTCAGCTTGCTACAACTCTCTCGGTATCTCTCATTTTCAGTGTTCCTTTCATCTGTATTTTCTCTTCAAATTCCGATTGGTCGGAGACGAAAACAAATTCGTTACTGAACGATGAGATAAGTTATTTTATCTCATCTACAAATTTTCTGGCCGATTCCGCTGATTACTATCCATCGTCAAGTTGACGCTTTGTTTGAAATTTCGTCATCGTACCTGTTCCAGTTCTGTAGCTCTGTTTGAAGTTCCGCAACCGTCCACTGCTTCCCCTAAAATCATTGTAGTCTGCGTCACCCGTAGTTTGATGTGTATAACGTAGTTGGTCACTGTCATGCACATCCTGCAAATTGTATCACGCGTACTTGAAACCGACAAACACCAGCTTTTGTTGAAAGTGCACCTCGGCCTCCCTTGAACGTCGTAAGTTTTTCTTACGCCATTGTTCATAATTTTCTTTTTTTTTTACTACTCTGCGGATGATATTCCGTATATGTAATTACGTTTAGTACCCGCTCCTTGGACTGCGTTTGTCCTTTCCTACGTTACACTGGAGACGGGATTTGTGGCTCCCTGTCCGACGAGGATGATGATCTACGTGGTTCGAAACGTGTTTCGTTATCACTTTCATTTGTCAGGCACGTATCGTCATATAGTGCTCCTCAAGTACTCGTACATAGACCGCACACAACCCACCGACGCATCTTGCAAAAACATTAATATTTCATCTGCCGATCTTACGAAACTCTTCAGTGCCCTTCTGACGAAATGTCAACCTCGGCAACTATTGCTGCAGATATAATGCAATGTTTGCTTCGTTTATCGTTGGCGTTGCTCTGCACCACTAGAGCTGCAGCGTGTTGCGAGTTACTCTTCGACTAAGTAGTTGGACTACGTAACACAACCTCGTGCTGTTCTCACTACTGGACACCTCCAGTCTCGCCCCCTTTTGCACGAACAGCCAACATAGTAGTTGCATGGTAGACAATATGTGGAGAGTCGAATGCCGTAAACATCATTGGTCTTTTCCAACCTCCCATTCCACGGGTTCCTTGTCAGTTCGGATTTTAAGGGTTTCTGGTACTGATAAAACAATCTACATAGTGAAAATGTACTTAATTAATTAGGTAATAAGTTACAGGCTACTGTATGTTGTGGTCTGTCAAAGGCATTTGAATTTGTAAATTACAATATCATTTCCAGTAAATTAGTATATTACGCTGTAACTGAAAATGCTGCATAATGGTTTGGTTCCTACATCTCTGACAGGAAACAAAGGGTGTCACTGGGAAAGAGACGTGTATTAAGCTATCGAGCGTAATACAACTGGGATCTAATTACAATTACACTTGGTGTTCTATCTTAGGGCTCTTGCTTTTTTTTGTGTATATCAGTAGCGTTTCCTTAGTAATATTACGAGAAGTTTGTTTTGTTCTTAGATGATACAACCATTGGAATAAGTAGCTAATCACGTGTAGTCTTAGAAATATCGGCAATGAAACTTTCGAGGACGTTAATAACTGGTTCCCAGCCAATTCTTTGTCACTAAATGTAGAAAAAACACGCTGTATGCAATTCAGAACTTGTAAGAGATTTCCCACCAGTAAATGCCTAAAATGCAGTGACAAACACATGACGAAGTCAACAGCGTTGGATTTTCGGCCTTACAGCCTGATAAGAAAATTAAGCTGGCGGGAACACACCACACATCTGGTGATGCACCTAAACAAATCTCTTTTTGCAATGCGAATTTTGTCAGACATAGTGGACATCAAATGAAAAGGCTGACACACTATGCCGACTTTCATTCCATAATGTGTTATGGAATTATTTTTTGGGGTAACTCATCAAGCCAAGCTAAAGCTTTCCTGGTACAAAACGTGCAATAAGAATTATTTGTGATGTGAACACGTGGGCTTGTTTAGGGAATTGGGGATATTTACCATTGCTTCCCAGTTTATTTATTCCTAATTAGTCAATTTGAGGTACGACCGTACTAATGCATTACCCAGTAGCATTTCAGCAAATATTAAATCTCTGCAGAATGGTAGCTGACATCACACTTTGAGGTAGGGAACCTGGGGTCGGAGCAGCCAGCGTAACGAGATAACGTTACTGTCTGCTCTCATTCGGGAGGACGACGGTTCAGTCCCGCGTCCGCTCATCCTGATTTAGGTTTTCCGTGATTTCCGTAAATCGCTCCAGCAAATGCCGCAATGGTTCCTCTGAAAGGACACGGCCGACTTCCTTCCCCGTCCTTCGCTGATCCGACGAGACCGATGACCTCGCGTTTCTACATCTACATCTACATTCATACTCCGCAAGCCGCCCAACGGTGTGTGGCGGAGGGCACTTTACGTGCCGCTGTCATTACCTCCCTTTTCTGTTCCAGTCGCGTATGGTTCGCGGGAAGAACGACTGTCTGAAAGCCTCCGTGCGCGCTCGAATCTCTCTAATTTTACATTCGTGATCTCCACGGGAGGTATAAGTAGGGGGAAGCAGTATATTCGATACCCCATCCAGAAACGCACCCTCTCGAAACCTGGACAGCAAGCTACACCGCGATGCAGAGCGCCTCTGTTGCAGAGTCTGCCACTTGAGTTTGCTAAACATCTCCGTAACGCTATCACGGTTACCAAATAACCCTGTGACGAAACGTGCCGCTCTTCTTTGGATCTTCTCTATCTCCTCCGTCAACCCGATCTGGTACGGATCCCACACTGATGAGCAATACTCAAGTATAGGTCGAACGAGTGTTTTGTAAGCCACCTCCTTTGTTGATGGACTACATTTTCTAAGGACTCTCCCAATGAATCTCAACTTGGTACCCGCCTTACCAACAATTAATTTTATATGATCATTCCATTTCAAATCGTTCCGCACGCATACTCCCAGGTATTTAACAGAAGTAACTGCTACCAGTGTTCGTTCCGCTGTCATATAATCATACAATAAAGGATCCTTCTTTCTATGTATTCGCAATACATTACATTTGTCTATGTTAAGGGTCAGTTGCCACTCCCTACACCAATGCCTATCCGCTGCAGATCTTCCTGCATTTCGCTACAATTTTCTAATGCTGCAACTTCTCTGTATACTACAGCATCATCCGCGAAAGCTCTCTTCCCACAAACATCCCAAACCCCAACCCATTAGTGTCTGCTTTGTTTATTTACATTAGTTACAGTTAACTGCAAATACCATGACTGACTCAATCAACGTACAGTTTGTACTGTATCTCAGAACATGTTCAACGCAAGCATGGCATCGGCGATCAAGATTCTGACACACCCTGACAAAAATCCCTGGTATGTTTCGAATCACATGTCAGGCGGCTACAATTCTGACAAATAATTCCGTCTCCGCATCAGCTCGGGTCTCATAACAAGTGGCTTCCCGTATCCCCATATGAAATAATCGAGGGGCTCTGCTCAAGTGACCTCGCAGGCCACGGAACAGGACGTCCCCTTCCAGTCCAGCGAGCGGGTTGTACTATGTAGTAATCAGGCTCGTCCTCCTCGTTTCCCTGCAATAAATAAAGAATGTACATGTAAATAAACAGCACAGTGCGTGTAAAAAAATGAAATGAAATGTCGTGTGGCTAGGGCCTCCTGTCAGGTAGACCGTTCGCCTGGTGCAGGTCTTTCGAGTTGACGCCACTTCGGCGACCTGCGTGTCGATGGGGATGAAATGATGATGATGATTAGAACAACGCAACAGCCAGTCCCTGAGCGGAGGAAATCTCCGACCCAGCCGGGAATCGAACCCGGGACCTTAGGATTGACAGTCTGTCACGCTGACCACTTAGCTACCAGGGCCGGACGACAGTGCGTGTAAACTCGTACGGATGTTAGTTGTAAATGAGCTGGAAAACTGTAATGCTAGACAAAGCTGTAGACAAGTGTACCTCCGTAAGCTGGCTTTTCCAATTCCATGTTCTCTACCTCAATTTATTCAGTGCATCATTCCCTATGTCCTGTTACATTTTTGCACGCTCATAGTTCAGGTGATACGACATCGTAAACAGCGGAATTCGTGAAAAACTGGTTCTTGCATGAAACGGAGAGCAAATTTTCAGATTCGAAGGGTTGAGAGAGAAAGGGGGGGGGGGAGGGGGAGAGGCGGCGTTGGGTTCACTTCTGAATGCTAACATACAATACAGCATTTAACTGTTAAGAAGATTATCCCATTTCCCATTTACCTTGAGCCGCGCGGGATTAGCCGAGCGGTTTAAGGCACTGCAGCCATGGACTGTGCGGCTGGTCCCGGCGAAGGTTCGAGTCCTCTCTCAGGCATGGGTGTGCGTGTTTGTCCTTAGGATAATTTAGGTTAAGTAGTGTGTAAGATTAGGGACTGATGGCGTTAGCAGTTGAGTCCCATAAGACTTCACACACATTTGAACATTTGTCTTCAACACCGAAAGTACCTTTCCCTATGGGAGCAGTATACGAGGACTGGAGCTTTAATAGTGGCAACTATTTACTTACAGCTCGTACAAAATAGATGGGTGTTTCAGAGTTTTACTGACCTTCAGAGTAGTCACCAGCATTGTGTATAACCCGTTGCCGGCGATGTGGAAGTCGTAGGATACTCTTAACAGTGCAATGTGTTGACAGTTAGAGCGGCGTGCTCTATTGCCCGACGAATTTGTAGTAGTTCTGAGGCGAGGGCCGTGAAGTGTTTCCATCAGTTTCGAAATCGAGTTGAACTCACGAGGGCTTAAGTCAGGGAAGTGCAGTAGGTGGTATAGCACTTAGCAGCCCCATCAGTCAAACAAATCAGTAACAAACTTCCTGTCAGATTAAAACTGTGTGCCGGACCGAGACTCGAATTCGGGACCTTTGCCTTTGGCGGGCAAGTGCTCTACCAACTGAGCTATCCAAACACGACTCACGCCCCGTCCTCACAACTCTACTTCTGCCAGTACGCCGTCTCCTACCTTCCAAACTGAAATCAGTAACAGCTTGCACTGTACGTTCTTGAGCATTGTCCTGAAAAAGTTCGTTCAGGTCCAGCAGTGTCATCACCTCTGTCTCTATGCTGTTTAGTTTTGGAACACAAAGTACGACCAGCGTTGAGACAGAAGTGATGGCACTTTCTGCAGGACGTGACCATCATTTTGCAGGACAATGCTGGCATCGGGTTGTACACATCGTTGGTGACTGCTTTGAAGATCAGTAAAACTCTGAAACACGCATCTGTTTTGTACGAGCTGCAAATAAATAGTTGCCACTATTAAAGTTCCAGCCCTCACATATATATATATATATATATATATATATATATATATATATATATATATATATATATATATATATATATCATAGTGATATACACTCCTGGAAATTGAAATAAGAACACCGTGAATTCATTGTCCCAGGAAGGGGAAACTTTATTGACACATTCCTGGGGTCAGATACATCACATGATCACACTGACAGAACCACAGGCACATAGACACAGGCAACAGAGCATGCACAATGTCGGCACTAGTACAGTGCATATCCACCTTTCGCAGCAATGCAGGTTGCTATTCTCCCATGGAGACGATCGTAGAGATGCTGGATGTAGTCCTGTGGAACGGCTTGCCATGCCATTTCCACCTGGCGCCTCAGTTGGACCGGCGTTCGTGCTGGACGTGCAGACCGCGTGAGACGACGCTTCATCCAGTCCCAAACATGCTCAATGGGGGACAGATCCGGAGATCTTGCTGGCCAGGGTAGTTGACTTACACCTTCTAGAGCACGTTGGGTGGCACGGGATACATGCGGACGTGCATTGTCCTGTTGGAACAGCAAGTTCCCTTGCCGGTCTAGGAATGGTAGAACGATGGGTTCGATGACGGTTTGGATGTACCGTGCACTATTCAGTGTCCCCTCGACGATCACCAGAGGTGTACGGCCAGTGTAGGAGATCGCTCCCCACAACATGATGCCGGGTGTTGGCCCTGTGTGCCTCGGTCGTATGCAGTCCTGATTGTGGCGCTCACCTGCACGGCGCCAAACACGCATACGACCATCATTGGCACCAAGGCAGAAGCGACTCTCATCGCTGAAGACGACACGTCTCCATTCGTCCCTCCATTCACGCCTGTCGCGACACCACTGGAGGCGGGCTGCACGATGTTGGGGCGTGAGCGGATGACGGCCTAACGGTGTGCGGGACCGTAGCCCAGCTTCATGAAGACGGTTGCGAATGGTCCTCGCCGATACCCCAGGTCGACGGGCACGTGCACCTTCCGCCGACCACTGGCGACAACATCGATGTACTGTGGAAACCTCACGCCCCACGTGTTGAGTAATTCGGCGGTACGTCCATCCGGCCTCCCGCATGCCCACTATTCGCCCTCGCTCAATGTCCGTCAACTGCACATACGGTTTACGTCCACGCTGTCGCGGCATGCTACCAGTGTTGAAGACTGCGATGGAGCTCCGTATGCCACGGCAAACTGGCTGACACTGACGGCGGCGGTGCACAAATGCTGCGCAGCTAGCGCCATTCGACGGCCAACACCGCGGTTCCTGGTGTGTCCGCTGTGTAGTGCGTGTGATCATTGCTTGTACAGCCCTCTCGCAGTGTCCGGAGCAAGTATGGTGGGTCTGACACACCGGTGTCAATGTGTTCTTTTTTCCATTTCCAGGAGTGTATATGAAGGCTGGAACAGATACGTGTTTCATAGTTTCTCACGTCAAGAGCTTTTCAGAAACGTATCCGAGCGTACCGCTCACATTGTAAGGTGTCAGGCAAATCCAACACCTTACATGAAAACCCTGACATGATAAGCAAATCCAGTAGTATGTCACATAGCTCGGAATAAATCGTGACATTAAATTAACCAAAGTAATATAGGTAACGAGTGAGCAAATGGAATACCACAGA
Source organism: Schistocerca gregaria (assembly GCF_023897955.1). Classification (NCBI taxonomy): domain Eukaryota; kingdom Metazoa; phylum Arthropoda; class Insecta; order Orthoptera; family Acrididae; genus Schistocerca; species Schistocerca gregaria. The sequence continues at coordinate 737,554,640 of NC_064923.1, forward strand.
CTAACACAAGAATGCCTAAATGCATGTCGTACCTTCCCACCGTGAGGCAGACGCAGTTCCGAGGGGAGAAACGAGGACAGAAGCCGAGAGCAGAATCGTGGGGAGGGGCTGGGCACCCACGCCGGGAGCCTACCTGTACAACTATACAACCCGCACGTTTTAGCGTCAGGCTTTTTCGCATCTCAGGTATGTCAAGGACAACCCCCAGCCCATGTTAAAAGCTAGAGCCCTCCAGAAAAGCAGTATAGATCTTACGATAACACAAAAAGGGCCACTACCACCCGCAAGTTTTAGCGTGAGACTTTTTCGCATGTCTGTTACATTAGGATCACTCCCCAGCCCATGTTAAAAGATAGAGCCCTCCAGAAGAGCAGTATAGATCTCACGATAACACTAAAAGGACCACACTAGCTGCAGGTTTTAGCGTGAGACTTTTTAGCGTCTCTGTTACGTTGCAAACTTTAAAAACATTGCCCCACCACGAAAAGTGTAACGTTTCCCATTGGATAGACAGAATTTTTGTAGGCGGAGCGTAAGGTTAACATTGAGACCCTGATTGGTCAGATGAAAACACAGCCAGATAGCTTTTTTAATCTAACTTCGGTAAAATCGTAGTAAGGAGAAGTTCAGAGAGTTAGTTCCGAGACGGCGGGCTGGATGGCTGCTGCGCCGGCCGCTGCCGCCTTGACGCTGCTTAGACACCGACAAGGTAATGAACGCACGCGATGCCGCATTTTTGAGGGCATAAGGCTTCACTCATAACTGCAGAAGTCTCATCTGTTACATCCCGTTTTTGCGTAATACTAGTGACGATCGTTAATTAAAACTCATGGTGTTCACATTTGCCACTTGAAGTAAAGATTTGAAACGCGATGATTTTTCTGTTTTATAGTAATTGAGAAGCCACATCAGCCACTGTAATTTACGACAAGTTAGATAAGTAATTGAAGATAATTGAGGGTCACTGTAGACCATTTTGATAGTTTTCTCTTTTGTGAAACTTAATTTAAACCTAGATTGTAGATGTGATATGGCATAGGTCATCCTTCGATCGATTGTAGAACTTGGCAACCCATTTAGGGAATATTCGTTCACATTTTTGTTGAACGCTGTTGGTTTTTACCATCCTGTATTAAAACATTTCCTTTTATCAATAGTGCAATTTATAAACGATGTTTTGTGATTAGAATAAATTTCCAATGGTAAACTTAACTGCTTTTTCGACATTATTTTACCAGCTAACTAAAAATAGGAAAGCCTCGAACCCTTTCCACTAAATTTAGTTAGTATTAAGATTCTTTTACAGGGAGTGCAGTGGAGCTGACGCTGAGATCATTAAGTATTTGGTTATATCATCGCTAGTCTCACTGAACTCTTCTGAATTCTACATGTCATGTGTGGTCTGGCGTCTCCTTACCAGCAACAGGTCCCAGGTTCAAACTAGTTAATTCCCTAAAAAACACGCTCAGAGCGTCGTTGCGCGAAAGTGGTAGGGAGACACGATATAGTACAATCAGACACCACCATGAATGTTTAGAACATAAACATGACGTTCTTGAAAACGCAACACGAAATTAAGTTTAACATTCCTGTACTGGCACACAGTGTAGGTAGATAACGTAACTCGTCCACTTCCTGGAGTTTGCAGCAAGCAAATGGAAACAGAAGGAAAATACGCGCCGGTCATTCAGTCAGCCGTCTGCAGTTCAGCGTTCGCGGGAGTGTATAAATGTTACTCAGCTACAGACAATGTAGGTCAGCAGAACAGTAAGTGCAATAATTATGAGAATCTACAATTATTGCTCTGCTGAAAACTCAACAAACAAAGCTGCAAGAAAGAGGAAATAGTGTCCGGCTGGTAGCTAAACAACATTTGCTTGGTATATATATGTATTTTACTTCTGGACAAAAACTTATTTGAGGTGGTCATGATAAGAGGAACACACTACTTCTGGACAAAGCGACCGACAGCCCTGGCCGTAAGGGGACCAACTGGGTGCTGGCGGCTTCCAGATGCAATATTGTGGACGCAAAATGTGACGGCGTGCGTGTGCAAATGCTCGAACCTCAGGAAGCATGTGATACTCGTGTTACAGCGGGAGGGACATTTTGCTCCACAGATTCAAGTGGACACCGCCAGGGAGCAAGAAGAAACCGGCACATAATAAATATCCCGTGGGCGATATCGATAAACGTGCCATCAGGCAGAAATTTCGTTGATATTATGAACAATGAACAGAAATGCCACATTTCGTGAAGCTGCCAGAAATATTGTTCCACCAACGAATTTTTTAAAAAGTTGTCGGAATCAGTGTGTGCGAAGTAGCAACAGAATCTCAAAAAACATTTCGTGGGAAAAAGAAGCACCAGGATTACAACAGCTAGTGGTTTATTGGACTGTGAATCTACGTCTGGATGTACGTGATTACACTGCAATTTACACTTAAGTGCCTGCAGAGGGGTCATCGAAACGTATCTGTACTGTTCCGATCTCGAACAGAGCACGAAAAAAACGATTATTTTATTCTTTCTATGTGAGCTCTGATTTCTCTTATTACGACGATCATTTCTCTTTATATAGGTGGGCTTCAACAAAAAAAAAGTTCATGTTCATCGAAGACATAAGGTGATTGAAATTTTGCAAAAGATCTCGTTGCAACGAGAAAAGCCTTTGCTTTGATGACCGCCACCGCGGCCAACGTATCGCACCTCTGACACTGCCTGCGCTGTTTCGCAATAACACAACACGTGCTGCCAATCTCTGAACTTTTTCATTGTCCTCCGCCAGTCCTACCTGGTGCGTATCCTACACTGCACAGCAATACTCCTAGGAGGATGGACAAGTGTAATGTAGGCAGCCCGTTTAGTAGACCTGTTGCTTTTTCTATATGTTCTGCCAATAAACCGCAGTCTTTAGTTCACTTCCCCTTCATTTTCTATGTGATCGTTCCAGTTTAATTCGTTGTTAATTGTAATCCCTTGAACCTGCAGTATTTGGGCTTGTATGACTTATCGTGTAACCTAAATTTAGCGTATTCCTTTCAATACGGACGTGGAAGACCTCACAGCTTTTATCGTTTAGAGTCAATTGCCGCTTCTCGCGGCATGCAGATATCTTGTCTACATCATTTTGCTATTGATTTTGATCTTCTGATGACTTTAATAGAAGTTGAAAGACAGTATCATATGCTAACAATGTAAGAGGGACGCTCAGATTGTCTCCTGGATCGTGATTACACGGCGGCCAATCAGTAATCCAACTCTTTTGTTTTCTAGGTCAATTTCGCATGAAATATGCGTAATTTGTCGTGGACATCGTGGAATATTTCCGCATCGGCCGCTATAGTTTCACGAAGTTCCGTAGCATTCAAAATGGCGTCTGTAATGGACGCGCGTTTCAAGCAGGGAGTTGTCACCGAGTTTCTTTTCACGGAAAACCAGAGCGTCGCAGATATTCACAGGCGCTCGTAGAATTTCTGGCAGCGAACGAAAGCACGGTGAGTCGTTGGGCCAGGCGTCCGCCACCTTCTCAGAGCACACGTGGCCGATCTTCCGCGTGTCGGCCGGTCGCTCACAGCCGCGACTCCCCGACGGTTGGAAGTGCGGACACTCTCGCTTGAGGTGATCGGCGAACCGCCTCGCTGCACAACTAGAGTTCTCTGTCGGTACCGCTGACACACTCGTTCAGCAGTCGCGGTAGTCAAAGGGGTGTGCGCGCCACACGGTATGAGACCACAAAGAGCAACGGAGGACCATCCGCGCAGAATAGTTTCTGCATTACTAGGCTTATCGCGACAGTTTACTGTCGAACACCTTCACAGGCGATGGCACGCGGGTCCTTCACTTCGATCCGAAAACAACACAGCTATCCGTGGAGTGGCGCCAACACCTGTCCTCCAAAGAGGAAGTTCAGAACCACGGCCGTAGCCGGTAAATTTCTGCAACTCTGAAGAGGTTATTCTGTTTGATGCCGCCCCTCGCGGTGCAACGACCAGCGCATTCGTCGCCACAAAAGTGCAAACAAACTTCTCCGTGACAAGACGAGCTCGCAGAACGCCACCGGACCGCTCTTCACCGCCCGCCACACAGGCCGGATCTAGCTCCTTCCCGCTCCCATCTGTCTGGCCCGGCGAGGGCGGCAGAACGTGGGTGGCGGACTGCTACTGTTGCAGCGGTCAGCAGAGCGGGAGCGGAGGCCCTGCCACTAAGGCCTTCGCACTGAAGGAACTGTACTTTGAAAAATAGTGCGGAATAAGTGGTCTAAGGGAATAACGAGTGAAGCCATCCCGATTTTATAATTTTAAAAAAAATGTTGCGTTACCTGTTTCACTCCAGTTGTACATTGTAAACAATAACAGTCCTATGGCACTTCCTTGGGGTACTGTGGACATTATTTTATTTATGGCGATTGTGTTCCTTCAAAAGTAACGTGTTGAGTTCCATCTGTAAGGAGGTCTTCAAGACGCCTGAGCGCAGTTGTCTATAGCACAGTGAGCGTGATGCAGAAACAGGCAAGCTAACTTTAGCAAGATTTCGGTTTGCATAATACGTATTAATTTTTATAGAGGACATTTTCGTGTTCCAATAACTGGCATAAAACACAGTTCAAAATCACACAACAGCAAAAGTCAGTGGTATAGGCCCGTAATTACCGTGGTCCTTATCGAAAACGGGATGGAAGTGAAACATGGACGATAAATAGTTTAGACAAGAAGAGAATAGAAGCTTTCGAAATGTGGTGCTACAGAAGAATGCTGAAGATTAGATGGGTAGATCACATAACTAATGAGGAAGTATTGAATAGGATTGGGGAGAAGAGAGGTATGTGGCACAACTTGACCAGAAGAAGAGATCGATTGGTAGGACATGTTCTGAGGCATGAAGGGATCACCAATTTAGTATTGGAGGGCAGCGTGGAGGGTAAAAATCATAGAGGGAGACCAAGAGATGTATACACTAAGCAGATTCAGAAGGACGTATGTTGCAGTAGGTACTGGGAGATGAAGAAGCTTGCACAGGATAGAGTAGCATGGAGAGCTGCATCAAACCACTCTCGGGACTGAACACCACAACAACATCGAAAACGGGAAAGACCTGATTTTTTTCTCAGCCGCTAGGTTCCCTTCTGCGTTTCTGTGATCTACGGTACACTGCCGCTAGAAGAGGAGGAATTTTTTTCGCATAATATCATCCGATGCTGTTGCTTTATCACTGCTAAGCGATCGGTTATTTCGATATCTGGCACTTCGACGTGCACGTATCCTCCCCATCGCCCACGTACTGCTTCCCACGGAGGGCATTGCTCGTTGTCCCAAACAGATGGAAAGCGTGAGATCCGGCCTGTAAGGTGGATGGGGAAGAAGAGCCCGGCGACGTTCTGTGAGCTCCTCTCGAGTGCACAGAGTTGTGTGAGGCGCTCTCATGGACAAACGCGGGCACACTGAAGTCGTGTTCCTCAGTTTCCTGCGGATAGCACAGTACGCTTCAGATTTACTCGTTGTTCCGTGAGGGAGGACATGAAACGCAATAACCAATTCGAGGGACCAGAAGATCGTAGCTCTGAGGGTGGGGCTTCGAACTTTATCTTCGGAAGTGGTATAGCGCCACTCCGTAGTTCGTCGTTCTGTTTCTGGTTCGAAGTGAAGAACCTACGTTTCTTCGCCTGTGACGATCCTCAACATAAAATTGCCACGATCAGTTCCGCGACGAGCAAGTGGCTCCACGCAGACGGTCCTTCGTTGCTCTTTGTAGTTCTCTGTTAGCCTGCGACGAACGCAGCAGTCACACACACCTTTGAATACCACAACTGGTGGGCGAGTATGTCAGCACAGAGACGTAGAGCTCTGCAGCGTGGTGTTTGCTGGCGATTCGTCGGTGATCTCGTTCGAGAGTGTTCGCACCATCCAGCACTGCAGCAGTCACAAATGCGTGCGGCCAGACGGGACGCAGGGGGTCGGACAGGTTTGCGCGGCATCGTTGCGATAATGACAAACGACAAGCCCAGCTATTCGACGTGCTTTAGTTCACTGCCAGGTCTCCGTAGACATTCTGCGAGCGTCTGTGAATATCTGCGACGCTTTGGTTTTCTCGGTGACAGCTCCCTGTTTGGAACACACCTCCTTTACAGACGCCCACAACAGATTCCGCGTTTTTTCAACCAAAATTGGCTAAGAAAAATAATGTGTTTAATGTTTTACGTTATTTATTGAACTGCACGCGCAAAACCGAAATTGCTCATGCACCACTGTGCTACAGTTGTAGGCAGACCCGTGATCTAGGGGTAGCGTCTTTTGACTCATAATCAAAATGTTCTCGGTCACGGTTTCGAAACCCGCCGCCTCTTAAATTTTGATTAATAATCAGCATTGGCGGCCCAAGACTTCCGGCATAAGAAGTCGCCCTCATTCTACCAACGGCATTGTCGAAGAGGGCAGAGGAGCGGACAGATGTTCAGGGCACTCTCTTGCCCTTGGGGTGGGAAACTGCCCCTAAAACGCGGAAGAATTAGCAAAGATCAAGGGCACGAGGATGCAGAAGGCAATGCAAACCATTGCATTAAAGACACGTGACGTGTATCCACAGGAGATGTGGCCTGTAATTGTAAAGTGTCATGATGATCTCTCCATTGGCAAAACATTCCGGAATAGTCCCCCATTCGGATATTCGGGACGGGACTGCCAAGGGAGAGATGACCACGAGAAAAAGATTGAATAATCAACGAACTGATAACGTTCTACGAGTCGGTGCCTGGACTGTCAGAAGCTTGAATGTGCCAGGGAATCTACAAAATCTGTAAAGGGAGATGCAAAGGCTCAATCGAGATATAGTAGGGGGTCAAGAAGACAAAGATTTCAGGTCAGATGAGTACAGGGTAATATTAACAGCAGCAAAAAATGGTATAACGGGAGTAGGATTCGTCATGAATAGGAAGGCAGAGCAAAGAGTGTGTTACTGTGAACAGTTCAGTGATAGGCTTATTCTTATTAGAATCGACAGCAAACCAACACTGACAACGATAGTTCATGTATACACACCGACTTCGCAAGCTGAAGATGAAGAGATGGAGAGAGTATATGAGGATATTGAAAGGGTAATACAATACGCAAAGGGAGATGGGAGACTGGAATATAGTTGAATAGGAGGGTGTAGAACGAAAGGTTACAGGAGAATATGAGCTTGGGACAAGGAATGAAAGTGGAGAAAGACTAATTGAGTTCTGTAACAAGTTTCAGCTTGTAGCAGCGAATACTCTGCTCAAGAATCGCAAGAGCAGAAGGTATACTTGGAGAAGGCCGGGTGTGGGGAAAGATTTCATTTAGATTACATCATAGACAGAGATTCCGAAATCAGATATTGGTTTGTAAGGGGTACCCAGGAGCAGATATACACTCAGATCACAATGTAATAGTTATGAAGAGTAGGCTGAAGTTTAAGATATTGGTCAGGAAGAATCAATATGCTAAAAAGTGGGATACGGAAGAACTAAGGAATGACGAGGTACACTTGAAATTGTCTAAGGCTGTAGATACAGCAATAAAGAACAGTCCCGTAGGCAATACAGTCGAAGAGGAATGGACATCTCTAAAAAGAGCAATCACAGAAGCTGAAAGAAAAACATAGGTACAAAGAAGGTAACTGCATGGGTAACAGAAGAAATACTTCAGCTAATCGATGAAAGAAGGAAGTACAGAAATGTTCAGGTAAATTCAGGAATACAGAAATACAAGTCGCTGAGGAATGAAATAAACAGGAAGTGCAGGGATGCTAAGACGAAATGGCTGCATGAAAAATGTGAAGAAATAGGAAAAGAAATGATAGTCGGAAGGACTGACTCCGCATAAAGGAAAGTCAAAGGAACCTTCGGTGAAATTAAAAGCAAGGGTGGTAACAATAAGAGTTCAGCGGCAGAGGAGACAGCGGACAGGTGGAAAGAGTACATAGAAGGGGGAAGACTTGTCTGATGTGATAGAAGAAGAAACACGAGTCGATTTTGAACAGATATTAGATCCAGTATTAGAATCAGAATTTAAGAGAGCTTTGGAAGAGTTAAGATCAAAGAAGGCAGAAGGGATCGACCAATAATCCATCAGAATTTTTAAAATCATTAGTGGAAGTGGCAACAAGACCACTATTCACGTTGATGTGTAGAATGTACGAGTCTGGCAATATACCGTCTGACTTTTGGAGAAATATCGTCCACACAATTCCGAAGACTGCAAGAGAATGATCGCACAATCAGCTTAACAGCACCTGCATCCAAGTTACTGACAAGAATAATATACAGAAGGATGCAAAAGAGAACTGAGGTTGTGTTAGATGACGATCAGTTTGTCTTTAGGAAAGGTTAAGGCACCAGAGAGGCAATTTTGACGTTGCGATTGAAAATGGAAACAAGACTAAAGAAAAATCAGGGCATGTACATAGGATTTGTTGACCTAGAAAAAGCGTTCGACAGTGTAAAACGGAGCAAGATGTTCGAAATTCTGAGAAAAATAGGGGTACGCTATAGCGAGAGACGGGCAATATACAATATATACAAGAAACAAGAGGGAATAATAAGAGTGGAAGACTAGAACGAAGTGCTCGGGTTAAAAAGGGTGTAAGACAGGGATGTAGCCTTTCGCCCCTACTCTTCAATCTGTACATCGAAAAAGCAATTATGGAAATAAAAGAATGGTTCAGGAGTGGAATTAAAATTCAGTGTGTAAGGATATCTATGATACGATTCGCTGATGACGTTCCTATCGTGAGTGAAAGAGAAGAATTACATGATCTGCTGAATGGTATGGACAGTCTAATGAGTACAGAATACGGCCTGAGAGTAAATCGAAGAAAGACGAAAGTAATCAGAAGTAGCAGAAATGAGAACAGCGAGATACTTAATAACGGGATCGATGGTCAGGAAGCAGATGAAGTTAAGGAATTCTGCTATCTAGGTGGCAAAATAACCAATGTCGGACGGAGCAAGGAGCAGAATAGCAATGGCAAAAAGGGTTTTCCTGGCCAAGAGAAGTCTTCTAATATCGAACGTAGGGCTTAATTTGAGGAAGAAATTTCTGCGAATATACGTTTGGAGCATTGTATGGTAGTGAAACATGGACTGCGGGAAAACAGGAATAGAAGAGAATCGAAGCAATTGAGATGTCGTGCTACTGACAAATGTTGAAAATTAGGTGGACTGAAAAGGTAAGGACTGAGGAGGTTCTGTGCACAATCGGAGGAGAAAGGAATATATGGAAAACACTGACTAGTAGAAGACACAGGACGATAGGACATCTGTTAAGACATGAGGGACTGATTTCCGTGGTGCTAGAAGGAGCGGTATAGGGCAAAAACCGTATAGGAAGGCAGCGATTGGAATACATCCAGCAAATAATTGAGGACGTAGGTTGCACGTGCTACTCTAAGATGAAGAGGTTAGCACAGGAGAGGAATTCGTGGCGGGCTGCATCAAACCAGTCAAAAGACTATTATACCAAAAAAAGAAAAGAAAAAAAAAAAGAATAAGAGGGGGAGCTCTAACAATTGTTTCTGTTACCCTCCACTTCTCTACGTTCATCTGTAAGCACAATGGCAGAACCTAATATGAAATGAAACGAATCAGCCAGAGAATTGATGGGCCAATTTCAAAACTGATTAACACTTCTTCTTAACACTGAAGTTCTATAAGCAAGAAAATAGAGAGCAATTTTCCTGTTATTTAATAGAAGAAAACTAAAAATAAGCGCTGACGATGTTGTAACTCGAGTGAAACGTTCTGACACTTGTGAGGCTGGTTCTGATCTGTCTCCCTACATAAGATGCGCAAGGACTCTCTGTGAGTTAGGAATTTGGTGTCGAATCTGCGGCCTACAAGGTAGGAAGATAACCGTCTCACGCAAGCAGAGTTCAGAAGAGTGCAGCAGTACGGATAATGGTGTAATCACAATATAACCTCAACGTCGGTTCCACTACACTCCCTGAAAGGAAACGTTATTGCTATCAGAAATGAGTGTACTAGTTCAGGCGTAACCATATGTTAGCAAAAAATGAAAATCTTAGATTTTCGCTATCAATATTTTTTTTTCTATAAGTATGATTTCATAATATCATAATTATAATACGTACATGGTGGTAAAATATTGATGTGGGTGTTCACAACTGTGAAGCGAAATTCCTAACCATTCTAAGGCTCTTTAATAGTAACATGGTTGATGACTATGTATGGGGGTCAATAAAATACAAACAAAGGTAAGTTCAGTTGGGGCCAGAGATATCAATTAAGCTAAAATGCGCAATTAAAATACTTACTGGATGAGGGTTGGGAAAGAAGTACACAATTAAAGCAATTCAATACCTTCAGGATATATAGCACTCTACACTGGCTGATGAATTCTTTTTGTTAAATCAGATACCTCGCGTTTCTACCTCAATTAAGCATGATAATCGTGAATATGTTTAACTAAATATCACGGTTGAATGTACAAAAAATGTAGCAGAGACGGAGAGGACCGCAGTTCTGAGTGCCAATTGAATATCACTTGTTGGCGTAGCACGAGCGCACGTGTTTACCTTTCGTTGGTGCCGGCAGTGGCGGCTGTTAGCGCGATTTGTGAACCTGAGAATCTATTCTAAATCCCTTTCGAGTGTTAAACCCCAGTATGATAAATTTCCAACATCTTCGGTGAAGCTGAGACTCCTAGATCTTCCCTAGCTAAGTTAATTAGAACGATACACACGATTTGTCTGGAATAGCGTGTACGTCGTTGCCCTCAAATGGCTTGCGTTAACAGTCAGTGCTCGGTGCGATTCCCCATACTAGGAGACTTCGCAGTTTAACTCCTTACGAGTTAAGACGAGCCTGTGAACAAGTGTTCTCATAATGACTCGCGCATTCGTCTCAGCATGGCTCGAGCCGCCTTGCTCAAACACTCGACGATTTGCTGCAAGAGAAAGAGCGAATGTCTCTCTCTACATTTGCCTATATCAAAGCTAGTGGCGAAGCGTTTTCTTTATGGCCAATAGAGCGTTCATACTTGTTATAGCTCCACCCACTAGAGTTTTTGTAGTCTATCACGGGCGTCGTTTCTTTCGTATGGTAGAGTTTAACTTCTGCAATGTACGAGGTGCATTCAAGTTCTAAGGCCTCCGATTTTTTTTCTAATTAACTAAGCCGAAATCGATGAAATTGGCGTTACTTCTCGACGTAATCGCCCTGCAGACTTACACATTTTTCACAACGCTGACGCCATGATTCCATGGCAGCGGCGAAGGCTTCTTTAGGAGTCTGTTTTGACCACTGGAAAATCGCTGAGGCAATAGCAGCACGGCTGGTGAATTTGCGACAACTGAGAGTGTCTTTCATTGTTGGAAACAGCCAAAAGTCTCTAGGATCCAGGTCAGGTGAGTAGGGAGCATGAGGAATCACTTCAAAGTTGTTATCATGAAGAAACTGTTGCGTAACGTTAGCTCGATGTGCGGATGCGTTGTCTTGGTGAAACAGCACACGCGCAGCCCTTCCCGGACGTTTTTGTTGCAGTGCACGAAGGAATTTGTTACCGTAGGGCCCTTTGGAACGCAATGGGTAAGGATTACGCCCTCGCTGTCCCAGAACATGGACACCATCATTTTTTCAGCAGTGGCGGTTATCCGAAATTTTTTTGGTGGCGGTGAGTCTGTGTGCTTCCATTGAGCTGACTGGCGCTTTGTTTCTGGATTGAAGAATGGCATCCACGTCTCATCCATTGTCACAACCGACGAAAAGAAAGTCCCATTCATGCTGTCGTTGCGCGTCAACATTGCTTGCCAACATGCCACACAGGCAGCCATGTGGTCGTCCGTCAGCATTCGTGGAACCCACCTGGATGACACTTTTCGCATTTTCAGGTCGTCATGCAGGATTGTGTGCACAGAACCCACAGAAATGCCAGCTCTGGAGGCGATCTGTTCAACAGTCATTCGGCGATCCCCCAAAACAATTCTCTCCACTTTCTCGATCATGTCGTCAAACCGGCTTGTGCGAGCCCGAGGTTGTTTCGGTTTGTTGTCACACGATGTTCTGCTTTCATTAAACTGTAGCACCCACGAACGCACTTTCGACACATCCATAACCCCGTCACCACATGTCTCCTTCAACAGTCGATGACTTTCAATTGGTTTCACACGACGCAAATTCAGAAAACGAATGATTGCACGCTGTTCGAGTAAGGAAAACGTAGCCATTTTAAGTATTTAAAACAGTTCTCATTCTCTCCGCTGGCGGTAAAATTCCATCTGCCGTACGGTGCTGCCATCTCTGGGACGTATTGACAATGAACGCTGCCTCATTTTAAAACAATGTGTATGTTTCTATCCTGTCCAGTCCGGAGAATAAAAACGAAGGCCTTAGAACTTGAATGCACCTCGTAATACTGAGATAAACAGCTTTTTCTTTCGTGTGAGTTTTAACACTAGTGGCTATAGTGAGTCATCAATGTTTTGAGTGGGGTTTCTCCAAACGTTTATCAATCATCTCCATTCTATGTAGAAAGGCTTTCCGAGGAGTCGTCGTTAAAACCAGAGACGAGGGCGGCATTTGGCGACGGCCTGTACAGTGGCTCCAGTGTCTGATTGTGTCCACTAGATGTCCCGCTGTGCGTGCTTCACCCTATAATTGAGACGGGCGTTGCCACCGTAGAATTCTTTTTCCCTCAGAACTGCGTCTCGTAGCTCGGGCCTTAGAAATTACTTGCTGCCATTACTAGTGTGACTGTTAGTGGTCTACATTCACGAAATGTTAGCTTCTTTATTCACTTTATCTATGAATAATTCATACATTTTCCATAATTATGTCGTGTGGTATATCGAGTTAACTGGAATTGATTCAGGAATTGAATGTAAAGTGCGTTATTTGTTTAACACCTTACAACATATCTGAGTAGAAAGGAAAGAATAATATTGTGTCTGCTCGAGGCAGAACTATCCATAAATAATATTACTGAAGGATAGATGACTGTGTCACTTTGTAATCCACTTCCGCACTCCAAAAGCCCCAATCGGAAGTGTGTGGGATGCTACATGGTGCACCCTATTCTGTTTGCAATTGAGAAAGAATTGTGTGACATTGCCAGGTGTGAGATTCGGAGATGAAGCTCAAATTAATTGGGAACGGCTTGTTCCTTCTCGCACATTGGGCCCTTTCTGAAAAGTATGTGCGCTGTTCTTTAGAGATGGTAATTGAAGCTTTAAAGCCACCTTTAATATTCTATTAATGTGTAAAGATGTTAGAATAGTACTGCCCGTTCACGGCCAGACCATCTGAGCGACTCGGTAGCCGACCTGTCCGACTGTGGCTGCTGCGCGGTACACCCCAGCTGCCCGCACTGGCGGACTGTGGGCCAGCACGTGGCAGTCAGCGCTGGAAGCTAGGGGTCCGCCAGTCAGAGTGGAGTGCGCGGACGACATGTGCGACACTCACAACACAGGCGACCCGGTCGGGGCAGGTCCACTCGGCGGACGAGTCGGTCGGCTGGCCTGCTCGTGTGCGGGTGGCTCGAAGCCGGGAGTGCCCTCGAGAACTGACCCGTGGTCTGGTCGGCGCAGGTTTCTACCGCGTCAACTACGACAGGGTCGGCTGGCAGGTGGTGCAGGCCCAGCTGGTGTCCGACCACCTGGTGGTTCCCCGGGAGACGCGCGCACAGCTGGTGAGCGACTCCTTCAACCTGGCGCGGTCCGGCCACCTGCCGTGGGGGCCGCCTCTCGACATCTCCCGCTACCTGAGCGAGGAGCAGGAGTACCTGCCCTGGGCTGTCGCCTTTCGCAACTTCGACTTCCTGGACACAGCCCTCGCACCTTCCCAGTACTACACCTCCTTCAAGGTGAGCCAGCAGCTGTTGGTGTAGTTACGTGTTCAGAGAATCCTAACGATACGTGCTATCGCCTAATCCTCGTCGTGCACTTTTACCTATTACACTGTAATTATGTTATGGAAGATTACATTGAGAATACGATTAGACTTGAACTGCAGTAATTAGCAGTGGCAACCACACTGAGACTCGAACCTGTTCTGTCCGAGCGCAGCGCCGTGTTAGGATGGTGTCAGGGAAGGCGAATGGTCGACTTCTGTTTATTGTGAGAGTTTTAGAGGAGTTTAGCTCCTCTGTAACGCAGAGCGAGGTCAGAATACCAAATCTTGAGTACCGCTCGTGTGTTTAGGCTTCTCACCTGGCTACATTAAAAGTAGACACGGAACAAATTAAAAAGTGTGTTGCTGAACTTATTACCGGTAGGTTCGATCAGGATGCAAGCATTACAGCGATGGTTCGTGAACTCAGACTGGAAATCTTCGATGGAAGGCGAGGCTGTTTTCGGAAAACACTGTTGAGAAAATTTAGAGAACCGGCCATTGATTGCAGCATAAGACGTCAGAGCGACACTACCGCCGCCAAACCTACAGTGCATTTCGTTTAAGGACCGTGGTGGTAAGAGAAATTAGGCCTTGTACTGAGGCGAATAGACGGCCGCTTTTCCCTCGCTCTATTTGCACGTGGAACAGGGAAGGGGACGATTAGTAGTGGTAGTCTCCACAAGAGGAGGAGGTATACTTGGAAAAGGCCAGGAGATACGGGAAGATTACAATTAGATTACATCATGGTCAGACAGAGATTCCGAAATCAGATACTGGATTGTAAGGCGTACCCAGGAGCAGACATAGACTCAGATCACAATATAGTAGTGATGAAGAGTAGGCTGAAGTTCAAGACATTAGTCAGGAAGAATCAATACGCAAAGAAGTGGGATACGGAAGTTCTAAGGAATGACGAGATACGTTTGAAGTTCTCTAACGCTGTAGATACAGCAATAAGGAATAGCGCAGTAGGCAGTACAGTTGAAAAGGAATGGACGTCTCTAAAAAGGGCCATCACAGAAGTTGGGAAGGAAAACATAGGTACAAAGAAGGTAGCTGCGAAGAAACCATGGGTAACAGAAGAAATACTTCAGTTGAGTGATGAAAGGAGGAAGAACAAACATGTTCCGGGAAAATCAGAAATACAGAAATACAAGTCGCTGAGAAATGAAATAAATAGGAAGTGCAGGGAAGCTAAGACGAAATGGCTGCAGGACAAATGTGAAGACATCGAAAAAGATATGATTCTCGGAAGGACAGACTCAGCATACAGGAAAGTCAAAACAACCTTTGGTGACTTTAAAAGCAACGGTGGTAACATTAAGAGTGCAACGGGAATTCCACTGTTAAATGCAGAGGAGAGAGCAGAGGTGGAAAGAATACATTGAAAGGCTCTATGAGGGTGAAGATTTGTGTGATGTGATAGAAGAAGAAACAGGAGTCGATTTAGAAGAGGCTAAAGAAAAATCAAGACACGTTCATAGGATTTGTCGACCTGGAAAAAGCGTTCGACAATATAAAATGGTGCAAGCTGTTCGAGATTCTGAAAAAAGTAGGGGTAAGCTATAGGGAGAGACGGGTCATATACAATATGTACAACAACCAAGAGAGAATAATAAGAGTGGACGATCAAGAACGAAGATCTCGTATTAAGAAGGGTGTAAGACAAGGCTGTAGCCTTTCGCCCCTACTCTTCAATCTGTACATCGAGGAAGCAATGATGGAAAAAAAGAAAGGTTCAGGAGTGGAATTAAAATACAAGGTGAAAGGATATCAATGATACGATTCGCTGATGACATTGCTATTCTGAGTGAAAGTGAAGAAGAATTAAATGATATGCTGAACGGAATGAACAGTCTAATGAGTACACAGTATGGTTTGAGAGTAGATCGGAGAAAGACGAAGGTAATGAGTAGTAGTAGAAATGCGAAAAACGAGAAACTTAACATCAGTATTGATGGTCACGAAGTCCATGATGTTAAGGAATTCTGCTACCTAGGCAGTAAAATAACCAATGACGGACGGAGCAAGTAGGAGATCAAAAGCAGACTCGCTATGGCAAAAAAGGCATTTCTGGCCAAGAGAAGTCTACTAATATCAAATACCGGACTTAATTTGAGGAAGAAATTTCTGAGGATGTACGTCTGGAGTGCAGCATTGTATGGTAGTGAATCATGGACTGTGGGAAAACCGGAACAGAAGAGAATAGAAGCATTTGAGATATGGTGCTATAGACGAATGTTGAAAATTAGGTGGACTGATAAGGTAAGGAATGAGGAGGTTCTACGCAGAATGGGAGAGGAAAGGAATATGTGGAAAACACCGATAAGGAGAAGGGACAGGATGATAGGACATCTGCTAAGACGTGAGGGAATGACTTCCATGGTACTAGAGGGAGCTGTAGAGGGGAAAAACTGTAGAGGAAGACAGAGATTGGAATACGTCAAGCAAATAATTGAGGACGTAGGTTGCAAGTGCTACTCTGAGATGAAGAGGTTAGCACAGGAAAGGAATTCGTGGCGGGCCGCATCAAATCAGTCAGTAGACTGATGACCAAAAAAAAAAAAAGTCTCCACCGTGACGGCAGAAAGCCGAGAATGACAGTACTGTGAATCCACACACACCATAAAAATCTGTTTATATGGGTACATACAGAAATATAAGTACATACGTACCCCGTGGTTATAATTAAACTTTCTCTACCTAACCCGTTATAACATGGAACCTAATTACTCTAGGAGTACCAAACTTCGTAGCAATGATGTCAAGGGCATGGGGAAGACAAACAAAGTTGAAACACTTTTAATGTGCTGCTAAAGTACATCATACCATTACATGCCGGTACCATTACTCCTACAAAAGGGGCTCAGTATGGCACTCATCAGTGGAGGATCGCATTCTGCACAGCAGAGCGAAGCATGTCCGTAGGTATGCTTGCTACCTATGTCAATGTTCCCTTAGTAAACCCTGCCTTTCAGGTAGCCCACAACCAGAAATCACAGAGGGTCAGATTAGGTGATCGTACCGGCTAAGCGTTTGGAAACGATAGGCTGATAATTCGACAGTTTCTAAACGTGGTTCGGGTAAGCAAGTGAACATCACGAGCGATGTGCGTTGTGGCTCCATCTAGCATGAAAACTGAACTTCAATGCGTCTCTATCCCGTAGGGCGTGAGTGACACGCTGCCGGCGAAGCACATCGCAGTAACGCTGCTCAGTCGTACTACACGTCTTTGGTCCTTGAGCGCCAACCTGTACAAAAAAAGAATGGGCCAATGATGATCTTTGCTATAAAGCTACATCCTACGGTGACACGTTCACCGTACTGAGGAACTTCACGCACAGTGACTGGAGGTGAAGATCCCCACACTCTCCAATTCTCTGTGTTCGTCTCGCCCATCAGAGAGAAATGAGCTTCGTCTGTCCACAGGATGGTCCAGAGCCAGCCCTCATCAACTACAGCCCTTGCGAGAAAGTGGACAATAAAGTCAAGACGTCGTTGTTCGGTTGGTTGGTTGGTTGGCTCTGAGCACTATGGGACTTAACATCTGTGGTCATCAGTCCCCTAGAACTTAGAACTACTTAAACCTAACTAATCTAAGGACATCACACACATCCATGCCCGAGGCAGGATTCGAACCTGCGACCGTAGCAGTCGCGCGGCTCCGGACTGAGCGCCTAGAACCGCGAGACCACCGCGGCCGGCTCGTTGTGAGTCCTGTGGTGCAAACTGCTGTACGATTTGGTTCTTGTACGGATACCATTTAAGAATGGTTCAAAGCACCTTCCGTACAGTGGACCGAGGGATTTTCAACTGTCGTGACACAGCATGTGCACTGCCTGGCGATAGGGAATTGCGCGCAGCGTTGTTTGTGCTAGCAACAGCGATTTTATCAACCACCTGTGGTGTAGTTGGTTGTCGCCCCCTTCCTGGAGCGACGCCCAATTCTCCAGTTAATTCGAACTTCTCCATCGTGCTCAGCAGGTGGGGAAAGAGGACAGCTGGCGATGTTCTCGAAGTGCCGCTGCAGCGTTACTGTTGTTTCGATAATAGACAATGAACTGACACTTTTGTCCAAGCTAACGTTAACACATCAACAAGTGCATTGCGACTGGTCAGGGGTGTGATACTTTGAATCACGATAACTGATAACGCCACCTGGTAGCCATAGCTGGAATTGGACGGTAGCGCTGTGACGCTTGGAAATCGTGCACCTCATACTCTGGACATTAATGATACCAATTTTGGTACTCGTACAGTAATTAATTTCCGTGTTATAATGTGTTAAGTAGGGAAAGTTTAATTATAATAACCCGGTATGTTCCACATCTCCTACTGAACCACTGGACCGATTTCGATCAAACTTGGTACACATCTCTCTTACTGTCTGGAAAAAACCACTATGGGGGTAAGAATCAGCCACTGGTCAGAGGGTGTGAGAGGTAACGCAAGGATACTCGTAGAGCAGTTATTCAGTGTTCGAAAATGAGAGCGCTTAGAGACTTGCGACGAACTCCACACACAACGTCAAACCCTTACAAAACTTTCACCCTCTGACAACCCCAGCAAAATGACGAAAGGAAAAATTTTGTTGCTTACTACATTTTCGTTTTTGTGCAGTTACACTGCCACGTGAAGAATGACGTTTCAATTTATTACTTCTTTACTACCAATTCGAAGTACATTCCGCAAACAGTAAGTACATATACCACTGAACGTACGTGCAAATATATATTATTCTGTAGCATGTAGTTCAGTACACACGACGTGATAAACATTACGCTACGAGAAAATGGCACTGTGTGGCGATATGGACTATACATACAGGTGAAATATGTACAAATATGCGTGAAATATGTTAAATATGGGTACAATATATTTGACATATTCGTATGGAAGGAAAGCCACGAGTAGAAAGCTCAAACGAAATTCCTGAAATGGTATCAGTCAAATTAGTTACATTATGAAAAAAATACTGTAGGAGTAACAACAGCCAGTCTGTTATTGCAGTGAGTGTGATAACGCGGGAGATATAGAAGAACGAGGACATGGTGAGGGTGAAGGAGGAGAGAGTGACGGACGGGAGCACGAGGAGGAGAGGGACAGAGATAGGGGAGGATAGTTGGACACAGAGGTGGGTAGGAGGAGTCTGGCGAACAGGGTGAGGAGGAGAGGGACAGGGGGGAAGGAGAAGAGGAACGGAGGGGGCAGGATCAGAGATGGTACGGACTGATACAAGATCGAATTAAATACATAGCCGGTGCAGCACGCCGAGTTGCTCTCTCACTATTCAAATGGTTCAAATGGCTCTGAGCACTATGGGACTTAACATCTGTGGTCATCAGTCCCCTAGAACTTAGAACTACTTAAACCGAACTAACCTAAGGACATCACACACATCCATGCCCGACGCAGGATTCGAACCTGCGACCGTAGCAGTCGCGCGGTTCCGGACTGAGCGCCTGGAACCTCTCACTATTCTTTAAACAATCTGTCCACCTACCTGCATAGGCTTCCGGTTGTCTGCCCATTAGCTCTGCAGTGGTAGGTATTGGTGTAGATCATAGAAGCAGCGTTGTCGAAAAGCCAGCTACATACCTACCACGCAAACACCGCACAACTCCAGTCAGTGGGCATTAGCTGACAGCTAAACTATGGAACGTTCGGGAATCTTGCATGACTAGTTTGAAAATTGTCTAAAATTTCCTGTAAGCTGGTTTATTGTCTCTAAACCACGGAAAATGGCAGTCGAGTCCTTATTTGACATCTCACCATCAATTATACATCGTTAGTGACTGTCTCTGTTACAAGTTGACACATCAAATCAGCCAGAAGATGTTTAGCCCTACCCGATACTTTTTAACGTCGCAAAACAGTCACTGACCCACGACTACTCGCGAGTTAACACATTCAGTCGTTCGGTAGGCTTAATGTCTCGAAATTTACGCGAAACACGCTACCCGGAGTTTATTTACGACTCGAAATTTTCAGACACGAAATTTCCTAGAATAACCCACTCACAAAGCTCAAACTTTCTGAAAATACACAGTACTGTAGTCACTTTTCATCAGAACCGATGAGACGCACGGATTTCTCTATTTTGCAGCAGATTTGATCAGCGCGGTATAACATAGGTAATAAGCACAAGACGGGTACTGACCGACTATGTCGGCTCAAACGCCAGGACGATGCTGGATTCTTATTGGCTGGTATGTTCAGCAGAAGATCGTATCATGTCGATCACTTCTATACTCGCGGTCAGCCAATCAGATTACAGCAATTGATTTAGACTCGATATCTCGTAATTTCGAAACTAAATAAAATTTAATGAAAACAAAAAACCATTCCTTTCCACGAAATAAATTACTAACAAATTTAATACAGAACGCTCCTTGTGGCTGCCTGGTACGATATCTAACTCACTCGAATTACGTCACAAATTGCACTGTCGCGCAACGTCTTTCTCACACATACATTTGCCGGCCGGGGTGGTCGAGCGGTTCTACGGGCTATAGTCTGGAAGCGCGCGACCGCTACGGTCGCAGGTTCGAATCCTACCTCGGGCACGAATGTGTGTAATGTCCTTAGGTTAGTTAGGTTTAAGTAGTTCTAACTTCTAGGGGACTGATGACCTCAGACGTTAAGTCCCACAGTGCTCAGAGCCACACATACATTTACATAGTTTTAATAAAATATCACAGTCTCATTGTACGTATGTCGTCCATTCGCTCTCTAAGTCTTTGCAAAAGACTCAGACAACCGAAAGACCATGAAATAATAGCCTTCCAAAGTTTATTTAATTACGTCAGATATTTGTGGAAATTTAATTTCGTCAGAAATTCGTGGAGACGAAAGTAAACTGCAGAAAATTAGAGTAAATGAACCTATCCTCTCGGTTGTAGTTCCAATTGCTACTATAGACGAATACATTACAGTCGCTAACAAAGTTTCACAATGCTACTACAGTTACTATGCGTCCTAGGTAAAGATATATATTTGCGGAAGTACCAAAGTTACGATTTGAAATTTTGACAGTCGGGTTGTTTTATCCACAGAATTTGGTAGACTAAGTACGTAAAAGAAGTGTTACTATTTAGCAGCACTTGTCAAGATTCGGGGAGAGTACGTAAAAAGCATTGCACGCGGCGTCAGTCGAGTACAATAGCTGGCTCGGCGCAGCAGCCGGCGTCAACAGTGCGCGCGGAGAACTAAATATCTGCTGTCCTCCCGGCCCCGAGACAAAGTACGCTTTCACTGCGAGAGGCAATAATTTGCTACGTCGCCTTGGGCAACGCTGGGTACGGAACTCGTATATTTGCATTAGTTTTAAGGGAAGTGTGCATTCGCTATTTGGCATCGATCGGGTTTCGGCTTGCAGGCGTACATGCGGGCCCTGCTGGCGCAGCCGTACGCTGCGCTGCGCTTCGAGGTGCTGCCGGACGACGGGCACGCGACGCGCCTGCTGCGCGTCTCGGTGCTGCGGCACGCCTGCCGCGTCGGCTACCCGCCGTGCCTGCAGGCCGCCGCCGACCTGGCCGCCGACGCCTTCCCGGAGGGCGGGCAAACCGACGGCGACGGGGCAGCCAGGTGCGTCCCAGCTCTCGCCCGCTGCTCCTGAGGCTTCTCCTCGGTTCCTTTTGACCCTGCGCGTGTCCGCCTCCGTAGACGGGTGTTCGGCGCGTGAGAATGCCGCCGAAGGCTAGGTCGGAGATTTCCTTCCCTCGGGGACTGGGTGTCGTGCTACCTCAGTCATTTCGTCCTCGTCGACACGCGAATTGCCCCAGTGGAATCGACTGACAAGTCTTCAGCCGGGCGAACAGTCTACCTCGCACGTTTCGTTAACCCTGCGGGCGGTATCAGAGAGCGTGTCCCTCTGTATCGTCCCGATTTTTTTGCAGGGTGTGTCCCATCCAGCTCCGTTGCCTTCTCTATATTTCGACGTCGACAGGTTCTTCTCTGTTTCGAATTCGGAGGTCGTCGCCGATATTACATCTCGTCACAACATTTTTAGACTTTTCCTAAGACATCACGTCGTGTTCACTAATCCGGTATACTCAGTTCGCTAGACGTACAATAGAACAACTCGTATTAATGAGTTGTACTACAAAAAGACAATTACAGTTAAATTTGACAACTACACAGACGTGTCGGGAGGAAAGGGCGACGTAGGAAATAACCAGTCTTACCAGTGACTGATGATCTATGGACGTGGCCGACGTTGACGCCGCTGTCGAGGTGGCCGTGACGAGTCCGGCGCAGCGCTTATGTCCTCTTCGCGTAGGGCCGCAGCTGTCGCGCTGTAGGCCGGCTGACTTCTCAAAATCTTGCAGTTTGTCGAGGTAATTTTCCGTTTCACTGCTTTCACCTTTGTTCTACGTATTCGTTGTCGAGTTGACGTGGAAATCTGCGTCACCCTCCGTAGCGGGCACAGCCGGGTGAACGCCCCGGCCGCCGTTCCGGTTCTCGGCCTGTCGGCATCAGCTGTGTAAGTAGGCTGTTTAGGTTTTCTTATTGGTGACGCCGCTTAGTGCTCGGTATGAAAAATCACTGGCTGTGCTGTGCGCAGTCTGTGTTTAGTTTGCATTGTTGTCTGTCATTGTAGTGTCCGGCAGCGGCAGCTGGATGCTAACAGCGCGTAGCGTTGCGCTAAAAACTATTGTGTGTCAGTTTAAGCACAGTCGTGTATATAATTGTTCTAAGGGGACGTTTTAGCTGCTGCCGCTCCTTCGGCAACAGTGCTGTAGTCCCCAAGTACGCCAACTCGTTTACCTATTCGACATTCTCGTCGTTCGTTCTCTTCGTCTTCGCGCGGCATTCAGTTGCAGCCCGAGTATCTCGGCTTCGTGTTGGGAGGTCCTGAAGCTTTTCTTCCGTGTCGACAAAGTTCTGCGAGAGGAGTTGGACTAATTGGAGATTTCCGATCGTTCAGTTAGTCCCCGTTATATTTCTGTCTTCTTTTTCTCCGTCACTTTGCTCGTCACTGAATGCTTCACCAAAAAACGATACCGGTGGATAAAATACACCCCATCTAGACCTCCACAATTAACTGGGAAGTGTTCGATAACTTTACCCTCACGGATAGCTCGGGACTTTTAGTTTCTGTAAGTCTCCCTGATAACTTCTGCACTCTTCCCCGGTATCGCATACTGTTGCACGTATTACTTCTTTTAATGGAGTCGAACGCCTTCACAAAATATTGAAAAAGAATATTAACACCAGTGATGAAGTAATTTGATTCTTCAGTAATCACTATAAGCGTGTTTATTTGATCCGTACAAGAACAGTTCTACTAAAATCAGCTTGCTCCTTTCTTATCTGCAGTTTATCTGTTAAAGATTATTCGCCCAGATACTTTGCTTCGACTTGTAGGCAAGGTGATTCCCCTCCAATTATGGAAATTTGACGAGAAGCCGTTCTGTCTACTCCTGTGGCTCGCTTTCCAAGTTCCAGACCTTTATTAAATGACTGTGGATAACTCGTGTGCCTGCCTCTGCGCCAGTGGTTAGACGTCCTTCTGTACTGTTATCCACTTGGGGCCTTTCCATTCTTTAGCTACTCGATTGCTGTTTTGATCTGTTTCATTGAAGGTGGCTCTAAGGTAATCGCATTTTCTACCACTTTGGGATCACTTTCATCTTTGGCCTCTCTTTCTCGTTCGGACTCTTCCTCTGTTAAGCACCTCAATAGGAAAGTTGCTTACGTCTGTTCATTTCCCCATTTGTAATTTTTTTTTTTTGTAATTTGTGGTAAGGTGTTGTGGGACCTAACTACTCAGGTCATCGCTCCCTAAGCTTACGCACTACTTAATCTAACTGAAACTAACTTACGCTAAGGACGACACACACACCGATGCCCGAGGGACGACTCGAACCTCCGATGGGAGAAGCCGTGCGGACCGTGACAAGGCGCCTGAGTCCGCATGGCTACCCTGCACGCCCCCCATTTGGAGCCCGCATCACAGCAACAGTATTCGACGCTATTATATAATTTTCTTAGTGTATCGAGTGAACTTAACACGAGGAGGCAATGTTTCCCACGGCGAACAATGGTTACAATTCTTTGGTTGATCATCAGACGTGGCTACTCAATCTTAAATCACTCCCTACAGAAACGCCTAAGAACACGATTGCTGTGCCTGCTTTCAATGGACGACGGAGAATTCGAGGGATATGAAAATTTTTCGTGTACGTATGCAGTTTTACACTACATTAATGTCGAGATTCAGCTGACAATTTTCCACCCGTTACTTACCATTTGCTAGTATCTCTGCATTTGCCAACGAGACTGTAACTGTTTTTGCAGCGTGGAGCCGGACTTGCGCAGCACGGCGTACTGCGTGTGGGCGCAGGACGGAGACTTGTGGGGCAGGCTGTGGCAGCGCTACCTCGACACCGCGGTGGCCACCGAGAAGGTGGAGCTGCTGAGCGCGCTCGGCTGCTCTCAGGACAACGCCACGCTCTACGCGTGAGTCTACTCATCTCCATTGCCTCGTTCCACTTTACTCGTGCATTATCCACACATATTTTAGCGGACGTTTTCGACCACTGCCTAAATGACGGAATGAACTTTGCTGTAGACTTTCAACGGATGTCTGTGAGGCAATGGGAGCCCATTCATTAGTACTCGCAGGAAAGGTGTTGGGTGTTGGGGTCTGGAGGGAAGTCAGCGCTGTAACTCAACCCAGAGGTGCTCCGCTGTGCTCAGGCCGTGAGTCGGGGCGGACCAGTCCGTCTGGAGAACTTCGTCACACACAAAATTTTGCCTCACAGGCGTCGCTTTACGACAGGCTACATTATCGAGCCGGTCCAGGCAGTCGCCGTCTCCAAACTGTTCCTCTACTGTACGCGTTACGCAACGCTGTCAAATGATTCGTAGGCGACCACACGCCAACCGTGTGAAACACCGCCATACTGTAGGCACCCCCCCTC
The DNA here is from genome assembly GCF_023897955.1 of Schistocerca gregaria. NCBI lineage: Eukaryota > Metazoa > Arthropoda > Insecta > Orthoptera > Acrididae > Schistocerca > Schistocerca gregaria. Next base: position 737,579,432 of record NC_064923.1, read on the forward strand.
CCCCCCCCCCCCCCCCCCCCACTCACACACACCTCTGTAGTTCATTGCTGGCACGACACGTGTTGTTAGGTAAGTTTGATGTGGTGTCACAATCTATTCATTAGCAGGAATAATCTCGAGTTAGATTTTTAACGCAGGAAGTATTAAACTTTATACGTCTAGAAGCAGCGAAACTCAAGGCCCACAAATTATCCTACTACTAACGCTATTCACTGTACCACTGAAGATACCTACAAAATTCCACACGCGAGATCTGTTCTTTAAAGAATCGTGGCCTACTGATAAGACACCACTGGTCTTGTGATATCCAACATTTCGGCAGCCGGTATCCGACGATTGTTTCACAATGTCATAAGCTCAATTTATTTGAATTGCTTCTCGGTTTACGTTCAACTTTTTGAAGACGGGCCGAGGTGGGGAGGAATATAGGTTCCTGGCGTAGGCTATGACCGACGAAATAACGATGATACAGTGACTGACGTCATACATGCTTAAACAGAAAGTGAACGGCACATGAGATCGTGTTCCAGTATTATTTTTCCGGAATATCAGCTAGCAGTGATATACGAGTACTAAACTGCAGCGTAGCCTGAAGTCGAGGTTAGGTTGAAAGGTAACAGTACGGTAGTGATCTCGTGATGTTGATGAATGTGAATGCAAAATCTCAGTTGTTGTGACGTCTGATCTGTAGCATAGCTTGAGGTGTAGCTCGGGTTGGAAGGTGAGAGTCTGGCATTGAGTTGTCGAAGCCAATGAGTGAGAATAAGTGTAATCCTGCTTATTTAACATATATTATACATACTGGACTCGGATGGGTCGTTTATGTCCGCTGTTTTGATGATATCGTTGGTAAAAACTGCTGATCTGTGCTGAAAGCTTTGCTTCAGCCGCCCAGTGCACATCTCTCGTGTACTGTGGGCATGTGCCCGCAGTATAAACGAAACATCCAATACGTGCTCAAGTGATCCAAAGCTTTAGCTGATTTTCAGCTGTTTCCTATACGAGGGATGCCGTACGAAAGTGCTGCGGCGTTGTTGCAGGTATCTGAGGAACGCACTGAATGCTAGCCTGGTGCGGCCCCAGGACTGGACTACGGTGTACGCCGGCGTCTACTCCACGCCATTCGGTCTGCAGGTCGCCATGGACTTCATCGAGACACGTGCGGCCGACCTCTCCACACAGTACGTACTGAACCAATCCCCATCTCGTGCAGGCACGACATTAGATTACGTATTAGATTTAATATTATGTTATATTACATTATAATAAGGCTTTGATCAGGTAATAGACAGATTACATTAGATATTATGATTATTTAATATTAGACTGATTAGAAATATGATTAGGTATTAGAGTAAATACATATTAGAGCAAATAATAGGCAGGTTAGATATGATACTTGAAGATGTGGAATATGTCAGAAGCATTTACAAAATAAAATATATGCTAATGTTTCCTAAACAGACCCAAAGTCAGATGGTTCTGAAAGATGTGGAAAAAGATAGAAACTTGATGTTAGTTTTATTTACATATTAATTACTATAGAACGTGCCACATCAGTTTATAAATACTAAATTCCACATCATAATTCTAAAAGTATTTTAAGGTGGTAGATGTAGTCTGTCCTCAATGTTATTCAATATATAGATTCAGAAAAGTGTAATACAAACGAAGATAAAATTTTAAAAAAAGGCTTAAAATGTCAGTTTGAAGAAATTACATAGTAATTTTGCCTGAGACAGCAAAGGACTTGGAAGAGCACTTGGACAGGATGAGTGGTGTGTTTAAAAGAATTCATCGGATGGATATCAACAAAAGAAAACAAGGGTAATGAAATGTAATCGAATTAAATCAGGCGATGTTGAGGAAATGGATTAGGAAATGAGAAACTAATGGTAGTACACGAGGTTTGTTATTTTGGTAGCAAAATAAGTGACGATGCCTGAAGTAAAGAAGATATACAATGCATACTTGCAGTAGGAGGAAATGTGTTTCTGAAAAAGAGAAAACCTGTTAATATCGAACATAAATGTAAAAGTTAGGCGGTCCTTCCAGAAGGTATTCGTCTCGAGTGTAGCCTTGGATGAAAATCAAATGGGGACAAGAAGACAACAGAAGCTTTTGAAATGTCGTGCTACAGAAGTATGCTGAGTAGGTACTGGATCGAACTGGGGGGAAAAAGAAATTTACGCCACACCTAGACTAGCAGAAGTGATCAGTTGAAAGGATACCTTCCGTGGCATTATGGAATCATCAGTTTGGTCGTGTAGAGAAATGTGTGTGTCTGGAAGAGTGGGGAAGGGAGATTGCAGGACACGGAGGTTTTGACATCAGAGATAAACTCTGACTTTCTGTTCCAACCCACTGACGTTATTTGTGTCAGCTGCAAGTGTGTGTGTGGAAATAGCGATGAACTACTCCCACAAGTCTTATTACCCAGAAAAAAATTCAGAAAAGCAATCTCACCCATATGTTCAATAGAAATAATGACATACACACACTGACATAACGTAGCGCAGGTGAAAATGGGCTTAGCGTAGCTATCATTTGAATATTAAGCAGCAAGCAATGATTGATCATTGTTACCCAAAACTGAACAAATTTTCACTTTACGCTTATATGTCCAGCTGTGCGAATGAGGGTTCTCAGTTAAAGACAAGAATAATTAAATCAACAAAGTAAACACATAATTTGCGAATATCATTTGCGACTAACATCACAGTAACGTGTGAGATCACTTTACACAACACTTAGCAAGCAGCGACTATCGAAACGGCAGCCGTTGACCTACCTTGTCCGTGTCTGCAGTCTAATGGTATGCGGGGAGTAACCACGTATTACTAGTTTCTTGTGACTGAAACTCAGCTCTTGTATTCCTGTATGGTGGTAGATTCATAAACAGTGAATTGGATCCATGATGTATCACAAGACTACAGCCATGCAACATGGCACTATTCTGCACAGTTAACAAAGAATGATTTGTTTTGCATAGAAGCAATTCCAGAAGTAGGTAGTTAATATATATATATATATATATATATATATATATATATATATATATATATATCGTTACTAAATACAATTAAATCGATTTACAGGGGCACGAAGCAGTAGGTATACAATTCAATTTCAGAATAAATAACGAGAATACTCTGTTGCAAGTACACTATTATAAATAAAGCAACGACTCTTTCACAGTTTATGTGCGGAGGAAAAATTTGAACCCACAGCATGACAAGTTGAAAAGATCATAGATATCGCTATAATCAGCTTCCATTTAATCAAGTTTGAGCTACCTCAAGTTGCCATTTTACTATGCAGAAAATACCACATTCCTCATCGCGGAGTAATCATGAGCAAGCAGTGCCGAAATGATCTACCGCCCATAACTAAGCTTTACTGTGGCAAACGATCCCACCCATTTTTCTCATCATTGTAGAATCTCCATACCGCCACGGACAACCACCAAAATCAATCATCCCCCTAAGTCAGATCACAGAACAGGACTCCTCGACATCAGAACACAGTACACAAAACAGACTGGCGAATGCTATTTCAAACAAGAAAAGCCTTGCGGCTTCTAACCTGTGAAGCCCCCCCCCCCTTCCCCGATCGAAAGATGCAAAATTTCATTGATCATAGAAATAAGTTGCTCACATCTCTTAATCGATCGAGTGACTGATTTATGATTGAATGATTGAAGCCGTATATAATGGATATGCATTATCTGCAAAACGTCAAATATCCAAATACAATGGGAAGAAAAGAAATTTCTGAATGAAAAGGACACTTCAGTTGACCACATTTTCTGCATTAGTATCCATTTCAATATTTTTCCTCTAAGTGATTGACAAAATACATAAAATTATACAATAATAACATGCAGTAGTAGTGTGTACTTACAGGTTCGGCTACACTCGTCAATTATTCAGAGTAGTAGCTGGTGATCGTGTGATCACCACTGAAATTATGTCATTCCCTCCAAATGCGAGCCGGAAATCACACTAAAATTATGTAATTTCTCTTCGAATGCGAGCCAGAATGCACACTAAAATTACGCCATTTCTCTTCGAATGCGTGCTGGTATGTAAATTAATTGGACAAAAGCATGTTTTGTAATGCACTGTTCATGGTAACTAGGAAGCAACTTCAAGTGCTGAAATGACGCTCAGCCACACTGATGTAGGTAGAATATGGAAATTTTACTTAAAATTGAGAGCAGGACGATATGTCATTTCTTCCTCAAGTTATTGATTTTTAAGTCCGTCGGTAGGTCACGCGTGGTTTTGCCAGCTGCTACGCAATGGTTATCATTCTGTTTCAAGAAAACTACTGGGTAAACACACTTGATTTTTGTACATTCGTTCGATGAAGTACTGAATTTCTTTTCGTTATTAAGTAATGCACTGCACGAAATTTTAAAGAGTTATCAGATGTAAAAACGCACTGCGTAAACTTTGGGTACGGTGGGTTTTAGCACATACATTGCTGTGTATGAAATGTAGACAAGTAATCAAAATTTTATTTGAAATTGAGAGCAGAACGATATCTCATTCCTCCCTCGAGTTAGTATATCTGGCGGACGGTCGTGCGTTACATGCTCATTTCCGTTTCTGTACGTAGGGAATCCTGTGGTCACAACAAACGTCATACTTGTAAAACGGTTCAAGATATCGAAACTAGGATTTTGTATATGATAGCACGCAAAGAGGCACGCCTGTTATATGATAAACACTCGAAATATTTTTATTCACCGAAATATGGAAGTAACTCATTCACAGAAATGAGAGGATTGGTAGGACGTGGTGAGTAAACACGCCTGTAGCGCTTAAGTTCTGTAATTATTTACGTGTAGGGTGTCAGGGGTTTTCGAGCAGAAATTCATGTATGAGTCAAGTAGCCCACTGGTCAAACACATCGAGTGCTAATTCATTGGCTTTGGTTCGATACCTGCTCCTATAATTGTCTTTTTTCTCATTAAATTTATTTCATTCTTCACAATCTTAAACAATTAATTATAACTTTAAATATATTGAAACTGTTCTTCTTCTTTCGTTTCACCTTCTTTGGGGTTCTCTGGATCAATAATTCCTTTGTGCGTTGTTCTTTCCTTAGCTTCCAGTATTTCTTCATTTGTCTGATCTTTTCCTCTCTTCTTCCGAGATGAAGGGTTTGGACATTTGTGTAGATTTGTCTTGGAACCGCATGTTTTCATCTTTAATAATTAATTTAGCTGTTCGAACAGTAAGTGAATTTTCTGAACTCTTTAATTCTACTAGATCTTTCTCAGTTTCTCTAAACCAGTTGGGTTTCCTCAAAGATTTGTTTAGTTAATCTGTTGGAATTCATCCTGAGAAGATGATCATAAAAATTTATTCTCCTTTTTCGCATATTACCGAAAGGTTTTCAATTTTGTTGTAGAGAGTTTCATTTTTGATGTATATAATCTTGTTGTCCTGAAATTTTGGCCCTATGACTTTTCTTAAAATTTTTGTTTCCTTCAGCTCAAGTTTCTCCATTTGGCCTTTGAAATTCATGTTTAGTGTTTCTGCTTCTTACAGTTCTTCTGGGTTAATCACTGTCTTGCAATGTGTAATTTTGAACCCCATGAAAGGGATTTTTTGTTGTACCTATTTTTTGTTACTTGGAGGGCCAATTCAAGTTTATTTTTTATGGATTCCATTGCTTTGCTTTCCCCAGCATTCCAACTAATCTATTCTCCGAGGTATTTGAATTCCTTTACTATTTCAATCTTCTGTTCTTGAACTTTGATGTATTTACATGAGTGCTTGATGTTTGTCAATATCTTGGATTTTTCAATGGAGATGTGAAGACCAATTTTAGCTGCTTGTTTCATTAGTTTTCTTTAGCTCCCGTGCTTTTTCCATTGTTTCAGCAAACAGGACCATATCATCTGCAAAAGCAATGCAATTTACTTTAAGGTTCTTCTTTTTGCAACCCAGTCTTATAGCACTCTTAATATTTGTGTTCCATTCCCTGACTACTTTCTCAAGCGCACAATTGAACAGCAACGGCGAGAGTCCAGCCCCCTGTCGCACTCCCGTTTTCATTTCAAAGGGTTCCGATAATTCGCTCATAAATTTAACTTTCGAAAATGTATTTGTAAAGGTCGCTTTTGTAATATTAGTTGTTTTCTTATCCAAACACATTTCTTCCAGGACTGATAATAGAGATTCTCTATCAATCGAATCATACGCTTTTTCTTTAAATCAATGAAGGAGATTACGTATGTCTTTGCCCTTGGTTTTTGGTATGCCATAATGTTTTTGAGGTTTAGTATTTGTGCCGAACATGATCCACCCTTTCTAAAACCTCAAGATTTCCGGGTCCAATTGCGGCTCTGACCTGTTCAAAAGGACTTCAGAAAGAATCTTGTATTTTATATACAGCAGCGATATTCCTCTGTAATTGTTGGGGTCTGTCTTCAAACCTTTCTTGTGTATAGGGTGGATGAGAGCTGTTTTCCATTCTGTAGGGACCCCTTCTTCTATTGAGATTTTATCGAAAACACGCTTAAGGGATGTAATTGCATTTTTGTCAACCTTTTTCCATAGTTAGGCCACTATTTGGTTTTCTCCGGACTCATTGTTGTTTTTATGTTCTGAAATGACCTGCTGTAGTTCTTCAGTCGTTGGTAGTTCTGAATCCGGCTCCTCACGGTTGTTTGGGATGGATTCCAATTTTTCAAGGGTGGGTTCACAATTCAAGAGTATCTCAAAGTAGCGTGCTAGTGTTTTGCAATTTTCCGTGTTACTGTGAGCGATGGTCCCATTTACATCTCGAAATTGGAGGGTGGGTGATTTGTATCTTGACAACCTTTGTTCGAAAGTTCTGTAAAAGCTTCTTGTGTTGTTCTTAGAAAACTATCCATCAATTTGGAAGAGAATTTCGATTTCATGTGTCTTCTTAATCCTTTTTATAGTTTTAGCTACCAGTTTTCTAACTGTAAAACAATTCAATCTTCTTTCTTCCGTTTTCTGTGGCTGCCAGTTTTGCCATGCCAGTTTTCTTGTTTCAACGAGGGCATCACATTCCAGCGCCCACCAGGCATGTTTTTTGCTTTTTATGTTAGGTGCTATACGTTCAGCTGTAGTAATGAGGTTTTCCTTGATATCCTCCCAGCTGTGCGTCTGAATAGTTTCTGTTGCTGCTGTGAATTCATCTGATTTTAATATCTTTTCTATGCTGTATATCCGACCCTTAATTTGTTTTATGCTACGTTTCCTGTTTTGGATGACTTTGAACTTAATTGTAGAAATTGTAGAAATTGTAGAAATTTGTTGAAATTTGCACTCCTGAGTACCTTAACATTAATGATTTCTTTGCGAGAAATCTTCTTGATTCCACATCATCAAGTTGAAATTCCCCAAGGCTAGGATTGGGGGATATCCATGTCTTTTGTCTTCGTGGTATTTCTGGAAAGCTGTGGATTTAAGAACTAAATTGAGTGCTTGGCAAAGTTCTATTAGCCTCACACCATTTCTGTTTGTTCTCTTGTGTGCAGGATAGTCTCCAACTATTTTCTTATATCTTTTTTCTTTACCAATCTGTGCATTAAAATTTCCTAGAAGAATGATGATGTTTTTATCTGGAATTTTGTGTAATTTTTCTTTGTTTTTTTCTGTTATCCTCATTTATAGGGGCATGTTGTTGTTGAGGTTTTCAGTCCAGAGACTGGTTTGATGCAGCTCATCTCCCAGTACCTACTGCAACCTACATCCTTCTGAATCTGCTTGGTGTATTCATCTCTTGGTCTCCCTCTACGATTTTTACCCTTCACGCTGCCCTCCAATGCTAAATTGGTGATCCCTTGATGCCTCAGATCATGTCCTACCAATCGATCCCTTCTTCTAGTCAAGTTGTGCCATAAACTTCTCTTCTTCCCAATCCTATTCAATACCTCCTCATTAGTTATGAGATCTACCCATCTAATCTTCAGCATTCTTCCGTAGCACCACATTTCGAAAGCTTCTATTCTCTTCTTGTCCAAATTATTTCACTTCCATACAAATACTTTCAGAAATGACTTCCTGACACCCAAATCAATACTCGATGTTAACAAATTTCTCTTCTTCAGAAACGCTTTCCTTCCCATTGCCAGTGTACATTTTATATCCTTCTTACTTCGACCATCATCAGCTACTTTTGCTCCCCAAATAGCAAAACTCCTTTACTACTCATTTCCTAATATAAAACCCTCAGCATCTCCCGACTTATTCGACTACATTCCATTATCCACGTTTTGCTTTTGTTGATGTTCATCTCATATCCCCGTTTCAAGACGCTATCCATTCCGTTCAACTGCTCTTCCACGTCCTTTGCTGTCTCTGACAGAATTACAATGCCATCGGAGAACCTCAAGGTTTTTATTTCTTCTCCATGGATTTAATACCTACTCCGAATTTTCTTTTGTTTCCTTCACTGCTTGCTCAATATACAGATTGAATAACACCGGGGAGAGGCTACAACCCTGTCTCACTCCCTTCCCAACCACTGCTTTCCTTTCATGCCCTTGAACTTTTATAACTGCCATTTGGTTTCTGTACAAATTGTAAATAGCCTTTCGTTCCCTGTATTTTACCCCTGCCACCTTCAGAATCTGAAAAAGAGTATTCCAGTCAACATTGTCAAAAGCTTTCTCTAAGTCTACAAATGCTAGAAATGTAGGTTTGCCCTTCCTTAATCTAGCTTCTAAGATAAGTCGTAGGGTCAGTATTGCCTCACGTGTTCCAACATTTCTACGGAATCCAAACTGATCTTCCCCGAGGTCTGCTTCTACAAGTTATTCCATTCGTCTGTAAAGAATTTGCGATAGTATTTTGCAGCTGTGACTTATTAAACTCATAGTTCGGTAATTTTCACATCTGTCAACACCTGCTTTCTGTGGGATTGGAATTATTATATTCTTCTTGAAGTCTGAGGGTATTTCACCTGTCTCATACATCTTGCTCACCAGATGGTAGAGTTTTGTCAGAACTGGCTCTCCCAAGGCTGTCAGTAGTTCTAGTGGAATGTTAGCTACTCCCGGGGCCTTGTTTCCACTCAGGTCTTGCAGTGCTCTGTCAAACTCTTCACGCAGTATCATATCTCCCATTTCGTCTTCATCTACATCCTTTTCCATTTCCACAATATTGTCCTCAAATACATCGCCCTTGTATAGACCCTCTATATACTCCTTCCACCTTTCTGCTTTCCCTTCTTTGCTTATAACTGGGTTTCCATCTGAGCTCTTGATATAGGGGCATGTGCATTGATTATTGTGTAGATTTTGTTTGTGCTTTTGAATATAAGACTTGAGACTCTTTCTGATTGGGAGTCAACGTCAACTATTGAGTTCAAGATTTTTTTGTTGATTATAAAGGCTGTTCCAAGACGTGGTACATTTTTCATTACTGTTGGTCCCACTTTCCCTTTTGTATATCCTCAAACCATCGGAATCGAATGTATCTGTACCCGTGTATCGTGTTACTTGAATGCCTGGTATGAGTACGTTGTGGTTCTTTAGCACATTTGTTAGATGTTTTAGTTTTCCGGTTTTCAACAATGAGTTTGCAATGAAAGTTGCTATGTACGTTGATTGCCTATGTTGAAATTTGGATGAGATTCCAAAACACTCCGACTTGTCTTTGAGCAAAGTTGCAGACTGCCCAGCATCCGAATGTCTGCTGACCTACTGGCGTACGGTGGATCGTCCTGGGGTACAATACTTTACATCACACACTTCCATGATTGATGAAAGTTATTGAAACTGTTCGTTTAATATGGGTAAAATTAATATATTAAATTTAGTTACAATTAATATGTTTATAACTCAAATGGCTATAGGCCACAATATTGTAGCACAGTGGTGAAATTTTGCACGAGCTGGCCCTGATTAATCTACATTGTCTGTCCACGTTGTATGAGGATATTGCCCCGCTCTTCTAGTTTCTTAGAATTAGGAAAGATCTTCGTTGGACCTCCAACTATCAACTCTCATGGATAGTTGCCCAACCGCCCTTAATTTCATTTCCGTTACGATCGTAATCATATCTTCTTCTTCTGCCTGTCCATTGCCAAATTTGTTTATTTTATTTTCCCGTCTACTAATTCCTAGCATACACGTTTCTAATTTCTGCTGGAAAGCTCTTAGGGTTTAATTTGTTTCCGCATTTAAATCCCTTTGCCTCGAAACAAAAATCCCAAAGTGTTAATACTCTATGGTTATACACACTACTCACAAAAAAAGAAAAAAAATACCCAGAAGAGATGGTTTGCTGTCAGTTCTACTTCATACATGCAGACACTGTCGGTGGGTAGGTAAACGATTACAGCTGGAATGTTCTGTGATAGGTGAGACTGCCAACAGCTGGCAATGTGTACTTCTTACGAGGTCCAGAGAGGCATATGAAGGGTGCGAACACAGTCAGCTGCTGAGTCATCATTGTGACGGACACGAAGTTGCTGCATACGCATATGAGACAGCGTTATCAGCTCCAGACAGTGTCTGAAAGGCACCATATATCATGTTTCCATTTGGCCAGCTGATGGAATCATACAGTATCCGTATTTGTGGGGCATGTGGGTGTGATAGATGGAGGTCTCATTCTTCAAATTGTTTTGGGGACAGAAAGTGGTATTATCCTGGCGTCAAGATGTTTGGATCCATCAGGTAGGACTTGAGGTCTCTGCCAGTACAGGGTAAGGGAACTCTAACGGCGTAATGCTACGTCACGGAGGTCCTGCGTCCTCCCGTGCCCCAGTTTTCGACAGGACAGTGCTCATCCACACGCCTCTATGAACTGTGTGCCAGCCCCTTCGGCCGAACGTCAGCTCCAGTATCTGGGTCATCGAGGTCCAGCTGCGACAGTTGTCGGCCTGCTTGTCTCAGGTGTGCAAGGGGCCAGGCTCCACAATGGTACACTGGCTCATACTGCCAAGTTATTTGTAAATTTGACTAGAGTTTGGAATCGTACACATGACGTCACATACCATCTTAATATGTGAACTTCTGGGCCCTTCACTTTTGTTTTCTAGCAGTCGCTTTCTTTTTCTGGCAAATCACAAGTTCTGAAGACTATCTAGTCCACCTAAAGGACGCCACTATGGTTTTACTTCCTTTTCTATCCATCCAATAGTAATCGTGAACAATTTATTTGTTAACTTGTACAATTGTCCTTTGTAGATGTGTTTATTCTACATTTTCTTTATTTTTCCTTATTTTTTATTTATTTATTTAACGTGATCTGATTAGGGCCATCAGGCCCTCTCCCAGGGTTTCACACATGCAGTACCTTTTTTACGTTATATTCACCTAAGACAGTTTTAATATGACAAATTGCATTAAAATGATTTGAGTGTCCATAGTGAAAATGTGAGTAATTTATACTGACGATGAACTAATAGAGTTAATATTGACAGTACTTGTAGTACTGCTGCTTCTGCCACTAATTATGCCAATAGTAATAACAGTATTAATGATGACCATAATAACAGACATAAAAAGAATTTATAGGCGTGCAAAATAGGTGTTTTATGATGTAGCGAATTCTGGGAGAAGGAAATATGAGGAGACTGCACCAGCTAAGAATACTGGAAAACGAGGTAGATCTGGTTGAAAAGAAGGATGTACATCGGTAATGAGTCCACACAGGGAGAATGGTAATCATTATTGTTAATTTAGTAGATATGACATGAAGTGTCTTCTGGAGTTGGAGATGTTACTCAGTTCTCTAATATAATGCGTTAGGTTATTGCAGAGTCGGGGTCCCGCTACTGCGAACTGATAGGTGATCATTTTTGGCCTGCCTCTGAACTTGCTCTGTTTCAGTTCTGCTACTCTCCGTTCAGGTATGTCTCTACTGTAAAGAGTCATCTGAAAAATGATGGTTCAGACATGTTGTTGTTGTTGTTGTTGTTGTCTTCAGTCCTGAGACTGGTTTGATGCAGCTCTCCATGCTACTCTATCCTGTGCAAGCTGCTTCATCTCCCAGTACCTACTGCAACCTACATCCTTCTGAATCTGCTTAGTGTACTCATCTCTCGGTCTCCCTCTACGATTTTTACCCTCCACGCTGCCCTCCAATGCTAAATTTGTGATCCCTTGATGCCTCAAAACATGTCCTAGAGAAATATAAAAGGACCCTATATGAAATGTGATATCACAGTACTCTATTACATTATCTTATCTGAGCAATGCTATTATTGTCACTAAATCCCAATTTGAATTTCAGAAAAGTTGCTCAATAGACAGTGCCATTTACACCTTCATCTGCCGAATTTTACAACCTTTAAATAATGAAATAGCGCCAATAGTTTCCTGCAACACTTAGAAGGAATTCTATTTTATGAATCACAATCCCTTCTAGATAAACTGATATTTTATAGCATTAACGGTATTTACAACCAACAGATAATGTCATATCTAATGAAAGCAATCCAGGACATTCTGTTTAATAATTCAGCTAACGTTGACAGGGAAATTCTTCTGACTGGATACAAATCACGTATGGTGTTCCATAAGGAGCAACTTGGGCCCACTATTGTTTCTCATCTATGTAAACGAACTTTCCTCGAATAGACAACAAGCAGTATTGGTTCTTTTTGCAGATGACACTGGTGTTATAATTACTCCAACCAGACACACAGGAATGGACGAAATGGTACATAGTGTTCTTAAATGTGTTGCTGAGTGATCTGCAAATTCTTTCACTTTCATGTTCAGTTCAGCACATCTAGATGTAGTACACCAACGACAGATGTAACATATAGTGAGGAAATAGTAATATGGCGGAGCTTCAAAAATTTTATATCCCCACACTACTGTGAATTTAAACTAAAAAACACTCATTTTTGAAGTCCCAAGACGCCTCAGAGGAGTCACATTTGCACTTTTAATTATTGCAAATCTTGGGGAGAGAAAAATCAGTAAGACAACATATTTTCTACATCTACGTGATTACTCTGTAATTCAGAATGAAGAGCTTGGCAGAGGGTTCATCGAACCACCTCCAAGCTTTTTCTCTTCCGTTCCACTCTCGAATGGCGCACCAGAAAGCGAGCACCTAAATCTTTGTGTGTAAACTCTAATTTCTCTTATTTTACTGTGATGAATCTCAATTCACGTATCATGTCTGCGGCGTTCTCTCCCTTACTTCGCGATAATTTTGCGTATTTTCAGTGCGTTATGTACGAAATAATGGTCTGGGATACCTCATTCTTAATAAACAAGATGATCACCGAAGAGCAGCTCAAATTATTTTTAGAGCACATTTTGACTGATGAATATTTTAGAGAGATCCGCTTAAGGAGTTAGATATTTTGACTAAAGCTTCACAGTGTATTTATTTCTCTTACAAAGTCTGTTGTGAATAATTTACAGCAGGGTAAAAAGGAACACTGATGTAGATAATTACAATACTAAAAGATTATCTTTAAGACAAAAATAGGTGCATAATGCTACCAACAAAACTTTTCATCACTTATCCCATGATGTGAAATATCTGACAGACAGAAAAGTTAAATTTGAAAAAGAACCTAAAAAGGTTTTTCAATGATACTGCATCCATTCCATATCTTTGCGATCTGTAGAGCTGGTGGGTAGGAATTATTAATTCACATCTGTATTAAACAAAAGAAACCTTGTAAATCATCATTACGTAGCCATATTTACATATGAATAAGTAATATGATTGGAAAATTATATCTTCAACGTAATTATGATTTATCACACAATGATCCATTAAATTGACTAACATGGAAAATGAACAGTGAGTATGTTAACTAAACATCAGCGAACTTCATCTAACACTGCTGTCTTCTCAAAAAAGGATGGCTGTATACTATTTTGACGAACTCTAATAAATGCTCCAAGAATGATGTACATATTGTCCAGAATTCAAACGTAAGTTGAAATAAAATGTTGAATCAGTGATACAACACGGTACAAATCAAATACACGTATAAATAAAGCTTTTATTTTGTAAGTAAATTATTTCCTACAAAAAAGAATGGAGTGTGTGCAACCGCTCTCTGTCAGAGCTGTGGGTGTGTTTAGAGCTTCCCTGATGATTCCCGTTCACAGTATTACCGGACATAGGCACCAGTAACTTGTGTTGTCTGCCTCACCGAAACTGGCTAAAATGTTGCCCACTCCCATCTAAAGTGGTTTGAAACCGTTCAGTTCTTTAAGTTTACTTTCTCTGACAGAAATTACACACATGTTGTATCCATTCTTCGATACATTTCCTGATGTAGCAAAGAAGGTGTCGAATACGATTTTGTAAGATTCATAGCATTCATCCAAAGACTTTGCAAGCTATTTGAAACTACAAAATAATTCCTTCATTCTTTCACATCTTCACATGGTTGTGTAAACGTGTCGGATTAATAATATAATATTCCATTTCAAACCCGTCATAACATAATGTTCTGCTTCCCAGGCCCAGCGTTTTGCAGAAGATCATCAGTGGACTCGCTGGGAAAGTGGTGACAAACGAGCAACTGGATCAGGTGAGATTACATGTCTTATATTAAAGAAGAGAAGGACTAAATGATATTTAGAGCTGAAAAACATTAAAATAGTTAGAGAAAGTTCAGATGGATAAGGTGGCCAAAAGCGGGGACTGAGATCAGCTGTGGACATTTATTTGGAAGTAACCATCCCGCCTCGTATTTCACATGTTTTAGATGGAGGCGTGGAACCCATTCCAGTTAACAGACAAAACATACACAGTGAAGTCATAGTCTCAACAACCAGAACAGATATGATCATGTAACTGTGACAGCCAATAAGTAGGAGTCCAACTGGGATGTAAAGCAAATAAAGTCCATGTACTTATTGTATGGTACACGGTCGGAACGGATCGGAGGGACGCCAGTACACGCCAGGCCACAAGGCATGCAATATCTCCACACGACATTTTATGTTAGTGTTCAAATCTCTACTTGGCCATTCCAATTTAGGTATTCTACAGTACAGAAAAAGGCGAGGATATCGAACATCCCCCCGAGTCCGATATTAAGCTCTATCCTAATGACGTTGTCACTCACAGGGAATAAAGCTTTTCATGTGTGAGGTGCTTTCCAAGCTCCATTGGACTCTATTGTGTACCTTGCTGGAGTGGCATTCCTAGAAAGTGGATGGTATGAATCCACCTATCAGTTTAATAAGTCGCTGCTGCAAGATATGGACACGAATTATTTACAGTGGAATGGAAAAGCTTCTAGAAGATGACCTCAAGGAATATAAGCTTCAGCTGGAGAGAAATATTATTTTAATTTTCTGGCACTTGGCTTATCGTATCTCACCTCGAGGACTAATGTAGGAATGCACAGAGCCATACTGACTATGGATTCTCTTGAAAGATACAATCACGAAAAGGACATCTATGTTTTGTGGTGTATGGAGATTTACAGAAATCTTTCGGCGATGATGACTAGAATATACTCTTTGAAATTCTGACAGTGACAGGGAAATATATAAGGATTAAAAAATTATCTACAACTTGTACACAAACCAGTTATAAGGGTCGAATGACATAAGAGGGAATCATTAGTCGAGAATGCACTGAGGAAGCAGAAAAAGAAACCAAGAAGAAATTTGATAACAGAAGTACAGTCTGGGAAAAGAAATAAAGATTTTGTGTTTGCAGATGAAGTTGTAATCCTGTCAGAGAATACAGTTGACTTGAAAACAGATTGTACTTCGAACATCAACAAAGTAAAACAAAAGTCAATGGAGTGCAATCGGATTAAATCAGGTCTTGCAGAGGAAACAATAGAAAGAAATGAGACTCTGAAAGTAGTAGTCGAGTTTTGCTATTTGTGCACCAACGTAACTGACGATGGCTCATGTGGGTAGCAATAGCAAGAATATTCTGTCTGAAAAACACACACACATCGAATATAAGTTTCTGAAGGTACTTGTCGAGACAGCAGCCTTGTACAGAATTGAAAGTTGGACAATAAATAGTGCAGCCAAAAAGAACGCTTTGGAAATGTGGTGCTACCAGAGAATGTTGAAAATAAGATGGATGTCTCGAATAATTAGAGAGGAGGTACTGCACGGAATTGGGACAAGAGAAATCTACGACAAACTGGATTCGATGAAGGGACCGGCTAGCAGGACACATCCTGATGGGTCAAGGAATCGTCGGTTTGGTAGTGGAGTGAAGGGTGGTGGATTAAAAGTTATACAGACAGACAGAGCAGGTTCATGTGGATGAGAGAATGATTAATTGAGTACGAAGAAGTTTTGCACAATATACACTTAGATTAATGTGGGGAGCTGCACGAAACCAGTGTTCGGACCGCAGCAAGGAAATGGAAATACAGAGAATTAGTTAGCTCGGCCTTTGAAATTTAATAGAAATGTAAAGAAAACAAATGTGTCTCCTTTGGGGCTGGATTAGAATTATGATGTATGACATAATTTTGATATATGTGTACACCTACTCCGAAACAAAGAGGAATGATTGCCTCACAATGCACTGTATAACCGAAAATCTCCAGACCTCCCTGTCTTTCGTGTTCCAGCTGAGATCCCTGTCCAGTGTGCCAGACCTGCAGGCAGTGAACGCCAGCATCCAGAGTGCCATCAGCAAGGCGGAGCAGCAGGTGGCCTGGGCTGAGGCCCACGTGCCAGAGGTGGGCGCCTGGCTCGACAGCGCAGTCAGCAGCGGGTCGCCGGCAGCCTTCTCCACGACCCTGCGCCTCCTGCTGGTTGCCGTCGGGAGCATCGTGCTAGCTCTGCTCAACTAGGCGCCGTCACTGGAGAAGCACGATTTTAAGTTTGGAGTAGGGGGTAGAGTAGTCGCCCAGTGGTGGAAACCCTCAGGTGTTTATATGTTTCGCAACAAAAAATTCTTATTGAAAGACTATATCCCTTTAAAGTTTGTAACAATTAGTAGAACAAAGGAGAACAAAAATGCGTTAAGGAAACACAAAAGTTAGCATTTAGTGTTCAGTTTCTTTTCTTTTTTGGCCCTTTACAGACGAACATAGGATCACACTTAACCCACTATGACAGTTCTACACTAACACTCCTTCAGCTCTCCAGTTTTTGATTTCCTCTTTTCCTTCCGTCATTCGTAGGAACAGTTTCATTCAGGAAACTTTCTCACATATTGACTTCATTTCCACATCTTGCTGTGTCTCCAATTTCTCGATTACTTATACAATTATATCAACATGCCCATGTACTCCAGTAAGTCTGTCGGGGTTTATCTTTTAAGTTTTAATGTATACCATTTTTCTTTTTTTGTCTATTAGGACTCATAGAAGTGCACAGAAATTTATCTGGATTCGGGGAGGGGCATAAAATTCTTAAGTAAACTAAAATCTACATTGTGACGACCAAACAAACACAGGCTATACAGCAATTGCTAAAGTCCTTGTATTGCCTCAGTGCAGGAAACCACGGAGTGGTACAATTGGTACAGTTGGCTGAACACGTGATTGACCAGAATCGCGGGAAATCACTTCCGGAAGTATATGAGAATTTTGTAATGAGTAAATACTCTGTATTCCAGATTGCAAGATAGGAGGAGGGAGGAGCAAGTACCCCCTTGTTGTTTCCCATTTCAGACACCTGTGCTAGCACTCTTTCTTAGGGAGTGCTTGCAGACTATCAGTCTCCTTTCCGTAATCCTATCTGTAATTTTTTCCCACTTGTTTGTGTTTATCTGTGTTACTTCTTGATTTGGACTCTGCTACTCATCATCTATTTCCTTTTCTTTTCTTTTATTTTTCATCATGTTTGCGATGTAAATTAACACATCCAGCGCAGCTACTTACTATTTGGAGAAAACAAGTTTCTTTTCATTTTTTTTAGATTATCTATGACACAACCACACGAGCATTTTAGGATGCCATAACTGATTCCGGCCAGCCAGTGGCCGTCTTCAGACTACAGACACACAACAGCGAGCTCTTTCTGTTCTCATATTTGTAAGCACTAATTTTGCTCCATATCTAAATAAATTATGGGAAAAGATAGTGAAAATGTACATTTCCCTGGAAACACCCAACAAAACCCTTTATGGATCAGAAAAATACAGAAACTAACAATACAGTACCTCCAAGCAGTGCACACAAATCTCTGCTAGACCATAAACTAAAGTTTGTAAATTTATATATGTGTAAAATAATTGTATACTGCTGAGGTAACTGTTGAAAGCAGTGGTTTGAAAAAGTCTTTGGCAAATATTCAACAATGGTGTCCATGTTTGTCAAACATCTAAGCATCTTAGAAATTTAAATTATAGTCTTCTCTGGCTTCTTTCTCTAGATTTAAGCATGTTCCGTTTAAATTCTTGTTCATAATAAAAATTACGCAGAAATAAGTTGGTTAGTGTGTACTATTAATTATAAAGCACTATGTGATTTTGATGTTAATTTGGACTTACAAATATCTGTATTGCTTCCAGAAAAGAAGTCCATTAAAGTATTACAAACTGAGAGTGGAAATTTAAGCATTAATTCTCTCCTCCCACGCTCCAACATTAAGTTTTACTGAGTTCTTAGTTTTTAGTACTAAAATTCACAAAACATGTTCACTAACACTGCGTTTTACAAAGTCGCTTATGTCATGAGATTTATTATCTGGGCGATGTTAACATGTATATGAGTTATTTAAATAACTACAAACGAAAAATTAGGTTCAGTTCTTGTGAAAAGTGTTTTGGAACTACGAAATGAGAGTTGTTTGTGATTTACGTTCAAGTATCGATTAGTAACGATAGAACCAGAACAAAGATGTTTTTGTATTCGCGGAACAAAGATGTTTTTGTATTCGATAAAATTGAAATTAATGACAGTTTAATATATTGTGTTTTAAAATGATTAAATAAATGAAACAAGAACGATACAAAATTTATATGAGCCTGTAAATTTGGCTGCATGGCACCTAAGGTCTACTCTTCATGTCATACTTATCCTAACGTCAAATACTGGTAAGTTTCAGAAAGCATCTCGCAGTTCAGTGCTGCATGATTTCCCATGAGGGGTCCTACATATTAAGACTTGTCATTATATTAACAGGCTTTTTTCCATCTTGTTACTAAGTGATAGAAGAACGCAAGCATCCAAACTTCATGAAATTCAAGGAGCAGGAAAACAAAGGTAATGGAATTAGAAACAAACGTGAGGGAACAAGGATTTAATGGAAATGATTAAAGTATCATTACCTTCAGTCCATACACTGGTTTTATCCTGCTCCCCAAGGTAAGCCATCTTGTTCAAGCCCCTCTATATCTGCATAGCTAATGCAATCCCCTCTACCATATTCAGCGTTCAAGGATACCTTCACTGTCAATGTATCTAATACATGATTGCTCAGAGTATTTCCTAATAAACAGTTCCCTCAAGTTACATTACACCATAAAGTTCTTTTCTCCGTGATTTGATGTGTTATTTCTTCATTAGTTGCCTGACCTACCCATAGAATCTTCAGCATCCAGCAGTATTATGACTTTTCACAAGTTCCAATTCTCTTCTCTTCACAATGTTGAGAGAGATCTGTCAGATACTTCTCATTTCTTTATGCTTTTCTAAACTGTCCATTGGATTTTTCCACTTCCTAAGTGTTTATTAATATCACTAACCACACAGAAAGAAGTGTACCATTGTCTTCTTTATTTTTACATGTTTATGATCTGCTAATTCCTTCCAAACCTAACTAACGCGAAATCCCAGTCTGGCAACAGACGACAAAAACATAGATCTATAAAAGCAACATAGGATGACGCTGCTTGCCCTTTGAACGAGACATCCGTGCGATGAGGTTCAAAATTAGTTAATATTGATTCGCACCAGTAATCTCAATGTGAATATAACACAAACAGTTTCAGCCACTCTCACAATTAACTCCTTTGAATAAAATTTAGATATGCAATGGTCGACTTCGGTTTACTTGGAAAATTTTAGAAAAGAGTGGTTCACCTGTAAAGGAAAGTGGATATAGGAAGTTGCCGCCAACATACACTACGAATAAAGACCAAGAAGATAAGATTAGATAAATTAGGGCTGTTACGGAGGCTTGCAGACAGTCGTTTATCCATCGCTCCATTTGCGGGTGGAACAGGAAAGGTATTCCACTTAGGTAGTCCGTGCAGCACTGCCCGACATAGTGCTGCAAGGGTGTAATGCCTAGCATTTCTTTCTAGTAAACCTGGGTTCAAGGCCTGGCTCTGACACAAATTTTAATTCATTTCTTTAGATTCCATCATTATCGTAGATAAAAATGAGACTCAAATGTCTGGAGTAAAATTTAATTATGAGATCTATAGGAAATAAAATGACTAATAGTGGTTCAGGGTACCCTCCGGCACCCACTGTACGATGGCTTCTGGGGTATCTTATGTGGATGAAGAAGTAGCTGTGCGATTTGATGCTCCTCTTAACAGATCGAGGAACGATCAAGTTAGATCTTTTTGAAATAACAGATATTCGTTCATATGAGGTGAAGTCAGGCTGGCAGAGACTCACATGCAAGTTGTGCACCCTCTCCACCAATGTGAAAATGTGCAAATGCG
This sequence comes from Schistocerca gregaria, assembly GCF_023897955.1. NCBI lineage: Eukaryota > Metazoa > Arthropoda > Insecta > Orthoptera > Acrididae > Schistocerca > Schistocerca gregaria. Next base: position 737,599,966 of record NC_064923.1, read on the forward strand.
TCCGCACTGTCTGAGCAACATACTGTGGGAAGTTGGCTGCTTGCTGATTAAGTAGTAAGTTACGCCCCCTGCAAACGTATTGACTCCAAAGTCATTAAGCGAAACCGATTCTAAAAAGATTCAGGATGATAGGGAAAATATGTGGCGTGGATGTTTCTGGCACTTGCGTGAAAAAATTTCCCCTCTTCCGATAGGTAAAACAAATAAGCACAGGCCCCTGTTGGATGACGCGAGTTTTCGGCGGAATTGTTTTTGTCGAGACGCGGAGTTACGGAAACGTTCGGTTTCAGAGATGAACGCGGAGGGCGTTCTGTCCGGAGGAAGGCAGGGAAAACGTTCGGGCCTGAGGAGCATGTGGAAGGCAGCAGATTCATGAACCCGGAACCAGTGGGGAGCTGTCGCTCTCTGTTACGAGGTCTGAGGTGTCAGCCAGAGTGGTGAGCTAGGATCTAAATGAGATTGGCGTCGTAAGTAGTTTAGGATCCTTGCAATTCAGGCAGAATCCTTCTACTGCCGAAGTCACGAGCGTTAACTTTTAATTTCAAGTCTTTCGAGATTTATGATTCATCAGTTGTTACAGTGGGTCATGAGTTACCATTGACTTACTGGTTAACTTGTGGCGCATGTCCAGCACCGTGAGTAACTCAGTTACTTCCACCACATTGCTTAAAGTCGGATCAGTCGCGCTCTCTGGAAGTAACCCCTCTTTTACTCTGTATTTTCCTGTACCGGTGGCTACACCGTACGAGTGTCACTTGTTTACTACTTCATGCATTTCTTGATATTTTTAAACGAAGGCGACAGCGATGTTCGGTTGTGTGTGTGTGTGTGTGTGTGTGTGTGTGTGTGTGTGTGTGTGTGTTTGTGTGTGTGTGTGTGCAGATCTTGGAAATATCAATGTGCAATAGTCGAATTTCTCTTGCTACATTTCGGTAATTCCTTAACCTTCATGTCGCTTGAATATACTGTAGATTAACCAAAGTCTTGAGCTGTACTTTTCTCACAAAAATTCTGTAGTCCCTACCTTCTTTTGATCAGACAGCTTCCACTCAGTCTACAGGGCATTAGGTTATACATTTATATTCGTATTAAGCTCAGCCAGCGCACCTAACGATGGCAACATGTCTGATCGCCGAAATATTGTACCCGTTGGACACGGTGAACCGGCAGTATACCAATGGACTGTTCGAGCAACAATTACGCGTGGAGAAACTGAAGAATCACATCACCGCGCGACCGCTACGGTCGTAGGTTCGAATCCTGCCTCGGGCATGGACGTATGTGATGTCCTTAGGTTAATTAGGTTTAAGTAACTCTAAGTTCTAGGGGACTGATGACCTCAGAAGTTAAGTCCCATAGTGCTCAGAGCCATTTTTGAATCACATCATATACCTTTACGGGGAGGAGATGTATCGCAGCATGAAGAAACTCGACAAGCTGCGCCACCGAAGATGCCGTTTGCTGAGTGCTCTTGCATTCCTGAAGAGATGTTGTACCGAGCAGATTGTGCGGAAATTTGCTAAGATCACACATCACATCGATTATGCAGCAGCCAAGAGAATTAAGAGACGGGCCAGCCTTGCCTTGGTACGTGAGAGGGTGCACCTTACTCGCCACAACCTTGAATACAACTCCCAGGAACTATTTAAACTTCATCGTAATATGGCCAATCAGTTTAACTAGTGGATCTGGGACTGGGTTAATTGCCGACTCTGCACATAAGCCCGATTGTCAGCAACATTAGGGCACCTACTTACTTGCTGGCAAAATATATGGCTGAATTACTTAGCCCCTATGTAGGTAAATGCCCTCACCATACCCGTAATTCCGTGGATTTCGTGAAACGTCTCGACAACTTCAGACTGAAAGACAATGAATGATATCCTAGTGAGCTTCGACGTGGATTCTCTATTCACCAGGGTGCCTCTACAAGGGTCAGTCGAGCGTATTGGGCAGAAATTTGACACTTTAGGCGTGTCTTGACCTCAAATTATTTTCTGTTTAATGGGGAATACTTTGAGCAAACGGACTGAGTCGCAATGGGCAGCCCACTCTCGCCGGTGGTCGCGAATTTGTACATGGAATACTTCGAGGAGGAAGCCTTGGCGACATCCAATTGGAAACCTACTTGTTTATTCCATTATGTCCATAACACGTTCGTCATCTGGCCCCATGGTAGGGACAAGCTCCTGGATTTCCTTACACACCTAAACTCGGTACATCCAAACATCAAATTACCTATGGAGACTGAAGCAGAAGGAAGATTACCATTCATGCTGAAATGTGAAGTTCCCAACATATTTATGAGGGAGGGGTGGGAAGGGAGGGTTAGGTTGGTGGAGGTGGCCCAATTGACCTATCTTCGCTCCAAAATTCAAACTTCCGGCCAAAATACGCCATCTTGGATTACGTAACGGCCGCCATTTTGGATGACGTGATCGCCGCCATCTTTGATACATCTAGCAGCAATGCAGAGTGTGCCAGAATATAGGTTGTACTAGTACTCCCAGGATCTGGTATTTTGGAAATTACATTTGGTCCTGAATAGAGTAATTGCCACTTCTGATTCTGTTTGCCGTATTTTGTCGATTTAGAGTGCGTCTGTAAGAGGACCCGTTGCCCTTTAAAAAACTGTGTAACACGTTTCATTTTCTTGTTATAAATTTTCCATTTATACTCGGCCATGTTTTATAATGTAACTATGGCTTCTTGGATTTTCTCTTGTAGTGTCATTTCTGTAGTGGGTGCCTTTGGTATGTGCAACTCTCACTTATTCATTTGTTTTGTCCGGAACATCAGAATATTAAGTGTGAAATTTCTTGAAGAACTTGGAAAGGTTATTGACCACTTGCATGAAAGGTGTTATATATTCTACCCATAGAGTGTGTTTGTGAGGTGTGTTGGTTCTAATAAATCGATTAAATTCTTCAACGACTCGTTCTATAAGGCTTGCTTCTGGGTGAAAAAGGCTTACTAATACATTCCTGACCATTAAAATGATAAATGGGTATTCATTGGACAAATATATTATACTAGAACCGACATGTGATTACATTTTCACGCAATTTGGGTGCATAGTACCTGAGAAATCCGTACCTAGAATAACCACATCTGGTCATAATAACGGCCTTGATACGCGTGGGCATTGAGTCAAACAGAGCTTGGATAGTGTGTACAGGTACAGATGCCCATGCAGCTTCAACACGATACCACAGTTGATCAAGAGTAGTGACTGGCGTATTGTGATAAGCCAGTTGCTCGGCCATCATTGACCACACGTTTTCAATTGGTGAGAGATCTGGAGAATGTGCTGGCCAGGGCAGCAGTCGAACATTTTCTGTATCCAGAAAGGCCTGTACAGGACCTGCAACATGCGGTCATGCATTACCCTGCTGAAATGTAGCGTTTCGCAGGGATCGAATGAAGGGTACAGCCACGGGGCGTAACCCATCTGAAATGTAACGTCCACTGTTCAAAGTGCCGTCAATGTGGACAAGTGGTGACCGAGACATGTAATCAGTGGCACCCCATACCATCACCCTGGGTGATACGTCAGTATGGCGACGACGAATAATGCTTCCATAGCTGATAGTCTATGCTGCTGCAAACGTCGCCGAACTGTTCGTGCAGACGGTTGTCGTCTTACAAACGTCCCCATCTGTTGACTCAGGGATCGAGACGTGGCTGCACGATCCGTTACAGCCATGCGGATAAGATGCCTGTCATCTCGACTGCTAGTGATACGAGGCCGTTGGGATCCAGCACGGCGTTCCGTATTACCTTCCTGAGCCCACCGATTACATATTCTGCTAACAGTCATTGGATCTCGATCAAAGTGAGCAGCAATGTCGCGATATGAGAAACCGCGATCGCGGTAGGCTACAATCTGACCTTTATCAATGTCGAAAACGTGATGGTACGCATTTCTCCTCCTTACACGAGACATGACAACAACGTTCCACCAGGCATCGCCAGTCAACTGCTGTTTGTGTGTGATAAATAGGTTGGAAAATTTCCTCGTGTCAGCACGTTGTAGGTGTCGCAACCGGTGCCAACCTTGCGTTAATGCTTTGAAATGCTAATCATTTGCATATCACAGCATCTTCTTCCTGTCGGTTAAATTTCGCGTCTGTGGCACGTCATCTTCGTGGTGTAGTAATTTTAATGGCCAGTAGTTTATTTGCAGATTCTTCCCCTTACTTGCAAAGGGGTGTAAGATTGTTGAGACCACTGCCAATGCAATATACGTTCCAGTGACAGCTCAGAAATTGGATTATGTGTACCAGAATAACCAACTTGTTGACTTTCGTGGCAAGGAGATCATTGCACGATTACATCTAAGGCGGGATGGGCATACAGTACAAAACAAGTGCACGCAATCCACAGCGTGTCACTTCGCTACTGAACAGCATAGTCTTAACATTTTCAAACTGTGAGTTTCTTAATTCAGTGGCTTGAAACCTCGCAAACACGTCATCCCTCAATATTCCAGTCCAGTAGTGTATGATGAGAGTTATACCTAAGGAATGCTTCTCTCATAAACCTTATGCTTCAACCACATTTAACAAGAACGATGAAATTAGGACTGTCATCCAGCACCAAGATGCACTCGTGCTTCCATGCAAGAGTTTCATACATCTAGAGGGGTCATTCGACAAAACCGGTGGCAACGATACAGTGTTCGTTTCGTTGTGATGTGGCACAGGTCTATTCCATTTCCTTCCCCAAAAGGCAACGCGAGAGACTAGCAGGCAAATCCCAAGTGATCTGTACACGGACTAAGACGGCAACATTCTCACCAACTTGTATGCCGTGCCAGCGACACGGGTTCATGTCTGATCACCGAAATTAGGCAGCGTTGGGCGTGGTTAGTACTCGGGTGGGTGACGAACTAGGAAGTCCGCGTGCTGTTGGTTTCTTCAGTTTTGCCTTTTTTTTGGTGCTGCTGTGCCGTAATGGTACGGTCCAGCACGCTGACCCCCTCTTGTTCTCGGTACGCTAAAGCGCGAACATGCGGCCACAGTCAAATGAAAGGGTCCGTTGTGTGTTTGTCGATGTGGCCTCTCCCAGTCGTTTCTAGTGCCTGTCCTCTACATATACGCCCATTTGCTTTCGCGTCAGCCGAGCAAAGTCGAGACAAGTCGACACATGGGGACACACGATGCTGTGAATCGTAATCCGCACTAGCCTATGAGGGGCGAAGGGAAAGCATTCGTACCGTTGAAAACACCTTCCTGAGCAAAGGAAACAACGGCCGTGCGATGTCTGTGTTTCGAACCCGGAGCAGCTACTTAGGAAGCAACCAAGCTGACCGACACACCACCACCGCTTTCTGCTACGCGCTGCTTGCGCCGTGATGTGTCGCCTTCCCTCCTGGCGCCAGAGGCCGAAGGCTATAGCGCTGTAGGCGCTCAACGCCGAGTGCAAGGCCAGCACCACTCAGCCCGTTTTGCTGGTGCTGCTAGGGCGAGATACTGTAACTAGGTGCGGAACTGACTATCTCTGATAAATCGGCCCTTTAATGCACATCAGGGCGGAGACGAAATTTCTAATATGAAGTACTCACTAACGATCCAAAGACGTTTCAGTATGTATGCGTCGGTACCGCCGGGGCAGTGCCTAAGTTCTGTAAAGTGAAGGTCGACAGTTAGAGCCATTTCATTGGCTTCCCACGAGTGCGTAATGCACAGCGTGGCTGTTGCTAGGAAACGGTTTTTCCGCAGTTCGTTAATATCTAGTTTTCTTTGCATCAAAGTGAAAACGTTCCTGTTACTAAATACAGATTGTCACCCAGGTCATTTATATAGATCAGGAACAGCAGAGGTCCAAGGATGCTTCCCTAGGGAACACTTGATATCACTTCAGTTTTACTCGATGATTTGCAGTCTATTACTACGAACTCTTACTCGATGATTTGCCGTCTATTACTACGAACTGCGACCTCCCTAACAGGAAGACACGAATCCAGTCACACAACTGAGACGATACCCCATAGGCCTGCAGCTTGAAGTTGCTTGTGAGGAACAGTGTCAAAAGCTTCCCAGAAATCTAGAAATACGGAATCAACTTGAGATCCCCTGTCGATAGCTGCCATTACTTCGTGCGAATAAAGAGCTAGCTGCGTTGCACAAGAATGATGTTTTCTGAAACCATTCTGATTACGTATCAGTAGATCGTCCCCTTCGAGGTGATTCATAATGTTTGAATACAGTATGTGCTCCAAAACCCTACTGCAAAGCTACGTCAATAATGTAGGTTTGTAGTTTGATGGATTACTCCTACTACCCTTCTTAAACACCGGTGCACGGTTGTATTTGATTGCAGACCAATATTTCAATTCTGTCCCATGGTCTGCCCTTAGATTTGCTTCATCAGATAATGATAAGGTGGCACAGGCGCGGTGGAGCTGATCCGTGAGCAGCAGACGCGGCTGGTGCGCATGCGTCACGATCTAGGGGCAGAGGATGCAGACGGTGACGAGGCCCTGCTGCTGGGGCTGGACCAGCTGGTGACAGCTGCAGTCGCCACCACCGGCACTCCAGCCAGCAGCACGACACCTTGCAGCTCGGGACGGCGCCGCTCGCTGGGTGCTTTCCCGTACATCTACAAATGCAGCCACCACGCCGAGGGCCGAGCCTGCTCCTGCTGTGACCCCACACCGCCGCCCCCGGACTACGCCTCGTCTGCCACCAGTGGCACAGGCAGTGGCAACAGCAGCACGAGTGGTGCGAGTGTCTCTGGCAGCCGCCTCAATGGCATCCCTGAAGAGGAGTGGGAGGTGAGAGCCTTCAAAGTGTCAAGTTATTCTGCAAGCTGGGAAAGTTCTCCCAGCCCAAATCTAGTGATCAAATGTCTGAGAATCTGAGCTTGCCTAGTCATGTTCTTATCACCACCTGCTAGTGTACAGGGTAAGTCATTTGCAACATCCCTGACACTTTCACGAGATGAAGATGACACAGTAAGTTGAAGGTACGCCTTCTTGGAGCTCTGACGTCTGCAGTGCTACCTACATCTATTGAAGCGAATATAGGGGAGGCTCCTTCAGAGTTTGTGCACTATTCTGAATAGTCCAACAGTTGCTAGACAGGATTGAGCTGCAGGAAATTGATGTGTGAAAGTATGCTGAACTCTTTAGCGTTTTCCTATAAGCTATTGGTGGACATTTGTAGATGCGGCTAAGCCCAATATTCTGCTAACGAAGTCCAGTATACCCAGACAGGACAAATTATATATTAGTGATTATGATCACAGTGGACAAAGACACTAAAAAGGATGCACCACGAAGAAATTACCAGAATGAGTAGGAAGTCAGTAAATGTACAGACAAACAAATGGTTAAAGTTTCGGAAAAATTGGATGATTTATTCAAGAGAGAGAGCTTCACAAATTGAGCAAGTCAGTAATGCATTGGACCAACTGTGGCCCTTTGCAACTAATAGTTTAACTTGGCATCAGTTGATATTGTGCCAAATTCTGTCCAGTTGGTGCTTTAGATAGTCAAACGGTCAAGCTGGTTGGAGGGCCAAACTACCATAGATGGGAATTGGAGGCGTCTGCCATCCCATCATTATTGCTGCCCCAAACATTACATTTCCACTGGAAAATGGATAGACTTCCTGAATGTATTTGCATTCTTGGTGTCATCTAGCACTTTTAAAAACCCTAACGCCTCTAGTGACAGGCTGCAAACCAATCCTGATCATGTCAGCAAAAATGACATTAGTTCATTCTCCAATGGCCCAATGTTGATGTGCAAGTGCCTAAGTGTTTCAATTGCGTAGGTTCCATTGATTCAATGTAAAATTTCTCAGTGGTGTCCTGGAGTGAAAACCATCCTGCTGCAGTCTTCTATGGTCCATTTGGTCTGAGATACAAATGCCTGTTGCCCGGGAGAAGTCATTTCTGGGTACTCATGTTGGGCACCTGCAAGCCAATGGAGGAAGTGACCCTGCATTGATGATATCATACAAGGATGAACACTGTGTGGTCAATCATTCACATTTACCATCTCTCTCTACTTTCTCCAAACCTTAGACACACTATGAGTGACATGTAACCAATCAGCAGTATCTAGCTGTGTACAACCTGCTGAAAGTAGAGCCACTATCATGATTCTGTCAAACTGTTGTTGCCTCTATGTGGCGAGTTACTGCAATGCTGAATACAACTGAGTGGAGTTGTTATTGATTCTAGACTGTTTGTGGTGTGCTGTAGTGGCAGCGGTATGCTTACATGACTAGGAAATGGTCACAAAGCATGCTAGTAGTAAACGCCATCCAGTATATCGGCTCTAACTGGATAATGCATGAAGTGCCTAGGTCTAGGAGATCTGTAGTATCTTAGACTAAATTTTACAATAGTTTTCCAAAATTTTGTTGAGCATTGCAGTGTTACAAGAATGTATATAGATTTCAGATAAAAGGGGGAGGGGGGGGGGGGGACTGGAGGGGAATTTGACTCAGAAGTATGCATGCAGACTTTTAGACACAAAATGTGCTGTTATTAGACCCCTTGCACTCTCCACAAACCCTCCCCATCATTTGATACTGGAAATCGTTTTCATAACTGAGTAATATCTGGGTAATCAGATTGGACAACATTCTGCGACTTGCGCTATTAATGACAGAATTTTGAGCAGTTTTTTTAAATGAAGTGCAGTCATTGACAATTGGGCATTATTTTTGTGCTCAGCGAGATATTTTGCGACACCGAAAAATCCTAGTTTGTTTTTATGAACTGATTTTAATTTAATGTCATTTGTAGTGATGTTAACTGCTCCACTGCCTGGTGAAATACTGAAATCTTGCAACACCAAGGTTCTATGATTCTCCAAATAATGATTCTAGTGCTAACATCAAACTGCTATAGATAGGTGACTAGGAAATTATAGAAGTGCGTAAATATTTTAAACTTACCATCAAAATAGATTTTCCTCTTCTTTTGTGCTACAAACGTATCCATAATTTGAAACTATCACAACAGCACAAAAACAATAAATGGCAGCACTTTAATTAAATTCAACAGCAAGTAAGAACTGAAATAATTAACAAAACAACAGCTTAGCTCAAATAAGCTCAACAGTGTACAACACAGTAGTTGGTCTTGGCTAAAGTAGGGGTGAGCAGTAGCTGATAGTGTTGTCGTTATATCAGTAGTTTAAATCTGTTGATGCCTTTGTTGACTATCAATAGCACGTATCCCTAGTTTTGTTGTATGATTAAAGATCAAAACATCTTTTAATTGCACTGTATGGGAACAACATTATACCAATATATGAAACAGTTGAAATAATATGAAAGAACAAAATGAAAGCAAGACCATGAGTAGATCAGGAATAAAAGAACTTAACAGGTGTACTTAATTTAGTACTCTCACATAATTACTTCTCTTTTAACAATAATATTTACAAGCAGGGCCTAGGGCTAAAAATGTGAAGTCCTCTTGATTGCCTAATAGCAGAAATATTTATCAACCATATAGAGAATAAATTACTGACATGACAAGATAGCATCACAAGTAATGTTAAATTCTGTAAGACATATCTAGATGACACCCTCACTCTATTTGATGTTACCGATGCAGTATTACTAAACTCAATAGCCTGGATAAAAGTATCCAATTGACTCTTGAGCATGAGGAAAACAAGATCATACTTTTTCTTGACATGAAAATGTCAAAACAGAACCAAAAGGTGTCTTTCAGTATTTACAGAAAACCTGCTGGTACGTCCACCACTGTACCAAACTCCTCTAAACATCCCATCTCCTACAAAAAAGCTGCACATAGATCAATGCTATACAAAGCCCTCATGCACTATTCAGCAAGAAAAAGAAACCATAAAATGTTCTGCAATGCATAATGGATATGCTCTTTCACTCATTTATACAGTGTCACAACAGATAAAAAATTAGGCGAACAAGTAACATCAAACTGGCCTCACTACTGGCAGCACCCCTGCAGTTAAATATGTAAAACTGCCATACCTTGGTATAATGTCTGACAGATTAGCCAGGCTATTCAAGAACACAAATGTAAAAACTAGCTTCAGCATCAGCAACCACCTAGGTGTGAAGCTTACCAACAATTTAAACCACCAGATACAGATCTGAAATTTACACAATTACTTTCAGGGAGTGCAACAAATATTATATAGGCCAAACAGGGAGAAATTTCAGAACTTGATTTAAAGGACTGCTACACATTGGGTAAATGTAACAAATCAGCAGCAGCAACACTCATTGAAGGCACAGGCCACCCTTTGAAAATCAAAGGCAGTCTTGAAATTTTGCAGAAAACCAGAAGTTAAAAGAATGGATATCATGGTAGGAACTGAAATTTTTGATCATGATACAAAATATGGAGACAATATTTTTAATGAGATAACCAATTTCGAAACCTCAAAATACTTCAGTAGTGTTAAGTCAGTTCCAGTGCAATAGATTTAAGATATGTATATGTGAAACAAATGACTAACAGACTATAAGCATGATGAAAACCACTGTGAAATCTGATAACTGAGATGCTGCAAGGCCACCATGTTGTGTTATGTGTACAGTGTTTACATATTTGTAGAAAAAATGTACAGTGAATTACATCTACATCAGCACTCAGCAAAGCACCATAAGGTGCACGGCAGAGGGTATGCTCCATTTTACCAATTATTAGGGCATCTTCCTGTTCCATTCACGTATAGAGCACAGGGAGAATGTTGGTTTGAATGCCTCTGTGTTTGCAATAATTATTCTAATCTTATCCTTACCATTCTTATGTGAACAATACATTGGGTGTTGTAGTATATTCCTAGAACAATCATTGAACACTGGTTCTTGAAACTTTGTTAATAGACTTTCTCAGAATAGTTTAAATCTATCTTCAAGAGTCTCCAGTTCAGTTCCTTCAGTACCACCCAAGGAGTAAACAAATCTGTGACCGTTTGTGCTGCCCTCTGTATATGTTCAATATCCCCTGTTAGTTCTATCTGGTATGGGTCCCACACACTTGAGGAATATACTAAAACCAGTCAAATAAGTGATTTGTGAGCTATCTGCTTTGTAGATTGAGTGCACTTCCCCAATATTCTACTAAGAAACTGAAGTCTACCACCTACTTTGCCCACGACTACAAAACAGTGAAAAAAAATAGTGGTACAGTATTGTAATGTTACAGCTCTACCAGTGTACCAAGGACGAGAAATCGTAAGTGCAGAGCTGTCATACAAAAAAGTGTACAACACAATTTTCAGAGCATAATAACCAATGCAAAACTTTCTGCATCCAGCCAACCTGATAAACTACATGTTGTGATGAGCCAAAAGGTTTGTATTTTTGTAACAATAAATTGCAAGGAAGAGTTAAAAAGCAGCTCAAGAGGAGGATCCACAATGCAAAATATGGAAAAATGATCAACATTTTGTCAAAATAAATGGATTGTTGTACAAAATTACTAGTAAAGTAAACCATCTAGTTATTCCAGCATGACAGAGCAAATATTACAGAACAACATGATTCTTCATCATCTGGATTCTGCAGTAAATAAGCAACAAACATTAAATACCTGTGGTACATTGATGGCCAAGTCTTAAAGCTGATATTTGCATTTGTTTCACAATTTGGTTCCTTTAACAGATGGAATAATTTGAGAAAAAATAAGGCACCACTACAAGAACTGCCAGAAACTACTAATTCATTAAAAAGAGAAGGACTTGATGTTGTTGGACTATTGCCTAAGACTATAGATGGGAATAAATACATATTGACCATGTTAGATTATTTCTCCAGATATCTTATCACAATACCAATACCTGATATGAGTGTTGAGATTATGACTAAGGATTTTATGGATGCACTGAGTGCATTCACAGAACAACCATTAAAATGGTTAACTACTATGTAAGCAGTGAGCACAACTGGGATGTGTGTCTTCCATATGTTATGGGTGCTTACAATGCAAAAATGCACAGTCAACTGGTCTGAAGTCCATATGAGATTGGATATGAAAGAAGGATGCATCACCCTCGGATTTTGCCTGACCGAGCAATGGAATCAGTGATGAACAATAAAGGAATGGCAGCTAGCCATAAATGTAGAAAAATGTAAGTTAATGTGCATGAGTAGGTAGATCAAACCTGTAATGTTTGGATACAGTTTTACTAGTGTCCTGCTTGACACAGTCAAGTCATTTAAATAACTAGGTGTAATATTGCAAAGAGATATGCAGTGGAATGAGCATGTAGACAAATGTTCGACTTTGGTTTACTGGGAGAATTTTAGAAAAGAGTGGTTCACCTGTAAAGGAGACTGCATAATACGATGCTGGTGTGACCTATTCTTGATTACTGCTTGAGTGTTTGGGATCTGTACCCGGTCGGATTGAAGGAAGACATGGCAGCAGTTCAGAGGCAGACTGCTAGATTTGTTTGCAGAAGATTAAAACAACACACAAGTGTTACGCAGATGCTTTGGGAACTCAAATGAGAATCCCTGGAGGGCAAGCGACATTTCTTTTTGAGAAACACTATTGAGAAAATTTAGAGAACCATTTGAAGCTGACTGCCAAATGATTCTACTGACCACAAAAATAAGATATGGGCAATTAAGGCTCAAATGTAGGCGCATAGACCGTCATTTTTTCCTCAATTTGCAAGTGGAACAGGAAAGGGAACAACTAGTAGTACAGAGTAGCATCTGCCATGCACCATAGAGTGTGTGGAGTATCTATGTAGATGTAGAATAACTTAGTACACAAGCTAAAGAAGACTTGGAAGGGAGTGAAACAGCAGAACTATCAATCATTTCTGTAACAAGCAAAACAACACAATCACCAAGCAGTATTGGGTCAGAGATCTTATCTGCCTCCTCAATGTAGAGTTGAAGAAGAGTCAGGATGTTAAAGACAAAATTTTCTCTCTTGAACAACAGTCTAGGATGAATTCAGTTATCATCTCTACTGAAATAACTGTATTAAGGAATATGCAAAGAACCGTTACTAACTACACTGTTTTTGATGAGCAAATTATAAAGCAGTTCATTACACATTTCAAGACAATCCATGGTGAACTGAATGCAACAACCACAAGTCATTTGAAGAGTTAGATGTTGTGGGTGCTCACTTAGATTTAAACAACACCCTTTTGGTAAAAATTGCTGACAGGCTATCAAATGCTAGAATTGGTGCTCTTAATTAAGATCAGCTCTAGAAAATAGTTCACATGATTGTTAAGCACTGTACTCCAGACTAATTCATACAGATCCTACTACTAACTAAACATAAGTTACATACAACATGTACTATGATTTACCCTTTTAATTCTTATAATTTATATGCATACTAGTGGTTAATTACAACATACTTACCCTGTCATGTGGCAACAAGCTAGCATTCATGTCATGTGACAGCTAAAGCATTATTTACTGATCAGTAAGGATTGAAGGTATTTGTTATCTCTGGATGAGGATGACCTGCATGCAAGTAAGTATAGTCATAATTCGATTTACCCAGAATAGACAATATTCTTGGACAGTTGAGTGTAGAGTGTGAGGAAAAAGTGTTTGTAAGCAATCCTCTGAGAGATGATTTGCCCTAGGAGTTTACTGCATCTGTGTCAGCTATTTCTTATACACTGTTCTGAAGATAAAATTTACTCTTTCAGTTTGACTCTCTATGGCACTTTTACACATACAACATCTCATACACCTGAAGTTCCTTAATTAAATTAAATGGTAGTGGATTAATTTTAAATGCCATCCATGGTGATTTATCAAGTGATCTGTTTGATATGCCTTCTGTTTTGCCAAATACATTCCCCCCCCCCCCCCCCCCCCATGAACCATGGACCTTGCCGTTGGTGGGGAGGCTTGCATGCCTCAACAATACAGATAGCCGTACTGTAGGTGCAACCACAACGGAGGGATATCTGTTAGAGGCCAGACAAACGTGTGGTTCCTGAAGAGGATCAGCAGTCTTTTCAGTAGTTGCAGGGGCAACAGTCTGGATGATTGACTGATCTGGCCTTGTAACACTAACCAAAATGGCCTTGCTGTTCTGGTACTGCGAACGGCTGAAAGCAAGGGGAACCTAGATCTTTAATTTTTCCCGAGGGCATGCAGCTTTACTGTATGATTAAATGATGATGGCGTCCTCTTGGGTAAAATATTCCAGAGGTAAAATAGTCCCCCATTCGGATCTCCGGGTGGGGACTACTCAAGAGGACATCGTTATCAGCAGAAAGAAAACTGGTGTTCTACGGATTGGAGCGTGGAATGTCAGATCCCTTAATCGGGCAGGTAGGTTAGAAAATTTAGAAAGGGAAGTGGATAGGTTAAAGTTAGATATAGTGGGAATTAGTGAAGTTCGGTGGCAGGAGGAACAAGACTTGTGGTCAAGTGAATACAGGGCTATAAATACAAAATCAAATAGAGGTAATGCAGGAGTAGGTTTAATAATGAATAAAAAAATAGGAGTACGGGTAAGCTACTACAAACAGCATAGTTAACTTATTATTGTGGCCAAGATAGACACGATGCCCACGCCTACTACAGTAGTACAAGTTTATATGCCAACTAGCTCTGCAGATGACGAAGAAATTGATGAAATGTATGATGAGATAAAAGAAATTATTTAGGTAGTGAAGGGAGACAAAAATTTAATAATCATGGGTGACTGGAATTCGAGAGTAGGAAAAGGGAGAGAAGGAAACATAGTAGGTGAATATGGAGTGGGGCTAAGAAATGGAAGAGGAAGCTGCCTGGTAGAATTTTGTGCAGGGCATAACTTAATCATAGCTAACACTTTGTTCAAGGATCCTGAAAGAAGGTTGTATACATGGAAGAACCCTGGAGATACTAAAAGGTATCAGATAGATTATATAATAGTAAGACAGAGATTTAGGAACCAGGTTTTAAATTGTAAGACATTTCCAGGGGCAGATGTGGACTGTGACCACAATCTATTGGTTATGAAGTGTAGATTAAAACTAAAGACACTGCAAAAAGGTGGGAATTTAAGGAGATGGGACCTGGATAAACTGAAAGAACCAGAGGTTGTACAGAGTTTCAGGAAGAGCATAAGGGAACAATTGACAGGAATGGGGGAAAGAAATACAGTAGAAGAAGAACAGGTAGCTTTGAGGGATGAAGTAGTGAAGGCAGCAGAGGATCAAATAGGTAAATAGACGAGGGCTAGTAGAAACCCTTGGGTAACAGAGGAAATATTGAATCTAATTGATGAAAGGAGAAAAATTAAAAATGCAGTAAATGAAGCAGGCAAAAAGGAATACAAATGTTTCAAAAATGATATCGACAGGAAGTGCAAAATGGCTAAGCAGGGATGAATAAAGGACAAATGTAAGGATGTAGAGGCTAGGGGTAAGATAGATACTGCCTACAGGAAAATTAAAGAGATCTTTGGAGAAAGGAGAACCACTTGCATGAATATCAAGAGCTTTGATGGAAACCCAGTTCTAAGCAAAGAAGGGAAAGCAGACAGGTGGAAGGAGTATATAGAGGGTCTATACAAAAGGTGATGTACTTGAGGACAATATTATGAAAATGGAAGAGGATGTATATGAAGATGAAGTGGGAGATATGATACTGCATGAAGAGTTTGACAGAGCACTGAAAGACCTGAGTCGAAACAAGGCCCCCGGAGTAGACAACGTTCCAATTAGAACTACTGACAGCCTTGGGAGAGCCAGACCTGATAAAACTCTACCATCTGGCCAGCAAGATGTATGAGACAGGCGAAATACCCTCAGACTTCAAGAAGAATATAATAATTCCAATCCCAAAGAAAGCATGTTTTGAAAGATGTGAAAATTACTGAACTATCAGTTTAATAAGTCACAGCTGCAAAATAGTAACGCGAATTCGTTACAGATGAATGGAAAAACTGATAGAAGCTGATCTCGGGGAAGATTAGTTTGGATTCCGTAGAAATGTTGGAACACGTGAGTCAATACTGACCCTACGACTTATCTTAGAAGAAAGATTAAGGAAAGGCAAACCTACATTTCTAGCATTTGCAGACTTAGAGAAAGCTTTTGATATTGTTGATTGGAATACTCTCTTTCAAATTCTGAATGTGGCAGGAGTAAAATACAGGGAGCGAAAGGCTATTTACATTTTGTACAAAAATCAGATGACAGTCATATGAGTCGAGGGGTATGAAAGGGAAGCAGTGGTTGGGAAGGGAGTGAGACAGGGTTGTAGCCTATCCCCAATGTTATTCAATATGTATATTGAGCAAGCAATAAAGGAAACAAAAGAAAAGTTCGGAGTAGGTATTAAAATCTATGGAGAAGAAATAAAAACTTTAAGGTTCGCCAATGGCATCGTAATTCTGTCAGAGATAGCAAAGGACTTGGAAGAGCAGTTGAACGGAATGGACAGTGTCTTGAAAGGAGGGTATAAGATGATAATCAACAAAAGCAAAATGAGGATAATGCAATGTAGTCAAATCAAGTCGGGGATTACATTAGGAAATGAGACACTTAGAGTAGTAAAGAAGTTTTGCTATTTGGGGAGCAAAATAACTGATGATGGTCGAAGTAGAGAGGATATAAAATGTAGACTGGCAATGGGAAGGAAAGATTTTCTGAAGAAGAAAAATTTGTTAACATCAAGTATAGATTTAAATGTCAGGAAGTCGTTTCTGAAAGTATTTGTATGGAGTGTAGCCATGTATGGAAGTAAAACTTGGACAATAAATAGTTTAGACATGAAGAGAATGGAAGCTTTCAAAGTGTGGTGCTACAGAAGAATGTTGAAGATTAGATGGGTAGATCACATAACTAATGAGGAGGTATTGAATAGAATTAGGGAGAAGAGGAGCTTGTGGCACAACTTGACTTGAAGAAGGCCACGGTTGGTAGGACATGTTCTGAGACATCGAGGGATCACCAATTTAGTATTGGAGGGTAGCGTGGAGTGTAAAAATCGTAGAGGGAGACCAACAGATGAATACACTAGCAGATTCAGAAGGATGTAGGTTGTAGTAGGTACTGGGAGATGAAGAAGCTTGCACAGGATAGAGTAGCATAGAGAGCTTCATCAAACCAGTCTCAGGACTGAAGACCACAACAACAACATTTCATGCATATGGAATGCTTGTATAAATGAGGATGTTATCAGTTTTCTGTAATGAAACATACACACTGACATGTGCAAATCGTTCCCCGACCAATTTTCCCAAGGAAAATCATTTAATTATGGATATCCAAGGAAAAATAATGACTACTAATGATGAGTTAAATTTCACTCAAACAGGATTAAATCTTTTGAATCTTCAAGTAATGTTAATCCATACTTCATTGTCAAAATTGTGTTATTCTTAGTTTTGTTAATCTGTCTGGTGTCTACAGCATATATCATTTTAAAAGCCTGTTCATCAGTGTGAATCGTTACTCTGTCTGCAAATGAGATAAATGTTGCAATGCCGTCTGTTGTGCAACTGGAAAAACAGGTTTCACGAGGTTGTCTTTCTTTGGTTCACAGTCGAGTCTTAATGGATAAAAACATAGTAAGCATCTTACTATAACTGCTCTCAAGGAAATAAAGTAGCGAAAGTTATAACTCAGTGCTCACATATTTATGTGTCACATGGATCCAATACCAGCATAAACCTGCCAAACAGCTAGGGAGGCCATCTGAGGAAACAAAACCGACACAGCCCCTTAAATTATAGTCTTTGAATGCCAGATTAGAGTGTGGAATTTTTCCAAACATCTAGCTAAAGACAATAATATCTTTTCAGTAGACATATAATTTCCTCTATACATCAGAATAAATACAAACATCCTATTCTTGTTCTGACCTTTATCACTCCAGGTAGTCTGGTGGTTTTTTGTAGTGACTCCCATATTCAGCACAGTTAAAAGGCAAAAGGGTATTTTACTGCTTCATCTCGCAGTGACAGACTCACCCCATACACACATGTAAGAGTGCGTTTCACCTATATTAATACAGAATAATTTAATAATTCAAGAAAGCTACTTTCTATAAAAGACTTCAGAGTTTGTTGGAGTAGGCAAACATAGTACCTGTTCCAAGTCAACATAGATACAGCATATGTCACTACCTAGTTGTTGGGAAGTAGCTGTATTCTTTCTTAATCCTATGGCACATACCCCCTTTGAAACTGCAAAGACCAACGGACTATGCACACAGTGCTGTTGTGACCTGCTTACAAGCCTCATGGCACTTACCCCAATTGACATGCATCTGTGCAAAAATATGTATTTTGACCAAAATGACACTTAGCCCCTTTGATATTTCAAAGCTTCAATTGTCATTCCCTCTCTTTTTTTCAACCTTGTGCTTAGTTTTACCTAATTTATACCAGATTTTTTGGAACTCCACATTTGTTGTAGCTGTGTCAACTGAAGAGTGAGGTGTATTGACAGACAATTCAAATTTTTTGTGAATTTTTTATTAAATTAATTCACTAACACGTTTCTTCAACGTTAAGAGGTTTAGAGCCTGAGATTGTAGTTCTGCTGGAATCTTTATTTTGTTCTAAAACATTTAAGCTTGTTGTAATGTCTGAGAGTTGTTATGCACTTCTGTAAATTTTTGTTCAGAATTATCTCTAATCTCTATTGAATCCTTATTCACATTCCTGAACTGTACATTAACCTCGCTTTTTCCCTCTGACAACTATGCCTCCATCCTTGCTACCCTCCCTGTTTTCCTTTCCCTGTTGCTTCATAACCTGGGTTGTGAGTAACTAAATCCACTTTCCCTTCTTCCCTTTCTTTCCCCTCTCTCCTCCCTGATGAAGGAACATTTATTCTGAAAGCTAGGAACTTAAATTTTCGGTTGTTTTTTGTGTTTCTATTAGCTGTACTGAGCTGAGGTAAGTACTGGCCAGCCCCTCTATCTCGTTGTTTGTAATTGTTTCACATCTTTATATGAGATTTTCCATTAATATTTTAGTAAGTCACATTGTTTAATATGCCCTGAATATATTTCTCCTATTAAATTTGATGCTGCTGAATGAAATTTAGAAATCTTATTATTTATTTCTACCTCTTCCTGACATAGGTCAATTAATTTTTTCATAAGTTGGTATTAGTTATATCTAGCTTTTTATTGGTTTCAGTAATAGCGTGCTCAGCTCTAACCCCGTGAGTGTCTACAGGTACATTTAATTCTGTTTTCTTAGTAGCATTATCAATCTCTAATCTATCACTTAAATCAGTTTTGTTCATTCCTCTCATCCAATGTTTTTTTGAACCCAATAGATTGATTTTTTAAAGTTAGTATTTAAATGTTTTAGGACTGCTTTTAATTCAGCCTTATTTGCCTCTAGTTGAGCAGTTAACTGTTTGTGAAGGTTTTAAATAACTCTTTTGATGGTTGTGCCATACACTTACAAAATAACTCAATTGAAACCAATCTTCTCTTGCTAGTGACTAACGATGTGTATCTATCATTTTAAAGAAATGCTTTTGGCACTATAAATACATTTGCTCCACAACAAAAAACACACAAACATGCTTGTATGTCTTAGTATGTCATGAAGATGACAGGAAACTGGATCACTTTGTTGATCACATTGCATTGCTGTAGGTTGATGAGTAGCAAAAGCGATTACTGTCTACAGCTGGGGTATCTTTATGGAACTGATGAAACAGTCATAGTCATTTTATAGCTCTAGCCAACAATCTTCTGAATCATAGTTTTTAAGTCTTCTGCTATGTAATTATTGTCATTTTATACAATTGCTATTTGTTGACAAAATAGTTCTTCTTCTTCTTAGATATAAATGTTTATTTATTTCATGGTGAACTCATGGCTGTTGAATTCTTTGTGAATGACAACAGAAATATTTATCAGTAAATCTCCTCTTCAAAATTGTTAATTTCCTCTGCATTTTTTCTGAATGTATTCTTCTTGTCCACATTACATTGGTTCTGAGCATATAATTTATTCTGGGTCCCGGACGATGGTGCCAAAGAGTAGTCTTCCATAATTTTGTATGTGCGGATGGATATGTGTGTGTGTGTGTGTGTGTGCGAGTGTACACCTGTCCTTTTTTTCCCCTAAGGGAAGTCTTTCCGCTCCCGGGATTGGAATGACTCCTTACCCTCTCCCTTAAAACCCACATCCTTTCGTCTTTCCCTCTCCTTCCTGAAGAAGCAACCATCGGTTGTGAAAGCTAGTAATTCTGTGTGTGTGTTTGTGTGTTTTGTTCATGTGCCTGTCTGCCGGCGCTTTCCCGCTTGGTAAGTCTTGGAATCTTTGTTTTTAATATATTTTTCCCATGTGGAAGTTTCTTTCTATTTTATTTATTTATTTAGATTTATATATTTATGGGTCGCTTAGAGGAAGCCTTCTTGGTTACCCAAGCCTGCCAACCCAAAGTTTGGTACAGATTTATTGATGACATCTTCATGATCTGGACTCACAGTGAAGAACAACTCCAGAATTTCCTCTCCAACCTCAACTCCTTTGGTTCCATCAGATTCACCTGGTCCTACTCCAAATCCCATGCCACTTTCCTAGACGTTGACCTCCATCTGTCCAATGGCCAGCTGCACACATCCGACCACATCAAACCCACCAACAAGCAACAGTACCTCCATTATGACAGCTGCCACCCATTCCATATCAAACGGTCCCTTCCCTACAGCCTAGGCCTTCGTGGCAAACGAATCTGCTCCAGTCCTGAATCCCTCGACCATTACACCAACAACCTGAAAACAGCTTTCGCATCCCGCAACTACCCTCCCAAACTGGTACAGAAGCAGATAACCAGAGCCACTTCCTCATCCCCTCAAACCCAGAACCTCTCACAGAAGAACCCCAAAAGTGCCCCACTTGTAACAGAATACTTCCCGGGACTGGATCAGACCTTGAATGTGGCTCTCCAGCAGGGATACGACTTCCTAAAATCCTGCCCCGAAATGAGATCCATCCTTCATGAAATCCTCCCCACTCCACCAAGAGTGTCTTTCCGCCGTCCACCTAACCTTCGTAACCTCTTGGTTCATCCCTATGAAATCCCCAAACCACCTCCCCTACCCTCTGGCTCCTACCCTTGCAACTGCCCCCGGTGTAAAACCTGTCCTATGCACCCTCCCACCACCACCTACTCCAGTCCTGTAACCCGGAAGGTGTACACGATCAAAGGGAGAGCCACATGTGAAAGCACCCACGTGATTTACCAACTGACCTGCCTGCACTGTGATGCTTTCTATGTGGGAATGACCAGCAACAAACTGTCCATTCGCATGAATGGACACAGGCAGACAGTGTTTGTTGGTAATGAGGATCACCCTGTGGCTAAACATGCCTTGATGCACGGCCAGCACATCTTGGCACAGTGTTACACCGTCCGAGTTATCTGGATACTTCCCACCAACACCAACCTATCCGAACTCCGGAGATGGGAACTCGCCCTTCAGTATATCCTCTCTTCTCGATATCCGCCAGGCCTCAACCTCCGCTAATTTCAAGTTGCCGCCACTCGTACCTCACCTGTCTTTCAACAACTTCTTTGCCTCTGTACTTCCGCCTTGACTGACATCTCTGCCCTTACTCTTTGCCTTTAAATATGTCTGCTTGTGTCTGTGTATGTGCGGATGGATATGTGTGTGTGTGTGTGTGTGTGTGTGTGCGAGTGTACACCTGTCCTTTTTTTCCCCTAAGGGAAGTCTTAACGCTCCCGGGATTGGAATGACTCCTTACCCTCTCCCTTAAAACCCACATCCTTTCGTCTTTCCCTCTCCTTCCTGAAGAAGCAACCATCGGTTGTGAAAGCTAGTAATTCTGTGTGTGTGTTTGTGTGTTTTGTTCATGTGCCTGTCTGCCGGCGCTTTCCCGCTTGGTAAGTCTTGGAATCTTTGTTTTTAATATATTTTTCCCATGTGGAAGTTTCTTTCTGTTTTATATATATACATATATATATAACATAACACTATGTTCATAGAAACGTAGAAGATTCATTTATAATTGATAAAAAAATACATACTGATCATTGGGGTAGTGAAATTCATTGAAGTGTATAACTGCTAACCTAACTGTGCCTAATTTTATCAGAATCTGATGATTATTTACATGCAACTTGGTTCATAGAACATACTCCTGAACTTTTTAATTTTTCACATTTCTGTGTTGAACATAACAAATTATCAGTAATAGAACATCAACCTTCCACAGCATTTACCCAAGAGAAGCAAGATTTAAAATTATAATGTACTGGGAATTCAATCCCCTACTTGAAAAAAAAAAAAAAAAATACATTTATGTGGAATAACACTGTCCATCACAGTGACTTCTTTTCTAAACAAATAGTTCCTTGAAATTTATATAAAAACAAGAATTTTGCATATAGGATAATTTCTTGAAAAAATTTACAAATTTCAGTCACAAGACCAATGTAGTCGACAGATGCTTGAGTACATTACCCAGCACCTATGATCTCTTGAAAGTCGACTGGACCAACAAGAGTGCAGCCATGCAGGAGTGTGGGAGTGGATCCACCCACATCTTTCAGTTTCTTCCCTAGATTTCTCATCACACACTCCAACAGATAGTTAACTTCCTGTCTATCTTTCACATCGAATCCTGAAACATTGTTCTATGTATGACGTATGCTGTTCAATACCTCCATCACATCACACACCAAATGATTTGCCTATTTGCATTGAGACAATAAGTATTCAGGGTTTATGGCAGAGTGGATTAAAAGGTGTTCACACATATGGTACATTAATAAACAGAGCTAAGTGCGATGAAAAAATGGACTAGTTTGGTAATATACACATACATACTAAAGATTTCTCAAAGCAACATTCAATTGGCATTAGCAGATTAAAAGAAAGACAAGTTGGACTGCACTGATGCAGCATCCGACAAATGCCTACAAAATAAGGTTTGGACTGTAGTCCACGACATTTTGACATAAAAATTCTGTGTTTAACATACCCATGTGTTTGGCATGCACATTTGAAACTTTGAGATAGTATTCCTAATATGTACAGTACACATAATAAAACTAATCTTCACTCAATTTACCACAACACCTATGACTTTACCCAAAAGAGTTCCTGACAATTAAATTAAATCACTATCTGCAGAGTACACAAGTATAATAATAACATTTAACACTAATAGTGTTCTAAAAATATAAATCTATCACTAGATATTTAATGGCATTGTTACATTTCAAAATTGTAAAAAAGAGCTACCCATTTAGTCACATGACATATATGTATAAAAATCTAAACAAATCTATTACATTACAGAATTATATAGTTGTATGAACCTTCAAATATAGTGTGGCAAAGACTTAAACTCAGTCAATAGACAAGAGAGAACTTTAGAAATCACATCATCTTACTTACTACATTCCTGACAAAGCAGAAAGAAAAAAATATAGATACAGCTGGCCCTCTTTGTGCATGATTTACAACAGACTCTTGGTACTGGCTCCCAGGTTGATGCCATATTCCTCGATTTTCGAAAGGTATTCGACTCAGTTCCACACTGTCACTTGCTCCAAAAAGTGCATGCTTATGGTCTATCTGATGACATATGTGGTTGGATAGAAAGTTTTCTAACAGACAGAGAGCAGTATGGCATCTTGAATGGGAAGACTTCAACAGAAACAAGCGTAACATCAGGTGTGACCCAGGGTAGCATAATAGGTCAGCTGATTTTTATCATTTACATAAACAATATGGTTGATGGTATTGACAGTGGCATTAGACTGTTTTCTGATGATGCTGTAGTCTACAGGAAAGTAGTATCACACAAAAGTTGTAAGCAAATCAATGAGGATTTGCAGAAAATAAATGTGTGGTGTAATGACTGGCAGTTATCTCTCAATATTAGTAAGCAGCAAAAATCCCTATTAATGTACAAATATAAAATAAATGGCCAGTCTTTTGAAACAGTAACATCCGTCAAGTATCTGGTTGTGACTATTCAAAATGATCTCAAATAGAATGATCAGGTTACACATGTGACGCAGTACTTCAACAAAGGAAATTGCTTACAATACTTTAGTTCTTCCAGTCTTAGAGTATTGTACATTTGTATGGGACCCTTACCAGTTGGGTCTGATTCAAGAGAGTGAGAAGATCCAAAGAAGATTGGCAAGATTCATGTCTGGTACATTTAGCCATCATGAGAGTGTTACAAATCTCATAGAAAGATTGGAGTGGGGCACACTTGCAGATAGACGACGGCGCTAAACGGGAGGGATTGCTCACTAAATTCCAAACTCTTTCTCTGCTTCTCCAAAGCTGTTAGATGAGTCACTCCCTAAAGGTAGCCTAGACAGACCATTACCAGCTACATTGTCTGTGGCCTTCGTGTATCTGATTTCATAACTGAACTGCTGTAAAGACAAGACCCAATGAGTAATTCTGTTATGGTACAGCTTACACTCATGGAGATAACACAGTGCTTCGTGATCAGTATAGATGATGACTTTGTGACATAGTAAATAATTTTTAAACTTGTTGAACACCCAGTACACAGCCAAAAGTTCTTTCTCAGTTACAGTGTATGTCTTTTCATACTTCTGCAATGCTCTACTAGCAAATGCAAGTGATCTATGCTAAAAAACACCTTCAACTTCAACCTCCTGAAATAAATGAGCATCCAAACCAACATCACTACTGTCTGTCATAATACAAAAAGTAAGAGAGAAATCTGGTCTGAACGACATCTTACTTTTGCAAAACTATCCTTTGATTTCATCAAAAGCATGCAGGGAAAATTTCAAAAAACCTAACATCATGACAGTTTCTTGTCTGTACAGCTATTATTGCTTATTACACATAAAAGAAAACATAGCTCAATATCCCCTTAGGTCATCTGTCCACACCCATAATACAAGATGGAACCACACAATTGAACTGCCATATTCTAGATTGTCCAAGACACATAATAGTTATAAATATGTAGGCCTCAAACTGTTTAATATGCTCCCTAAAACAGTAACTAAAAATAAATTTAAGACAACATTGGGTCAGTGGCTCAAAGATAAAGCATTTTACTCAGTTGATGAATATAAAGATTGTAATATGGCAGATTTGTTGTTTTAACACAGAGAAAGTTACTCTGCCTGTAGTAGGACCTAAATTTGGAAAAAAAACAATATCTAACATGTAGGCATAGACCTATTTTGAGTGCTTTATATTTGTATCAGTATCTTGGGATAATGACATAGTGTTATCAACATGTATATGATAATGACATAGTGTCATCAACATGAATACTCCCCACTTAATACAAATTTGTATAATGTTTTCTTTTTTATTGTGAAATTAACACTATACAAAATTCAAAATGTGTGCTATTGTACTACACTAATGTTCATATGATTTATACAGGGTGTTTCAAAAATGACCGGTATATTTGAAACGGCAATAAAAACTAAATGAGCAGCGATAGAAATACGCCATTTGTTGCCATATGCTTGGGACAACAGTACATTTTCAGATGGACAAACTTTCGAAATTACAGTAGTTACAATTTTCAACAACAGATGGCGCTGCAAGTGATGTGAAAGATATAGAACACAACGCAGTCTGTGGGTGCACCATTCTGTACGTCGTCTTTCTGCTGTAAGCGTGTGCTGTTCACAACGTGCAAGTGTGCTGTGGACAAAATGGTTTATTCGTTAGAACAGAGGATTTTTCTGGTGTTGGAATTCCACCGCCTAGAACACAGTGTTGTTGCAACAAGACGAAGTTTTCAACGGAGGTTTAATGTAATCAAAGGACCGAAAAGTGATACAATAAAGGATCTGTTTGAAAAATTTCAACGGACTGGGAACGTGACGGATGAACGTGCTGGAAAGGTAGGGCGACCGCATACGGCAACCACAGAGGGCAACACGCAGCTAGTGCAGCAGGTGATCCAACAGCGGCCTCGGGTTTCCGTTCGCCGTTTTACAGCTGCGGTCCAAATGACGCCAACGTCCACGTATTGTCTCAGGCGCCAGAGTTTACACCTCTATCCATACAAAATTCAAACGTGGCAACCCCTCAGCGCCGCTACCATTGCTGCATGAGAGACATTCGCTAACGATATAGTGCACAGGATTGATGACGGCGATATGCATGAGGGCAGCATTTGATTTACTGATGAAGCTTATTTTTACCTGGACGGCTTCGTCAATAAACAGAACAGGCGCATATGGGGAACCGAAAAGCCCCATGTTGCAGTCCCATCATCCCTGCATCCTCAAAAATTAATGGTCTGGGCCGCCATTTCTTCCAAAGGAATCATTGGCCCATTTTTCAGATCCTAAACGATTACTACATCATACTATCTGGACATTCTTCATGAATTTGTGGTGGTACAAACTGCCTTAGACGACACTGCGAACACCTCGTGGTTTATGCAAGATGGTGCCCGGCCACATCGCACGGCTGACGTCTTTAATTTCCTGAATGAATATTTCGATGATCATGTGATTGCTTTGAGCTATCCGAAACATACAGGAGGCGGCATGGATTGGCCTCCCTATTCGCCAGACATGAACCCCTGTGACTTCTTTCTGTGGGGACACTTGAAAGACCAGGTGCACCGCCAGAATCCAGAAACAATTGAACAGCTGAAGCAGTACATCTCATCTGCATGTGAAGCCATTCCACCAGACACATTGTCAAAGGTTTCGGGTAATTTCATTCAGAGACTATGCCATATTATTGCTACGCATGGTGGATATGTGGAAAATATCGTACTATAGTGTTTCCCAGACCACAGCGCCATCTGTTGTTGACAATTGTAACTACTTTAATTTCGAAAGTTTGTCTGCCTAAAAATGTACTGTTGTCCCAACCATATTGCAACAAACGGTGTATTTCTATCGCTGCTTGTTTAGTTTGTATTACCGTTTCAAATATACCGGTCATTTTTGAAACACCCTGTATATACATTGTTATGAGAATATAACCACCTTTATACTGTATTTCACTATCCAATCCATACTGAAAATTATATTTTCTTCCAAACTGGGATCACGAAGCATCCATGTTCAAAGGTTCATCTTCTATACTAAAAGTTAAAAGCATCTGAGATTTTACCAATTTGCTTTTGCTTACCAGTAGCTCCTCCTATCTTTACACCTACAATGGGCATTTCCACAAAATTTTTACTATACTTGATCTTGTCTCTAAATTGTTCAGATATATCACAAATCGGACTAGCTGTATCAATCAAACAGTTGGCTTCCCACTGATCAATCTTAATTTTAATGTAAGGACACGCAAAATTTGAATCATCCTCTCTGCTGTCAGACACTTCATGCAAAAGATCACTTTCAATTTCATCAAATGCTCCATCCACACTGTCTTCACAAGGTTTTATCAACTTTACAGGTATCATAACATTACTTTGATTACTCATGTTGTCAGGTAAAGATTGAACACAATGAATAGATTCCATGGCACAACTAACATCACTTGTTATAGAAGGAACACAAAACACATTACTGTCAAAATTACACCTCCTGCTTAGATCCTCTTTCACTTAATTCCACCAATTGGAATACAAATTATGACTAACCACTGCCAACTTATTCAAGAATCCACCTTTATCCATGTTATCATCAAACTAGTCCCAAACAAACTTCAAAAAGTTCTCACCTTTATTCTCCAGGTTCACAGATACCTCACCTTCATTGTTTGGATCATTACTCTGCATGACAATGAAAAACCGTCTTGCTTACAACATCACATACATCACTTGCCTTATCTGTATTATCAACATCATTTACAAATAACTCTGAAACGTCATTATTCTTATACTCCACAGATACCTAATACTAATCATTATCATATTCCTCCAAAATTACTTCATCAACGTCACTGGCAATACCAGTCTCATCTCCAAAAAAAAAAAAGAGGTTCAGATTCAATACAGTCATCGCCTGATTTACATAAGACAACAACACTAGTCTGTGCACAGGAGAAGTAATCATTAGTACATATGAGTACTACACCAAAATTCTCACTACACTAACATTCTAGTTTGTGATTAGCACTTACATCACCATAATTAAACATAGTATGCCAAAACTTTTGACCAAAGCTTAAATAAGAAATCTGATACTCCTTCTGTTCAGTTTCAGATATATGTGTCATATAATTAACACTGTTATTAGTGTCTAATTGCAAGTGTAACTTAGAGGTCCTGTGCTTGTTATGTTTCTTCACCCCAAAACTGTGAGTTTTCATTTTGGTTTCAATTTGCGACATTTTGTTAGGTGGTAGCTCCCAACTCACAAAGTATTTCTACTATGGCCTTCTGTTCAACTCTGATTTCACCAACATTCTTGAGACAAACTGCTATTTCCTGAGTAGTTGCTTCTGTGACTGTTTCTTCTATTAAATGCCCATGGTTATTCCTGTTATTTCTAACCTGCTGTTGTTCAGGATTTATCTCACTATTGTCACTTTGATCCTGATGGAAGTTACCATTATCTCTGTTCCTGTGACTACTCCCATTGTGATTTCTATCATTCCTATTATTATGCTACATACTTCTTTCTGCTGCCCTATCCAGCCTATCAACATATTGTAAAAACTGTTTAAGACAATCATCAGGTCCGTATACCACATCCCACTGCATTCTTTCTGGTAATGTCCTTTTAAGTGTATCAATTTAGGTCATTTCAGCCAATGGTTTGTAAGATGTGCTAACTTTTTAAGTTGGTTCTTACAAAACTTTCAAAGTGCCATCCCTATTCCTAAGAATAGGACCAATCAAATATTCACTTTTGATTCTCCGCTGTTCTGCTTCTGACCAAAATTTACTTACTCTGATATGTTTCTCACTGGCTTAAGTTTAAATTTACCCATGACAGAGCTCCACCTTCAACAAATCTTTTAACAAATTTAGCTTTTTGATTGTCATTCATGCCTGACACAAAGCTATCTCCATAGTGGGGCCGTAAATCTACTTTTCATAGGAGTGTTGTACCATGCAGTACCATTGTTTGCACACACATTTTTGCTGATACAGCTTTCTTCAACTGCTGAATTTTTTAAATCTAAAACAGATACATTAGTTGGCATATTGTTTTCTACATTTAAATTTTTTTGGTTTAAATTGGCGACATTTTGTTGGGTGGTAGCTCCCAACTCACAAAGTACTTCTGCTACATCTTCTGTTCAACTCTGATTTCATCAACATTCTTTAATTGTTTAGCCGACTCAGCTACAAACTCATTTCCTGAAACAACAAAACTTATTTTCTAAAACATCAACTTTTTCATTTGCACTTTCTAACCTTTCTGACAACCCATTTTTTAACTCTGAAACTTGATTACTAAGTTGACCCATCTGATCTTGTACCCAGTCTGTTTTTACTATTGTAATCAATATTATGAGGAGGGAAGTTGCTACTCACCATATAGCAAAGATACAATTAAAGCTTTCGGCCACTGGCCTTTGTCAATAATAGACACACATATGCACACACACACACACACACACATACACACACACACACACACACACACACACACACACACACACACACACACACACACGCAAATGCAACTCACACAAACAACTGCAGTCTCAGGCAAGGATTCCACCACTGTTGTCATAAACTGGAGTGACTACCTGGTTGAGGACCCTCTGCCAGCTGTCCAGCACCTCCACCTTCAAGCTCTGCCATAGTGACCCCATCCCAGAAGTCAAACATAGCCTCCAGTCCCCACTGAAATCCTTAGGCCCTGCCCAGAACCTCTCCCCTAAATCCATCTTCCTGCTCACCCCAACAACAGCCCACACACCCAATTTCTACATGCCTTCCAAAATCCACAGACATAACAGTCCTGAGCACCCCATTGTGGCCGGATACAGTGCCCCCACCAAAATAATCTTGGCCCTTGTTGGCCAACATCTACAACCAATTGTCCAAAATCTAGCCTCCCACAGTAAAGATACCAACCACTTCCTGCACTGGTTCTCCACCATCCCCACACCCTTACCTCCCAGGTCCCTATTTGTCACTGTAGATGCAAGCTCCTTATACACCAACATCCCTCATGCCCACAGCCCTGACAAAATTGAGCACCATCTGTCCCAACACCCTACAGATTCCAACCCCATCACTTCATTCCTCAACACCTAACCGACTGTATCCTAACCTGTAACTACTTCACCTTCAAAGGAAAGGTACACAAACAAGTTTGTGGCACAGCCGTGGGCACCCACATGACAAACTCCTTTGCCAAACTCTTCATGGGCTACCTAGAGGAAACATTCTTAGCTTCCCAAAGCCCCAAACCACTGGTCTGGTTCAGGTTTATCGATAACATCTTTATAATCTGGACCCAAGGGCAGGACACCTTATCCTCATTCACAGTCTCAACACCTTCTCTCCCATTCACATCATCCCACCTTTTTAGATGTACATCTCCTCCTCTTAGATGGTTTCATTCACACCTCAGTCCATGTCAAACCCACCAACCACCAACAGTATCTGCACATCGACAGCTGCCACCCCTTCAACACCAAAACTTCCCTTCTGTACAGCCTGGCCACCTGTGGCAGATACAAGTGCAGTTATTATAATTCCCTAGCCCAGTATGCTGAAGGCCTCACAAAGGCCTTCACAGAGAGGCAATACCCTCCAGATCCAATACACAAACAGATCTCCCATGCCATATCCTCACACACACCTGATCCTCACATGTATCCCAAGAACCAATCACAAAGAAATGCCACTTGCGAGTGGAATGACTGAACCACATCATTCATCAGGACTTTGATTATCTATCATCATGCCCTGAAATGAGGGTCATCCTACCCAAGATACTTCCATCCCTTCCCAGTGTTCCACTGCCCACCCAACCACCACAACATCCTAGTACATCCCTATTCTACTTCCACATTCCTGATCCCCTGCCACAGAGATAATACCCTAGTGGAAGACCCAGATGCAAGACCTGCTCTATCCATCCAACCACCACCTCCTGCTCTAGTCCCATCACAGGCTTATCTTACCCCATCAGAGACTGGGCCACCTGTGGAAGCAGCCATGTTATATACCAGCTCTGCTGCAACCACAGCGTTTTACATTGGTATGACAACCAACCAGCTGTCACCGTCAAACTGTTGCCAAAATCTATGTGAACCATCCAGTGGCACAACATGCGGCAGAGCACAACATGCAAGATTTCGATGGCTGCTTCACAACCTATGCTATATGGATTCTCCCCATCATCATCAACTTTTCTGAGCTGCGCAGATGTGAGTTAACCTTACAGCATATCCTTCACTCCCGTAACTGCCATGGCTTAAACCTAAGGTAACTCGCTGTCCTCCTATCCCCCCCACATCGAATAGAGAGAGAGAGAGAGAGAGAGAGAGAGAGAGAGAGAGAGTGTTGTAGATTGTATTTTATTGGTCCTGTTGTCTACATAGCAGCTTGTGCATAAGACATTGGACAAGTCAAGTTATAAATACACAGGTTGAAAGTAATTTCAAGGCATACATATTTAAGCTTACAATAATACACTTTACACATAAGTAAGTATTTATATAACACATTTCATAAATTTAAATATTCTTCAATGAAGTAAAATCAGTGATGCTATAAATATGACTTTAGAGATTTTCCAAATGTATTGACCTCAGTGATAGCTTTTATATTTTCAGGAAGTTTGTTATAAAGCTTAACTCCCATGTGAAAAGTACCTTTTTGGCACAGTGCTGTGCTGATTTGAGTCATATGTAAGTTTCTGTTTTGTCTGGTAAAGTGCTTATGTATATCACAGTTTTTTTTTGTAGTCTCCGGTCCTTGCCTATTACATTTAATTTAAAGAACAAAAGGGTTTCCATAATGTATACACATGGTAATGGGGGAATACCAGATTTCTTAAACAGGGGTTTACAAGAGTATCTAGGCTTGCACCCAAATAAGATTCTAATGGCCCTTTTTTGTAGTTCAAAAGTGCTATTAGCTGTTTTAGAGTTTCCCCAGAAGGTGACCCCATGAACAAAAAAGATAACATGTTTTGCTCAGTTCAGCATTGAGATATTCAATATGCTTATTCCATCTGATGTTACTCTGCAGCCAAAGTCCTAAGAATTTGATTTCAGTAGTGTTACCAACAGGCTCATCATTGATAGAGACTGATGGGATAAACATGTCCTTGTTAGGATCATTGTGGAATTTTAGAGCAATGGTTTTCTTACTGTTTATTACAAGCTGATTACTCTGTGCCCAGCTACTAAGTTGTTACATGGCCATGTTTACTGTCTGCTGTAACTGTTCATCGTCGCCTCCTTTTAGTAGAATTGTGGTGTAATCTGCAAATATGATTGTTTTGTGTGCATCAATATTTAAGCTTAGATCATTTATGTACATAAGAAACAGAAGGGGTCCCAATACGGATCCTTGGGGTACACCACATTTTATTTGTTTATAGTCAGATAAGTGATTAGATACAGTTTTTAGTTCAATATTTGTGTGCTTGACGCACACTGCCTGCATACGATTTGTCAGGAAGGAACTGATCCACTTGTTGGACAGACCTCGAATACCATATCTTTCTAGCTTTGATAGCAGAATTTTATGGTGCACCATGTCAAAAGCTTTTGACAAGTCAATAAAGACTCCTATTGTTTCCTGTTTTTTGTCCATCAGGTTTAGGATGGAATTGATGCACTCATAGATAGCAGTTGTTGTTAACCTCTTATTTCTGAATCCATGTTGTTCATTTCATAGGATGCTGTTTTTTATTAATAAATTTCATAAGTTTCTCATACATCACTTTTTCCAGTACTTTAGAGATGCAGGAGGCAATTGTGATGGGTCTGTAGGTATTTACATTGTCTTTATCCCCTTTTTTATATACAGAAATAACTTTTGATGTTTTCAAGTCCCAGTACCCCTGCCCAATTCATTTCAGCTTGTTGTGTGCTGCTATCTCACATCCTAGTCTGTGAAATCGCATGCTCAGCTGTCTACCACCTGCCCCTCTACCAGCACTTCTAACTAGCCCAGAGACAGCTCCCCATTCTCCCATGAGCAGCCCCATGCTTCACCCCATCACCTCACCCTCCCTGCTCCCACCTCTCTCCAACCCTCATCCTACCCCACCCTGCACTACCACCTCATCCCAGTATACTCACCATGGGCCAGGAAAGAGCTGGCAGTCAACAGAGCACAATATAGGCAGACAGGTGTGGGCTTGTGAGTAAGTGTGTGTGTGTTTATGTGCACATTTTTCCTATAAGCTTGAAAAAGAAAGATCATTCCAAATGCTAGCAAAGCTCTGTGGCTTTGTTTGTATACCTGTCAACAATTCAGCACTTCTGCCTTTTGGTGAGTCATCTTCTTTATTCCCAAATAATTTGTAATTCTCAACCAGAATTTTCCATTCATTATCATACCACCTAGTAGCTCCCTTCCAACCAAATCTCATGTCATTCATCCTTCATTATTGTCTCCTTTATCTAGCTGCCCCCTATTGTTCGCCCATTTCGTTCTCATATGTTTCTTCCCTTTCACCTTTATGACACACACCATAACAGCCATGACACACATGGTTGCACATGACTTGTGTTACACCCTGTTGTTACAGCTGGATCCATTACGATAGCCACACACACAGCTCCATGTGCCATGCAACGCTCGATAATAGCATAACACACTTTTAGCAACACAAAATCCTTACTTCCCTCACATATCACTCCCAATCTACCTGTCCTTGTTTTCTTTTTTTTCTCTTTCATGCGATGATAAATCATGTTGTTACAGCTGGATCCATTACGATAGCCACACACACAGCTCCATGTGCCATGCAACGCTCGATAATAGCATAACACACTGTTAGCAACACAAAATCCTTACTTCCCTCACATATCACTCCCAATCTACCTGTCCTTGTTTTCTTTTTTTTTCTCTTTCATGCGATGATAAATCATGTGAAATCGAATTCATTTCATGCGCATGACAATGTATCACTCATGATCAGAGATATCTCAGTCACAATACTACTCCCTTCCCCCAACACAATTCCTTTCACTCCTTACACCTGTAAATGTTATTCAATACTCCATGCAACCACCTGCAATCTTGTCCCATATCCTGTTCCTTAGATGCTGCCTAAACCATGGTATACCCCCAATGGCCTAACCATAAAGATCCCTATTTCTGGATCCCACCTCTCCTTCCACATTGAACTTCACCTTTTCAAATCCTGCAAGTCTCTTTCCTGCACAAACCAGGTTCTACAAAAACACGTCACTATACAATCCCCACTACCTACACCACATCATCCAAATTGAAAACCTGACTCTCCAACACCTAGAAGAACGTTTCAAACACCACTTCCACAAGTTATTCAGCCTGCTGAAATCCTAACTCCCACCTTGAGACACTACTACCCAACCCCAAATCCTACTCACTGTCTTTCTCCTTGTCAAGTCCTCATAGCATCCAGACCCTGCTTAGCTGACCTTTTCAACATACCACATCCTCCAAAATCCCCTTTCAACACACCATGAAATCCAGAACTGCAACAATCCCAGAACACTGATATTAACCTCTTCACCAAAATCCTTAGCTCTGCAGGAGTTACAGTGCTATCCTAAGGCCTCACATTGAGCCCTACTTCCAGTTTTAACCATGTTGGACTTGTGAAAGACCAGTCCTCCTTCTCCCGTGCCCTACAGCCACATACCCCTTCAACCAAAGCCAGTCCAATTCTAAATTGAACCCTGCCAGTCCCAATTCCTTCCTCCATCCAGCTGTGACCCTCCCACACTCCAGCCTAACCATCCCCTGATCGCCTTTTAGGAATTACAAACTTGCAACCTGGCCTCACCATCCTTGCCCAGATCCCTGCCTATGGACTACAACATTTCAGCAGAATAAAGGACTGCCCTACATAACCTAAAACATCTTCACCTATAAGCTCTGCCAAAGTAACCCCATTCCAGAAGCCCAACATAACCCCCAGTTCCTGCTAAAATCTTTAGGCCCTTCCCGGTACCTCTACTGAGAATCCATCTCTTTGCTCACCTCCAGAACAGCCTGCACACCCAGCTTCTACGTGCTCCCCAAAATCCACAAACCTAATAATCCTGGGTGCTCCATTGTGGCTGCTTACAGTGCCACCACCAAAAGAATCTCAGCCCTTGTTGATCACCATCTACAACCAATCACTCAAAACCTAGCTCCCTACATTAAAGATACCAACCATTTCCTGCACTGGCTCTCCACCATCCCCACACTCTTACATCCCCAGGCCCCACTCATCACTGTTTATGCATCCTCCTTATCCACCTACATCCCTCACACCCATGGCCTTGCCGCAGTTGAACACTACCTCTCTCAATGCTCTGCAGATTCGAAACCCACCACTTCATTCCTCCTATACCTAACCAACTACATCCTAACCCATAACTACTTCTCATTTGAGGGGAAGGTATACAAACAAATTCATGGCCTAGCCATGGGCACCTATATGACTCCCTCCTATGGCAACCTTTTCATGGGCTACCTAGAGCGAACATTTCTAGCTTCCCAAAATCCCCACTCCCTGGTCTGGTCCAGGTTTACTGATGACATCTTTATAATCTTAACCCAAGGCCAGGACACCTTATCCTCATTCCTTCACAATCTCAACATCTTCTGTCCCATCAACTTCACCTGGCACTCCTCCAACTATCGTGCCACCTTCATAGATGTCGGTCTCCTCCTCTCGATGGCTCCATCCACACCTCGATCCATAAGAAATCCACTATTCATCAACAGTACTTTAACGCTGACAGCTGCCACCCTTTCCACACCAAAAACTCCCTCCCACACAGCCTGGCCACCTGTGGCTCACACATCTGCAATGTTAAGAACTTCCTTGCCCAGCATGCTGAAGGCCTCACAAAGGCCTTCAAAGTCAAGCAATACCCTCCAGATCAAATACACAAACAGATTTCTCATGCCACATGCCCACACACATCTGATGTTCACATCTACCCCAAGAACCAACCACAAAGAAGTGCCCACCCTTGTCACTGAATACCACCTGGGACTGGAACAACTGATCCACTTCCTTCATCAGGGCTATGATTATGTATCATTGTGCCCTGAAATGAGGGACATTCTACAAAAGACACTTCCATCCCATCCCAATGTGGTATTGTGCTGCCTGCCCAACATCCACATCATCCTAGTCTACCCCATGCCACTCCCACTGTCAGTCCCCTACCACAGGTTTCGTATGCTTATGGAAGTCCCAGATGCAACCTGCCCAATCTATCCATCCAGCACCAGCCCCAGTACCCCCACCCAATTTGTGTCAGTTAGCTGTATGCTGCTATCTCATGCCCTAGTCTATGAAATCACATGCCGAACCATCTGCCACCTGCCCTCTACCTGCACCACTAGCTAACCCACAAAAGGCTCCCCACTCTTGCATGAGCCGCTAGATTCTTCCCCCTCAACATCCTCCCTGCCTCCTGCTTCTCTCCGTCCCACATCCCACACCAGTCTGAACCACCACCTCACCCCAATACACTCACCCTGGCCAGGAAGGAGATGGCAGTCGACAGAGCTCAATGTAGCAAGACAGGCATGTCTATGTGAGTGAGTGTGCATGTTTCTGTGTTTTTTTCTACAAGCTTGAAAAAGGAAGTTCATTCAAAAATCTAGAAAGCTCTGTAGCTTTGTTTGTGTGCCTATTGATGACACAGCATTTCTGCCTTTCAGTGAGTGATCTCCTTTGTTGCTAAATAATTCTTATGTAAGTCATATATTACATGTTCCTAGTTCTTTTCTACAACTGTTACATGTAACCTGATTACAATGGATTTTCTAATGCCTCTTTGGGATGCAATAAAACTATGCTGAGGCATCCTATCAGTTGCTTTGGTCGTCTACCTCACTGTCTGTATCCTGTCCTTCACATTGGATCCTCATGCATATAACTGTCATCTACATCTTGTCATTGTGTCCATCTTAGATCACTTTCATCAACTGAGTCATCTGACCACCAACACAATCCAGAATCCCATAACTTCTGCTATCTACTGTCATAAGAACATTTTCTTATTGTACTGCATTACTCTATGCTACCTGCGTCAGCAAACAATTCTGCTCATCTCATATTTTGTGTGATCCTCAGTGCCCGCATCTCGTGATCGTGCGGTAGTGTTCTCGCTTGCCCGGGTTCCCGGGTTCGATTCCCGGCGGGGTCAGGGATTTTCTCTGCCTCGTGATGGCTGGGTGTTGTGTGATGTCCTTAGGTTAGTTAGGTTTAAGTAGTTCTGAGTTCTAGGGGACTGATGACCTAAGATGTTAAGTCCCATAGTGCTCAGAACCATTTGAAGCATTTTTTGATCCTCAGTGTTTACAGAAATCATCAGTTCATTTCCCATTGCAAAATGATTTTCAAATCAGAATGGTATGTGCCCATTCAATTGAGTGGTCTGCAGTTAGCCTGGTGAGATGTATATTCTATCGACATACATTAACAGGGACAGAAAAACATGAAGAATAACCAGTACTTCAACAGTGAGAGCCCTGGCCCATGCCAACTGCTACTGCCATTTAGCAGTGCTGCTCAGTTACTGCTGGACTACCATTAATTCATCATGTTTTACTGTCTCTGCTAGTACACATTGATAAAATTGATATCACACCAGATTGGGCAGAGTAGGCTGAAATGGGGACATATGCATTTTACGTGGAACTAAGTTCCAGTTTTGGTGAGCAAAGTTAATCTGTTGCTCAAAACAAATGAAAACACAATAACAAAGTGGACATGTGATAACTGCAGAGATGAACTAAACACACCTGTTCCACTAAGAAACAGATATGAATTCTGATCAAAGTGCTTCAGAAAACATTACTGAAAGTTCACAGATGTGTGATTCATCTGTTACTGCTCCCCAGAATACTCCAAAACCATCAGCCAAAACAGCAGATCTGACATCAGCAGTACCAGCAGCATCAGTAAAAGAAGCAAAGACAGCTACTGTCCCAAGAATCATATCTTCATCGGAACCAACAGCAACAACAATTGCAGTAGGATCACAACACTGCTTAATGAGGAGTCAAAGGCAAGCTACTTCTATTCCACTTAATGAGGATTTTTTATGGCTTCAAACCAAGGAAAGGAAAAGATTGTCACAAATCAGCCTGAAAACTTGCAGATAAGTGACAAACATCAGGAAAAAAGCAGCACATTATCAGGTAATGACAAAAACAAAAATATTTGCAAAATGTTCAGGATAATGTGGGAAAACATACATGCATCAAGAACAAAGTGTTGGATATAGAAGTAGCTTTATATAATTTTGCTGGTGTCTCATATATTTGTTTATCTCAACAATGGTGCAAGGAAAATGGATTAAGTCTTACTAATATAAGAAAATTTAAATTAGCATCTCATTACTACCACAGCATATGCAAAACTGATGGAGTATGCATTTATACTAGACCTGGATTTCACTTTAAAGCAAAAGCAGAACTGGACAATCTAAATACCGAGAAACATTTTGAATCATGTGCCATAGAGATAAAAACTGAGGAAAAGAGTAAAAAACTAATTGTCATATCAATATATAGATCACCAATGGGTGATAAAAATATATTTTTTTAAAAGGCTGGAGGCAGCTTCAAGCACTTTATATAGGAATGAAGTGAAATTATTTTTATGTGGGAATTTTAATATTAACATGTTGACTGGAAGTGAAGAAAAGAGACAGCATCTGAGTATCCTAAACAACTTTCACATGAAACCACTCTTCCCTATTAGATAATATCTTCACAAACATTAAAAATGGTGTCACTGAGGCCCAAAGAATAAACTTAGGTCATTCAGATCACAACACACTCATCATGTGTTTAAATTCTTCTATACTCAAGGTAATAAAATATAAAGGGGAATATAAAAGACACTTCTGAACAGACAAAGTAAATGCTTTCATTCAGATATTAGCAAAGGAAACAATGAATTCTAAGGGCTGTGTATGGCCACTTATACCCGCATGAATGGGACATCTTCCTGTAGGTTTTAAATATTTCCTATTAGCCACCTTCAGAAAGATGTTTTGTTGTCAACGAATACGATTTTCTGCAGCTGGTGATAGTACTTCTCCAAAATGACTGAATATGATGCTCCAGAGTCCACAAAAGCTTGGGCTGGTTGGCCATCCATGAGGATATTGACGTAATTTCCTATCATTTTTGTAGTGACTGACGGTGGAGGATTTTTCTCTTCGGCAGCCTCACCTCCAAGAAAGGTCGCACCCTTAGTTTTCCAGGTTACAGCGGCTAGGTGATCAGCTGGAGCTTTTAAACGATGATGGAGACCTTGATCGGCGTGTTGGGGAGCATCCTCTCCAGCGGTTAGCATGTGGCGATAGTGACCTATGTCGTTCTGCACCCACATCTTCCTGTTCATCTTTATTGTCCTGGAGATGGCGTCAGCTAATATCAGTCTGCTGTCTTCTGGTACGGGCATCATCAAATATCCACCACCTTTCTCAACAATAGCACACCACATGCCCCAGTTGTCCACAAAGGAAACATTCTGGATGGTTATCCTGGGTCCTCCAGACGTCACTCTTCCTTGGTGCCCAAACAGGTTCCTCATGCGCCATTGTAGGGGCATAACTCCGCCTGGGTCTGTACTTTTTCACCATTTTAAAGGGAAATGAAGGACGAGAGATTGGGTTCAATGTCTGTTCCACTTCCTCCTTTATGACCTCTTGATGTGTCTTGGTTTTTTGCCAGCCATGCAATCCAAGTGCCTTCTGAACTTCCTCTCTCACTATCTGATGAAAAACACTTGTGAAATCAGTTGCTTCCTCCATCACAGACATCAATACAATGTTTGGAAGCCATTCAAATTTCTTGCATGTAATTCTTTTTTTGATGCATTGCCTCAATATACTGGCACCATTTTATGAAGTCATCTGCAGTCGAAACTTCCTTCAGGAATAGGACTTGATACATGTCCTCAGCAACACCCTTCATGAGATTTGCAACCTTGTCTTCCTCCTTCATTCTAGGATCTACTATTTCACACAGCTCCAAGACGTCTTGAATGTAGGATGCTATAGTTTCTCCTGGACACTGTGCCCTGCACTTTAATTTATCTTCAGACTTGCACTTCTGTCATTGTTTGTTGGTGAAATACTTCCGCAGTTCCCAGCTTGTGAACTTCTCCTCGTTGTCCTCATACCATTACTTGGCAGTGCCCTCCAAATAGAAAAATACGTTAACCAAACACACAGTATCATCCCATTTGTTAAATTTGGCTATACACCCATATACCTTCAGCCACTTGTTTGGATCTAAGCCATCATCACCAGAGAACCTGGGAGGATGGCCCATGTGGTGGCACACAGTTGCTGTCATTGTAAAGTACTCTTCTTCTTCTGTCTCCAATAGATTGTGAACTGTTAAATATGGCTTGAACTCGGGATTCTCACCACGTAAACTGCAGCTCCGTCGTGGCCTGATGGGAGCCACAGTGTTGTCGACCATGTGTGCTAACACAAGTTCCAATAACCAGCGCCTCCACCAGAGTAATGTCATGTAGACGGAGGTGTAATTAGATGAATTAGGAACACCAACTTCACTTAATGAAGGTTTATTCAGCACTTTCACATACAATGTGAATGTACTCAAACCAAATATAGAAATTAAAATCGTACAGTCCAGGTGCATTTTGAACTCACAACCTTCCATGCAACAGTTTAGTATCATAACCACTACACCATGATGCTTCTCAGCTTCTTCTCTGACAATATTCCTTCCTTCTTGCTCTTCAAGGATCAGTGATATAAGATTGTATCATACCTGTAACTTGTGTTCCGTGTTAGATAACAATACTGTTTGAATTATTTTCTTTTCATTTTGGTAGCATAGTATGAAACTCTGTGTCCCCACATTAATAAAGTTTGTTTTGCAGAATTTTTGGCCTATGGATTAGTTGGAATTAGTCAGTTCAGTGACACGATGGTTATGCGCCAGAAGCATGCTGTCATTATTATATTTCAACATTCACAATCTGAACATCCAGCATAGTTTCAAATTAAGTTCAATTGTAATTATTATTATTGTTGTTGTCATTATTGTGCAAAATTAATTCTTTTTGTTAATGATTAAGACTACACAATTTTTCACCACCAAGTTCGCTGCTTTCCAATGATGACTGTTTGGCCTGAATTTGCCAATTCTATGATCACATTTTCTTTTCATATCAGCAATTCATGTATCCTCTCTTTGATTACATTTTACTTTCATAAGCAAGAATAAAATAATGAAACATGTACAGAGGAAGAAAAGTAATACATTACACAGTCCATTCTGCCCTATAACCATTTCAACAATCAAAGCACAGCAAACAATTGCTGTGACAACTGCATGGAGCCACTGGTATAGCCTTTGATGAATAACCATATGTAAGGAAATCAGAGACTGATGAACCTAAACAACAGAAGAAAACATGACAGTAGGTACAATTTTAAAACATTGTTAATGAGGGAAATCAGTGGCATAATAACCACAACAATAGATGGAATCCTACATTAAAAAATCATGGTCATTCAGATGAAAATAATACTCAACAAGGTAATGATCAAGTGTGTTGTGACTCGCTGATCTTTCAAAGTGCCGCCGTGCAGTTACGTACGTCCTCTACATGCGGCGCTGTCTGCCAGCCACGCAGCAGCTGCGCCACCTAAGCGGCCAGCCAGCCAGTGGCCGCTAGATTTGGACTCAGTGCTAATTTGACTGTTACAGTGAACACTCGTCTTACTTTGTTTACATGCTTTGTGACTTACATGTATTGTGTCAGCCTAGAAATATATTTGTTCAACTTGACTTTATAACAAAGTGTAAGACCACATTGCCAAAACAAAATGGCATGCTCAGACTCCAACAGTTAGTGTGGTTGAGGTAACAGAACATGGTCATGCTATTATGCCAAATTCAACAAACTTAAAGTGACTAGGTTATGCCTCCAATGATGGCCATGGGGTGGGGTGGGGTGAGAGCAGTGATACCAGTTTTGTTAATCTGTTGCAATACAATGTTGGAACATACATCAGAGATGAGTTGTATACTGATTTTAACATGGGTAATGAACAGCATGAAACTCTACTTCAGGTTTCTCTTAATATTGTAGTGAGACACATATCAACTACAATTGTACAATTGTAGTAAATACTGGAACTACTGCCAATGTGATGTTCAATGACCTGTTCAGCAGAAGTAGTGACATTACAAAAGTGCCTACCTTGACAGTTCAGAATTGTAGGATTGCTCATGGAGTCAGTTTGAGCTTGAGCAATGTCAAGAAGCAAACACAAGTACCTGGAATCCTAAGAAATGGAGCCATTAGATGGATATTTCTAATTGCAGCATGCTTGGTACTGAATTTTTATGAGAGAGGGATCTAAAATTAGGCCCCTCTAATGGTAACTGCTACCTCTGTGTTGATGGAAATAATATTACTGTAGATTTATTGGAAACAAAAGCCAAACATCGCAAATACTGTCACATTGTAAAGGTCAAATTCATTAAAAAAAAGTGCTACATACTCACAATCAGCAGTCTCCTTACTTGGTTATGCACTCTAATAAAGATTATATTAAAGACAAAGTATCAGATTCACCTACCTTAATTCACAACAACAGGCTGAACTAGTTCATTTGTTATTAAAATATGTAGAAATATTTGCAGGAAAACCAGACAGCATCTGAGGTTATAAATATCACATTGAGATAGTTCCTCACAAAATCTATTGTCATACATCTTATTCCACCCCAAGGTCAAAGTGAGAGGCTGTTATCAAATAATAGACAAAATGTTATCCTGGAATATATTGAAGTCTGCTATTAGCCATGGGTAAACCTGGTGATAACATTTGCCTTGTGCTTGATGCTAGAGGGATTAATCAAACTATTGTTCTCATCACTACTACACCTTAGAACTGGATGAACAAATACAAAAGTTTCATGGTGTAGAATTTTTGACAACCAATGATTTGAGGATCTTCTATTGACAGG
Organism: Schistocerca gregaria; assembly: GCF_023897955.1. NCBI lineage: Eukaryota > Metazoa > Arthropoda > Insecta > Orthoptera > Acrididae > Schistocerca > Schistocerca gregaria. The sequence continues at coordinate 737,642,969 of NC_064923.1, forward strand.
TCCTATTAACAGGGGAATCTCACAAACATACTATTTTTATATTTGCAGATAGAATTTGCCAATTTCATTTTTTGTCCTACAATTTAAATGTCAGTAAAGGCATATTTATTATTGTACTAAATACTGTGCTCGAACCTGATCTGTTAGATAAGGTAACCCTGCATGTTGATAATCTGCTCATCACAAAATCCACAAGGCAGGAACAACTTATTTCAATAGAAATAGCATTATACACTCCTGGAAATGTAAAAAAGAACACATTGACACCGGTGTGTCAGACCCACCATACTTGCTCCGGACACTGTGAGAGGGCTGTACAAGCAATGATCACACGCACGGCACAGTGGACACACCAGGAACCGCGGTGTTGGCCGTCGAATGGCGCTAGCTGCGCAGCATTTGTGCACCCCCGCCGTCAATGTCAGCCAGTTTACCGTGGCATACGGAACTTCATCGCAGTCTTTAACACTGGTAGCATGCCGCAACAGCGTGGACGTGAACCGTATGTGCAGTTGATGGACTTTGAGCGAGGGCGTATAGTGGGCATGCGGGAGGCCGGGTGGACGTATCACCGAATTGCTCAACACGTGGGGCGTGAGGTCTCCACAGTACATCGATGTTGTCGCCAGTGGTCGGCCAAAGGTGCACGTGCCCGTCGACCTGGGACCGGACCGCAGCGATGCACGGATGCACGCCAAGACCGTAGGATCCTACGCAGTGCCATAGGGGACCGCACCGCCACTTCCCAGCAAATTAGGGACACTGTTGCTCCTGGGGTATCGGCGAGGACCATTCGCAACCGTCTCCATGAAGCTGGGCTATGGTCCCGCACACTGTTAGGCCGTCTTCCGCTCACACCCCAACATTGTGCAGCCCGCCTCCAGTGGTGTCGCGACAGGTGTGAATGGAGGGACGAATGGAGACGTGTCGTCTTCAGCGATGAGAGTCGCTTCTGCCTTGGTGCCAATGATGGTCGTATGCGTGTTTGGCGCCGTGCAGGTGAGCGCCACAATCAGGACTGCATATGACTGAGGCACACAGGGCCAACACTTGGCATCATGGTGTGGGGAGCGATCTCCTACACTGGCCGTACACCTCTGGTGATCGTCGAGGGGACACTGAATAGTGCACGGTACGTCCAAACCGTCATCGAACCCATCGTTCTACCATTCCTAGACCGGCAAGGGAACTTGCTGTTCCAACAGGACAATGCACGTCCGCATGTATCCCGTGCCACCCAACGTGCTCTAGAAGGTGTAAGTCAACTACACTGGCCAGCAAGATCTCCGGATCTGTCCCCCATTGAGCATGTTTGGGACTGGATGAAACATCGTCTCACGCGGTCTGCACGTCCAGCACGAACGCTGGTCCAACTGAGGCGCCAGGTGGAAATGGCATGGCAAGCCGTTCCACAGGACTACATCCAGCATCTCTACAATCGTCTCCATAGGAGAATAGCAGCCGGCATTGCTGCGAATGGTGGATATACACTGTACTATTGCCGACATTGTGCATGCTCTGTTGCCTGTGTCTATGTGCCTGTGGTTCTGTCAGTGTGATCATGTGATGTATCTGACCCCAGTAATGTGTCAATAAAGTTTCCCCTTCCTGGGACAATGAATTCACGGTGTTCTTATTTCAATTTCCAGGAGTGTAGAAGTTTTCAGAGGCAGGAATTACCGTAAAACTCAAAAGTCTAAACCTGGCAAGGATAAAATCAAATTTCTTTAACATTTAATTTTGTTTATGGGAATAGTGCCAAATGTGACTAAATGAGTGCAACAAAAAAGTTTCCTGAACCTAGACAAAAGAGTGAAACCATTCCCCAGCTTAGCTTCATTTTTTGTGCATTTTGTTCCTAATCAACGTCCAAGTGCAGATATATGCTCAAGTCACAGTTTAGTAAAGCTGAAGAGTTGGCTGAAGTTTAAGAGACTAGTCAGGAAGAATCAATGTACATAGAAGTGGGATATGGAAGTATTGAGGAATGAAGAGATATGCTTGAAGACCTCTGAAGTTGTAGATACTTCTACAGTTAATAGATCAGTAGGCAGTTCAGTTAAAGTGGAATGGACATCTCTAGAAAGGGCAATCACAGAAGTTGGAAAGAGAAACATTGGTACAAGGAAGTAACTATGTGGCGTCTCTTACATGAAGCGACAGTTCTTTGACTATACACTTTTGTTTTGTCTTTTTGTCTTTGTGTTCTAGTGCTATGTTCAACAGCCATCTTTCTGTATTAGCTATTAAGTGGCAAAATAAATGCCGTTTCAATCCTAAAAGTGTGTTATTATGGTTCAACACCATGTAAAACCCACAGTGGTGCATTTGGGAATTATTTTGTGCTTATTTTCATCAGTAAAGCACTCCGTATGCCAGCCCACATTGTCTTGAGAACAATAGATCTACCAGAGTCGTTTCGTACAAGTGTATCACACCCTAGCAATTGTGCTTGTGTTTTTAATAGTGTTCCTAATGTACAGCTTGTTACAAATGAACAATTTATTGGCCCCTGCCATTCCAGCAGCCACTTAACTGTTACCAGCCCAACATGGCCACTGTCAATTGCTACTATGCAGCAAGGCCTGCCGCCCGGACAGTGTACACTGCTCACCGACATTGTGAATGATAATTGTATGAAGGATGTTGTGTTTCACCCTCCAGTTAAGCAGTCGCCTTCTTGTTGGTTTAATGTGCAGACACAGTTCGAGACCTGTACTCCAAATGCTCATGCATGTGAGGTCTCACTTCTTTACTTGCTTGACATCATTGAAGCCCCACCCCCCCTCCCCCCTCATCGCATGCCATCTTGGTGACACTGGTCACCTTAGCTGCCGGTAGAGGCCAGTGTGTGTGCCTCAGCAGCCAGCAGCTCAGCGACCTGCCAGGAGCTGCCTTCTGGCGACCTACAAGAGGTAAGAGGTACTACCAGCGCCCTCCCAACAGCAGCTGACCTTGCCCGAGCAGTAGCCAGCTGCATCCCCTGTCCGCCCCGCCATGTGTCACCTCCAAGCTTACCCACTATGCTGGAACCATGCAACCTACGGGGTTGCTGCTCACTACAGCCAAAAACCTTGTGTGTACCAAAAAGACTTCAGCGGGCACATTTAGGTGCCACATCCTGCCATGATCACCAATGGCATCTATCTCCCAATGCCGCACCACTTGCACCAACGGCGTGACGCCTCTACGACACAAAATTGTCGTCAGGCACGTGCTTTGTCATCAGCTCTGGCACCGATGTCAGCATTATCCTGGCCAAGCTTGTGGAGAACCGATTTCTCCTGATAACCTCACACTGGTCACCACTAATCACTCTCATATTGTGGTTCTTGGCTCCATCAAGATGTTGTTCCATCTGTCTCTGGGCGTGACATTTCCTTGAACCTTCCACATCGCCGATGTGGACGAACCTGTGATTGGGTTGGTTTTCTACACTGTTATGAGCTTTTACCAGACCTACAGGCAGCTGCACTCTGCCATGCATCTGGTTCTACCGTTCCACGCTCAAATGAGTGCAGCGCGTCTCCGCTCTCTGCATCCTTGGCCACTCTTTCCATATATGCTTCTCTGCTCAAAGATATTACAGCTCGCCTCTCTGATTTATTGGATGTCCACAGGCAGATCGACAGACTATGCACTCATAACATGATGTTATGCTCCTGCATTGTTACCATGTCTGCTGAATTGTCTCATGCATGGATTGCCTTACGCTGCCTCTCTGCAAAGACACCCCTGTCAATGCAGCCTCCCTCTCCTATTGAGTCTTTGCTCTGCTTTGCTCCTGTGTCAAGCTGCACGTTTCCTGTTGCCAGTTCTGCTCTGATGGAGTTGGACCTGCAGGACACTCCTGCCCTCATTTTGCAAGATCCTTCACATCGCTCATTTTCTCTGGCTACTGCACCACATGCTCAGACGTTGTCTAATGCTGACGCTTTGTACACGTCATCCTGGCACACCAAGGTCAGTCAACCACCACCACTTGTGGACCCCCTCTCGCTCCACCATGCATGCCTCCCTTCACAGGTTGGCAATCAGCAACAGCATCTGCCACCAAATCCACAGCATGGACAATCTGCTCATATGTACATGAACGTGACATCTTAATGCTTCAAAATTGTTACAAGCGAAAGAGCTGGTTCAGGATTTACTGGCTTCAGGTGTGCTTCGACCATCAGACAGCAACCGGTCCTTTCTCATCCACTTGGTGCCTAATAAAGACAGTTCACTGTGCATGTGCAGTGACTACAGGTCCCTTAATGCTAGGACTATTATAGACAACCATCCAATTCCTCATATCCAAGATTTCACGCAGCTACTGCATGGCTCGAAGTTCTTTTCTGTCTTGGACTGTTTCAAAGCATATCACCAAATTCCAATGCACCCACCGGACATTCTGGAAACAGCGATCATTTTGCCTTTTGGTTCTTTTGAATAGTGCTTCATGCCCTATAGTTTAAAAAATGCAGTCATGGCAACTTATCATTGATTCAATTTTGCTATCACTTCCTTTCACTTTTGCCTATCTGGATGACATACTTATCTTTTCCTCATCTGCAGAGGAACACCAATTTCACCTCGACACAGTTCATGCAGCTTTTGCAGCCAATGGCGTGGTTATCAACCACAAAAAATCGCAGCTCTGTTCCACATCTGTTACTTTCCTTGGCCATTCAGTCTCAGGCGATGGCCTCCACCCTATAGATACACGAATCGTGAACATCCTCACTCTGCCTCTCCCTGAGGATTATACACACTGCACCATTTCCTAGGGATAGTGAACTCTTATTGGCGACTTACACCTCAGGCTGCCTCCATCCAGTCAACTCTAACCGACACCCTCTCTGGTAAAAATACAGCAGGAAAGCATAAACTGGGCTGGACTGGGCCCATGCTGGACCCTTTCAACAATTTGAAATCGACCATCACACAGGCTATCACTCTCAAGCAACCCAACCCTGAGGTGCGGATTTCTATCACTACCAACACTAGCAAGTCGGCAGTAGATACTGTCCTCCAGCAGCACACTGCAGACTCAATGCACCAGCTCCATTTCTTCTCAAAAAAGCTTACAAGGAGTCAGTGTAAATGGTCGGCCTTTGAGCGCGAGCTCCTTGCAGTTTATGAGGCAGTCAAACATTTCAGGAGTGACATCAAAGGACATGCTTTCATCATCTATTTGGACCATAAACCTCTTTTTGACGCGATCTGCAACCCGGCAAAAGATCTCCCATCACACTGCTTCTGGCACGTGGACTTTATTTGGCAACATTATTCAGACGCTTGTTACATCCACGGTATGGAAAACGTAGTTGCTGACTACCTCTCCTGCATTCCAATTATCTCCACCCCATTGAACTTAGAGGAACTGGTGCAGCTTCAGGCTGAAGATGAGAGCACACAACGAATGTCTGTTATCGAACGATGCATCTTCACTCGTCATCAAACCTATTGCCCTGCATGGGTCTAAACTCCAAATATCATCTGTGATGTTTCTACTGCTTTGACCCACCCCTTGGTGCCTTCCCCCCTTTGGCGCCAGATTTTTGATGTGTTACATAATCTTGCCCACCTCAGAATGTGGGGAAAGACATGACTCATAACCGAACATTTCATCTGGCCAGGAGTGCAGCAGGATTGCCGTTTGTGGTCACATGCATGCTTTCCTTGTCAATGGAGAAAGGTGAGCAGACATGCACAACTGCCTTTAGGATAGTTCGATATCCTCAGTGGCTGTCTGTGCCACGTGCACATTGATGTGGTCAGTCCTCTTCCCCGTCCGAAGGATACATATACATCATTTCCATGATTGACCGCATCACCCATTGGGTTGAGGCGGTACCCCTGATGGACACTACAGCTAAGACAATTGCTTATGTGTTCATTTCAGCATGGGTGGCTAGATTTGGATGCGCCCTGTCACTTACCACAGACCAGGGCTGCCGATTCAAGTCGTCACTTTTCGCTCACCTGTGTGAGTTGTGTGGGGTGGCAAAATTTCAAATGACTGCATATCATCTGCAGGCCAATGGTCTAGTGGAGCACTCATGTGCCATGGCAGGCTTTGGGCTGAGGCTCTGCTACGGGTATTGTTGGGAATCCACTCCGCGCACAAGGAGGACCTCCATGCTTTGATGGCGGAGGTCCTGTATGGTTAACCGCTTGTACTGTCTACCGAATCCATCAAGGACCCTTTGATGGACACTAGTGGATGATTGGGTGCTCACGCACCCCGCCTTCATCTGCCTCTACCTCGTGCTCACACCATGCCACATGTTCATAAGGACTTTATATCATGCGATTTCATCATGTTAAAAGATGACTCTGTTCATGCAGCTCTGCAATCTCTGTACTATGGCCTGCACCATGCATTATGCTACGGGGTCAATACATTCACGATTCTTCTCAACAGCTGCACGAGTACAGTTTTGGTGCATCGTTTAAAGCCTGTATGGTCACTCCCAGAACCACTTCTCGTTGCTCCCTGCTGACCTGCCTCCACTGACACCTTGCCTCCAGCCACCACCGTGGTCCTCTTCAACTCACCACCACATGCACAGCAGTCCGATGCTCGGGACCCTGACAACAATGTGCCCAAGCCGCACACTTCGCACACCGAACGCCGTCTCCGCCCAATGCGCTGGCACGAAGATTTTTTTGTGGATGTGTACTAGCTCTGCCCCAATGTACTCCACACTGACGCAGGGGGGGAGGGGGGGGGTTGGCTCTGTGGTATCTCTGATGTGAAGTGACAGTTCTATGCTCTTTGGTTTTGTCTTCATGTCTTTGTGTTCTAGCACTATGTTCGACAGCTATCTTCCTGTATTTGCTCTATTAAGCAGCCAAATAAATGTCGCTTCAATCCTAAAGGTGTTTTATTATGGTTCAACGCCACATAAAATCCACAACTGCAAAAAAACCATAGGTAACAGAAGATATACTTCAGCTGATTAAAAAAAAGGGAGTACACAAATTTGCAGAGAAATTTAGGAATACAGAGATGCAAGTCATTTAGGAATGAAATAAATAGGGAATGCAGGAAAGTTAAGGTGAAATGGCTGCATGAAAAATGTGAAGAAATTGAAAAATAAATGATTGTCAGAAGGACTGTATTAGGATTCAAAAATGTGAAATTTAAAACAAAGGTGGTAATACTAAGAATGTAATAGAAACTCCACTTGCAAAAAGCTGAGGAGAAAAAGCAGGTAAATGGAAAGAGTACATTGAAGGCACCTCTTGTCTGATGATGTGATGGAAGAGGGAACAGCAGTCAGCAGGGAAGAGACAGGTGATCCAGTATTATAATCAGAATTTAAAAGAGCTCTGGACAACGTAATATAAAGTAAGTTGGAAGAGGCAGAGAACATTCTTTGTAATGTCTAAAGTCATTGGGAGAGGTGGTCAGAAAATAAGTGTACACATTTGTGTGTAGAATATATGAGACTAACAATACACCATCAAACTTTTGGATAAACAACATCTATACAATTCTGAAGATAGCAAGAGCCAATAAGAGTGAGAATTGTCACACAATCAGCTTAAAAGCTCATGCATCCAAGTTGCTGATAACAATAATATACAGAGGAATGGAAAAGAAAATTGACAATAGTACACAGAAGAATGGAAAAAAATTGACATTTTGTTAGATGACGATCAGTTTGGCTGTAGGAAATGTAAAGAAGACTAAAGAAAAATCAAAATATGCTCACAGGATTTGTTGGCCTGGAAAAAGTGTATGACAATGTAAAGTGGTGCTAAATGTTTAAAATTCTGAGAAAAATAAGGGTACTACAGGGGAAGATGGGTAATACACAATGTGTACAAGAACCTTGAGGAAAACTGAGGCTGGAACACTAAGAAAGGAGTGCTCAGATGAAAAAGGGTGCAAGGCAGGGATGTAGTTTTTTGCCTCTACCATTCAATCTATACATCAAAGGAGAAATGGTGAAAATAAAAGAAAGTTTCAAGAGAGGGATTAAATTTCAAGGTGGAAGGCCATCAATGATAAGATCTGCCGATGGCAGTGCTATTCTCAGGGAAAGTGAAGAAGAATTACAGGATATGTTGAATGGAATGTACAGTCTAATGAGTATAGAATGTGGGCTGAGAGTAAATCAAAGAAAGACAGACGTAATGAGAAGTAGCAGAAATGAAAACAGTCAGATCTTGACCTCAGAACTAGGTATCATGAAGAAAACAAAGTCAAGGAATTCTACTACCTAGGCAGCAAAAAGATCCATGGGACAGAACAAGGGGGACATAAAAAGCAGACTAACACTGTCAAAAAAGGCATTCCTTACCAAGTGTGGGATCAAACATAGGCTTTAATCTGAAGAAGAAGTTTCTAAGAATGTGTGCTTGAAGCTCAGCATTGTGTTATAATGGGATGGTCTGTGGGAAAACTGGAACAGGAAAGAACTGAAGCATTTGAGACATGGTGCAACTGAAGAATGTTGAAAATTAGGTAGATTGATAAAGTAAGGAATGAGGGGGTTCTCCACAGACTCAGTAAGGAAATGAATATATGGAAAACAGTGAGAAGGAGAAGGAATAGTATGATAGGACATCTATTAAGGTATCAGGGAATTACTGCCATGGTACTAAGGGGAGCTGTAGAAGATAAAGACTGTAAAGAAAGATGGAGATCAGAATACATACATCAAATAATTGAGGATTTAGGTTGCAACTGCTACTAAGAGATGGAAAGGTTGGTACAGGAGAGGAATTTGTGGTGGTCCACATCAAACCAGTCAAAAGACTTACGGACTTGAAAGTCTACCTCTGTGTTTGGGCAGGCCTTTTTAGGATCACTGCTGCACAACCTGGAAGGGGTAGGCCCTATGAAATGTGGGCTAAACACCAGTAGTCACACTCCAAGGCTACTGGGAGGCCGCACCCAGCAGGTCACTCCACACATGGGTGAAAAATTAAGATCATCAAAACTCTAATGACAGAAACCTGGAATGTTCAAATCTTACTTGATTTGAAAGACAATAGCATACCTGAAAGAACAGCAGTTGTCACCAAGGAAGTTGGTTGAATGAACATTGATATTGCTGCCTTAAGTGAAACCAGATTGTCCAGAAAAGGTAAAACTACAGAGTTCAAATCAGGTTGCATAATCTTCAGGAAGGGCAAAAATGAGGGCAAAAACTGCATTCATGGTGTTGGATTCACTGTGAAGACCACATTGGTGAATGACCATTAGCTAACTCTAACTGCTGTCAGTGAAAGAACTATGTCTTTCCAAATCCCACTGTCTGGAGGTAAATTTATGACTCTCATCTCTGCAAATGATCCCATCTTGGATGCTGATGTAGACACTTAAGATCAGATCTATAGCCTGCTGAGCACAACCATTGCCAGAGTACCATCTTGAAACAAGCTCTTATTAATTTTATCAAAGGAAAGTTGCTACTCACCATACGGTGGAGATGCTGAGTTGCAGATAGGCACAACAAAAAGACTGTCACAAAGGAGCTTTCTGCCAGCAAGGCCTTTGTCAAAAATCGACAACACACACACACACACACACACACACACACACACACACACACACACACACATGACTGCAGTCTCTGGCAACTGAAGCCACAAGGTAAGCAGCAGCTCCAGTGCATGATGGGAGTGGCAACTGGGTGGGGGTAAGGAGGAGGTTGGGGCAGGTAAAGGGTGGGATAATAGGGTATTACCAACACCCAGTTCTGCCCGCGTAATCATTACGAGATCACTTGGATGTATACTCACTCTAAGCATTGGCACATCCTGGACTATGTAATCAGAAGGCAATGTAATAAAAAGGATGTCCTTGTCACCAGAACTGCAAGAAATGTAGAGGACTGCTGGACAGCTCGTAAGCTCCTTTCCTGGCAGCTGAGGCCCTCAGTCTGTTATAAACCAAAAATAATCCGTCTATGACCTGTCCAGATGGAAAGTCAACACTTCTAAACTTCACGCTAAATCGATTGCTACAGGTTACAGAAACACTACCTCAAATAAGCTGACTAGTCATCTAGTAAAGTCAGCACTAGCAGTGCAAATCAGGAGTTAGCTAAAGAAGCAACAGGTTTTGTGAAGAAAGTATGATAAAACTTGTTTGAGGGAAATAATTAATAAATCATGGTTCTGATCAATGCCAAGTGGAAGGTTAATCTGTCCTTTCTTCAAGATCCATCTACCCTGTGATGAAATCACATTTAATGGAACTTACGGGGAAATGTCAGCCACAAATTAGGGAAATTAAGAGTAACTGGTGGCAACGGAAAACTGAATAACTGTAAAGATTATCTGATGCCCATGACTTGCAAAACTTCTACACAGACATAAAGTAGGTTTAAGGCCAAATTCGATCCTCACCAGGAAAACTGAAGACTGTTGACAGTTCGATCAATTTAACTGAGAATGAAAAAACCTTACAGCATTGGAAGGAACATTTCTCTGTGCTTTTAAATTGTGCCCCCAACCTGCTGATGACTTTTTTTGTAATGTCCTTCAGCAACCCCAACAACCGTGGCTGGTACTTCCACCCAAATACAGAGATTTCATCAAAGCACTCAAACAATTAAGGCCAAGAACAGCTCCTGGTCCAAATAATTTTCCTCTGGAATTGAAACAAAATGAAGGTATACCTTTGAAGGCAAGAACTTTTATACTGTTCCTCTTAATTTGGGAAACACTAGAAGTACCTGATGACTTGAAGAATGCTAGCATCATCACTATCTTTAAGAAAGGTGTCCGTGGTGTATGTGGGCATGGTATATCACTATTGTCAGTTGCAGGTAAATTTCTTACAATAACTCTTTTAAATTGGCCCCAAATTATTTCAGAGTGGGTTTTGCTTTTATCTCAATGTGTTTTTGAACCTCCAGACACACAACAGATATGATATTTTCAGCCAGAGCCTTTATATTTAGTTTTTTTTATGACCTGGAAAAAGCCTTTCATTCTGCACCTAGATCTACCATGTGGAGGGTACTAAGACACTTTGGATATCATGGATACTATGTGGAACTGGGTCAAGCTCTACATTATGGCATGTCTGGACAGGATCTTACTGGTAACTCTGCATGAGGCTCTGTAGTGGTTCCGCCTGCTTCACTTCCTTCGTTTGTTGTCCTCAGTGTCGACGTACTGCGTTGCTACTCTGGCTGAAAAATGGGTTGTGGATTCTGACACTGATTACTGTAAATAATGTAGCCGACAGGTGCACAGTTGCATTTCACAGTACTTTAATTTCACTGTTCAAAACCCCCTAATAATAAACAGTTATTTGGCCAGTGCACTATTATTTAACTTTTGATAAGCCTCATTAATAGTTTGCAGGCAAACTTCCACATACTGCTACAATAGTTTACTATTGAACATCTACGAGCTGTTAAAACCTAACTGCAAAGTTCACAGTTCTTTTGGAATAATCAGGTATGCATGGAGCAGACACTGTCATTGTCTTAAGACACGACCTAATTGTGTAACACTTATTTCACAATTAAGTTGAAGCGTTGTTGTTGTTCTAACCAACACCTCTCGTCTGAAACTCTGCCGTGGACTGACCGTCTCGTGACCAAAAACTGGGCCCTTATATATCCTCACAATAATAGATGCTGAAACTACACACTGTTTGAAGTTTAATTTACAGAATTTACAATTAAAACTTAACTCATTAAATTAACTGAATACATTGAAAAATTCCGTCTTTTTAACAGTATCTTCTGCTACAAGGGTTAGGCTGAATTATTTGTTTAAATCATTAAATTAACAAATATAAGTATGCATACAATACTTTGGACAAAACTGTTAATTACTTTGGAATTAATTAAGGGCTTGCTTTGCTAACATGTTTTTGAATAGAACCAAATAAATACTTTAAGAATAATATTAGTTGTTCCTCCAAATGTTTGTAATTAGTACATAATTTATATTTGTTTGTACATCAACAATAGAATTTAAGATACAAAACAATTACTGATTTTGCCCTATAATAAAAAAATACTAACTAGTAATAGTCAAAATAAATTAGAAAATCAATTACATACATAAAACTAAACACAAAATTTGATCTGGCATTACACTCTTTAAAACTGAGGGCCAACCTTTCTCTTTTATGAAAATGCAGATTATATTCACATAAGTTAATGGTAAATAGTTAAAAGTAACAAAACAAATTTAAGGAGGCACATGGCAAAACAAGAGGGGAATTAACACTATCCTGGCTTGCTTCATCACAACTCGTTTCCAATCACTCAGGGTATGAAACAAAACTGTGAGCTCACTCCAACACTCTTTGAATTGTTCATGGCTGCAGTGCTACATCAAACAGCTGCAGACAATCCAGGCATGGAGATTAAATTTCATTTTGATGAAGATCTCTTCAATCTGGCAAGACTGTTTGCAAGGATGTACTGAGGTTACCCGGATGACAGAACTACAGCATGCCGAAGATTCTGAAATTCCTGCTCTAATACCAGCAGAATTACAAGTCAGTCAACTGCTTTAAAACTGCTTGTGTTCACTTTGGTCTTACCACCAATGTGGGAAAAATTAAGTTACTCACACAACCTGTCCCAAGATTATCTCTCCCTGAGTTCAGTATCTACATCCTAGACACAACACTAGAGCAGGTTGACAACTTTTCATGTCTTGGAAGCATCTTGTCTAAACAATTTACCTGCAAAAAAGATGTTGATAATGGGATTTGGATTGCCCTAGCAGCATTTGGATGTTTAATACACATTGTGTTCATGAATAAAAACCTGAAGTTGCACCCCCAAACTCACGGTGTACAGAATTGTTGTTATTTTCACACCCCTGTATGGCTGTGAAACTTGGACATTCTATTGCTGTGATATCAAGAAACACAAGCGCATTCACTAACAAAAAAATGAGACATCTTGAACATTAAGTGGGAGGACCATGTGACCCACATTGTGGTTCTCGAGAAAGTGCATCTGAACAGCTCTGAGGCAACCATCACTGCTCATCAACTGAGACAGTTAGGCTATGTTCATCACATAGGTGATACAAAGTTTTCCCACCAAATCTTTCATCATGAACTCTGCTCTGGCAGCCATAAAAAAATTCACATTTCCTCCTCTTTAATGACATAGGGTTCTGCATTTTGCCATTATTCAGCAGTGGCATGTCACAAAGCTTCGTGCATTAGTTCCAGTATGTTTGGTAGCTCAAATGTCTTGTTATTTTTAATGACAAACCTGTTAACTTTGCTCTGGATTAATTCAATTGGGTTCAGATTGCAGTGTTAAGGTGACAACTGTAAAAATACAGATTTTGTACAGTGTGCTCAACATCATGAACATTCTTCATGCTTTCACGGCGAACTGTTGACATCTTGGATATTCAGGAATCCAGCCCGATGTTCGCGTCGTTCTTGCACGATATTTCAACAGCGTGCCTCGCTGTCTTCTTCAGGTGCTACCTGAGACTGGTCCTAGGGTCGATCGAGTCCAGTATTTATGCCTGAGAAGAGCTGGGCGTTCCCTAATCGGTCCGTGCCGAGTCGAGTGTTCCATCTGTGGTCCGCGCCCGCCAGACTCGGCTTCAACGGACCCCTCCAGTCGCGGATGTTCCGACTGCCATCGGCGCCGGTTGTGGCCGTCCTCAACAGTTGTGGTTGTCATTTGAGGTGTGTCAGACCCGATCTGAGATGTTGGGTACTCTATCTCATGACTGTTACTACGGTTTCCACTTCTGTTGCGTGCTGGGCGCTCCCTAATCGGTCCGCGCCGCGTCGTGTGTTCCATCTGAGGTCCGCGCCCGCCAGAACAAACAGAAGGGGTGGCGATGGGCAGCCCTCTGTCACCAGTGGTGGCCAACCTATTCATGGAAAGGTTTGAAGAGGAAGCACTCTCTTCAGCCAGATATCAACCCAAGTGCTTTTTTAGGTATGTGGATGATACCTTTGTCATCTGGCCCCATGGTAGAAGGAAGTTAGATGAGTTCCTGCTACATCTGAACTCTTGCCATCCGAACATTAAGTTCACAATGGAAATGGAGAAGAATGGAATACTTCCATTCTTGGATGTTCTGGTGAAGAGAAAGGGAGATGGCACATTTGGACACAGTGTGTACCGCAAACCTACGCACACTGACTTATACCTTCAAGCCAGCAGTTGCCGCCATCCGGCACAGAAGAATGGAGTGCTCAAAACACTGGTCCACAGAGCACAAACTCTGTCAGATCCTGATAGTCTGGCCACAGAAATAGAACACTTACAATCAGTGTTCAGCAGGAATGGGTACTCCTCTAGAGATATCCAGAAGGCACTTCAACCTGCCAACCGGCCAAAGGATCCAGAAAAAGAACCACAAGAGGCAAAGAAGATGGCATACTTGCCATATGCCGGACCTATCTCTACCAAGATCAGCAGGATTCTCCAGAAATATGACATCAAGAGCATATTTTGCCCATCCACAAAAATTGGGGCTATGCTGGGGACTGTAAAAGATGACCTGGGGCTACGCAAGCCAAGTATTTACAACATACCATGCCAGTGTGGGATGTCATACATTGGCCAGACCACCAGAACTGTGGACATCAGGTGTAAAGAACACCAGAGACATACCAGACTCAGGCAGGCAACTAAATCAGCCATAGCAGACCATTGTCTGGAACTTGGTCATTCAATGGATTACAATGACACCAAGATTGTGACACAGACCTCAAGATTTTGGGACAGTGTCATTAAAGAAGATTAAGGTCACAGACAATCTAATCAACCGTGACTCGGGATACCAAATCAGCACTGCCTGGAATCCTGCACTTGAGCTTGTGAAAACTCAATGCAGTACACTCCAGGATTCAGCAAGAAATATAAGTGGAGACCGAGGGAACAGCCCTGAGACAAGGTGTTGGACATTAGAGACCAGATGTGACACAGCCCAGGTCATGAACTCGACTTCAGAAGACGGCCAGGCCGGGCGCGGACGGCGGAGGGAACACCGGCGACCGGAGAGGGTACAATGTAGCCGCGTCTGGCGGGCGCGGACCTCAGATGGAACACACGACGCGGCGTGGACCGATTAGGGAGCGCCCAGCACGCAACAGAAGTGGAAACCGTAGTAACAGTCATGAGATAGAGTACCCAACATCTCAGATCGGGTCTGACACACCTCAAATGATAACTACAACCGTTGAGGACGGCCAAAACCGGCGCCGACGGCAGTCAGAACATCCGCGACTGGAGGGGTCCGTTGAAGCCGAGTCTGGCGGGCGCGGACCACAGATGGAACACTCGACTCGGCGCGGACCGATTAGGGAATGCCCAGCTCCTCTCAGGCATAAATACTGGACTCGATCGACCCAAGGACCAGTCTCAGGTAGCACCTGAAGAAGACAGCGAGGCACGCTGTTGAAATATCGTGCGAGAACAACGTGAACATCCGGCTGGATTCCCGAATATCCAAGATGTCATCATGAACATTAATGTTCTCCATGCTTCTACAATGCTTATCACTTTAGCTCGTGTGAAAACACATCTGTCCTACAAAACAATGGACATATTTATACAAAGAGTACTTGTTCTTTCATTTTTCTCCAAAAAATTTAATTGTATAATATTTTCTTAACCTCAACAATGTTTAACAATCATTTATACAATATGGATAATTAAGAATGTGTTTCTGCAATGAAAACAAGAAATTTGTATGAGGTATATAATTTAAAAACTAAGAGACATACATTTTACTTGAAAACGATGGTGAAATATGAGTTAATTACCATATATTTGTGAATTTCATATTAAAATGATTTAAGTATTCAAACCGAAAAAAAAAATTTTTTTAACTGCCACCCACCAACACACACACTCAACAATCTATGACGCTATCGATTACACCACGAATATAATTAAAATGCCTGCCCTTATTTTTATTGCACAGTGTTTCTCAAAAAAAAGTCACAGCCGATTTTTCTCCGTAATCTTGTGGAAAACATTAACAACTTGTTTCTCACCTTTAGTGGTGTTCCACATGCATGTGTCAGTATGAAACAGAAAGCAGGGTCATCCATTTTCACGGTACATCTGAAGAGAAAGACAATCGGAGCAAAAGTAGCGTTTGCAGAGACTGTGACTATACATGATTTTTTAAATAAAAAGTTACACAGCTAAAGCATGATCAAGAAAAATGTAGATAGCTGTTAAGACATCAGAATGTCTTAAAGTTTCTGTTACAGTGACATAGTAATAAGATATCTAATATATAAGTTGGACCTACTTCCAATAGCAGAACAACACCAGTGTACGAGAGCTAAGGCTTCTGACCAATCATCGCCTTTGTGTTTGTTTACATCAAGTTTGCTCATATGATGAAAGAAGTATTGAGAATTTAATCAATTCATTCATACTTATGCTGCCAATAAGCAAACACACTGCATTGAGAACCTTAGGCATTTTGAATAAATAGTCAAACTATTTCCCACACACCTGACCCTGTACGCACTAGCTGAATTCATACTTAGACAATCAGAAAGAAGTTAGTGGATAGAACCACTACCCTAAATCCTGAGGAAGGAAAACTCTGGAGAAGAGAAAATAAGACAAATATTGATTACAGTACATTAACAGAAACCATTCACATAAGGAAAACACAATATGATAAAGCATACTGTGATTAGATACATAAAAAATCAGCTCAACCAAGCAACAGGAGGAGAATATTGAAATCTGCAAGCTTTTGGAGCCAGTGGCAGGAGAAGGGTTGAGGAGGAAGCAAGAGGGATGAAGGAAAAGAAATGGTGAGGTTTAGGAAGTAAGGGGTGTTCAGAAAAGACGCCCAGAACCCAGGGTCAGGTGAGACATACCTCATGGGACGAGAAGGATAGATTGATTGTTGGCTACTGCTGTAGACAAGATTTGAAAACCTGAGAGCTTAAAGGTGGAAGATAAGATAATAAGCAAGACAAAGATTACTGTCAAAATATTGTGCAAGAGTTAATAAAACCAGAAAGTTAAGCACATTTTATGTGCAGGAGAAAATAAATAGATCAGACAATAAAAAGACATAGAAAACTGAAAGGGAATGAAGAAAGGAATAGTTACTGAGTATAAATCCTGAGAATGAAGAAATTAATGTAAAATAAGACCAGGTGGATGGCAAGAACCAAGGTCATGATGTAATGCCAGTTCCCACCAGCAGAGTTCTGAGAAACTGGTGTCTGGGGGAAGAATTCAGATGTCACATGTAATGAAACAGCCACTAACATCATAACCGTTATGTTGCAGAGAATGCTTTGCAACTGGATATTGTGTGTTGCCAGTGTATTCCCTCTGTCTTTACAAATTCATCCTAAATAATAACTTGGTGGTAGTCATGCCAATGTAAAAGGCTGAACAGTGTTTGTTTATTGGCTGGTACATGATGTGTCATTTTACAGGTGGTTCTGTGTCTGATATATGATTTGCCAGTTACAAGTCTGCTATAGGTTGTGGTAGAGCATGCATAAGCCAAGTCTTACAGTGGGGATGGTCACAGGGGTTCAAGCCACAGGGTAGGGGAACTGGTGCAGAAAGAGCATTGGGTTCGACAAGGATATTGTGGGGATTGAGAAAGCAACAAAAATCTATTTTAGGTGGTATGGTGAAAATGTCAGATGGAATGGCCCCATTTCAGAGCATGATTTTTAAGAAGTAATTGCCTTGCTGAAGTAGCTGATTAATACATTCAAAACCAGGAAAACACTGACTAACAAGTGGTGTACTACTGAGCTGATTTTTGGAGGGATCAGCAGTATGAGGATTGGATGTGATGGCCTGAGGCATGGGCTTTTGAAATAGGCTGGTGGGGTAATTACATCTAGTGAAGAATGAGGTGAGAATAGCGGAGTATTGTTGTAAAGAGTCTGCATCTGATTAACAACATTTGCCTCAAATACCAAGGCTGTAAGGGGGGGAACATTTGATGTGGAAATGATGGCAACTGTCAAAATGACTCATAAGTACTGTTGATTGTTAGTAGGTTTAATGTGAATGGAAGTGTGTAGCTGACCCTTCATGAGGATGAGGCCAACACAAAGGAAACTGGGATGGAATATGGAAAAGGGGCATGTGAAATTTAATTGGAAAAATGTATTTAGAGATTCCAAGAATTTTAACTGGTCATATCATCAATGGATTTAAACCAACCCAAGAACTGAAGGTCTGTGGATCACAGGAAAGTCCCCTCCATGCAACCCAAGAAGAGGCTGGCATAGGAAGCAGCCACTGTGGTTCCTACAGCCATTCACCAGATCTGTTTGTATGTCCACCCCTCAAGAGTAAAGTACTTGTTGCTAAGTATGAAGTTGATTAAGGTGAACCGGCATGACACCATAGGTTTGCAGTCAGGTAGGTGCTGATTGAGAAAATGTTCAACAGCAGACAGACGAAGCACATGGGGCATGTTGGTATAGAGAGAGGTGGTGTCAATGGTGACAAGCATGGTATGTGGTGGGAGTGTTAAGATTTCAGATGAAGGGTTGTGAAGTAATCCAGATATTATATTTGTGCAGATGCACACTGCTTGCAACAATACTTCACCATCACAATTTTCAAGTTACAAAAACAAGTAGTAAGAATAATAAAATGTAAAAAAAGAACTGAACACTTTGTAAACCACTATTTCAACAGCTAAAACTCCTGCCACTGCCATGCCTCCATATATTGGAGCTAGCTTGTTTTACAGTGCAGCACTTGGACGCCCTCGACAGAAATGCAGACCGCCACACACATGACACCAGAAACAAAACACAGTTACAAATTATAGGCCACAACACAAAATTATATGCCAATGGGGTTAAATGTATGGGCATTAAAATATACAACCACCTCCCAACAGACATAAAAACAAGCAAACACCCAAAAATAATGAGAATTAAATTAAAGGAATTGCTACTAAATCACTGTTTCTATTCTGTACATGAATTTCTTGAAACAAAATTTTAATTACTTGCAATAAGCTGTTTATTCAGTTGTAGATGTTTCTACATAGTAAGATAATTTAATTATTGTATCTTATCTATATTCTGTCTGTATCTCATATATGTATTCTGCTATGTGCAGTATGCACCACCATCATCTCTCATTCACACACCATCTTTTTTATATTTTGTATATACATCCTACATGTATTCTGCTATGTAAGTTATGTGCCAATACTGTCATTTCTCGTCATATACCATCTTAACATAATTTTTCAAATTGACTTGTCCTATATCATGATGTGCTTTGCTGTATAAATTGTATGATCTGCAGGAACAATAAAAAAAATAATTCTTATCTCAGGCTTCACTGGATGTAATTACCCCATTAGCCTAATTCAAAAGCAAATTTCCCACACTATCACATCCAATCCTGGAACTGCTGATCCATTCATAAAACGACTTATTAGTACACTTCTTGTCAATCAGTATTATCCTATTTTCAAATGTACTAATCAGCTACTTTAGCAAGGCTATGACTTCTTAAAAATCATGCTGTGAAATTAGGTCAACTCTGTCTGACATTTTGACCATCACACCTAACACAGATTTTTGTCGCCCACCCAATATCCTTGCCGGACCCTATGCTACAGCACTTTTCTATATGATACGGCTCCCACATATGTGACCCCCCCGCCCCCACCCCCCCCCCCCCCCACCTGTAAGACTTGACCTATACACCCTCCTCCCCCCACCTACACCAGCCCTGTAACTGGCAGAACATATATTATCAAATAGATAGCCAAATGTGAAATGAGACATGTCATGTACCACCCATTATGCAAACATTGTTCAGCCTTTTACATTGGCTCTTACTAGCTTTTTTACTATGTTTTGTCAGTAATCTCTGTCTTGCTTATTATCCTATCTCATGCCTGTTGTGGCTGTGCATTTTTGTAATGTTTTGTGGTCCCTGGCTGCATGAGGAGAAGGTGGTACAATAGGTGGGTGACCAGTTTCCTCTCACTAAAATAGAAAATGCGCATGTGGTTAAAATACACTTTATTACAGGAACCAATAGAGTTCTTAACTTCAGTGATATCCAATCTATAGTTCTGTTGTTAATAGCAATCAAATAACATGTACTAATTCTTAAATCTTGTCCGAGCCCATATCACATCTATGTACAATGACAGCCAGCTAAGGTGTGAGGCAGTGACTATCATTGTGGAAGACTAGAGCACAGTGTGACATATTGAGGTACTGAGATTGAGACTGAGACAGATTGTCAGCGGTGGTGGCCTATATGCACACTGTCCAGGTGGTGGTGTCAGCGCATAGCCTGGGGACGTGTCATAGTCTTTTCGTCATAAGCGCGCTTAGTTCAGCACCTGCTATACAATGTTCAGTAGTGCTGACCAGTGTGCTGGCAAATTTGTATGCCAGCACGTTGCCTTTAAACTCTCAGGTTTTCAAATCTAGACTGGTCCAGTCCCCGAGTGTTTCCTTCCCATCCCATGAGATACTCTCTGACCTGGGGTTCTGAACGACTATTTTTTTGGACTCTTGTCCTAAATCCCACCAGTCATTTTCCTTCATCCCTCTTGCTTCCCCTTCAATTATACTACAAAAAAAAGGAGCCACTGGTTCCGAAAGATTGCAAATTTCAATACTTTTATATGTGTGTTCTCTTGCCACCATTTTGTAAGTAGAATCTTTAGCTAAGCAATAATATTATATTTTCAAAAGCTGATTATTCTCATTAATACAATTTCTTAAAAGGTTAACACATACACAAGAATCCCATGTGGTGGATAAAATCCCTTTGAGGACACACCTGAAGCCACCTGTTTTAAGAAGAAAAATCATATATGGCAACTGATATATTTACACTCACTTAAAATAGTTAGAATATCTCACAAAGGGAGCTGCTTGTTAGTCTTCCCTGGCTCAAACAAGATTAAAGGACTATACCTTCACCAGGACCTAAGGAAATACGTACAGTAACTTTAAATATTATGTGTTTGTGTAAGTACAAAAAGATTTTGATATATACTGAAGTTTGCTGCTGTATAGGAACTGAGAAAAAACCCATTTACATAATTTATGTAAAAGTGCAAAGGGTATAAATAAACTGTAGTGATTGAGATGAAATGTTTTCATGTACCTATAATATAGGTATATTATGTAGTTATTTAAGATATAATTCAAAGAATATACAGAATCAGAAATTGCCTTCTGTCAATTGAATGACTCATGCAAACATAGAAACAGAGTGAGTGAGTGATTAGCTAAGCTAATCCCCTCCATCTATACCCTATTTGTATGTAAGTATATAGTAATGAGAAAGCACCTAGGATAAAATTCTTTAAGTGTTTGAAATCGGAACAGGACTGTGCCACCAAAGGTTAATGACAATTCTGTTGACAACTGTGTCCATTCTTCTAATAATTTCCGGGTATGCAGACGGATCCCGTCGACATTCTGCCACGATATTTCGGCCCAGAGACGTCCGGCCATCATCAGGTGAATAACACTTGGGGAAGGTTTTTAAAGAGAATGGCTACACTTCACGCCAAATAAGAAAGGCCATGCGCAACTATCATAACAAGAAGCAGCGCACTGAGGACGCTGATGACGACTTTAAATCAACTGCGTTTCTTCCATACGCCGGGAATGTGTCGTCGAAAATAGGCCGATTACTGAAGAAGAATAAAATCAAGGTTATCTTTCGTCCACCAGCAAAGAACCGGGACCTGGTTGGATCCATTAAAGACGATTTACAACTGAAGAAAGCAGGCGTCTACAAAATTCCCTGTGAATGTGGCTCTGCATATATTGGCCAAACGACAAGAACTGTCCATGAACGACGTACAGAACATGAAAGATACACCCGTCTGCGGCAACCGTCAAAATCGGCAGTAGCAGAGCACTGTATTTCATTGGGACATTCAATGGAATACAACGGAACAAAAATTTTAGCTCCGGTTTCCGGATTTTGGGATTCCGTAATCAAGGAATCAGTGGAAATACGTCTTGCTGATAATCTTATAAATCGTGACAACGGCTTTCAATTGGATAAAAATTGGAATCCTGTTATTAAAATTATACATTCACAGCGGAATAGACAGCGTCACTCGATACTCAATGACTAGATGATCTTTTACTTTCACCACCGAGGGCAGCACGTATAACTCGGCTATGCCGCGCATGTCAACACGTGCGCGAGAATCGGCTTAAATACCGCGACTGCACCTGGGCTCTTCACAGGTCTCCGGCGGAGCTCGAGAGAGTTGCGCCCTTCGAGGATTGATTTCCGCAATCGTCGAAGCGATAGGTTTAGCAGCAGCAGCAGCAGCAGCAGCAGCAGCAGCAGCAGCAGTTCCAGTAGCGGTTCCCGTCGCAGTTCCAGCAGTTCCAACAGTTCCGGTAGCGCAGGCACCAGTGTCAGCAGCAGCCGCCGCCCCCGCAGCGCGACTCCTGTCGCCGGCTGACGCAGTCTGCCCCGTTCGTCGTCATCGCCGCCGCCGCCGCCTCCGCCAGCCCGCCGCCGAGCCCGTCCTCCTCCGCCGCCGCAGCAGCAGGGCGGGGCCCCGGACCCCGCTCCCCGCCGTCGCAGCAGCAGCCGCAGCCGCCGTCTTCGCCTTCCTGGACTTGTGCAGTGTAGTGTAGTGTCGTGTTTGTCTTCATCTTCGTCTTCGTTGTCTGTCATCCTTAGTGTTTCTTTTTCCCTCATCCCGTTCAGTTGTTTCATTTCACCATGACCACCCCTACCACCACCGCCACTACCACAGCCATAACTTACACCTCCCCCTCAGCAGCTGCCACCACCATTACTTGGTGTGCTCAAACACCCCCCCGCCCCCTACATCCCACCCCTCCTCACCCTTCCCTCCCCAGCTCCCTTTGTCGCTCCTTCTCCCCCAGCCACCTCACCTGACCCCTTCCCTCCACTCCCCCACACCACTTCATCCGCTCACGCAGCCCCCGCCAGGGTTGTGGCTCGGAGAGCCACCACCCGTGCCGCACCTTCACCAGCACCAGCACCAGCACCAGCAACTGCGCCCGCACCTGCATCATCTGCAGCACCGGCCCCAGCACCACTGCCGGGACCTGCCTCCTCCCACCATCTCCCGGTTGCTCCTGTACCCCGCCCCTCTTCCCTTCCTGTAAAACGTCCAAGTGCCACCCCTGCCTACTCCACTCCCAAGAAATCACAGCCCCTTCCCCTCCTCCCCCCAAAGATGGCATGCATGTCTCCCCACCCCACCCCCTCCTACAGATACCTCCTTTCCCATCCAGATCCCTCTCTCCTGGAGGCCCGCAACCTCACCTTGCTCCTCCGCCAACACTTTCCTGGTGCCCCTATCTCCCTTCTCACCCCCCGTAGGGACTCCGTCCTTATCACCTCCTTTAGCCCCACCCTCCACACCGACATCCTATCCCACATCCCCATTACCCGCTTCGGCCCCAATGCCTCTCTCGCCCCTGCTCCTTCCCCTTCCTCCTCTCGTCAACCCCAACCCCTGCGTCGCCCGCCAACCCTCACCACCGTGATCACTCGGCTTAGTCCGACGATCACGGAGGAGGAGGTGTTGGCAGAGCTTAAGGCGCATCCCTACCTCGATGTTCGTGCCGTTCGCCGGATCCACAACCCTGCCGGCCCCACCCGCCTTATGCGGGTTTTTTCTGAGCACGCTCCTTCGATCGACCTTCTCCTTAAGGAGGGTGCCCTCCTCTTCAACCGCCGCTACAAGGTCGACCCTTCCCACTCCCCTCCCCAGTCCATCCGATGCCAGAGGTGCCTGCGCTATAATGCACACCCAACATCTGAGTGCCGCGAGGCCCCTGTCTGCCCGCACTGCAAGCAAGCGCACTTCCTCCGGCAGTGCCCCAACCTTCAGTCCCCTCCATCCTGCAACACCTGTAACCTCCCTCACCCCACATACTCCCAGAAATTCAAGGCTCGACCAGCCCCTTCCACTCCTGAACTCACCGTCCCTGTCCGCCCTCTGGATGACCCTACCCCCTCTGGTAACTCCCTTCGTCCCCCCCCCCCCCCCCCCCCCCACTGCCGAGGACATCATCCGCTTTGTCACCATTGTCCTCCAAAACGTCCATCCTTTTCAGCGCCCCCACACCCTCCAGCAGATATCCCTCGCCACACGCTCCGTGTTCCATCTCAATACCTATGCCACCTACTCCCATAACCAGGCCCACTTCACCTTCTCCCGTCTTGACACCCTCGTCTAAATTCCCATCATGGCACGACAGCACCGTATCTTGTTCAATAACATCCGCTCCCTTCCTGTCAACAAGAACCTCCTTCTGCATACACTCACGACCCACCGCGTGGATGCCTTCCTCCTGAACGAAACCTTTCTCCAGCCCCACATCACCGTCCACACCTCTCCCTACCTCCTTCATCGCTCCGACAATCCCCTCCCAATAGCGCATGGTGTAGTCGCCATTGGCCACCACCGCCAGATCCCTGTTCGGCTCCAACCCCTCCTTCCTGACCCCACAGAACATCTGATCCTCAGCCTCTTCTTCCCCGGCCTCACCATTACCTGTGCCACCATTTATGTCCGCTCCACTGCCCCTATTCCTTTCGACTTCCTTTCCCACATCGACCGTACCTTCTCCTCCTACGTGATTGCCGCTGACCTTAACATCCATAGTCGCTCCGCTACCCAGCTACGGCGGTGGCATCGGTTCCTCGCCACCCTCCAAGGAGATGTCCTTCCTCTTCCCCAACACACCCGCCCTGAATCCAATACCACTCCCGATGTTGTCCTGGCCTCCCCCAACCTCCTTGGCCGCATAGCGGTGGACGTCCTTGCTCCTATTGGCAGTGACCATCTCCCTGTCCTCCTTACCATATCTGATGGTCGTCGCCCCCGTCCCGACCCTCGCCTTGACCCACCCCCCAAGTATGTCCATGATTACTCCCGTGCCGACTGGAATGCCTACCGGGATACCCTTACTGCCCGAGTCGATAGCCACCCCTTCACATACCACCAACCTGATGACATCACCCATGCCGCGTCCTTTCTCCAGCAGACCTTGTCTGAGGCCGTGGAGGCCCACATCCCTACCATCGCTATCCACCCGCACCGTCCCACTTTACCCCCACAGGCCGTTCTCCTCCTTCGAGAATCCCGTCGTCTTTACCGTGCCTTCCTTCACACGCGTGACCGGGACACACTACGACGCCACTGGCAACTCCAGAGACACATCCGGAACTTGCTCGCGGCTAAGAAACGCCGGGACTGGCGACAGACATGCACCCGTCTTAATGCTACCCTACCTCTTAACTCGTCCAAGTACTGGTCTGGCTTCCGCCGCCTTACCGGATCTAAACCCCCCCCTTACTACCCTCTCCTCCATAATGACCGTCCCTTTCCTGACAACCTTAGTAAGGCCAACCATTTTGCCTCCTACCTCACGGATATCTTTACCGTCCCTGACGATCCCCAGTTCGATTATTCCCTCTTCCCCAATGATGTCCGCGATCGAACTGACACCTCTGTCCCTCCACTCGCTCGTGGCTTCCAATACTTGGACAACATTACACACACTGAACTCAATACCCCTATCACTACTCAAGACATTCTAGCTATACTCCGCACCAAACGCAACACCGCTCCTGGTCACGACCGTGTTACTTACAGTCACCTCCGTGAAGCTCCCGCCTCCTTCCTCTCCACTCTGGCCAGACTGTACAATGTGGTCTTGTCCACCGGCTTCTACCCCGACCTGTGGAAAACCTCCCGGATCCTGATGTTCCTCAAACCTGATAAACCACCTTCCGCTGTCTCCTCCTACCGTCCTATAAGCCTTACCTCGGTCTTCAGCAAGGTCCTGGAATACATTCTTACCCGCCGCATCCACCAGCACCTCCACCAGCACCGCTTCCTTCCCTCCACCCAATGTGGCTTTCGGCCATCCTTCTCTGCCGATGACCTTCTCCTTCACCTCACTCACCTCCTCTCAGAACAACTCAACTCCCGTCGCTCTGCCATCTTCCTCTCCCTCGACCTTGAACGCGCATATGACCGTGTATGGCATTCTGGTCTCCTCTTCAAGCTCCAAACCTTTGCCCTTCCCATAAACTACATCCGTCTGGTCGCCTCCTTCATTTCCCACCGTCCTTCCTATGTCGCCATCCACAACACGGATTCCTACACCTTCTACCCCTCCGCCGGTGTGCCCCAAGGGTCCGTCCTTTCCCCTCTTCTTTACCTTCTTTATACGGCGGACATGCCTCCGCCTGCACCCCCCCTACACCTTCTCCAGTACGCTGATGACACCGCCTTCCTAGCCCTCGCCCCCACCCTGCAACGCTACCAGCACCTTCTCCAATCCCATCTTGACCGGTTCACCTCTTGGTGTAACCAGTGGTTGCTCAAGGTCAATCCTTCCAAGACCCAGGCAATCATCGTAGGCAAAACCACCCCTTCCTTCCGTCTCCTTGATTTCTATCTTACCATTCATGGCCGTCCTATTAATCTCACCCCCACCCTCAAGTACCTTGGCGTCACCCTTGATCGTCGCCTCTCCTGGACCCCTCATCTCCGGACAATCCAAGCCAAGGCACGCTCCCGACTCCGCCTCCTCAAGCTCCTCTCTGGCCGCACATGGGGTCTAGACCCGTCCACCGTCCTCCATACCTATAAATCCCTCATCCGTCCTATCCTTTGTTATGCCCATCCTGCCTGGATCTCCGCCCCTCCTACCTTTTACCAATCCCTTCAAATCCTTGAACGCCATGCACTCCGCCTCGCCTATCGCATCCGCCTCCCTTCCCCCACGCAGATCCTCTATGACCTCATCCCCTTCCCACACCTCCTCCTTTTCCTCGAACGGATACGGATCCTCTACACCTCCCGCAAGCTTGATCCTCCCCACCCGCTTGTCTCTCCCATCCTCTCCCACCCCAACCCGCTGCCGCACCTGTACTCCTGTATCCCACCTGCTCTCCATCTTCACACTCTCCACACCCTCTCCCAAGGTGGCTTCCGCCAACTCCCCCTCCCGGATGATGCCCTCCTCCCCTCCATCTACCCCTCCTACCAACTTTGAGCCTTGCCTTCCCTCTCCTCTCCTTATCCTGTGGGCACCCTCTCTCCCTTCTCTCCCTCCCTCCTTCCCTCCCCTCCCCCTCTCCCTGGGCTTCCACACACCACCCCTCCCTCTCCCCATTGGCATCAACCCCTCCCCCATTCCCTCCTACCCTCGCCCCTTCCCTCTGGCAGGTCCCCGGCCTTACTCGTGTGACAAGTGCATCACCAACCGCCGGAGATTGTCACCGCAGTGCTTATGTGTTTTGTCGTCCTGTTAGTGCATCCGTGTCTCTTGTTCCGTGCTCCATCGTTCACGTGTGCTACTTTGTATCTCTCCGTTATGTGCTGTGTGACTCGCTTTTAACTTGACTGCTCCACAGTGAACGGCTTCTGTTATTTTACTCTGTTTGTCTACTGTTTTTTAACCTCCATGCCTCTTTGTATCTCTTACTGCTTGTACTATGTTCATGTCTGTGGCCGAAGAGCGGCTTAGTTACACCGCTGCTGGCCTACCTATGTATAGGTATAAAATAACAATAAAGAAAAAAAAACTGGGCTCTTCAGTAGTTGTGTACTCACCTGATGATGGCCGGACGTCTCTGGGCCGAAATATTGTGGCAGAATGTCGACGGGATCCGGCTGCATACCCGGAAATTATTAGAAGAACAAATACGCCGGGAAAATTTCAGAAGTCACAACTGCGTCCATGTTGATAATTATTACTAGTTAACTGAACTATGAAAATTAACATTATTAAGACGAGATATTCATTGGACTGCACAGAAAACAAAATATTCTTGTGTTCAATTAGGAACGCACAAGTTAATGCTGAGGCAGTATGTTTCACTGTGTATATTTTCATATGGTTTCTAAGAATCGAATATATATTCACTAAGATTGTGGTTGACACTCACGCAGATGTCAATGCAGTGAAGACAAGAGATGGATGATTTATAGCGTCCATGATATAATACCTGTGCTCCATGAGTAATACTTGGCACACAGTAAAAAAAAAATATTTTTACTATCATAATGGGCGAAACTGATACAAAAGAAAATGTACAAGGGCAGTGTAGGATAAGTACACACTTCAAGATTCTTTGTGGTTACACACACAGCAAAAAAAGTGTTGAATCTCCTCTGTTGTGGAACATGTACAGAAACTTGGAACAGAGATCAACATAAAAATCATTTCCTATCTTTTTATTGCTCGCGAAAACTACACATTGCATGTTTTATCACAATACAGTGAGACCTTCAGAGATGGTGGTCCAGTTTGTTGTACACACCAGTATCTCTAATACCCAGTAGCATTTTCTCTTGCATTGATGTATGCCTGTATTCATCATAGCATACTATCCACAAGTCCATCAAGGCACTGTTGGTCCATATTGTCCCACTCCTCAATGGCAATTTGGCGTAGATCCCTCAGAGTGGTTGGTGGGTCCTGTCATCCATAAACATCCCTTTTTAATCTATCCCAGGCAGGTTCGGTACGGTTCATGTCTGGAAAACATGCTGGCCACTCTAATTGAGCGATGTCATTATCCTGAAGGAAGTCATCCACAAGATTTGCACAATGGGAGCATGAATTGTCATCCATGAAGACGAATGCCTTGTCAGTATGCTGCTGATATGGTTGCATTATTGGTCGGAGGATGGCATTTACGCATTGTACAGCCATAATGATGGTTCCCATGACCACCAGTAGTGTACATTGGCCCCACATAATGCCACCCCAAAACATCAGGGAATCTCCACCTTGCTGCACTTGCTGGACAGTGTGTCTACGGCATTCAGCCTGACTGGGTTGCCTACAAACACGTCTTCGACTATTGTCTGATTGAAGGCATTTGCGACACTCATCGGTGAAGAGAACATGATGCCAATCCTGAGTGGTCCATTTGGCATGTTGTTGGGCCCATCTGTACCACGCTCCACAGTGTTGTGGTTGCAAAGGTGGACCTCATCATGGATGTCAGGAGTGAAGTTGTGCATTATGCAGCCTATTGTGCACAGTTTGAGTCATAACATGACATCCTGTGACTGCACGAAATGCATTATTTAAGCATGGTGGCATTGCTGTCAGGATTCCTTCGAGTCATCTGTAGGTAGTGGTTATCCATTGCAGTAGTAGCCCTTGGGTGGACTGAGCAAGGCATGTCAACGACAGTTCATGTCAGAATGAGATTTTCACTCTGCAGCGGAGTGTGCGGTGATATGAAACTTCCTGGCAGATTAAAACTGTGTGCCTAACCGAGACTCGAACTCGGGACCTTTGCCTTTCGCGGGCAAGTGCTCTACCATCTGAACTACTGAAGCACGACTCATGCCCGGTCCTCACAGCTCTACTTCTGCCAGTATCTCATCTCTTATCTTCCAAACTTTAGAGAAGTTCTCCTGCAAAACTTACAGAACTAGCACTCCTGAAAGAAAAGCACTGCGGAGACATGGCTTAGCCACAGCCTGGGGGATGTTTCCAGAATGAGATTTTCACTCTGCAGCAGAGTGTGCACTGATATGAAACTTCCTGGCAGATTAAAACTGTGTGCCTAACCGAGGCTCGAACTCGGGATCTTTGCCTTTCGTGGGCAAGTGCTCTACTATCTGAGCTACCGAAGCACAACTCACGCAATATGTCTGCTTGTGTCTGTGTATGTGCGGATGGATATGTGTGTGTGTGTGTGTGCGCGAGTGTACATCTGTCCTTTTTTTCCCCTAAGGGAAGTCTTTCCGCTCCCGGGATTGGAATGACTCCTTACCCTCTCCCTTAAAACTTACATCCTTTCGTCTTTCCCTCTCCTTCCTGAAGAAGCAACCATCGGTTGCGAAAGCTAGCAATTGTGTGTGTGTGTTTTGTTCATGTGCCTGTCTGCCGGCGCTTTCCCGCTTGGTAAGTCTTGGAATCTTTGTTTTTAATATATTTTTCCCATGTGGAAGTTTCTTTCTATTTTATTAACACTATAATTCTGTGTATGTAATTTTTGTAAACCATGTCTCGAAATTCCCTTTGCATGAGATCCCTTAGACTACATCAGAGATTTATTATTTCTTTGCTAACCCATTGCGTAGAGTGACCCTGTTTTTACTGATACGTCATTTTGTCGTTACTTGAAAATGGAATGCTTGTGTATTAAGGAATACTTAAAATACCTAATTTGTGTCACGTACTTGCATTAATTCAGTTCAACTTAATTTTCTCAGCGAAATTCTAGATTTTTAGGTTTTGTTGACTGATAATCCTGCCCTTTTTCTTATTGTTGTGATCTGTTTCCATGTTCCTGTTTTTGTAAAAATAACACAATAACCCATAATGATTCTCACCTACTGATCCTTGCGGAACTTAAGTTATATGAATATGTTATCGATGTAGTTGACAATGTTTTTAATGATTGTCAGGTTTTGATCACTTTCATACATAAATTTATTATTATTTTCATATTAGACTGTAATAATACTTCTGCTGAATCTTGTTTCGGTTTAAATTCTTTACCCACATACATATATATAGGTTTTGTAGGATCCATATATTAAAAAATTTCCATTTAAACTTTAGGAATAAATTTTTTAGTTTATTATGAATTATTGCAACATTACTATTTGGAGACCTGTACATGAAAAAAAAGTTATTGGACTTTCTTCATTATACCAGTAATTTTAAAGACTTTTTCTTTGCATGCTGCAAGTACTCAGAATCTTGCAGACCATCAGTTTTCCCTTTGTATATAGCGATACCTCCACCTGTATGTTTCAATCTGTGGAAATAATTATTCTGTGGCAACACAAGCAGTCTAAGAAGTAACTAACAGTGTTGACTATCTCTGTGCCTATGTGGTGGATGATCTAACTGCACCTTTGTTTATGTGTTACTCCATGTTCCTCCAAGACGTCACTGGTTTTCTCCAGAGTATTTTGTGCCCTGATTTTTGCATTTGATTAATGTAATAAAGGATATAATATTTATACCATCTGTATTCAATTGGGGACCATAATTCCCACAAATGATGACCCCAACCAAGCTAATCAAGAGCAAGATAATTTTGCTTATCAATGAGGACACTACACCTCCAAGGCATTTACTGGGTGCTTCAGAAGACTTTTCACACTATACCACAACTGTTTTTAACTTTCGGCCAAGTGCTGGGCACTTTGCATGTTACGCAACTCAAACGCAGTTTGCCCTCGACCTGCATCATGCCTTCAGTGATGGGTAGTAAATTCATAACACCACTGTTCATACTGCAACAACCTGATCTTGGGTTCCAGCTTCTTGTGCTTTCCCTTAAGGCCTATGGAATTCAGATGATAAATGCAATTTGTCCTCCCTATTGGAGGATAATGGAATGTAGTCGAATTAAGTGGGGCGATGCTGAGGGAATTAGATTATGAGATGAGACACTTAAAGTACTAAAGGAGTTTTGCTATTTGGGGAGCAAAATAACTGATGATGGTCGAAGTAGAGAGGATATAAAATGTAAGAACTTTCAGCATTGCAGCGCGTCAGCAATCGTAATTATCTAAATAAATTATGAATAATCCGCCTCGATTGCGAAAATTCCCGGTGTTTACCCAGGTTTCAACATGGATAACCACGCCTTCTTCAGAACAAAATAAAAAACAGCTTGCCTAAATGGGCATAGACAATTTCTAAAATGAACACCCACAACGGCAGGTCCCCATAAAATGTATTAACATTACACGGTACATCCGTACCAAGTCAATGACACTACTTAACTGTGCTGCCTCACCCCATCCAATGTGCGATGGGTCACAGGCTCCACGTCAGACGTGGTACGGATGTACCGTGTAATGTTAATAAATTTTATGGGGACCTGCCGTTGTGGGTGTTCATTTTAGAAATTGACTATGCCCATTTAGGCAAGCTGTTTTTATTTCGTTCTGAAGAAGGCGTGGTTATCCACGTTGAAACCTGGGTAAACACCAGGAATTTTCGCAATCGAGGCGGATTATTCATAATTTATTTATATAAAATGTAGACTGGCAATGGAAGGAAAGCTTTCCTGAAGAAGAAAAATTTGTTAACATCAAGTATAGATTTAAATGTCAGGAAGTCATTTCTGAAAGTATTTGTATGGAGTATAGCCATGTATGGACAAAAGAGGACATAGCAGAACACCAGCCCATGCCACAGTTTAAGTAAAACATAACACTAAACATCATATTTCCACAGTGCCAAGGCCACTGGTTGCTTATAAGGCCCATTGGTTGGCTCCTAATAAGTACACTGCTGCAAAGAAAGACTTTGAAGAATTTCTGGCAATGGGGGTTATCAGACACAATGACAGGCCTTGGGCATCTCCCCTACATCTGGTTCGAAAGGAAGATGGTACGTGGTGTCTATGTGAGGACTATCGTGCCCTGAATGCACTGACCACATTGGATCGTTGTCCTGTTCACCACTTACATGATTGTACAACTGAGCTGGCAGGCTCCTGAATGTTCAGTGATACTGACTTCCAAAAAGCCTATCAGCAAACTCCCAGTAGCACCAGAGGATATACAAAAGACAGTAGTAATTAAGC
The DNA here is from genome assembly GCF_023897955.1 of Schistocerca gregaria. Taxonomy (NCBI): domain Eukaryota; kingdom Metazoa; phylum Arthropoda; class Insecta; order Orthoptera; family Acrididae; genus Schistocerca; species Schistocerca gregaria. The sequence continues at coordinate 737,675,488 of NC_064923.1, forward strand.
CTATTGGCCTCTTTGAATATGTATGGATGTCATTTGGTCTTAAGAATGCTGCATAAAAATGGAAACATTTTGTCAGTGATGTTCTCTGCAGCCTGAATTTCTGCTTAGCATTGCAGAATGACATGTTGATTTTTTTGCATCTGCTACCGAGCACGAAACTCGGGTACCAACTATTTTTGAAAAGCTTTCCGATTACGAATTGCAGATAAATAATGACAAGTGTGTGCTTTGCAAACAGGCAATGGACTTTTTGGGACATAAGATGACTCCAGCAGGTATTAAGCCCTTACAATCAAAGGTGGACTTCTTTCAATTCATTCCCATATCAGCATTTATGTTGTTTCTTAGGCATGTTTCATTTCTACAGGCAGACTGTTTGTTCATGATGAAGTGAGCCACATATTGCAGTCTCCATTTTCACCTACCTGTTGGGGTTGTTTGGGGGAAGAGACCAAACAGCGAGGTCATCGGTCTCATCGGATTGGGGAAGGAGGTGGAAGGAAGTCGGCTGTGCCCTTTCGAAGAACAATTCCGGCATTTGCCGGGAGCGATTTAGGGAAATCACGGGAAACCTAAATCAGGATGGCGGACATGGGATTGAACCGTCGTCCACCCAAATGTGGGTCCAGTGTGCTAATCACTGCGCCAACTCGCTCGATCACCTACCTGTTAGCTGCTGCCACCAGCACTTGTACAAATCAATGGTATGCAATTCAACTTTAAAAAATTATGTTCCCTCATAAGGAGCAACTTTATCACCACCAGTTGATGAAATATGTTTAGAAATAATCCTTTCTAAATTTTGTTGTATTTGAATTGTAAATCCTCTAAGCAGATTGTAATGTTGAAATTAGATTTTGTTCCTACGTAAAACCACATCCCTGAAAACCATTTTGGTTCCAGACTGGTTTTACACTAGTGAATATGAAAGGCAACCTGACAGCTTCATGGGAAGTCCCCGCACAGAAGGGATAAGACAAGGACAGTTATGGGCCTACATAAAATGAATACAGAAGGCGAGAGACCAAGGGGAAGTCAAAGACACAATTGCTGATACGAGTCAAAGAAAGATTCATAAGAGAGGAGAAGACTGTATGTGGGTCGTAACAGAGATATGGTGGAAACTGGAGAAGATGGAGAGACTCATGTTTCAAGCAGCCCTTGACATTAGTGGGAAACTATACAAGGTAATAACAATGATGATCTGTTTATACCAATTATTAATGTTTGTCAATAAATTATAGAGTCTTTATAGATTAACTAGCTCCAGCTCACAGTGTTATCCATGGGTAAACAGTTATTTATAAAGAAATGTTAATGCCAAAACCCACTATCCATGTGTATGCGCCATCAAAAAAGTTCTCTCTTGTATTGAGGCATGAGCTACTTACGGCCCAGCAAATCGTGCGACATTGGAACAGTAGTCACATTCCCATCCCACAGGAACAGTGACTTTTTAATAAAAGATATCCTTAATTCAGGGTACAGGCTACCTCCATTCCGAAGTTCATCCATTTCTGTCCAGCTTATTCAGTTTGAAGAAGCAACAAACGTACTAACTTGACAAAGAAAGAAAATAAGCAGTATCTAGTTCAGCATAGTGCAAATTTTATAATATTTGTATGTTCAACAACATTATCTGCCCTCACGTGTGCACCTGTTACCAGCAGATACACTGGGATATCGTAATGAAATCCAGCCTCACTAAATGCCTACCATGTTCTACACATAATGCTTCTGTGTCGTAAAGCATTTAAATGACACTGTCATCATGAGACTTCAAGTTTCTCAGAAGCTATAAGTTACGTCTGATGCTCAGCAGATAAAATGCAAAAGGCTTGTAAGGAAGTACAGATTAAACACTTTGAGTATTGTATAATCACTGTATTCATTATGTTGAATCATATTACGTAGGACATATTAAACAGTAAAAGTGCTTGCACAAATACGACACTGTTCAAAATTCAAGGAGTAAATAGCTTTTCATAAGAGTAATTATTCTTCCACTTTTTGTGTTATGTTCCTAAAATCTTGTAAAATTTAAAAGTGGCCTATGTTTGAATCAGGGTATATGCTAATTACATATCAAATTTCTTCCAAGTCTGTCCAGCTGTTTAAGCGTGAGGGAGTAACAAACATTCACACAGAAAGTTTCACATCTATAATAAACTAGCTGTTACCTGTGGCTGCCACCGCATATCAGTAGTTTTGTTATGGTGAATAATAGTAAACAAGCTAGTAATTTATAAATGTCTGGTAATGAATGTTTTACTTATTCTCCTGTATGTAGAATCTGCAGTCATGAATTATATTTTTTAATTAGTACTGGATCTGAGATTTCACTACTAGAGCAACACATGCCAACCATTTCCTCCTTCCACTTCAATGCAGTATGGTGCCTACATTTTCTATCCATGCCCTTAAGATGACCAATTTATCATTTACACAGTCAATTACAAGATCATAATGAAATTCAGCCTCACCAAAAACTTCCATATGGAAGGGTGCTACACTCTCTGTTTACCCTACAACCTTTAAATGTTGCCGCCATTGTGAGTCTTCAAGCATCTCTGAAGCTATAACAGACGTGTAACACTCAGTGCCTAAAATGAGATGAGCTTACGACTAATGTTACTGTGGAAGCATAGATTCAACACGTAGAGGACTGTATATTCATTGTATTCATTATGTTTAATCTTATTATGTAGGACATATTAAACAATACGTATGATACAGTTTAAAAGTCAAAGACTAAATAGCTTTTTCAAAGAGTAATTATTATTCTATATTTAGTGTTATATTATTCAAATCAATTTTTGTGCTATGCGCAGCATTCAAGCTACCTGCATACCAAATTTCATCAAAACTGGTTCAATGGTTTAGTTGTGAAAGTGTAACAGGCAGAGTTACTTTCGTATTTAGGATATTAGTATGGAATACCATCACACGCTAACAACATAACAGGAAGGGATTGATAACTAATTATCCTTTTCAATTTATACATTAGAAGCAAATCTGTAGATGGAATGATTTATTTAATAAAGGTTTGTAGCAAAAACTTATTGGTCCATAAAGTTACATAGCCTCCAGTTTTGAGCTGAGGTTGGATAACTTCACCCAGTTTTCTGAGTCTATATCATGATAGCACATACTTTTTTAACTTATCTTAAATCTTTTGGCTGTGAAATGCTGCTACGAATGCTGATTGGCTAGGACAAGATCTGCAAGAACTGGCTCACTTATATTACAGCCCAACGAACTATTACTATTCACTGAACATTTATTAAGATGTGCTTCCCTGAGCAGAGTAAAGTTTAGTGTGTGGCAAGGTCACCGGCATTTTGCTTATACTGAAAATGCCTAGATGACTGCCATGAACATTTTTCCTCGTTCAGTGTGTGACATGACTGTAGACCCTATTTTCCTGTTAGCTGGTGTTGAACTTAGAATTGTCAGCACATTTAGTGTGGGCACTTGTTATAAATCCCATGTTACATCTGAAGTAAAACTCTTCTGATTATTAGAAAGAGGGTTTTATTTTTTATAGTGAACACTAAATTCACTGAGAGTCACAAACTTATTTTTAAGTACCTACTTTTTCTCATGTGGAATTCACATAGTGTTTCCAGTTGGTTGTGCTTAGTTAAAATTCTTGATATTTATGTTATTTTTAGTTTTAAAAAGTGAATGATGAATGTTTCAAGTGTATGTAAGAGTTTTATATGTGGCAATTCGAACCAATTCTATAAACTTTACTTGTGCATTTAGCCAAGTTCTGAAAATCAAGTTTCCTGATGTTTGGGATCAAGAATGGGCCCAGAATATGTTGCCAGCAACATCAGGGTTCTCAGAAGCCTAATAACATTACTATGTAGGCTGAAAATATCTGTTGTGATCACTTCGGGGAGAGAGATATATAAAATTGACATCTTACCATGTACTGAATCTAAACAGTCAAGATTACTCCAAAACACTGTTTAAATATAGAACCACATATTAAACTAATATTTTCACCCTAAAAGAAGGTAGTTCAAAATTCTGAAGAAGGCAAGGTTATACTGCCTACAACAACACAATACATTTTAAAGAACTGTGATATTCAAATAAAACTTCTGGGAGATGAAATCCTTACTTAAAAAAAGAAGCAGATAAATTTCAGCAAGGAAGATATTTTCCATAGTAAAACTTTATGACTTTTAAAATGCTCTTCATGTCAGCTAGAGAGTTAACATCAGTTTGTGTAACTCAGTCCTTAAGCATTTATGTTTGGTATGTCTGGTTTTGTATTTAGGCCAATCTTAAAACAAAAATACACAAATAAATAAAACTGTGATGAATGGTTACAAATTTAACACACTTTAAAACATCATTGTATACTTAACCAGTGTTACATTATGAAAACTTAGTACATATATAACTTGTGATGAATCAGATATGGGTTAATGATGGTAGGAGTCAGGAATTATCAAGAAAAGTTGACAGATATATCTTCAAGCATTACATCATGAGTATTTATAATTTATAAGTGAATGCTCAAAAATAAGAAATCTGACAATCAGGACAGAAAACAAAATTGTTATGTTTGGATTATTTCTTTTGTGAGGTAGATTTCAAATATGATCAAATATATACTTTTGTTCTGAAAGATATAAGAAAACCTAAATTCCGAATGTTACATGTTAACAAAATATGGAACAAATATGTCATAAGTAACATAATGCCACCTTATGAGTATGTTACAAGCACAAGTGTTCAGCACTCTTTTCTCCATTAGCGTACAAAAAGCAAGTTAAAAATTAAACATAGTAGTGCAGAAAATATTGGTTTTAGATTATTCTGGAGAATGATACACTGCCCATTTCACTAAATGTTTTCCACTTAGCTATAGGAATTTTTAATTAATAAGTTCACAATTAACCATTTATTTCACAGATATTAACATGTTCAATTAACAATGGCTGCATCACTGCTACCTCCAACCAGAACACTAGAAGGTTCTTTGCCCACAGCTCCTGTGCCTTGTTTTTCTTCTTCTGAACCAGGAGGTGGACGGTCATCAGGTGCTCCACGTATACGGATGTTGTAGCGTTCTTTGTGCTCAACCAGTTCACGTCCTTTAGAGACCAGTTGTTCCTTAAGTGTTGCTATCAAACGTGTCAGCTGTTCGCTGTTGTTGCGTACAACAGGACAGACATCAGCTACGGTCATCTCACAAAGGACTCCACTCACTAGTCGATAGCAACGTCGAGCTGGGTCTGCAGTTTTCAGAGTTTCCAGGACTAGATTGTGTTCGTGCAGATCCTGCTCCAGCTCAGATAGCTTCAAAGCAAGTTGACGTTGTTCATTTCTTAATGTCTGGAACTTCTGTATCACTTCATCTTGTGTTAGGGATGGTTTCCCTTTATTCTTCGGAGCATTATCACTGGTAGTTGCCATACTATTAACTGAAATTAAAAGAATGTGTTGATAGTAACTTGAAATTAATCAAAGTCATGAAATTTTAAAAGTAGTGAAGCTAATGTTTGAAAAAATAATGAAAATAAAAACCTTACAAAAAAAGCACATTATTTTCTGTAGTATCCATAGGATTTTTCATTAACCCCCCCCCCCCCCCTCTCCCGTTTTCAACTCTTCACAGAATCGCTTTGATAAACCAACAATTTTCCATTGTTGGTCATATTTTCTGCAAAATTATCTGTACATAGACATAGAGCAAATTCTCCACAGCAACAGGCCTTACACTCCACTCATTTATGTATTTTTAATCCCCTTTTCTCATTTTCCCAGAATACAATATTGGCATCAACCAGTTGTTGACACCTGGAAGCAACATCCAACATCAGAACAATGACCATGTACAATTTTTGTTGTTAATAGATATAGCACAGTGCTGTAGCCAAGACTCTAATCACATTTTAACACGTGTTGAAAGACGGAAGAAGCTGTGCGTTCCACAACTAGCAAGTTTGAACTACAAACTGATTTACATTTTCCACAAAATATAACAAATCATAGAATAAACACTGTTCCAAAATAATGCACTGGTTATGGCACTGTGAGGCCATGCATTACTGATACAAGTTCACAAAGGAGTGTTTATCTTGTGATTCTTTGGAGAAACAGGGATGGTTTATTCAATTTTCAAATCAGTCAAGATGCTCCACTGTACATACAATAAACATCAGGTGGCATGAGAGTCCATTTTGTTGTTTATTCATTTTGTGAGTGTAAATTACTTCATTTTTGGTACCTGCTGTATCTCTGTTTCGCAACAAGACACTACTTCAAAATTTAATGTTTTATTTTTATTTATTTTGTTACCAATGAATAACTACAAATAATGGATTCAAATATAAGTCACTTAGGAATGAAATCAGTAGAAAGGGCAAGGAAACTAAGTGAAATGATTGCTGCAAAAATTAAAATGACTCTTACGGAATTAAAAGTAAAGGCGACAATATTTGAGTGCAAAAGAAATTCCAATGTTAAATTGAGAGAAGAGAGTTCATAAATGGCAAACATACATTGAATGCCTTCAAACATTGGAGGAACAGTCTGATAATGTAATAGAAGATGGAAAGTGTGTTGAATTGGAGGACATAGGGGATTCATGGTGTATTTCTGGGTGTACAATCGAGTTGTTTTCGACCCCGTAATCTCCTTCAGTTGGAGTAAGTTGTGCTGTTATGTGCACTCTGGACTCCAACTACACAGGCACTTGGTTTATTAAGATCTCTCAACCAAAACTGGGAAATGTTGAGAGAATGTGCATTTCATGGAATATCAGTGCAGGCTCTGAAAAACTAAAAAGAACATCAAAGAGCGTAGAGGGCACCAGGAGTCAAATACAAAACTTGCAACAAGTAGTGGTGAGAGGTCAACAATATTTCACAGAATGACTGGATTCCAGGCACTGAGTACACATAACAGAACAACTCGCAGCACCTGAAGATGATGATTGGTTCAGTCATAGAAATATTTTGCAAAAAGGGAAACAACAATTCAACAGTACAGCCCAGAGCACAACATTAACCAAGGGCACTGAGAAAACATGAGAGATCATATAGGCCACCCAATATTAGTCAGAATTTGACACAGCTTTGGAAGCTATCGGATGAAACATGGTAGAAGGGGGCAGGTAACATTCCTACTGATTTCTGAAATTACTGTGGGAAGTGCCAAATCAGCAATTACTGAAGATAGTGTATAGAATCTACAATGCTGGGAAAATGCACACGACTTTCAGAAGAATATCAACCAAGTATTCCCGGAGATAGCAAAGACAGAATGTAATAAATATCACACAACCAGTCTGGAAGCTTATGCATCCACATTACTGACAATAATAATGTAAAGAAGAATGGGAAAGAAAACTGATTATCTGTTAAATGACAGTGAATTTAGGTTTAGAAAATATAAGAGCTGCGCAAAGGCTATTCTGACATTACACATAATAATCAAAACATGAACTGTGAAAAATCAAAATGCTTTCATAGGCTTTCTATAAAAAGTGTTAGAGAATGTGAAGTGAAACAAGATGTCTGAAATCTTCAAAAAACAGGTACTGCTGTGGAACAACAAGAATAGCACAAAATATTTACAAGAACCAAGAGAGAACATAAGAACACAGCAGTGACCAGATTAAAAAGGGCGTAAGACAGAGAATTTTTCTCCTCTACTGTTCAATAAATATGTCAAAGAAACAATGAAGGAAATAAAAAAAATGTTCAAAAGTGGAATTAAAAATCAGGCTGAAATGATATCAATGATAATATTTGTTGCTGACGTTGCTGTTCTCAGTGAAAGTGAGTAAAAATAAAAGAATGTATGAATGGGAATAACAGTTCACTGGGCACAGAAAATGGATTTAAAGTAAATCCAAGGCAGATGAAATTATCCTGAAGCATCAGAAATGATATAATTACCAAACTCTGCAACAAATTTGGGAGCCGTGTAGTACATGAAGTGAAGGAATTCTGCTGTGGACTAAGCAAGGTGAATACAAGTAGTAAACTTGCACAGTCAAAGAGAGCATTCCACATCAGAAGAAGTCTACTAGTATAAAATTCGGTATGAAGCTGGCGAAGAAATTTCTGCAAATGTATTTCTAAGGTACAGAACTGGAAATGAATAACAACATGAGGGAAAAGATACGATGTGTGTTACAGAAGCATGCTAAAAATTAGAAGACCTAGCGAGGTAAAACATATAAGACTTTCCACAATATCAGCAAGTAAAGGTATATATGGAAAATAAACTAGGAGCAGAGATTACATATCATTAAGATCTTTGGGAATATCTTCCAAGGTACCAGAAGAAGCAACAGAGGGCAGAGAAAGCCAGAGATTAGAATATACATAACAAATAACTGAGGATTTAGAGTTTAGCTGCTGCTCTGGGATGAAAAGGTTGGCACAACAAAAGGAATTGTGGCAGGCCACAACTATACAGAAGAATAATGACCTAAAATAAATGTTTAAAAGTTATCTTGCAGCGTCCAGGTGCCTTAGTGGTAAAATGCTGGATTTTCTCCCCTTGACTTTAATGCTTCAGAGAATCTGTAATTGGTTTGATGCTGTTCAGTTTACTTATACAATGAGTAATTTTTTTAACCAATTAGTGTAACAGCTACATCCTGTGAATAGAGAGGGGGAGGGGGGTTACATATTTTTACTAGCACAAGTTGGTAATGATGCATGGGTGGTTTATAGAGCAGTATGAGATTGCTATTCTTTACTGACCTCATCCTGATTAAGATGACATTGATAGGCCTCAATCTGCCCAAGGATTTCTTTTTGAGCATTATGACCACCCTTGAATTTTGGAGATAATTTATGGTAGAACTATCACAATTGTGGTCTGTTTCAAAACATCAAATGATTTGTTGAAAGAATGAGTCATGTGAATTCTTTTGCTAACAAAAATTATTATTAATTACTATCCTCGTGCTGGTTTTGGCAACTCTATTGAAAACATCCACTACGCTGAAAATTACAGTCATATGGTATGACACCAATAAATTTGCTACATCTTTATTTTCCCACGGAACACATCCAAGTATCCTTTATAGGGAAGTCAGCAACCAGGGAGGAATCAGTGTGTTGTTACAATCCCCCAAAACAACAGGTTCGAGGTGCTGTCTTTCAGTGAAACTGAAACTCAGCCAGTTTGACTCACTTCACCTGTTCGGCGGAAACCTGGTTTGTCCCAGTCAAGAGGAAGCAGATGCAAAAGGGCACAGATCTCTTAATCATTGGCAGTTCAAAAGTACAATGCATAATGATTGCCATTAGGGAAATGGTAATAAGAGACAAGAGGAATACCAGGTGCAATTAGTGTGTATGCCTTAGCGTCTCAATCAACATACTGAAAAGCCTATTCTGGCACAACTGAGGAAACTGGGTGCAGCCAACTGTATATTGTCATGCGTGTTGGAACAAACAATGCCTGTTGTCTGGGCTCTAAGGTCATACTTGGATCATTCCCAGAATTTATCACGGCCCCCTGGTTGTGAGTCGAGTGGAAGGAGTGAATCAGATACCAACAATATTTCACAGTCTGACTGGAGTCAAGCCATAGGGTTGAGAGATGTAGGTTGCCCCTAAAAGGGTTAGGTGTGCACACAATGACTTTCTAGGTTAGGTGGCTCACCATCCAGTCCAGATAACAACAAATATAAGAGACCCTAAAGTTTAAGTGTAAGTGTAAGCATAAGTTAAGGTCCAAAAGAATGCTCCCCATGAGCAAGAGTATCAAAATTGTAGTAGTAAACTGCTGAATCATTCGGAACAAAGTGATAGAGTTTGAAGTGCTCTTGAAAATCAAGGAAACTCACATAATACTAGGCACAGGAAACTGGCTGAAATCTGAATTACATAGCAGTGAGATTTTTAAGGAAACTTATGTGTATATTAAAAGGACAAATTAATGGGAAATGAAGATGATGTATTTGTCACAACAGCCAAGAAACTAAAATCCCTCGAGATAGAAACTGGAGCTGCAAGCGACATTATTCGAGCAAGACTCGGTATCAAGGACAAGCCTAAAATTATAGCAGGGTCTTTGTACTGACCACCATACTCTCCTCCTGATGTAACTGAAAACTTCAGAGAAAACCTCACATCACTTGTATGTAAGTTCCCTAATCATACTTATAATCAGCAGAGGAAACTTTAATTATCCAGCAATCAATGAGGAAAATTACAATTTTGTTAGTGGGGGCGAACCGACACCCTGTGAAATGATTCTAAAAGCCTTCTCTGAAAAGTACCTAGAACAGACAGTTCAGAACACCATTCATGATGGAAATATACTAGAGCTGATGCCAACAAACAGACCTGGCTTCTTTGAAGAAGTCCACATCAAAACTGATATCAGTGACCGTGAGGCTGTCATGGTAACAATGAATACTAAATCACAAAGGACAACTAAAACAAGCAGAAAGATTTATAAGTTCAGCAAACTAGTCACAGAAACTGTAGTGTCATATCTCAATGAGGAACTGGAAACTTTTAGTTATGGCAGGAGCAAGTAGAGGAACAATGGCCCAAGTTCAAAAGAAAAGTTGAAAATACATTGAATAGATATGTACCCAGTAGAACAGTTCATAATGGGACATATCCTCCATGGTATATGGCCACTGTAATGAAATGTCTAAAGAAACAGACGACTGCATAAAAGGTATAAAGCACAGCATAGGGCTGTAATAGAGATGCTGAATGAAATACTTTTGGGGGTCACGAGAACAATGGGTGAAGCCTACAATTACTAATGTAGCAGAATACTGTCAGATGATTTTTCACAAGACACAAAGAAATTAAATTCTGTTCATAAGTAATGGCTGTTAGTGGCACCACAGATAGTGTCCAGTCACTCAAGGATGAGACAGGAACTGAAATTGAGAGTAACAAGACAAAAGCAGAAATCCCTAACTCTGTTTTCAAATGTTCTTTCATAAAGGAAAATCCAGGAGTGCTGTCCCAATTTTGTTCTCATAGCACTTAAAAGATGAGTGAAACAGATGTTAGTGTTAGTGGCATTGAGAAACAGCTGAAATCATTAAAACCGAACAAAGCACCTGGGCCTGATGGAATCCCTATCAGATTCTGCACCCATTCAGAGCTAAGTTAGCCATTCTTCTGACTATAATCTATTGTAGATTCGCAGAACAAAAATTTGTGCCTAATAGCTGGGAAAAAACACAGGTCACACTGTCTACAAGAAAGGTAGCAGAAGCAATCCACAGAACTACCGACCAAAATCCTCCCCATTTGTTTGTTGTATAATCTTAGAACATATTCTAAGTTCAAACACAATGAGGCATCTTGAACAGAATGAACTTCTACATGCCAACCAGCATGAAATTCAACAACATAGAACATGTGAAACCTGACTAACACTTTTCTCATCTGACATTCTGAAAGCCACAGATCAAAGCAGTCAGGTAGATGCAGTATTTCTCAATCTGTGAAAAGCATTTGACACAGTACCACATCTACATTTATTATCAAAGGTACCATCAGAACGGGCAACAGACGAAATGTGTGACTGGATTCACAATTTCTTGGTAGGGAGGGTGCGGCACATTATCTTGGATGGAGAGTCATCGGCAGACATAGAAGTAACTTCAGGCGTACCCCAGGGAAGTCTGTTGGGTTTCTTGCTGTTCATTTTATATATTAATGAGCTTGCAGTCAGTATTAATAGTAACCTCAGACTTTTTGCAGATCACGCAGTTATCTAAATGAAGTACAGTCTGAACAAAATTGTATAAATATTCAGTCTGACCTTGATAAAATTTTTAAGTGGTGCAATGACTGGCTAATAGCTTTAAATGTTCAAAAATGTAAAACTGTGCACTTCACAAAACAAAAACACGTAGTATCCTCTTAATACATTATTAGTGAGTCACAGTTGGAATTTGTAACCTCATAGAAATACTTTGGTGTAACATTTAGCAAGTACACGAAGTGGAACAATCACATAGGCTCAGTTGTGGGTCAAGCATGTAGCAGATTTCAGTTTACTGGTACAATTCTAGGGAAATGCAATCAGGCTACAAAGGAGATTGCTCACAAATCACTTGTGTAAGTGTGTGGAACCTGTACCAAGTAAGACTAATAGGAGATATTGAACATATACAGAGAAGGGCAGCACAAATGGTTACAGTTCGTCTGGCCCATGGGAGAGTGTCACAGAGATGTTGAAAGAACTGAACTGAGAGACTCTTTAAGATAGACAGAAACTGTCCTGAGAAAGTCCAATGACAAAGTTTCAAGCACAAGCTTTAAATGATGAGTCTATGAGTATACCAGAACCCCCTACATATTACTCCCATTGGGACTGTGAGGATAATATTAGATTAATTACAGTATACAAAGAGGCATTTAAACTATGTATTGTTTTTCCCCTGCTCCATACATGAATGGAATAGAAAAAGCTCTAATAACTGCTACAGTGGGATGTATCCTCTGAATTGCACTTCAAGGGGTTTGGAGAGTACAGATATAGACGTAGTTTCAACATTAATGGTGTGACCATTTTTACTTAGCATTATTGTAAAGGATAATGTTAAAGACCTCTTATGAATGCAATATAGGGCACCTCTGCACTCTGGTATTGACAGCTGACACTGGTTAGTGCATTTCCAAGAACAGTGGATGGACCACTATGAAATGACAGAATGTCCTTCAACAATGTTTTAATGGGATTGGGCAGACTTGTTAACACACACACACACACACACACACACACACACACACACACACACAGTGATCTTAATGACAGAAGCCATGATGTTTTAAGTACATCTCCTGTCAATTATTTGCCACAATGTTTACATCACTGAGACAACAACTCAGATACTTATAATGAGTTTAATTTACAATGGTAATAACATTTTCTACATTCAAAATGAAAACCACCTTTTTTAAGTTCAACATAATGGAAAAATAAGTGTTGTCTTAACAGAAACCCTGCACATCATCAATGATTGACTTCTGGATATAGGCTCTCCAGAGTAAACAAGATCATTGTCTCTGGCTTCTCTTATATACTGTCATCCAGCAAATAACTTCCTTGGTCTGTCAACAATCCATTTGCCTGGTTATACATTTCATTACACTCCATTTCATTTTCATAACAGTGACAACTCCCACAATGCTATTTACTTTCCATTTGTTTGTGTTTCAGTCTCCTCTAGTATGCCGTCACATGCCCCAAGTCCTCTGACTGACACCCTCTGGTTTTGGCATTTAAAACCTATATTCTCACAACCACAAGTCAAAACAGGGAATACACATAAATAAAATTTCCATTTCAAATGAATTGGAAAATTTATGTTAAAAAATACAACATTGTTTACAAAAAGTATTGTATACCAATTTTCCTTATTTATTAGTCTACAATATGTACCTTGTAACGTATTACATTTTTTTAAATCACATTTTGGAATTTTTTATTTTCCCTCATAAATATGTTGTTGGTGTTTTGATTCATGGAGTGTGTTCTCTAAATTCTCTAAATGGATGTTAGTGGGTTGTAAAAATTTCACTGGACTGTGTGGAATAGTTCCAAAGTTATTAAGACCTGAAGTTGGGCCTGAAGATAGATTTCCAGATGCGGGTTGCAATTGCCTGGTCATGCCACCTTCTTTCACAAGTTATAATTCTGGAACTAATTAGCAGGGGAAACTAATACTTTGTACACGAGTCTTCCACACACGGTAGAATTAGTGTACTGAGTTTCAGTCAAATCTCAGACTATGAGCTGGAGCCCCTGGCTGAACTGACATGGAATGACCCGCTTACATTTCTGGATTACTTGTTTCAATATTTTTGCAGTATTCTTTGTAATGCATCACAATACCAACATCAGAGCTGTTCCTAGATAATAAATATAGTCTCCTTTTGTCCCATGATATCTTTATTCCTTGTGTAATCCATGGTTTATTTTTATACTTCTATTTGATTTGAGTTATCTTCAGTGGAAAACTATTTTCAAATGAGCAAGTAACTTTATTAATCAATGCTTTCCGTTTTCCATTTGAATCAGAAGTATTAAATCATCCATCCAAAATTCATGAGTTTGAGCCATCTCCTAAAATTCCCAGTTTTTGACTGATTTATTAGCCTCCTGTACTCAGATTTAATAATTTTATATTCTGACAAATTTCAACAATCAACATAAGATATGTATATCACAATCAGATAGCCTATTTGCTATTGGTTTTGTGATATGATTTTTTTCCTTAGATTTGTCTACAAAGACATTAAGAGATAGACAAGGTCCAACAGAGAGTGACTTGTTGTTACAGGATAGTTTAATCAGAGTGGGGGTGCTATGGAGATGTTCAACAAACTCCAATGGCATTAACTACAACAATGGTGTTGTGTGCTATGGAAAGGGTTACCACTGAAATTCTGAGAGTACACATTCAAAGAAGAGTCAGGCGACCTATTATTTCATCCCACATATATCTCATGAAATGACCATAATCAGAAAATTACAACACACATGGACAGTTATTCTTCCGATACATCATTTGTGAATGGAACACAGAAAAGGGAAAATTTTAGCGGTAGCAGAGGTACCCCCACCATACACCGTAAGACGCCTTGTGTAAACAATACATACAGATACCTAACTTCAACCATTACACAGTCGGTGAAGTTTATTTGCACTAGATGTAAACACAACACTGTCAGTAAAAGAAATATGGTATAGATACGCAATATTAACACAAATTATATCTCCTTATTCCCAGTTTAGAGCTCTGATAAATTTGTCAAAGACTGCTCAGTATAGCAGCAAGACAGAATCTTTTGACCAATTCCTCTTTCAATGCTGAACTCTCATTAGAAAGAATAAGTCTTTTGGAAACTGCAGCAGTGATTTCCTAAAATTCTCCCAATAAATTAAAGTCAACCATTCACCTTCCCTATCCCAGTTCTCACATGCTCGTTCCATTTCATATCTCTTAGCAATATTATGCCCAGATATTTAAACAATGTGACTGTCAAGCTGTACATTCCTTATTCTGTATCCAAACATGACAGGTTTGTTTTTTCTACTCATATGCATTAACTACATTTTTCCACATTTAGGACTAGCTGCCGTTCATCAAATCAACTACAAATTTTGTCTAAGTCATCTTGTATCTTGCTACAGTGACTCAGCCTTGACACCTTGCCGTATACCACAGCATCACCATCAAACAACTGCAGACAGCTGCCTACCCTGCCCACCACATCATTTATGTATATAGAGAAGAACAGCAGTCCTATCACACTTCCGTGGGGCACTCCTGACAATATCCTTGTCTCTCCCTGATGAGCACTCTCTGTCGAGGACAACTTAATGGGTTCTTCTACTTAAGAAATCTTTGAGCCGCTCACATATCTGTGAACTTATTCCATATGTTTGTACCTTCATTAACAGCCTTAAGTCCCATAGTGCTCAGAGCCATTTGAACCATTAACAGCCTGCACTAGGACAGTATGACAAATGCTTTCCGGAAATCTCTAAATATGGAATCTGCCTATTGCCCCTCATTATAGTTGGCTGTATATCGTGAGAAAAGGGCAGGCTGAGTTTCTCATAAGCAATGCTTTGTAAAACCACGCTGATTCATGGACATAAACCTCTCAGTCTCCAGAAAATTTTTTCTGGAAACATACCCAGGCTGTGGCTAAGCCACATTCATAAAATAATATCCTCCTTCCAGTAGCGTTAGTCCCACAAGGTATATGGGAAAACTTCTGTGACATATGGAAGAGAGGAGACGAGATACTAGCAGAAGCATAGCTGTGAGGACAGGTCGTGATTGGTTGGTAAAGCAATTGCACAGAAAGGCAAACATCCCAAGTTCCCATCTGGCACACAGTTTTAATCTGCCAAGAAGTTTCATTTACATTCATCACTGCAGAAACCTACATGTATGTCTTACTTCATATTTGGCCACAAATTCTGATGACACAGTTAATTTCTATCATAACAAACGAGATACTAGCTTACTTGGTTTACGAACAACAGGAAATTACGAATGAAGATTATGAAATCAAACAACGGAAAATCCAGGAAGGAATCTAACAATATTAGAGAAGGAAAGTTGCCACTCACCATATAGCAGAGATGCTGAGTAGCAGATAGGAACAACAAAAAGATTCTCACAATTATAACTTTCAACCATTAAGATCTTTGTCAACAACACACACACACACACACACACACACACACACACACACACACACACACACACACAATGGCAGTCTCAGTTTCAGTTACCTGACACTGCAGTCGTGTGTACGAGTTGCATGTGTGTGTGTACCGCTGACAAAGACCTTAAAGGTCAAAAGCTATAATTGTGAGAATCTTTTTGTTGCGCCTATCTGCGACTCAGCATCTCTGCTATATGGTGAGTAACAACTTTCCTTCTCTAATATTGAATGAAGATTATGACTTGATACCAGTAACCGACTCATTAAGTCACTGTATTCAGTTACCACTGTTCAACGTGCAAGTTGCTGCCAATATCGGTATGCAAAACAACAGCTGCAGACACTGTAAGTGCACTTTGCCAAAACTCTGTTCTCTCAGAGGTCACGTCTACATCTACATTTATACTCCGCAAGCCACCTAAAGGTGTGTGGCGGAGGGCACTTTACGTGCCACTGTCATTACCTCCCTTTTCTGTTCCAGTCGCGTATGGTTCGCGGGAAGAACAACTGTCTGAAAACCTCTGTGCGCACTCAAATCTCTCTTATTTTATATTCGTGATCTCCTTGGGAGGTATAAGTAGGGGGAAGCAATATATTTGATACCTCATCCAGAAACGCAGCCTCTCGAAACCTGGCGAGCAAGCTACACTGCGATGCAGAGCGCCTCTCTTGCAGAGTCTGCCACTTGAGTTTGCTAAACATCTTCCTAATGCTATCACCGTTACCAAATAACCCTGCGATGAAATGCGTCGCTCTTCTTTGGATCTTCTCTATCTCCTCCGTCAACCCAATCTGGTACGGATCCCACACTGATGAGCAATACTCATGTATAGGTCGAACGAGTGTTTTGTAAGCCACCTCCTTTGTTGATGGACTACATTTTCTAATGACTCTCCTAATGAATCTCAACCTGGCACCCGCCTTACCAACAATTAATTTTATATGATCATCCCACTTCAAATCGTTCCGCACGCATACCCCCAGATATTTTACAGAAGTAACTGCTATCAGTGTTTGTTCCGCTATCATCTAATCATACAATAAAGCATCCTTATTTCTATGTATTCGCAATACATCACATTTGTCTATGTTAAGGGTCAGTTGCCACTCCCTGCACCAAGTGCCTATCCGCTGCAGATCTTCCTGCATTTCGCTACAATTTTCTAATGCTGCAACTTCTCTGTACACTACAGCATCATCCGCGAAAAGCCGCATGGAACTTCCAACACAATCTACTAGGTCATTTATATATATTTTGAAAAGCAATGGTCCCATAACACTCCCCTGTGGCACGCCAGTGGTTACTTTAATGTCTGTAGACGTCTCTCCACTGATAACAACATGCTGTGTTCTGTTTGCTAAAAACTCTTCAATCCAGCCACACAGCTGGTCTGATATTCCGTAGGCTCTTACTTTGTTTATCAGGTGACAGTGCGGAACTGTATCGAACAACTTCTGGAAGTCAAGGAAAATAGCATCTACCTGGGAGCCTGTATCTAATATTTTCTGGGTCTCATGAACAAATAAAGCGAGTTGGGTCTCACATGATCGCTGTTTCCAGAATTCATGTTGATTCCTACAGAGTAGATTCTGGGTTTCCAAAAGCAACATGATACGTGAGCAAAAAACATATTCTAAAATTCTACAACAGAGAACAGTTGTTCTGCCACTAATGCTGCTGAGTCGGGAGGTTGGTAAAAGGAGCCAACCATCAACCTAGCTCGGTTGTTGAGGGTAACCTCCACCCATAGTAATTCACAGAAACTATCCACTTCTACTTCACTACAGTATAAACGACTACTAACAGCAACAAACTTGCCACCACCGGTTGCTTGCAATCTATCCTTTCTAAACACCATCTGTGCCTTTGTAAAAATTTCGGCAGAATTTAGTTTGCTAGCATTCTTTTAGTAATGTATTTTGAGTTATTGGTGACATAATCCATTGCTCAATTTTCTAGGCTTCTATGTCCATCATACTGATGATGTTAAAGCTCTATTGCAACATTATTGTGTTGTCCAGTATGTCCGTGTAATACATATCAACTAAATTTTGGACTGGTTCCTTGTGCAAGGCCCTGATAGGTTAGTGTTTTGTCACTAATGGTTCTAGTATTGGTGTAGTGTGAGAAATAGATGGCGGAACACAAGTTGTAACCATGCCACTGAATAAAGAATCCACGCACGGAAGAAGTTTAACAGTAAGAGAGTAACAGAAACATAGCAAGATGTATATGTTTTTCTGATATATTTCGAGGATTGTTATCAGATTTTGTGGAAATCTTGCTATGTTTCTGCTTAGTGTAGTTGCGAAAGCTTGAATTTTGTGTGTATGTTTGTGTGTCTATCGAGCTGCATCAAACCAGGCTCAGGACTGAAGAGCAGAACAACAACAACAACAACAACAACAACAACAACAACAACAACAAGTCCTACGACTCCACAGACAGGCAGACTCTCCTTGACACGCCAGAAGAATGTGGAATAGGCACAAAAACTGGGGTGGTAATGCAACTGATGCCACATCCAAAATTAAATTTATGGGAGAAATCCCAGAACCATTTGAGACAGACACAGAGAAATACAATGATATGGTGTCTCACCACTTTTATTCAACAGTCTTGGACAAAATTATCAACCAATGGGAAGAAACAGCAAAGGGGATTCAGTTAGGAAGAACACGTACAAACAAGATAATCATAAAATATCTGGCATTTGCAGATGCCCTGGTCGTGCCTAGCAACAAGAGACAAGCACAGAAATGCTTACATGAAGTCTCTGATGTAGAAAGAACAATGCTCAAACCACGCACACAAAATACAGAAAGGTTGATAGAGTGGAAAAATTCAAGAATCGAAGAGAATATATGCAAATAGGTAGTTCAAACAAGACAATAAGAACAGAAAAACTTTAGGAAGCATACAAACTCACATGGACTTACTACAATAAAAGAAACATATCAAAATAGACAAAATTGGGCACTACAATACAGATGTACTACCAGAAGCACTCTGTGCATCAGAAATGACCACAACTGAAGCATCAGGTTTCACAGAGACAGAAAAAAAATAGAATGTAAACCCTCAGAAAAATTTAAGGAGCAATAAACAGGGTTGGTAATTACACAAACATGATCAGAAAATGCTGACTGATATTCTACTCAAAACTATATAGAATGAACAGCAGCGCATTCACTATGAGGGTTTCTGCTGTAGCAAACAGTTCAATAAAAGAAATTGATTGCAAGAAATAGAAGAACACACAAAATATTCAGGAATCAATATGGAAATGATAGTAAATGAAAGAGACAAGTTCTGAAACAAAATTATGAACACAATCCTTGAAGTAAAAGAAAGGAAGAACAATATGGATGTAACAAAGGAAACAAAAGCACAGTCAAAGAATGAACAGATTTTGGGAAGACAAAATGAAGAAGTAAACAAGAAAAAATTGAATAATCATGTAACACTCAAGGTCAAATACTGTTGTAGGGGCATAAATGTGTAGTGATAATGATAATGATGATGATGATAATAATAATAATAATAATAATAATAATAATAATAATAATAATAATAATAATAATAAAATACAGAACCAAAGAAAACGTAATTATAGCGAAAGTCCAAGACGTCTGAAAATGTATAATGTATGATATTTGTTTATTTATTCATCTCTACATGTTCCATGCATCACTTGCATGATAAATTGTAATGATATAGAATGAGCCATTTTATAACTGCATTACAAATTAATTTGTAAATATGACTATATATGCTGAATGTTAATAGGCTACATTTTTTTTGTTATTATTATTGCTATTAAATACAGAGATGTGAGCTAGTAATTCCTACCAACTATCTTTCATATGTTACGCAATAGCACACATTGAAGGGGTTGTCAAGAAGAAACTTTTCCCGTTTGTTTTTAAATTTGCATTGCTGTCTGTCAGACATTTATATCACTGAGCAAGTTATGAAAAAAATTTTAGCTGCAGCATTGTATACTCCTTTTTGTGCACCCCCTTCTTGTAACTTTAATGTGGAGTAATGAGTACCATTTTTCCTTGTGGTATCATTATTATGTACATCACTGTTCCTTTTGAATTCCAGAAGTCAGGATGTCCAACTCCTTAAACAGATCTCTACAAAATGATCATGTGTGGGCACCATGTGTTATCCTTACAGCACGTTTTTGAACTATGAAGACTTACTTTCTTAAAGATGAGTAACTTCAGAAATGACAAAGCAATGGACTGCTTTTCACAGTTAAAACCTATGACAATGGTTCTCCTATGACCCCTGACTTTGGCAATGAATAGGACACAAAGTGAGTTTACTTTGGATATGTCAATACTGGCTAGTAAAGTGAGCAGGATCAAGTAGTTGCATGTTCCAGCCATTATGCAGAGATGAAGGGGCTTGCACACAATAAGACTAATGGGGAGTGAAGAGATGCATCAAACTAGTATTCAGACTGAGAGCCAAACCAACAACCATCTGTTAATGTTCTACATTCTAATACAGTGTTTTGTATTATACATAAAGTATTCATTGCACTAACTATATAGTACAAGCAGAATATCTAGTGCACACCCTCAAAATTTGGCAATTATTTGAGTGCTGTAGCTCACTGACAACAGAATCATAATACATGTGAAGTTTGTCACTGATAAGTACACTCAATTTAAACACAAATACAGCAGTAACAAAACTGACTTCCCTATGCAGGAAAAAATCTTACTCTGGCACAGGAAAGTTTAAATCACTACAATAACAAATCTTTGAATATGTCTACAGTAAATTAAATGTGGTTAGCAGCAAAATTAAATTTAAAATGGAAACATCTCTCATTTCTGCTTTACGGATTCTACAACACAGAGGGATTTAAGAATTATAAGATTCTGATGTACGTTTATATGTAAATAAATATAAGCAGAAAAATAAATATAAGTCACGCAGAGAGAAGAACATTAAAAAAATATTAAAACGTTATTTACGTATTGCAGCATTCTACATCGGAGGAGCAAATTTTGAGCATAATCTGTTAATCTTGCAAAAATTCATTTCACTATGAACCTGAACGTACTTTTTTCTTATTTATAAACTATATCCTCAGTATCCCAGCTACATTACCTCTTGTTAAGGCAAACTGCTTAGCATCAATACACCGATAAATCGCAAAACGACATTTTTTCCTATATGTCGTCAATTATTACAACAATGTTCCTCATTAAACGGGGACACAATAAGATATAATTCTTCCAAAATCTTTAAAACCAAATTAAGACACAGTACGATGTTCTGTCACCCAACAAATAGAAAACAAGAATGATTGGAAATGATCTCATCCTATTCTCAAACCGTAGATGAGGGGTGTGTGAAATCAGGTATTGTTCTCAAAACAAATCAATGCGGTAAAAATTGCAACAAGTTGCATTTTATGCAGTGACATTTTTTACTACGGCCGGCATATTTTTCATTCCCGTAAATAAGAAACACCCGGCTAACAAGCGCTAAGTATATCTACTTCAAGGTGTATCCTAATCTCACACATTGTAATGTAAAACACATAAAAATACAAAACATATCAAGTAATTACAAAAAATAAAATTTGATTATACCACCTAACCTCAAAAATTTTCAGTCTAGGTCACTTACTGAAATCTGAGAAACCGGAAGCAGTTTCAGCAAATAGTTCCTTACAAATGTGCTGTGCGAAATTACAATTATCGAGCAAAAACCATAATCAATAAATTATGTTTATTAACTAGCAAACTAGGAACACCACTACTATCATAAATTCAACGAAAACACGCTTGCTTAGTTGCGCAGTCCACAGATATTTTGATATATGTTGGATGCTCTTAGCTTAAATATCTGTCGCAAGATTTTATTGCGACTAACGCTATAATTTTGCGTAATATTAAAAAAAACACACCATGGTCAAGTTTTTGATAAACATTCAAAGTTTGATAAAACAAAAATTCAGATTCAAATATTTGCCTCGTGTTATTTACCAACCTGTGTTTATCAGCGATCACAGACATGCGAAACAACTGACAGATGGTTTGTCAAATTTGAGTTAGTGGAATGTTGTTGTAGCTGGGCGTGTTTGGATATTACCGGGAGAATACGAAAGGTTAGTGATCTTCAGTGCCTATAACGTTCCAGTTTTTGACATATTTAGTTCCTTCTTACTTGCAGACTTAAATAGTTATTAGAATTTGTCATATTCTCGTAAAAAAGCTGCTTTCACAAAATTATTTCGTGAGAATCAGGTATATACGTAAAATTTGTACGGATTCATGCCGCCTACAATTTTAATTTTGTAGTCTAACAACCTAGACGTGTGCAGAAGTAGGTGACGCTAAATTAAGAGATATTGCGTGCTTTTTAGTTAGATGAAATGAAATCCACGGTCTTCAAGATCTGGTATTCTATTTCTAATATTTAATTTTTGTTGTTTAGAGATTACCGCAAATATACACAGAATCGCCACACAGGAAGTTTGCCCTCAATGGATATTTTACTTCAAGTGCCCTGAGGTATTCTAAAATATCTTTTGCATGTTCTACAGTAAGTAGTACATCATTTGCGGAGTCTTTGTCTCTGTTCTTTATTAACTCCCTGTTTTTCTTCTATGGGTACTGAATCTGCATCATTTATGGCAACATACTTTAATGTTTGTGTTAAGCTCACAACTTAATTTTCCACATTTTTCAAAGGTTTCCTTATTGCATTTGAGACACTTCCTGGCTTCAGTAGACATCTCAGATCAACGCCTTCCGTGCTATGTGAGCGTAATTTATTGCCAATTTCTGCTAGCATAGACGTCTTTTAAGTGCCATGTAATTTAGGCCTTGCATTCACTTGCTTTTATCTGTTACCCACAAATACTGATTGCGTCAACTACACCAATGCAATTGAGCTGCATACAATTTCAAATTTTTTTTTAAAAAAAAACCTACAACTTGATCACGAAGATCTAGGGAATGCATTATGTCATATTATTCCATTGCTCGCTCTGCTCTTGGTATGTCATTGCCAATTTTAATGAGATCTGTAACCAGATCCTCAGGTTTTGTGTCATATTAGTATGTTGCTCATAACAGAACAAGACTCGTTACCCATAATTATCTTTTCCGTTCAGTAATTCCATTACTGCTCCAATAATGCATAAAAGAAACAAAACACGGAATTAATAAGCACAAGAATCCGGAGCCAATCAGCGAGTGACAGTAAGTCCTGTTTCTATTACTAACTGTGAAGTTCAATTGTTTTGCCTCGAGCTAATTTACTGAGAAGCAGTTGCTCTCTTGTCAATTCAGTGGGGCAGGCTCACTATCAAATGTGACGTAGCTGCTCATAGTAGGAGCCCAGTCATCTGTATTCTTCCAGAGGGAAACTCGCATGACAAAGCAAGTAAATTTTCTCAAGATAAATATCTGAGATTCTCCTACAAATAAAGCTATAGCATGTAACAGTTGAATGAGCCACGATTGGCATAAGGCACTTGATTAAAATTACATTTTTTAATGTATATTCCTTTAAAATAAGCCAGAATTATTAGATCACCATTTGTTATTAATAGAACAGTTTGACAGAGCACTGGAAGACCTAAGTTGAAACAAGACCCCGGGAGTTGACGACATTCCATTAGAACTACTGACAGCCTTGGGAGAGCCAGTCCTGGCAAAACTCTACCATGTGGTAAGTAAGATGTATGAGACAGGCGAAATTCCCTCAGACTTCAAGAAGAATATAATAATTCCAATACCAAAGAAAGCAGGTGTTGACAGTTGTGAAAATTAACAAACTATCAATTTAATAAGTCACAGGTGCAAAATACTAACGCGAATTCTTTACAGACGAATGGAAAAACTGATAGAAGCTGACCTCGGGGAAGATCAGTTTGGATTCCGTAGAAATGGTGGAACACGTGAGGCAATACTGACCTTACGACTTATCTTAGAAGAAAGATTAAGGAAAGGCAAACCTACGTTTCTAGCATTTGTAAACTTAGAGAAAGCTTTTGACAATGTTGATTGAAATACTCTTTCAAATTCTGAAGGTGGCAAGGGTAAAATACGTGGAGAGAAAGGCTATTTACGATTTGTACAGAAAGCAGATGGGAGTTATAAGAGTCGAGGGTCGAGGGGTATGAAACGGAAGCAGTGGTCAGGAAGGGAGTGAGACGGGGTTGTAGCCTATCCCTGATGTTATTCAATCTGTATATTGAGCAAGCAGTAAAGGAAACAAATGAAAATTTCGGAGCAGGTATTAAAATCCATGGAGAAGAAATAAAAACTTCGTGTTTTGCCGATAACATTGCAATTCTGTCAGACACAGCAAAGGACTGGGAAGAGCAGTTAAATGGAATGGACAGTGTCTTGAAAGGAGGGTATAAGACGAACATCAACAAAAGCAAAAGTCAGGTGATGCTGAGGGAATTAGATTAGGAAATGAGACACATAAAGTAGTGAAGGAGTTTTGCTATTTGGGGAACAAAATAACTGGTGATGGTTGAAATAAAGAGGATATAAAATGTAGACTGGCAATGGCAAGGGAAGTGTTTCTGAAGAAGAGAAATTTAACATTGAGTATAGATTTAAGTGTCAGGAAGTCATTTCTGAAAGTATTTGCATGGAGTTTAGTCATGTATGGAAATGAAACATGAACAGCAAATAGTTAGTACAAGAAGAGAATAGAAGCTTTCGAAAAGTGTTGCTACAGAAGAATGCTGAAGATTAGATGGGTAGATCACATAACTAATGAGCAGGTATTGAATAGAATTGGGGAGAAGAGAAGTTTGTGGCACAACTTGTCTAGAAGAATGGATCGGTTGGTAGGACATATTCTGAGGCATCAAGGGATCACCAATTTAGTACTGGATGGCAGCGTAGAGGGTAAAAATCGTAGAGGGAGACCAAGAGGTGAATACACTAAGCAGATTCAGAAGGATGTAGGCTGCAGTACGTACTGGGAGATGAAGAGGTTTGCACAGAATAGAGTAGCAGGGAGAGCTGCATCAAACCAATCTCAGGACTGAAGACCACAACAGCAACCGTCAGTTCCATGTCAAATCAACAAGTGCTACAACCTGACCCTTTCAGATTTTTTTGAAACTAAGTATGCGTATATTACTCATAAATCATGACACAAATAAATTTTTTCACATTTTTCTGACAAAATGTTACCAAGTAATGGACCTTCAAAAATTGAAAAGATGACAAATTTTTTACTCACGGAACAATGTTGTTTTCTTTACAACTTGTGTTCTAATTAAGCTAGAACAATAAAGTTTACTTCATTGGAAAGTTCTTTTAAAGAGCTTTTATATGATACCAAACATCATTAGTTTAATATATATACACAAATTGTTAAAAAAAAAGTTGTTGAATTTACCGAATTTTAAAAAACTGTATTTTTAAAATTCTCAATAAAGTATATGTGAAAGATACACTTTATATCTACATATTCTAAAACTTTCAACTTGGGATGAGCATGGGATCACTATCAAAAGCAATTTTACATTAAGTGTGGTACTTCAAAAATTCGTAAAAACTAAAGTATTTTAGATATTAGGCCTACTTCTCACCAGCTGTATGTTGTTGTAAAATGTGGAAATTAAAAATAACTTATAATTGATAAAAGAACATATGTTTTATACTTCTGTAATTAATAAATACAAAATGAAAACTTAAAAAAAAAAAATAAAAAAAACACAGAAAGCTGAATACCTGAGATCAGTCCTAAATTCAGTTAGTGAGTACTATTATTTACAAATAGGCATCCTATTAGTGCACTTCTTTATACTTCGAACTAATCAGTCTGTTGCACATCAAAATTTCTGCACTGGAGAACTTATATGTTCGCCCTGTAGCAGTTTGAGGGTTCACAATTGCCACTACTTCCCTACTGCTTATGGAAAGAATGTCTGGATGACTCGGAAATGTAAAAGATGGTTACAGTCCATGTGGATGTAAGAAACTGTGATTTCATCCTTGTCCTGATTTTTTTCAAGTACATAGGTTAACCATCAATGCCCATTATAATCACAAAAAACATATCCTTTTATGTCTTTGAATGGTATTTTATCACTGTCAGAAGCTGTCACCAGTTCAGTTTTATTATCATCAGAGTTTCAACACATGTTTCTTATTATTTTGTCCTTGCTAAAAGGAATAAAAGTGTGAAGTTTTTGTGTCCCTACAATTTTGCAGCATTTCTCAAATCTCTTCGTAAGTTTCATTTCTTCATTTTTGTGATCTTCTTAAATAACATACTTGAAGTTCATTCCTTCTATGTTATCCTTGGCAAACATATAAAGTTGTTTTGGTGTCATTATTTGACCATTGTATGGACGTTGCAGACTTGCTCGAGCTGAAAGTCATTTAACAGTTCCACTAACTCCCTTCCCATGTGAGGTGGCTGAAATATGCCATTCAGCTTCAGTTTGGAAATATTCTTCATGATGGCACTGGTTGATAAAGTTCTTCCTATTTTTATAATGAGCTGCTGCTCCATCAGAGAAATAATATATTTTTCTTGGTTTTCTACCGAATTTAACAGTCAGGAAGTCCATCAAGTACAATCGGAACAAATGCACAGCAACAGTGTCATGTGTTAGGCATTTTGATATGATTAAAAGACTTGTGTGCTCGAGTTTGTTCCCATTCTGTTACAAGTAACGATGGGATGAATTGTTGCTTGCATGTTCGTCCAGTGATAGCCTTGAACTTCGTCCTGGATGGCAAAGGAGTAATTCTAAAAAAAAAGTCACAGATCACTAAGACCTCACCTTCTGTAAGTTTATTTCTCAATCTCTTTTGGAAGGTTGGTTGTTGACTAGCAACAAATAAATGTTGTGTGAGCGATTTTAATTTTAAAAAAAAAATCAATAAAGTTGTCAGATGATTTTATGATTGTTTCTAGAGATGTGTGATCAACAGAAACCCATTGCTGATAAGTTATATTATCAATATCATTAGTATTCAACAAATCTTGTAAATAGGTCTTGAATGTTTATGGGCCAGGGCAGAATTTACATTCACCAAAATGACAAGCAGGTAATGACAGACTACATACAACTCTTGCAATGCAGTCTTTGTGATTTTTTATTGGATTATCTTCATCTTTTGTCAGCTGGGAATGTTAGATCCAGTCAGCATGAGTTTGAAGTTTTGATCGATAGTACACACACAGAAACTGTGTACCACTACTTCCAGCTAAAACAATTTTTGGGGTGTAGGTGTGCAAACTTCGAAAATCCAATGTGGAACTCTGGATGGTTGTCTTTAAAATTCGCGTAAATTTATTTCAAATTACTTAAAACTAGCCATTTTTGTACTTGCAGCTATTCTCCGTTATCTCTCACAAGCACAAAATCTTTTTCCCAGGCATTGCCATGCTTATCAGAACAATAAAAGTTTCTAACAAAATCAGCAGTTGTTTGATCAAGAGTCTTGCCAGATTTTGGGTTTGGTGAAGACAAAATTCCCCTGTCCTTCACCAAATCTTTTATTCTTCGAGCCATGTAATTTGTTACGTTAAATTCATCTTGAAGCTTCTTAACACTCCAGCTTTTAGATAAAATGGTAAAAATTTCCATCTGATTACTTTGAGATGCACATGTACGAAATTTATCTTTTAGCTGACTGATCATCTCAGATTCTGCATGATCATGTACCTCATCTTCTTTTTCGGAAGGAAGCAATACCACCTTTGTTTGAATTGCTGAAGTTAATTTGTTTTTCCTTAGGATATTTTGCTTCACACAGTCGTTGCTTCTTAATTGGCGATTCACCAACAGACTGCAAAGAAGCATTCAACCTTTCTAAGGCCTCACTTGCTGCAATGTCTTGTACGTCACTATCACATAAAACCATGTCACTTTCTTGTTTCACCACAGAATACAGTAGATCATCATTATCATTTTCTGTGCTAGACGTATCACAAATTTCTACTTGTGCAATTTTTTACTGCAGTTGTCACACACTTTTTTGATTTAAAGTTAAGAAAGGTTTTCTTGCTATCATCCATTGTGAAACAAGCCGTAAGTGTTTCTTGCGGTTATTGTGGCTCTTTTCATTAAATGGATTACAGCACAAAGCTGAAATGTTAGGCATTTTATATTTCTCAAGTGAACAAACTAATTTTAAAAAATATTTTTGAAGTTGAATGCCTCAGCTTTCTATATTCAATACTACACAATATTACTTCTCTATTCTTTCACTTCCTGTAAAAAAATTTCATTATGTTAATAGTATGCAAACATTAACTGGTTGTAGGCATATAAACTTCCAGAATTTGTGAGGTTTGTACAAAAGTACCTTTAAGCTAGATTCAAAACACATTTCAAAGTTAATCACATGATTTTACTACAGCTGCCTAACAACAAAAGAATGTGTGGGTCACTTTCAACAATAGGTGAAAATTGCTGACAATATTAACCAGAGATAAAATGCTGAATAGCTTGCAGATAGTAACACAGAATAACCATTTTATATATAATCTTTAAAATAAGATATAGCTTCCTTTTTTCCTTTTTCCCTGTATTACAGCTATTAATAAATAGTTAGCACTAAAGTTTAGTAAGCAGTTATTCGTTTCAAAAGTACAATTTCTGGACCATGTAACAAAATCCAACACTAGTATTTTCATGTATAGCAAATTATAGAAAGTCACCTGTCTGACTGATTTTGGAGAATCATAGTAAACATAAAATTGCTTTTGATAGTGATCTCATGCTCGTCCCAACCTGAAAGTTTCAGAATATGTAGATGTAAAGTGTATCTTTCACATATATTTTTTTGAAAATTTTAAAAATACAGTTTTTCAAAATTTCATAAATTTAACAGGGACACATTCCATGTGGGAAAAATATATTTAAAAACAAAGATGATGTGACTTACCAAACGAAAGTGCTGGCAGGTTGATAACACACAAACATACACACAAAAGTCAAGCTTTCGCAACCAACAATTGCTTCATCAGGAAAGAGGGAAGGAGAGGGACACACACACACACACACACACACACACACACACACACACACACAAGCAGACATTTGTAAAGGCAAAGAGTTTGGGCAGAGATGTCAGTCGAGGCGGAAGTACAGAGGCAAAGATGCTGTTGAATAACAGGTGAGGTATGAGCGGCGGCAACTTGAAATTAGCGGAGGTTGAGGCCTGGTGGGTAACAAGAAGAGCTGTGAGTACCAGACGTGAGTCGTGCTTCGGTAGCTCAGTTGGTAGAGCACTTGCCCGCGAAAGGCAAAGGTCCCGAGTTCGAGTCTCAGCCGGGCACACAGTTTTAATCTGCCAGGAAGTTTCATACCAGCGCACACTTCCCTTCAGAGTGAATATCTCATTCTGGAAACATCCCCCAGGCTGTGGCTAAGCCATGTCTCTGCAAATATCCTTTCTTTCAGGAGTGCTAGTTCTGCAAGGTTCGCAGGAGAGCTTCTGTAAAGTTTGGAAGGTAGGAGACGAGGTACTGGCAGAAGTAAAGCTGTGAGTACCGGACGTGAATCGTGCTTCGGTAGCTCAGTTGGTAGAGCACTTGCCCGCGAAAGCCAAAGGTCCCGAGTTCGAGTCTCGGTCGGGCACACAGTTTTAATCTGCCAGGAAGTTGCAAGAGGAGAAGATATACTGAAGGGCAAGTTCCCATCTCCGGTGTTCTGATAGGTTGGTATTAGTGGGAAGTATCCAGATAACCCGGACAGTGTAACACTGTGCCAAGATGTGCTGGCCGTGCACCAAGGCATGTTTAGCAACAGGGTGATCCTCATTACCAACAAACACTGTCTGCCTGTGTCCATTCATGCGAATGGACAGTATGTTGCTGGTCATTCCCACATATAAAGTTTCACAGTGTAGGCAGGTCAGTTGGTAAATCACGTGGGTGCTTTCACACATGGCTCTGCCTTTGATCGTGTACACCTTCCCGGTTACAGGACTGTAGTAGGTGGTGGTGGGAGGGTGAATGAAACAGGTTTTGCATGGGGGGGGGGGGGAGGGGCGGTTACAAGGGTAGGAGCCAGAGGGTAGGGAAGGTGGTTTGGAGATTTCATAGGGATGAACCAAGAGGTTACGAAGGTTAGGTGGACGGTGGAAAGACACTCTTGGTGGAGTGGGGAGAAGTTCATGAAGGATGGACCTCATTTCAGAGCAGGATTTGAGCAAGTCTTATCTTTGCTGGAGAGCCACTTTGGGAAAGTGGTCCCTACCCTCTGGCTCCTACCCTTGTAACTGCCCCCAGTATAAAACCTGTCCCATGCACCCTCCCACCACCACCTACTCCAGTCCTGTAACCCGGAAGGTGTACACGATCAAAGGCAGAGCCACGTGTGAAAGCACCCACGTGATTTACCTACTGACCTGCCTACACTGTGAAGCTTTCTATGTGGAATGACCAGCAACAAACTGTCCATTTGCATGAATAGACACAAGCAGACAGTGTTTGTTAGGTATGAGGATCCCCCTGTGGCTAAACGTGCCTTGGTGCACGGCCAGCACATCTTGGCACAGTGTTACACCGTCCGGGTTATCTGGATACTTCCCACTAACACCAACCTGCCAGAACTCCAGAGATGGGAACTTGCCCTTCAGTATATCCTCTCTCCTCGTTACCCACCAGGCCTCAACCTATGCTAATTTCAAGTTGCCGCCGCTCATACCTCACTTGTCATTCAACAACATCTTTACCTCTGTACTTCTGCCTCGACTGATATTTCTGCCCAAACTCTTTGCCTTTACAAATGTCTGCTTGTGTCTGTGTATGTGCGGATGGATATGCGTGTGTGTGAGTGTATACCTGTCCTTTTTTCCCCCTAAGGTAAGTCTTTCCACTCCGGGGATTGGAATGACTCATCACCATCTCCCTTAAAACCCACATCCTTTTGTCTTTCCCTCTCCTTACCGCTTTCCTAATAAAGCAATCGTTGGTTGCGAAAGCTTGAATTTTGTGTGTATGTTTGTGTGTTTCATTTTTCAATTTTTGAAAGTCCATTACTCGGTAACTTTTTATCAGAAACATGTGGAAAAATTTAATTGTGGTACTCTTTGAGTACTATAGGCGTACTTAATTTCATTTAAATCCAAGAGGGTAAGGTTGAAAACGATGGTTTCATTTGTTGAGTTGACGTGGAATGACCCCAAGTGAACATTCATATGTGAACTGAGAATCTTCAAATTTTCATGCCTGGAGCCCATAAGAGGTTTTCATTTCTAGTACTAGGAGTGAGTTCACAAATAGTTTCATGAAACATTTTTGTAAATACATTAATGTTAATTCGGTTATACTGATCAGTGCAGAGGCCTTTGTGTAATTTCACTCAAATATTTGGGAGCAGATGATTTCAAACTCCATCTTCTCATATTGATCCAGATTTTTTTGGGAATTCTGTTAATCATTTTGGATTAATGCTGAGGTAATTTAGTATACAAAGCTGAGGGTGGTATCCTTCCTTAGGCAAAAGTGCAGTTAGCTTACCTGTGTCTCCCGTTGGATGCTCCACTTCGTAACTGTGCAATGAATTGTCTGAAGTGAACATAACTAATAGCTGTATTTTTGTGGTGAGATTCATACATTCTAAAGACCTCGGCCCAACTTAAACTTCTAATGTCACCCCTCTTAATCTGTAGGTGGTTAAAACACTGGACTTACAGTTGATAGGAGTGAGGTTCAAATTCCAGATCAGCAGTGCAAATTTATGATTTCTGTTCTTGTACCAAAGAAAATATTGGGATGGTTTCTTTTAAATGGACACTCCTGATTTTGCTTTCCACCCTTCCCTTGGGCTACGTACATAAAGACTTCATTAATGGGACATTATATCCTACTGTTCCTTCCTTCATTTTCATTTTGCGCCATCCAAGGTTTATGCACTATATCAAACCCTGTGCCTGCAACACACAGAAATTGCCCTCATTTTTCAAAACATTTTAGTATCCAGGAGTGTCTGGTGTGGAAAGATTTGCACTTTTTTTTACCTCTAGTGAAATTAAAAGAAAAGTTTTATCACTTTAATTGATAAAATTTGTCTGTGTGTGGTATATCCTCAAGGTAGCACAAGCACACAAGATTGGCATGCTCCTCTTGAGTTGCATAATGATTTAATTCAAAACTGAATAATCCTACCACAGTAAAATTATCTTTACCCATATATTTCTAGGCTTAATTGCGAACTGGAAATATTGCTTGTTTGTGCTTATCTGGTCAGATATGTTAAGACCTAAAATCATTTACTTTGGTCCAAAAAGGGGTCCAATATTCAGGAACACAATTTTCAATAAATTGACAGCAACCATTAAAAGCTTGGTTTCAGATAAAGCACAGTTTAAACAGGGTTTTGAAAGACTTTTTAATAGTCAACTCTTTCTATTCTATGGATGAATATCTTAACAGGAACTGTTAGACCAGCTTAAGTAAAAATGTGTGTTATATTTCAGTTTTGACAGCACTTGGTCACAACAGTCAAGATTAGGTATTTTATGTATGATACATTTATTAAAAGTGCATAACAATGTTTCATTCGGGTAGTGTATTAAATCAGTAAATATTAGCAGTTCCAGTTTACTGTAATGTATTCACATATTTTGACAGCCTGCTGATGTGTTCCACACCCATGAGAATGGTCTCATGTTGGGGCTATGGATCGTAAACTGATTCCAATCTAATCCAAAAAATGTTAAACAGTGTTTTGTACAGGATGCAGAGTGGGATGGATGAGTCATAAAATGGGAGCAAGAGAGAGTGGTATATGGAATATGGAAAGAGCTCACCCTAAGGCCAGAGCTACCAGTTGAATGCCAGTCTGAGTTTGATCAGAAATAATAAAGGAATATTTAGGGAATGAGAAGGGTGGCAGTTCCTTTATGCAGTTCCTTTGTGTGGCTGGTGGCTGCTCTTGGTGAGTAAGGCCAGAGGCAGATGGCAGCAGCCATCTGCTTAAAGTCGGAAGTCTGATCTACGAGAGAGTAGAAGCAGAGGACACAAGGCCATCCACTATGTATGACTACTAGCACTTGAGTCTGTTCTGTCTGAAATCTCTAACACAAGAGCGGTGCAAATGCATTCTGCCTACCAGGACCTTCTAGTGACAACACACGTGACTTGCTTGGCATGTACCCTATTGGTGAACATAGTGTGGGTATTTCAATTTATGTAGCAAGGAGCTGAAGTTGTTCCTTGCCAGTGGCATTTAGTGGAACGAACTACTTCTTTCCTGGAGGACAGGCTGGTTTGGCAAATAGGCACTGGTGCCATTATATTTGGAGAGTACTTCAAGAAATCAATGAAAAATGTAGTTTGAGATAGAATTTGGCATAAAACTCTGAACATTCCCAGACTCGTTGGCCACCCTGTATGCTCCTAAGTTTATTTTTCTGCTTGATCCACCCTTCAGTAAAAAGTGTTCTTGAAAGTAATATTTTATTCTGCTAAAATAATTGTAGTATTTGTCACCATATTTCTTTCATCTGTTGCAGCTATTTATTTTCATACATTCTTAAAGTGTGGTACATACTTCCGTCATAGCTACATAATTAAGGATTCACACGAGTCAGCAATAGCTATCATAAGTAATGGATCCAGAGGGTGACCCTGGAGTAGTGATAAATATCGAGGGATTTGACAGGAAAAGTCATTTGAAGCAAAAAAATCTAGTAAACATGGACTTTATAATGCTTACCCTAGAAACTATGAGCATTTCTTTGTCTTTGTTACTCAGAAATACATATCTTCTACTGAGTGAGTTCTCGTTGCTCTTAAGGTATGTGTTTTAGAGCCCTTATTTGCTGGACTGTTTGGTGTGGATGATCTTTTGTGTCTTACTCCTGAATACTGATCATTTGTTCTGGGATATCGTGTACTCAGCTTTTTAGTTTTGTTGTGTGTTGGGATAGTGAACTTAAGGAGGTGGATCTATAATATTTTGATTATTAAGCCTACATGCCAGACTCTTTGGAGAGTATCATTCATAAGAAATTTAGTGGTTCTATAGTTCTACAACTCTTTTTGTCTGATGATGTGGGGTAGAACCTTCTGTCTTCAGAGATTGTCGTGTACAAAATATTCATTGTTATAATAATTGCCTCTTGATTATAAACAGCAGTGTTGTCTACACTAGCCAGCAATCATATTATTGCAGACAAAATTATTCCTCATTTCAAAACTACTGAATCAGGATACTGTAATGTGCATAACCTAATTTATCTAGGAGTTTGACGAGACACAGAAAACTGGAAATATGGCTTGCTGGATTGATGAGCGGCTTTCACTCAGTTAATACTAGGCAGAAATCAAATCTTTTTGTGGAATGCACTTCCTTGACTCTTGTGCAGAAAGGAGTGCAGTATTCTGCTGCATCCATTTTCAATAAGCTACCACAAGAACTCAAAAATCTTAGGAGTAGCCCAAAGTCTTTTAAGTCCAAACTGAAGAGCTTCCTCATGGCTAAATCCTTCTATTCTGTCGAGGAGCTCCTGGAAGAGCTCAAAGATTGAGCAAATTCCAGTGTTACATTGTTGATTTTCTTTATTTAAACTTAAGACTTGTCACCTGAATATGTTTTTTATATTTCATTTTATCTGTTTCTACTATCGTGTTATAATTTCATGTATTGACTCATTCCATGACCATGGAGATTTCTCCTTAATTTGGTCCCACAGAACAATAAATAAATAAATAAATAAATGTTAGCTGGTAACATGCTGTGATAATTGTATGTTGTGTGAAATATGTAGCCTGTGTGCAGAGTGATCATTAATGTCAATAAGAAGGTGGAGGTCATATAACTGAGCATTTCTCTGTTCCAAGTACTGTAGTCCCACAACCAATAGTAGAACTGATGTCTATAGATTTGTAAACCACTCAAAATTATGGTCCACTTTCTCTGAATCATGCATATCCAGGAAATCCATGATCATGTGTTTTCTTTTCGCAACAGTGCATTAGAGTTTGTGGGGACAGTGTGTTGTAGGGTCCAGATCACAGGGAGAAATCGGAAAACCAGTATGGTTTCATGTATTAACATCGATACACACAGACGGAAAGGTATAAAGAAATTTTATCTGCTACCCCAAAAGATCTTTTCCAGTTGTCGGCTGTCCAAATTATGTACTTAGTGCAGCATGTCATTCATTTTAGGTGATTCATGCCTATAAAAGATGATAGGTGACAGAGGACATCTGCTGGACTACTTTTTCTGTCCACCACAGATATACTGACTGTTCAGTATGTCCACTTCATCAGATTTACTACAACAGTTATCCAGAGCCTCACAGGAGTGTCAACCATTTGCAGGACTGAGGCAGAAATGCTCTGGCTTGCACCTCCCCCACCTTGCCCCCTCCTCCCTTTCCCCATATCCAATTTTTGATGAGCTCATAATAAAAGTTGTTGGAAAACTGTACCTTGAATACTACAAAGGTGCAAGATTCTGACACAAGAGCCTCCTTCATATTGGAGATGTGGAGGAAAGACAATGTTGTGAAGAATACGGCTTCGCATTCAGTATAAACTTCTCAGTAGTGCTTTGATGTAGACCTCTTTTCATATATCTAAAGGTATTCTCCAGTTCCATATTTGAACAGAATAATAAAAAGATAATTGTTTATGGCTTTGTCCAAATGGTAATTAAGCCGGTAGTGCTTTATGGTCCCTAGTTGAGTATTGTTTCAACAACAGGAGCAAATTTGTACATTCTATAATGTAAGAATGATTATAGATTTCTATGAGTACAGTTTTTACAAATTTCTGTCTTTGTTTGATCATCTAACAATTTGGATTTTTCATCATATTGTCAAACCTGTGGCTTGTGGTGTGACGGAATCCCAAGATATGAGTCAAATAGTGGGTTCGCACGTTACAGAGTAGAAAAAATTAATTTAATTTTTCTAATTTTGACACTATTTAATGAACAGCTCAGTTGTGAAGTTTGCTAATCCTTGTAGGAAAATACAATGTTTCTGGGAGTATGAACATATTGCATAGTAAAATAAAAAGTTTCTCCTTCATAACACTTTCCACACTGTAAAATATTTCTTGTAGGTCTATACACATTACAACCTGTAAATATGTGAAACTACTTTGTAAATTAACCAGTCTGAATCGTAACGTTTTTTCTGATGAATACTCTGTGGCACATTTAACAAATGGGCACTTACAATGTAATTAACCCCAGGTATCATTTTGTCAGACTCCAGAATTTTTACATTATTGAAGATTACAACTCTATTCTTGCATTAAGATATAATCGTGTCAGGGTCGTATAAATATTCATTTTTTTCCCCCCTTGACACAGAGCTGTAAATAACTGTATCAAATCTGAGAAGACGCAGGTTACAATCACTGCTATCATGTAATTCCTCAGTAATTCTTAGTGGTGCCGTCATATGGTGACAGACAAGAGGTTTCACAGGTCTGTGCTGAGAACTTGCCATCATAGTTAAGGATCAATTTGCTGCTAACTTAATTTTATTAATGAAGAACTCAAAATTGGTTTTATGGGTGAAAATGTGAAATTAGTAAAATTGCTATCTGACTGGAGGCATAGAGCAGTAGTGTGTTGACAAAACCTTTAGCTCAACATTTTCTGTTTCTAAAGAAACTTAAACTTTTGTTAGTGAACTAAAGAGCTTTATGCATTGACTTATCTGGAGGCTGCTAAAACTATAGCCATTCATAACATCAGAAGCAAGTGTTATAATATATGCTGCTACACAATTGAAGACCTTGATTCAAGAAGGGGATAGCACCATTTTTTAAATGCCGTATAAGGGAAAAAGCTTCTTTCAGTGAAGGGAGATAATTAATATTTTTCAGAAACTGCTGGGCACAAAATAAAAGCTGTGCTTTCATATAGTGTGTTTCTGCTTGTTTAAGGCTGGGGAG
Source organism: Schistocerca gregaria (assembly GCF_023897955.1). Lineage (NCBI taxonomy): Eukaryota > Metazoa > Arthropoda > Insecta > Orthoptera > Acrididae > Schistocerca > Schistocerca gregaria. The sequence goes on from NC_064923.1 coordinate 737,712,604, forward strand.
ATTTGAAAATGTAGACTGATTTCCAGGACCAGGCCATTGCTTGTGCCTTGCAACTGATGTTTTGATTGCATTGATAAGAACATTAGAAAAACAAGGTGAATTACTGTACAAGAAGATTATAAAAAACTTGTTAAGAGATCATCATCAATGAAGTTCAGAGTTATTAATGTTGAAGGGTCATGTTTGAAACTGTCAGCTGTCTACAGCAAATGTTCCTTGGGGATGTTAAGAGTAAAATTAATGCAAAATTCAGTGTATCTAGATATCATATTTTTCTTTATTCAAGCACATCAGATGCCTTGTTGTGTTGTGATCACCAGAGTGCAATGTACTAGGAAGAGTTTGATTTTATAAAGGCTGGGCAAAAAGTAATGCTAATTGCTGAGCCTGCATATAACAGTAGGCTTCCTGTTAAGAATGCCAAACTCAAGGGCACAGTGAAACTTGCTCTGCAAAATGTTTGTAAGAGTGGCATGTGCTGCTATGGATCTCTGATATTGGGATTTGGTCTGTGTTCCAAAAGTGATGATTCTTCCTCTTAGAGTGACTAACTTGAAAGTTGGAGCCTACAAAGTAAACTTTGACTCTTAATCAACTCATATAAACGATACATGAAATACCATTCCAGATCTTTAAAATAGTTTTGTTCCTCCTGAAAAAATTATAAAATGAGTTATCCCCTTCTTGCACTGCTGGCTTCAATTGTTTTCAGACCTGGTTCAAAAATTGATCATGGTCACCTATTAACTTGATTTATTCAAAGTATGAAAAGTTCAGCTTGGAATATCAATAATATTGTGAAAAACATAGATTGCTACTCACCATAAAGATGATGCAGACAGGCACAGCAAAGACTGTTACACATTGGTTTTTCAGTCAGAGCCTTCTTCAGAGAAGAAAAGGAAACAAGCATATTCACACAAGCAAGCACAACTCACACATTAAAGACCACCATCTCTGGCTGCTCCAGCAACTGTCATGTTGAACAAAAGCAGCAATTATGAGTGTGATGGAGATAGAAGGGTAGGGATGGGGAGAGAGGAGTCAACCCTGCCTGACAGAGCATGCAGGGACTAGATGGTAGGAGGACAAGGCTGCCAGGTGCAGCTTCGGAGACGGAGGGGGTGGGCAGGTGATAGGAGGGAAACGGAGAGGAACAGAGAAGGGGGAAAGACTGGTGGGCGCACTGGCAGCGAGTGGCAAAAATGAAGGTGAGGGTGAGGGGGACATGAATTGGATGTAGGTGACAAGACAGAAGGGGTGGAAACTGTTGGATGGAGGATGTGGGGGGACAGTTGGTTACTGTAGGTTGAGGCCAGGATAATTTCAGGAGCAGAGGGTATATTGTAAGGATAACACCCATTTGCGCAGTTCAGAAAAGCTGGTGGCGTAGGGTAGGATCCAGATAGACTGGGTTGTGAAGCAGCCGTTGAAATCAAGCACGTTATGTTCAGCTGCATGTTGTGCCACAGTGTGTTCCACTTCGCTCTGGGCCACAGTTTGGTGGGGCCATTCATTCAGGCAGACAGTTGGTTGGTAGTCATACCAACATAAAAATCTGTGCAATTGTTGCAGCAGAGCTGGTGTGTGACATGGCTGCTTCCCCAATTAGCCTGGACTCTGACGGGGTAGGACAGTGCTGTAACAGGACTGGAGTAGGAAGTGCTGGGTGGGTGAATTGGGCAGGTCTTACACGTGGTTCTTCCACAGGGATATAACTCCTTTGGCAAGGGGTTGGAATTGAGAGTACACAGGGAAGGGTTAGGATATTGTGGAAGTTGTGTGGGTGATGGAACTCCACTAGTGAAGGGAGGGAGGGATCTTGGGTAGTATATCTCTTGTTTCAGGGTATGATGATAGATAATCAAAGTGCTGATTAAGGATGTGGTTCAGGTGTCCCAGTAATGGGTGGTACCAGGTGATGAAGGGGGCGCTTCTTTGTAGCTTGTTATTGGAGGGGGTGGGAGGATTGAGGGTGTATGGGATCAGGGCATGGGAAATCAGTTTGCAGACTAGGTCTAGGCGTTAGATCTTGAGTGTGAAGGCCTTTGTGAGACTTTCAGCTTTGCAGATAAGCCATCTCCGGGTAGCTAGGCTGTGTGGGGGCAGTCTTTTGATGTGGAAGGGTTGGCACCTGTCAAAATGCTGGCACTGTTGATGTTAGGTTTAATGTGGACACAGGTGTGGATGGAGCCATCAGAAAGGAGGAAGTAGGTGTCCAGGATAATGGCACACACTGGGTTGAGGTGGTCAAGGTGAAGAGCATGGGAGAGAAGGTGTTGAGGTTCTGAAGGAATGTTGATAAGGTGTCTTGGCTGTGAGTCCAGATAATGAGGATAACATCAGTAATCCTGAACCAGACCAGCTGTTTGGGAGACTAGGAAGATTTCCTCTAGATGACCCACAAACAGATTGGCATGGGAGGGTGCCATGTGTGTGCCTATGGCTGTGCTGCAAAGGGATACATTACATTCAGAGAAATAACTGTTAAAAAAGTTAGTAAGATGTACAAGGAATGAAGTAGTTTTTTGGATTCTGGAGGATATTTGGAGAGGTAGTGTTAAATAGTGGGAAGACCATGGGTGTGGGGGATGTTTGTATATAGGGAGTGGTGTCTACAGTGACAGGTAGGAATCCAGGAGGTAAATTGGTGGGGATGGTAAAGGAAGGAAGGAAGGAAGTGGTTGGTATCTTTGACGTGGGAGGCTAGGTTTTGGAAATTGATTTGATAACTGAAATTCTTTCAGTGGGATTTCCAGGTTTGTTGGGTATTGTGGATTTTGGGGAGCATGTGAAAGGTGAGTGTACTAGTGTCATAGGGGTGAGGTGAGAAAAGGTTACAGGGGAGAGGTTCTGGGAAACACATAAGGCTTCAAGCAGGGATTGGAGGTTACGTTGTGCTTCAGGGATGGGATCACACTGGCAGAGTGTTAAGTGGTGTCAGACAATGGGCAGAATCCTTCCTTGGTAGTCTCTGCAGCTTATAATGACTGTGGTGGAATCATTGTCAGCAGATAGGATGATTAGGTCAGGATCTGTGTATAGCTTTCCTTTCTTCTGCTGGATATTTGTGTTCTTAGAAGAGACATTGTGAAGGATTCTGAGGCCAAGTTGGAGGTAAGGAATTACTAGACGTTCACTAGGGGGTGATTATATGATGAGGAGGGGGGTGGGGTTGGATCACACCAAGTGTGAACTGGGAGAGGCAGGGTTCATATTGGGACTAGGTTGACTTTTGTTGGACAACTGTTGACAAAGAAATGTTTGCTTTGCAGGGGGCAGGTCTTTAACAAGGCTGCCATAGTAAAATTTGGGTGTATGACTGAAAGTGATACCTTTCAGTAGGACTGAAACTTCTGTGGAGGCTGAAGATTATGGTGCAAAAGTTAACAGCAGAGTTCTGGGATTTTTTTGGCTCTGAATTTAGTTGAGTGGGAATGTGGCAAGTTGAAAAGGTCAGATAGGCAGGTTCTGGGTGCTATGAGGGGTTGACAGGCAAGAACACTGTGGGTAGAATAGGGGTTGGATAGTGATGCCCAAGGTGGCAGTAGGTTGGATAACGTGTGGAGGTGGCAATTCGAATGCTCTTCCAGGTATTGGAGAGTAATAGACTCATGTGGTTTATGTAATAGGGATTGCACAGAAGCAGTATCTTGTGAAGGGAGCTGGCGTGGTTCTGGGGTTCCTGTGTATAGAGATGTTTTCTTCAGTTCCAGGTTTTTGAGGGACAGGGACGAGCAGAATCTGGAAAGTATGGTTAGACCGTTGGGAGGTGGATCCGGGGGTTGGAATAAAAACAGGGTATTCCTGCCTGTCGTACAAGGCAACTAAAAGGAGTTTCACATGTTTTGGCCTTTATGTGATGGTCCCCTCTAGGGTTCAACCTCCATTCTTCAAAATTTTTCCAAAGAGTGAGTCAATTGGGGAAGGGCGCCTTACAAGGTGCATCGTGTCCATCGTGCAGAGAGATCATTAGCCCACTTTCACGTCGCATTGCAGTCCTGCCTATTCTCCATCTCTTGGGCGAGGACACCTTCCTGGGTGGGTTTTCCACCTTGCACCAAGCAGTGTCGATTTCTGTGTCGACAATGAGCATGGACTTATTTGCGCCTGATATCCTGCATGGTAGCCAGTCTGTTGTGGGTCCGCCATTTACCCTGTTGGTTGTAGCCCCCTGACCACACAGGTATCGCTCTGCTGATGCCTGCGCCCCGTTAACTCCCCATGTATGCCAAGGGGTAGATGCCCATCCCCCTGGGGCATCGGGGCTGCCGGCAATGGCCATCCTGCCATGTGGCCTTTGCTGCAGCTGTGTGGTGCCTGTGGGGAAGGGCCCTGGTCGGAGTGGGTGGCATCAGGGTGGATGACATGTGATGAAGTGTTGTCCATCATCTCTTGCTGGTAGTGAAACACCAGCAGTCTCTAAGCAATCATGAGCTCAATTCAATGCACAGAAGTACGACCCCAAATCGCACGCCTCCCTGGCCACACCATGGGAGGAACATCAGGCTAAGGATGGCAGCGGATCTTATTCACCCTGGTACCTCGTATGTTCAAGAGCTGATGGGGAATCTGTCATGATGATGAAGCCTTAGTTTTTTGTGGAGCATTTAGAGGACAAGTTAAGGGAGGTGGAGGGCTTGTACAAAGTGAGATCTGGGTCAGTCTCGATCAAAACAGCATCCTCTGCCCAGTAATGGGAGTTGCTTTTGACAAGCTGGGGGATGTTTCTGTAACCATCACACCCCATAAGAGCTTAAAGATGGTCCAGGGTATCATATTTCACAGAGACCTTCTTTTGCAGTCCGATGATGAGCTGCATGCCAGTTTAGAGTGGCGAGGTGTACATTTCGTCCAGTGTGTCCACCAGAGTCTGAAGGATAATCAGGTTGCCACCAGTGCCTTCATCCTGGACTTTGAGGGTGATACATTGCTCGAGAAGGTCAAGGTGATGGTCTACTGGTGTGATGTGAAGCCCTATATCCCTCCCCTGATGGGGAGCTTTGAGTGCTGGAAGTTCTTCCATATGTCTTCTCGCTGTACTTCCAGTGTCAGGCCAATATTGTGGGCGCCCATCACATTCCAATACTCCATGTGCCCCGCCTCCCACCTGTGTCAACTGCGGAGAGCACCATTCGCCTTGCTCACCTGACTGCAGGATTCTCCAGAAAGAAAGGAAAATCATGGAGTACAAGACCCTGGACAGACTTACCTACACTGAGCCTCAGATAAAATTTGAATGCCTGCATCGTGTGCGTATGACATAGTCTTACGCCACCGCTACAACAGTTCTGGCACCATCAGCTTTGCCAACCCAGGTCACCTCTCACAGCCGGAAGACTACACCCACTCCTTGATGGTGGGGGCATTTCCCTCCCTGTTGCTCCTGCACCACATATTTTGGGAGCAACACCCGCCCCACCCAGCCATCGGGGACGTCCAAGAAGCGTAAGTCTTCTTTAGCTTCTCTCACTAGGAAGGGGTCCCGTGGATCACTCCCTTCCCAGGTTTCTTCTAGTGGGAAAGAGCCCAAAAGCAGCTGGTCATACAGCTTCACGCTCGTCCTCAGTCACGGAGACTGAACCAGTGAAGTCCTGCCAGTCAGGGAAACCCAAGAAGCAGCGAGAAAAATCCAAAAAGAAAACCCTAAGACCAAGGAAATTGCGGTGGCATCCACTCCACCGCTACCCACAAGCTCTGTGTCTGAGGATGCGTTGGTGATTCTGGCGTCTGCTGAGGATCTAAATCTCACCGGTCCCTCAGACATGATGGGTTTCGCTCCTGTCGGTTCTCAATCGGTGGCAGCAGGTGACCCAGCAGCGTAATCTGCCTCCTTGATCCCTTCACACCTTTCTCGGCCATGGACAATGTCATCCTCCAGTGGAACTGAAGCGGTTTTTTCCACCATCTTGCTGAGCTCCGACATCATCTTAGCCTTCACCCTTTCCTCTGCATTGCTCTTCAGGAAACTTTGTTTCCGCCGATGCGAACCTCTGCCCTCCGTGGCTATCGGGGTTATTATAAGAACCGGGTGGCTTCCGAGAGGTATCTGGTGGCGTCTGCATCTACGTCCTTCACTCTCTCTTCAGCGAGTCTGTCCCTCTACAAACTTATTTAGAGGCTGTCGCTGTTCGGGTGTGGACGCCTCAGGCTGTATGTGCCTGCAGTCTCTATCTTCCACCGGATGGTGATTTCCCGCAACATGTTCTGGCTGCGCTGATAGCCCAATTGCCACCATCTTTTCTGTTACTGGGCGACTTGATCGCCCATAACCCTCTGTGGGATGTATCAGTGGCAACAGGCCGAGGCAGCATCGTCGAGCAAGTATTGGTACAGCTCGACCTTTCTCTTTTAAACACTGGTGCCTTCACACATTTCAGTGTGGCGCATGGCATGTAGTCAGCCATCGACCTTTCGATCTGCAGCCCTAGCCTGTTACCATTTGTCCACTGGGGTGTGCATGACAATTTGTGTGGTAGTGACCACTTCCCGATCTTTCTGTCACTGCCACAGCGTCACTCTTCTGGGCGCCTCTTCAGGTGGGCTATGAATAAGACTGGCACTTGTTCACTTCCATTGCATTATTGAACCTCTTTCCAATGACGCCATTGATGCGCTGGTTCACTCGCTCACCGCCGGCATCGTTATTGCAAACAGAATCTGCCATTCCCTGTTCTTCTCGGTCCCTTCGGCGGAGGACTGTGCCTTGGTGGTCGCCCAAGATCGCTGAGGCGGTTAGAGCTCGTAGGCGGGCACTCCAGGGCCACATCCCTCATTGGCACACCTCATTGCCTTTAAATGGCTCCGTGCGTGAGCCCGCCACCTCATTCGCCAACGCAAGCAGGAGTTCTGGCAAATGTATGTCTCCACCATTGGCCTCCGTACCTCTCCATAGCAGGTTTGGGCCAAGATTAGGCAACTCTATGGCTATCAGACCCCCGTCAGCGTACATGCGCTTTCACTGAGTGGAGCAGTCTGTACTGACTGCGACACAATTGCAAACCGCTTAGCGGAGCATTTTGCCCAGAGTTGCGCTTCTGCGAATCACCCACTAGCCTTCCACTCCCTGAAAGAGTGGTTGGAACGTTGGAACCTTTCAATTCACACGCGCCACCCTGAATCGTACAATGCTCCGTTCAGTGAGTGGGAATTCCAAAGTGCCCTAGTCGCTTGTCCTGTTACGGCTCCCGGGCCAGATCGCGAACATATTTACCAGTGTAACTACAATTAAATATTAAGATTGCTGCTACAGTCTGACACCGACCGATGTCTCATCTTGACGGCTGACGAATCACACTATCTATAGTGCACATAATTTTCCGCGTAAAAATCTCTCGCGGTCATCGATGTACTGAATTTATACGTACCTCACACTAGGACACACAGTCATACTCTCTAGTCTTGCCACAACATAAACCACAGTAACTATACAATGCAATATATACACATTCTACAGAAACAGTGCTGTTATCTTTTATATCTGTACAGCACCCGAAAAAATTATAGTATACCTCACACAGGCTATGTGTCACGATGCTCCTCAGTCTTAGGGAAGCACCGTCCGCCTTTTATTTCTTTCTACAGACGATACTTTCAGCGGCAGTAAACTATTTTACATTGATCGCCATATTGCAGCTACAACTAAACCTCACAAAGTGCCATACATATCGTCAAATACGGAAAGACTCCTACTCATGTACACTGCTCTCCCACTGATGACAGGAGTTTGAATACAAGAATACAAGTATTTTCGCATCGTTTACTATAATATCATTTTCGCGGTACTTCTCGATATCAAGCACACAGCAGTAGCCTCCCGATCGCTCACGCAACATAATTCCGAAGATATACACTGCAAATTATTTCTCTACAAACCCGAAGCTTTAGTTAGGTGGAGCGTGCTCTAGACCACTGAGTAACTAGAAACAAATGAAAAATATTTCCAGCCGCGAATACCGATCTCGCTGATGTAACAGATTCAAAATGACCCTCATTATTTACAAGCCACTTAAGGCGTGTCTCATGTCTAGAGAACAAGGATACGTCTCTTTCACCTGCTAGATGCACATCCCACAATCGATCTTCTCTCAACCAAATAAAGGTGCGAAATGTGCAGAAGCAGTCAACCAATTTACATGGGAGGGAATAACAGTCCAACACAAACGCACCTCATATTCATTCTCAAATTTCCACTTGATCAAGAAAGCTATCCAACACATACTAAGTATTAGTTCGCTATTCGGTCGCCTAGAGCAGGGATCCCCAAACTAATTTGGACAAGTGACCCCTTTTCGAAAATGAACTGTTGTTAATAAGGGGGCCTATCTTTAGTTTTTTCTTATTGATACAATATACCTAGGAAAACTTTGCACTTGCTTAAGTGAGTAAAGTTGATTTCATTTTCTCATCAAAATTTAACAAAATAAAAAGACATACAATTAAGTAAATATCAAGTTTAATTTATAATGAACTTTCAACCTAAGTGCAAGCTCGTTAAATAGCAAAATATCAGGAACGTGTTTGGACTTGATCATGAATTCGTTCGTGTTAAATCGCGTAAGCGTCAAATAGAGAGCAAGTCAAAACGCGCCTGAAAGACATACGCTCGATCTCATTATCTTGCACAAACTTGTCCACAGACTTCCCGTGTTTTTCATCTTGTACGAACTTGAGACTTTACATTACTACAACAATGCTATTTCCTACAAAAATATTGATTATTCTAAGTACACGTAACACAACATAAACAATACAGTACCTACCCATCTTGAAAGTTTTAAATAAGAACTTGTTTTAATTTAATAGGGTTCGATTTTTAGACTTCGTCGACCCTCAAAATCAGTTTTCGTTTATGTCCAGCCGTAGGAAACCGATATCGACCCCTTGGGGTCGATATCGACCACTTTAGGGATCCCTGGTCCAGAGTATGGTAAAGTTAACTCAGATACATTCCAACACTCCAACAGGCCTTTGCATTCGGACGGATGGTGCTGTTAACAGGAAACTTTAATCTTTCCCACCACAGGCCATGCATACATGGAATCATTCTAGAAAACCGGTCACATGTTTTATCATTATACTTACAATTAAATGGTATGATCGCGGTCTCAATTGAACAGCATTCCACATTGAGCGAAGTATTGGAAATACACTCTGCTGAAGGCTGTTGCTCTGGAAATGGAAATATATGTACCTTCCTTACGACTGGACATAGTCATTTCCTTTACACAAACACATACTTCATAAACCTGATCCTCAAATGCGAACATATCACGTATCCCCTACTACTAACTTTAATACTTCAATAGCTTATTGCCTACGATACGAAATAATACTGATCGAAAATCAGCGATGGGTCTGCAAGTCTCTTAGATTTCTTCGTACGAGTGCTACCACTGTGTATTAGAGAGGGAGAGAGGGAGAGGGAGAGGGAGAGAGAGAGAGAGAGAGAGAGAGAGAGAGAGAGATAATCGGCCAGATGTTAAAAAAACGATAGCGACAACTACTGCATGTTACTGTCACAAGCGATCTTGGTTCTAAAAGTGCACACAAGTATCCGTCTTAAAAGCTATACCCACTTTACGAATCGAGGTACAACATTACGTCTGAATGAGGTGGTTTTTTGTTTTCGACTAAATACCTTGACGATCATCGTAGGAATGTGTATTATCAGCCCACGATGCAACCTCGTCATAAAATTACCTCATTTTGAAAGTGATTCGGCTAAGGAATGTGGTATGTAAGCGGTATTTGCGACTCCCTCACACCGCCCCAGCTTGATGATTCTATAGTAATTTTAGCGCATTCTGTCTCAAGACCATACCAGAGGTTACGCGATATATCCACTGAGTTATAGGTGATGACTGATAGAGAAGGAACACAAACAGTAGTAGTAGATGTGGCGATTGAGGGCGTAAGAAAATGTACACTATCTTCCCAGATCTCTAGTGTTACGCTATCCGTTAGAAATGATGTCCATGATTTGGAATCTGGTCTTTCCATTGAAGCACATACCTGCGTTGGAGCCTATTGACAGTTGCTTTAATGATTACGACCACTTCTCTTTCATATTTCTGGCACTCTGATATCTCGAAATGAGTCACCTTTCCCGAAACTAGCTGCTACAGTAAAATTACGACGTGATTTTAGTCACCCCCTACCCATCTTGTAGCTGCTCCCATTTCTACAGCTTTCCGCATGTGATCGTTCCAGTTTGTCAGAACTGAGCATAAGTCGGAGAAAGACATATCCACCACCTTCTGCAACCCATGTAGAAACAGAATGATCTGAATTACTGCAACAGGACCATGTTTTGATCATTCGGTGGAAATGTGCCCAATGTGGTACGTCTCAAAACTAGATACAGATACATCCCGAAGCAGATCCGCGTCCATTCAAATCAGTCAGCCCAACATGCTATCCTCGTTATTCTCTACCCCAGACAGAGAAAAATTACATCTCTAAAAGCTCAGCTAACTTCATCCGATGTAGAAGTCACCCAGGCACCGATGCTGGCGTGGTGATGCAAAGCTGCAGTGGGGCTCCAGCACCGAGAAAGAAATTTCGCAATGCTACCCAGAATAGACAGTGTGCATCCATCCAAGCATTCCTAACGGTACACACAGTCCCTCAACGAATTTACATCTCAAACTGCTGCTGCTACTACTACAGCCTCCTTTGTGGCACGATCCTATCAAATACACAGGCACTGCAGAGGCCACTTTTAAAGTTCGATCACCTATACTATATGCGAATGGTCGTATCCTAAAGACTATACTGAGTCGCAAAAGACGTTCCCTCTGGTCCTGTTTAGTTTGAAACACTGTTTTCTAACACGCTTTTGTACAATGCCAAAGACTTAGTTTTTCTGCCACGACTTCGCGGCCTGTGGCAGGTTCTAAACTGACATTAAGAAGTTCTGATCCACGACCTTTTGCAGGGAACTAGACCTTGCACAGTGTAAATCATGTTCTTATGGTAGACACCATAACACGCCACACATCGGCTGATTTTATATAAGACACTTACAACATAAGGAAACCGAACGTGACTCACGAGCTCTACATTTAGACTCGTCTCACACTGGCGAAATAGCTGATAATTCTACGTTCCGTTTTGATTGATTCCTCATATTGCAGCCATGTACGCGATCACAGTTGCGATGCAGTCCACCCCAGAAGGTGTAGCCCAGCCGCCAAAACTCTCTCACCAACTCAAACAAGCTATGTCAGTCAATCATTATGTGGTGACTAATAGCGTGCTAGTGCACGGATGGGGTGGAAAAGACACCATCTATGTACTCTAAGAATAAGCATCACAGTTGACAGCACGAACAATTTTAGCAATTTTTCAGTAACTTCAACACCTGGCAGTGATGGGACAGCATGTTTCCCCCAATTTATGATGGGACAGCATGTTTCCCCCCATTTCAGTGTCATAGCTAAACCACCCCCTCTCCACTTTGCTAGTATCATTGCGAACATGAATAGATGACTGTGCAGTACGTCCATTCAGTGTTAATTCTTGAACACACAAATCATCAAAGTATACCACACAGCGCTCCACATATTTCTATCACATGGAGCATAGTTTTTAATTTATGATCTATCTCTCTGCGTGTGGGAGTCACAGAGCATTCTCGCCTCTCCGCGTAAAATTAGTGTGTGGAAGACCCTCCTCACACTGTCATTGACCAACACACCCTGCAGCACAGTTAGCGAATTAATCTGCAACCGATCAGAAGTATATTGCTTTAGAGATGCGCCCATGTCGAGGAGCTTAGCACTCCTTATCAATGTTTAGTAACAGATTTCAAAGTGTCGTGATGTAATAGCAGACGGCTAAGAAGAATAAGAAACAAATGATTTTTTATGCGCGACGGACCTCCAGACAAATGGAGTTCGACGCATCTTATCGAACCATAAAAAGAAAAAAAAAACTACTTCCTTAAAACATTGACTGTGTGTGTGATACGAGTACAACATAGCTTTTCGGAGATGTATAGCACCCACTATTCACATCCGATCATGGTTCGGAAATTATACTACACATGCATCAGCCCTATATAAAACGATCGTTAGTAACGGCGAATACCTTTTCCAAGGAAACAGATAAATGTATAGCAGCAGCGTCGGCCAGGCGAAAATTAAGTCAGCCCGTCACTAACTCAGTAAACAGCACTTGTGTCCGCAAATGTATACACGGGGATTGCAGCGCCTCACAAGCACCTATCACTAACTTAGTTATGACGCTGTAAAATCTACACCCAATATGCGATTGGGGGGGGGGGGGATCGCATAAATCAAAGTTCGTTTAGAGGAATGTGCCAAGTTTCATCACACATGAGATGGAAGTTCTCTGATGACCGCCAGTTTTACCGTTAATGATCGCAAGTAGACAGTGCTTTAAACCACATAAAAAACACGTGGCTGTATACGAGTAGAACGCAGGCTACGTGACGCGACTGATGCACCCGGACAGAGCACTGGAAAAACAGTTGACCTACCGCCCTCATTCCCTTCATTTCGATGTCAGCGTTTTCTCGGATTCCTCTTGTTCCCGCATACTTGTTCCCATGTACAAACTGTTCGGTGCAAACAGAAGATACGCAAGTACTTGCTCAATTTCGTGCATTTCGGTGTATATTGTCAGTTTATTCCTATTACCGCCGAATAAATTAATATATTTACAATATTAAATTTGTGTTTTTATTTCTTTAGACGAAATGTCACGTTAGTGCACGTCAGTGACATGTGCACATGCGGGCAAAGCCGCAGATGAAGATCTGCTAAACTTCGGGAATGATTTAAATCAAACTTGGTACACATGTTACTACTATCTGGAAGAAATACTGTGGGCGTAAGAACCGGCAGCTTCCGTTGGGGTGCATAGAGAACGGCGGGAGAAACAGATGTACAGACAGATAGGAGGAAGGAGGAGGTATACGCAGATATGGGGAAGGAGGAAATGGGCAAAGAAAGGGAAGAGGAGAAGATGGAGAGACGCAGGAGGTGGAGACAGAGAAAGGAAAGAGGAGATATAGAGTGTGTGAGGGGGGGGGGGGGGGGGGGGAGAGCATTTACAGGCAAGGTCAGAGATGGATATTGGTCTGCGATACGAAATATTCTACACCCTTCGTGGAGAACACAGGTAACCCCCTCGGCAGTACGTCTTTAACTACATGCAACGTCAGCAATACAATGCTACAGAAGAATGCTGAAGATTAGATCGGTAGATCACATAACTAACGAGAGGGGAGAAGAGGAGTTTGTGGCACAACTCGACTAGAAGACGGGATCGATTGGTAGGACATGTTCTGAGGCATCAAGGGATCACCAATTTAACATTGGAGGGCAGTGTGGGGGGGTAAAAATCGTAGAGGGAGACCAAGAGATGAATACACCAAGCAGATTCAGAAGGATGTAGGTTGCAGTAGGTACTGGGAGATGAAGAAGCTTGCACAGGACAGAGTAGCATGGAGAGCTGCATCAAACCAGTCTCAGGACTGAAGACCACAACAACAATACATACACACATCAAAAAATGTTTTGCATCACCTCAGTTCCGAGAGTTCTGGAACCTGTACAGAAAATTGGAATAGAGAGCAATATAAACATCATTTCCGTCCTTTTTATTGCTCATGAAAACGACACATTGCATGTTGTACCACCATACAGCGAGACCTTCAGAGTTGGGGGTCCAGATTTCTGTACACACCAGTACATGTAATACCCAGTAGCACCCCCACACCTCTTTTGTGGATACGTGCGTAGCGAGCACGGGACCCTGAGCTAATGTGGCCCTCCTTCCTTTCCAGGCTGCATACCTTTCTTTTCCGCATCCTTCCCTATCCCCCATCTTCGCCCCCCCCCCCTCCCCTAGGACTCTTTCCTTCCCTTTCTCCCGCTCTGGGAGTATGTTTCGTGCCTACGTCCGGAGACGGACGCTCGAAAATGTAACACATTCTTCGCTTTCTCTGCTTGCACGTCTTCATCCTTCCTTTGTCCTTTTTTTCCTCCCTGTGCGTGTCTGAAGGCCGACCCACGCATTTTCATGTGTAGCTGGTGACGGGGTAACGCGTAATTCCCTGCCCCGGGTAGACAGGTAGGACACGTACGTACCCACTGGTAATGGCCAGGCCCAGGGAGGGGTGATTACCCGAGCTGATACCTTCCGAAAGTGCCGATTGGTCCCTCCGTCCGTTTCTCGGAAGGTGTGACCTGAGGTGTGAACAATCACCTAAGGCGGGAGTGCCCTCAGAGAGGGCCCCGTAAGGGAGGAGCGCACCATCGGAGACGCCGGTAATCATGGGTGATTCTTCCGCAATGGTTTCCTCATCTTCCACTATGTCTGCTCAGAAGCGTAAGTTCACTGAGTCTCAGCTACAGACAGTTCTTCCATCGTTGCCACAGTTCCTTGTTGTTTCTCAGTCTGACGAAGGTCACGACTTTTCCACAGTCAACCCTTTCATTATTCAGAAAGGTGTCGAAGCAATTGCAGGTCCTGTAAAGTCTTGTTCCAGATTAGGGTGGAAGCGCACCACACTTTAAATTCCTCACGTGGAGTCGTTTATACCCGCTCCCTCGACGGATTATCCGATGAGGATATTAAACACTACCTGTCTGACCAGGGCGTAACGGCTGTTCATAGAGTCATCAAAAGGGTTGACATGAACATCGTTCCAACCCGTACTGACTTCTTGACATTTGACAGAGTTCAACTCCCATCGAACATAAAAGCGAGCTACGAGAATTTCTGTTCGCCCCTACATCTCAAACCCTACGCATTGCTATCAGTGTCAGCGATTCAATCATACCCACCAGTCCTGTTCCAACCCGGCCAAATGTGTTATGTGTGGCAAGGGTGCCCATGAGGGTGCTTGTCCACCTCCATCCCCTCGTTGCATCAACTGTATGGGTGACCACGCTACTTCCCCTCGAGGTTGCCCCATTTTTAAAGGCGAAAAGCTCATTCAGGAAATCAGAGTAAAGGAAAAGGTGTCGACCTTTGCTGCTCGAAAATTATTCGCCAGTCGAAAGCCCACTGTGCTTAAGACAGGAAAATACAGCACTGTCCTTGCCTCTCCTCGGCCAACAAAGGAGGCGGCCAAACAGACTTGTGATCTCACCTTTAGTGACACGGTCATCAGATCGGCCAGCGCAAAGATCGCCCGTTCAACCTCCCCACTTTCGCCTTCTCACTCTAAGGCTCACCCTTCATCGGGTTCTGCTAAATCTCGATCCCAACAGTCAGACACCCGGACTTCCAAAAAAGAGCACACTCGTGAAGATTTTTTACGTACCCCAACTTCACAACCATCGGTTCCTCCTTCATCTATACATCAAGGTTCCAAGAAGGTTAATAAGAAACCCAGTTCCTCTCCTTCTCCGCCACGGCGTGTCTCGCCTACAGCACCACTTTGTGATAACCGCCCTCGGCCGTCTACTGTGTCGCCGAGGCGCACTGAGGGCGGCCGATTGCTGGTGGCAGGAGCTGCTCCTGAACAACCTATGGATCAGGATCTTCGGCTGAGTGCCGTTCGACGCTGTCGGTCCCAAGCTCTGAGCAGTCGTTGAGTTGACGGCAACCTTGATCACATTCTTCCATTTTCTGTCCACCCTATGTCCATTATCCATTGGAATATCCGCGGCATTCGAGCCAATCGGGATGAATGGACGATCCTCTTACGATCCCACTTCTCTTCAGCAAACAAAGCTGCGTCCCTACGACCCCTTTGTTTTCTCCCATTTTCAGTCAGTCCGATTTGATCTCCCCTCTGTTGAAGGCACTCCAGCACATGGAGGACTCATGATTATTCTCCATGATACTCTCCATTATCACCCAATCCCCGTAAACACTTCCTTCCAAGCTGTTGCTGTCCGTCTTTCCCTTTCTGGATACACCTCTCTTTGTACTGTATACATTCCATCGTCCACACCAATGGCATGAGCTGATCTTCTTGGTCAGCTTCCACCCCTCCATTTGCTGGTTGGGGACTTCAATGCCCACCATCCGCTTTGGGGATCTCCACATCCTTGCCCGCATGGCTCACTATTGCTAGAAGTCTTCCACCAAGCGGATCTTGTTTGCGTCAACTCTGGGGACCCTACATTTTTGTCTGCCTCTACGACAAATTTCTCTCATTTGGACCTTCCGGGCGGTTCTGTTGCGCTAGCTCGGCGCTTCGAATGGTTCGCCCTTGCTGATACACACTCGAGTGACCACTTTCCATGTGTCCTTAGATTGCAGCCACAACTGCCATATATGCGCCCGAGACGCTGGAAGTTTGCCCAAGCCGATTGGACAATTTTTTCGTCTCGAGCGACATTCAATGACCGTCAGTTTCCTAGCGTCTACGATGAGGTCACTCATATTACGTTATTCTTATAGCTGTGGAACGTTCAATACCTCGCACCTCCGAATTGCCCCGGAGCCCCTCAATTCCTTGGTGGAACGAGGCATGCCGTGACGCAATACGTGAGCGGCGACGTGCTCTTCGCGTTTTCAGACACCATCCTACTTTGGCCAACTGTATCCGCTATAAGCAGTTCCGTGCGCGGTGCCGTCGCGTCATCCGCGATAGCAGGAAGGCAAGCTGGGACTTCTTTACTATTTAACTCCTTCACTCCCTCCTCGGAAGTTTGGAGTCGGATTCGACGGTTATCAGGCGCGCCTAGTTTCTCCCCGGTCTCTGGGCTCACTGTCGCGCATGATACATTAGTGGACCCCGTCGCAATTTCTAACTCATTGGGTCAACACTTTGCTGAGATTTCGAGCTCTTCCAATTATCCGCCAGCGTTGCTCCCGAAGGAACGTGTTGCGGAATTGCGACCTCTTGCTTTCTCCTCAAAATCGCGAAACCTACAATACTGTTTTCTCCATGCGGAAATTCCAACATGCACTCTCTTCTTCTCGCTCCTCCGCCCCAGGACCGGGTGGTATCCACATCCAAATGTTGCTGCATTTATCATACCATAGTCTGCGTTACCTCCTTCGCCTTTATAATCGAATTTGGACCAACAGTACTTTTACCAGAAGATGGCGGGAAGCTATTGTCGTTCCTGTTCCGAAACCTGGAAAGGACAAACACCTCCCCTCTAGCTATCGTCCCATTTCTCTCACGAGTACTGTATGCAAGGTTTTAGAGAGTGTATGGTGAATTGCCGTTTAGCTTGGTGGCTGGAATCCCGGAGTCTTTTAACACCTGCCCAATGCGGTTTCCGAAAGCATCGTTCTGCAGTTGACCATTTTGTTGCTCTCTTCACTTAAATCATGAACAATTTTCTCCGGAAACGTCAAACAGTAGCAATATTTTTTGATCTGGAGAGAGCATACGATAATTGTTGGTGGACAGGCATCCTCCGCACACTGTTCTCTTGGGGCTTTCGCGGTCGGTTGCCCCTTGTTCTTCGCGAATTTATGGCAGAGCGCACATTTAAAGTGCGGGTGAACACTACTCTCTCCCGTACTTTCTCCCAAGAAAACGGGGTACCCCAGGGCTCCGTGCTAAGTGTTGTACTGTTTGCCATTGCCATAAATCCGATTGTGGATTGTCTCCTACCTGGTGCCTCGGGCTCCCTCTTTGTGGACGATTTTGCGATCTACTACAGTTCTCAACGGACCAGCCTTCTTGAACGACGGCTTCAAGGCTGTCTCGATCGCCTCCACTTTTGGAGCATCGAAACGGGCTTCCGCTTTTCTCCCAGTAAGACCGTTTGTGTTAATTTTTGGCGTCGTACGGAGTTTCTTCCACCTTCCTTACATCTAGGACCTGTCAACCTTCCGTTTTCGGACGTCACTAAATTCTTGGGTCTTATGTTTGACAAAACTGTGCTGGTCCTCCCACGTTTCCTATCTGTCGGCTCGCTTTCTGCGATCCCTCAGCAACCTCCGTGTCCTGAATGGTACCTCCTGGGGAGGGGACTGAGTGGTCCTTCTCCGCCTCTATCGCGCCTTAGTGCATGTGGAAGCATAGTTTACTCCTCTGCTCCGCCGTCTATTCTTCGGCGTCTCGACTCTATCCACCACCGTGGATTACGTTTAGCGTCTGGAGCTTTTTACACCAGCCCTGTGGAAAGCCTTTATGCTGAGACTGCTGAACCTCCGCTGTCCAATCGGCGAGCTGTCCTAAGTCGTTATACTAGCCTCCTTGGATTTAGGGTATGCAGGCCGCCCTTCCTCCCTACTACCACCGGGAGTCCGCTTCCGTCAACTGCTCCATTCTCTTTCCTTCCGCTTTCCTAAAACTTTCTTGACAACTTGGGGTACAGCACCGCCTTGGCTCCGTCACCGGACCTGCCTGCTCCGTGACCTTTGTCAGTTTCCCAGGGATGGTACCCCATCACTTGTTTATCGTCGGGCATTTTCTGCTCTATGTGCACAAATGAAGGAAGCCGCATTTATTTACACTGATGGCTTAAAAACATCGTTTGGTGTAGGGAGTGCCTATATTGTTGGCGACACCCCAAATCGATTTCGGCTTCCCGACCAGTGTTCGGTTTATACTGCGGAGCTTTACGCTGTTCTCCAGGCTGTCCAATACATCCTTCGCCATCAGCGGATACAGTAGGTGTTCAGATTCTCTCAGCTCTCTCCTCTGTCTCCATGCACTCTACCCTGTCCACCGGATTCAGGACTGTCTACGCTTGCTCTACTTGGTGGCGTCTCGGTGGCATTCCTCTGGATCCCAGGACACGTTGGTATCTGTGGAAATGAGGCGGCCGATATAGCGGCCAAGGCTGCAGTATCTCTTCTTCGGCCAGCTATTCGCACGAATCCCTTCGCCGATCTACGGAGTGTTTTATGTCGTCGTGTTGTTCTTTTATGGCACGCACGTTAGTCGACACTTCCCCATAATAAATTGCGGGACGTGAAAGCTCTTCCCTGTGCTTGGACCTCTTCCTCCCGCACGCGTCGTCGGGAGGAGGTAATTTTAACTAGACTCCGGATAGGGCACTGTCTTTTTAGCCATCGACATCTTTTAAGCGGTGATCCTCCCCCTCTCTGTCCCCACTGCTCTCAGCTGTGGACGGTAAGACACCTTTTACTTGAGTGCCCCTATTTTACTCCGTTACGCGCCCGTCTACAGCTGTCACCTGATATATCGTCCATTTTAGCAGATGACACGCGCTCAGCCGATCGCGTTCTCGAGTTTACTAGTGCCAGTGAGATGACGTCAGTCATTTGAAGCTCTTTTTGGGGACAATCAACCCCTTTCTGTAGTGGTTTTTTTAAGCTTTCCTTCTGCTTTTAGTTTCTCCAGTTTTTTGAGTTTCGTTCCCATTGCTGCTGATTTCCATTTTCGCTTTTTACCTTTTCCTAAGTCACAGACCGGGCGCTAATGACCATAGCAGTTTTGCGCCCTACAACCAAAACAAACAAACCAAACCCAGTAGCACGTCCTCTTGCATTGAAGCATGCCTGTATTCGTCGCTATCCGAAAGTTCATCAAGGACACTGTTGGTCCACATTGTCCCACTCCTCATCGGCGATTTCGCGTGGATCCCTTAGAATGGTTGGTGGGTCACGTCCATAAACAGCCTTTTTCAATCTATCCCAGGCATGTCCGATAGGGTTCATGTCTGGAGAACATGCTGGCCGCTCTAGTCGAGCGATGTCGTTATCCTGAAGGAAGTCATTCACAACATGTGCACGATGGGGCGCGAATTGTCGTCCATGAAGACCAGTGTCTCGCCAATATGCTGCCGATATAGTTGCACTATGGGTCGGAGGATGGCATTCATGTATCGTACAGCCGTTACGGCGCCTCCGAAGGCCACCAGTGGCGTACGTCGGCCCCACATAATGCCACCCCAAAACAGCAGGGAACCTCCACCTTGCTATACTCGCTGGACAGTGTGTCTAAGGCATTCAGCCTGGCCGGGTTGCCTCCAAACAAGTCTCCGACCATTTTCTGGTTGAAGGCAAATGCGACACTCATCGGTGAAGAGAACGTGACGCCAATCCTGAACGGTCCATTCGGCGTGTTGTTTGACCCATCTGTACCGCGCTGCATGGTGTCGTGGTTTCAAAGATGGACCTCCCCACGGACGTCAGACGTGAAGCTGCGCATCATGCAGCCAATTGCGCTCAGTTTGAGTCGTAACACGACGTCCTGTGGCTGCACAAAAAGCATTATTCAACATGGTGGCGTTGGCGTCAGGCAACCTCCGAGCCATAATATGTAGGTAGCGGTCATCCGCTGCAGTAGTAGCTCTTTGGCGGCCTAAGCGAGGCATGTCATCGACAGTTCCTGTCTCTCTGTATCTCCTCCATGTCCGAACAACATCGCTTTGGTTCACTTCGAAACGCCGGGACACTTCCCTTATTGAGAACCCTTCCTGACACAAAGTAACAATGCGGACGCGATCGAACCGCTGTATTGACGGTCTAGGCACGGTCGAGCTACAGACAACACGAGCCGTGTACCTTCTTCCTGGTGGAATGACTGGAACTGATCGGCTTTCGGACCCCCTCCGTCTCATAGGCGCTGCTCATTCATGGTTGTTTACCTCTTTGGTCGTGTTTAGTGACATCTCTGGACAGTCAAAGGAACTGTGTCTGTGATACAACATCCACAGTCAACGTTTATCTTCCCGAGTTCTGGGAACCAGGGTGATGCAGAACTTTTTTTGATGTGTGTATATCCCATAGAAGGTTGACCTCTGCATCTCCTTGACACTCATTTTCTGTCGCTCTCCTGAGGAACATGGTGAGTCATCAGCAGCTAATATTTTTCCTGCCGTACTTGTTAACACTTTCAAGTGAGTCTTACTAAGGGTTGTACTTGCGACTTGCCACTCAAGGGAGGGGTTCCTCGGGGGAATATTTAGAGGAGGGGTTAATTGTATATATCAACATACCCGCAATTTGGTAGCTTTACGGAAACTAATCACCAATAATGAGCGGCTTCAGCTGGATGTAGTACACCCGAGGAAACTTGCGGAGCTGCTTCATCCTCGAATTGAGGCGATTATCAGGGCTAGAAGCGACGCAACATTGTATTAGAATGACGTCACGGTGATTGTTTAGTCCAATGTACCCTTTAAAGCTACAACACTGATCTACGTATGCCCTTGGTTTTTAAGGCGCTTACCGCTGCGGGGGAATGAGACTGGGTCCACTATCATTGTAGAACTCCGCTGCCACGGATCTGAACAATAATTCGATCACATATTCAGTCATCGATGGGATATGCTGTGACGCTCGTCATTTTTTCCATTTCAGGGGGCGTCGTATTTACTGAGAGCCACAGAAAAGTTGTCTGGAAGCGCGTCTAATTACTCCCATTTGAAGCATGTAGAAATTTTTTGAATTTTCGCGGCGGTGTGTGGACGAGCAATACCATCCGCAAATTTACCATGGAACTAAAATGTCATGCTGTATTTGTTAATTATTTGTGCTGTTTTTTCTAATCATTTGCCGTTAGTAGCTTTTGCGACGTTTCGCTGTATGCTGCCTCGTTCCGTAATCTGAGTGAGCAAGATGCTTCTCTCCTTCTCCAGAAAATGTCTGGTAGAATTACGTAATTTTCCGTGGGGAACTAATGTAAGACCACCCAGTAGCTGCAGTGCTGTTGATACTCGTATATGGAATCCATGTCATATCTGTACCAGTATGATAGAAGAAAGGAACACGCAGCAGTAACTGCGAGCCTAACTCTTTCTGTGGGTCTTATAGTCGCCATAAAGAAATTTAGTTTCTAACGAGCACAGTCGTGTGAGTATATTCTCCAAGTTCACTTATGGTACAAAGCTATTTGAATATGAGGAAAATGATCCAATAATTACGCAATTGTGACTAATCTGCCTTTTCAGTGTTTCGCCGAGTTGCACAAATGCGCCGGCCGCGGTGGCCGAGCGGTTCTAGGCGCTTCAGTCCGGATCTTCGCGTCTGCTACGTTCGCAGATTCTAAACTTGCCTCGGGCATGGATGTGTGTGATATCCTTAGGTTAGTTAGGTTTAAGTACTAAGTTCTATGGGACCGATGACTCAGATGTTAAGTCCCATAGTGCTCAGAGCCATTTGAACCATTTGCACAAATGCATCGGCGACTACATACGATCGTCCATTTGTTGATCATGCACATAACTTCGTTCGTTCCTTGACATGCAGCACCATTGTCTCACACCAGTCATTTCTGAGTTACAACTTTCTCAATAAATGCACTCATGCAGGCTGGGTATCTGCCTGGAAACCAATCTGTGCGATTTAAGTAGAGATTTGTTTACCGCATAAGCCATAACGCCACAGCCAGATTCTCTCTCGGTCAGCCGGATGCGTATCGACTCAAGTTATGTATTTGTTCGTTTTTCACCTGACAAGATACGGGGCACCAGGCCTTTTCTCACCAGATATCTATCGTAAGTCAATATTACAGTATGCATGGTACGTGAGCATTATTATTATTATTATTATTATTATTGTTATTATTATTATTATTATTATTATTATTATTATTACTGTTATTACTGTTATTAATATATGCAATTAAAGAAATATCAGTCTTGCTTAAACTTGGGTTAAGCAATTTCCTCATTGCGTTCTTGTTGAATGTGCAATGACGTGTAACTAATGTGTGGCAACGGTATAGAAAGAATAAAATGTGGAGTTTTGTCGGAGAAGAGCCACAATCAATAGAGCAAGATTGCAGATGACATAAAGTAAGAAAGAAAAGATAGGGATGAGAAAAGAATCTGTAGTGTTGTAGTGTTCTGTTGGACAGAAGGAAAAAAAAAAAAGCTGCGACATGCCGAGAGGGGTACTACACAGATGATAGCAGATAAAGCTTTACCTCCTTTTCAGTGCAGAGTTGTTTGGAATGCGACGTAGGTCACAGAGCAGTTTCTCCCAGAGGCTCCTTGCTGAAATCGAGGAGGCGATGGAGAAAGATACGCCATTCTGCATAACCACAGCCAAAAGCTGGACGTATTCGATCTGGTATTGCAGTTATGAAATGTTGATAGCTAATAGATGTGGTTGTATGAAGAAAAAGAGCGTGTAAAAGTGATATCGCCTATCCGGTTACATCTGCCCTAAGCAAGCATGGTTGATATGGTCAACCAACCAAATGTTATACGCCGTACATTAGTATTTATGTCTCTTTTAAGTCGTTTGCAGATTTTACAATGTGTCCAGTGTTAACTACATCACAATAGAAAAGATTTGGCAGCACTAACTTCTGGAAAATATTTTCCAAATTTTTTTGGATTTCCTGTAGGCAAGACAGACATATCTGCACACTGTGATAGTTCGTTGTTTCCAATTTTGATCTTCATCTAAGATTAAGCTTAGATCTTTTACTGCTTTTTCATACGGTTATTGGATAACGTCAAGGAATATTGACGGAAATGTTACACGAAAATCTTCGCTCGTCTAGTTTATTAGATTTTAAAGGCAGGGTAGCCGTCTTTGTACGCATGAAAAATAAGTGATTTTCGTGTTTTTTTTTTTTTTTTTCAAGTAAAATAAAGAGGTACTGCTAAATCTGATATAGTTTTATTGCGTACATTTTTGCCTCTAAGAAATAATTTTGGTGTGCACAACAGACGATCCCTGTAACCTCTGCACCAGAAGGTCGGACTCCTTGCAGCCGGTACATTAGTCTGTATGAGACATTTTCAATATAGTTTCTACCAGGATACACAGGATAATTGAAAAATATTAAGTTCCAACAAAATCGTGATGTGTTGAAACAAATGTCACTTTCTTCGCCCACAAAATCGAGAAAAAGCGTGCACCATAAAATAGACTTTCCAAGGTACCGTCAAACGGCTACGTACGCTGAAACAGAATTCGGTTTAGAATGTCGGCTTCAAATTCCGATAAAAATCGTACACTATGTGATCAAAGGTATCCGAACATCCCCAAAAACATACATTTTTCATATTAGGTGCATTGTGATGCCACCTACTGCCAGGTACTCCATACGAGCGACCTCATTAGACATCGAGAGAGAGCAGACGTGGTCAGATGATTGGGTGTCACTTGTCATACGTCCACTCTCCTAAACATCCCTAGGTCCACTGTTCCCGATATGATAGTGAAGTGGAAACGTGAAGGGACACGTTCAGCACAAAAGCGTACAGGCCGACCTCGTCTGTTGAAACCGCCGATAGTTGAAGAGGGTCGACATGAGTAATAGACACACATCTATCCAGACAATCGCACAAGAATTCCAAACTACATAAGAATCCACTGCAAGTACTATGACAGTAAGGTGGGAGGTGAGAAAAGTTGGATTTTATGGTCGAGCGGCTGCTCACAAGCCACGCATGACGCCGGTAAATGCCTCGCTTGGTGTAAGGAGCGTAAACATTGGATGATTGAACAGTGGAAAAATTCTGCAGTTGTGGGCGTTGACAGACCCTCGGAGCGGGAAATGAGCTCCGTCTGTCCACAACACGTTACTCAACCAATAGTCATCTTCCGCCATCTTTTTAAACGCCCACACTGCAAATGCCCTCCGCTTCACTAAATCGCCAGGTAACAGTCCATGATGCCGGTGGATTTTGTACGGATAGCATCGGAGGGTACGCCTAATTGCCAAACAAACAGGGTAATGGAATGCCGGTGCGACGTGCGACTGCACGAGCGCTGACTACCCCATGCATAGACGAACACGCTACAGTCTCAATTTTTTCTGAACTGTCTCAGCAGCATTATGCCTTGTGCTCGGTCGGCCACTACGGGGTCTATCGTCTAAACAACCCGAGGCTTCGAACTTCTTAATCATTCTCGCCACAGCTCCATTTGTCAACGGACCTTTACCCGTTCGAATCCCCTTCCTATGGCGATAGGATCGTAACGCTGAACTAGCACATTCCCCATTCTGATAATACAGCTTCACTAAACGCGCCTTTTCAGGTAACGTCAACATCCCCATGTCATTCCAAGCATGTGTGACAATTTTTACCCCTCTATCTACATTATTCCGTGGTTTAAGTTTTCAAATTTATACTGAGTTTTTGATCAACCTGTGCTGTATCCAACCAGAATATTTAAACAATGTCTGCATAATTGAATGCTGGGTGACAAGAAATTGACTGAATATCTGTGAAATTATTGATCTAGTTGATATTCATGTTTATAGTTTATCATACTCGAAGCAGATTAAACTGAATTAATAATGTTTGTGAACTATGACTAGATTTGTCTTTGTGCAGAAAGGAATTCAATGTCTTCATCGTCCACCCGGTGTTGAGTCTCCGTCTTAAAGATCAGACACAGGTGAATGTTGTTAGTTCTTGTAATCCAGCAAACACCAGTACTATACAATACATCTGCCAAAGAAAACCTGAAAAACCTTGGTGAAATCATTTATCGGCGACTGACGCTCTCCCTGCCGTGAAATGCTGCGTCTGATGTAAGAATCAGACATTTCATCGAATGTTCTATGGCGATCAGCGTGTAGGGCGATCGACTACTGTGGCTATGTTGTACACTAACGTGCAATTCCATTTTTTAAAAGTTAACTTGAATAGCAAAGACCGCGTTGCAGGATTCTACCAACCCGTCAGCCTTCACGCTTCCCTTATTTTATGCCGCGAAAGTTCTTGGTACATGAAACAGGGCTCAATAATTGAATCGTCAGTTGTTGAAACCAGATTTTATTTTTTATACTTTTTAGGAGAAACAAAAAACTGAATACTGCCATGTATTATTGATACATTACTGGATTTTTTCAGAACTGAAAGTGACTTCATTCTGCTTTTATTGAGAGAGAAATAATTAACTTAGAGTACATCATTTCGATATTTAATGATTTCAAAGTTTTTTTACTTATTTGGTTTCAGCAATTTACAAACATCTTTTTTTTAGGATTTAATTGTATGAACACTTCATAATACATTAGCATGGTCTTGACAAAATAGAACAGACTAAATTGTTTTAACAGCAGTAATGATTAACTGTACATCAGCTATAATTTTAGCCACTGGCCAAGAAAGCACTCCTTCGTAGAATGATCTCTTTGCAGCAGGCACATGACTTTCTTCACATTTTTCATCTTCATTCTAGAAATAGGTACTTTGTATGTTTGGTAGGCCATTGGCATACTGTCCATTGACCCTGGAATGGTGTGCTCATTTCTTTTTCTTGAGTGAAAAGTGTCTTATTAATCCATCGATAACAGGAAGCTCAACCACCTCTCCTGTATCAATGTATTGTATTTCTTTGAAGCTACTCGGGGCGAAGAAGATTTTTTTATTGCGCTATTCTGTCACTGTCTTACATGAAAACACTTTTTCTAAAATATTTTGGCCACCAGCTGTCGAGATCTAGTATTTCCTCTCCGTTAACTAATTTTACTGTCACATTCCTTTAACTGCGTCCTATCCGTTCCATGCATTCATAAATGCGCCCATGAGTTTTTATTTTCCTCTTGTATTATCCAAAGTTGCGATCATACGGGGGGAACGAGTGGCCTATCTCTGGAAATTGGTGCATTATGTTCTTGAGTATTCCTGCTTGAACCAAAGATCAGTCACATTTTTACTGAGATCGTGTTTTTTTTTTTTTTTTTTTTTTTTTTTTTTTTTTTTTTTTTTTTTTTTTTAAATGCCCCCCTGTGGGTTCGGGGGTAAGAATAGGCCCACGGTATTCCTGCCTGTCGTAAGAGGCGACTAAAAGGAGTCTCAAACGTTTTGGCCTTGTTAGATGGTCCCCTAACGGGTTTGACCTCCATCCTTCTAAATTTTCCGAAGAGCGAGCCGATTGGGGAAGGGAGCCTTACAAGGAGTGATGTGTCCATCATGCATTACCATCTCTAGCCAGGTTTGTCGTCATCGCTTAGCAGTCCCGCTCACCTACCATCTCTTGGGCGTGGATTTGTTCTTGGGTGCAGTTTATTGCAGTCTGCTCTGCTGTGTCGCTTTATGCGCCAATGACGATATTGGACTACATCACCTGAAATACAGCACGGTAGCCAGTCCGTTGTGGTGGGGCCGCCATGTACCCTGTTGGTTGTAGCCCCCTGACTACACAGGGATCGCTCTGCTGATGCCAGCGCCGTTAACTCCCCACGTATGCCAAGGAGTAGATGCCTATCTCCTTGGGGCATTGGGGCATTGACTCCCGGCAATGGCCATCCTGCCAGGTGGTCGTTGCTGAGGCTGGGTGGCGCCCGTGGGGAGGGCCCTTGGTCGGAGTAGGTGGCATCAGGGCGGATGACCCGCAATGAAGCGTGGTACATCATCTCTTGCTGGCGGCCAGCCGCCAGCAGTCTCTAAGCGGTCCAGGGCTCAATACAACGCAACTACATATGACCGCAAATCGTTCCCCTCCCTGGCTACACCATGGGAGGAACGAAAGACTACGGATGCCAGTGAACTATACTCGCCCCGCTACCTGGTGTGTACGAGAGCTGATGGTGAATCCTTTACATCCATGAAGCCACAGTTCTTCGTCGAGCACTTAGAGGACAAGTTCGGGGAGGTGGAGGGCTTGTCCAAAATGCGCTCGGGCTCGGTTTTGATCAAATCGGCGTCCTCCGCCCAGTCCCGCCGGTTACTCGATTGTAACAAGCTGGGGGATGTTCCGGTTACAATCACGCCCCATAAGAGTCTTAATATGGCCCAGGGCATAATATTCCATCAGGACCTTCTATTGCAGTCCGATGACGAGCTTCGCGCCAATTTAGAGCGGCGAGGTGTTCACTTCGTCCGGCGCGTACATCGTGGTCCAAGGGATAAGCAGGTTGCCACCGGTGCCTTCATCTTGGCCTTCGAGGGTGATACTTTACCTGAGAAGGTCAAGGTGATGGTCTATCGTTGTGACGTCAAGCCATATATCCCTCCCCCGATGCGGTGCTTTAAGTGCTGGAAGTTCGGGCATATGTCTTCCCGCTGTACTTCCAGCCTCACATGTCGAGATTGTGGACGCCCATCACATCCCAATACTCCATGTGCTCTGCCTCCCATCTGTGTAAACTGCAGAGAGCACCACTCGCCTTGCTCGCCGGACTGCAGGATCTTCCAGAAAGAGCGCAAAATCATGGAGTATAAGACCCTGGACCGCCTGACATAAACTGAGGCCAGGCAGAAGTTCGAACGCCTCCATCCTGTTCGAATGACTGCCTCTTACGCCGCGGCTACTACTGTTATGGCCCCATTAGCTCTCCCTCAGACTGCCACCTCTCAGAGCCGGAATGCTACTCCTGCCCCCTTGATGGTGGGGGACACTTCACTCCCTGCTGCTCCTGCACTACCTGCCTCAGGAGCAGCAACCCCCCAACCATCGGGGACATCAGTCCCCACTTCTAAGCTGGGGAAGCCTCAAACTTCGCCGGCTCGAATAGAGCACGGAAAGGGTCCCTTGGGTCCCTTCCTTCCCAGGTTTCCGCCTCTGGGAAGGGTGACGTCAGCCAATGGAAGAAAAGCAGATCAGCGGCTGGTCGCAGGGCTTCCCGCTCCTCCTCTGTCCCGGAGACTGACTCGCTGGAGCCCTCCCAGCCAATGAAACCCAAGGACCAGAGAGACAAGACGAAGAAGAAGACCTCTAAGGCCAAGGAACACGCGGTGGCATCCACCCCACTGCTCCCTACAGGCTCTGCGTCCGAGGATAAGGTGGAGATCCGGGCGTCCGCTGAGGACCTGGATCTCGCCGGACCCTCAGACACCATGGAAGCAGATTGTACTGGTCCTCCATCGGTGGCAGCAGGTGACCCAGTGGCGTGATCTGCCTCCTCGGCCCCTTCACGCCTTTTTCGGACATGGACAAAGCGATACTCCAGTGGAACTGCAGCGCTTTTTTCCACCACCTTGCTGAGCTTCGCCAACTCATCAGCAGTCACCCTTTCCTCTGCATTGCCCTACAGGAAACTTGGTTTCCGGCAATGCGGACCCCTGCCCTATGTGGGTATCGGGGTTATTACAAGAACCGGGCAGCTTATGAGAGGGTATCTGGTGGAGTCTGCGTCTACATCCTTAACTCTGTCTACAGCGAATGTGCACCTCTTCACACACCTTTAGAGGCTGTCGCTGTAAGGATGTGGACACCTCAGCCTATTACTGTCTGCAGTTTGTATCTTCCGCCAGATGGTGATGTCTCGCGTCATGTGTTGGCTGCATTGATAGCACAACTGCCTCCTCCTTTTGTGTTATTGGGCAACCTTAACGCCCATAACCCCCTGTGGGGTAGCGCCGCGATTACTGGCCGGGGTAGAGATGTCGAGACTCTTCTCTCGCAGCTTGACCTCTGCCTCTTAAACACGGGAGAGCCGACACATTTCAGCGTAGTCCATGGCACATTTTCGGCCATCGACCTTTCTATCTGCAGCCCCGGACTTTCACCATCCATCCACTGGAGTGTCCATGACGACTTATGTGGTAGTGACCATTTCCCCATCTTTCTGTCACTACCACAGCGTCACTCTTCTGAACGCCCCTCCAGATGGGCTCTGAATAAGGCTGATTGGGGCTTGTTCTCCTCTCTCGCCACTATCGCACCTCCTTCCCATGACACCATTGATGCGGTGGTTCAGTCGGTCACCACCGGCATCGTTTCTGCGGCGGCATCTGCGATTCCCTGTTCATCCGGGTCCCCTCGGCGGAGGACTGTGCCTTGGTGGGCGCCCGAGATCGCAGAGCCGATTAGAGATCGCCGGCGGGCTCTTCAACGCCATAAGCGGCACCCGTCCTTGGAGAACCTCATCGTTTTTAAACAGCTCCGTGCCCGTGCCCGACGCCTTATTCGCCAACGGAAGCAGGAGTGCTGGGAACGGTATGTTTCCACCATTGGCGTCCGTACCTCTGCATCGCAGGTTTGGGCTAAGATTAGGCGACTCCATGGCTATCGGCCGCCTGTCTCTGTCCCTGGGCTTTCGCTGAATGGAGTGGTGTGTCCTGACTCCGACACGATTGCGGACCGGTTAGCAGCGCATTTTGCTCAGTGTTCCGCATCTACGAATTACCCACTGGCCTTCCGCTCCCGGAAAGAGCGGTTGGAAAGTTGGAGGCTTTCCTTTCACACGCGCCACGCGGAGTCGTACAATGCTCCTTTCAGCGACTGGGAATTCCAGAGTGCACTATCTGCTTGCCCTGATACGGCTCCTGGGCCAGACCGCATCCACAGCCAGATGCTGAAACACCTCTCTGTGAATTGCCAGCGACGCCTCCTAGATGTTTTCAACCGCATCTGGGTTGAGGGTGTGTTCCCGTCACAATGGCGAGAAAGCATCGTCCTCCCCGTGTTGAAACCTGGCAAGAACCCGCTGGAGGTGGACAGCTACCGCCGCATAAGCCTCACCAACGTTCTTTGCAAGTTGCTAGAACGTATGGTGAGCCGGAGGTTGAGTTGGCTCCTCGTGTCTCGAGGCCTTCTGGCTCCGTCTCAGGGTGGGTTCCGTAAAGGCCGCTCTGCCGTCGATAATCTGGTCTCCCTAGAGTCTGCCGTCCGTACAGCCTTTGTACGCCGCCAACACCTGTTTGCCGTCTTCTTCGACATGCGGAAGGCGTACGATACGACTTGGCGATATCACATCCTGGCCACACTTCATGGGTGGGGTCTTAGGGGCCCGCTCCCAATTTTTATTCAGAATTTTCTGTCGTCTCGTTCCTTCCGCGTGCAAGTTGCTGCGTCCCATAGTTCCTCCCGGGTCCAGGAGAACGGGGTCCCACAGGGGTCTGTCCTCAGTGTCTCCCTGTTTTTAATTGCGATCAATGGGCTCGCTGAGACGGTGGGATCGTCCGTCGCAGCTTCGTTGTATGCAGACGACTTCTGCCTCTACTACAGCTCCGCTGGCATTGCAGTTGCTGAGCGCCAGCTGCAGGGCGCTATCCGCAAGGCGCAGTCGTGGGCTGTAGCGCACGGCTTCCAGTTTTCGGCCGGCGTCGCACGGTTCACCCTGAGCCACGCCTTTACCTTGACGGTGAACCTTTTGCTGTGGTAGAGACGCATCGGTTCTTGGGACTGGTATTTGATGCCCGGTTGACTTGGCTGCCTCATATTAGGCAGCTTAAACAAACATGCTGGCGGCATTTAAACGCTCTCCGTTGCCTTAGCCACACCGGATGGGGTGCCGATCGGTCCACCCTTCTCCGGCTGTATCAAGCGCTGATCCAGTCCCGCCTCGATTATGGGTGTGTGGCTTATGGTTCGGCATCGCCATCAGCATTGCAATTGCTGGATCCCATCCATCACTGCGGGATCCGACTCGCCACAGGAGCATTTCGGACAAGCCCTGTTGACAGCTTACTTGTGGAGGCTGGTGTTCCTCCATTGCGGATCCGGCGCGACCGACTTCTGGCCGCTTATGCTGCCCACGTTTGTAGCTTGCCAGGGCATCCCAACTACCGTCTCCTGTTCCCGCACTCGATCGTCCATCTTCCAGACAGGCGGCCCCAGTCAGGGTGTACGATCGCGGTTCGCATCCGGGCTCTACTGTGTGGGATTGAGTTTTTTCCTCTCCCGCCTGTTTTCCGGGCCAATCTCCGTCTGCCCCCTTGGTGTGTGCGCCGACCATGCATTCGGCTGGATTTGGCACAGGGTCCGAAAGACTCGGTCCCTCCTCCGGCCCTCCGCCGCCGCTTTGTTTCTCTCCTTGCCGAGTTTCCCGGATCTGCCGTGGCCTATACCGACGGTTCGATGGTCTCTGGTCGCACTGGTTACGCTCTTACTCTAGAGGATCATTGTGAGCAACGGTCGCTGGCACCCGGGAACAGTGTATACACTGCCGAGTTGGTTGCCATCTATCGCGCCCTAGAGTATATCCGCTCCCGCTCAGGTGAGTCCTTTGTCATCTGTAGTGACTGCCTGAGTGGTTTACGAGCTCTTGACCAGTGCTTTCCTCGTTCCCGTCTGGTGATGGCCATCCACGAGTCGCTCCATGCTCTTGCCCGTTGCGGCCGCTCCGTGGTCTTTGTTTGGACCCCAGGTCATGTCGGCATCCCAGGCAATGAGCGGGTTGACACGCTGGCTAAACAGGCAGTGAGTTCACCGGCTCTGGAACTCGGCCTTATGGAGTGTGATCTCCTGTCGCTTTTGCGCCAGAAAGTGCTTGGTGCCTGGGGTGACGAGTGGCGCACCCTGCCCACGCCCAACAAACTTCGGGCGGTGAAGGAGACGACCGGTGTGTGGCGCTCCTCCATGCGGGCCTCTCGGAAGGACTCTGTCGTCCTATGCCGGCTGCGCGTTGGCCACACGTGGCTGACGCACGGCCATTTGTTGCGCCGGGAGGACCCACCGCTATGTCGCTGCGGGGCAGCTCTGACGGTGGTCCACATTTTGGTGGACTGCCCGCTTTTAACAGGACTCAGGCAGACGTTTGCGCTGCCTGATACCCTCCCTGCCCTTTTATGTGATGACGTTGCTATGGCGGATCTCGTGTTGAGTTTTATTCGGGCAGGGGGTTTTTATCGTATGATTTGAGTGTTTGTCCTTTTATTTCCTGTATTGACTTGGGCCTTTGGCCTGTGGTTTTAAACTGTGGGTTTTAATGTCATTTGGTGGTTGGCTTTTCCTTATTTTCATGGTCGGCCAACCACCTACACACTCGGTGTGATTTTAGTTCCGTTTGTCTGGTCTTTGTCTGTCTTTCTTGTATTGTGTCGTCCTTTGTCTCAGTCCTCCGTTTTTAACGACTGACAGTTTTTATTTCGTGTGATTTAATCGTGGAACAAGGGACCGATGACCTTAGCAGTCTGGTCCCTTCAATCCCACACCCAACCAACCAACCAACCATCGTTTTTTGTCATCAGAAACGAAAGATGCTACTTCGTTTGCACCTTTCTTTCCTAAGCCTACATGGTACAAGTACATAGTAGAATGTTCAATTTTCAAATCATGTATGCTGAAACAGTACATCCACAGTTGGCGCAGATAGAATATGTGTTGGATCGGGATGTGTGGAAGCGGCAAGTTCTGTATATAATCAAAAAATACTGCTCCCACAGTATCAATAGATGGGCTCTTCTCGTGGCATCCCGAAGTGAGTTGTAAAATTCAGAACTACGACGCTTACGAACATTTAATCCCGCTCTGGCGACAAGCTTGAGTCTTTCATTTAAATGTGGACTTTTCAGTTTGATTTCAAGCTCTCCACGTTTACAACAGACATCCACTTGGAGCCTGCCAAAGGAATAGTTAAAATTGGTCCGATAATAATTACGATAAACATCATATTTTACTTTACAATCTGCATATTTGTCATTGCACATACTATGCATTATCCGCACATGTAGTTCAGAGTCTAAATATGTTATTTCTTTTTGTGAATAATGAGGTTTTTGTGGGGAAAGACTTTATACGCTCATGAATGAGTGCAAGGGTATTGACTGGTGTCTTCTTGGTGTTTGCGTTTTTCCCGCTGTTTTCAACAGATGTGATTGTATTAATCCCTTAAGTAGCAATTTACAGATTTGAAAGACGCGCGAATTCGTCACTGCATGTATATTCAGAAAAGCTTTCTTGCAGACCAGTTTCCTTTCACTTCCAAGAATTATATGGTAAAGAAAAGTTGCATCCTTACAGTTTTCACAACAATCTGGATCAGATTTCCGAGAGGACGCCTCTGCTTTATTTCCTTTGCTTCAATAAAGCGCTGCGGACGCAAGTTCTGGGCATCTTCGGTAGGGAAGATCAAGAAATTTTGCCAAAATATTATTACATTGAATTTCGTCAATGGAGTCATAAAATTTCATTCTGCAGCTGAAAGGAAATTAATAGTATTAGATTGGTACTACTGGTAATATTGCTATTCTTTGCGTCTATACAGTTTCCTACGGTTGTTCCAAGAAAGATTGATATTTACTGGCAAGATTCTCTAACTGCTTTCCCTGGAACTTGATACGAGCTGTCTTTACCCCATTTATATAATTATCTGCACTACTATTCTTCCTTCTTGGAGCCGTAGTAATACAACCAACTGCCGCTCAATGAACATTAACAGTGACAGTGCTACAGCAAAGGAAGTGGATAATTTTATCAACAATGTATAGCATTGGAGGAAAACAGATTCTGCTTGGGAACAAGCAGCATTTGTTGAAACGAAGTAAATCTGTGACTTACTTGCTTTCAATAACAGCGTAAAGTGCACCACCTTTTCTACAATTTTTAGGAGCATAACGTGTTTCATTTCAACACCAAACGATAGGCTATACGTACTATTCAGTGAAAAAACAAAAATTGAAAATTTTGACTTATTTTGGTTTCAACAATTTGCGGTTCAGTTATCGAGAAATTCACTGAACGTATCTTCGTTAATGTATATAATTATATATTTTCAGAATTTCCAGAGTTAACAACTTTAGTTTCCTATAACACGATATATTTCAACTTTTCCGGATAGGGATGCCATACTGTCATTCGGTGCTCTGCTCAATCCGTACGCTTGTCGTCCGATATTGTGCGGAAGTTGTAACAGGCTGGTTCTATCTCAAGTTAGAGAACGTTTGATGGTTGTTATGCCATCGTTCGAATTACAAGTCGGCTATTTTTTCTCCCTGCTGTGAATGGTTTTCGGAAAAACTTCTCACAACTCGCCTTGGAACTCGTTAATGAAATTTCTGGCTAAGGATAACATTGCAGAGAAGTAGACATCCCAGAGAACATTTTTAGCCAAAAAAATAGAATTTTTTAAAATTCTCGCAGAGGACTACCCACTTAAGACAAAGTTTTTGTGACTATCTTGATACTGAACAAAGGTTCTCTTTCATGCCTGATACAGCAACAACAGTGTTCTTTGGGCTGGCTCTTATATAATAAAAGGGATAATCATAAAGTTTCAGTTATGTTGAAAAAATAATTACATAATTATTTTGTCTGTTTGGTGGCACATGTCTGCAACCAGGATACACAAAATCCTTGCGCCTCAGTACCGTAACACGCCATTACGAGATAAAACAAAATGGTACAGCTCACTGCTAAAGTGGAGCGCCTTGAGTTCGTTTTTGGAATCGGCGGGAACCCTGCAGCTGTCAGATCAATCCACGTAATTTCTTTAGCCGTATGGGTTGGTCAGACACAGATGCAACGTTTCCGCTGATTCCAAGAACGAATTACCTCGAGGCTCTCAACTTTATCAGTGGGCTGTACCATTTTATTTTATCCGATTTAAGAGCGTGTCACAGTACTGAGGCATGGGAATACGTACCTGCAAGTCCACTGGAACTTACGAAGGTGCACACGACTGTTTCACCTTATATCCAACAAAATGCAAGCACATTAGCATATTTTTGATATCCAGACAAGTAATGGCTATATTCAAATGTTCTTGTGCGGTGCAGGACCAGACATGGTTCCTACAGAAGCGTTGATGTAACTGGAAAAGTTAACCATCTGAAGATGCTCATGATAGCCCTAACCTGTTACGGAATTAAAAGCATTTGGTTGCGTTCTTCAACAATTCTTAACGGCCGCGACATTCATGACGTCCAGCATGGAAAAAAAGTCACGAAAACACGTAACTGTGTTTTTTAAGTATGTGCTGTTTTGAAATTTAAAAAAAAGACGCGCTAAGATATCTCAATTTTATTTTTACCTTAAAGCCTATACCTTAATCTACTATTCTAAATAATTTCCGTCAATATTGAGGCACTTGTAATAACGTCGTACCAGTTTTTGAATACCCTCCTCATAGAAGTCCGCCGCCTGACTTGTTAACCACTGCGTCACCACTGTTTTGACTTCATCGTCTTGAAGACGCTGACCGCCCAGGTGTTTCTTCAAGTGCAGGAACAGATGGTAGTCACTGGGCGCAAGGTCGGGGCTGTACGGATGATGATGTATTGTTTCCCATTGAAAAGATGTGATGAGATCTTTGGTCTGATTAGACACATGCGGAATGGCATTGTCTTGCAGCAAAACGATGCCCTTGCTCAACTTCCATGGACTGTTGCTTTGGTGGTGTGACGTAGGCCACCCATGTTTCATCGCCCGTAACAATTTGGCTTAAGAAATCATCACTGTCGTTGTGGTACCGCTCAAGGAAAGTCAATGCACTGTCTAAATGTTTGGTTTGTGCACATCCGTCAACATTTTCGGTACCCAACGTGCGCACAATTTTCGGTAGTTCAAGTGTTCAGTCACAATGCCATACAAAACACTACGAGAAACATTAGGAAAGTCATCCCGCACGGAGGAAATCGTAAAGCGTCTGTTTTCTCTCTCCTTATTGTCCACTTCCTGCACCAAACTTTCATTAACGACCGAAGGACGCCCACTCCGTTGTTCATCGTGCACATTTGTGCGGCCATATTTAATTGCTCTCACCCACTTCCTTACCATTCCATCACTCATAGTGTTTTCTCCGTAAATTGCACAGATCTCACTTTGAATATCGATCACTTTTAGGTCTTTAGCACTAAGAAATCTTATAACAGCCCGTACTTCACAGTCGGCGGGACTCATTTTTCATTGTAAAGTATATGAGGAGAAACATTGCCTTATTAATCAGAATAACAAAGTCGATTGGAAAACATTCAATTTTTATACTTATAATAACTATAAACAAGAACCGCAGTGGTAATTATCGTAAAAACAAAGCAATAATTTTTGCGACATCTTGCGCATCATATAAAAGCGGATTTTTTTTACAATCACCGGGCGTTTGCAATAAATCTGCACAAAAACGTGCCCCATTAACATTTACGAAAATGTCTAGAGTTTCTGACAATTTTGAGCAAACCAGGCATATTGAATCATGTCTCGGAATATTGGTGACGGTAATTGATGGTGAATTATAAAATGAATTTTTATACAGTCTTCCCGGGAATTAATTTCACGAGTCTCCTGTAACAATGCGCTGGAATTTTGCAAGAAACAGAAGAAAAAAAGTGCCGGACTAGGAGGAATCGAACCCCAGACCTTGGGCGTAAGGGTCCGAGTGCTAACCATGTAGGCCACACAGCGGCTCGGCAGTGGATTAACATTTTATACTCATAAGGCACCTAAGAAACTTTGGATCGATTTTTCTCGGGATTTTCCGAGTAGTGCGTCCTGATATTTTAAGCACGTGAGGTGTTTGGGCTCCTCTTTCACTACACAAAATTGCGGACAAATCCCCGACCCCACGGTCGTGCCGTCTCCTTGTTAGTACACAACGTAAACAAGGAAGAATAAGACTGTAATGGCGCCAGTGCGTAGATTAAGGTACAGGCTTTCATGTAAAAATAAAATTGAGTTAGCACGTCTTTTTTTAATTTCAAAACGTTATTTACTTAAAAAACACCCCTCGTACAACTGAACGCCGCCAGCGTATAAGTGGTAGAGACAAGACTTCGGCACTATGAAAGATGACGAATATACAGCTAAAAACATTTGCGTACATTAGATGCTATTGCATATCGTTGTTTTCGTGCAGTCGTGAACAAAAATAACGCAAAGACCTTAGCTCGTACAGAGACTAGTATAAGAGACGGTAATGTTTTGAGAAGAGGCTAGTCGGAGGGAAAGTGAGTGCGGCTCCCGGCCGTGCAGGCCGGCGGCCGGTCTCTGCACGTCAGTGTGCGGAGGTAGGGGGTGTCCGTGGCGTGCAGCGGCGCCGCAGGGGACGACTGACGAGGTCGTGTTTGGCTGCCGGCGGTGGAGGGCGGTGCCCCGTCAGGGGGAGCCCCGGGTCGCCAGATCGATGCCCGGCGCCGGCGCGTCTGTCCAGCGCGTCGCGTCGCGCCACCGTTCGACGTCAGCGGCCGCTGGCCACCCGGTTATGTCATTCCCGCTCTCGGAACCGGAAGAGCGTTTGTTGTATTCGAGGCGACCGTATCCATACTGCGTACTGCATGTTTCACGGAGCGAATTGGTACACTGACTACGACACTGGGTTCATTTTCCAGAGGAGCGGAGCTCGAATTCCAGTCCGGTCAGCCCGAGTCAAGTTTCCGGTGTTTCGATCAAATAATGTATATTCCACCCGAATGTTAGGATATAATTTCGACTGGGATACCGCTGAGTAGACTGCGCAACGGATCTATATCTAGAGCTGAAAGAATACGGGGCTTCCCGTGTAAAAAACGAGGCATTTCCTCTGTTCATTATGTCCGGCAACGAGCTCCTTTGAAGACTTGTTGCCAACAGTGCCAAATGCGATCGACATAGCCATATTTTAGTCGAAAATTATATATGACGTTATGTTATAGTTTCCTTCCGAAGTAATATGTTTCTTTTTTATAATTTCTACTTCATGTAATTTTAGTTTCGTTTCATGTTATGTGTACGATGAAATGGCCGAATCTGGCCCTTTCTCCACCTGCCGTCAGCAAAACTAGCGCTACGTCTTTAATAACGGCCGCATCAAGGACGCATTAAGCTACCGACCTAGAAAAGTTGCCATCCAGTAACAGTGTGCAGTCGTGAAAGGCGGAATATAAGAATGAGCTTTCACTCTGCAGCGGAGTGTGCACTTGCCCGCGAAAGGCAAATGTCCCGATTTCGAGTCTCGCTCCGGCACACAGTTTTAACCTTCCAGGAAGAAATATAAGAAGCTGTACATCTCGTAAAGTGTAAAAAAAGTAGTATTTTATTGCAAAATTTACGAGTATTGTTCACAGATGCTCATCACGTGAAACAAATAAGAGTTGACAAGAGGACGAATGACGACACAGGCATTCAAGGGGACATAACAGGCCCAGCTTGTCTGCTAGAGGAAGTACCTGTGGACCACTTACAAGAGTTGTGCCAGTATGCTCGTTCTTGTATACGCTAATTGGAAGTCTCATTTAACTCGTAAATTCTGTTTATGAAATTTTGATTGTCGGTTGTTTTCAAGGAACTGGTAATCTTTGACAGATTTGGGCAGACTATTGGATCATTCCTTGTCAAGTGTCGTAGGGCTCGTAGCTCGACCATCTTAAATTTTGATGAAATTTATACAGTCTGTACCTGAGGGACCTGCGTGAACTTCTGCAAAGTTTCAGGTTCACCTGTAACTTGATTGAGGTGGTAGAGCAATTTTTGTGAAGACCACTTTTTCGGAGAACGAAAAGTCGCGGAGAAATCTTGAAGTTCGGCATACCACTGTTACTAATCTAAAAGAGCTTGCTTCTGGGCACAATGGTACAACTTTTGTGCTCAAGACACAAATCACATAAGTAAAGCTCAGAAAGCAATGCTTTAGGTATAATCTCAGTTCAAAGTGGGCAACAAATCATGTCGCAAGAGATTTGCCCCATACTTTAACAAGGCATAAGTAGTGAGGAAAGAGCACTATGCACCTGGTCTTTTGCCGAACTTTGTCCATTGTTAGATATTTCACAAATTAGGGTTTACTTTTTGTGTTTGATTACTATGCTACTATTCTGTAAATTTGCTAAAAAATACGAATGTACCAAATTATACCTTTAAGTCATGTCTTAAAATGCACACCTACCACATTACACTCATTAACACCATTCAACAGAGCACATTTCATTCTGTTAAAAATCCTTATTTCCATTTTCGTGCCTCTTTGGGTAAGGTGCAAAAATTTCGTCTGAACTATTAACATTTTTTGTAATTTGGGAAAAATCCTTGTTAGTCCATCGTGGCTAAGCCACTGCCAATCTGTGACTGGTAACCCCATCGCCATGGGGACGGCCGACAGCCAGACAAGGTCAGCCGCGGGTGGGTTTCTTTTACTGCAGGTTCCTAATCCTGAATTTGGGTGTCTAGCAGGTTCTCAAGCCTGGATGTGGGTATCTAGAAGGTTTCCAAGCCTTGTTCGGGTCTCTTTCTGATTCGCAAGCCATAATGCAGAATTCTTCAGTTGTTGAATGCTTCAAATTTATTGCTGATGTCCAAAACTATTGCTTCTGGACCACTCCGTCATTGATACAGCTGGAACTGGAATGGCTGTAGCTATCTGTTGTTCTGGAATACAACGTATGTCTCTTCTAGCAGGCGAATGAAATGATTGAGCAGCTCCATGAGAGGCATGAAATTAATCAAGGCATCTTTTTCTTCATATGAAACTTCACAGATATTTCTTTTTCACCCTTTTCCATCGTAAATAGAAGCAACAACGTACTGGGCAGGTTGTAATTCAGTAATGGCAACAGGTTTAGAAGTAACTTCAGCATTTCGGTCAACATTTGCTATAAAGGACAATATATCATTTGATACTCTGCGAATCTGTAGTCGCTTTTCCTCAACTGGCACAAATTGGTGACGCTCTCTTGTACCAGAAAATGTAAAACCATCCTTTCTTGATCTACTTTTGCATCTTCAATAATTTATTTTTTTGACATAAATAAATTCAATGCTATGAACATTTGCTTTGCGGTATTCAAACAGAGCATTTAGTGTTAAGACTTGGTTTTCAATTGGACGCTGAAGGTTAGCTTTTGATGCTAAACGCCTAACTGTGTCCCCAGTTCCATCGCGTGGTGATCCCGTGGCTTGTTCCGAAAAAATTCCATTCTGCAGTAATGCCAAAATCTTTTTGATGTTGGCAAATATTTAGGAAATTCTTAAAAATTTTGTGCTGGGCAGCAGAATTGTCACTAAAATAATAAATGTGCTTGATTTATGTGGAATTGCACTTCAGGGATTTGATCATGTAAACTTAAAAAAACACACACACTGCAACTGTCATGTCGGAGGCAATCACTGATTATGCAGTAGCTCATCCTTTTTCGTTCTTCGTTATCATTGCAGTAAATGAAAAGAGGGTGTAACGAACCTTGGCTGTTTTCCCAGTGAAATCCTTCAGCTGCATCGTGGACAATAATGAAATAATTTTCAGCAAAATCCATTAATGTAATGGTTTGATATCTTCTTTAGTCAATTGCAAATGCTTGCTCTGATGCTTTGCAATTTAGTGGTGAGTAGAAAGGGCCAAACGTTATGTAAATAATTCTTCAATGAATTCTTAAACTATCATTTCTTTGGTTTCAAGTGGATCTCTCTTAATGTGAATCCATTGTTTAAACTAAATTGGATCCTCAGTGTTAATATGTGCACAAACACTTTTCAAATATTCCTTTAGAACGTCTGCGCTTGTACTCAATTCACAGCGATGAAACATGATATCCTTCTTTTCCATATTACAGACAATTTTTCTCAGTAAAATTTTAATCTTTTTATTAGATTGTGTGCCAACATTATTTTCATATTCCTGTTTATTGTACTGACGCAAACTGAATGTGAACTAGCCGCACCTACAGGCAGACATCACTCTATCCTGAATTACATAAATTTGGAAAATCCTATTTCCGGTCCATCTTTATTGCGTTAAGCAACAAGCATATTTTTTAATTTGTTCGGTAACAAGTACTTCTGTTTTTGAACCTTTTCTCCATCTATTCGAACAGTAATACAGTCCATTTTACCTGGACAAATCTGGCTAAATTCTTCATCATAAAGATACTCCCTTACCTTTACAGCCTCAAAAACCTTTTTTTTTCCACATTTACCTTTGAGCTGTGCCAATTTCCCTGTTCAGCCTTTAACTTTCTAGCCTTTCTTGCCATTCTTTCTGGAACACAAGACTCATCCATAGTTTTTGACAGGCCAGTAATGGCGAACTAAAGTCAATGTTTGAATTTTCTCATTATGATCTGATATACGTAATTTTTCTTTCAGTTCTCGATCAGCGGGCTGTAATCTAAACAAGTCCTGCATGTGCATGGTTTCTCCAGTTCATTGGGATCAAATCCTCCAACTGCTGCAATTTTTTTAATAAGTGCACCTCCCACTTGATGTATTTTTCGCTTTGCATAGCCTTTTGTAGCCCTTGCACCAATTTGTTTGAATTTTAATGGTGATATTCCAACAGGTTTTAAGGTTGCATTCAGATTGTGAGAAACCTTAATCTCATCACTTCATCTGGAGGAGGCATCACTAACATTTGTGAATATTTCGTTGTATCTAATTCTTTTCTATAGGATGATTGATACAGGGATTAGTGATCATAAGGTCATTGTAGCTAGGCTCAATACCATTTCTTCCAAATCCATCAGAAACAAACCCAAAATAATTTTATTTAAAAAAGCGGATAAAGTGCCACTAGAAGTCTTCCTAAAAGACAATTTCCATTCCTTCCGAATTGACTATGCGAATGTAGACGAGATGTGGCTCAAATTCAAAGATATAGTAGCAACAGCAATTGAGATATTCATACCTCATAAATTGGTAAGAGATGGAACGGATCCCCCGTGGTACACAAAAAAAGGTCCGAACGCTGTTGCAGAGGCAACGAAAAAAGCATGCGAAGTTCAGAAGAACGCGAAATCCCGAAGATGGGCTAAAATTTACAGACGCGCGAAATTTGGCACGTACTTCGATGCGAGATGCCTTTAATAGGTTCCACAACGAAACATTGTCTCGAAATTTGGTAGAAAATCCGAAGAAATTCTGGTCGTATGTAAAGTACACAAGCGGCAAGACGCAGTCAATACCTTCGCTGCGCAGTGCCGATGGTACTGTTATCGACAACTGTGCCGCTAAAGCGGAGTTATTGAACGCAGTTTTCCGAAATTCCTTCACCAGGGAAGACGAATGGAATATTCTAGAATTTGAAACACGAACATCTGCTAGCATGAGTTTCTTAGAAGTAGATACCTTAGGGGTTGCGAAGCAACTCAAATCGCTTGATACGGGCAAGTCTTCAGGTCTAGATTGTATACCGATTAGGTTCCTTTCAGATTACGCTGATACTATAGCTCCCTACTTAGCACTCATATACAACCGCTCGCTCACCGATAGATCTGTACCTACAGATTGGAAAATTGCGCAGGTCGCACCAGTGTTCAAGAAGGGTAGTAGGAGTAATCCATTTAACTACAGACCTATAACATTGACGTCGGTTTGCAGTAGGGTTTTGGAGCATATACTGTATTCAAACATTATGAATCACCTCGAAGGAAACGATCTATTGACACGTAATCAGCATGGCTTCAGAAAACATCGCTCTTGTGCAACGCAGCTAGCTCTTTATTCGCACGAAGTAATGGCCGCTATCGACAGGGGATCTCAAGTTGATTCCGTATTTCTAGATTTCCAGAAAGCTGTCGACACCGTTCCTCACAAGCGACTTCTAATCAAGCTGCGGAGCTATGGGGTATGGTCTCAGTTGTGCGACTGGATTCGTGATTTCCTGTCAGGAAGGTCGCAGTTCGTAGTAATAGACGGCAAATCATCGAGTAAAACTGAAGTGATATCAGGTGTTCCCCAGGGAAGCGTCCTGGGACCTCTACTGTTCCTGATCTATATAAATGACCTGGGTGACAATCTGAGCAGTTCTCTTAGACTGTTCGCAGATGATGCTGTAATTTACCGTCTAGTAAGGCCATCCGAAGACCAGTATCAGCTGCAAAGCGATTTAGAAAAGATTGCTGTATGGTGTGTCAGGTGGCAGTTGACGCTAAATAACGAAAAGTGTGAGATGATCCACATGAGTTCCAAAAGAACTCCGTTGGAATTCGATTACTCGATAAATAGTACAATTCTCAAGGCTGTCAATTCAACTAAGTACCTGGGTGTTAAAATTACGAACAACTTCAATTGGAAGGACCACATAGATAATATTGTCGGGAAGGCGAGCCAAAGGTTGCGTTTCATTGGCAGGACACTTAGAAGATGCAACAAGTCCACTAGAGAGACAGCTTACACTAAACTCGTTCGTCCTCTGTTAGAATATTGCTGCGCGGTGTGGGATCCTTACCAGGTGGGATTGACGGAGGACATCGAAAGGGTGCAAAAAAGGGCAGCTCGTTTTGTATTATCGCGTTATAGGGGAGAGAGTGTGGCAGATATGATACACGAGTTGGGATGGAAGTCATTACAGCATAGACGTTTTTCGTCGCGGTGAGACCTTTTTACGAAATTTCAGTCACCAACTTTCTCTTCCGAATGCGAAAATATTTTGTTGAGCCCAACCTACATAGGTAGGAATGATCATCAAAATAAAATAAGAGAAATCAGAGCTCGAACAGAAAGGTTTAGGTGCTCGTTTTTACCGCTCGCTGTTCGGGAGTGGAATAGTAGAGAGATAGTATGATTGTGGTTCGATGAACCCTCTGCCGCCAAGCACTTAAATGTGAATTGCAGAGTAGTCATGTAGATGTAGATGTAGATGGGCCTGGTTTAATATCAGACGTGGTTGTCACTTTTAGCTGGTCAGCTGTTTCTACGTTGATTGAGCAGAAACTTTTTCGTGCAGTATGTTTTTCTTACCAAAAGGGTTGCAGTATGGTCTTCG
The DNA here is from genome assembly GCF_023897955.1 of Schistocerca gregaria. NCBI lineage: Eukaryota > Metazoa > Arthropoda > Insecta > Orthoptera > Acrididae > Schistocerca > Schistocerca gregaria. The sequence continues at coordinate 737,756,711 of NC_064923.1, forward strand.
CAAAAATTCAAATCTTCATAGGAGTAAAGCTTTCATGTTGGAAGCATCGGTGAGCAGTTCCAGTAGTGTGTAAACCACTCCGTCGAGTAAGCAGTTCTTGTCCTAATGAAAAATCTTTTACAGCTTTCAGTCCTGTATGTCATTAAATGGCATGGTGAATTAGCATTTCTATATCTGTGTGCATTGGATTTATCTTATTTCTTCATTTTAACGATTTGATGAACTTCAGACACTAACATCAAATTGTCGAGTCCTAAATAAAGAAAAGAAATATTAATAAGCATGCAATTAGTATTCACAAAAGATTATGTCGCATTTTTAGAATGTAACAGTGAACCTGTTAGAAATAGGTTTAAATTTTTGTTAATCACCAAAGACAGACCACAATGAATACATAAGCAATAAAATTTCATATTTTAGGCGAAATTTTTTACCTTTACCCAGACAAACATCAAAATAGAAATAAGCATTTGTAATAGAATGAAATGTGCTCCGTTGATTGATGTCAATGAATGTAATGTGGCAGGTCTTCTCTTTGAGACACACGACTTTGAACACGTATAATTTGGTACATTCACATTTTTTAGCAAATTTACACGATGCGAGCACTGTAATTAACATACAAGGTAGGCCCTAATGTGTGAAATATCTAACAGCCAGCCATGCAATAGCAATAGGTACATATGCCCTTTCCTCACTATTTATGCCCTGTTAAACTATGGGGCAAATTGTTGCCCACTTTGAACTGAGATTATTCCAAAAGCATTGATTTCTGAACGTTTGTTGTTGCATTTATGTGTTGAGCAGAAAAAGTTGTACCACTATGGCCAGAACCAAGAAGCTTGCTTTTTTTAGATTAGGAACAGTGGTACGCCAAACTTGAAGATTTCTTCGTGGCTTTTCGGTCCCCGAAAAAGTGGTGTTCAGAAAAGTGGGTCTATTACCTCAACCAAGTTACAGACGGAGCTGAAACTGTGTAGAAGTTCATGCAGGTCCCTCAGGTACAGACTGCACAAATTTCATCGAAATTGAAGATGGTCGGTCTGAGAGCTTGTTCTAAACTACAACAGTTGAGTGGAATGTCCCTACTCTTCACGTAAAAACTGAGGAAAAATTAGACTTTTTAGAGAAACGTGTAAGCAATCACGCATTCCAAACTGCATTCGTGAATGGAGAGGCGAGAATAATTAATGTTATGGGTCTAGAAATACCTCCTGCAACTTGAATATATCAGATGTATGGCATCTTAGAAGTGTGTTTAATTTAAACAAAAAAGAGCACCCTTAAAACTTACTCCGACAAAAACGTTCAAAGTCGTGCTGCAGCTATTGCCAATTACCTTTACGGGGGCATTTGTTTTCCATCGTATGAATTTGGAAATCTACTGTAATTAAAAGGTTTCTATAGTCGTTAATATGTGGCTGTGACTCGTTATAATTAATTAATTTTTTTAAAGAAAGAGGGACTGTCAGGTATCTCCAGTTTAGTGGCTAGCCATCAATTGTTGCTTCTGTTACATGAAAAATGTAGCAAGTAGAAGCTAATTTCATCCAGTGTTAACAAAGCAACTTCGCTCGTGGAGGACCATTGTCAGGTTCGAAATTGTTCAAGCTCGCGATACGGGGTCCACCGGTCTGGGCATAGCTTCTTGAGTGGTTTTCCCTCACGTAGTTGTGGCATTCTCTTCCGTCTTTCCAACTGTTTTCATTTGATAATTACTCTACAACATAACGCATCCGGTAAATTTTCGGTTTATCAGATATGGTCTTCTTCATTTATGAATATAACGTCAGATAAATGTGACGGCGAATAGACTTTTTTTTTTGGCTTTCTTGTGACTGGAAATGGCGGTAGGATGTATAGGGAAGACCAACAGCGATGTTCATCAAAAACAAATTTTGGGAATGTTATTTCAGTCACATACTCACTGTTCGACAAAGATACACCGTGCCGTTCCTTTACAATGTCTCAGTGAAGACGATGTGCCATTGCTTTCTTATACTCAGCGAATAATTGCAGATGCGTACCGTGGTGAGTGGTTGTGTACGGTGTGGCGCAGTGCAGCGTAGTAAAAAATTGTCTGTTAGTGGATAATCATGTAAAGAAGGGAGCCTGAGATCTGGTAAAGACACATATCCTACTCTTCTCGTGTAGCAGCAAATGGCCATCCAGCTCGATGCACCCATCTATTGAATGAATCACCACCACCAATAGAAAGCGTTAGTGACATCAGTTGTGGAAGTTGGTTTAGAACCACGTAAGAAAGAGGATGTGCCATCGTAGGAAGTGTTTATTTTCCTGAACTAACCAGAGCACGGTTGAAAACGAGTATTAAGAATATGTAACAAACAGTACTGGCTCGTAGATACAGGAACAGAATGAGAAAAATGCCACAAGTTTGTGGCAGTGAAATGATGATTCACTTGCTTCAAACTGAGTTCTGTATAGCGAAGCCTAGAATGGGAGTCTGGAAAATGGCACCATTCGGTAATAACGACAATCAGCTCGCGGTGTTGTTGCTGAGGAGAGACGCGGAAAGTGACAAAGGGCAGTCTCAAACTTGACAACTTATGTTGTTCTCCAGGAATCTCATTTTATAGATTCTCACTCACCGACCCTTCGTGAGTGTCATGCTTTCTGTCGGAACATTGAGGGCAAATCAAGAACGTTTGGAGCATTATAGCCAGTGCGGCCGTCAGCGAACAGCTCGGGCTTCTGTAGCGCTTAATCAAATCTGCGATACCTGTTAGAACTCGCTCGCCCGCCTCCGGTATTACTTAAGATGTGCCCAGCGACGTACGGACCTTTTGTTGTCTCCACTGAACTTAACGAATTGTAATATTTACTGTAGTAAGTCATGGTTACTTGATGGTATTGTTATGTTTCGTGAGCATGGCTCATACCACTGATAAAAACGTTACCTCGAATGAAAACGCAGATGTTTCGGTGTCGAGTTATGACAGAATAGAAGACGGAAAGGCCTTTGCAAATTTTAAATTGATGATGATGAGTCCCATACTCCGTTTACCGAGCGTAGGGGAGCGACGCGGGAGACCCGCGCCGCCATACTAGGCAAGGTCCTAGTGGAGGTGGTTTGCCATTGCCTTCCTCCGACCGTAATGGGAAATTAGCGCTCTAAATTCATCATTATTTACACGATTTTTCAGTACGTGTATTAAAGTATATCAGACTTCACGAACTTAAGGCGGCACTGCGATTGTTCTTACTGAGCAGTGAGATGTTTATAAAAGAAAATGAAAACAGTTAGAATAGGAACTCTGCATATTCTCGCAATATGTAGACTTTAATAATTTTGAACCGCCTATATGCTACTTCACTACTTTCTTAACTGTGAAATAATACCCATTGTGTTCAATAGAGCAATATTATGTATGGTATTCCAGTAAGACAACTACATACGCCAATAACTTTGTGTGTGGAACATTTGGTAGGGGAAACATGTACGCTACGGTGTACTTTCAATTGTTTCCCAGTCGCAACTATTTCTGATTTGTCTCGAATAAAAACAACGAAAATAATAGTACATTATCAGGCCTTTACGTGCTCTGTTTTATTGTTGGTTTTCATTTCAAACTGTTCAAAATCGCCTTCGTCGTAAGTACATTTAGCAGCTTCTGTAAACAAACATGTTGTTGTTCGGAGATGAATGGCTCTGAGCACTATGGGACTTAACTTCTGAGATCGGAGATGAAATCTACATTCTTCTTTAACGTGTGCGCGATCATTCAGGTCACGATCGCAAACACGAACTTTCGGTGTCTTGACTTAGGGGGTCTTTAAACGACCCCATTGTGTCGTGAAGAAAAGTTTGGCAGCTTTGTTGACTATACAATGCCGTAGCCGCTCGCTCACCATCCGACGCCTAGTGTGTATTAAGTATTTTACTACTGGTAGTGAAAATGTTTTGAGTTTCATCCTGTTGTAGGTTCATTTCGGTCTTGCTACCACAGGAAATTAGTCAAAGTCCTTACAAGGGAAATTCCCCATCACATGCCCCCCTCCCCCCCCCCCCCCCTCACATTTAGTGGTAAGAAGGCCCAGTGGTCAGCCCATCAAAAACTGAAGACAAATAAAGCAAGAAAGTGTATTGGATTGCGAAATAGAAACAATGAACGGTCCAAGAAAAAGTGCAATATATAGCAGCCGGAAAATGAAATGGCGTTGTGGTTGTTACGGTGATGGACTGCCAAACGGACGAGCCGTGTTCAAACCTCCGTCGTGCAATTTTTGAAATTTTTAATTTTTCTTTTTTGCTGTTCGCTTTATTCGAATTTATGTAGTTGTGTAACGTCCGTTTACAACAGTGAGGTGTAAGATAGGAACCTATGATGACAGTTGATACTGCACAACTCGAATGGGAACCATAAACGTTTGATGACAAAGCGACAAGTCAGCCGAATCCTCCACCAGTAAACACGTCTGGTGTGTCATACACGGCATTAGGTACAGTACAAATGTCGTTTCATAGGAATCTCATTTAGTCACACCTAATTTGTACTTGTAAGTGAATGAGCAATGCCACCTTGCCAGGTGTGCGTATGAATGTGGATGTGACCACTCCCAAAGAAATGATGAAAACATAATAGTTTGTCACATAAGCTGCAGCAAATGAACGCAACAGTTTCACAGTCATACAGTTTCTCTGTGCTCTGTCAAAACAAATGTTTTCAACGTTTTTGAAGATACGTTCCGTTTTGGAGGAAGTCTTTAATTCCCATGTTACGTAGTTCACAAGCATTTGTTTCTTGTTTTCATTTCTGTGAGAAGTCTATGTGGTATCTCGCCTGCTCTCGCTATTCGTCACATTTACTTACGACGGTAACGTATTCTTACCACATGACTCATGTTGCATAATCAATGTATAAAAATAGCTCGACGGAGTTTTGAACATGGCTTGCCCCTTGGTAGTCCAACATCATGACCGCTTAATCACGACGCCGTTGCTATTGCTCGCTACCCTTTATTGCGCTTCTTATTCTTAGACCGTCTACTGTTCCTATTTTGCTTTTTTTTCCCACAGTTCAGTACACTTCCTTCCTGTTTTCATGCCTGATCTGTGTTCAGGTTTTGTCGGGCTATCCGCAAGGCCATGTTACCACTAAATCTAGGGGGAGTGCGATGCGGAGTTAAATCTGAGGGGACACGGAGTTTCCCCTCATCATTCCAGTTTATTCGCTTTCGAGCGTGTACCATGGAAAGCGCGAGACTTCAAAGTAGCCGTGACTCGGAAATTGTTGAAATCGGAATATGTGCGTTTTTAATAAATAATCCATGCCATTTCCAGTTGAGATCCGAAGAGCGCGTCTAAATATTGTCGATTAAAATTAATTGATAATTGACACTTCACGCTTTGGAGCTGGTTTCCTCCGTTAAGACCGATCAGTTTGACGTCCGAACCTTTCATCGTTGCCAAACTGCCACAATAGTTGGTCAGCACACTTCGAATCCCTTGTCGGCCTTTCTTTCTTGATGTGTTTGGATCCTCATAGCTCAGTTAAAATCAGAGAATCTCGCATTTCCGTCATACTCCGCGACGGCCCCTGTTAACACTGCTGCTCGGTACATATTTGCAGCATTTGTGCAGTGACCAGCCGTATTTGAGTGTCGCTTACAGCCGAGCGGTAATCGGCAGCCGATGTGGCAACACTAAAGCGTCAAGACAAACAATTTTAATTGGGTTTATAGGAGTGCCCTGCTCGTTCTCTTATTTAGTATTTTCCGTCACTGCGCCACAGTCACAGTCACTAAATATGAAGTGGTGAGAGAGAGCTCCCAACCAGTTCCAGCCAGCTTTAAAGACCGAAATTCGGTATTTAAAAATAATGGCTCTGAGCACTATGAAACTTAACTGCTGAGATCATCAGTCCCCTAGAACTTAGAACTACTTAAACCTAGGTAACCTAAGGACATCGCACACATCCATGCCCGAGGCAGGACTGCGACCGTAGCGGTCGCGCGGTTCCGGACTGCAGCGCCTAGAACCGCTCGGTCACTCCGGCCGGCTCGGTAGTTAAGGTCGATGCTCCAGTCCATTGCTGATGTCGGATGGGAGTCGTGGAAGCACAGCTGTTGCGTGTAGACGATAGTTTTATGAGTGCAATTCAGAACATTGGGGGTGACGGAACGCAGTCAACAAGATTTCACCGTCTGATGTAGCATGAGCGCCGCAAGAACAACGGTCTCCCGAGAGACGCAGATGTGAGTGAATCGTGCGTCGACCGTGACGCACCAAGCAGGAACACTGCCGCGGCATAAAAGTGAAACGCCCCGGTGTGGCCTGCCGGTCGTTAAGAGGCGCTGTCTTGCTTGCGCCAGGCTGGCTGTTGAGCTGTGCGTCCACCGGCGCTCAGTCATTTTTGACGGATGGACGTGCGGAAATTTACGACTTGGCGCAAGCACGGGATGCCATCGTGCTTTTTCTGCTGCGCTTACGTAACGCGTGCAGTCGCTAATTGGTCTGCGTAGGTTGCTCAGCGAGGCTTTCGAGTGTTTCCAAGACTATTTTCAACATTGCACAGCATAGACTTGCACGTAAGCTTTTGCAGACAACGTCTGGGGTAAGCGAAGTGGGCCACAAATTTCGTAAACTGTTCGAAGAGACCTAAATGCGTGTTATCGTGCAGGATTATAGCAACTTCAGTGTTAACCTCTGCTTTATTGTTGTCGTGAAATCGGCATGATAATGTGATAGATATCCATAATAGATCCGTTCTTTTTACTGGGTGACGACTATTGAACTATTTGAAATAAAATCGTCAAACTGCTGAACGGTTTGCGTTAGGGCGTTCAAAATGAACTGTTGGCCGCGGGGCATTATGGGAATTAGTATGCGCAAGCATTGTTTGGTTTAGCGACGAATTCCAGTTTCATCTGAAATGGTTCGTCACTAAACAAAATTGGGGCATCTGAGGAACTGAGAATGTGCATTTCGCGATCGAGAATCTCTTCACTCTCAACGGGTGACAGTTGAAAGTTTTTTAAAATAATAAAAAATAACTGACGTACTGTTTCTGATAGCTACCTCTGAGCTGTAATAATAAATGAACTGTCTTAAGGTACATGTGTCGTAATGTGAAAGCAAAGGTCCACAGTAATAATAGACTGTCGTAATAGAAAGAAGTCTTTCATACTGTAAAATATGTCATTCTGACTGCAAGAATTTTGAACGGTATAAACTGCCTGAATAATGAACTTTGACACGTTAATTATTTTTGCAAAACTGATCACAAAAACTGCCTCTGGATAACATAAGTTGGCCCTGATTAAACAAAAAAATCAACATATTTAGCCCTTACCTCTATTCTGCGCAGATCTGGATAACGCGTTGCAATACTGCTCTCTTGCGCGCCGCTATGCTAAAGCTGCAATTTATTTATCTACACAGAGAGACTCGGGAGGTGCAATGGGTTCTCTGTTAGTTGCAAATCGAAGTATTTTCCAAACACACTTCGTTCCATGATCAGTTAAATATTGTAAGAGAAAGGTTGGTACAAAAAGATGCGCAGAAATGAAAACACTAATTTTGTTTGTATACTGTGAAAAAGTGCTCATGGCTGATTTTAAATTTAATGAACGTCTTAACATCCAAACAATACACTTTCTGTTTTTCAAATCTAGCAACTCTCAGTACAATTACCAAGTTAGTCCGATGGCGTAGCAATAGTGAAAAAAGTAACATAATTATAATATTTACCTTTGACATACCATTAGACTTCCATCTTCACAAATCAGTTTCCGTTACAATCTTGATATAATCACGTTTATTAAACACTTTGATAAATTGAGTCTTTACATTTGAAACGTAACATTGCCGTTGCTTTCTCACTCTAGCACAGCTTAACATTGTCTGACCCACTGCGCCATCACGAGAACCGCGATACAGCTTTACAACATCGCTGCTCGCTCACAATCGATTCAGATACCAAAATTATACATCTATCACTTGGTGGTGTGCAATGTCAGTCACAGAATAATCGGTGCTATATTTCTGGATGGCACTGTCTCTGCAGAACGGTACGTGAAGGTTTTGGAAGATTTCATCCCCATTATCCAAAGTGACACTGATTTCGACAAGATGCGGTTCATGCAAGACGGAGCTCGACCCCATCGAAGCAGGAGAGTGTTTCATGTCCTGGAGGAGCACTTTGGGGACCGCATTCTGGCTCTGGGTACCCAGGGGCCACTGGCATGGGCCTCGAATGGCCGCCAAATTGTCCGGATCTGAACACAGGCGACTCCATTTTTTAGGCTATATTAAAGACAAGGTGTACAGTAGAAACCCAAAACCATTGATGAACGGAGAACTGCCATTCAGGAGGTTATCGACAGTATCGATGATCTGACACCTAAGCGGGTCATGCAGAATTTAGCTATTCTTCTCTGCCACATCGTCGCCAATGATGGCAGAGATAACAAACATGTCATAGCCTAAATCCGAATATCTGTAGTGACGTTTACATGTTGAATAAAGTGTGTGCACGCCCTAGTTTGTAACTAATTTACGTTTTTCTCCATATAGCTCAAAAATTGTCACTTTGTATACGAGTCGCAGTTTTGACAGCAAAAATGTAATCGAAAGGGTCAGAGCATACGTCACAAATTGCTGAAAACCGTGTAGTATGGACAACCCAGTCACAGATTTCTTATTTCGCCGATACGGTGGTCTGTTGCCGATCCTTAAGCTCCAATGTTGCTTTTTAAATTATAGTAGAGTATCGCAACAAGGTTTCCAATTTCGTCGTAGGCGCATAAGAAACTAAGTCACCGTGCAAGAGAACGTTTGGAAAGTTGGAAGAAAGGTTTGTGCTTACGGATGGAACTCAGTACAATAGACATCAAGAAATTGTCTGGTTTTGGCTCCTAATATCGTGCTGGACACTGGTTTTCGTAAAGGGAATTATTTTCGGTCAACGATGTTAACATCCATGTACTTCATACGAGTTTGAAACTCATTAGAAGACTTCTTTCGTAATGAGCTACATTTCCTCAGCACGAGGAGCCAGCGTGTTTGCTCGAACAGTTGTTTCACTTTCTGCCTCACTAGATGAATAACGAACGTTCGCTTTTTACAGGAATTTTATCATGTTATCGTAAGCGTTAACAGTAGGATTTCTCCGCCGTCCCCCTTTCCTCCTCCCCGCTCCAACAGCCGAAGACAAGTTATTTAGGGGTACTGAAATTAGTGCCCCTCATGAAGCTTGGCACTGCTCAAAAAACGGAATTTATTTGTTTACATATTACGCTTTTTTTGTCATCCATATAGTGTGAAATTAATGTAATCATCTCGTTCTTGGTGTTTGTGACAGTATAAATGATGTGCTATTGCCTTGCTTGATGTCTTGAACTTCGATCAAAATAATTAACGAATACGGCATCCATGAGCGGGCTACGTAGCAATCGGGGGCTTCAAATTTGAAGCTTCTGTGATTTGTACGGATGGTGTAGTGATCTGATTTCAAGTATGGGCTGCATTGCTTGTTGTTTGAGAAGATTCAACTTACAAAAAAAAGTGAATCAGGTTTCTTATTAAAGTACTTTTAACATCCATATACAGAACTGTGTTTCAGTATTTATCGCTGCGACTGGCTCATTGCCTGCTTTTAGCTTTAGCCTGTGTCTTTGCCAGTCAGTCTTTTTAAGTGACTAATATGCTTCAACGGGCCATTGTCCAAAGACTGTTGATTACGAAAGACTTTCTTACTATACATTTAGTTCACATCCTGCAAGGGTGCCGCTAATCTTGGCGTTGAGCGCCCTGAAATCATCATCCACATCCACTTTTACCATTCATGATCATAATTTAACTTAAATAAGAAACTGACAGTTCATGCTAAGCTACACAATGAAAATGTGCATATTGTTTCTTAGTATTGGATTATTTTGCTGTACAGACAACTAAGTATTAGGAGAACATTAATTTAGTATAGGAAAATAAAAGTATTTCCTATTTGAAAGTTCGAGCTGACTAATCAATGTTCGCTGTTAGCCACACATAATTTTTTTCCTATTGTGCCAATTACACCATCTAAATAAATAATAAACACGCTCATAGCGTAAAAATATTTTGCCACCTTTAGTGGTTGAGTACCTAGACAAATAGTAACACAAATTTTTCGTTACAAATAGCTAATACAGATAGCACTAAAAGCTCTGTGTGTGTTTCCATTGTCTCTTGTTCGTGTGACTGCATGTACAAAATTAAAAAACAACTAGGATAAACTGGGAAATTACATTCTTCATATTTTTATTGCTGAGTTTACAGGTATGTTTCTGATACTTTTACTAACGTACAGGAAAATAGCGCCTAGAGCCGAGAAATACCCCATACAGTCTTTTAACCAGAGGGTCGCACTTAAGCAGAGATTCCTCTGGTGGTGGATGGCAGTGTTGTTTGCTGCTGTTAAAAAAAGCATCATCCAGCCTTTGTCCTGTATGTACGAATCACCTGTATCCAATATTTCCAAATCTACTGAAACACAGCTTGTATGTTCGATCTTTTGTCGTACAGAAGCTAGTGAGCCGAATCTCATATAGTATCATTCAGCAGAAATTGCAGTATATAAGACTGGCCGGTCGTTGTTTTTGCCTTTGCTGTAAGTGCAAAGGAAACCGCAGTATGCCCTGTTACTTAAGCACAATCTTTATAAAGGCATACATTTTATTAACCGTATCTTGATTACGACTAATTTCAGTACGGCCATGATGTCCGTATAAACATTCGTGAGAAGAGAGCTTCCTTAGTGCCGACCATTTTTCGTGGACAGTTTAGACGTATCTGCAGAAGGCGTTACCAGTTGCCCGAGCACGCAGTTACTGCCAATTAAAACAGTTAGAAGCTCGTTGAAGGCTGTTGGAACCGTACGTGTGTCGCGCTGTTTGCAGAACGTGGCGCCAATGCGCCTTGCAGTGTAGCTTCGAAGACTTATGCAGGCGCTTCGCGGTTTCTACCGGGAGGAACCCCAGATCGGGGTAATGTACACGTGCAGGGTGTTTGCACGACCTCACCATCTAACTTAGAGCGAGCTGTTTTAGATCCGGCCCATTGTATAGTCGCGGAGCTTTTCAGCCCGTTAAGATTTATACGCATGAGAGATCCACGTCACAACTCAGTTATGGTCATAAGCTTCTACGTGTGACTGACTGTGTTGCAGTGGAATTGTCCTACCCGTTACCATATCTTTCACAATAGACACCCATCAAAACTACTGTACCTTTGATGCACTTCATTGATGTCTTATGACAAAGTGTCTTCGCCCTGTGCTCATTGAGGTGAAAGGCGTGAAGTCAGAAGGCCAGATTTTGGGCGAGAGGTGAGAACACGTAACACACCCAGGAACATTGTCTAAAATAACCGTTTTGGTTGTCTCGGTGTTACGGTGTGAGGATGTATAATGTAGCATGGGCGTACTGACCACCAAATCTTCGAACATGGTACACTCACTGGTTAGCGTTATTGTGACATCATAATTCTTCGCCGTGTTCATCTTTTCAGAGGTGTATTCGGCCCTGACTTCATTTTCATGGAAAGCAATTCGCAACCCCATCGAACAGCGCAATTGGGGAGCTTTTTGTAACGAGAGGATATTCGGCGCACTGATGCACGAACGAACATCCGATAGTCGTCAGCCGCACTGGTGAAAGAATGAATCGTCCTGCCACAAGAACCCCTTAACCAACCTTGTAGCCTACATGGAGCACTTTGTAGTGCATACAATGCCGTATGTAGTGATCACACACCCTGTTAAGAACCACGCCCCACTCTTTTTTAATGTCTAGTGCAAATACAAATTGCGGTGACTTCGGTGTAATTGTTATTTGTGTTCGCTTCATTGCTTTTTTTTCAATTACGTTCTCTACTGTACTGTTCTATACTACATTATACTATACTGTAGCAGTTCACTCTGTGTATGGTCAAAGTTTCGTCGGGCTATGTTACTTGGCAGTGACCCAGCTTGCAAAAGTTACAGTGTCCTGGTCAGTTGCACCAGGCTCTTCTTGGTTGAGGTTCCATGAAGCGAACAGCCCGTTCGATGTTGTTGTTGTTGTTGTGGTGGTCTTCAGTCTTGAGACTGGTTTGATGCAGCTCTCCATGCTGCTCTATCCTGTGCAAGCTTCTTCATCTCCCAGTACTTGGTGCAACCTACATCCTTCTGAATCTGCTTAGTGTATTCATCTCTTGGTCTCCCTCTACGATTTTTACCCTCCACGCTGCCCTCCAATGCTAAATTTGTGATCCCTTGATGCCTCAAAACATGTCCTACCAACCGGTCCCTTCTTTTTGTCAAGTTGTGCCACAAACTCCTCTTCTCCCCAATTCTATTCAATACCTCCTCATTAGTCTTGTGATCTACCCATCTAATCTTCAGCATTCTTCTGTAGCACCACATTTCGAAAGCTTCTATTCTCTTCTTGTCCAAACTAGTTATTGACCATGTTTCAGTTCCATACATGGCTACACTCCATACAAATACTTTCAGAAACGACTTCCTGACCATTAAATCTATACTCGATGTTAACAAATTTCTCTTCTTCAGAAACGTTTTCCTTGCCATTGCCAGTCTACATTTTATATCCTCTCTACTTCGACCATCATCAGTTATTTTACTCCCTAAATAGCAAAACTCCTTTACTACTTTAAGTGTCTCATTTCCTAATCTAATTCCCTCAGCATCACCCGATTTAATTTGACTACAATCCATTATCCTCGTTTTGCTTTTGTTGATGTTCATCTTATATCCTCCTTTTAAGACACTGTCCATTCCGTTCAACTGCTCTTCCAAGTCCTTTGCTGTCGCTGACAGAATTACAATGTCATCGGCGAACCTCAAAGTTTTTATTCCTTCTCCGTGAATTTTAATACCTACTCCCAATTTTTCTTTTCTTTCCCTTATTGCTTGCTGAATATACAGATTGAATAACATCGGGGAGAGGCTACAACCCTGTCTCACTCCCTTCCCAACCACTGCTTCCCTTTCATGCCCCTCGACTCTAATAACTGCCATCTGGTCTCTGTACAAATTGTATATAGCCTTTCGCTCCCTGTATTTGACCTCTGCCACCTTTAGAATTTGAAAGAGAGTATTCCAGTCAACATTGTCAAAAGCTTTCTCTAAGTCTACAAATGCTAGAAACGTAGGTTTGACCTTCCTTAATCTAGCTTCTAAGATAAGTCGTAAGGTCAGTATTGCCTCACGTGTTCCTACATTTCTACGAAATCCAAACTGATCCTCCCCAAGGTCCGCATCTACCAGTTTTTCCATTCGTCTGTAAAGAATTCGTGTTAGTATTTTGCAGCTGTGACTTATTAAACTGATAGTTCGGTAATTTTCACATCTGTCAACACCTGCTTTCTGTGGGATGGGAATTATTATATTCTTCTTGAAGTCTGAGGGTTTTTCCTCCTGTTTCCTAAATCTTGCTCACCAGATGGTAGAGTTTTGTCAGGACTGGCTCTCCCAAAGCCATCAGTAGTTCTAATGGAATGTTGTCTACTCCCGGGGCCTTGTTTCGACTCAGGTCTTTCAGTGCTCTGTCAAACTCCTCCCGCAGTATTGTATCTCCCATTTCATCTTCATCTGCATCCTCTTCCATTTCCAGTACATCGCCCTTTTATAAACCTTCTATATACTCCTTCCACCTTTCCGCCTTCCATTCTTTGCTTAGAACTGGGTTTCCATCTGAGCTCTTGATATTCATACAAGTGGCTCTCTTTTCTCCAAAGGTCTCTTTAATTTTCCTGTAGGCAGTATCTATCTTACCCCTAGTGAGATAAGCCTCTACATCCTTACATTTGTCCTCTAGCCATCCCTGCTTAGCCATTTTGCACTTCCTGTCGATCTCATTTTTGAGACGTTTGTATTCCTTTTTGCCTGCTTCATTTACTGCATTTTTATATTTTCTCCTTTCATCAATTAAATTCAATATTTCTTCTGTTACCCACGGATTTCTATTAGCCCTCGTCTTTTTACCTACTTTATCTTCTGCTGCCTTTACTACTTCATCCCTCAGAGCTACCCATTCTTCTTCTACTGTATTTCTTTCCTCCACTCCTGTCGATTGTTCCCTTATGCTCTCCCTGAAACTCTCTACAACCTCTGGTTCTTTCAGTTTATCCAGGTCCCATCTCCTTAAATTAGCACCTTTTTGTAGTTTCTTCAGTTTGAGGTGGTCCCACAAAACCTCAATTCGCTTTAAATCCTGGGACCTCGGCGGCCAGGGTATAACAGTACACTGCATTGCGTATTATATCAAAACTCAATGTGTGTTACCATATATGGTATTACGATGCAGTATGTTACCCTCTGGATTTAAGTAAAATTGACCGTGAGTTACCTAATGGGTTTGGCTTATCGAACCTGAATTCAGTGCTACAAAAGAAACCTGAAAGCTAAAGATATAAATTTGGAAAATGTTTTAACCAAGTTTACTTAAATGAAAATACGGTCGCCAGCCTAATTAGGCATAGTAATGTGGAACATTTCTTTTATATAATCTGTATAGAGTTACGGTAAAGAAAAGCTACTATTACTTCTTTCCCAAAGAAGTGCAGTAAAACTCTCCTATAATCAGATAAGTGATACGGTGAATACCAGCAGTTATAAATAGTATGTGCAAGCTCTCACAGGAACAATTGACATTTTATCTCTTCTTAAAGTAATACTTTGTCATATGTAAGTTCTCATCAGATGTTGTGAAAGACACTACTAAATCAAAACTGAACATGGACATAGTCCTGTTTCAATAGTTGCTTTTCGTATAGTGCAAAGATTTAGTCACTTGCAATAGGATTTTTACCCTCATTAAGCAGTAATACTGTTTCTATTTTTATGGATAAGGGTAAATACAATAACTTTATATTCAATAAACAAATTTGTTGGTGGGGACAAACAAACTCGTTTTCGAATTTTCATCACACAAAGTACACAAAATTCAAAGTTAAGTTGAACTGCAATTAACATATTCATTATTCAAGCAGGTTTATTCATTTTAGGCAACTCAAAATTGGGGACCCTTAAACTGGGCAATATCATAAAGCAAACTAAACACACGTTTTTGAGACAATTTGTAAGATGCAAATTTAGGTGTTACTCTTTCACTAATTTAACTCACCTTGCAGGACTTTTGAAACAGTTAATGCCAGTGATTTTTCATACAGGTTCTCAAGTATGACTTTAAATGCATTTTACTCTAACCTCAAAATAACGTGCTTCCTTTTGTCATTAGCACAACTAATAATTTTCTCTGACAGAATTAAATGCAGTTAATCTATGAAGAACAAATACTTTGAATTAAAACAAATCAAACATTATGGAGGTTTTCATAAATGCAATACTACCTACCTCCCTTGATTTCAATGAAACCCACAGTATTTCTATACATCTTGTTGCATTCATAATTAAGCAACGCCAACTCTTATTTTCGGTGTTTTTCACATGCAGGATACTCGGATGTTAGTAATTATGTAGAATGGATCCTAAGATGTATGATGAGAGGAACCAATTCAAGAATCGGACACACAGTTTAAAATAATTTGCCTTATTATTGCAAATTAAACAACACTGAAATGTTCTGGTTCATACTTTGACAAAAATCTGACCCCCTTCGATTTTGCTGAATTGATGGCGCAATTTGGTGGCGAGTATATGGTGGCTACCTGGTCTCTTCTCTGGTTGTAACTGGCTCCGTTGTAACTGGCTCCGTTGTCTTCTTCTTGGCGACGACATTTCCAACATAAGAGCCTTTTCCATTAATAGAGCACCACTTTATAACCGTACACACATCTGAGGCCTTTCCATATTATACCCAGGTACCGGAAGCCTCACCCGGCACCTGCGCAGCTCACTCTATTGCTGCTCAGACCAAAACTATCCAGTAGCTAGCTGCCGACTGTCTGTGTTCTCTCACTTGGCGCCTAAACTGAGCGCCACATCCACATTTTAGCCCGCGCCAACCACGTTTTGATGCGAACCAACTCACGTTACAAATGGGAGGTACTGTTGCTTTTCATTTTGTACAATGCAAGTCCCTAGGTATGAGCCAGC
Organism: Schistocerca gregaria; assembly: GCF_023897955.1. Classification (NCBI taxonomy): domain Eukaryota; kingdom Metazoa; phylum Arthropoda; class Insecta; order Orthoptera; family Acrididae; genus Schistocerca; species Schistocerca gregaria. Next base: position 737,772,772 of record NC_064923.1, read on the forward strand.
TTGTATATAGTTGTAAACAAACATCTTTTAAAAAATGTTAATATTTAAATACATTAACATGTCAACGCAAAAGCCACATATTTTTATAACATTATCCTACAATTAATACAAAGAATTTAAATAGTAAAGAGAAAACATTATACACAACATTCCACTTCATTACAATAGGTCAAAGACATTACATAGTGAAAAATACATACCCTACATTGAACAGAATTAATCAGTTCAAAATATTTATAGAACTAATTAAGATGTTACAAGGGAATTACGGTAAACTCATTGTAGTACACATGTACACTCTAAGCTGTCTCACAAATTGCATTGAACTGCTGGTAGATGACTTGGTGCGGAGGGAAAACAACGATTTGGGGGTGGTCACCGTCAGCAGGGCTAGAGATACATGCTTGTGTTGATCCCTGTGCCATCCATAATGAAGAGATCACTCAAGCAATGCCACGAAAACCTCCCCAGACCATAACGCTCCCTCGCCCGCCTTGGACCCTTCCGATGAGCGTTGTTGGGTGTTCGCTTTCAGACGTTTCACACAATATCTAGATCTGCATGGCTACTCTGCAAACCTCATTTAAGTGCCTGGCAGAGGGTTCATCGAACTACCTTAACAGTTCTTTGTTCCAATCTCGTATAGCGCGCGGAAAGAACGAACACCTATATCTTTCCGTACGAGCTCTGATTTCCCTTATTTTATCGTGGTGATCGTTCCTTCATTTGTAGATCGGTGTCAACAAAATATTTTCGCATTCGGAGGAGAAAGTTGGTGATGGAATTTCGTGAGAAGATTCCGCCGCAACGAAATGATGGCCACCCTAAATCTCGTATCATTTCAGTGACACTCTCCCCCCTATCTCGCGATAATACAAAACGTGCTGCCCTTCTTTGAGCTTCATCGATGTACTCCGTCAATCCTATCTTGTAAGAATCCCACACCGCGCAGCAGTATTCTAAGGGAGGACGAACAAGCGTAGTGTAGGCAGTCTCCTTAGTAGATCTCTTACATTTCCTAAGTGTCCTACCAATAAAACTCAGTCTTTGGTTAGCCTTCCCCACATCATTTTCTGTGTGTTCCTTCCAATTTAAGTTGTTCGTATCTGTAATATCTAGGTATTTATTTGAATTTACGGCGTTTAGATTAGACTGATATATCGTGTAACCCAAGTTTGAGTTCCTTTTAGCACTCATGTGAAATCCCTTCGACTACGGCATAATAGCCCGGAATATTTCAGTATATGAGAAAATTGTATGTGACGATGAACGTAATTATCTACATATGTAGACAACAAGAAAACCGTAAGTAGAATTTTTTCCAAATTCGTCATTGTATAAAGATCTGTCATCAGTTATAAAAGTTGCGCGTGTAAATATATTACAGTAACTAGAATAAAACAATGCAGCCCCTCACATCGAAAACATCACGACATAAATGCCATAAACACGAACAACGCCCTTGATAATGGAAATAATTTTGCGTCCTGCAAATGATAAATAAAAAGAAAATAGTTTCTGGTAACAGAAAAATTTTGTTGACCAATTCATTGTCGCACGAGAGTTATGAAACTGTCGGCAGATGTTCTCATGTTGCGTTGTGGCGCTAGTGGCTGCAACACGTCTTACTTTTTTTGCACAGCTTTTGGTAAAAGTTGCAGAACTTGAAAGTAGCGTATTTTCTGCCCTGCAGTTTCGAGGATAGCTTTGTGACACGGAGAACTGCAGATGATTACACTGTCATTATCACAGTCAAGTGATTCTACAGCGGCGACCTTTGAACTTCAAAGTTTTTTGCTGAGAAAGCTACGGACAGTAGTACTTTCAAAGTGCAGGAATTTTTCGTGAGTCACGCCAAGTCTCATTCAAAATAGATTGCATTAAAAACAACTCATAGACTTGATATAATTCGGATTTTTGGTCGGACGCATGTAATTAATTTGTCCCGCGACCTGTTTCTCACGTGTATGGTAAGAACGGCAGTTACATTGTTAAACATAAGCGGTAACGACGAGCTTCATTCAGTCGTAAGTATGCACGCATATTCCGCAGACCACCGTAGGGTGCATGGCGGAGGGTACCTTGTACCACTACCGGTCATTTTGTTTCTTGTTCCACTCGCAAATGAAACGGAGGAAGAACGACTGTCTATGTACCTCCGTACGAGCCTCAATTTATCTTATTTTGTCTTCGCAGTTTTTACGCGAAATGAAAATTTGCGGCAGTAGAAGCGTTATGCAGTCAGCTGAAAATACCGGTTCTCTAAATTTTCTCGTTAGTGTTTCGCAAATGGAACTTCATCTTCATTCCAGGGGTTCCCATTTGAGTTCACGAAAGCATGTCCGTAACACTCTCGTATCGATCAAACTGTTGTTGTTGTGGTCTTCAGTCCTGAGACTGGTCTGATGCAGCTCTCCATGCCACTCTATCCTGTGCAAGCATCTTCATCTCCCAATACCTACTGCAACCTACATCCTTCTGAATCTGCTTAGTGTATTCATCTCTTGGTCTCCCTCTACGATTTTTACCCTCCACGCTGCCCTCCAGTACTAAATTGGTGATCGCTTGATGCCTCAGAACATGTCCTACCAACCGATCCCTTATTCTCGTCAAGTTGTGCCACAAACTTCTCTTCTCCCCAATCCTATTCAATACCTCCTCGTTAGTTATGTGATCTTCAGCATTCTTCTGTAGCGCCACATTTCGAAAGCTTCTATTCTCTTCTTGTCCAAACTAGTTATTGACCATGTTTCAGTTCCATACATGGCTACACTCCATACAAATACTTTTACAAAAGATTTCCTAACACTTAAATCTATACTCGATGTTAACAAATTTCTCTTCTTCAGAAACGCTTTCCTTGCCATTGCCAGTCTACATTTTATATCCCCTCTACTTCGACCGTCATCAGTTATTTTGCTCCCCAAATCGATCAAACTACTGCTAACAAATCTATTAGTACGCCTCTGAATTGCATCGTTGTCGTCCTTTAAATTTGACCTGGAGGGGATTCCAGACACTCTATCGGTATTCGAGAATGGGTCGCACTATTGTCGTGTTTGTGCGTGCATATTTAATCGGCTTGGCTGTGTCAAGCAGCACACCACTAATACTGCATTCGAACGTTAGTGGATTGTTCTTCCTGTTCATCTGCATAAACGTAACGTTTTTAAACATTTAGCGTAAGCTGCCATTCATCTCACCAAATAAAAATACTAAGTAATCGTATAGTATTCACTCAACGATGATACTTTACCATGTACTACAGCGTCATGAGTAAACAGTCGCAAATAGCTGCTTATCCTATTTGTTCGATCATTTATCTATGAAGGACAGTCAAATGAAAACCGACCCCCCCCCCCCCCCACACACACACACACACACACACACACACACACACACACACACACAACGGGTCCACGGAATGTTTCCATTCAAAAGTAATCACCGCTCTCGTTAAGACATTTATTCTACTGGTAGACATGATGATCAATTCCTGTTTCGTAGAACGTGGTCGGACGCTAGAGAAACCTTTGCAGAAAGGAGAATCAGCTGTATATCAACAGCTCAGTACTAAGTAAAGAAGTGAAAGCTGAAAGGTGGAAGGAATACATTAGTTTATATAAGGGGATCGAACTTGGGAACAATATTATAGAAAGAGAAGTAGATAAAGATAAGATGAGGGATATAATTCGAGAATTTAACCGAGTATTGATAACCCAAGTCTAAAAAAGTCGTCGGAATAGACGAAATTTCCTCAGAATCATTGACCTGCCGAGGATAGCTACACATAATAAAACATATTCCACCTGGTGTGCTATATGTGAGACACGAGAAATACCCTCAGGCTTCAGAAAGATTGGAATTATTACAAAGAAATTTAGAAAGCGTACACATGAGATTAAAATCTTATCTCAGATGTTGTTATGCAGATCCCGGCTTCTCGTTCCACATAGTGTAAAGTAGGAAATAAGTGACACTGATTGTTACTGAATCTATTATTGTTGGTGTTAAAAGGGTTATTAATAAAGATAGAAAAATATTTAATTTCAAAAGTGCGACTAAAAACATTCCAGTTACCTTCGTAACCGTCAACAAAATTAAACTGTGGATCTGCAAATCATTAGGATCGACGGCAAAAATTCAAGATTACTGAACAACACGCTTTAGACAGGTACGTGCAGAGCACTGTTGTGACAGATATAAAGACTCGCCATGGTAGAATGTTGTCACGAAACTGAAGAGAGCGTCATCAGATTTAACTCCATGCCTTGCTTACGAACTAAAGACTGTGTAAGCGGAATTTGTTGCAGTGGAGTGAGAGCAGTGCGAGAAGCCTCCGAGAATTTGTAATTAAAATTCTGAACGGCCAGATTTGCAGAAATCGCAAAGTAGGTTTCTTATCAACGGATGAGTCATCGGTACCTTCGCTCGATGGTCATACTTGCACCGAAATATATAATGATCCAGAGGAAGGCGAAATGATGAATTGTGACCGTAGACGAAATAAGTTGCACAGACTAAAGTCTCGACCAGAAAACTTCAGCGAAACGCTGGAAGACTTGCAGATGATCGACATTGACGTACTGTATTATATCACGCAGCATAAACAAACGCCGCCTGTCGCCCGTAATTAGTTGGGAAAAATCATTGACTACCCATCTGGAGCCAGGTACTTGGAAAATCAAAACCGTGTAATATTTTGGTTATACCTTAGCCACTATTTACGGTGCACTGACCACAAAAAAGTCTTTAAAGAAAAAGTCATAGTGTAATCCACTGAAAGAACTCTAAGGTAACAACGTATTCATCCACGAAATGGTAACTTAAGGAAAACCGTTGTTCGGTTGAATTTTTATTGCTCGCCAGTCTGTGGATTATTGCCAAGTAGAGTTAATAGAATACATAATTAAGATGCGTTGCGGGTTCACTATGTAAGCAAGCCTCACAGAAAATCACAGCAAACTCCAGTGACAGACGCTATGTGATAAGTGAACCACTGTGTCACGTCTTCTGTATACCGCATCTTTCATGAAATGATCATAATGGCAAGACAGCAGACTTAGCCTAGAGGAGTGTTTTTGTGTTCCCCTCTACCATTTTGCGTAAAGCACAAGAGCGGCAGAGAATGTAAGTTTTGCACTGTGTGTCTTGCACTACATTCCGTTGAGACGCCTGAGAAGTACAAACGTCGATAGCAGTGGTTTGGCTTGTAATATGACACAGGATTTATGGAACTGAGATCTTTTCAAGTTGACGTTACGCCGTGTCAGTGTGTGGGAGGAGGGCGAATGGGGAGAGAGAGAGAGAGAGAGAGAGAGAGAGAGAGAGAGAGAGAGAGAAAAGATACTGTCGCGTTGCCAAGGCACGCATGCCTTCCAGGAAGGATGGCCTGCAGGAAAGTTGCCACTGAGAACGGCCAGGAATTTAATAAGGAGCGCCGCCTGCTGGCGGGAAAGATGAGCGCGAATGCATCTTGGGCAGCAGCAAATACCTGGATGGCTACCCACACGTACCACAATATTAGCTTTACGCGTATTAAGAAAGGTATATTGAAAAAGATATCTTCATCGACTACTCGTCTCAGATGATAGAAGTTTCGAATTAGCTGCTAGCAACAATGGCTGAAACGAAGTCATATTACGGCGGAATTACTGAGCAGTGGGCGGTTTTTTGAATGCCGAGTCCGTATTTTGCACATACGTTTTTTCAGATTTCATTCAGCACCCCCTACTTATTTTTTGCATTTGGTGCCTCACCATGCTATACACGTTAAGAGGTGCAACGATGATTAAATCAGTGTGTTTATATTTCGGAGGAGCTGGGCACAAATCCCTCGCCACTCCGATGTATGTATTCGTTGTTACCTACATCAATAACAAGAAGGAAGTACGTGAAAGGTTCCCGCAATAAATCGCTTGTTGCTTGCTCTCCATATCCTTTCCCAACTGACATACTTCTCAGTTTCTACCGACCTCGATTTTGACGAGACGTTATAAACACCCCTTCTTTCCGTCGCCGTCGTTGGATTGATTCCAATATTAGTCGTGACGTGCGACTTGCTGGCTTAGCAGAAGTTGTTCAGCTCTTAAATCGAAAGGTTCGTAGAAATTTTTGTGGCGTTTTATGTCATTCACTTTTGGTAAAACATTGTGCGCATATAGATTCCAAACTGCATACTGGTTTCTATTCCACAAGAAACTGTACGCTGTTTTCAGTTTGCTGGGTTAGTCGAAGAATGACAAGGAAGCGCTACTTATACTGTAGTTCAGTTATAGTTCGTAAAACACCGTGATTTCCAAACATTCTTCCAGCTTGAACACTTTTATTTATTGTTTTATTTCATTGACAAGGAAATTTTTTTCCGTCCGTTTGTCAGCTGTCAATATTTCTCCGTCTCACGACAGCAGTCGGGGAACTGATAAAGGTCTCCAATATTTCAGAATACCACTTGTAACGCCCATCACATAACACACAGTAATGAGATCTACAGATCTGACATGTTAGCATACTGGAACACAGATGTGGAGATGATATGGTAATCGCGTTACTTTCGTTATTAAAGGCTGTAATATTAAATCATTTGAGGTTGCAGTGTAATTAATGATTTCCGCTCTAATTTGTTTCCTTATTATTAAACGGATGCAGATAATAAACTGTACTGAACTCTTATCAGATGAGAAAGGTTCTCCATGACACACAATTGGATACCGACGAAAAATTAGACGTGCTTAGAGGAATAGTACTTAAGCAGTACGTCATTTAACGGCTCTTCAGCAATACAGACCTACGACACGGAAGTTATACTCGTATTTATTCTATTTCCCTTGAAATATGAATATGTGACTAAAACTTTCCACTGACTTATTCTCCTGAAGTAAAAAAGGCTGGCCACGAAAAAAAAATGGGAATCAGGAATCTGTTTGCACAGTCTGGGTAGACTGAGGTGACAAAACTCATAGTACACCTCCTAATATCGTGTCGGACCACCTTTTGCCCGGCGTAATGCTACAGCTCGATGTGACATGGACTCAAAAAGTCGTTGCAAGTCCCCTGCAGAATACTGAATCACGCTGGCACGCCGTGCATAACTGCGAATGTGTTGCCAGTGGAGGATTTTGTGCGCGAACTGATCTCTCGACTGTGCCCCGTAAGTGTTTAATCGGATTCATGTCGGGCGTTCTGGGTGGCCAAGTCATTCCCTCGAACTGACTCGAATGTACTTCAAACCAATCGCGAACAGTATTTGGCCCGGCGACATGACATATAGTCATGCATAGGAATTCCGTCGTTGTTTCGGAACGTGAAGTCGATGAATGGCTGCAAATGATCTCCTGAAGACCGAACGTAACCATTTCCAGTCAACGATCGGTTTTCGCACTATAGGATCCAGTACATTCCATGGAAACACGGCCCACACCATTATGGAGCCATCACCATCTTGCACAGTGGCTTGCTGTCAACTTGGGCCCATGGCTTCGTGGAGTCTTCGCCGCACTCGACCCCTACCATCAGCTCTTACCAATTGAAATCGGGAGTTACCTGACCAGGCCAAGGCTTTCCAGTCGTGTATGGTCCAACCAATAAGGTCCACGAGCCCAGGAGAGACGCTGCAGGCAATGCTGTGCTGTCTTTTAGCAAAGGCACTCGCTTCGGTCGAATCCTGCCATAACCCATTAACAGCAAATTTCGCTCCACTGTCCTAACGGATATGTTCGTCGTACGACCCACACTATTTCTGCGATTATTTCATGCAGTATTGCTTGTCTGTTAGCACTGACAACTACATACAAACATCACTGCTGTCAGTCGTGAAGGCCATCGGCCACTACGTTGCCCATGGTAGGAGGTAATGACGAAATGTTGTATTCTCAGCGCACTCTTGACTCTGTGGCTCGCGGAATATTGAATTCCCTAACTATTTCCGATATGGGATGCCCCATGCGTTTAAAGTCTGGTAATTCCCGTCGTTCGGCCTTAACGTTTTCACGTGAATCACCTGAGTCACCTGAGTACAAATGACAACACCAGTGGCACTGCTCTTTTATACCACGAGTAGGCGACACTACCGCCAACTGTATATGAGCATATCGCGGCCCCATGACGTTAGTCACCTCAGTGTATAACGCCTATGAACTAATAATCGTCATGCATGTACAACTTCGATAGCTGACTGATTTGTGCTGACTACGCTGTCTTTGCTTTAGATCCTATGTAGTTCATGATATTCCAATTAAATTTACACTGCACAACACAATTAAAGGGTCCCTTTTTGTATACCACGTAATTGTCTCCCTTTGCGACCCATATGTTTGAAATTTGGCTCAAAGGTGCCTTCTATCTTCCTCTGTATTGGCGCAAAAGCCCTCGGGCTCCGCTACGCTTCCCACAGTAAGGTGTCGACACGTGCGAAAAAGCGGCCAGGAGTAGGAAGTTCATGTGAGGTGAAAGGTGGATTAATGATGTCACATCGGCGCAAATATTGACCAAAATTCGGTCCAACGTCACCGTGTACATGTCCTGCAGTGGGAAGCGCGGCACACCATCTGTTAGGCATATTTCACCCCCTTCTTATGAAGTCTCTGCTACGGAGTCAAAACCGCGACGCTCAGCGTTGAAATAACGCGGTTTCTTATGGCTAGTCGGGAGACAGGTATCATAAATTAAATCCATATACGGTGATTTGACCGCAGAATGGGTAGAGAACTCAGCTTCAACATACACACTGATAAGGAAAATACAAAATATAAAAACTATTTTCTCTTCTTGTGGCGATATTTCAAATTCGTCTCGCAACATAAGCATTTTCAGGTAATATGTTGGTTACGTCATCCACCTTAGATGCTGAATAGTCCGTCGAGAACGGAAAAGACCTCGGACATGGTGCGTCGCCAACAAATACTGCAGTTAATCGTAGAAATTCGCTGCATCCTAAGGTAATCCAAGAAAGGTGTAAGTATTTAAAAAAAGTGCCATGAACGAGCCACCTTATAGCTCCATGTACCTTTGCGGCAGAGCAGTGCGTCTATTTACCGCGCAGCTGCTAATCCGCAAACATTCCGCTCATGTGAAGCCAGCGTAAGGGTAGATCCATGCAATGACGTCAGTTACTGACGATTTCTTGTGTGTTCCTTGTGAGTGGAAAGAGGCGACTAATGAAACCAGTTGTCCTGACAAAGTGTGATGTTACGAACTCTATAAAATGCAGAATTTACCATCCACAGTGGAAAGTGGACAATTACGAACCATCTCACTGTTGGAACGGAGGTCCCAACTTTTAGCTAAGCTTATACACTACTGGCCATTAAAATTGCTACGCCAAGAAGTAGTGCAGATGATAAACGAGTATTCATTGGACAAATATATTATACTAGAACTGACATGTAATTACATTTTCACGCAATTTGGGTGCATAGATCCTGAGAAATCAGCATCCACAACCACCACCTCTGGCCGTAATAACGTCCTTGATACACCTGGGCATTGAGTCAAACAGAGCTTGGATGGCGTGTACAGGTACAGCTGCCCATGCAGCTTCAACACGATGCCACAGTTCATCAAGAGTAGTGACTGGCGTATTGTGACGAGCCAGTTGCTTGGCCACCATTGACCAGACGTTTTCAATTGGTGAGAGATCTGGAGAATGTGCTGGCCAGGGCAGCAGTCGAACATTTTCTGTATCCAGAAAGGCCCGTACACGACCTGCAACATGCGGTCGTGCATTATCCTGCTGAAATGTAGGGTTTCGCAGGGATCGAATGAAGGGTAAAGCCACGGGTGATAACACATCTGAAATGTAACGTCCACTATTCAAATTGCCGTCAATGCGAACAAGAGGTGACTGAGACGTGTAACCAATGGCACCCCGTACCATCACGCCGGGTGATCCGCCAGTATGGCGATGACGAATAGACGCTTCCCATGTGCGTTCACCGCGATGTCGCCAAACACGGATGCGAGCATCATGATGCTGTAAACAGAACCTGGATTCATCCGAAAAAAAATGACGTTTTGCCATTGGTGTACCCAGGTTCGTCGTTGAGTACACCATCGCAGGCGCTCCTGTCTGTGATGCAGCGTCAAGGGTAACCGCAGCCATGGTCTCCGAGCTGATAGTCCATGCTGCTGCAAACGTCGTCGAACCGTTCGTGCAGATGGTTGTTGTCATGCAAACGTCCCCATCTGTTGACTCAGGGATCGAGACGTGGCTGCACGATTCGTTACAGCCATGCGGATAAGATGCCTGCCATCTCGACTGCTAGTGATACGAGCCCATTGGGATCCAGCACGGCGTTCCGTATTACCCTCCTGAACCCACCGATTCCATATTCTGCTAACAGTCATTGGATCTCGACAACGCGAGCAGCAATGTCGCCATACGATAAACCACAATCGCGATAGGCTACAATCCGACGTTTATCAAAGTCGGAAACGTGATGTTACGCATTCCTCCTCCTTACAGGAGGCATCACAACAATGTTTCATCAGGCAACGCCGGTCAACTGCTGTTTGTGTATGAGAAATCGGTTGGATACTTTCCTCATGTCAGCACGTTGTAGGTGTCGCCACCGGCGCCAATCTTTTGTGAATGCTCTGAATAGCTTATCATTTGCATATCACTGCATATTCTTCCTGTCGGTTAAATTTCGCGTATGTAGAACATCTTCGTGGTGTAGCAATTTCAGTGGCGAGTAGTGTATTGTTTTGGAAGACTGGTTCGTGGCCAGCGAAATTCACTGACGTTGTATGGACTGTGCCTCACTTTTTAATTTGGAAAGTTTTTTTTTTCGTATACTTCGTTCTGAAATTCTCGTGGTGGTTTTCCCTGTACATATACACTCTGGAACTATTTATGTTGTACAGGAATTCGTTGTAGAAGGTTTATTCAAGAAGAATCCCTCCTTGATTTAGGCAGTGCCCCCTCAAAATGGCCCCCTCTACTGGCAATGCTCGTTCCCATCACTTTTTCGACTTTTGGAAAATCTCCTGAAACACATTTCCTGGTAAGCTCGCAGGTCTGCTGTCGCATTGTCCTGTATCTCGTCTGTGATTTGGAAACGGCGTCCTCTCAACGTGATTCTGAGTTTGGAAAGCAGGAGAAAGTGTGCTGGAGCAGGGTCCGGAGGATACAGGGATAGTAACAACGGGAATGTGATGTTCTTTAGGTGCTTTATCTGCGGACAAGGAGTGATGCGTGATCCGTCGCATTGTCGTGATGTAACATCGCAGTCTGGTTTCCACAGTTCCCCATACGCTTATGCCCAATTCGTCAGCAAGTTCTCGAACAGTCAGACGACGATTTCCGAGAATCACAGCACGTACTCTGTGCTTGGTCGTGATGTGTTGATAAGGAAGGTCGTTCAGGCTTGCAATTGTCATCGACTGACATTCTGCCATGTTGAATGCGCTTAAACCTCTCATAGCACTGGGTGCGATGCTGCTGACACAGTCCTCCACGTATGCTTGGCTAATAAATTGTAATTTCTCTGTGGACGTTCAGCGCAACGCGGCGAACGGCTCTTCGTTTCCTGAGCCTTGCGCTACGCTGCGCAGTGCTCTCCCTCTGCCGGAGGCCACGCTATTTCAAAAGTGTGGTTTCTTTTTGAACTCACAACTTTCACATAATCTTCAGACGATGTTCTAATATATTTTCGAGGTTGGCCAGCGGGAAGGGCAGATAAGCGGCATACATAAGCAAGGAATATGATACACCTTACTCTGGAAACCGCATTGGTTTAAAACACCTCCAGTCCGCTGGGTACATGGTCAGCGTGTAATGTACTGTGCCGATCACCAATCTACGAGCCTTCCTGTCGAGCATTCTTATCATCCAAGAATTTAACGTTGGAGAACAAATCACCGACTACTGCACATTCTAAAATGTCTCCCAGATTGTGTGAACATCACGAGATATCAATTCCGAATTAAGATTGGAGGGAAGTTTAGTGCTCTGCCGTGGATTCAGAAAGTACAATGTTTCTAATGCATGCGATTGACAACTTCGAAATTTGCAACACGTTGTAGAGACGGTCCATAGACTGCCGCACGCTCCTGTGCTCAAGCTGTTGCTGAACCACAACACGTCCGTAACAGACCACCTCTAATGTTATCGTACTTCGCGCTCATTAACTGTAACGTTACCGAGTTTTGATTCACTGTAGGGAAGAATGTACGTCGATTTTAAATTATTTTGTCATCCTTTTAACCCTACGAGCCTTGCAAATTGAAGTCCATAATTGAGTATTGTGCATTTGCTGATGTCCCTGGGCGTTATTTCATTACAAGCTGTACTAATTACCACTTTTAGGAGGTCTGAAAGCAAGACTTTTCAAGGTGTCAACCATACAGAAACCATTGTGAGCAGACACAGTACATCTGTTTCGGTTTTTTAAATCTATTGTGCGATCAAGTGATCCTGCTAGCCGCAGATGCTTGGAGTCCTAGTCTCGTAAGCAGTTTCTCAAACCTCACAAAATGATCTAGTGACATTTGGCCGTAGAAACACACATCAGTTTTTACCAAGCGTTGGAGTCGACTGCAGTAATGGTTTTTCAAGTAGAAATAATTGTTCTAGATTTACTGGAGTATTAGAGCGTACTCCAGATTATTTTAAAATTAACATTTTTATGATGTATTAAATAACGTTAGTAATTACATGTACGCTCTGTGTAAATAGTTGACCGCTTCCGCTACAACTAATTACGGAAATGACCAGTAGCGATGCGTAATAAAAGCCGAACAGTCTTTCGGGTTTTTCGGATATATTTTATTCGTGATAATACCGTGGGAACCCCCAAAAAACTCTCCTGTTTTTCCCACCACAAAATATTGTATTCTGTGTATTTTAACCTTCCTCGTCCCGCTATTTGTACGCTTGGTCTAAGACATCTGATGGATCCATTGATTTCCATCTAGTCACGTAACGACGGCAGACGGCTTCAGTTTTTCTATACACGATTTTGAAATATTCTTCTTCGAATTCCTTGGTGTGGCGTAAACAAGCTCGGCGCACACACTCAGGTATTCATATACAGAACATCTTTGAATGTTATATATTCGTTCATACAAGTCAATAATCTTCGGTAAAAATGAGAGTTGCCATCAACCCGAAGGCTATTTCGAAGGGCGCAGTGCTTCAGTGGGTAGGGTCCCGTTGCTCTGATCCTGCCATGATCCGTGAACTAACTTATTCAGCCAGTTGTATCTGGATCTACAATTCTACATGGGATCCAAGTCACTGTGGAACTTTACAATTTTCATATTGACAGAACATTGTCAGAGGCGAAACAAGCGATAAGTGGCAGAAATGAAATCACATGAGCTACTGGAGATCGAACCCGGGACCTTCTAGATTTAAAATCTTGATTTAGCCACCGAGCTACACTACTTCCAAACGTGTCCGTTCTTCTGTCACGATACCATGATTTTTAAACTGACGATTTGTTTAAAAGAAAACGTCTTTCCTCAGAAGCGTGCCACATCTACACTTCTCGTACAACAGTTTGAATTCCTTTAACCAGTTGCAAACTGTTTGATAGGTGGCGCAGTGTCTCCTTAGACTTCCTCAACTCAGTTTGTATATTATCCGTTGACCACTTTTTTACCTAAAAATGTTTTGTCACAACTCGATTATCATCTTTATTCATTTATAGGATAATCTACAGAGTGGTTATAATTAAACTGTAGCTACTTGAGAGGGTTGTTGTTGTTGTTGTGGTCTTCAGTCCTGAGACTGGTTTGATGCAGCTCTCCATGCTACTCCATCCTGTGCAAGCTTCTTCATCTCCCAGTACCTACTGCAACCTACGTCCTTCTGAATCTGCTTAGTGTATTCATCTCTTGGTCTCCCTCTACGATTTTTACCCTCCACGCTGCCCTCCAGTACTAAATTGGTGATCGCTTGATGCCTCAGAACATGTCCTACCATCCGATCCCTTCTTTTGGTCAAGTTGTGCCACAAACTTCTCTTCTCCCCAATCCTATTCAATACTTCCTCATTAGTTATGTGATCTACCCATTTAATCTTCAGCATTCTTCTGTAGCACCACATTTCGAAAGCTTCTATTCTCTTCTTGTCCAAACTATTTATCGTCCATGTTTCACTTCCATACATGGCTACACTCCATACAAATACTTTCAGAAACGACTTCCTGACACTTAAATCTATACTCGATGTTAACAAATTTCTCTTCTTCAGAAGTGCTTTCCTTGCCATTGCCAGTCTACATTTTATATCCTCTCTACTTCGACCATCATCAGTTATTTTGCTCCCCAAATAGCAAAACTCCTTTACTACAAGTGTCTCATTTCCTAATCTAATTCCTTCAGCATCACCCGACTTAATTTGACTACATTCCGTTATCCTCGTTTTGCTTTTATTGATGTTCATTTTATATCTTCCATTCAAGACACTATCCATTCCGTTCAACTGCTCTTCCAAGTCCTTTGCTGTCTCTGACAGAATTACGATGTCATCGGCAAACCTCAAAGTTTTTATTTCTTCTCCATGGATTTTAATACCTACTCTGAATTTTTCTTTTGTTTCCTTCACTGCTTGCTCAATATACAGATTGAATAACATCGGGGAGAGACTACAACCCTGTCTCACTCCCTTCCCAACCACTGCTTCCCTTTCATGCCCCTCCACTCTTACAACTGCCATCTGGTTTCTGTACAAATTGTAAATAGCCTTTCGCTCCCTGTATTTTACCCCTGCCACCTTCAGAATTTTAAAGAGAGTATTCCAGTCAACATTGTCAAAAGCTTTCTCTAAGTCTACAAATGCTAGAAACGTAGGTTTGCCTTTCCTTAATCTTTCTTCTAAGATAAGTCGTAGGGTCAGTATTGCCTCACGTGTTCCATCATTTCTACGGAAGCTGGTGAAAAATTATTGGTCGAAGGGCAATGCAACATTGTGGAAACATTTGTAAGAACGTGGGTAAGGGCAACAACGAATAAACCATCGCAAGAAATACATTTTAATTTCCACTTAACAGGGTAACATTTCTTAATTGCGTATCATGTTTACTTATCAAATTACGATCTTTGCTCAATGTGACGACCATCTGCATCCACTACTGCATGGACCCGTACTGGAGATACCATTTCACAGTTGTTCGCGCCACTTTTCAAATGGTGGACCGCGGAATGTTGAGCTGTCGTGACACAGTTCCTGCACTTCTAGCAGAACGCACATTGCGGCCTGCGTTCTCAGCCATGGCAACGACGACTTCAGCAGTTTGCGGCGCAACTGGTTGTCGACCTCGCCTAGGAGCACTGAACTTCCGAATCGTGTTCTTCAACCCTGGTGCGGAAACAGGACTACTCCGAATTCCTGAAGTACTTATGAAGAGCAGCAGCAATGCTGCCGTCCTTCTGCTAAAATAGCTGTACGAGTAAAGCGCCGCTTACCTTATCCAGAACCAAGTTGGACTGTCTGCAACTGTATTGCACACTGATGCATGGGGTTCAACCGTATGTCGTCTCATTAGTAACTGGCGGCTGACTGCGAGTCATGACACTAACGCTGCTAACAACGCAACTAAAAATCATTCCTTTAAACATTATTATCCAAGTGTAAATAGTTTCCCGCCTCCATTGGCCCAAGTAATGAAAGTTTTATTATAACCACCTTGCATTAACAGCTACTGACGAACAATAACCAAAAGTAGTAACCGAGCTCTTTGTAATGATCTGGGTTTTTGACTGCACTATGTGTTACATTGACCAAACAGTTCTACACCTCAAAAATAACATTGGTAGTTGGTGTACAAACAGCTCTGCCCAAGACCATGGAAAAGATCTAGACTGACCCTAGATTTACTAAGAAAGAAGAAACAAACTTCAAATGAGTGTTTTCTACGAAGAAGTAAGGTTGTACAATAAATTACCAAAGGAGATTAAAGAAATAGCTAAAATCTTATTTAGAAAGGCAGTTGAAAAGTACCTGTTACCCAGATACTTTATACTGAGTGTCCGACTCGAACCTCACTGATTTCAGGGACCCAGGAAGGAAAAACCACAGTAGATACGACAATGAAAAATGCTCCATATGGTACAGCATCTCAAAGAATTTATATTCCCGCGTCAGAAGTGCCAAGTATCGTCACCAGAGTGCAGCATGGCCGCATAAAGCGAAAATGGCGACTCCACAGCAGCGCATGCAATCAGTAGAGTGGTTTGCAGAAACAAAATCGTCGATTATTGTGCAAAGAAATTATCGTCGTGTATATAAATGTGATCCACCTGATGTGAAAACAATTAAGGAATGGTGCAGGAAGTTTCTGGCAACAGTAAGTGTTCTGAAACATTTTGGTGGTGCACGTTACAGAGTTTCAGAGGAGACAGTGGAGGACATCAGACAAACGTTTCTCAGAAGCCCATGTAAGTCAATTCGTCAAGCATCTTAGACAACTTGGTGTGCCTCGATCAACATTGTATCGTGTAGTTCACCAGCGTCTTCGTATGTGTACTTACAAAGCGCAAATTCTGCAACATCTGACGCCGAACGACAAACAACAATTTGCTGCGGATATGCTGCAGCGTATTGGTATGGATGCCAGTTTCCTGGAAAGATGTTTATTCTCAGATGAGGCAACCTTTTCATCTATTAGGAAGGGTTAATAGGCATAATGTTCGGATTTGGGGTTCGCAAAATCTGCACGTGGTCGTTGAACATGCTCGTGATGGCCCTAAACTAAACGACAGGATTGTTGGACAGTTCTTCTTTGAGGAACAAACAGTGATTGGATCACTGTATATGGGCACGTTGGAGCAGTTTGTGTACCCTCAGATACAAGACTTGCAACCAAACATCATTTTTCAACAAGTTGGAGCTCCGCCGCATTGGTCAACGGCTGTCGGCAAGTTCCTGGATAGGAAATTTCCCAATCCTTGGATCGGACGCGGAGGACCCGTTGCCTGGCCACCAGGCTTGATTTCTTCATGTGGGGATTCGTTAAGGACCGCGTGTATGCGACCAAAGTGGACGATATTCCTACGTTGCGACAACATGTAACTAATTCGATTGCAACAATAACAGAGGAAATGTTACAAAAAATATGCCAATAAATTGAATATAGACTCGATATTCTTCGTGCTACAAATGGTTCACATGTAGAGGTCTATTGATCATAAATAAATACTATGAGATACTTTACAATGTGGTGCATTTTTCATTGTCGTATCTACTGTAGTTTCTTCCCCTGGGTCTTTGAAATCAGGGAGGTTTGAGTGGGTTACCCTGTTTATTGAAGGATTATTCATATAACACAGAATAGGGGTTTGGTAAAAAATATAATGCAGATAATAACAATAAAACATCTAACATTCCACACACTTTCACACTATTTTTTTTTTACTTTTTCCAATTTTCTGGAAAATCTTTCTCCCAAATGTGTGCAGTATATAATACTGACGCCTTACCATTCCGAGATCTAGATCTCACTTGTTATAGAGTAATGGTGACAGCTTTTCTGATCAGAAAATGGGAAATTGCGGTACACAAAATGGTCGTGACATCATCTGATAGTGTGTACAGTGTTATTAAACTCTGTACGCGGGTGGATCAGTGGGCGGTAGCGCACGCGCGCTCATCGTGTGTGCGTGTGCGTGTGGGCGCGTCTGCATACAGTGGCAGAGCGAAAAATGAATGAACTGTGTAGCAGTAGGTTTCGCCATTATTACACAACTAATTTGTGAAACAGTATTGTACACCAGGGGTAAACCGAATGAGGTAGCATTGCTTGAAACATTGTGGCCTTGTATTCGGGAGGGTGGAGGCTCCAAGCTTCATCTTGCCATCCTGATATACGTTTTTCTCCTAAATTGTTTCAGGCAAATGCCGGAATGGTTCTTACTATAAGGCCACGACCGACTACCTGTCCCATCCCTGTCAATCCAGATCCGTTGGTCTCTAAACGTCTGTATATGTGAATTACTTTATTTTTACGGTGCGTTATTCTGTGTCTGTGTTGTTCAGAAGTGCGATGCAACGTTCCTTCTGATATGTATGCGTGTGCGAAGGAGCAGACACTGCGGCGATTACAACCTCTGTGAAATGATGAAATACGCGCAGTTGCCAATATGGATAACCTTAAATGTGTGTATTGGAATTTATCCGCCGACACCGGGCAAGCGACTTTCAATTAAAAATGCCCTCTCTCTGCGGGAGCATGCATAATGGATGTAAGAGTGCCGGTTGTAGAGTCCTGGTTGACGACGTATGGAAGTTCTGGTCTGGTCGGTAAGCGTGCTTGGATAGCGTAATGGTAAGGCGACCGATCGCAATAAGCGGGAAATCCAAGTTAGAGTACCGATCCGGCACAAATTTTCATTGTCATTTCATTCTGAGCTGATGGTTCCACATATTAGCAAGTGCGAATACACATGTTTTTTTTTTTTTTTTTTTTCCTAACGGTTGTAGTTACCACAGGGTCTGTTCTTTTGGACAAGCATGCATTTCCAAAGGAACTTTGCATTGTAATTCAGAATAACTTAGTCACTGCAATATTGTAATTAGGTGAAAAACGCATACGTGGTATTAATTATAGAAAAAATAGTGTGTTAAATAATGAAGTCTCACTGAACAGTGTTTATGTATTCTGCACGATCGGTATTTGATAAAAATTTTGTAGTTGAAACATTCGACTGCAACAGATGTAAGAACTCTGTGATAACACTTTCGTCATTTAGCATGTTCAGTTGCAATCAGATCCAGTTTGTTGTGGCTTCAGTGTCTGAGAATTCTGTAGCGTACATATGTACTATCTGCCAATTAAAACCGAATTTTAATTTCAGGATACTGCATCGAAGACGTCAGCGTTGCGCCTGCGTTTGAATCGAGCTTAGTTACACGTTCAGTTGTGGCGCATCGTGAGGACCTTGCATTACGACCTGACAGTTCCATCAGTCGTCCCTGAACAGCTGCAGAACAGGTGAGACCCTGGATGTGAAACATGCAGAGGACATTTCTCTGCAGATATTGTACCCATTCTTAGAAATATGCCTTGGTAAAGGCGTTAGTTTTCCTCGTGTATACAGACATGAAAAAAAATGGTTGTCAGTTATTTTAGACACCGTATATATTATTACAAATAGTATGATGAGTATACTCACCTAAGATTGTAAATAATAAGCGTAACATGTTACTGCTCATCTGGTTCGGAAACCGAGCAATCTTCTCGAAGTAGTAAAGAACAGACCAGTTCGATGAAGATAAGATACAGAGTAATACATGCAGGAGACATCCAGTAAAGGTAAGTGTGTGTGTGTGTGTGTGTGTGTGTGTGTGTGTGTGCGTGTGCGTGTGCGCGCGCGAGCAGCCTTTAACACTTTGAATAGCTAAAATTAGATCAAC
The DNA here is from genome assembly GCF_023897955.1 of Schistocerca gregaria. Lineage (NCBI taxonomy): Eukaryota > Metazoa > Arthropoda > Insecta > Orthoptera > Acrididae > Schistocerca > Schistocerca gregaria. The sequence continues at coordinate 737,792,129 of NC_064923.1, forward strand.
AGCAAAACTAATTCTGGGATGTGTGTCGAGATCAGTTGGCCGGAAATTGTTACCGCTGAGTCACTCCCAGCATTCGCCCCACTTGGTCAGAAGCCGGTAATTGAGCTTCCCTGGGCCGTAGTGGATACTCCTAACAGCATTGGGCTATCGATCGGTGTCCCAGGGCGTTCCCCACACCGCTACTCCTCGAACTTTTGGGAGGTACGCAACCTAAGACGGCCGGATAGCGGCGGAAAAGATTACTCTCTCTTCCAGGTTAAGCATTTTCGCGACCTGTTATCGAGCCACTACTTTCGGAAATCGCATTCCCCTTCGTAGTGACGCTCTTAAGAAAAACATTTATCTCCTTTCTGTAAGCCGTCTCGCATCTGCTTTGTGCCACTTGGGGCCCTTGCACAGCCCAGATTCTTAAGCATTCAAGTTCACGGCTACCAAATAGTGCTCGGAGCGTAGAAGCTGTTAAGTCGACATAAAAGTTTTTCTCCGGTAGCAGTAGTTTTATACATTATGACGCGGTACTATACCCTGAAAACTTTTTTGTCGACTGACTCTGGCTGCAGAAGCCTACGCAATTATATAAGCTGTTAAGTGTTTTCAGTAATGAAGAATCATTCAGTAAAATGTCTATTGTGCATGTAGTAGTAACTAAATCGAATGCGTCGTTTGGAATGGTCTCATAATGTGAGAAGTTTAGAGGACAATATATGGGTATTAGAGGATAGTGACTCTCACGCGGGAGTGAGTAGGTGCTGTGACGCCATACTTTGTTATTAATGTGCTGTATCAAGTTCTTGACAAGACCGTCCTAGTAGCTACACTCCTGCTAGCGTTACACTCTTCTTCAGGCAAATTCACTTGCGGACCCCTCTACTCGCACGGACGGAGTTACGTATTAAGGGCCATGTCTCCAAAAAGAGAGGGTAATACATCGTTTACTTGTGGATCTTACACATTTCATTGGGCCATGCCCCTATCCTGTTCCATACACAATACGGAACATAGCTGAAGGACGAAATATTAAATCGTCTGCAGTTTCTCTGGTTCAGTCACGTAATGCTACCCTTTGTTGGTTACGATCTAGTTCTTCGTCTTCGTTGGGAGGAAAAGCATACGTACCACAGGGTAATATCAGCACAATAGGTGGAATTTGGGTGAATCAGCCCAGTTTCTCAGCTGGATACTAAGCACCAGTTTTGAGAATGCTGCTGTTCACACTTCCGGTCGTCAACATACTGGGCTTGACGAGACTGTAAGCAGGGCGCATGAATCATTCTGTGGCGCCCGCAGCGCGCAGTGCACGGAACTACAGTTAACGGCCGTGTTATCGGTTCCTGTTTGTCCGTTGTAAACGGGCAATGCTCACGCAGCGGACGTCCCATTGTTCTAGTGATTTACATAGTTTGCATACCTTTCTGTGACACGCCTCGGTGTAACAACATGATTATTCCGAAGACTGTAAAAAATGTTTCCTCAAGGTGCTCATATTTGTCAACATTATAAAATTTTCGCCGTTGCGGAAGATACATTTATTATATTTCCCATTCGAGTGTCAACGCTGATTCAAAAGTTTCGATTAACGCCATAACTCTCTCTCTCTCTCTCTCTCTCTCTCTCTCTCTCTCTCTCTCTCTCTCTCTCTCTCTCTCTTTTCTGTAGTCAGATTTTAGGCATAACACTAGTAACACATCGCGGTGTTTCGACAATGTCATTCTGTTGGAAAAGGCTATGGGCGGAACAGCGTTCGTCTACATCTACATGATTACTCTGCAATTCACTTTTAAGTGCTTGGCAGAGGGTTCATCGAACCACAATAATACTATCTCTCTACCATTCCACTCCCGAACACCGCGCAGGAAAAACGAACACCTAAACCTTTCTGTTCGAGCTCTGATTTCTCTCATTTTATTTTGATGATCATTCCTACCTATGTAGGAAGAGAAAGTTGGTGACTGAAATTTCGTAAATAGATCTCGCCGCGACGAAAAAGTCTTTGCTTTAATGACTTCCATCCCAACTCGCGTATCATATCAGCCACACTTTCTCCCCTATTACGTGATAATACAAAATGAGCTGCCCTTTTTTTGCACCCTTTCGATGTCCTCCGTCAGTCCCACCTGGTAAGGATCCCACACCGCGCAGCAATATTCTAACAGAGGAGGAACGAGTGTAGTGTAAGCTGTCTCTTTAGTGGACTTGTTGCATCTTCTAAGTGTCCTGCCAATGAAACGCAACCTTTGGCTCGCCTTCCCGACAATATTATCTATGTGGTCTTTCCAACTGAAGTTGTTCGTAATTGTAACACCCAGGTACTTAGTTGAATTGACAGCCTTGAGAATTGTACTATTTATCGAGTAATCGAATTCCAACGGATTTCTTTTGGAACTCATGTGGAACACCTCACACTTTTCGTTATTTAGCGTCAATTGCCACCTGCCACACCATGCAGCAATCTTTCCTAAATCGCTTTGCAACTGATACTGGTCTTCGGATGACCTTACTAGACGGTAAATTACAGCATCATCTGCGAACAACCTAAGAGAACTGCTCAGGTTGTCACCCAGGTCATTTATATAGATCAGGACAGCAGAGGTCCTAGGACGCTTCCTTGGGGAACACCTTATATCACTTCAGTTTTACTCGATGATTTGCCGTTTATTACTACGAACTTTGCCGTCTATTACTACGAACTGCGACCTTCCTGACAGGAAATCACGAATCCAGTCGCACAACTGAGACGATACCCCATAGCTCCGCAGCTTGATTAGAAGTCGCTTGTGAGGAACGGTGTCAAAAGCTTTCCGGAAATCCAGAAATACGGAATCAACTTGAGGTCCCCTGTCGATAGCGGCCATTACTTCGTGCGAATAAAGAGCTAGCAGCGTTGCACAAGAACTATGTTTTCTGAAACCATGCTTATTAGGTATCAATAGATCGCTCCCTTCGAGGTGATTCATAATTTTTGAATACAGTATATGCTCCAAAAACCCTACTGCCAACCGACGTCAATGATATAGGTCCGTAGTTCGATGGATTACTCAATTTTCCAATCTGTAGGTACAGATCTATCGGTGAGCGAGCTGTTGTATATGACTGCTAAGCAGGGAGCTATTGTATCAGCGTAATCTGAAAGGAACCTAATCGGTATACAATCTGGACCTGAAGACTTGCCCGTATCAAGCGATTTTAGTTGCTTCGCAACCCCGAAGGTATCTACTTCTAAGAAACTCATGGTAGCAGCTGTTCGTGTTTCAAAGTCTGGAATATTCCATTCGTCTTCGCTGGTGAAGGAATTTCGCAAAACTGCGTTCAATAACTCCGCTTTAGCGGCACAGTCGTCGATAACAGTACCATCGGCACTGCGCAGCGAACCAGTAAAGTCTACATTCACTTTACCATTTTCTTTATGTCGTAATATCTCGGACACTTGCCCGTTCTACAAAAGACTGACAACTAGATGTGTTACACATAATAATTAGCAACATTAAAAAATTCAACAAGTTAACTCAAACAGCTTTTTTACAAGTATTAATTAGCCCGCTTAAAAAATGGAGGCCATCGATGAGCATGACAAGAAAGGAATGGCTGATAACATCCTCTGATTTCTCAAACAAAACTTTATGCTTCTAATCAAGCCCTTTGTGAGGGCCCAGCTTATTTCCTTTTCTATCCTCCTTCCATCCGTCGTCGACAGGACATTGAGCCATAATTTTCCTACTTTTCGTCTCACAGACATCATGTGCTCCTTAAATCTCAATTTTTTTCCTCCTGGCGCTTAACATCATCTGCATTAACACTTAGTACGGCTCACTTCTTTGTATCTATGTTTTGCGTGCTTGCATGCTTCTACCAGTCTTATTATTATTACTGCGAAGTTTTATCGCTTTAAGCGAGAAGTCATTCTAAGCTAAATCATTAAAACTGTGAACTGAAACAACGTTGAAAGTAATCTACGTTTCCTGTATCTACTGTGGTACTTCATTGCGGCGGCAGGCTTATGTTTGTCTTCGATTAGTGTGGGACTTCGCCTGGTGCTGGTGGATGGTGAGGTGGAGTAATTTTCCACTACTCCATGGAGCAGGCATTCGAGGACGGGCTGTAGTAAGGCTTTGCACTTATTGCCGGTACTATACAGTTATATTTATTTCTCTAAGTTGGTATGTCAAACATTGATGTCAAAGAAATTTGTCGAATAAATATGATCAAATCTAGGACCTCGCCGTAGACTTGATCAGAAAGTCTTTTTTTTATTGTCAGGGTCAACCAGCCATGGTGATCTGCTTTGTTGTTTTAATCTCTTCGTCCCGTTTCTTATGTTTCCGTGCATTTCTTGCCCGTTTTGCCCATTTACATGTTTGTTGCCCTACATCGTTCTTGTGAGTTTTCCTTTCATTCCGTTTTGAGTTTTCAGTCTCGTTTGCTTTGTTCTCACACTTCAGGCATTGTTTTATTCGGAACAAGGGACTGATCACCTCGTCGTTTGGTCCCCTTCTCCCTCTTTTAATGCAACCAACCAATAAAAGTCGTTCGCCTTCTGTTCCCTGCATTGTGAAATGTAACCACTTCGAGCGCTGGTGTCGCTACAGCTATTTGACGTCTCTGTAGTGTTTTTGTAAACCTATTGTATTTGTAAACATGGCTTCTAAGTGGGTTTGTTTTTTCGACTTATATATATATAAAATTGCTTCAGACTGGGATTGGTGGAGGGGGGGGGGGGGGGGGGGGGAGGTTAGCAACGGGCTCAGTGCATGCTATTAATTATGTGTTGATGGGCAGGTAGAATATGCTTGCAGGGTGCTTGAGGTCCACAATCACAACTATAGCCGCCCACCTCTACATCTGGAAACATCCAGGCAGATTGTCAGCAAGCCGGAATAGAGGATGTGGTCAACTCTAAAATAAAAAAATTTCTTAGCTTTCCATTCTACTTTTGCTATTTTTATACTCTGTATGCCACAAGTTAAAAAGCGCTTCATCTGTTTCGTACTTGTTATTAGTTTTGTTGTTGTTGGAATATTAATTCCATTAATTTACTCAAAATTTAAAATAGTTCTTATGGCCAATGCAGTGTACTAAATATTTATTTACCTTCATATATTCCCCATTCAGTTCTGTATAAATCACTTCACAAGTTTCTAGAATTATTTTGGTTAATGTGTAATGTGACATTCAAGTGCTGTGTTGTAAACGAGAGTACCTCTCTCATGTATCAGGAAAACGCAGTGGTTAGTTTGCCTGTCTTCTGCACGTATAAGATTTCTCAAGAGAGTATTCTGTTTTGTAATTTGAGAAGCCACTTTGCTAAGCAAACACTGAAACTGTCTCACCCATTCTCAAGTAATTTATATATTAAGACTTCCTCCACTTGAAGCTCTCGTAACAAATTTTACCTAGTGCTTTTTTTTTATCTCGACGTAATACCTAGAGGGCTTGATCCAAGTATGTTTCCTTTTTTCCGCCACTTTTCTTCCAGATGCATACAAAATGCAATTGTTATTATGTGCTACAATTGCTAGAACCACAAGTTGTCTGTCATCTTGAAATTTGACGAAAAATATGACGACAGTGTAATACCCACTTTTTGGCGCCACGTTGAAGGTCTTTGTCAAAGAATTTTGACGAATAATTGATCATATTTCCTTGTCAAAAAATGCGATAGTGAAATACCGGCCTACGGCCGACAGCTGCATCTGGAGCAGCCACGTATTAACGGCGGGGACGGCGGGTGTGAGCGAGGAGCCGTTGCCCGCCGCGGCCAGGTGGTTGCTCGCTTAAGGTCATGAACAGGAAGCGACAGTTGCTGCTATCGCGTGTTCGATAAGAACCACAACACAACGGTCTGGATGAGCCATTCTTTGTTCTTGTGCACGTTGTTTCAGCACGAGCCCGACTCCAATCTACACACACTGTAGATCCGTTTAACCAGCGAACGTTTGCGTACACGCGCTTGCCAACGGATTTTTAGCTTCGTTAGTGACGTTCCTAGGGTTCAGGAAAACTGGGATATGTCTTAAAAAAATGTTGTAAGCCCAGTTTTGATGCCAATATTGATACTTTTCCTCCTGAGAATACAAGATCATAGGGATTTATATGCGAAACATTGTGGTCCAACAATCAGCAAATGACTTATTTTTGTTTCGAAACCTGGATTTCATATTTTAAACTTATAGGCTTCTGGTCTGCCTACTTGCAAACTGTTTCGTCCCAATTTCCATTGGATAGACGTAATATCAAATATCATGAACCTGTTTATAACCGAAATATCACTCCCTTGTTATGATAGATATTAAATGTTCGACGTTCAAAATCATTGATTGTTCCAACACACTGCATGTGTACACAATATTCGTGTAGCACAAGCCAAATAAGAATTATCGCCACAGAACATCACGACATCCCCGTTTACTTCAAGTAATGTTAAACTTTCGGTGAACACATTATTATACTACTGTCCTCGGACGTTCACATAAATCATAACCATATGTGATGTATAATTTTGTTTAAACTTATTCGAAATATCAGTAACCCTCTCCCCGAAGATTCTTTAAAGAATCGAAATCTCACGTATAAAAACGACTCAAACATCTTGATTCCTGAATCATTGTGTTATAAATATTTGACGGCAAGAATGTAAAACCTTTGTGGTTGAAGATACTGCATTTTTTTTTTTTGTGCCTCTGTGTTTATGGCTATATATCTCCTGAATTATCATACGATGATATAACTTGGCACAAACTTTCAGTGGTGTATGTGGATACTGTCTGCCAAATGGGTTGCGAATAAAATTAGTAGTAAAGGACTAATGAATTAAAACGTCATGTTTGATGCTGAAGTTCTACGGTCATAATGTAGCAAGCGAAAAACCCTTTTTCCTTTCGTTATTTTATGGCGATGTCAGCCAGAAAAAGCTTCGAAAATATTTGAAAGTATGTGTAAAGTTTGCTGGAAGTCCCTAAGTCTCATCATTCTCGTGTTCAGTTTAACCCGGAAAATTTGCAAGCCGCAAGTTAACTGCCTCAAAACATGCAGGGGAACCTTGCTGTCGATGGGCCACGAAAATATGCAATAAAATCCTCGGATATTGTAATAAATATTTTATTTTCAGTGTAGCTTGAACATTATGTTTTGCACTTCGCTACAACAGACACAGAAGTCAAAGTTTCGCGGTTGATGAAATATTTGAAAAATGCTATCGGCCCAATCAAGACGACTGGTTTCCTTCATTGGGCCAGGTACTTTCCTTGATTGGCCTGGAATGTAGTAGCTGTTAAATATTATACACATGTAAATGTGTCTATATATATTTTTTAAATTTTAGCGGTTGGTCCCGGCGGAGGTTGGAGTCCTCCCTCCCTCGTGCGTGCGTGTGTGCGTGTGTGTGTTCAGGATAATTTAGGTTAATTAGTGTGTAAGCTTAGGGACTGATGACATCAGCTGTTAAGTCACACAAGATTTCCCACACATTTGATTTTTTTTTAAATTTTAAGAGCTTTTTGTTCGCATCTGAGACCGAATAACGTGTATTCGAAATCAAGTAGGCTATAAGTAGAAATTTCGCCGTCGAAGGTAAAAGCACCACATTTGACTGATTATCACAGCACCAACTATTAGAAAATATACACTGAAAATTATTACAATAAATTTTGTTCATAGTAGGCTTAATATTAGCCAAAATTCGAAGCGGCTCATTCAAGGCAAATCGCTTAGCAGCGCGTCGCCTCTGTGCACAGTATGTAACTTTATGTAGTGAATATGGCAAAATGGAGTGAATTCCTCGTACTTCCCAATGTTGGCTGCAGAAATTTATGCACGGTTGCCACATCGCTATGACACTTTAATCATTAATACTAGTCAGTTACAAGAACATAGTGCAAATCTTACCTTAGCTCACTGTTTGTGTCTTCGTGGGAAGACGCACCAGTGAGATGGTGAATCTTTGGCAACAGTGTGTACACTTAATGACGGATAGAACTGATCTTTATTGTCAGTATCCACAGAGATGCAGCCGGTCGATCGACACAGCAACCTTCCCCTACACAGTTCCTGATTTTAGTACTTATTGTCTTCAATCATTACACTTCTTAATAAGCAGATTGACATCATTTTAAATGTTATCAGTAATTACTAGAAATACTGAAAATCAGTTTTCTTGCGCTTGGAAGCTGTTGTAGATAGGCAACCTGCAACTGGAGCCGTGCACCGCTTTAGCCGTATTGTAATACACGAGGGCTATCCACAAAGCACATAACGTTTTGAAATTAAAAATGAATAAAGTATTGGATTTTTTTTTTATTGTATACAGATGAAAGCCACACACTAAATACTACTTTTCTACATAGTTGCCATTTAAATTAAGGCACTTATCGTAGCGATGGACGAGCTTGGAAATTACTTCGTCGTCAAATTCGGCCGCCTGCGCCTTCAACCACGTGGTTACCTCTTCTTGAAGCTGTGCGTCGTCATCAAAACGCTGCATAGCCAACTACTTCTTCATTGCTGGGAACAAATGGAAGTCGCTCGGTGCCAGGTCGGGACTGTACGGCGGATGAGGAAACAACTCCCACTTAAAAGATTCGAGAACTTCACGAGTGGCATTTGCCGTGTGGGCCCGGGCGTTGTCGTGAATTAGCAAGATCTTTGAGCCCAACTTTCCCCTGCGCTTGTTTTGTATTGCTCTTCTGAGGTTGTGCAGAGTTTGGCAATACCTTTGAGAGTTTATTGTAGTGCCTCTTTCCAGGAAATCCACAAAAATCACACCTTTTCTGTCCCAGAAGAGGTAACCACGTGGTTGAAGGAGCAGGCGACCGAATTTTACGAAGAAGGAATTTCCAAGCTCGTCCATCGCTACGATAAGTGCCTTAATTTAAATGGCAACTATGTAGAAAAGTAGTATTTAGTGTGTGGCTTTCATCTGTATACAATAAAAAATTCGAATACTTCATTTATTTTTAATTCCAAAACGTATTGTACTTTGTGGATAGCCATCGTAGGCTAGAATATAGGCTACTAACTGAGAAACCCGTTGTAGCCTAGATATTTATTCTGCCAATTTTCTGTCTGAAGCGTACAGGTTCCGCATGCTTGCGCAGCGTCTCTATGGCAACGCCTCTTCATAGCTTTCTAGGAGCCTATCGTTTCCACCTACAGCCGTTTGCGGTCGTAATTGAAAGCGCTGCCAGGTGTCGGGCACTTGCTTAAATTGACTCGACGATAGGAGTCTCTTAGTAGTAAAGAATAAATGTATTAAAACTTCCTGTATGATGCGGCATGTTTCATGCAACTCAGTGTTGGACGCCACATCTCTTTAACTGTGTGTATGGTACCATGAAATGCTTTTGTAGGTGCATTTAGCGGCGTATTTAGATTCCGTGTGCGAAATTTGTTGCGAATAGATTTAGTAGCACAGAGGGAATAAATTTAAAAGTGGTGGGGCACTTTTTCGAGAAGCTCGGTCTTTGACTTCTTATCTCCTAAACTATGATAGCTAGGTGGCTGTTACACCGATTGTTGCCTGGCAGTAAGGGATGTGCGTACAAAGTTTCGTTGAAATTGGTGGAGTGTTTTAGGGTGAGAGATGTGTGTTAAACACGCGCGGTATCTTCAATCCATAGTAAAAACTTTAGAAATTCTCATTAACTGTTCAAGGGTTAAAGAGTTGAATGCACATAGCTAAGTGTTAAGTGTGTTGAACTAATGGGTACTTTTGTCCATCCGTCGTTGTACCCTGGAATAAACGAGGTATTTCCTGTGATCGCTGACGGCAGCCGATGATGTAGTTAGTGCCCTCCTTCGCGCCCCACTAGCACAGAGGTGATTCAGCCCATTGTAGTCGCTTTCTAGAACTTCCGTGATTGAAGAAGAGGTGGTACATTGCCAGGAGAAATTTCCTGTAATACGCGACGCAGTAATGTCACGGTCGTGACGGAATTTTTGGAACTATTTCCACACATCCTGTCTCTTACACTGGTATGAAAAACGCAGTCTCGCTACTCCAACTGGATCGAATTTACTTTCCAGCAAACATTTCACTGCGGCTAATATACACAGTAAGTTATCGCGACGACCGTAACGATTGTTCAACAGTATCCCACAGAGCAATACCTGCTGTACAAGTTAAGAATAAAAATAAAAGCATATGTTCGAACCCATCGGTTATTTTCTGCTGTGATCAGTGTACATACAAGGGTAGGTAATGGAGTAAAAGCTGAGAGACAAGGCGACGCGAAGAAGAAGAAAGAAACTAGAGAAACAAAACCGGCAGGATTGGAAGCTCACCGGACAAAAGGTTAGACACCTTTGGGGAAGTCATTACAAGCGTCATTTAACACTGTGTAATTCCACCCCTGGACTTGATAACCACCTGGATTCTGTTAGGAAGTGTGTCTACAAGGTTGTACAGGTACGTCGCATCCAGGTTAAGGCTCTCACTAAGGATTTGATGGCGCAATACAACCAAATTGCGGGAAAGCTGATGTCGGCGTTTTACACGCTGTTCCAGCATGTCCCACACATTTTCTTTGGGGTTGAAGTCAGGTGATTTGGCAGGCCAATTGAGAAGTGATAGGGTGGGAGAGTGTTAAGAAAATCAGTCATATTATTACAGCTCGATGAAATTTGATGTTGTCTTCATTTGCGTGTGCGCAATGGCCTCTTCCGAGGTGGCAGTACAAAGGATCATAGCATACAGTTCCCGTCGCAGTGTTCTCACAAACAATTGGGGATGGACCTTCGTCCACTGCCTGCAGCAATTCCTGTAGGGTTTGGAAGCGATTTCGATTCAGAGGCCGTGAAACACGTCTCGGGTCCCTCTGTCAGGATCTTTTTGCGGCCACAGTTCTGACGTCGTGTGTTACACCACCGCTTGTAGACACGTTGAACAGTCCACCGTGAAACACCAACAAATGCAGCAACTTCACGCACCGTTTGGCCATGGGCACGGCCAGATCCGATTACCCCTTTTATGCCACTCTACCACTCTTACATTTACCCATGTTTACGCAAAATGTCCGCCTGAAACATAAGTGTTTCACTGACCGCTGCTGCATTACGTTCACGTAGAGGCAGCGGTTGAGCACTCGACTCCATCGCTGCGCCGTCAGTAAAGGCTTTACGTCTAATCTGTGCTTGTATGCTGTGGTGACAAATTTTTTGTCCAGAGAGCTTATCAGCACGCACGCGACAGCATTCGCCACCTAATACGTTCGAAAACGCCGCCCATAAAAACGGGATTCTTATGGGGCTCAACCTCTGGTTTTACTAGTGATAGAAAGATATGTTTTATATAGCCGTTGGACTAGGGCCCATTTGTATACCCAACAAAAGGCTCTCTTTAGGGTTACTATTCTACAGTACAGGGTCAAACTATGAATATTACACACTTACTGCTGCTTACGGAAATGGAGGAAATAGGTTGTTTCTTGTATTCGATACGACATACTGAGGGCTATAAGTAGGCACCATTTGGTTCTAGGGCGGTTGTGTAGAACAACCCCCAAAAATGTTTTTACCATTTTTTTTCGTCCCAAAACAGTCCTTGATTCAAAAATGGCTGTGCCCAACAAATGGTTGAAATCCTTACGATGTATTCCTAAGATTCCAATCTCGAACAGCTGTGAGAATTTTCTTGGTGTCTTCATCCGTTTCCAACATATAGGTTCAAAGATACCCTACTTGTACACGTAAAATACTCACGTAATTTGGATGTAAGGTGTAAATTAGTTATACGTCATTTCAATTTCACATAAATAAACTATCAAAATTTTACTGACCCATAAAGTTCTGTCATATGAGTGACATATCCTGCTGTGCAGGCAAAAGAAGGGAACCAGCGGAGACTGCTCCTGTCGGAGCACAAAAAAGGGCGAATTGCTCCTGTTTAAGAGACTCTGACCGAAAAGTGGTGTACCAGCTGCCTCATTCTACCTTCCTCAGCACGTTTAAAAATTTCACCAAAAATTTTGGCATGCGAACATATCCGCGCCTCGTTATGCAGAGAGAGGAGGACACAGTGGCGGTGGAAAAGTAGTAAACGGTGGAATATAGTAGACATGGTTGCGGTATAGGAAGAGCGCAGGAAACAATGGCAAGGTGAGAGTGGAACAGAGTTGACATTGACAGAACAGTGCTAGGAAAAGGAGTGAAGGAGACAGTGCCAGCGATGGAGGAGTAAAGAGGAGAAAGGTTGAGAGAGCCAGTGATAATGACAGTCTATGACAATAACAACGAGGAAGAGGGAGATAGTGACAGTAAAAAGAAACAGCAGCAGCAGCGGGAATGAATGAATGAATGGTTGAATGAATCAATGAATGATACATGAGCGGTAAGAGAGAGCAAGAATGAGACAGTGACACAGAGGAGACCGTAGAAGTAGGACAGAACGAAGGGGACTGTGGCTGTAGCACAGGGACCAATGACAAAGAGATAATGACAATGAGTTACAGGGAGTAAGTGAGTGGGAAAGGGCAACTGGGAGTGGATAAGTATTCAGTGACGTGAGTGACGTACAGCGATGGACTAGTGGGTGTGAGCGAGTCACAGTTAGGGGAGCTTGTGGAGGTAAGAGGTGGTGAGTTCAGTGTTGAAAAGTGCGCAAATATGTTCGCATGTCAAAATCTTTGAGAAAATTTTAAAGGGCCGAGGAACGAAGAATGAAACTGGACAAACATCAATTTTCAGTCGGACAGTTTTAAACAGGAGCATGTTAGCCTTTCTTGTGCTCTGAGAGGAGCATTTTTCTGCTGGTTTGGATGTATTAATACATCAACCGCATGATGTCCTTCGAGAGTAGTTAAATGTTAGTTTCGTAACTTGTGTGAGAATTACGAACTTCATATAGCTTCACAGTTGGCTAAACAGGTATAAAATAATTTCACCTGTAACTTCACTTGCAAGAAATATACAAGTGATGAGTCGATACAGCCACTCGCGGAAATCGGTAACTCAATTAAATCACAATTGACTAGTCCTTCTTGTGTTATACGCATCTCATATACACTACTGGCCATTAAAATTGCTACACCAAGAAGAAATGCAGATGATAAACGGGTATTCATTGGACAAATATATTATACTAGAACTGACATGTGATTGCATTTTCACGCAATTTGTATGTGTAGATCCTGAGAAATCAGTACCCAGAACAACCACTTCTGGCCGTAATAACGGCCTAGATACGCCTGGGCGTTGAGTCAAACAGAGCTTGGATGGCCTGTACAGGCACAGCTGTCGATGCAGCTTGAACACGATACCACAGTTCATCAAGAGTAGTGACTGGCGTATTGTGACGAGACAGTTGCTCGGCCACCAATGACCAGACGCTTTAAATTGGTGAGAGATCTGGAGAATGTGCTGGCCAGAGCAGCAGTCGAACATTTTCTGTATCCAGAAAGGCCCGCACAGGACTTACAACATGCGGTCGTGCATTATCCTGCTGAAATGTAGGGTCTCGCAGGGATCGAATGAAGGGTGGAGCCACGGGTCGTAAAGCAACTGTAACGTCCACTGTTCAAAGTGCCGTCAGTGCGAACAAGAGGTAAAAGAGACGTGTAACCAATGGCACCCCATACCATCACGCCGGGTGATACGCCAGTATGGCGATGACCAATACACGATTCCAATGTGCGTTCACCGCAATGTCGCCAAACACGGATGCGACCATCACGATGCTGTAAACAGAACCTGGATTCATCTGAAAAAATGACGTTTTGCCATCCGTACACGCAGGTTCGTCGTTGAGTACACCATCGCAGGCGCTCCTGTCTGTGATGCAGCGTCAAGGGTAGCCGCAGCCATGGTCTCCGAGTTGATAGTCCATGCTGCTGCAAACGTCGTGGGATCGAGACGTGGCTGCACGATCCGTTACAGCAATCGGATAAGACGCCTGTCATCTCGACTGCTAGTGATACGAGGCTGTTGGAATCCAGCACGGCGTTCCGTATTACCCTCCTGAATTCACCGATTCCATATTCTGCTAACAGTCATTGGATCTCGACCAACGCGAGCAGCAATGTCGCGATACGATAAACCGCAATCGCGATGGGCTACAAACCGACCTTTATCAAAGCCGGAAACGTGATGGTACGCATTCCTCCTCCTTACACGAGGCATCACAACGACGTTTCACCTGGCAACGTCGGTCAACTGCTGTTTGTGTATGAGAAATCGGTTGGAAACTTTCCTCATGCCAGCACGTTATAGGTGTCGCCACTGGCGCCAACCTTGTGTGAATGCTCTGAAAAGCTAATCATTTGCATATCACTGCATCTTCTTCCTGTCGGGTAAATTTCGCGTCTGTAGTACTTCTTCTTCGTCGTGGTGTAGCAATTTTAATGGCCAGTAGTGTATCTTTTAGTCCATGAATGTGCTTTGAAAAATATTGTTGTTCCATGTGAAATACTACTGTCTTCCAACATATAAAGTCAATGGTATTTCGAAGAATGTACACAATTTGACGATGAGCTTTATCACACATGGCCGCCGAATGTCTAAAGAAATGTTATTAAAGTGCCTCCGACATTGCAAATTGTACGTCATGCATCGATGGAACCGTTGCTCCAAACAGCCCTCTCAGCGACGTGTATCCTGTCTGCTGATGGCAGTAACGTTGGCGAAATTTTATGCGTATAAAATGCATGTATGACCATCAGCTGCTTTTAGTTTAAACCGAAATGTCGACCGGTTTCAGTCATGGACCATCTTCACGGATAAGGGTTGAAATGGTTTAGACCGCAACATTACGTGTTTCATTACTTAAATAATGTATAGAGCATTTCATGAATATCAGCATGCGACGCAGGACGTTTAGAAGCGAACATACGAGTACAAAGTGTGCGCAGAGCATTACTGCATTTATAGTCCAATAGCTGATGAGCAGCCACGTTACGCTCGTTGCAAGCAGTGTATACAATACTATAAGGCTCGTTTCGATCAGAGGACGTTATCGTGAACTGTTCCGCATTGCGCTCGTTGCTCTTTTGTCTGGCGTGTCCGCACACGCATTACTGTTACAGCGACACGAGAGAGTCTAGTTCGAACGAAATTGCTGCCATGGTGCCTTTCTAATTTCGACTATAGATGATGTTTCATCCAATTTCCCGGGGCTGTATCTTCTGCATAAATGAAGATCCAAACTTGGGGTGAGTTTTAATTTCAACATCGAAACTAATTTCACCTCGGCGGCCAGTCGTAAGTTGATAGTTCATGTGGTAGCCGGTAGAGCTCTCCCTGATGCATCTCGCTCGCTCTTCAGTTCATTGGCAAATGTGCGTCGAATCGAGACGGCGATTTCACAGCAACAAAAGGCGTTTAGCGTTCTCTATTTCAACCGGTGGAATTCATTTAAAACAGTGCCACGTGATCTTTGTCAGTAGGGCACTCCACTTGCTGCAGCGTAAGGGGCGCATAGGCTTCGTGTTGCACCATTGACGCCAAATGTAATCTCATCTAACAGTATGCGTTCTTTTGACTCCGTGCCGGCCGCGGTGGTCTAGCGGCTCTAGGCGCTCAGTCCGGAACCACGCGACTGCTACGCTCGCAGGTTCGAATCCTGCCTCGGGCATGGATGTGTGTGATGTCCTTAGAACTACTTAAACCTAACTAAGTTCTAGGAGACTGATGACCACAGATGTTAGGTCCCATAGTGCTCAGAGCCATTTGAACATTTTTTTTTTATTTTTTTTTATAGACTCCGTGTATGCCGCCCCTCACCCCCCCCCCTCTTAAAACTGTGGTTTAGCGGAGACGCCGCATGACAACAGGAGCGTAAGTCCTGAACTCCATACATGCTCGCAAAATTGTGGAAGGAGATTGATATAGTCTGGATGTTTGTCGTCGTCCGATGGAGGGCATGTTGAACATACAGGTATGTAAAAGGTAAATAAAAACTTTCAGCCTAAACGTTATGTGAAAAGCACCATGTGCATACTTCGTGTGAAAGATACAACTTTCTTTTGCAAATAAAAACTTTGTAACCCTGGGCGTAATTTAAAACTTACATAAAGTTCCTATGATTATGCATGTAGAAGATACAGATGGCTCTGAGCACTAAGGGACTTAACATCTGAGGTCATCAGTCCCCAGAACTTAAAACTTCTTAAACCTAACTAACCTAAGGACATCACACATCCATGCCTGAGGCAGGATTCGAACCTGCGATCGTAGCAACTGCGCGGTTCCGGACTAAAGCGCCTAGAACCGCTCGGCCACAACGGCCGGCTGTAGTAGTAGAAGATAGTGTTCGGATGTGTTATGAATTTCTTTGAAACAACCTGTAAATGCTGACACTTAGTATCACGTAACAACATTGTTTGTCTACTCTTACTGACTGGCCTTGCTGTAACATTGATATTTTCTGTCACACAGGGCTGATTGCATGCCAGCAATATGCAACGTTGCATATATTCCAGATACACCGTTTTATACGTCCCCCGTATTTGGTGTCATTCGGGTAATTTTTTCTAGGAAGTGCGATTTCCACAAACAGTATTGCAATTTCATTTTATATACGGACCAGTCACATGAATATGTGACAGGTTGCAAGCGGCAGGCGGCAGGTTGCATCACTGACACTGGAGGATCATGATGCTTGTCGGGGGATGCGGAAACTGTGTAGCCGATGTCTCTAACGCGGAAACGGAGTGATTTATCGGACGTCCAAAAGGGCATGATTCTTGGCTTTCGGTCCAAGGATGGAAGCATTCACCGAAACGGCAGATTTTTGAACTGTGCTCGTACCGTCGTGGTTGAAGCATGCCATGCGTGGCAAAATGGCTTTATCCAAAACGGGCGCTGAGGGAACTATGATGCCTCACGGGTCAGAGATGAGAGGGACGAACGACGACTGCGCAGATGTGTACGGGCGAATAAACGTGTGTTCATCGACTGAGAGCCCAGATGGACCAAGGGGCTGTCATGAACCTTCCTGCGTATGGGCCTCTGCAGCAGGCACCTGGTCCATTCGGCCATACCGGCGGCGAAGGCTGGAATTTGGACGCCAGTACAACAACCGGACAAGCACAGAGTGGCGGAAGGTGGCTTTTTCAGATGACTCACGTTTTACACTCCATCAAACAAATGGCTTATGGCGTTCCAGGCAGTGCAACAATCACCGTAGAGCCCACGCCGGAGGAGGGAGCGTTATGGTATGTGTAATGTTTTTATGACATTTCCTGGATAAATACATCATTCTGCAAGGCACAGTGGATCAACACAATTATGCATCTGCACTTGAGGACCACGTCCACCCCCCACATGCAGTTTGTTTTTTTCCTCGGCACAATGGCATTTTCACATATCTCGCACTGCGTGTTTCGGAGAGCATCAGGGCGTGTTTGCCGTATTCCGCTGACACTCTGGATTAAAACCCAGTCTAGAATATGTCGGATCTCTTCGATCTGGCTGTTCGCAAAATGGATCCTCAGCCGAGAAACCTAGTCCATCTTACTGGAGTCGGAGTCGCGCTACATCCCTGACTCTACTTCGAGAACCTCACTGTCTCTCTTCCTGAACGTCTCGCAGCGGTCCGCTTTGCAAAAGGTTGGTATTAAAGTTTTTGGCATTGTGTTCTGTACGGCAAAAGGTGATGGTTGACAGAAGCGCTGGTGGCAGCTTTCAACCGCGAAGTGCAAACGGCAACCGTCAACACTTACTGAAACGGGTGGTTTTCTAACACCGAGACGTGCCATAGAAACGTAAACAAAATTGTGCTACTTAATTGGTGCTGGCAGACGCGCGAAACGCACATTAAATGTCAGGAATCTTGTGTGGTGTGCAGCGAATTTGCCATTCGGGACGCCTATACCACGTTTTGATCACGGCCCTAACACGGTGAACGTTCTCGGAGTGGCCTCCACGCCACCGAGGCAAAACCGTAGAGCAAACGGTTGAGGGCGTAGGCGCTCGGTGGGAAGATTAGGTGGTCGCCGGAACGGCCGCCGGAAATTGGAAACCCGCTTCCGTCGCCCCGCCAGGTCGTGGAGGGGTTGGGTGCACGCCGGGGCGTAAAGCCTCATTAAGCGCCGTTGTTTTGGCCAACCCCGCGCCGCGTTGCCGCTCCCCGCTTGTTCTGGGCGCCGGAAGCTGTGCGCTAACTACACAGCCACACAAGTTTCCGCGCATGCGCACAATCGAGGACACACACACACACACACACACACACACACACACACACACAGGGCAATCCGCGACCTTTGTGCAGTAATTGTGTGCACTGTTGCGGCATTCCTAGGTAGTGAGCAATTGTTACTCCTTGAAGCGAGAATATCGAAGTGTAATAATTATGATTGTAGGTGTAATTGCTCATATTGTTCTCATTCACAACAGAGATTATTTTGCTAGACGTAGTCCATTCTACTGCAGATTGTTTCCAGCTTCCCAAACACTTAAGCCTGGTGATTTTTCGTGATTGTACAATACACTATTTGATGCAGACTATCCGGAAACCTCTTAGTGAATATTAATACGGCGTGTGTCCACCATTCGCCTTTATAACGGCTTAAGCTCTTGCTGGGGACACTTAATATGACGTGTCTATCTATGGAGGAATTTTTGCCCTTTCTTAACAGCCGAAAGCAGAGTGGTACTGATGGACGCTGTGATCTTAAACGAAGCTGATATTCCAGCTCACCCCAAAAGTGCTCCATTGGGTTCAGTTTGGGACTGAGGGCGACCATTTTATTTAAGGAACGTTACTGACCGCAAACTATTGCCTCACAGATGCTGCTTCATGGCAGGGTGCATTGTCACGCCGAGACAATCAAACATCGTTTTCGAAGTGCTCCTGTACTGTATGCAGTACAGTGTTCATTTCCTTCCATCTCTATCGTTTTGTTACGTGCAATAAGGGGACCATACCGTAACCACCAAAAACACCGCAGTAGCATAACACCACCTCTTCCATACTGCACTATTGTTGCTACACATGATGGCAGGTGACGTTTTCCAGTCACTTGTCAAACCCAAACCCCTACATCAGATTACCAAAGGCTTTAGAGTGATTCATTACTCCGAATCACTCGTTTCCAGTTATTAACTGTCCAGTGGCGTCTCTCTTGACATCACGTCAAGCTTCAATTAGCTTATGTTTGGTCGGTGTTCAAATACTCGTGTTTATTTAGGATCCTTACCGGATAATTTATTGCCAAATAGCATAAATTTGTTACCATGGTATCCTTATCGCCAGACTTTACTACCCATGTAGGGCACCTTTTTCCTTATCACTATAATCTACTACCCAGCTTGTTATTGCTATAAATTATCGAGTTAGGGTGGGTTGTTGTATTGGTTGGAGGGCAGATAGAGTGTTCGGTTTAGGGTCCTTCACGTTATACTTTATGACCCAAGATATGCACCTCTATTTGTTTACCCAGTTACTATAATTTATGACCCAGTATGGTGATCGAAGATGATAGATCACCAATATGTAAAATATGTAAAGTACTGAGTAAGTTGATCCTAAAAACCACCCTTAACACGTTTTTCCCACAACCCTGTGATGTCACAGTGGACATAAGCCAGTATATGATGTGAGGAAACTTTTAAAAAATGTTTATTTATAGAAACACGTAGGAACGTTTTTGATTATCTTCAGATGTGTGTAGTAATATTTAATTACTGCTCCACAATTTATTATTATTATTTCTTTCTTTTCTCAGACGTTATGTCTGGTCAAAAATGGAAAGTGACGCGGACCTTGATCAAGCGTGACTTCCTTTTAACTGTACGTTATATGTTATATTGCATTTAGGAACTTTCGGGTAATTGAACATGTATCAATAATTACGGATTTCTGTAGTTGTATATATAAGTTTGGATGTAGCTGTATTCAATTGATGTACTGGTGGATATTGTGTGGTATGACTTATAGTTGATAGTATAATTGGTATAATGTCAACTTTATCCTGATGCCATATGCCCTTGACTTCCTCAGCCAGTTGGATGTATTTTTCAATTTTTTCTCCTGTTTTCTTTTCTATATTTGTTGTATTGGGTATGGATATTTCGATTAGTTGTGTTAATTTCTTCTTTTTATTGGTGAGTACCATGTTAGGTTTGTTATGTGGCGTTGTTTTATCTGTTATAATAGTTCTGTTCCAGTATAATTTGTATCAATCATTCTGCAGTACATTTTGTGGTGCATACTTGTATGTAGGAACGTGTTGTTTTATAAGTTTATGTTGTAAGGCAAGCTGTTGATGTATTATTTTTGCTACATTGTCATGTCTTTTGGGGTATTCTGTATTTGCTAGTATTGTTCACTCGCTTGTGATGTGATCTACTGTTTCTATTTGTTTGCAAAGTCTGCATTTATCTGTTGTGGTATTGGGATCTTTAATAATGTGTTTGCTGTAATATCTGGTGTTTATTGTTTGATCCTGTATTGCAGTCATGAATCGTTCCGTCTCACTGTATATATTGCCTTTTCTTAGCCATGTGTTGGATGCGTCTTAACCTATGTGTGGCTGTGTTAGATGATACGGGTGCTTGCCATGTAGTGTTTCCATTTTCCAATTTACTTTCTTCGTATCTGTTGATGTTATGTGATCTAAAGGGTTGTAGACGTGGTTATGAAATTGCAGTGGTGGAGCCGGT